>NC_091076.1:69685000-70935000 GCF_032405125.1 Capricornis sumatraensis
CCCCTGAGGTCACATGCCAGGGCCGGGCCTCCACCAGCACAGAGCTGATGGTCTAGGTTAAAGATAAGCAGACGTGTACTGTAAGCCCTCCGAGCAGGACGCTGTCTTCTCACCTCTGTATTCTCAGCTCCTAGCACAGTCCCGGGGGTGTAGTAATCACTCAATAAATATTTGGTGGGTGAGGGGATGAAGGAGGGAATGATGACAACATGCTGAGTGCCAGGCAAAAACCCAGCCTCTGTGGGCACGCTGCCCTCACCCCCGGGAGCTTGAGGAAGGGTCTCCAGAAGAGAGCAGTCACGGGAGCTGGGTTTGGGTGGGAGCCTGGCGCTCTCCTGGTCTCATAAGAAGTTCAAGGATTTGGTCTGTCAGATGTTGGGAAGTTTTTTTGTGTGCTTGAATTATGGTCACAGCAACTTTGAAAATTTTAATTTTGAATTATGTACATAGCTTGTGGATGAGTTACACGGAAAGGTTGTCAATAAAAGACTTTGAAGCATAAAGGTAAATTTGGCTCGTTTAGCAAACCAGGCCTTGATTTTCTCCTCCCCAAAAGAGAAGGCTGCACTGAGCGGGTGCTGACATTCAGGAGATGATTCCAGATTCCTGAAAGGCCATGGAGCCCCACCTTCTCTTTCCACACGTGGGACACAGAGTCACAAATAGGGATGTTTCCTGCCCAAAGTGATCAGTTTTAGCCCCCACAGGGAGAGAATGCCAGCGTACCTCAACATATCTATATCAAAGCTTTCTGTTAATGACTTTTACTTCCACACACTCAAGCCTCTAATTCTCATTTTCTCTTTTCTGTTCCATCTATCTTGTTGCTTATTTTTATTTTTTGGGGGTGGTGGATGTGCTGGCCTGGCCTGTCATCTCCCCCCTCTCCTGCCATGCTGATTTCTGCGGGCCCCCCTCCACCCACCCACACTGGGTGTCCATCTCCATCACCTGCTGGACTGCGTTCCTCCCACGCCTGGCAAAATGGTTGCGGGCACTCCCAGGCGTTGGCGGAGCCGCTACTACGGGAAAGGACGTTCCGGTCACCCTGACTTTGGGAACAACTGTCCAGTCCTGGAGGAATAGTGTGTCTTCTGCTGTTTCCCCGATCCTCGGCCTGTTTGCACTTAACCCTTTGCACATCCTGTCTCCTACTGTTTCTGCATCCAGCTTCCCCTTCTTGGCGTGTGGTATTCCCATAAACAACAGTGATGCTCTGGCAGCTCACATGGCCACTGGCACAGGCCCTGCAGGCTGTTTCTGTCCCCAAGCTGAGAGCAGACTCACAGCATGTGGCAGGGCCTCTATCCACACAGCATGGCAGACAATGGCTTGTTCTAGGGAGGGCAAGAACTCAGATTGCTGGCCTGGGTCTCCAGAAGCCCCTCTGGCTGGATCTTAGAGAAGAAAATGCAGGGACCAGACAATAAACTCCAAGATGTCAGTTTCAATGAGGAGCGGTGGGCCTGCTGGTCGACCTCTGTTCAGCATTCTGTGGCTGTATTCCAGAGGAAAGCTTGGGGGAGGTTCTCTATGCCAGGCTCCCTTCCAAGCTTGCTCTGCTGCCAAGCATGGACTGGAGTGGGGATGTTCTTTCCTCTGTCTACAGGGAAAGAGGGGCCCCTGCCCTGTGTCCTGGCCAGGCCTTAGCCATGTCCCCCGTCCCCTCCCCACGGTCTCAGGCTCTGACTCTGCTCTCTCCCCTCTTGTCTCTCCTCCTGTAGGTTGTAGGCCTGGCTGCCTTGCATGTTCGGGGCTTTCTTCCTCCTAATCCACGCTCGGCACTGCGACTTCTACTCCAGCTCAAACAGCGCTGCGGCCACTAACCCAGGGAATGCGATCCTGCCGCCCCAGCCTCTCTGCTGAGACTTCTTTCTGCTTTGTTTGTTAAAACTGGCCCTCGCCCCGCCCTGTGGCCCCGTGTGTGCCTGAGTAACAGCTTTCCATGGAGGGTCTCCCTAACAGCGCCCCCCCCCCCCAACCCAGAACCTCCTCCCTGGACGCAACTTCATCTCTCTGCAGCACTTCTGTGGGGCGGTCCCGTCTCCCTACTAACAGCTCAACGAGAGAGATCCCCCCTCTCCCGCACCCCGCAACACACCCGCCCTTCGCAGGGTGTGTCCCCGGGACAGGAGGCGGGGTTTTGCTTGGCTCTTAACCCACGAGGATCTTGCCCAACAAAGAGTGGAATGATTTCAGAGCTGCCTGCGGTCCCCTCTAGGCGGGCTGCTGGTGTAACATCACAAGTTCTATTGCCGTGAAAGACACCAGCTGGAAGGGGTGTGTCCTCGGCCGCACAGACACCTGGGAAAGTCGTCCTGAAGCAAGGGGGTGGGGCCTGTCTCCAAACAACTGTGAGAAAGCTTCCGGTCCATCCCCCCGCCCTCACAGCATCACTCCCCTTCCACCTGCCCTGTGTAAACAGAAAGTACCAGACCCCAAGCCAGCATTTGGCAAGAGTGTGGCTGACAGGTCTTGCACGGGTCCTCCATGGCTTACCAAACGCAGGTTCCTGACCCACCAAGACCTGAATCTGGGTGTCTGGAGGCAGAAGCTGAGAACCTGTATTTCAACCCGCTTCCCAGATGGCCCTGATGCCCTCCCCCCCCACCCCCACCCCCCCACGTTTGAGGACCATTTCTAGAAGGAGCATGCAAATATCACTCTCAAGGTTGGGGCTGAGTTTCTCTTCCCTCCCAGTTCTACTCGGAGCAAGAGGTTTGAGAATGAGCTGCCAATGAGAATGAGCCCGCAGCAGTTACTGGGCACGTGGGGTGCTGGGGCTTTTGAGACAAACAGGCCACTGCCCTCCAGGAGGGAGCTGAGGCCTGGCACCTCTACCTCCCCATCCCCACCCCCGGCCAGGTGTGACCAGGAGCAGCTCTGCCAAGGCCACTGGCCTTATCATCACTCCCACTGCTTGGTGCGGCCAGGTCCTCTATGGAGCTTCTGGAACTGGCCTGCTCATTAGCTAACGTTGCCCAAATTCTGATCAAAATCTGCAGGGCAGTAATTCTTGTTTTTGTTCCTCTTTCAGCATTAACAGCAGCAAAGTTGTACCCCGGTTTGAAAGGTTTGGCTTGGGCATCCTGGAGTCCAGTAATCCAAAGATGTAGCCAGCTGTGCAGTTTTTCTGATGACATATTTCTTTCTTAAATGTGTCTCTAAAACATCCGAACCACCACCACGACAAAAAAAACAATGCTCTTCAAAATGCCAGCCACCCTCCTGAGTGCCACAAACCAGGAGCATGAGGCCTTGGTTTAGACCGTTCATCTGCAAAAACACTTGGGTCCTGGAAATGGAGCTGTGCCTGCTGTTTCTTAAAATGACATCACCAACAACCAGACCTGTCCTGACAGGCGGCAGATGTTTACATGTATGTTCGTGTGGAGTTGGACTTGAGGTTGTACAATAGGTATTAATAAAAATAATGGTCTGTGCAGAGGTTGCTGGCACCGTGGGCCAGGATGGCAGAAGGGGCCCTCCCCTCTGGAGGTGCCCACACTGGACCAGAGGAAGAAAAGCATCATGATTGTGGCTGGTCTCCTGGCAGGATAGGCGGGGGTTGGGGGTGGCAAACACAGGGTTTGACCAGGCTTCTACTTTGGCCCTAAATCCTATCACCCCTCATCCTATCAAAGAGGTGTGGTCTCTTCCTCCTCTTGCAGGTGAGACCCTGACCGTGACCTTAAGCTGGATTAACAGGGTCAGGAGTCTGCAGAGAGCTTGAGTTCACCTTTGACCCCTGTAATCCAGTCCATATCTGCTGGAAAAGCAGAGACAGATCAAATCCAGATAACATCTGGACTGATCCAGTGGTTCCCAACCAGGGTCTCCACTGCCTATGGAGCTGTTTGTTTCATGAAGCCCCCAGCGGGACACCTGGGAGATGGAATGAAAGGCTTTAACTATTTAGATACATCCCAGTCCTTAACTAACATTTGACCCCAGCGCTAAGGCCCAGCCCAGCAGCTGTGTACGCCGTGAAAGCTTGATCCATGAAAAGAGGGAAGGTAGAAGGTGCGGGAAGAGGCAGGCAGGGTCTCTGAGCCCACTCTCCCAGTCACAGAGTGCCCTGGCCCTTTAGAAGCGCATCATCGATCTTGCCAAAGTTCTGTCACTGCCCACCCCTGAATCCTGCTGAAACACCTTAGCCTGCCCCTGACTCCTCCACTGCCTGTGTTCAGAGCTCTTAGATAAGGTGGGAGGTGTGTGCCCTGCCTTTCGTTTAGACCCAGCTAGCAAGCCCCTTACCTTCAGAGTCCTCCCAAGCACCAAGGTTTGTGTCCGTTGGAACCAGGTTTGGGTAAGTCCAGGATGTGAGAGGGTCCTGCCTGTCCTCATTAGAAGCTGACTCCTAAAGAGGAAAGTTCCAAATGCCAGAGAAGCCCTTCAGTGAAGGTTAGGGTGTATCAGGCTCCAAAGCCAAAAATGACCCATGGTGATGAAAGTGGAGAGGAGAGATTGTCTTCAGACCCAGAACCCATGTCCACATTTGGAGCCAAGATGAGAAGGCATGTGGCCCTCACACCGGGTTTATGTACACCTGTCTAACCAGGCTCCAAACCTGGAGTCTGGCCAAATTGTCACGTGAAATGGGCCACTTGGCCTGGGGAGTGTGGAGCGACCTTCCTGGCTCTCGGCTGAGCATCCCTTGGCGGCCCTGCTGGGAGGGCACAGCCAAATAGCTGTGCTCGGTACCTTGGCCTCCGGGCCAACAGCACCTCCATCCTGCCTGTTGGGTGTGTGGGGAGGAAGATGGAGAGGCTGTAAACCAGCTAGACTTGGCTCTGGGGGTCTTTTGTCCTCTGTAGGACGCTTGGCTTCTCCCCATCATCCCTTTGACCTCCAGGTCAGCCTCTCCCCTGATTTCTCCACTCCAGGTGGTATGTGACTCCGCCTCCTCTGGTCATCAGGCTCCTCCCCCCACATCAGCTCCTTCCCAGAGGTCACAGTTCATGCCTCGCACGATTCCCCTCCAAACCCTTGGACAAGCAGGTGGCCTGAGGGTTGGGACGGCAGCTGAGTGAATGGGACTCACCTCAGGCCCACGGACGGACAGTCTGGGTTTTTTTTCCCTTGAAGGTGTCACACTCTTGGGTCAGTTCAGGAAGCTTTCTTTGAGTGCCTACTGGGTGCAAGTGTTGGCGGCCCAGGAGGGGAGCAGTCACCGTGCCCGCGTTCAGGAAACTGTTGATTTGCCAGGAACCCAGAGGGTGGGCCTGGGGGCCACCCCCTTCCTCTCCCGGGCCCTGGGATGCCTTCTTGCTCTCAGTCTGAGCCTCTGCCCTGCCTGTCATTGAAGAGAAGCAGCTAAGGAGCTCCCCAGGTGGTCCCCATCACCCTGTCTCTATTTAAGTGACTGTGAATTGAGGTTAGGAAGACACGCCTGCCCTTCCGTGTGCTCCCCCGTCTGCCTTGGAACACATGAAGGACGGCAGATACTGTGAATTCAGCCCTCACAGCCAACTGTGAAAGGGATGGAGAAGCTGGAGGCCTCCTGGACAAGATCTCGGGGGCTGCAGAGGTCCCCTGGGGTCTGAGAATGGAGCCCAAGTTTCAACCTTCAGCCCACGCCCCCCAACTCCACTCCCCAGCCTCACCTCCAAACCCCTGGGATCTGTTCCTGATGCCTTTAAACACCAGAGCCACAACCCTTGGTCCCCATCCAACCCAAGGTCTTGAATCCTGAGTTCCCCACCAGTTGTGAGTGGCGTGTAGCCAAGATGACGTCTCCATACCAACCGCTATATCAAAGATGCGTACAGGGCCTGGAATCCCTCTGCCCTCTCACAGCATTTCTTCCTGTGATCACTGAGGGGCGTGGCGTGCCCTGTAAGCCCCTGATGGGGGTGGTGGGGGTTGTCTGTGTTGCTTTGGGGGCCGGGTGGAGATATAAATGTGAAGCCAGTTAGGGAGCTTGTGCGATGCTGCAGTGTCGGCCAGGATTTCATCTGTGTGTGCAAACCCAGCATCTTCTGTGGCCACGAGGCACACACTTGCTTTTTTGAATGTGATGTAAAATTTGTATATTAAAAGTTTTTATATTTTCTATCAACTGCATTTGTCTTCCAGAAATGTTATTAATTTAAATTAAAATGGTTAGTATTAATGGACGTGCACTATCAGTTTTTGTGGGTGTTTTTTTTTTTTTTTTTTTGCCTTTGGCAAGAACACTGCCAGGCCCAGCCTGGGTGTCTAGAGTCTGTGAATAAAATCGTACCAAGGTATCTGGGCCTTGTGTCTGCTTGGGTCCATTCCAGATGAGTGGGGCAGAGGTGGGGGGCTGTCTGATGGGTGGCATAGGAGAGCAGGAAAGGAGAGGGTAGGGTGTTTGGCCCCCATCTGGGAGCTCCTTCCAGGGAAAGAAATTTTGCCTGGACCTTGGAGGCAGATATTTCTAAACGGATGGGAGTAGAGGTAAGAGCATCAAAGCCCATGATGTACAGAAGAAGGTCATCCTACCCCCAACAGTGCCGGCCTGGTAACATACTCAGACCCGTCACTGTCTCCTCTGCTGGAGGGGTCTTTGACTTGTGAAAGCCTTGAGGGGAGGGAGTCTAAATAAGATTCATCTGAATATTACTTTTAGGAGCCTCTCCTCACCAGTTATAAAGAGAGAAACGTGAGACTTCCCTGGTGGTTCAGTGGTTAAGACTACACCTTCCAATGTCAGGGGTGTGGGTTCAACCCCTGGTCAGGGAGCTAAGATTCCATGTGCCTCGCAGCCAAAAAACCAAGACATAAAACAGAGACAATATGTAAAGGCTTCACTATATTCATTGGTTAGCTCTATAAATCTTTTGGTGGCATCTTCAGGGTTTTCTATGTATAGAATCGTATATACAAAGGGATATTACTCAGCCATAAAAAGGAATACATTTGAGTCAGTTCTAAAGAGCTGGATGAACCTAGAGCCTATTATACAGAGTGAAGTAAGAAAGAGAAAAATAATTATTGTGTACTAATGCATATATATGAAATCTAGAAAGATGGTACCAATGAACCTATTTTCAGGGCAGCGATGCAGATGCAGATGTAAGGAAAGGACTTGTGGACACAGTGGGGGAAGGAGAGGGTGGGACGAACTGAGAGAGCAGCAAGGAAACACACCTTAACCGTGTGTAAACAGCGAGCCAGTGGGGATTCGCTGTATGATGCAGGGAGTTCAAGCCCAGTGCTCTTTGCCAACCTGGGGAGGTGGGAGGGAGGTTCCAGAGGGAGGGAGCATACGTATGTGAGCGTTCTCACTGTGTCCAGCTCTTTGAAACCCTATGGACTGTAGCCTGCCAGGCTCCTCTGTCCATGGGATTTTCCAGGCAGACATATGTATACCTGTGGCTGATTCATGTTGATGTATGGCATAAACCAACACAATATTGTAAAGCAATTATCCTCCAATTAAAAATAAATTTTAAAAAAGACTAAAAATGGTCCACATTTTTTAAAAGTCTTAAATAAAAAGAATTTTTTTTTAGAAAAAAAATACAGAGGTAAGCAGGAGGTTGGGGTAAGCAAAACAAATGGGGGCCAAGGGGAACCAGCATCCTCTAAGCCAAAGAAGTGCTTTCTGCACATCATCTTACCTTAAGCCTCACAGCAGCACCCCTGGGGTAGGAACTGTTGTGATATTTCAGCTGAGGCACAGAGAAGTTAAGATATCTACCCAAGATAACACAGCTGGTCAGTGGCTAGTCTAGGACTTGGGCCACACCTTGACTCCAGAACCTCCCTCTCATCAGAAACTGGGGAATTTATTGGCCAGCCATTTATTGAGCACCTCTGTGTTCAAAAGATGGTGCAAAGTGCTGGGGCACAGCAAAGAGATAGAATGCTTGGCTTCGGTGGGTGGCTGACTCAAAGAAGGAGTCCCTCAGTCTGTCTAGCAGGCTTCATGGAGGAGGTGGCCTTGGAGCTGACTTGAAGGGTGACTAATATGCCTGTTGCATGTGAGAGGGCTTCACAGGAGGTTCAGGGGTAAAGAAACCACCTGCCAGTGCAGGAGATGTGAGTTCAATCCCTGGGTCAGGAAGATCCCTTGGAGAAGGAAATGGCAACCCACTCCAGTATTCTTGCCTGGAGAATTCCATGGACAGAGAAGCCTGGTGGGCTACAGTCTGTGGGGTCACAAAGAGTCAGACATAGCTGATCGACTAAACAACAACATGGAAATAAGAGGAGACTGTTTTACTTTGAGCAAAGGCTTAGAGGTCTGGGAATACAGAGTGTGCTTGGGATATCAGAAGTCGTTCAGCTTTTCATTGTGAAGTGGAACCCGAGGAGAAGGAACCTGGAGAGGATTCTGTAGGTGCCAAGCTAGGAGTTTAGGCTTTAACATGACACCGCTGGGGAGCCATGAATTGAGCCTGGGCCTCCTGCCGTGGAAACATAGAGCCCTAACCACTGGGACACCAGGGAAGTCCCTGAACTACTGTGTCTTGCCTGCTTCTCCTTTGTTTCTGCATTCCTTCACTTCCCTCGTTAGGAACTGCTTGAGTCTCCTTTTGGAACTAAAGTAAGTCCTAGGAGACTAAAGTCTTTTTTTACAAACAAGAAACGGGGGATCACGTTTTGTGATATAAATAAAATCAAGTGGTTGTTAAGAAAATGAAAACGAACAAGAACTTAATTTATAGTTTCTCCCAAAGTGATCATTTTTTTATGATGGAAATAAAATCAAGTGGTTGTTTAGAAAAAAGAAAGAAATGGGGGACACAGAGGGGCTTTTGTGCCCGGGAGGGCCCCGCAGGGTCTTGCTCAGTTTCAGCGGAGGTGCAGCAGGCTCAGGTGACACCTGCCATGAGAAGGTGCCCCCAGGTCGAGCCAGAATGCAGGCCTCCAGGTTCCACGTGTAACAAAGATGAAAAAGACGCCAGCTATCAATGTATCTTTTGAATTTTTCCATGGTTTCCCCCTGTGAGATTTAGAGTATCTCACAGGGAACCGGAGGCTTATCTGGGCAGGTGTGCCTGCCTCATTTCTCACTTGCCAGGTAGGAGGGGAAACTCAGGCCAAGGAGGCAGTCGTCGTCACCACCCAGTTGGAGAAGCAACTGACCATGGGGAACAAACACGCGGAAGAGAGGGTGCGTCCCTGCCCCCAGACAGAGCTGGATTGTTCAGCTGTGAAGTTGGGGGTGAAGTGGGGCTCTGTGTGCACATGCCAGGATTATCTGCGTTCAGATCAGTTCAGTTCAGTCGCTCAGTCGTGTCCAACTCTTTGCGACCCCATGAATCGCAGCACGCCAGGCCTCCCTGTCCATCACCAACTCCCAGAGTTCACTCAGACTCACGTCCATCGAGTCGGTGATGCCATCCAGCCATCTCATCCTCTGTCGTCCCCTTCTCCTTCTGCCCCCAATCCCTCCCAGCATCAGAGTCTTTTTCCAATGAGTCAACTCTTTGCATGAGGTGGCCAAACTACTGGAGTTTTGGCTTTAGCCTCATTCCTTCCAAAGAAAACCCAGGACTGATCTCTTTCAGAATGGACTGGTTGGATCTCCTTGCAGTCCAAGGGACCCTCAAGAGTCTTCTCCAACATCACAGTCCAAAAGCATCAATTCTTCAGCACTCAGCTTTATTCACAGTCCAACTCTCACATCCAGACATGACCGCTGGAAAAACCATAGCCTTGACTTGACGGACCTTTGTTGGCAAAGTAATGTCTCTGCTTTTCAATATGCTATTTAGGTTGGTCATAACTTTCCTTCCAAGGAGTAAGTGTCTTTTAATTTCATGGCTGCAGTCACCATCTGCAGTGATTTTGGAGCCCCCAAAATAAAGTCTGACACTGTTTCCACTGTTTCCCCATCTATTGCCCATGAAGTGATGGGACTGGATGCCATGATCTTTGTTTTCTGAATGTTGAGCTTTAAGTCAACTTTTTCACTCTCCTCTTTCACTTTCATCAAGACGCTTTTTAGTTCCTCTTCACTTTTTGCCATAAGGGTGGTGTCACCTGCATATCAGGTTATTGATATTTCTCCTGGCAATCTTGATTCCAGCTTATCTGCATGGCAGAGGCTAATGAGTTTGGAAGCACTGGCTGGCTGCAAACCTTCAAGATGTATTGGCTGTAGAAATGAATGAGCAAGGGTGGGAACTAGGAAACTGAATCATCAACACTGGAAATGAACACTGAGCATTGATTCCACTTTCACAGGACACATTCCTCCACTCTGTTGAAGGATGATTTGCAGGATTCTCAGAGAAGAAGAAAATATATTGCTGAATCTAACCATTTTATGAGACTTACAATGTTCAGGGGTTACTGTGGACAGAGCAGGTGTTTGCAAAGATTTATATGTTTTCCCTTAAGCTGCAGTGGAGGGTGGGCTTACCCGCTGGTGCTAGAGGTAAAGAGTCCACCTGCCACTGCAGGAGACGCAAGAGATGCAGGTTTAGTCCCTGGGCCGAGAAGATCCCCTGGAGAAGGAAATGGCACCCAAGCCCAGTGTTCTTGCTTGGAAAATTCCATGGGCAGAGGAACCTGGAGGGCTACAATCCTGCGGGCTGCAGAGTCATATATGAGTTAGTTGACTAAACCAACTGACTGGCCTTTGGACTTTTTTTTTCCTTTCTCAATAGGTTATTTTTATCTTTCGAGGAAACGCTAATCAGTGGCAATGGAAACCTCTTTACCCAAGGTCTGAGTGTAGGTGGGGGAGGTTGACGATTAACCAGGGTAAATTGTGGTTCAGGTGAGAGTTCCTCTGTCCTTCTGCTCATGGAAGCTTCCAGACTGACTTGAAAGCAGTAGGGGGAAGGAGCTTTTGGCAAACAAGGCTCTGTCTTCAGCCCACTGTTTCACATCTAAAATCTCCTAGCTACCTCTATGCTCTGAAATCCATCTTTAAATGCTATTCTATTCAAGTAGGTGATACATGTAGGGCCTGATGATGGGGCTCCCAGGCACAAGGCCTTCCTATGTCTCCCATTTCTTTCATTATAGGAAACAGTCTTGATTTGGCCTCCATGACCTTTCCTGAGTTCCAACTGTAAGAAATAAAAACTCAAAATGGTCCACTTTCAAGGACAACTAGCCTAGAGTGACAGTCTGCTGATGTAAGAGCCCTTAGGATACTTGCATAGGAGAATCCAAACAAAGGGAGAGTAATAAATCCAAGTGACTTTCTCGGGAAGATTGTTAACTCTGTAGTACTTAGCCAATGAGGAGCCGGGGGAGGGACTTGCATGCTGAGAGGATAAAAACCCCACTGACGCTGGGTCTACAGCCTTCCCACCAGACACCCGATCTTGCGAGACTTGTCATTAAAGCCTTACTTCTTGCTGCATCTTGTGTCTCCAAGTCTATTCCTTGGGTTGGGGCTGGTGGGCTTTATTTCCCTCACAAGGGGCAGATTCAAGCTGTTGTTCATTAGGGAAGGGAGAGAGTTGGAGACCAAAGAGAAACAGTCAAGAGCAGCCTTGGGACAAGGTCCTGTTTCCCCATCAACAGATACATACCATAATATCTTTGAGCTGTTTGGCAGATACTGACACCCCTTCCAGGTGGGAGAAGTTAACAATTAAAGATGGTATGCTGACCACAAGCAGACCAGTTGGACCTGAAGTCTACTCACCTCACCACCAACCCATCAGAAGAATGTCCATGGACTGAACACACCCTCTTTGAACTATTACTATAAAGCTTCACTTTAAAAAATAAGCTTTACTTATTTTTATAGTAATAAAAAATAAGGTTTTTTTATTCCACACTATTTGCCGCAAGTTGGGACACAAGGTTTTGAGGGCATTTAGCCCACTGTAGCCCCCTTTGCCTGGCACAAAAATAAAGCTACTGTTTTCTACTTCACTCAAAACTCTGTCTCTGAGATTTGATCTGGCACCAGTGTACAGAGAAGCTGAGCTTTTGGCATCACAGGTGCATGTCCTCTGCAGGAGTAGATGGTTCCAGATTGGGCACTGGAGAGAAGACTTCCCTAGAATATATTGGTGAGTGGGTGTGGTTCTGGCGGGTGCTTTGCCTGGTCTATGGAGAAGGGAGACACTGAACCACCAGCTACTAAGATGAAGATGAAAGCTGAACAAACAAAATTCCACTGACTACATCTGAAGATCTAATTGGTTTTATTATTCAGTGATTCATGAATCAGTCAGCATCTGATGTTGTAAATAGAAACTGAAAGGTTGTAAATAGAAACTGAAAGGTTGTAAAAAAAGAAAAAAGAAAGGTTTTTAGAGGTCAAAGGAGGGTGGGGAGTAGGAGCTATTAACAAAAGCTAACAAAGGACCGTTTCATACCCACTCACCTTCTTCTGGAAGCAGGGCAAGTGTCACTCTTGTAGATTGCTTCTTCCTCCCAAGGATGGAGAGGGCCCAAGAGACGGATTACTACCAGGGTGCAAACCAGAAAATTCCAGTCTGGCTGGTTAAGACTACGTTCCTAGGGGGAGTTCCCTGGTGGTCCAGGGGTCCCAGCTTCCACTGCAAAGGGCATGGGTTCAGTCCTTGGTTTTGGAATTAAGATCCCCCATGCACAAGAGAAGACTCTACACATGGACATCACCAGATGGCCAACACTGAAATCAGATTGACTATATTCTTTGTAGCCAAAGATGGAGAAGCTCTATACAGTCAGCAAAAACAAGACCAGGAGCGGACTGTGGCTCAGATCATGAACTCCTTATTGCCAAATTCAGACTTAAACTCAAGAAAGTGGGAAAAGCCACTAAACCATTTAGGTATGACCTAAGTCAAATCTCTTATGATTATACAGTGGAAGAGAGAAATAGATTTAAGGGACTAGGTCTGATAGACAGAGTGCCTGATGAACTATAGATGGAGGTTCATGACATTGTACAGGAGACAGGCATCAAGACCATCCCCAAGGGGGGGAAAAATGCAAGAAAGCAAAATGGTTGTCTGAGGAGGCCTTACAAATAGCTGTGAAAAGAAGAGAAGTGAAAAGCAAAGGAGAAAAGGAAAGATATTCCCACTTGAATGCAGAGTTCCAAAGAATAGCAAGAAGAGATAAGAAAGCCTTCCTCAGCAATCAATGCAAAGAAATAGAGGAAAACAATAGAATGGGAAAGACTAGAGATCTCTTCAAGAAAATTAGAGATACCAAGGGAACATTTCATCCAAAGATGGGCTTGATAAAGGACAGAAATGATGTGGACCTAACAGAAGCAGAAGATACTAAGAAGAGGTGGTAAGAATACACAGAAGAACTGTACAAAATAAGATCTTCATGACCCAGTTAATCACGATGGTGTGACCACTCACCTAGAGCCAGACATCCTGGAATGTGAAGTCAAGTGGGCCTTAGAAAGCATCACTACGAACAAAGTTAGTGGAGGTGTTGAAATTCCATTTGAGCTATTTCAAATCCTGAAAGACGATGCTGTGAAAGTGTTGCACTCAATATGTCAGCAAATTTGGAAAACTCAGCAGAGGCCATAGGACTGGAAAAGGTCAGTTTTCATTCCAATTCCAAAGAAAGGCAATGCCAAAGAATGCTCAAACTACTGCACAATTGCACTCATCTCACACGCTAGTAAACTAATGCTCAAAACTCTCCAAGCCAGGCTTCAGCAATATGTGAACCGTGAACTTCCAGATGTTCAAGCTGGTTTTAGAAAAGGCAGAGGAACCAGAGATCAAATTACCAACATCCGCTGAATCATCAAAAAAGCATGAGAGTTCCACAAAAAGAACTACCTGCTTTATTGACTATGCCAAAGCCTTTGACTTTGCAGGTCACAATAAACTGTGGAAAATTCTGGGAATACCAGACCTCCTGACCTGCCTCTTGAAAAACCTGTATGCAGGTCAAGAAGCAACAGTTGGAACTGGACATGGAACAACAGACTGGTTCCAAATAGGAAAAGGAGTACATCAAGTCTGTATATTGTCACCCTGATTATTTAACTTATAATATGCAGAGTACATCATGAGAAATGCTGGGCTATGAAACACAAGCTGGAATCAGGATTGCCGGGAGAAATATTGATAACCTCAGATATGCAATGATACCACCCTTATGGCAGAAAGTGAAGAAGAACTAAAGAATCGCTAGATGAAAGTGAAAGAAGAGAGTGAAAAAGTTGGCTTAAAGCTCAACATTCAGAAAACTAAGATCATGGCATCTGCCCATCACTTCATAGCAAATAGATGGGGAAACAGTGGAAACAGTGGCTGATTTTATTTTGGGGGGGCTCCAAAATCACTGCAGATGGTGATTCCAGCCATGAAATTAAAAGATGCTTACTCCTTGGAAGGAAAGTTATGACCAACCTAGATAGCATATTGAAAAGCAGAGACATTACTTTGCCAACAAAGGTCCATCTAGTCAAGGCTATGGTTTTTCCAGTAGTCATGTATGGATGTGAGAGTTGGACTATAAAGGAAGCTGAACGCCGAAGAATTGATGCTTTTGAACTGTGGTGTTGGAGAAGACTCTTGAGAGTCCCTTGGACTGCAAGGAGATCCAACCAGTCCATTCTAAAGGAGATCAGTCCTGGGTGTTCATTGGCCGGACTGATGCTGAAGCTGAAACTCCAATACTTTGGCCACCTGATTCAAAGAACTGACTCACTGGAAAAGACCCTGATGCTGGGAAAGGTTGAAGGTGGGAGGAGAAGGGGACGATAGAGCATGAGATGGATGGATGGCATCACTGACTCTCTGGACATGAGTTTAGGCAAGCTCCGGGAGTCGGTGTTGGACAGGGAGGCCTGGCGTGCTGCAGTCCATGGGGTTGCAAAGAGTCGGACCCACTGAGCAACTGAACTGAATAGTCCTCCTCCAAGGACCCTGCCCCTCTGCCTGACTGTTAAACTAAAGTGCCTTTGTTCAACTCAAAGAGAGATAATCTGACCCTGCCCACCTGTGAATGGCTTCAAAGAAGAGATTTATACACCTTTTCCAAAGGCTGGCCCTTCCCAGAGATATTTTGCAAGGCTAATGGCCTTTTTATTTACTTCTTTGGTGCCTCTCTCTTTCTATTCTACTTTTTGACTTTAGATCCTCACCACTTTTCTCTCCAATTCTTAAAAGAACCTGGCATCCAGACCCCTACAAGATGGTCATTTTGAGACATTAGTCAACCATCTTCTCAGTCAGCTAGCTTCCTGAATAAAGTCCTATCTATTGTTACCAAGTCCAAGTTTGTTCTGTTTGCACTTGACCAATCAATGAATTGGAGATGAGGTATTGACTCAGGGAATATGACTTTGTTTGGAGAGCTGGCTGACTGAAGAAGATGGCAGATTAATGTCTCAAAATAACCATCTTATTGGGGTCTGGATGCTAGGTACTTTAATAGATCAGGGGTGGGGGTGGTGAGGAAACAAAGTAAAAAGACCATTCAGTTCAGTCTCTCAGTCGTGTCCAACTCTTTATGATCCCATGAATCGCAGCACACCAGGCCTCCCTGTCCATCACCAACTCCCGGAGTTCACTCAGACTCACGTCCATCGAGTCAGTGATGCCATCCAGCCATCTCATCCTTGGTCGACCCCTTCTCCTCCTGCCCCCAATCCCTGCCAGCATCAGAGGCTTTTCCAATGAGTCAACTCTTCGCATGAGGTGGCCAAAGTACTGGAGTTTCAGCTTTAGCATCATTCCTTCCAAAGAAATCCCTGGGTTGATCTCCTTTAGAAAGGACTGGTTGGAGCTCCTTGCAGTCCAAGGGACTCTCAAGAGTCTTCTTCAACACCACAGTTCAAAAGCATCAATTCTTCGGGGCTCAGCCTTCTTCACAGTCCAACTCTCACATCCATACATGACTACTGGAAAAACCATAGCCTTGACTAGACAGACCTTAGTCGGCAAAGTAATGTCTCTGCTTTTGAATATGCTATCTAGGTTGGTCATAACTTTTCTTCCAAGGAGTAAGCGTCTTTTAATTTCATGGCTGCAGTCACTAAGCGTGGCCAGGGCAGCGACCGGGAGCAGCAACCCCACACCCAAGGTTAGGGGCGGCGGCTGGGAGGGGCAACCCCACATCCAAGGAGTGGTGGCTGTGTGGGCGCAGGAGGTCCTAGAGGAGCCATCCCACGTTGAAGGTCAGGAAGGGCGGCAGGAGGAGATACCCCTCATCCAAGGTAAGGAGCAGCAGCTGTGCTTTGCTGGAGCAGCCGTGAAGAGATACCCCACGGCCAAGGTAAGAGAAAAAGACCATTAACCTTGCAAATATCTCCTAGAATGGCAAGCCTCAGGCAGGGAATGTGTTAATTTCTTCCTTCCTGCCATCTTCTACAGGTAGACAGAGTTCTAAACAAAAAGGCTCTTTAGTTTAACAGTCTGGCAGAGGGGTAGGATTCTCCAAGGCAGTCTATAAGATTATGACAAAAGCAATGTGAAACAAGTTAAAGAAACAGTTCCAACATGGAGTCAGAATTGGCTTTTCCCTGCAACAGTATTCCTTGCCTCAGTACACCTTGTCTCTCAGATTCATTGGCCAGTTATGCAGCAGGCACAGCAAGCTTGGACTAACAAAGAAATTTGGCTTAGCCAGGCAGGAGCTTTGCTGCTCATGGTTTGCTGGCTCCAGTCAGGGAATATTGGAGCAAGGCTCTAGCAGCTGCTGGGACCATTTGTCCTGAAGATCTTTCACTCAAGATTCCCTGAAGTGGCACCAGCTGCCCCAGCACTTGGCAGCTGAAGCAAGGAACCGACAAATTCAATTTTATTGGTAAGTCTGTGTGTCCTTTGTGTTGTGAGTCAATGTATTCCCCCCTCATTGTGGAGAGAGGAATTGTTGAACTCTACTTGAGTTGGAACCAGTTCACTGGGGAACTAATTCTTGTGGGGATAATCCTGCTGCTGCTGCTGCTAAGTCGCTTCAGTTGTGTCCGATGCTGTGCGACCCCATAGACGGCAGCCCACCAGGCCCCGCCATTCCTGGGATTCTGCAGGCAAGAAAACTGGAGTGGGTTGCCATTTCCTTCTCTAATGCATGAAAGTGAAAACTGAAAGTGAAGTCACTCAGTCATGTCCGACACTCAGCGACCCCATGGACTGCAGCCTTCCAGGCTACTCTGTCCATGGGATTTTCCAGGCAAGAGTACTGGAGTGGGGTGCCGTTGCCTTCTCCGGGGATAATCCTACCCTTGTTGAAATTGGTTCATTTATTTGTAGGGTAAATTTATTTGCCTGAGTTGGGAACTGGTTCATCTGTGCTGTGTGTCGTTTTGTATTACCAGTTGATGGACTAGATTTTGTAGGGTAAGTCGCTCCATTGTGCACTCTGGAAACATATTCCCCCCTCAATTTAGGCTTTTCCTCTACAAAACAAGCCAATTTGATTGGGGTAACCAACCTAAATAGCATATTGAAAAGCAGAGGCGTTACTTTGCCAACAAAGGTCCGTGTAGTCAAGACTATGGTTTTTCCAGTAGTCACGTATGGATGTGAGAGTTGGACTGAAGAAAGCTGAGTGCCGAAGAATTGATGCTTTTGAACTGTGGTGTTGGAGAAGACTCTTGAGAGTCCCTTGGACTGCAAGGAGATCCATCCAGTCCATTCTGAAGGAGATCAGCCCCGGGGGGTTCTTTGGAAGAAATGATACTAAAGCTGAAACTCCAGTACTTTGGCCACCTCATGGGAAGAGCTGACTCACTGGAAAAGACTCTGATGCCGGAAGGGATTGGGGGCAGGAGGAGAAGGGGACAACCGAGGATGAGATGGCTGGATGGCATCACCGACTCGATGGACGTGAGTTTGAGTGAACTCTGGGAGGTGTTGATGGACAGGGAGGCCTGGCATGTTGCTGTTCATGGGGTCGCAAAGAGTCGGACACGACTGAGCGACTGAACTGAACTGAACACAGATAATCCTGGCATGTGCACACAGAGCCCCACTTCACCCCCAACTTCACAGCTGAACAATCCAGCTCTGTCTGAGGCAGGGACGCACCCTCTCCTCCGCGTGTTTGTTCCTCATGGTCAGTTGCTTCTCCACCTGCCTGGGTGGTGACGACTGCCTCCTCGGCCTGAGTTTCCCCTCAGTGGCTGAGCTGAACTGAACTGAACTGAACCTTGAAGAAGGGGAATTGTGGTTGGACTGTTTCTGAGTTGGAACCAGTTCATGGGGGAACTCATTCCTGTGGGGGTAGGAACAGCCTAGTAGGAACTAGCTGATTTGTTTTGTAGGGTCAATTTATTTACCTGGTTTGGGAAGTGGTTGATCTGTGCACCAATGATGGAGTTTGTGCCATCTTTGTAGGAATTTTCCTATGTCTTTCGTATTTTGGTGTTATCAAACTTTTAAAAACAGGAAGTATTTCATCTGTCCTGAAGGAAAGCTCTTTGAGGTATATATTAGATATCTTAAGATAAGGAGAGCAACGACCCTTAATGGCTCACATTTATACAGTCTTGAAGTTAGAAATGCTTTGCAAAGGAGAGGGACACAATGATAATAAATGAAGAGTCCCAGAAGCTCCTTTGAGCTTGAGGTGTCTGATTCTAATTTCCCTACAGGAGCCCCAAGTAACTTTGACAGTCGGAAGCTCCAGCTCCAGTTTGGGGTGCTCCCCCTGTGAAGGAAAACTTTGGCCCTTTGGAGAAAGGTCACAGGTCTAATAGGAGTAGGAAGTCACATTGATGTGATTTTCCAGTTTTGCCAGGAGGATTCATGTAGGCTGATTCTTTTTTTTTTGGCAGGGTGTGGGGGGGGGTCTGGTGGGGGGCGGGGGTTGGTACATGGCTTGAGGGATCTTAGTTCTCCCACCAGGGATTAAAGCCACACTCCCTGTAATGGAAGTCTGGAGTCTTAACCACTGGACTGGCAGGGAAGTCCCTAGACTAATTCTTTTTCAAGAAACAGGTCTGTTCTAGAAATAGAGCCTTAACCAGTGATATCTCCTTAAGACCCTGGGGCAGGTGTGGTGGGGAAACCCGGCAGGACCTAGAGATCAGAGTCCACTCTGAGCCCAGCAAGCACTTATTCACCAAACATTTGCTTGTCTGTGAATCCCCTTCCTCCTCTATGAAGTCCCAAACCATTACCCTCAACATTCTCTTCTGTCTTTAGCTGCAGGTATTATTTAAGCTGAGGGCTTTGACCATTTTGGTGGGCTAATTCTCTTGGGTGTCTCCCATATATATTTGTTAATAAACTCTTCTTAGATTTATCTCCTGTTAAGCTGTCTCATGTCAATTTAGTTCTTAAACTGGCCTGAAGAACATAGAAGGATACAGGACCGTCTCTGCATTCCCCAACATCCGTGCCGTAATCTGTGTGGCATCTGTCTCTGACTGTGCGTGGAGATGCTGGCAGTTCAGGAGTACCTGGGGGCCCTCACGTGGGCCTTTACTACTCTTGGGAGTCCCCGCAGGCATTTCCTCAGCTGGTGCAAATGTCACGGTTCCTGCTGCTGCTGCTGCTATGTTGCTTCAGTCGTGTCCAACTCTGTGCGACCCCATAGATGGCAGCCCATGAGGCTCTGCTGTCCCTGGGATTCTCCAGGCAAGAACACTGGAGTGGGTTGCCATTTCCTTCTCCAATGCATGAAAGAGAAAAGTGAAAGGGAAGTCGCTCAGTCATGTCCGACCTCTAGCGACCCCATGGACTGCGGCGCACCAAGCTCCTCCGTCCATGGGATTTTCCAGGCAAGAGTCCTGGAGTGGGTGCCACTGCCTTCTACTACGGTTGAAAGACGCAGCTCAGCAACAGCCAAGGGGGAGCTTTGGAAAAACAGGGCTTCTTACTCTCACATCCTGAGGGCCACGCAGGACAGTGGCCAGTGTGGAGGGGGAGGGAGCACAGGACTTGGCTTCTGCCTTTATTGGAGTCCAAGGGTAGGGTGGTGAAGCGAGAACCAGGGGCAGGAAGAGACAGGTGGGGCCACTCACATGGTTATCTAGGTTGCCCAAGGTTTTCTAGAAAGGAGAACCTGATGGGTGAGGCAGGTGTGGGGGCTTACCTTGAAGCCAGTATACAGCTGACAGTGTGTTCATGCAAAACGTGTGTTTGAAGCAGAAGCTTTAGCCATCGGAAGCTTAATACCAGTCCCTTAGGATTAGGCACGTTTACTGTGTTTCCAACAGTGCCAAAGGCTTCCTTTCTCCAAGACCTCGTCCATACTTGTCAGTTTCTTGAGAGTGTGAGGTGGCCAACACATTGAGAACAGATCCTATGGTCTATAGGGCAGAGAACGGATAGCCTCAGACAAGTGTCTGCAACTTTGAATAACAGAGCTCTGAGGGCTGCCTCTCACCTCATTAAGATAAGAACCAGGCCCTGGGAAAGGATCTCAGTGATTGCACGATGATGCCAGGCTGCTGAGGCCAACTGTGCCAGGCACTGGGTCTTGGAGATGCCTCCCTACTCTCTCCATCCATCTGAAAATACACTTACCCTCAAATTTGGCTGTTGCCTCTCTCTGTGGAGTGGGAGCAGGGCCGTGGACTCTTCTTTATGGGTTGGACTCACTGTGACTCAGCTATGCTCAATTCACATGCCAGCAAGGGTATGCTCAAAATCCTTCAAGCTAGGCTTTAGCGGTATGTGAACTGAGAACTTCCAGATGTACAAGCTGGGTTTAGAAAAGGCTGAGGAACCAGAGATCAAATTGCCAACATTTGTTGGATCATAGAGAATTCAAGAAAATTCCAGAAAAAAACACCTACTTCTGTTTCACTGACTACACTACAGCCTTTGACTGTGTGAAAAATTCTTTTTTTTTTTTTTTTTGAGAAATAATAATAAAAGTTTATTGCTACAAGTATGAAGTGCTGATAACCTGAAAGGGGAGCTGAATCAAATTTCTGCCAACATACATGGTTTCGAACTGTCATACATTCTAAGTAGGATAAATGAATTTGGAAGAAAAGAACCATCAGTAGATAACATTTAAAACAGAAGGCTTCATATTAGTTTAAATACTTCTCTGAGAAGACAAGGTGCATGATTTTTTAAAAATCACAAATTTGAAGCAGGACTTAGTTGGTGATTTGAATTATAGCCTGGGACTGCCAACTTATGCCCCTCCTTTGCTTCAAAAAAAGTATAAGAAAGAGTGATGAGATCAACATTCACCATTCTTGGATCTTCAGCAAATTCAGGATCAATGTAGAAAAATACTGGCATATCTACTTCCTCTTGTGGATTAAGCCTTTGTTCTTCAAAGCAGAAGCACTGTATTTTATTGAAGTACTGTCCAGCTTCAAATGGTACAACATTGTATGTAGAAATTCCGATTACTGGTTTGTCAGTAGGATTCTTAGCTTTATAAAACGCCAGTGCTGTCTCTCCTGGCACTACATATATTTCTGTTTGCTGAGGTCTAAAGTTCCACTGGAGACTTGCATGCACATCTGCAATAAAGGTGATTTTAATGATCCGATCCTTAACAGGTACCATGTTTTCAATCTGGTCTGATGCATGACCTGCTACTGCTGATCCTCCAAGTCCCGTAGTCTGGCAGTAGAGCCGGTAAAGGGGCACGGCGGCGTAGGACGCGCCCAGCATGCCCACCGCCGCCGCGGCCACGTAGGTGAGGACTGTCTTGTTCCGCCGCCGCCAGTCCTCCTCCTGCGAGCGAGTGTAGGGGTTTGTGCTCTTCGGCCGCCGAGCCGGCTGCTCCGCCGGGCTCGGGCGCCTCCATGTCCCAAGCCGCCTCAGCCCCTGCTCAGTACCCGCCGGCCCGCTCCTCCCGGGCCGGAGACACGGCTCTGCCCTCTCGGTAGCCCGGGTTGGGCGCCCAAGGTGGCTCCAAGGCCACCCGCAGAAAACCTGTGTGGAAAATTCTTAAAGAGTACCAGATCACCTTGGGCTTCTCTGAGAGCTCAGTTGGTAAAGAATCCGCCGACACTGCAGGAGAGCCTGGTTCGATTCCTGGGTCGGGAAGATCCGCTGGAAAAGAAATAGGCTACCCACTCCAGTATTCTAGGGCTTCCCTTGTGGCTCAGCTGGTAAAGAATCCACCTGCAATGCAAGAGACCTGGGTTCGATCCCTGGATTGGGAAGATCCCCTGAAGGGAAAGGTTATCCACTCTAGTATTCTGGCCTGGAGAATTCCATGGACTGTATAATCCATGGGGTGGTAAAGAGTCCCATAGGAATGAGCAACTTTCATTTACTTACTCACCAGACCACCCTACCTATCTCCCAAAAAACTTGTATGAGAGTTAAGAAGCAACAGTTAGAATTGGACATGGAACAACTGACCTGCTCAAAATTGGGAGAGGAGTATGACAAGGCTGTATGTTGTCACCCTGCTTATTTAACTTTATGCAAAGTACATTATGAGATATGTCAGGCTGGATGAATTATAATCTGGAATCAAGATTGCTCGGAGAAATAACAACCTCAGAAAGGCAGATGGTACCACTCTAATGGCAGAAAGTGAAGAGGAACTAAAGAGCCACTGATGAAAGTGAAAGAAAGGAGTGAAAAAGATGGCTTAAAACCCAACATAAAAATACCTTAAGATCATGGCCTCTGGTCCCATCACTTCATGGCAAATAGAAGGTGAAAATGTGAAAACAGTGAGAGATTTCATTTTCTTGGGATCCAGAATCACTGCTGGTGGTGAGTGCAGGTATTAAGTTAAAAGACGCTTGTTCCTTGGAAGGAAAGCTATGAAAAACGCAGACAACATTTTAAAAAGCAGAGACACCACTTTCTCAACAAATATTCATAGTCAAAGCTATGGTCTTTCCAGTAGTTATGTACAGTTGTGACTGTTGGACCATAAAGAAGGTTGATGCCAGAGAAATGATGCTTTTGAATTGTGATGCTGGAGCAGACTCTTTGAGAGTCCCTTGAACAGCAAGGAGATCAAACCAATCAAACCTAAAGGAAATCATCCTGGGATATGCATTGGACGAACTTGTGCTGAGGTTGAAGCTCCAGTACTTTGGTCACTTGATGCGAAGAGCCGATTCATTGGAAAAGGCCCTGATGCTGGGAAAGATTGGAGGCAGGAGGAGAAGGGGACGACAGAGGATGAGATGGTTAGATAGCATCACCGACTCAATGGACATGAATTTGAGCAAACTCCAGGAGTTAGTGTAGGACAGAGGAGCCTGGCACGCTGTAGTCCACGGAGTTGCAAAGAGTCAGACACGACTTGATGAATGAATGGCAGCTTCCAAGTAGTCTGGTGATGCCAAAGTGTGTATGCTGGAACTCTACCTGTCTCTGTGTCTCCCTGGGCTCTGAGAATTAAAAACAATCAAAACAAAACAAAACAGTATTTTATTGAGTTGTGTTTCAAGTAAACGCATGGACCCTAGCCTGTTGGATGAGTTTTTATGTTGTAAACAGCTGTGTGATCATCATCTGGGTCAAGCTCCAGGACATTCCCAGCACCCAGATGATTCCTTCGGGTTCCTCCCAGTTGGGGCCCACCATGGGCCATCACTTTTCTGACTGTTGTTGGATTTTATCTAATAAAAGACTTCCAGCCTGTGCTCACTTGTGCCTGGCTCCTGTGCACAGCTGTGAGTGTCACTGATGATCGTGCCTATATCTTTGGTCCCTTTTTATTGCCAAGGGCTAGTCCCCTGTGGTCACATCATCATTCATGTTTCCTTTCTGTTGCTGGTGGACAGCGTGATTCCAGCGTGGGGCCGCGGTGAGTGAGGCTGTCATGCATGTGTATGTTTTCATCTCTCTTGGGTAAATATCTAGAAGCAGAGGAGCCTGGACACAGTAGAGGCAGAAGCCCCACCAACAAGTCTCCATCCCGCTTGCATTTTACCCTCCAACCTGCACTGAATGAGAGTTCAGTGATCTTTATCCCAGTAGATGAGGAAACAGTCCCCATGTTCCTGGTGTCAAACAGGATTGCAAAGCATTTCCCCTTCTTTTCCTCCTTTCTGCTTCAACTGTGCCATCTGCCTCTTAAACCCAGTTACATTGTGGTTGATCTAGAAATGTAATGGGGGCGGAGGGTGGACACAGGGGGCAAGTGTGGGCAGTCTGTGGGAACATCTCAATTAGTCAGTCTTTGCAAATTCTGGGGCACCGAGGCAAGCCCAAGAATAGAGAGAGGTGCAGACAGGTTCTCAGCCCTGGGGCACCTGCTCCACACTCAGTACCTATAGGCCCCTCAGCTGCTTGTCCTGGCTGGACACGGGGTCCCATCTCTAGCACACGGTGGGGGCCTACTTAATCTCCGCGAAGTCTGTTGTTGCTGTGTGTTTCCTCCCCAAACCCCTTTCTGACAAAAGCTGATCGTGAGTCTCTGTTTCAAACATTTCCATTAACAAGATACTGGAACCAAATAAAGACAGTTATTCAATATATTGCCTCCAACTCAATGTCACTTGGAATATTCTATTATGTCTGAGATGTCTCTGCTCCCCATTCTAAAGCCCAGAATCAAGAAAGAGAAGAGAGAGAGAAATTCACAGAGAGGAGGGGTCAGAAGTTCCCGGGGCATCATTATGCACAAAGGTAATGGAACCTCCATCACCAGGTTTTCTATTTGCAAAACATTTCTTTTTACATGATTATGCTTTTATGTGAGGAGTAGAATTTTACAGGGGAGGAATACCTTTTGAAGAAGTGGAGTAGCCTTATATGGCTCAAGCTGCCGCTAGTGAGCTGTGTGACCTTGGATATGACCTGTTGATTCTCTGAGCCTTAGTTTTCCGGTCTGCAAAATGGGTATAACTAGGCCTTCCTGCAGCACTGCCACCCCATGCCCAGGCAGCGCCCCATCACACACACTGTTGTCTGGACATGACGCAGCCACACGCTCGGGGCAGTGTCTTCTAGAACCTGTGAACGTGGTGAGAATGTCTGAGCCTACGTGAACTATTCTGACTTGGGGTGGAAGGTAGGAGGAGAGCAGAGGGGAGAAGGCCCTGGGAGAGGAGCACCCACTTCTGTCCTCCGTCTTCCTCCCTACCTTTCTCCCTTACTCTAAACGGACTTTCTCCTGCTCCTGGCTCCTCCCCATTGAATAACAGATAAACTGCATTGAATTCCTTATCTTGGTGAGTCATTCCTGTTGCAGAGGTCTACCTGGACACCATGCAAAGCGGCAGTGGTCACGTAGGCATTGAAGAACGGGCCTTGAGGCACAGCCAGGGCCCCTACATAAACCCAGTGAGTTCCAGGGCTGGGGGAGGCCTCAGCCAGGGGGACGCAGCTCTGGGGCTCTGAGGAACAAGCTCCTGCTGGGGTGACAGGAAGCCGGGGGAGGCCTCGTTCCAAAGAGAACAGATGGAGGGCAGACACACCAGCCAGGGCGGCCCTGCCCCCTCTTCTGCCTGTGCCCGTCTCCTCGGTGCTGCTCAGGGCCGAGGGTCACCAGGATTTGTGCCTGTGACAAATGTTTACTGAGCTTCCTCCTGATCTCTCTCCTGTTCTGGGTGCTCAGTGGGGGAAGAAGAGTCTAAGTAATAAATAGAGAAGTGAATTTCCATTTTTTTTTTTAACATGAAGGAAAGTAAACGTCTTCTGGGGAGGATAACAATGAAACATGGCACTTAAGGGCACTTACTTGGAAGATGACCTCTCTGGGTTCAGCCATTTACTAGCTGGATGACCACAAGCAAGTTACTTTACCTCTCTGGGCCTCAGTTTCTGCTTGGGTATAATGGGAATAATCAAGTCACCACCAAGAGCTCGGGTAAGGATCAAGCATTATCGCATGTTGAGAGAGTTTGAAAGGTGTCTGGCCCACTGTGGGGGGCTCTGAAAGTGTTTAGAATTGTTAGGAGTCTAGGCACAGGAGGAAAGACCTCCTGAAGAGATATCTGGCATCTGAGGGTTGAGAGAGCTAGCCAGGGCAGGTCAAGGGTGTCCGAGAAAGACTGCCCAAGGAGGGTGGAGCGGGCTGCCCCTGCACTGTGGGATGCAAAGGGCTCTCTTCTGGGCATTTTAACCCCCTGTGTGCAGCTCTTGTCATAGGCAGCCTTGTTTAAACCAGCGGTCCCCACCTCCAGGCATGGACTGGTGTTTGTGCATGGCCCGGTAGGCAGTGGGCTGCACGGCAGGAGGTGAGCAGCTCATGAGCTAGTGATGCTCCATCCGTATTTATAGCCACTCCCCATCGCTCACATCTTCCCAGCCTTGTAAAAATTGTCTCCCGTGAAACTAGTGCCTGGTGCCAGAAAGACTGGGACAGCTGGTTTAAACCCTCATCATCTCCACCACATATATGTATTACTGAGGCTCACAGAGGTGGTCTGAGTCGGGATGTGTCGCCTGGGTCTTGTTCTTCATCAGATGGGCGACCCGGAGCCGCTTCCAGGTTCAGCCATTTTATTATTCTGATGACATGTTTTTACTCTCTTATCCTTGGATTCAAAAGCCCAACTGTAGACAGGACACCTGACTTGGTGACATCAGAGCTGCCAGCACAGAGAGTTGGGAGGCCAGCCTAATCTGTGAGGCTATAAATCCAACATAAAAACCCATCTTCCTGGGGCTTAGGAAGCACAGGCCTGTGCTGCACTTTCCTGCTAAGATCACACACACACACGCACAGAGGGGTCTTCGGCCACACCAGGCTTAAACCATACAAATTTATTTCCTTACAGTTCTGAGGTTAGAAATCTAGAATCAAAAGTCAGCAAAGCTGTTTCCTCTGGAGCCTTCAGGGGAGAATGTGTCCTTGTTTTTTCCAACTTCCAGAGGCTGCCCGCTTGCCCTGGCTTGTGGCCCCTTCCTCCTCCTGCCATTTTTTTTTTTTTGATTGTGTCAGGTCTCAATTGCTGCATAAGGCATCTTCATTGTGGCCCATGGGCTCTCTAGCTGTGGCCTATGTGGGATCTTAGTTCCACAACCAGGGATCTAACCCTCAGTCGCTGCATTGGAGGCAGATACTTAACCGCTGCTGGACCCCCAGGGAACTCTTCGCTTTCCTCCTTCTCTAAAGCCGCAGCTTCTTGCTTCTGCTGTCACCTCTCCTACAACCAACTCTCCTCCTCCGCCTCCCTCTTTGCAGACCCTGTGACTGTTCGGCCCATGCAGATATTCCAGATAACCCCCACCCCCACAGTCTCAAGATTCTTAATCATACCTGCAAAGTCCCTTTTGCTGAGTAAAGTAAGATATTCACAACTTCTAGGAATTATAATGTTGACATTTTTGGTGAGAAAAGGGAGAGGGTGTAATTACCCAGTCTACCATAACCTTCTTGGATTCAATAAATATTAGTGGTTTCTTTGAATCTTTCCAGAAAAGTTTTGTTTATAATAAGTAAATATATGTATATAGCCACGCCTACTCATTTAATAAATAATACAGAGGGAAATATTACTTATCAGTTCTCAAAGTGGTCCCTTCTTCCTCTTTTCGTGTGAAGTCTCCCTAGAATCTGTTGTGTGGAAATACCATAATTAATTTCACCATTTTCTTCCTGGTGGACTTCTGAATTCATTTCCAATTCTTTGCTATTAGAACGCAGTAATGAGTAATCTTCTCTTCGGATTATACTCCATTTGAAATCATCTTGTGTTTCAGAATGTGAGGGCACCATTTAAGACATTAAAATCCCATGAGTTTTTTTGAGGTGAATCATTCCCTAAGATTAATCTGTACTGCCCGCCCCCGTGATCCACACAGGGCTTCCTCCATCCTGCCTTCCTTCTGAGCCCTGAGGACCCCTCCTACCACTCTATACCTTAGTGTGAATATGCTTGAGGGAGGAGCCCATGCTGCCAGGTGGATACATTTTAAGTCTTGTCTCTCTTGATGGTGAGAAAGGCTCTTAGGGGGATTTCAAACTCCAACAAATGAGGGGATTCAGGGAAGAGCACCATGCTATTCAGCCTGTGTTAGGCTGATTCTACTTCTCCAAATTCACTGACATGGATTTTGACAGAAAGAACTCAGAGATGCAGAGACTTTGTGATTTGCTTAATGTCACCAAAGTTTTTAATGGCAGAATTCAGACCAGACCTGGGGGCCACCAAAGACACCTCTGCCCAAGGTCCAGGAGCACAGTCTGTCTGAGTGGGGTTCTGGCATCACTGGGTATCTCCCAGGGCCAGCTGTGCACACTGGGCTTGGAGGGGCTTCCCTGGATCCTGGGGGATCCTACAGCCAAAGGACATGGACTAGGACTGAATTGAGCTGGTGCGGATTTTTTTTTTGTTTGGCCTGCGGACTGTTTAACTAATTGCCAAAGAGAAAGTATAATACAGAGATATTAGTATCATAAACAACACATACCAGTCACTCAGTTTCAACTTATGGACTATCTGCTTTATCTCTGCCCAGCTCTACTTTCCTTTCCACCCCTGGATTGTTTTGAAGCAAATTTAGATATATCAATCCAATGCAAATATTTCATTATATGTCACGTATAGCAAAGGAAACCTACTACAATCCTTTTGAAAGCATTTCACCCCCAAATTGGAAAGTTTTACAGAAGAAAAACCTCAGATTTCTGTCTTCTCCTAAAGACTTGGAAGCTCTGACAGCACCGGGCCTGGAAGGTGATCGGGTCACAGCCGAGTGGACACTGCTCTTTAGATGAGGGTGGTGATGCCTCCTTTGCTGCAGTCTCCAGCACTCCCGACTGCCCCCTACCTGGCCAGCTCAACTATGCAAATCACCTCCCTGGGTCCTGTAAGCATTTAATCTTAGTAAAATACTACTTCGAGAAGGTAGAAAATACTCCAACAGTGTGAAAATGTGAAAATTGACTTGGAGACAGAGCTGTGTTGAAGGCAGTTTGTAGAACCACGTTAGATAGAAAGCATTCTGGAAGGATGCACCAGTCTTTCCCCACAGACATTTTCTCATTAATCATCAGTGTCACCCAGAAGCTGGGACTTGTTCTCATTTCATGGATGAAGAAACTGAGGCAAAGAGAAGTTAAATAAGCTTCCCAAGGCCACTCAGGTAATGAACAGCAGAATCAGGATTCAAACCTGAAGGATGCCTGGCTCTAAAATGAAGCATCTTCACCATAAGCCTGGGTCCTTTAAAGAGGCTCAGGAAAGAGAACATGACAAGAGGATGGGGTCCAGAAGGGGTGGAGATGCCAGTGAGGACTTGGGAGGCTTCCCGGGGGCTGGAGGAAGGATGGGAGCCCAGGAGCAGGAGCAGAAAGGGGGCTGCCCCTGGCTGCAGAGAGCACTTGGGAAGAGGCACTTTCTGAGGCTGTGGGTGGGGGCAAAGGTCAAGGTCACCACTGTTCTCTGGGTGGCGTGGGCAGGAGGGGGAAGATGACCTCTTCCTGGCCTGCTCAGCTGAGCAGAAGGTTTATCCTTGAGAACAGGTGGGTGGGTCTCTTTGGTCCATGGTGGACCCCTGAGTCCCCAGCCAGGACTTGGGTCTTTACCAGCAGCTTGGCTTGGGGTCCTGCCACCCTCCTCTCTCCCCTGGATCCTTCCCATCTCAGGGCTGTGTACTCGCCACTTCTTCCCTTGCCAGCTGCCAATCTGAGCTTGTCACATCCTCTCAGAGCCTGAGGGGCTCCTTCTCCCAACCTCAGAATATCTGTGTCACTTCCTCGCTCCAGGGCTGGAAGGTCCGTGGAGCTGAGGCTCCTTCTGTCCTGTTCGTGGCTGCACTGGGTCCCTAGGCTGCTGCCCCACACCCAGGCCAGCCCTGGCCAGGGCTGGAGAGGATGGAGAGAAGGAGGCAGGCCAACTGACCACTGTCTCCTCTCCACAGCCTGTTCCCTTCACGGGGAGGATCGAAGAGGGTCTCCAGGATGGACACAAGGTCACCGTCATGGGGCGTGTTCTTTCCACAGACGAAAACAGGTACGGGGGATTGTTGTCTCTCTCGGCCTCACCCTGAATGAACTAGGGTGCTGTCAGCTCAGGATGGTCCACACAGCATCCTCCAAGCTGCCCACACCCAGTTCAGGGGCTGGGAAGGTCCCAGCCCTGCCAACAATGCTCCTTGCCCCCTACCACCTACCTGTAGCATCCGGGGCACCATTAACCAGACTCCCCAGAGACGGGGGAATGGAGGCTCACGGTCTAGGCAGGGAAGCAGGCCAGCCCAGAGGTGGAGTTCTGGGACTGAACTTCGTATACAAGGACCCAGAGCTGCAGATACGTCAGCACCCTTCATTTCCTCTAGCCAGTCTCATCTGCTTTGGAAACTTCATTTGAGGTGACCCGGAAATATTTAAACTTGCCATCAAAGTTGTATTTGGTCCCTTTCAGTCTCAAGGTTTTTCCCACTAAAGTCAATTCAAAATATAGATAACTCAGCTGTTTCCCATTCCCTTTCTCCCGAGGGGGACTGTCTGGGAACAGAGAAGAGTTTGCACGTATTCCAGAGGTGGGAGGTCCTCAGGAGTTCATGCAGCCCTGACTGAACTCTACTGAGCTCCGGGTGGTGTGGAGGCCTGGGACCTGTGCACCCTGAGGTCTGCCGCGCCCACAGGGGCCCCTCTGGACACGTGGCCTGTCTCAGAAGCCTCTCTGTCCAATCCCAGCTGACTTCTACCCCGCTGTTCCTCTCATTACTCTGCATGGGGCCTGGGGACCTTCTGGATCCCTCCAGGCCCCTCCCCCCCGCAGCCCTACTTCTACATCTGGCTTCTAGATGACTTCCTCTGCCACTGCCTCTCCGACCAGGTGACACGGCCACAGTGATGTGGGACTCTGAGAGCCCTCAGTGCCTGCAGGGGACTGTGAGGGAAATGAGGCACCCGGTTCTGAAACCGTGCCCGCAGGGGAACCCAGGACCTTGACTATGAACTCCACCCATCTCTCCCCCTCCCTGTGCCAACCCTTCCTTCCAGTACAGGAGGGCTTTCTACTCCCACTCTGTCCAATAGAGCCTGTCTCTACCTCCGAGGGTCCCCCTTCCGATGGGAGCTGCTGTTCTCTCTTTCCCGGGGGCAGAATTTTCAAAGGAACACAGGAATGAAGTTGGGGGACTGCATGGGGAAAACGACACCCAGAGACATGTCAGAAACACTCATCTCCACTTAAGAGAAATAGGAACTTAAAATTTCTCATTTTAGGATCTCTTGGAGCTTCGTTTTCATTGGAGGGAGGGCTGCTGGGTTCAGAAACACACCAGTTCCTCTTGCCCCTGATGGCTGAGGGCTCACAGAGCATCCTGGTATTTAGGATGGCATTCAGAACTCACAGCCTTATCCACGAAAGCAAATGGGCTCTGGGGGTTTCCGGGTGGTCCAGTGGTCAGGACTCCAGTCTTCCACTGCAGAGGTCATGGATTTGACCCTGATCAGAGAACTAAGATCCTCGAGCCATGAGGCCAAAAGAAGCCCGGATAAACAAGCAGACAGAGCACTCTGCTGGGAGAATGTCCACAGAGGGCTGCCCGCGGGTGTGGGCGGAGCCTGGTCCTTGGGGATGGCATGGGAGCCAGGCGTGCCGTCTGACTGTGTGTGTTAGCTGGGAGCCTGAGTGACCCCGAGAAGCAGACTGAGAACCACACTGGGCTGAGTTCAGGCAAGGTGTTGGGAGAGAGATGCTCATTGAATAATTCAGGCTGGACCTTGGTTAGGGGACAGGCATGAGCTCCATCTGGGAAAAAGCAGAACAAGGACTTGTTGCATCCCTTTGGTGAGCTAGGCCCCTTGGAAGCTTCTTTTGTCTTCCCTCCTTACCTTACAGTTTCAGCTATGTCCAAAAGAGGTGGAGATGGTGAGGGGCTTCCTCTGAGGTGAGATGGGAACAAGAGATACTTATTTAGGGGTGCCCTCTGGCCGTTTCAGTTGTTATCCCTGAACGAAGGCAGTCACCCCTTTTCTGCATGGGACAGTTTGAGGATAACATGGTCCTGGGTCATTGCAGATGACAAACAGGGCAGATCTGGGGTCAGGGTCCAGGCCTGCTGACCTCTCTCAAGTCAGGTGGACACACCATACCCTCTGAAGAGGGACAGACTCACACTCTGAGGTCCCCATGCCCAGAGACCTAGGGCTTTTTCTGGGTCTCCCCTTTAGACACCTTCTCTGTAGGTGTCCCATCAATGCACTTGTTCTTTCCATTTGTCCTCTTTCCCAACTGAGCAGACACAGGCTGACCTCCAGGGAGCCACCACTTGGCCCCAAATCCTCTCACTAGGCACATTCCTCTACTTCCAACTTGGACACAAATTTCTTTACCCATTTCCTCCTTACTTTTAGAAAACCACACTGTAAGGGCAAAATGTGGTAACTGCACTAAACACACTGCAAATTCAATGAACCAAAGGGATGGGATGAGACTTGGGATGGGTACCAACCAGCCATGCAGGTTGTTTGCAGGCTCCCAGACAATATTAGTCAAGGAGTGACACCTCCTGTTCCCACCCTTGGCAGTAAGCCAGGATACTGTCTGATGTTCCTTGACCTAGGTTTGAAGTGAACTTTCAGATGGGCTTCAGTGACATGAACAACATTGCCTTCCACTTCAACCCTCGGTTTGAAGAGGGTGGGTATGTGGTCTGCAACACGAAGCAGCTAGGAAACTGGGGGCCGGAGGAGAAGAAGATACAGATGCCCTTCCAGAAGGGGAGTCTGTTTGAGATCTGCTTCAAGGTAGACAGGTCCGCGTTCAAGGTGAGTGGGAACTCTCCTCTCCTCAGCTGTCTGTTCCCCAGCCCCATAAGGTGCTGCGAGCAGCCTTTAAATAGTCACGTGAGCAACACTTTGTACAGAGAAGAGGACTATTTCCTGTAAGGCCGCAGTCTCCTTACACACGTTCACCTCCTTACACACCTTCACCTGTTGCTTCTTTTACTCTGGAAGTAAGCACTAGAGAAGTCCACGTGATGTTCTTTGGCCTCCTGGGTCCTTCAGTCCAAGTTATTTCCATTTCTCTGTTGTAGCCCTTCTTCCACTCCAGGTCCCTGGGAATATTTGTTTTTCTATTACCTTGTTGCTGCATTTATCCAGATGTTATTAAAGACTTAGTTCCGCCTGGCATTGCACATTGGTTTTGCAAGCAGAGTGGTGTCTCTGGGCTTGGGGAGAGGGGAGGGGAGCTGAATACATCTGTGTCTTTTTTCTCTGTGTGAACATGAGTGTCCCCACCCCCTCATCACACAACCTGACATCACTTCTCTGCTCCCCATGGACATTTGCATGTATATTTCAATAACACGACAGGAGAGCTGAGACTAGAAAGACAGACCCACTGTGATAAACACACACCAGAGGAACAAAGAACCCAAGGACTAGAGTCAGGTGGAGGTTGCCCTTTGAGGCATGAGGGTCCTGAGCATGTTCCTGCAACTGGCACAGCTCTGCAGGCTGTTGCCCTCACCTACAGGGGATTGATGCAAGAACTAGATACAGGTCTGAACGTCTGGAAGCAGGGGTCCCAGCTGCACGGGTGTGCTCCCACCTGGTCCTGGACCCCCTCCTGCCATGTGCACTCATCTCAACAGGTGACAGTGAATGGGAGCATCTTCCTGGATTATGCACACCGTGTGCCCTTTGAACAAGTCAACGCCATCTCCATCAGCGGCTGCGTGCATGTGTCCTACATCACCTTCCAGGTCAGACTCCACCCAGCACTGGTCCCCAGGGGCTGAGCGTGGGGCCCCGTCCCCTGTGTGGGTCCCACTGTGTGAACTCAAAGGTGCCAGCCAGTCTCATCTCCAGGTGCTTCTGGGGTCACCCCTTGGCTGCCCCAGTCTGTCCTTGTTTTGCTGTCTCTGTCTGGGACACCTGCTCAGGCTCCTGGACTAGTAGGTTTCTTGTCTCTGTCACACTCTGTCATCCCCTTGGTGAGGATGCCCTGGGCTTCTAGAAAGAACTTGGAATCAAACTGAAGCCAGCTCAGATCTCCAGCTCTGCCATTTTCATCGTCTGGGGAATCTTAGACGAGCGACTTCACCTCTCCCAGTCTTAGACTGTTCACCTGTGGAGTGAGCATGATCAGCCGCCCCACAGGTTGTTGTGTGAGTTCAGTGAGACCATACACATCAAAGGGCAAGTATATCTTTTCTGTGGCCATTCCCAGGTTTATTTGACCCTCTCTGTGTATTATAATTTCTGAATGTGTTAGCAACATCTAAAAGGTTGGGACCAATTTTGCAAAATGAAAAAGTTCTGGAGTTGGATGGTGGTGACTTTTGCACAACCACAGGCATGGACACTGGACTGTAGGTACACTCATGTGTGGCCTGGTTGCTCAGTCATGTCTGACTCTTCCTGACTCCTGTGTCCATGGCGCTTCTCCAGGCAAAAATACTGGAGTGGGTTGCAGGCCCTCCTCCAGGGGATCTTCCCAACCCAGGGATCTTCCCAACCCAGGGATCAAACCCAGGTCTCCCTCATTGCAGGTGGATTCTTTACAGTCTGAGCTAGTACACTTGAGATGGTCAATTTTACCTGATGTGCATTTCACCACTGTTCAGCAAAAGAGGTCAGGTAGGTTTCTTCTTCCTCCTGAAGATGGAGAGGTCCCAGGAGACTGATTACCTCAAGGATGCTGACTAGAAAATTCCAGACTTTCTGATTAAGACTACATTCCTGGGGAAGGTCAAAGCTACAGTTAGGTCAGGTGTTACACCTAGGGTTGGTATCATGGGCTTCAACAAAAGTGAGGCCATTTTGAACTTGTGGTTTTCTCTTTAACTATGCCCCGCTTTGTAGCAAACTTTCAGCCTAACTAAGAGATATAATCAGAATGTAGGCATCAGCATCACTCTCAGCTGCCTATATAGAGTCCCCACAGCTTTGTTCACCCTTGGTGTGGTCTCCATGGCCAGGACTGTTTGCTTAATCCCTCTGACATTTGTAACCCAGCAGAACCCTATGGGGCATCCTGGGACAGCCCTATGACCCACGAGGGTTATAAACCTTTAGCCTCCTGGCCCTTCTCCATGTTCCAAGGATAAAATTTAAGTGAGAAAATGCAGAAGCAAAGGGTAACACTCAAGCAAAACAAGTGATAATAGGTTAACCATTAAACACCATCAAGGACCTTTAGTTCCTCCTCAAGAGCTATAGGAGAAGGCAACGGCACCCCACTCCAGTACTGTTGCCTGGAAAATCCCATGGACCGAGGAGCCTAGTGGGCTGCAATCCATAGGGTCGCTAAGAGTCGGACACGACTGAGTGACTTCACTTTCTCTTTTCACTTTCATGCATTGGGGAAGGAAATGGCAACCCACTCCAGTGTTCTTGCCTGGAGAATCCCAGGGACGGGGGAGCCTGGTGGGCTGCTGTCTATGGGGTCACACAGAGTCGGACACTGCTGAAGCGACTTAGGAGCAGCAGCAGCAGCAGGAGCTATCGACAGTATTCTGAACCAAATTCCTGATGCTGTTTTACAGATATAGAAACCCCTACCATGTTGAAGATGTTCATTGTATGGTGCTCACGTGGTCATAGAACCCAGAAGCTTGATGATATGGCTCCCGATTACGTCACCACCAACCAATCAGAAGACATCCTTAAGCTGATCACACACCCCTCACCCTCCCCCTCACCCTGTGTTTAAGACCATTTCCCTGAAAGTCATCGTGGAATCTGGGGTTTTTAAGCTTCCTGGGCTCCTTGCTTGGTTCCTGCAATAAATGCTGCACTTTCCTTCATCATAAGCCTGTGTCAGTAGGTTGGTTTCACTGTGCGTGGATGAGTCGTACTGAGTGGAGGTAAACCTGATCTAGATAGTGATGGATGGATTGGAAATTCTGATGATGAATTCATTTGAAAGATTCCTTTCTTTAGCAATGTATGGGGGGTTACAGAGTGGGGCTTTCTCTTTCCTAGTCAGTGGCAGAGAAAAAGAAAGGAAAAGAAGGAGAAAGGGTGTCATGTTTATTAAAGTGTGAAGACTTGATCCATTCTCTCGGGCCCAGGCAGCCTACCTGAACGTCATCTACTGCTCTGCATCCTCACTTTGATTCTGAAGTCTCCATCACTTGGACACGACCAGGTGCCATGTGGGGTCTTCTTCAGTTCTGAGACATATTTCCAAGATTCAAGAGCTTGACTGTCATCCATGCAGTTGGGATGATCTGGTACAGTCCCTTTCAAGGAGATTAAAGGGAAGTTTTTGCTCTTAGTGATTCCAAATCAGACAACTGGCACTGAGTTTGGTGAGTTGTAGTCAGACTAAGTGCCCTCCAAGCCTCAGGTCACTCAGTGCTCACGACAGTCATATCAAAGGAGGCCTGTGATTAGCTACACCTTACAGATGAGGAAAGACCGAAACTTAGAGAGTGTAGGGGAGCAAAGGTTGCCACCCCTACATGTGTCACTTTGGCCTGAGTATTCCTTTAGGCTGATTCTTCTTCAGAAACTGAAGACTCAAAGTTTTTCTTTTACCTCCTCCTCAACAGGAGGTTGCAAAGAGTTGGATAAGATGAGTGACTGACTGAACAACTGCAGCAAAGAATGCAGACAAAGGACCTGTTGCAGAAATAAAGCCGCGAGCAGGGATATTTACAGAAGAACACAGCGAGGTGTGGAGGTCAGAGTCCACTCTGCACCCAGCAAACACGACATACCAAACACTGACTCTTCTGTGAATAGCCTTCCTCATCTCTGAAGTCCCAAACCATTGCCCTCAACGTCCTCTTGTGACTTTAGCTGAAGGTGGTGTTTAAAGTGATGGTTGTGACCATTTGGCGGGTAGTTCCCCTGGGTCTCTCCTATGTTTGCAAGTGTTACTATAACTTTGTTAGATTGTTTTCCTTTTATTGTGTCTCGTGTCAATCTGATCTTAGACCCGCCAGAAGAACCTAGAAGGGTAGAGGAAAACTTCTTCATTCCCCAACATTCATGTTGTAACTTGTGGCAGAATTCACTTCCTTTTTAGGGCTGAATGGTATTGCATTCTATGTATAGACCTCATTTTGTTTATCTAGTGATCCATCGATGCACACCAGTGTTGCTTCTATCTCTTGGCTGTTGTAAATAATACCAGGTACATGGGTGTACACATCTCTCTGCAAGCCTCTGCTTTCAGTTCTTTAGGGTATATAGCCAGACATGGAATTACTGGCAGTGGTAAGTTGCTTCGGTTGTGTCTGACTTTTTGCGACCCTATGGCCTGTCACCTGCCAGGCTCTTCTGTCCGTGGGATTCTCCTGGCAAGAGTACTGGAGTGGGTTGCCATGATCTTCTCCGGGGGATCTTCCTGACCCAGGGATCAAACCCAGGTGTCCTGCATTACAGGCAGATTCTTTCCCATCTGACCCAGACGTGAAATTGCTGGACCAGATGGTAATTCTGTGTTTAGTTGTTAAAGGAGCATCCGTACTGTTTTGTAGGGTCGGTCTCAGATTATGCATAGTGATGCTCTTTGTTCAGGAATGCTGGGGGCACTCACGTGGGTCTTTACTACTCATGGGAGCCCCAAAGACATAGGCCAGCTGGAGCTAGTACTGTGGCCAGATGGGCCCCTGTGGTCCTTATCACGACTTCAAGACACAGCTCAGCAACAACCATCAGGTAGCTTTGAAGAAAACGAGGATTATTACTCTCAAGTCCTAAGGGCCACATAGCACAGTGGCCAGTGGGAAGGAGGGGGTGAGAGCACAGGTTGGGGCTCCGCTTTTATTGGGGTCCAAAGGTAGGGTGGTCACACAGGAACCAGGGGGCAGGAAGCGACATGTGGGTCACTCAAACAGTTACCTAGGTTGCCCAGGGTTTTCTAGAAAGGAGAACTTGATGGATGGGGCAAGCATGGTGACTTCTCTCGAAACTGTCACACAGCTGGCACCACGTTTACGAAAGATGAGTGTCTTCGAAATGGACGCTTTAGCAATCAGAAGCTTAATGCCAGTCTCTTAGGGTCAAGCACGTACACTGTGTTTCCCATCACAGCCTCACCATTTCGCATCCCACCAACAGCACAAAAGGCCTCCTTTCTCCTTGTCCTCATCCACACTTGTCAGGTTCTGGCATTTTGAGAGGGTGAGGTGGCCAACACATTTAGAACAGATCCCATGGTCTACAGTGCAGAGAACAGAGAACCTCAGATGAGTGTCTGTGCTTTAAATAACGGAGCTCAAGGGCTGCCTCTCACCTCAAGCCAGGTCCTGGGCAAGGGTCTCAGTGACTGGACACTCGGTGACTCCAGGTTGCGGAGGTCAGCTGTGCCAGCCACTGGGTCTTGGAGACACCTCCTTACGGTCTTTGTTCATCCAAAAAGCCACTGGCCTTTGGGTTTGGCAGTCGGCCCTCCCTACAGGGCTGGAGCAGAGGCACCTGGGCTCTCCTTTGTGGGCTGGACTCACTGTGACTCACTTCCAAATCACCTGGAGATGTCAAAGTGCATGTCTGCTTGACCTCGAGCTGTCCCTGTTTCTCCCTGGGCTCTGAGAGTTTTGGGGTGGCTTCTCAATTTTTAAAAGTTCACTTACTTATTTTCTGTTGGCTGTGCTTATTCTTTCTTGCTTTGCACTGGCTTTCTCTAGTTGCAGCAAGTGGGGGCTTCTTCAGTGCCACGTATGGTTTCTCATTGCTGAGCCAGGCTGTAGGGGTGTGGGATTCGGTATTTACAGCAAGTAGCCTCTAGAACCTGGGCTCAATAATCATGGCACCGCATGAGGAGTCTCCCAGGACCAGGATCAAACCCGCGTTCTCTGCATGGTGAGGTGGATTCTCACGCACTGTGCCACTGTACATGGCCTGCGGTGTTGTTTAACAGTACTTTATTGAGGTGCGGTCCTTGTAGACACACAGACCCTAGTCTGCTGGATGAGTTTCTATGCTGTAAACAGCTGTATGACCACCATCCAGGTCAAGCTCCAGGACATTCCCAAAACTCAGATGACTCCTTCGGGTCCCTCCCATCTGGTGCCCCTCATAAGCCATTGCTTTTCTGACCCGTTTCTGGATTTTCTGTGATCAGAATGCTCCCAGTGTGTGCTCACTTGTGTCTGGCTCTTGTGCTCAACATGAGGTTCACTGAAGACCTTGCCTTTATCTTCAGTCCCATTTTCTTGCTGAGGGCTAGTCCATAGCAGGCAATTCCCAGGTGGCTCCGTAGTAAAGCGTCCACCTGCCAGTGCAGGAGACCCAGGAGACATGGGTTGGATCTCGGGGTTGGGAAGATCCCCAGGAGGAGAGAATGGCAACCTGTACCAATACTCTTGCCTGGATAAATCCACAGGCAGAGGAGCCTGGTCTATAGCCCAAGGGTTTGCAGCGAGCATTCACTGTTCCCCTTCTCCTGTTTTAAACAGTGGTGGTGTTTCCGGTGAGGGGCTGTGACGAGTGAAGCTGTTAGCACGTGTACCTCTGTTCTGATCTCTCTTTGGTGAAAATCTAGGAGCAGAGGAGCCAGGACATAGGAGAGGAAAGGGTTAACTTCATTATAATCCACCAAGTTTCCAACGCTGTTGTATTTTACACTCCAACCTGTGCTGAATGAGTTCCAGTTGCTTCCTATTCCAGTCAATGAGGAACAATTTCTCGTATGCCCGGTGTTGCAGAGGATTGCAAAGAATCTCTCTTTCTTTTCCTTCTTTCTATTCCAAGTGTGTCATCTTCCCCTAAATCCAGTCATATTCTAGTTGACTCAGGAATCTAGTGGGGTCAGAGGGTAGATGCAGGGGGCAAGTGGGCTCCGTCTATGAGAACGTCTCAGAGAAGTCAGTCTTTGCAAATTCTGAGAACCCAGGCAAGAGCCAGAAGGGAGAGAGGTACAGACCTGTGTGTGGCCCTGGGGCACCTGCTACCCTGCTCCCCACGTGGTGCCTGTAGGACCCTCAGTTGTTCGTCCTGGCTGCACCCAAGGGCCCTGTCTCGAGCACACAGCGGGGTCTCGCTTGACCTCAGGGAAGTCTGTTGTTGCCATGCATTTCCTCCCTACCCACTTTGCTACGCAGCTGATCCTAGCCTCTGTTTTAGTCAATCACTTCCTTTAACAAGGTGCTGGAGCCAATTAGAGACATTTATTCCACACAGAGATCCACCTCCATGTCATTCAGAAAGTTCTACAATGTCTAAATCTTCTCCGCTCCCCAGTCTAGAGCCCAGGAGGAAGGGAGAGAAGAGAAAAGAAGGGAGAGAGAAATATTTCAAGAGGAGGCATCAGAAGCTCCTGGGGCATCATTCAGTTCAGTTCAGTTCAGTTCAGTTCAGTTCAGTCTCAGTCGTGTCCGACTCTTTGCGACCCCATGAATCGCAGCACACCAGGCCTCCCTGTCCATCACCAACTCCCGGAGTTCACTCAGACTCACGTCCATCGAGCCAGTGATGCCATCCGGCCATCTCATCCTCTGTTGTCCCCTGCTCCTCCTGACCCCAATCCCTCCCAGCATCAGAGTCTCTTCCAATGAGTCAACTCTTCCCATGAGGTGGCCAGAGTACTGGAGTTTCAGCTTTAGCATCATTCCTTCCAAAGAAATCCCAGGACTGATCTCCTTTAGAATGGACTAGTTGGATCTCCTTGCAGTCCAAGGGACTCTCAAGAGTCTTCTCCAACACCACAGTTCAAAAGCATCAATTCTTCAGCGCTCAGCCTTCTTCACAGTCCAGTTCTCACATCCATACATGACCACTGGAAAAACCACAGCCTTGACTAGACAGACCTTAGTCGGCAAAGTAACGTCTTTGCTTTTGAATATGCTATCTAGGTTGGTTATAACTTTTCTTCCAAGGAGTAAGCGTCTTTTAATTTCGTGGCTGCAATCACCATCTTCAGTGGTTTTGGAGCTCAAAAAAATAGTCTGACACTGTTTCCACTGTTTCCCCATCTATTTCCCATGCAGTGATGGGACTGGATACCATGATCTTCTTTTTCTGAATGTTGAGCTGTAAGCCAACTTTTTCACTCTCCTCTTTCACTTTCATCAAGAGGCTTTTTAGTTTCTCTTCACTTCCTGCCATAACTGTGGTATCATCTGCATATCTGAGGTTATTGATTTTTCTCCCAGCAATCTTGATTCCAGCTTGTGTTTTTTCCAGTCCAGCATTTCTCATGATGTACTCTGCATATAAGTTAAATAAGAAGGGTGACAATACACAGCCTTGACGTACTCCTTTTCCTATTTGGAACCAGTCTGTTGTTCCATGATGGGGCATCATTAAACACAATGATAAGGTAACTGACGGGGCCCAGCCCTGGTTGGATCCAGGGTATCCGAGGTGTGATGGCGTTGGTGAGGAGGGATTTATTTATTGACTGATATAGAAGGAGATAAGGATTTATTTAAAGATATAGAGAGAGATAAAGAAAGAATGTTGCAGTTAAGAAAATAGAGGAGGCAAAGAGGCTGTATTTCTTTGTTTACATAGAAAGCCAATAACACTCCGAGACAATGAGTTCGCACCGTCTATGTTGGGCCACAGGCGCCCACTTGAACAGCGGAGGGTGCCCCACCTTGGGCTCCCTCTTGTGTGGGTCTTAGAAGCCCAGGCAAATAAGTAGACGCAGTGAGCCTCTATGTTCCAGACGGGAATTTAACCTGAAAAGGAGAATAAAAAAAGAAGACACGGGAGGAGCCAGATTTCCAAGAAACTGGTCTGTCCTTTATTTTCCAGGAAAGCTTTTTATACTTTTGGTTGTACATGGAGATCAATGGATGATACAAAGTCATGCAGGGTCGGCAGCCCTGACCCTTATAGAGACCAGGCTTTTTCTCTGCATACCTACCTGTATACACAGGTCTTAGGTGATTTACATCATCTTCTGGCCAGGAGGTCTATTAGCATTTTATGGCCCTTTTCTGATAAGAGTCGTCAACCAGAAAACTTATTTGCTCTAAAAGTGTTGTTCTTACTAAAGTCTGGTGCCACTCTCAGAAAGCACTAATTAAGGTTACATTCTTACATAGCAAGGACACAACAATTTATAACAAAGAAAGAGGAGTACAGTGAATTATAATAAAGAGAAAATTCATTAACTCAAAAGTCTAGTATTGCTAACATCAAAATTATTATATTGTTTTTTCTACATCCCAATTACATTGATTAATATCCTCCAGGTGCCTAAAATATAAAGGATACGGAGGCCTGGCAGCAGTCATTAACTCAACAATGAAAACCTACACTGATATAATTCTTAGTTCTTTAAAAAGGGCTCTATATCTTTAAGATGCTTTAAGCTTCATGCCTCTCGCGGTTGAGGGGCTGTAAACAATCATATGTATAGTTGTAAAAATCCGGGTAAACCTGTCAGGCAAGTTAAAGAGCCATCAGAGGGGTCTGAGCTGAGACAATCCTTTTATATGCAGGAGACTATAAACTGGAGCTCTAAGTTAACTTTTTCCAGAGGAAGGTGGTGGGGATAGTCCCTGTTAATGTCAGAATTGTAAGCGAAAAGCATAATGCAGTAAGGCAGGCAGACTCTGGTTTGGGGGGCAGATGCTCGAGAAAGTCTAGGGGGACCCCTGAGGCCTGATCCTGCCTTTGCATATCAGGCCCCTTCCTCATGACCTTTGCCATGGGCGGGATTCCCAATCTTCATGATAAAGTTTTCTATTGATATTTATAAAACATTTCTTCCCATCTGATCATATATTGTTTTGTTTCTCTTTTTTTTCTTTCTCTCTTTCTTTTTGACTGCACCGTGCTATATGCATGTTCTTAGTTCCCTGACCAAGAATTGAACCCATCCCCCCTGCAGGGGAAGCACAGAGTCCTCACCACTAAACCACCAGGGAAATCCCTCCATGACTAGGTTTTTATGTGAGGAATAGAATTTTAGAGGGAATATATCACTTTTGAGGCCCCAAGAAGACTCATATGGCTCAGGCTATCACTAATGAGCTGTGTGACTTTTGGAATGACCTTTAAACACTCTGAGCCTCAGTTTCCCTATCTGGAAAATGGGTATAACCAGGCCTTCCCAGCACAACCTCCACCCCGTGCACCAGTAGCACCCAGCTGCCCGGGCCCCACCAAGCAGCTCTGTTTCTGTCTGGACCCACAAGAGACAGCCACGTTCTCAGGAACAGTGATGTCTAGAAGCTCCCTGCAGTATGAGTGTGGTCTGGATCTCTGAGCCGACATGAACCTCTATGCACTATTGGATCTCAGTGCAGATCACAGGAGGCCAGCAGAGGGGAAAGGGGCCTGGGTGGAGGCGGTGGAGAGATGGCCTTCGTGGACACCCAGTCTCCTTACAGAAACCAGGGAGTTCCAGGGCTGGGGGTGGGGTGCATCTCAGTGGACAGGAAGCAGCTCTGGGGTTCTAAGAAAACAACTCCTGCGGTGAGAGAGGAGGGGAGCAGCAACCTGAAAAGAACATGGAAGGACAGACACAACTTCTTCTCCGTGACCATCTCCTGGGTGCTGCTTAGGATGGCAGCGGGTGAGCATCCCCAGGATTCCTGCATCTGACAAACGTTTACTGAGCTCACTGTGGGTGCCTCTACTGTTCTAAGTATAAACTGGGAAAATGATGGTTGTTTTGCATGAAGGGAGCAGGGCTTCTGGGGTGGGTAACAAGCCAGCATGGCAGAAAGGGACATACTCTAAAGATGGCCTCTCTGTGCTGAACTATTTACTAGTTGGATGACCTCAAGCAAGTTACTTTCCCTCTCTGGGCCTCAGTTTCTGCATCTATATAATGGGGTTGATCCTGGAGTCCCTGCCCAGATCTGGGGAAAAGACTAAGTGAGCTTGAATGAAGATTGAGAGAGCTTGAATAGTGTCTGGCCCACTGCAGGAGCTCTGAAAGTGTTTAGAGTTGTTAGGAGACTGGGCGCAGAGGGAAGGCCTCCTGAGGAGGTGTCTGCTCTCTGAGGGGCAAGAGAGCAAGGCAGGGCAGGTCAAAGGAGTATGAGAAGGGGCCATCTCAGGAGTTAGGGGGAGCTGGGTGTCGCTGCACTGTGGGCTGCAGAGGGCTTCCTTCTGCGCCTTTTGACTTCCTGTGTGGAGGCCCCATCACAGGATGCCTTGTTTAAACCAGGGGTCCCCCACCTCCAGGTCACATACTAGTGTAGGTCCAGGGCTTCCTAGGAACTGGGCCCCATGGTAGGCACTGAATGGCAGGCAATTTACTGAAGATTCATCTGTTTTTACAGGCATTCCCCATCACTCATATCCCCTTGTCCTTGGAAAAATAATCTTCCACAAATCAGTCCCCATGCCACACAGGTTGGGGCCAGCTGGTTTAAACCCTTATCACTCCATGTCATACGTGTAAAATGAGCCTCATAGAGGTGGAAGCCACTTGTTCAAGGCCCCTGGATGGAAAGTGGCCAAGGAGGGAGGTGCCTTAATTCCCTGGATCTGGAGAAAGGAGAGGCCCACAGAGAGCCCTGTGGGAGGAGACAGGCAAAGAGGGGACAGCCCCAGGGCAGGCGGTTTCTGTGCTCACCATGTGTTGGGCCCGACGCTGCAGTAGGAGCCTCTCCCAGCCTCGGCGTCCCAAGAGGTTGGGCACGTGGGCTGACTGAGGGCTTCCTGGAATGGGGAAGAAGAGGGCTTCCTAGACACACACCAGCCTCCACTGAGGAAAAGACACGCACACCGAGGTCCCTGTCCTTGGAGAGCTACTGTTTATTCTGTCTCCCTTTTAGACACCAATCTGTTCCTGTGCCATCAGTGTCACCTGTCCTTTCCAGCTGTCCCCTTTCCCAACTGTGCAGACACAGGCTGGCCTCTAAGGAGCCACCACTTGACCCCAAAACCTCTCACTTCTAGGCACATTTCTCTGCTTCCATCTTGGACACAATTTTCTTTACCCATTTTCTCCTCATTTTTAGAAAATGATACTCTAAGGGCAAAATGTGATTGCAGCCAAGAAATTGAAAGACACTTACTCCTTGGAAGGAAAGTTATGACCAACCTAGACAGCATATTAAAAGGCAGAGACATTACTTTGCCAACAAAGGTCCATCTAGTCAAGGCTATGGTTTTTCCAGTGGTCATGTATGGATGTGAGAGTTGGACTGTGAAGAAAGCTGAGTGCCGAAGAATTGATGCTTTTGAACTATGGTGTTGGAGAAGACTCTTGAGAGTCCCTTGGACTGCAAGGAAATCCAACTAGTCCATTCTAAAGGAGATTAGTCCTGGGATTTCTTTGGAAGGACTGATGCTGAAGCTGAAACTCCAGTACTTTGGCCACCTGATTCAAAGAACTTACTCATTGGAAAAGACTCTGATGCTGGGAGGGATTGGAGGCAGGAGGAGAAGGGGACGACCAAGGATGAGATGGCTGGATGGCACCACCGACTAGATGGACATGAGTCTGGGTAAACCCCGGTAGCTGGTGATGGACAGGGAGGCCTGGCATGCTGCAATTCATGGAGTCGCAAAGAGTCAGACATGACTGAGCGACTGAACTGAACTGAAGGGCAAAATGTGGTATTTGGACAAAAGCATATTAAGTGCAAATTAGGTGAACAAAAGTGATGGCAACAAACTAGAGACGGGTACCAGCCAGCCACACCGGTTGTATGCAGATTCCCAGACAGGTGTCAAAGTGCGAGCACCTCCTGTTCTGCCCTTGGCAGTAAGCCAGGACACTGAGCCCTGTCTGACTTCCCTCCACAAATGTTTGCTGGGAACTTTCAGACCAGGTGCAGTGACAGTGACATTGTCTTCCACTTCAACCCTCGGTTTGAAAACAGTGGGTATGTGGTCTGCAACAGGAGGCAGAAAAGAAGCTGGAGCCCGAGGAGAGGAAGATGCAGATGCCCTCCCAGAGGGGGAGCCAATTTGAGCTCTGCTTCCAGGTACAGAGCTCAGAGTTCAAGGTGAGCAGGAACTCACTACCCTTCAGCTGCCTGTCCCGCAGCCCCATCGGGTGCTGTGGACAGTCTTTAAACAGTCACATGAGCAACACCTTTGCACAGAGAAGAGGACCATTTCCTTGTAAGGCTAAGTTTGCAGTCTCCTTCCACACCTTCACCTGCAACTCCAGGTGCACCTCTTGCTTCTCTTGCTCTGGAAATAAGCACTAGTAAGTCACCATGGTGCTTTTTTGGCCTCCTGGGTCCTTAAATCCAAATTAATTCCGATCTTCTGTTGTGGCTCTTCTTCTGCTCTAGGTCCCTGGGAACATCTGAGTTTCTGTTACATTGTTGCTGCCTTTTTCCAGATGTTATTAATGGCTTTGTTTTGCAGGGCATTGCACATTGCTTTTGGAAGTAGAGCAGTATCTCTGGGCTTGGAGAGATGGGAGGGGGAATGAGTACATCCGTGCCCCTGCTTCTCTGTGTGAACGTGGATGTCCCCACCCCCTCATCCTGCTACCTGACATAAACGTCCAGGTTGTGTTTGGATGCATTTCGGGTCCAAGTCACGTTCTCGTAACTGACACAGATCTGAAGACGGATGCCCAGACCTACAGAGGACTGATGTGAAAACTATAGACACGGGTCAAAACTTCCAGAGGCAGGGGTCCCAGAGGCTCGGGTGTGCTCCCACCTGGCCAGGGACCACCACTGGCGTGTGCTCTCATCGTGGCAAGTGACGGTCACTGGGAAGAGCTTCACGCAATATGAACGCCGCGTGCCCTTTGGTCAAGTCACCACCATCTGAGGCATGGAATCTGTGCGGCTGTCCTCCATCAGCTTCCAGGTCAGGCTGTCCCCTGCCCGGGGCTGGGTGTGGGGCCCTGTCCTCTGTGTCTGGGCCCTGCTGCGTGGACCCGAAGTCACCAGCCAGTCTTCTACCCAGCGGCTCTGGGGACACCTCTGGCTCGCTTGTCCTGTCCTTCTTGTGTCCCGTGTCTCTCTGGGATATCTGCTCAGTCTGCTGGACTAGGAGGGCACGTGTCTCTGTCACTCTCTGTCCCCACCCTGCTTTGGAGGCTGTGGGGTACTTAGAAGAACCCGGGCTTGGGAATCAAACTGAATCCTGCTCAGATCCCCAGCTCTGCCATTCTCATTGGCTGGGGGGTCTTAGACACGTGACTGCACCTTTCGAAGCCTTGGTTTTCTCCCCTGTGGCATGAGCAGTCTGCAGCCCCACAGCTCACTGTATGAGTTCAGTGACGCGACACAGGTCAAAGAGCACAAAGTAGCCTGCTGGGGACACTCGGGTCTATTTGGTCATCTCTGCGTTTTACAGTCTTTGAATGTTTCACCAACATCTAAAAGGTCAGTTGTAATTTTGCAGGATGAAAATTTTCTGGAGCTAGACAGTGGTGATGGGGGTGAATTTAACACACTTGAAATGTATTTACTCTTAGTATGGCAGTTTTCAGTGATATGCATTTCAGCACTGTTTAGGGAAAGAGATCAGGCAGATTGCTTCTTCCTCCTGAGGATGGAAAGGCCCTAGGAGACAGATTGCCTCCAGGGTGCTCACCAGAAATTTCCAGACTGGCTGACTAAGTCTTCATTCCCGGGGAAGGTGGAAGCTACCAGCTAGGTCAGGTGTCACACCTCGGTTTGGTATCATGGGCTTCAGCGAGAGTGATGCCATTTTGAGCCTGTGGTTTTCTCTTTAACTATTCCCCACTTATTGAGCAAACTTTCAACCTAACCAAGAGATCAATCAGAATTTGAGGTCTTCAGAATTGAGAGAGACACGTGTACCCCAAAGTTCATCACAGCACTGTTTACAATAGCTAGGACATGGAAGCAACCTAGATGTCCATCGGCAGACGAATGGATAGGAAAGCTGTGGTACATATACACAATGGAGTACTACACAGATTTTAAAAAGAATGCATTTGAATCAGTTCTAATGAGGTGGATGAAACTGGAGCCATCATACAGAGTGAAGTAAGTCCGAAAGAAAAACACCAATACAGTGTATTAATGCATATATATGGAATTTAGAAAGATGGTAATGATGATACTATATGCAAGACAGCAAAAGAGACTCACATGTAAAGAATAGACTTTTGGACTCTGTGGGAGAAGGCGAGGGTGGGATAATCTGAGAGAATAGCATTGAAACGTGTATATTACCATATGTGAAATAGATCACCAGTCCAGGTTCAATGCACGAGACAGGGTGCTCAGGGCTGGTCCATTGGGATGGTCCATCCTGAGGGATGGGATGGGGAGGGAGGTGGGTGGGTGGGGTTAAGGATGGGGAACACATATACACCTGTGGCTGATTGATGTCAATGTATGGCAAAACCCACTACAATATGGGAAAGTAGCTCCAATTAAAATAAATACATTAATTTTTTAAAAAAGGAATTTGAGGTCTTATCATCACTGTCAGCTACCAATCTATAGTCACTGTAGCTTTGTGGACACTATGTGTGGTATCCAGAGGTCATGACTTTTTACCTTAATCCCTGTGATGTTTGTAACTGAGCAGGACCCTTGGGGGCTTCCTAAGACATCCTTACACCCCATGTTTGTGATATACCTTTAGCCTCCTAGGCTTTCCCCAGTTCCAAGGAAAAAATTTAATCGGCAAAGTGAGAAAATGCAGAAACAAAGGAAAACAGTCAAGGAAGACAACATAATACTGGTTTATCCACTCAATACCCAAGGGCCTCTGCTTCTTCCTCAAGGACTATAGAAAATATTCTGAGCCAAATCCTTTGCGCTCTTTGCAGGTACAGAAACCCCCTCCAGGTGGAAGGAGTTAACTGTATGCTCCCCACAAGGACATAGAACCTGGAACCTTGATGATGTTGACTCCTGATTACCTAACCACCAACCAATCAGAAGACATCCATGAGCTGATCCCACACACTGCAACCCTCTCCTTCACTGTCTTTAAAAACCTTTTCCTGAAAGCCATCAGGGAGTTTGGGTTTTTTAAGCACTAGCTGCCTGGACTCCTTGCTTGGTGCCTGCAGCAAACCCTATACTTTCCTTCCCTGCCCACTGCAGTCAGTAGGTTGGCTTTATTGCACATGGGTGAGTTATTAGTAAGTGGCGGCTAATCTAATCTAGATAGTTAAGGATAGATTTGTTTTGTTCTCTCTACCTGGTTGATCCTGCCACTAATATATATGCCTGTCTCAAAGGGTAAGCTGTGCATTAAGTGTGAATAGCTGGTACAATGAAACTGCAGATAGCTCATAAAATCAGTGTGGCTCCTTTGGTTGCTTGATTATTGCAACTGGATTATAGTTGGTTACAATAATCGTTGCTTAAATTTATTCTTTGTTTTCAAATTGTGCTTTTTGTCTCTCTGATGCACTATGTTGTTATCAATGTTACTAGCAGCACCGCTTACATCCTGTCTAATTTATAAGAGTACAGTAACAGTGTGTAATCAGGCTTCCAACAAAACTTCTATGGCTAGACATTTTGAGAAAATCTCATTTATAATATAAAATAATTGCAATAGTGTGATTCTAGATATGGGGAGAAGCAACAAGGAAAAATGACTCCTGGATTATTAAATTAGGCAGAATCCAGAGAATCTTTAATTATTGATGGGGCTTGTTCAAAAATTTAGCACCTGAGTGCATATGAAGAATTTCTGCCAGATCTGAGATGAGCCTCCCAGTGCCATGGAACAAAGGTGATATGAAATGTGTCCCAAATATTGGTCAGCTTCCTGACCAAGAGAAGAAGACCTGAGAAATGGAATCAGCGATTGCAGCCCTTCAACGTGAGACAGTGAGCCCCAAGGAAGGGAAATACCTGCCATCTAGCAGTCATTAGCGGAGAAGGCAGTGGCAACCCACTCCAGTGTTCTTGCCTGGAGAATCCCAGGGATGCGGGAGCCTGGTGGGCTGCCGTCTATGGGGTCGCACAGAGTCGGACACGACTGAAGCGACTTAGCAGCAGCACCAGTCATTAGACTGCAGCCTCTACCTATGGCGAACCTTGAGGAAATTCTGAGAATACAGGATTACAGGCCCACAGAGAGCTGAGGCACATACCAAGGACAAAATTTTAATGAGCCCTGACTCGTAAATCTTCCCACATATAGAAAAGCACCAAACTCCTTACTTGAAATGCTGCCTCTTGGGTCTGAAGTTCAGTATTTCTAAGTCTACAGGTGTCAAGTAGGCACTTTCCAAAGAAGACAAATACCAACGTTTGGCACTAATGACAGACGCTCCCAGAAAGATCCATCTGACTAAGCAGAATGCTCATCACTCCCTTTTCCCCCAAGATTGTGGAATGAACTTTGACAGTGGGGAATTGTTGCAGAGAAGAACCAGTGCTGACTCCATGTTGGGACTGTTTCTTTGACTTGCTTTTCATTGCTGTTGTTATTATAAGCATACATAATGGCCCGCCTCAAAGGACCTCTGCCTGATTGTTAAACTAAAGTGACTTTGTTCAGTTTATAGAGATAATCTGACCCTGCCCATCTGTGAATGGCTGCAAAGAAAAGAAGAGATTAACACCCTCCTTCCAAAGGCTGGCCCTTCCCAGAAATATTTTGCAAGACTTACGGCCCCTTTTACTTCCTCATGGCCTCTCCTGCTCTATTCCGCCTTTTGACTTTGGTTCTTCCTGCTTCTCTGTTTGGTTCTATAAAAGAGCCTGGCATCCAGACCCAACAAGATGGTCATTTTGAGACATTGGTCTGCCGTCTCCTTGGTGAGCTGGCTTACTGAATAGTCATATTCCTTGCCCCAGTACCCCATCTCTCAGATTTATCGGGCTGTCGTGTGGTGAGCAGAGTGAGCTTGGACTCATGGTAATATCATAGTGTTTTTGCTCAATCCCTGTGACATTTGTAACAGAGCAGGACTGTATAGGGGCTTCCTGGGACATGCTTACCCCCATCTCCATGACTGTAGTAAAACTTTAGGCTCCTAAGCAAAGTGGAGAGTTGGTTGCTCAGTCATGTTTGACTCTCTGTGACCCCATGGACTGTAGTCTGCCAGGCTCCTCTGACCATGGATTCTCTAGGCAAGAATCCTGGAGTGGGTTGCCATTTCCTTCTGGAGGGGATCTTCCCAATCCAAGGATTGAGCCCAGGTATCCTATGCTGTAGGCAAATTCCTTACCATTTGAGCCACCAAGAAAGCTCATAGCCTTCTCAGTTCAGTTCAGTTCAGTTCAGTCACTCAGTCTTGTCCGACTCTTTGCGACCCCATGAATCGCAGCACGCCAGGCCTCCCTGTCCATCACCAACTCCCAGAGTTCACTCAAACTCACATCCATCGAGTTGGTGATGCCATCCAGCCATCTCATCCTCTGTTGTCCCCTTCTCCTGCTGCCCCCAATCCCTCCCAGCATCAGAGTCTTTTAAAATAAGTCAACTATTCACATGGGGTGGCCAAAATACTAGGTCTTCCCAAAGTTTCAAGGAATAAATTTAATCAGAGATGTGAAAAAATGCAGAAACAATGGAAAACATTCAAGGAAGACAAAGTAATAACAATTTAGCCATTACTACTCGTGGCAGATCCTCACCCCGCCACCCCCTCGCACCAATATTTCCTCAGCTGGTGCAAATGTTGGATGGGCCCTTGTGGTTCTTATTACTATTATAGAATGCAGCTCAGTGGCAATGACCTGGGAGCTTTGAAACAATAAGGATTATTAGTCTCATGTCCTGTGGCCTAACAGGACAATGGCCAGTAGGGAGGAGGAAGAGGGGCCACAGACCTGGAGTTCTGCCTTTATTAGAGTCCAAGGGTGCTGTGGTAGGCAGGCACCAGGAGGCAGGAAGAGAAATGTAGTTATCTAGATTCCCCAAGGCTTTCTAGAAAGGAGAACTTCATGGCAGAGGGCACAAAGAGGGCTGATCTAAGAGCTTCCCTAGAAGCTGTCATACAGCTGGTGATGTATTTATGCAAGATGGGTGTTTGAAGTGGATACTTTAGCAATCAGAAGTTTAATGCCAGGCCCTTAGGATCAGGCATTTCCCATCATGCCTCACCGTGTAATATTCCCACCAAAGTGCAAAAGGCCTACTTTCTCCACGTCCTCATCAATACCTGGCAGTTTTCATAGTGTGAGGTGGCCAACACATTTAGAACAGACGCTGTGCTCTACAGGGCAGAGAACAGAGATCCTCAGACAAATGTCTAGAATTTGAATGATGCAGCTCTGAGGGTCACCTCTCACCTCCTTAAGACCAGAGCCAGGGCCTGGGAACCAGTCATGGTGATGGCATGGGGATGCCAGGCTGCTGAGGTCAACTGTACCAGGCCCTGGGTCTTGAAGATGCCTCCCTGCTGTCTCCAGTCATCTGAAAATGCATTTGCCTTCAGATTTGGCTGTTGCTCCTCTCTGCAGAGTGGGAGCACAGGGCTGTGGGCTCTTCTTTTCGGACTGGATTCACTGTCACTCAGTTGTGCTCATTTCACATGCTAGCAAGGCTATGAGCAATATCCTTCAAGCTAGGCTTCAGTAGTGTGTGAACTGACAACTTCCAGATGTACAATCAGCTTCAGAAAATGCAGAGGAACCAAAGATCAAATTTCCAACAGTTGTTGATCATGGACAAAGTGAAGAAATTCCAGAAAAATTTATTCTGCTTCACCGACAACACTATGACCTTTAGCTACGTGGATCACCACAAAGTGAAAAATTCTTAAAGAGATGGGAGTACCAGCCCACCTTACCTGTCTCCTGAGAAACCTGTATGAGAGTCAAGAAGCAGCAGTTAGTAGTGGACATAAAACAACTGACGGCCTAAAACTGGGAAAGGAGTAAGACAAAGCTGTACATTGTTGTTGCTGTGATTCAGTCACTCAGTCATGTCCAACTCTTTTCGACCCCATGGACTACAGCACACCAGGCTTCCCTGTCCTTCACCATCTCTCGGAGCTGGCTCAAACTCATGCCCATTGAATCGGTGATGCCATCCAACAATCTTGTCCTCTGTCGTCCCCTTCTCCTGCCTTCCATCTTTCCCAGCATCAGGGTCTTTTCTAATGAGTCAGCTTTTCACATCAGGTGGCCAAAGTATTGGAGCTTCAGCTTCAGCCTCAGTCCTTCCATGAATATTCAGGATTGATTTCCTTTAGGATTGACTGGTTTAACCTCTTTGCTGTCCAAGGGACCCTCAAGAGTCTTCTCCAACACCACAGTTCAAAAGCACTAAAATTGGGAAAGGAGTAAGACAAGGCTGTATATTGCCACCCTGCTTATTTAATTTCTATGCAAAGTACATTATGAGAAATTCAGGTCTGGATGAAGCACAAGCTGAAATCAAGATTGCTGGGAAAAATATCAATAACCTTAGAATGTGATGATACCACTCTAATGGCAAAAAGTGAAGAGAAACTAAAGAGCCTCTTGATGAGAGTGAAAGTGGAGAGTGAAAAAGCTGGCTTAAAATTCATGTACACCCCTGGCGGATTCATGTCAATGTATGGCAAAACCAATACAGTATTGTAAAGTAAAATAAAGTAAAAATTTTTTAAAATTAAAAAAAATAAAATATATATATTTCAAAAAAAAAAAAAAAACCAACTCAACATTCAAAACACAAAGCTCACGGCACCTGGTCCCATCACTTTGTGGCGAATAGGTGGGGAAGCAATGGAGACGGTGGCAGACTTTATTTTCTGGGCTCCTGATCTTATGTTGGTGGGCTCCCTGTCTCCTGCACATGGCAGGGACCCTCATGACTCCAGTTCAGTCTGCTGCTGCTGTGTCTACTCCCCACCCCTCTTCTCTACAAAACCTGCTCCTGGGTCTCTGTTTCAGTCAAGCATCTAGTTCCTCTGTGTATTCTCGCCACCTCTTAGTATGCTCTGCTTCTGCTAGGTCCATACCATTTCTGTCCTTTATTGTGCCCATCTTTGCAGGGGCTTCCCTGGGGGCTCAGATGGTTAAGCATCTGCCTGCAATGTAGGGAATCCAGGTTCAATCCCTGGGTCAGGAAGGTCCCCTGGAGAAGGAAATGGCAACCCACTCCAGTACTCTTGCCTGGAAAATTCCATGGACAGAGGAGCCTGGTAGGCTAGAGCCAATGGGGTTACAAAGAGTCGGACACAACTGAGCGACTTCCCTCCATTTGCATGAAATGTTCCCTTGGTATCTCTAGTTTTCTTGAAGAGATCTCAAGTCTTTCCCATTCTGTTGTTTTCCTCTATTTCTCTGCACCGATCACCGAGTTCAAATAGGTATACTTTCCTTTTCTCCTTTGTGTTTCATTTCACTTCTTTTCACAGCTATTTGTAAGGCCTCCTCAGACAACCATGTTGCCTTTTTCATGGCTTTTTCTTGGGGATGGTCTTGGTCCCTGCCTCCTGTACAATATCACGAGCCTCCATCCATAGTTCTTCAGGCATTTTGTCTGTCAGATCTAATCCCTTGAATCTACAACACCTAAAAAGGTCAGGAACAGTTTTACAAAGTGAAAAAGTTCTGGAGTTGGGTGGTGGTGATGGTTGGACAATTATGAGAGTGAATTTACCACCACTGAAGTTTTGGTATACTTAATATGGTCAATTTCACCTGATATATATTTCACCACTGTTTAGAAAAGGAGGTCAGGCAGATTGCTTCTTCCTCCCTGGGATGGAGAGGGCCCAGGAGATTCATTGCCTCCCAGGTGCTGACTAGAAAATTCCAAACTTTCTAATCAAGACAACTTTCCCAGAGAAGGTGGAAGCTGCAGTTAGGGCAGTGTTATACCTAGGTTTGGTGTCATGGGCTTCCCAAAAGTGATGCCTGTGGTTTTCTCTTTAACTATTCCCCACTTTTGAGCAAACTCTCAGCCTAACCAAGAAATGCAATAAGAATTTAAGGCATTAGCATCACTCTCAGCTACCAATCTATAGAACCCACAGCTTTGTTGACCCTTGATGTGGTATCCAGAGGTCATGACTTTTGGCTTAGTCCCTGTGACATTTGTAACCAAGCAGGACCCTATGGGGGCTTCCTGGGACAGCCCTACCCTCCATGTTTGTAATAATCCTTTAACTTCCCAGGCTGTCCCCAAATTCCAAAGAAAAACTTCAATTAGAGAAGTGAGAAAATGCAGAAACAAAGGGAAACAATCAAGCAAGACAAAGTGATAACCATTCAACATAACCAAGGACATTTACTTCCTTCTCAAGAGCTGCCGATAATATTTGAGCTAAATCCTTTGTGCTGTTTTGCAGAAATAGAAAACCCCACCAAGTAGAAGAAGCTAACTGTGTGCTGCCCACAAGGACATAGAACCTGGAAGCTTGATGATACTGATTCCTGATTCCTCACCACACACCAATCAGAAGATATCCATGAGCGGATCACAGACCCTGCAACCTTCTCCCTCACCCTGTGTTTAAAAACCTTTCTCTGAAAGCCACTGGGAGTTTCTGTGCCTTAGTGTCTAACTGTCTGGACTCCTTGCTTGCTGCCTGCAATAAATGCTGCACTTTCCTTCATCACCACCTGGTGGCAGTAGAGTGACTTCACTGAGTGGGAACCAGCTCTTAGGAGGAGAGGTAAGGCTGATCTAGACAGTTATGGATCGACTGGAGACTCGATGAGGTGTGTCATGAAGGGATGTGTCCCATGGCTGGGTCCCAAAGTACGTGAGCAGTGGAGAGGAGAAGGACGTTGGAAAGACAGAATGATCTTTCTGCTTTCTCTGTAGAGAACATGTCGAATCTTCATCACATGAAGCAAAGAGCAGCCAAAAAGCTGGAAAGTACTAAATTTCTAGGATATTTGTGAAGAAAAGTATTATTTTCCTGAATTTTGTGATATTTGGAGTATTTGTTAACTGCTATGGTTCAAGTGCATATTGAAAAGCAGAGACATTACTTTGCCAACAAGGTCCATCTAGTCAAGGCTATGGTTTTTCCAGTGGTCATGTATGGATGTGAGAGTTGGACTGTGAAGAAAGTTGAGCGCCGAAGAATTGATGCTTTTACACTGTGGTTGTGGAGAAGACTCTTGAGAGTCCCTTGGACTGCAAGGAGATCCAACCAGTCCATTCTGAAGGAGATCAACCCTGGGTTTTCTTTGGAGGGAATGATGCTAAAGCTGAAACTCTAGTACTTTGGCCACCTAATTCAAAGAACTGACTCATTGGAAAAGACTCTGATGCTGGGAGGGATTGGGGGCAGGAGGAGAAGGGGACGACAGAGGATGAGATGGCTGGATGGCATCACTGACTTGACGGACATGAGTCTGAGTGAACTCCGGGAGTTGGTGATGCACAGGGAGGCCTGGCGTGCTGAGATTCATGGGGTCACAAAGAGTCAGACACGACTGAGCGACTGAACTGAACTGAACTGATGGTTCAAGTATGGTGTACCCACCCCCCCAAATTTACATGACCACTATCACCCATTTTAGCCACAAGTAATTTTTCATCTTTGTTTTAAAAAATATTTATTTACTTAGCCACCTGGGGCCTTTGTTCTGGCACGTGGGATGTTTGTTGTGGCATATAGGGGTCTAGTTGTGATGTGAGGGCTCCGTAGTTGTGGCCTTTGAGTGAAAGGAAAGTTGCTCAATTGTGTCTAACTCTTTGTGACCCCATGGACTATATAGTCCATGGAATTTTGGAGTAGGTAGCCCGAATACTGGAGTAGGTAGCCATTCCCTTCTCCAAGGGGATTGAACCAGGGATCCTGACCCATAGATCAAACCCAGGTCTCCCTCATTGCAGGTGGATTCTTTATCAGCTGAGCCACCAGGGAAGCCCATGAATACTGGAGTGGGTAGCCTATCCCTTCTCCAGCGGATCGAATCGTGGTCTCTTGCATTGCAGGTGGATTCTTTACAAGCTGAGTTACCACGGAAGCCCTTCATTAAAAAAATATTGGTTTGTTTATTTATTTGACTGCCTGGGGTCTCAGTTCTGGCACAGGAGATCTTTGTTGTCACGTATAGGAGTCTAGTTGTGGCATGAGGTGGGCTCAGTGGCTGTGGCCCTCGAGCTTACTTGCTCCACAGCATGTGGAACCTTAGTTTCCTGATCAGGAATTGAATCTGCATCCCCTGCATTGCAAGGAGGATTCTTGAACACTGGATCCCCAGGGAAGCCCCATCAGCAGTTTTTATATATGGCTGAGGTAATGGTTTCCATTTATGGTCACGACATAGCATTTGCTTTTTAAATAAATGCATATAAGTTTGTTTATAGGAAACTGGGAAGTAAGGCTGGTCCCAGGCAAGTCACACAAAGCCTGAAGGCAGCAGCACCTGTGTGTCTGATTAGTCAGCTGACTCAGCGCTGATCCTTTGCATGTCTGGTGCTGAATGTTTGCTCACGTGGCTTCCCTAGGGAGGACGTGTGGCCAGTGACTGAGTGTGCTGCATTCTATGGCTGTAAGTACTGGGTTGCCAGAAAGATCCTTCTGTTCTTAAGCAAAAACGGGAGACAAGAGTTTTCATTTTCCCCAAGGACTTTATTGAATGACATAGACACCATTTTGTTCCACTACCTTCCACCATGTTTCAGGCAACTTCATAATTCCATCTTCCCCAAAGTTTTTATCTTTTGGAGCAAAGAACTGTTACAGATGCCTTTTACAGTCTTCCAGGGAATCAAATTTTTTTTCCATTGATAATTTTTTACAGACTGAAATAAATGGAAATCTGAAGTTACAGTATCTACTGAAAATGGCAGATGAATCAGAACTTCACAGCCAAGCTATAAAAGCTTTTACCTGGTCATCAAAGAAATGTGATTTGTGTCATCCTGATGGAAGATTGTGTGTTTTCTGTGTACTAATTCTGGACACTTTTTCTCAAGTACTGCTTTCAGTTGGGCTAACTGGAAGCAGTACTTGTTGGAATTAATTACTTGGTTTTCAGGAAGGAGCTCATAATAGAGGGTTCCTTTCCAATCCCACCATATACACAACATCACCTTCTTTGGATGAAGACCAGCCTTTGGTATGTGTGGTGGTGGTTCATTTCGCTTGGCCCACGATCCTTTCCATTCCACACGATTTTACACTATCTGCTTTTCATCACCTGTCACAATTTGTTTTAAAAGTGGAATATTTTCATTACTTTTAAGTAGAGAATCACATGTGAAAATATGGCCAAGAAGGTTGTTTTTTTTTTTTTTCTGCTGAACTTATGTGGAACCCAAACATCAAAGCAGTTAACATAACCAAGCTGGTGCAAATGATTTTCAATGTGTCATATGGATATTTTGAGTATGTCTGCTATCTCTCATGTGCTGTAACGTTGATTTTTCTCAGTTAATGTTCTGATTTGATCGCTATCAACTTCAACTGGTCTACTTGACAGTGGAGCATCGTCCAGAGGGAAATCTCCAGCCCGAAACTTTGCAAACCACTCTTGACACATTCAATCAGTCACAGCACCTTCTCCATACACTACACAGATCCTTTTTCCATTTCAGTTGCACTTTTAGCTTTCTTGAAATATTAATAATAGAGAATAAACATGCCAAAATTGTTGCTTTTTTTACTTCAATATTAAATAGCTACACAAAAATTCACCGATCTTGATAAGTATTTTTAATGCATGCTGATATGCTAGCTGTCACAATATAATCTAATAAAATTGCTTATAATGAAGTTAAAGACCACTAAGCGCTACTACAGCCATCTTACAAGGGAAACTGAATGAACCTTTTGGCCAACCCAATACTTCTTGATCCTTGCCCCTGCCATACATGGAAGGGACACCACTGACACTTTAAGATGCAGCCCAAGGCACCTCCTCTCTGAACTCTCTCAGGGGCTCAGCATACACAGGTCAGATACACAGGGACACAGACGGAATCTACGGGGTCCTCGCTCTGTGCCTGGCATCCACTAAGTGCCGTACAAGCCTTAGCTCATTCAGTGCTCACAACAAACTTGTAAAATAAGGTCTGTGATTAGCTATTTAATGCATCTCATAGATGAGGAAAGACTTAGGCTTAGAGAATACAGAGAGCAATACTGCTAAGTCGTTTCAGTCGTGTCCGACTCTGTGCGACCCCATAGACGGCAGCCCACCAGGCTCCCCCGTCCCTGGGATTCTCCAGACAAGAACAATGGAGTGGGTTGCCATTTCCTTCTCCAATGCAGGAAAGTGAAAAGTGAAAGGGAAGTCGCTCAGTCCTGTCCAACTCTTAGCGACCCCATGGACTGCAGCCCACCAGGCTCCTCTGTCCCTGGAAATTTCCAGGCAAGAGTACTGGAGTGGGGTGCCATTGCCTTCTCCGTAGCCACCCCAAAATGTGTCACTCCGGCCTGAGGATTTGTTTAAGCTGATGCTTTTCTTATTCTGGCCATGGCGGGTCTCTGTTGCTGCGCACGAGCTTTCTCTGGCTGCGGCGAGCGGGGGCCACGTTCTAGTTGCAGCCCTCGGGCTACTCCTTGTGGTGGCTTCTCTTGTTGCGGAGCACGGGCCCCAGGAACGTGGGCTTCAGCTTTGCGCCTCTCAGGCTCTAGAGCGTGGGTCCAGTAGCTGTGGCACACTGGCTTAGTTGCGCCACCACATGGGGGATCTTCCCAGACCAGGAATCGAACCTGAGCCCTCTGCATTGCAAGGCAGATTCTTAACCACTGGACCACCAGGGAAGCTCTAGGCTGATGCTTTTTTAAGAAAAAATAAAAAGACTTCCATTTTTCTTGTTACCACCATATCAACTGCTTCAAAGAATGTAGATAAGGAGCCTGTTCCAGGAATAGAACCGTGACCAGTGATAGGTACAGGAAGAATCTGGGTGAGATGTGGTGGGAGAACCCAGCAGGGCCTAGAGATCAGAGTTTACTTTCTATCCAGCAAGCACTTATTTACCAAACATTTGCTTTTCTGTCCCATGTGAGTTGCCTTCCTCCTCTCTGAAGTCCCAAACCATTACCCTCAGCATCCTCTTCTGTCTTAGCTAAAGGTGGTGTTTAAAGCAGAGGGCTTTGACCATTGTGGTGAGTTAGTTCTCCTGTGTCTCTCCCATGTATACATGCTATTAAACTTTTGTTAGATTTTTCTCTCATTCAACTGTCTCCTGTCAATTTCATTCTTAGACTGGCCAGAAGAATCTAGAGGGGTAGAGGAAAATTTCTTCCTTCCTCAACATCATCATAGTTCATCCATGTTATAACCTGAGTCAGAATGCCCTTTCGTTTTAAGACTAATGATACTGCTTTGTATGCATAGGTCTCATTTAGTTTATCTAGGCATCCACTGATGGACACTTGGGTGGCTTCTGTCTCTTGGCTATCATAAAGAATACCGTGAACACGATGTGCAAGTATCTCCTAAAGTCCCTGTTTTCAGTTCTTTAGGGTATACACCCAGAAGTGGCGTTGCTGGATCACATGATAATTCTGTATTTACTTTGTAGAGGAAACTCCAGACTGTATTGTAGTATCCTTCTCAGCCTAGGTATGGTGATGTGATCAGTTGAGGAACACCTGGGGACACACGTGAGCCTTTACTACTCGTGGGGGTCCCCAAAGACATTTCCCCAACCGGAACCAATGAGGTGGCTGGTGCGGCTCTTGTGGTTCTTATTACAACTTCAAGACACAGCTTAGCAATGACCATCAGAGAGCTTTGGAAAAACGAGGATTATTCCTCTCAAGTCCTGAATGCCACACAGCCCGATCATCCAGCTGGGAGGAGGGGTTCAGAGCGTAGACCTGGGTTCCACATTTATTGAGGTCCAAGTGTGGGGTGGTTAGGCAGTAACCAGATGGCAGGAAGAGACATGTGGGGTCCCTCACTCGGTTATCTAGGTTCCCCAGGGCTTTCTAGAAAGGAGAACGCCATGAGTGGGGCTGGCCTGGGTGCTTACCTAGAAGCTGTCATACAGCTGGCAAAGTGTTTATTCAAGATGGGTGTTTGAAAGGGATGCTTTAGTGATCAGAAGCTCAGTGCCAGGCACTTAGCATCAGACTTGTTCACTCCATTTCCCATCACAGCCTCACCTTTTAACATTCTCACCAAGGGTGCAAAGGGCCTCCTTCCTCCATGTCGTCATCCACATATGTCAATTTTTGGTTTTTGAGAGTTTGAGGGGGTTGACACATTCAGAACACGTGCCACAGTGTAGGGTGCAGATGGTGGAGATTCTAATCAGAACTCAGTTTGGAGAGTAGTAACCAGACTAAGTGCCTTCTAAGCCTAAGATCTGGAGAAGGGAAAGGCAACCCACTCCAGTATTCTTGCCTAGAGAATTCCATGGACAGACCACAGGGTCACAAAGAGTCAGACAGGACTGAGTGACTATCACGCACACAAGCCTTGGATCATTCAATGTTCTGACAACCAAATAAAATAAAGCCGATGACTAGCTACACTCACAGCCGAGGAAAGACTCAGAGAGCATAGGGGAGCAAAGCTTGCCACCCCAAAATGTGTCAGTTTGGCACACTTAGGCTGATTCACTAGATTCGTTTAGGCTGACTCTTTCTAAACACTGAAGACGTGAAGTTTTTCTTGTTACTCCCCCTCAAGTGCTGCAAAGAATGTAGATAAAGGGCCTGTCCCAGAAACAGAGCCGTGACCGGTGAGCTCCACAGAAGGCACGGACAGGATGTGGTGAGGAGCCCTCCTTAAGACCAGAGCCAGGCCTGGAAACCGGTCTGTGACGGCACAGTGATGCGTGGCTGCTGAGGTCAGCTGTGCCAGGCACTGGGTCTTGGAGACGCCTCCCTACTGTCTCCATTCACCTCAAGACCCACTGGCCTTTGGGTTTGGCTGTTGCCCCTCCCTGCAGGGTGGGAGGGGGGGCGCTGTATCTCCTTTAGGGCTGGGCTCCCTGGGACTCAGCCCCAAGGAGGCTGGCGATGCCAGAGCGCATGTTTGCTGGAACTCTAGCTGTGCCTGTGTCTCCTCGGCTTCTGGGAGATTTGGGTGTTTTTAAAAAGCAGTACTTGACTGAGATACAGTTCACGTAAACACACAGAGCCTGGTCTGCTGGATGAGTTTTTACATTGTAAACAGTTGTGTGCCCACCATCCAGATCCAGCTCCAGCACATTGCCAGCACCCAGCTGACTCCTCAGGGTCTCTCCTAGGTGGCTTCCCCATAGGTATTCACTTTTCTGGTCCACTGTCGGATTTTGTGTAATCAGAATGCTCCCAGCCTGTGTCTGTCTCCTGTGCTCACCTGTGAGGTTCACTGATGACCTTGCCTGTATCTTCGGTCCTTCTTTATTGCTGAGGGCTCGTCTCTGTAGGCACATCACCATTCCATTCGCTTTCCCTTTCTCCTGCTCATGAATCGTTGTGTACTTCCAGTGTGGCGTTAGATGAGTGAAGCTGTTATGCACACGTGCGTATGTTCTCGTCTCTCTGGGGTAAACATCTAGGAACAGAAGAGCCAGGACACAGGAGTGGCAGAGATTTGACCTTATTAGGATCCGCCAACATTTTTTCAGTGCTGCTGTATTTTACCCTCCAACCTGCAGTGAATGAGAGCTCCTGTTGCTCTGTATCCCGGCCAATGAGGAGATGGTGCCTGTGTCCCTGGTGTCAAAGAGGACTGCCAAGAGGACCGTCCTTTCTGCTATACAGCTGTGCCTTCTGCCTCTTAAACCCAGTCAAATTTTGGTTGATCCAGGAATCTGGTGGGGATGAAGAATGGACAAAGGAGGCAAGTGGGCTCAGTCCACTTGCCTCAAAGAAGTCAGTCTTTGGAAATTCTGGGGCGCCCAGGGAAGTGCAAGAGAGGTGTGGACCCGTGTGCAGCCCTGGGGCACCTGCTCCCCACTCGGTGCCTGTACGACCCCCGGCGTTTTGGCCAGGCTGGACCGCAGGGGCCCTGTCTGTAACACACAGTGGGAACGGCTTTCATCACGCAAGTCTACTGTCGCTGTCTCTTTCCTCCCTAGCCCACTTCCCCGCACAGCCGATCCTTAGTCTCTTTTTCAGTCAACAATTTCCTTTAACAAGGCGCTGGTGCCGATTAAAACAGCTTATCCAATATCTTGCACCCACCTTCATGTCACTTGGAATTTTGTATTATGTTTGAGACTACTCTGCTCCCCATTCTGTAACCCAGATTCGAGAGGAGAGAGAGAGAAATTTACAGAGAGGAGGGATCAGAAGTTCCCAGGGCATCATTGTACACAAGGATAAGGGAACCTCCCGTACAAGGTTTTCTATTTATAAGACATTTCTTTCTACGTGATTATGTTTGTATGTGAGGAATGAAATTTTAAAGGGGATGAGCACCATTTTAAGAACGAAAGTAGCCTCATATGGCTCAGGCTGCCACTAGTGAGCTGTGTGACCTTGGGCATGACCCATAGAGTCTCTGAGCCTCAGTTTCCCTGTCTTCAAAATGGGTATAGCCAGGCCTTCACCTCACCACCACAACCCCACCCACAGGCAGTGCCCTGCCACACAGCCTTTCCTAAGCAGCCCCATTGCTGCCTGGGCATTCATGACACAGCCACATGCTCAGGGGCAGTGTCTTCCAGAAGCTCGCTGCGGGGTATGCATGCGGTGAGGATTTCTGAACATACATGAACCTCTGTGAACTACCTAGTCTCAGATCAGAGAGCAGGAGGAGAGCAGAGAAAAGGGTCCTGGATGAGGAGCACCCGCTTTCCACCCTCTGCCCTCCTCCCTGCCTTTCTCCTCTTCTCTAAACCCACATTATCTTGCTCCTGGCTCCTCCCCATTGAATAACCACCAAGTTATTTTGGATTCTATATCTTGTTAAGTCCTCTCCAGTGCAGGGCCTCATTAGCCAGACTGCAAAGCGGCAGTGGGCACAGAGGTGGTGGAGAGATGCCCTTCATCAACCCCCAGGCTCCCTTCCTGAATCCAATGAGTGCTGGGGCTGGGGGTGGCTTCAGTGGGCGGGAAGCATCTCTGGGGCTCTGAGGAAACAGCTCCTGCTGGTGACCAGAGGGTGGGGAGGGTAGTGGTATTCCAAAGAGAACCCAGAAGGGCAGACACAACTTCTGCTCCATGCCTGTCTCTCTGGTGCCACTCAGGCCTGCCACAGGTGAGTATCCCCAGGTTTTGCGCATCTGACACACATTTTCGGAGCTCTCTCCAGGTGCCCCTCAGTTTCTGTATCTGTGTAATGGGGATAATCCTCAAGTCACCACCCAGGGCTGGGGGAGGGTTTAAGCAAGGTAGCACAGCAAGAGAGCTTGAATGGTGTCTGGCCCACTGCGGGGGTTCCGAAAGTGTTTAAATGGTTAGGAGTCTGGGGGCAGCTGGGAAGGCCTCCCGAGCAGGGGTCCAACATCTGAGGGCTGACAGAGCAAGGCAGGGCAGGTCAAGGGTGTCTGAGAAGGACCATTTCAGGAGTTAAAGGGGAACAGGGTGCTCCTGAACTCTGAGGTGCAAATGGTTGCTTTCTGTGGCTTTTTGCCTCCAGTATGGATGCCCTGTCATAGGGGGTCTTCTTTAAACCCAGGGTCCCCAACCCTCAGGCCGCGGACTGGTATGGATCCAAGGCCTGTTAGGAACTGGGCTGCACAGCAGGAGGTGAGTGGGGAGAGAGCGAAGCTTCTTCTGTATTTACAACCTCACCCCGTCACTCCCATCCCCTCATCAGTCCTTGGAAAAATTTTCTTCCACGAATCTTGTCCCTAGTGCCAAAAAGTTGGGGCCAGCTGACTTAAACCCTTATCACCCCCACATCATACATGTAAAACTGATGGAGAGGTGGAGGCTACTTGTCCAAAGTCCCCAGAGGGTAAGTGGCTGAGGAGAGAGGTTCCTTAAATCCCCCATCCCTGTGAGATGGAGAGAGTGGCATGAAAGCATATATACTCCATATGTGAAATAGATAGCCAATGGAAATTTGCTCTGTGACTCTGGGAACTCAAACAGGGCTCAGTAACAACCTAGAAGCATATGGGAGGAAGGTTCATGGAGGACACATATGTATACCTGTGGCTAATTCATGTTGACATATGGCAGAAATCAATGCTGTAAAGCAATTATCCTCCAATTAAAAATAAATAAATTTAAAACAATTTCCCCCACCCTCAGTAAGGAGGAGCCCATAGAGAGAGCCCCGGGGGAGGAGGAGGCGGACAGGCAGCAGTCTGGGTCCCAGGACGTTCTAGGGTCACGATGTCCTGGGCCCAGCTCTGCTTCCTGAAAGGCTGGGCAGGTGGGCTGAAGGAACCCTACCTGGGGCAGGAGAGGGGCGGAGGCAGCAGATGCTGGGGGTCCGCTGAGGCTCACACCGGACCCTCCTCCCGGGGGCTTGGCTCGGCCTCCTTGCTCTGGGCAGTGGCTAGTGCTCCTCGATCCTCCCTGTGGGGGCAGCCGGGTGGGGCTGGAGGAGGCTGGGCTGCCCGCTGGGTGCTTCCACAGGGTCCTCAGCTCCGGATGCGTCACCTGGGTCTTGTTCTCCATCAGATGGGGGGCCCGGAGTCCCTCCCAGGCCCTGACATTTTATTATTCTGATGACATGACTTTCTCATCCTTGCATTCAGAAGTCAAAGATGGGAACTTCTTCCATGGGCAGCAGAGAGTCAAAACAGGGCCTTGGAGTCTCAATGAGAGAGAGGCTGGTGCTGCCCCCATAGGCGCCCAGAGCACTGTCCACCCCACGAGGTCACATTCTCCCAGGGCACCCAGTGACCTCCAGTGCCTGGGACCTCACTTCCTCCAAAGTGGGTCAGGAAGGTCACCCGCTCAGCTGATCGGCTGAGTCAACGTCTCTAGGACCTGCCTCGAGAGCACCAGCCCCCCCATTCCTCAGCCACCCTGCCAGCCCCATCTGGCCCAGCCCCCAGAGGGCCAGGAGGGTAGCTGGCCTCACAGTCAGGACAGGACTTGCTGTTGGGTCCAGGAGAGTGAGGATGTCCTGGGCTTCACTGAGAGAAGCGGCCCGGGTCGGGGCTAAAAGCGTGGTGCTGTGATTCAAACCTGTCTGTAACACTGCCCAGCTGTGTGATTTGGGGAAAGTTAGGCAACCTTCTTGTTCCTGTTTCCTCATCTGTAAACGTGGTACTAATAACGACCAGCAGGGCTAGGAAGATGAGTTCACTCAGACACAGAAGGCCACCAGAAGGGGAGTGGTGCCGCCCCCTGCGGGTGAGCCCCCTTGCCAGGTAAGGCTGGGTGGCCTCTGTGACACTGGGTCTCCAGAAGGGGGCTGCCCACCCCTGGCCAGCAGGGCCTGGTGCCTCTTTCTGGAAGGATCTAAAGAGGAGGGAAAGAACCTCATCCTCCAGGCATGGCCAGGAGCTGAGACCAAATTCCCACCCAGCAGAAGGATTAAGTCATTCTGATGCAGAGAGCTGCCATTGTCACGCCCTTCCAGCCAAGGGCTTTCCACTTGCCTTTCACCTAATCCTCTTAAGGACACCGCCAGGCTGGCCTCGCTAGTGTCTCACTGTTCCGAGCAGAGAACTAGGGTGCAGACAGTTCACGTGACTTGGTCAACATCAGAGCTGCCAGCTTGGGGAGCTGGGAGGTGAGTCCATGCTATGGGACCATAAATCCAACATAAAAACCCATCCTCTTGGAGGGTTTGGGGGAGAATGGATACATGTATATGTATGGCTGAGTCTCTTCGCTGTTCATCTGAAACTGTCAACATTGTTTATGGGCATTACCCTGATGCAAAATACAAAGTTTGAAAGGAAAAAATAAAATCTGTCTTCCTGAGTCCTACAGGTGCTGCTGTTTCTTACAAAGATCACACATACACACACACGCACAGAGGAGTCCTGGGCCCTCAGGCTTAAAACAGTACAAATTTACTCTGTTACAGTTCTGAGGTCAGAAATCTAAAATCAAGTGTTAGCAAGGCTTCAGGGGAGAATGTTTCCTTGCCATTTCATTTCCAGAGGCTGCCCGCTTACCTTGGTTTGCGGCTTCCTCCTTGTCTTTCTTTAAGAAAAAAAAAACTATTTATTTTTGACTGGATCAGGTATCATAATCAATTTCACTATTTCTTCCTGGTGAACTTTGGATTTGTTTCCAATTCTTTGCAATTACAATGCACCAATGAGTAATCTTGTCTTTAGGATTATACTCAATCTGAAATCATTTTGTGTTTCAGATTTTGAGGGCACCTTTTGTGGAGAAGGAAATGGCAACCCACTCCAGTACAATGGCCTGGAGAATCCCACAGACGGAGGATCTTGGTAGGCTACAGTCCATGGAGTCGCAAAGAGTCAGACATGACTGAGCGACATTTTTTTTTTTTAAAGACATTAAAATCTCATAAAATGTTTTAGGGGGAATCTCTCCTTATTAACCTCTATAGCTCTCCCCCATGACCCACACAGGGCTTCCTCCATCCCGCCTTCTTTCTGTCCCCTGAGGACCTCATCCCATCACACCATGCTTTCAGTTCTTTATACCTTAGTGTGAATATGCTTAAGGGAGGCGCCCATGCTGCCAGGAAGATGCATTTCAAGCCTTGTCTCTCAAAGACTTTTAAGAGAATTTCAAGCTCCAACAAATGAGGGGATTCTTTTTCAGGGATGAGTACCATGTTGGTCAGCCTCACTGGGTCAGACTGATTCTACTCCAAAATCACTGACATGGACAGACATCAGAAAGAACTCAGAGGTGCAGAGACGCTGTGATTTGCTTAAGGTCACCAAAGTATTTATTGGCAGAGTTCAGACCTGACCTGGGGAGCCACAAAAGACACCTCTGCCCAAGGTGCATGGAGAGCACAGTCTGTCTGAATGGGATCCTGGCATCACTGGTTATCTCCCAGGGCCAGCTGTGCACACCGGGCTCAGAGGGGCTTCCCTGGATTCTGAGTGGTTGTGCACCTCAAGGACACAGGGTAGGACTGAATTGGGCTTGTGGGTGCTTTTTTGTTTGGCCTGCACGGTGTTTAATTTGCTGCCAAAGAAAATGTATAATGTGGAGAGAACAGTATTATCAACAATATACACCCATCCCTCAGTTTCAACTCTTGACCTATCTGCTTCACTTCTATCCAACCCCCCTTCTCTTTCCACCCCCGGATTATTTTGCAGCAAATCTAGATATATTATCTCATTGCAAATATTCACAATGCTCTATCACTAAGAAACTCGTCTACAGTCCTTTATAAAGGCTTGTTGCTGCCGCTGCTAAGTTGCTTCAGTCATGTCTGACTCTGTGCGACCCCACAGATGGCCACCCACCAGGTCCTTTGCCCACAGGATTCTCCAGGCAAGATCAGTGGAGTGGGTTGCCATTTCCTTCTCCTTATAAAAGCTATGCCCCACAAATCAGAAAGTTTTACAGAAAAAAGTGTGCCAGATTTTGTCTCCGCCTAAAGACTTGGAAACTCTGCTCACACTGGACTGGAAGGTAATCACGCATTACAGCTGAGTAGACGCTGCTCTTTAGATAAGGAAGATGATGCTTACATTGCTGCAGTCCCCACCACTCCCTACTGTACCCTACCTGGCCAGCTCACCTCTACTTATCACCTGCCTGGCTCCTCTAAGCATTGAAGTTTTGTACAAAACTGACTTAAAGGAGAAGGCAGGAAAGACTTCAACAACTTGAAAAGTGTGAAAATCGACTGTGAGATAGAACTGTGTTGAAGGCAGTTTGTAAAACTGTTGTAGCCACGCATTCTGGGAAACAAACTCACTCAGAAAGACAATGCAGATAGTGGAGTGCAGCTTATTACACCGGCTGGCCCAAGGCAGAGTCTCCTCTTAGCCAAGGACCCCACCCAGTTTTTGTGAAAACCTTATATACCTTAAGGGTGGGTGCCCAAAGCCACCTCCACAAATTCCCTGAAACTAGTCTGAACAAAGGAAAAGAAAGATACAAAGTTAACCCGTGATTCATATGCCTTAAGCCTAGATAGTTAACAGTGGACAATTATCAATAGGCCTGTGGTCATACCCCAATAAGTGTAATAGAATTTATAGTTCTATTCAGTTACACAGATTATTAGGGTATTCTTTTAGGTGATGGAGAGTCTAGGTATGAGCCCTGGGGCTCTCCCATCCGGAGGAGGGTCTGGTTTTCCAGTTGGTATGTCGTTTCCATAGATACTGGGCATATAGCTCAAAGTCCACAGTCTGGCCCAAGATGGAGTCCTGTTTCAAGATCAAGCCTGTTCTGTCTGTTTCCTCCTTCAAAACCATATTAGATAAAAGGCATTCTGAAAGGAAGCTTGACACATAGAGACGTAATCAATTTGGGAATTTTGTTTAGAGGGACCAGGGGGGAAGCAGTGGGTGGTAGAGTTGACCCCAAGAGGGGGGTTTGGCTCTGTTGGTCCTTGGAACCGGTTTGGGGCGGTTGCTGATCATCAGTCTTGTTTTCCCCATCACTGGCTCTCCAGGAGGGTCAGTGTTGAACTGTGTCCTCTTCTTTCCTTTCTTTGACATGTCTTCCTGGTACTCAGTGGTGTTGTCCATCATCTGAAATGACAAGAGCATAACCTCAGCCTTTCTTACATCTAAGGCCATTGTACCAATTGTTCATAGCATTTTCCCACCAGATTGGAGTATTATCTGCAATCATTTGACCAGGAGTATAATTTTCACTAAGAATGGTGTTCTGAAAATGCAATGTTGCTGCTGGTGTTGTATGATCCAATCTTAAATCCAAAAACTTTAAAGTAAATAAAGCTTGGGCTAATTTCTCTTTTGGTGTCATCAATATGCTGTGCTTTTCTCGCCCTTTCTATTTAAATAGCGTATTTTTTAGAGTACGATGAGCGTGTAATAGCCTGGCCTTGAAAATTATATGGAATACCTGTAGAATGAGAAATATTCCAATCAAATAAAAATTTTGCAAAACCATGACTCACATATGCAGGCCCATTATCAGTTTTAACATCTTTTGGGAGGCCCATGTAAGAAAAGGCTTGCTAAACATGTGAGGTAACATGAGCAGATGTTTCTCCAGAATGAGCAGAAGCATAAATTATGCCCGAATACGTATCCACAGAAACATGAACAGTTCCCAGATGTCCAAAAGAAGGGACATGAGTAACATCAGTCTGCCAAATATCACTGGGATAAAGGCCTCTGGCATTAACCCCTGTAGCTGTAGGAACGTGGTGAGTGACAGTCCATGTGGGGCAGGCAGAAACAATACCTCGGGCTTCTTGTCTGCATAATTGAAATTTATTCGTCAAACCATGTGTATTATACGTGTGAGTTGATAAAATTCATAAGGAGTAAGACAAGCAGTTAACAAAGAGTCGATGGAATCATTGCCCTTTGCCAACGGTCCGAGCAAATTGGAATGAGATCTGATACGTGTAATGTAAAAAGGGGCAGAACGAAGCCTTACTATATTTTGTAATTGAGATAATATTGTATAATAATAGATGATTTAGAAGAAGCCTTTGGTAGAGATATGCTTTCAATAATTTGTGTTATCCGTACAGCATATTGAGAATCTGATACAAATACCCTGTAGTAAGGACACGATTGAAGTGACTTAGCAGCAGCAGCAGCCTCTCTTGAACAGAGGCTAGGGTAGATTGCCAAATCTTTGTTGTGGGTCCAGTATAACCGGCTTTGAGAGTTTTATTTGCGTCAGTAAAATACACAGGGGAGGTAGCAAGAGGAATTTTTTAGTAATAATAGGAATTATCCATTTGTGTTTAGCAGCAATAGTAATCAAAGGTGATATTGGAAAATGGTTATGAACCTCACCTATGAAACCAGCAGGGGCAATTTGCCAATCCATTCTGGTAACAAATAATCTATGGGTTTGATCATTAGTGAAAGGAAGAACAATTTCCTGTGGATCATAACCAGAAAGTTGTATACATCTGGATCTCATTTTTGAAACAAGAAAAGAAATAAGCGTTATGTAAGTAGTCGTTATTTTCTTAGGAGTGTGGGATAAAAATCCCCATTCAAGGATATCCTGTGGTTGCCGTAATATTCCTGTAGGGGAATCTAAAGCAGGAAGAATAAGTCAAGAAATTGGTACAGTCAAATCTACTTATTTAATTCGTCTTTGCTGTATAGCTTGATTTGCAAGATCCAATTCCTATTTAGCCTGTTCTGTTAGTACCCTGGGGGTATTTAAATCAGAGTCTCCTTGTAGAATTTGAAATAGGCATCTCAAGGAATGATTAAGAATCGCTAAAGATGGTCACAACCAATTTATATCTCCTAATAATTTCTGAGAATCATTTAAAGTTTTTAAGGAATCAGTTTGAATTTGTATTTTGTTTGGTTTAATAATATTTCTTTGCAATATATATCCTAAATAGCTATATGGTTCCTGCTCTTGTAATTCATCAACAGCAATATGTAACCCATATTCTTTTAATTTAATCTCTGTGTTTAAGAAAATATGTTGAGGTTCCTTGCCAGAAGCTAAAAGTATGTCATCGATATAATGGATAATATAAGCATGAGGGGATTGTTTTCTAATAAGTTCAAGTGGATGGGAGACATACAATTGACATAATGTAGAACTATTAAGCATTCCTTGTGGCAGTACCTTCCAGTAATATCGAGACATTGCTTTTTTATTATTAATTGATGGTACAGTAAAAGCAAAATGGAGAGCATCCGATTCTTGTAGAGGAATAGTATAAAAACAGTCTTTAAGATCAATGATTTTCAGTTTCCGATTTTGTGGAATCATAGAAGGTGATGGTTCTAAAGCACCCACAGGCATGATTACAACATTACCTTTTCTTAAATCAGTCAACATTCTCCATTTCCCAGACTTCTTCTTAATAACAGAGACAGGAGAATTCCAAGGACTAGGAGTTGAGGCAAGATGATTAAGAGATGACTGTTCCTCTGCTAGCTGTTCAAGAGCCTGCGCCTTTTCATGTGATAGGGGCCACTGCTCTGTCCAAGCAGGCTCATCAGATTTCCATGTCAATTCAAGTGCTGTTGTTTTGTTGTTCGGCAGTGGCCTCCACTGAAAAGCCTGTGTATTTTGAACAGGATTGCATCCCTTATTTGTCATAATCCGTTTAGCTTGAGAAGATATGTAGGAATTGTTACATAAGCTTCCCACTGCATCGATAGATCTCGGCCCCATAAATTAGTAGGGATATCTGCAATTAAAGATTGTAAAGTTGCAGGTTGTTGTTCGGGACCTAAAAGGACAAAATATTAGTACTTTTTTGAATATTTTGCATAGTTCCAATTCCAGTTAACATAATAGGAGCATCTGTTAAAGGCCAAGAAATTGGCCAGTGCTTTTTAGATATTACAGAAACATCAGCTCCAGAATCTACAAGTCCTGAAAATTGCTTATGATTAATATATACAGGTAATGTAGGTCTAGAATCAGATACAAAAGTTTGCCAATATAGCTGTTTTCCTGTACTTCCAAATCCTCCAGTTCTTTTAATATGAGATTTACTAGTAGTGATACAAGGTAATAATAACAATTGAGCAATATGATCTCCTGTTATTATTTGATAAGGATACTCTGTTTTCATCGTAATAGAAATTTCGCCCTCATAATCTTCATCTATAATCCCCACTAGGACTAGAACTCTGTTACTTGTTAAAATGCTGTTGCTTCAGTCGAGTCTGACTCTTAGCGACCCCATGGACTGCAGCCCACCAGGCTCCTCCGTCCATGGGATTTTCCAGGCAAGAGTACTGGAGTGGGGTGCCATTGCCTTCTCCGACTTGTTAAACTGCTGCATCCTAATAATAATCCCACACTTCCTTTAGGTATTGGACCTTTAATTCCAGTAGGGATTTTATGAATTCCCACAGCTGGCATAAGAAGTAAATTATCAATGGCTGGAATATCTGATGCTGCACTCTCGGATGTTGCAGGAAAGAGGTTGGCAGTCCAGGTGTATGGTTTGGAAGGGCTGGATGCGGTTGCTGTTCGCTGCCTGGGCACACAAAAGGAGCAGCATTCCAGGTTTGTTGAGAGCTCATATTGTCTGAGCGGGGCCCTTCTTCCAGTTTCCCGACAAAGGGGATCCATTTTTATGAAATTTAGATCTACACTGATTAGCCCAATGATTGCCTTTATTACAGCAAGGGCATAATCCAGGTATCTTTTCATCTGTGGGAGTAGGCTTCAGTTCAGTTCAGTTCAGTCGCTCAGTCCTGTCCGACTCTTTGCGACCCCATGAATTGCAGCATACCAGGCCTCCCTGTCCATCACCAACTCCTGGAGTCCACCCAAACCCATGTCCATTGAGTCAGTGATGCCATCCAACCATCTCATCCTCTATCGTCCCCTTCTCCTCCTGCCCTCAATCTTTCCCAGCATCAGGGTCTTTTCAAATGAGTTAGCTCTTGGCATCATGTGGCCAAAGTACTGGAGTTTCAGCTTCAACACCAGTCCTTCCAATGAAACACCCAGGACTGATCTCCTTTAGGATGGACTGGTTGGATCTCCTTGCAGTCCAAGGGACTCTCAAGAGTCTTCTCCAACACCACAGTTCAAAAGCATCAATTCTTCAGCGCTCAGCTTTCTTCACAGTCCAACTCTCACATCCATACATGACCACTGGAAAAACCATAGCCTTGGCTAGACGGACCTTTGTTGACAAAGTAATGTCTCTGCTTTTTAATATGCTGTCTAGGTTGGTCATAACTTTCTTTCCAAAGGAGTAGGCTTATTAGGTATATTTTTATTAGTCTTGCAATTTTTCTGCGCATGTCCTCTCTTTTGACAACTAAAACATTTAACCTGCTGAGTCGCTTGTTGTTTCAAGCCTGTAATGCCTTGAGCCAACAATTGCATCTTATAGGGTTCTGATCCAATATCATGACAAACCTTGATATAATTTTCTAGAGGCTTTCCTTGTGCTTTGAGAGGCTGTAAAACTTTTTGACATTCTGAATTTGCTTTATCATAAGCAATCATCGGTAATAACATATCCCTTAATTCAGTTTGAGCAATAGTTCTCACCAGATTTTGTTTTAATTGGGCAATAAAATCAGTATAAGTTTCTCCATTAGATTGTTTTACATTAACAAAAGAAGAATAAGACTGTCCCGGGGGGCTAACCTTTTCCCATGCCCTAAGACAAATAAATCTAATTTGACTTATAAGTTGGTCATTGAATTGTAGTTGTCTCTGCATCCCTTGATATGCCCCTGACCCCATTAATTGCTCCACAGTAATATTAAGAGGAGGATTAGCAGCTACATTTCTTTGAGCCTGTTGAGAGACTTTATCTTGCCACCAGGTTCAGAATTGTAAAAATTCTGCAGTGGATAAGCAGGTTCTAGCAATCATTTCCCAATCATATGGAATGAGTCATCAGACTGAGCCAACCCCTGAATAAGACCTGTGGTGTAAGGAGACGTAGTTCCATAGTGTGTGCATGCCTGTTTAATCTCCTTAATAGTTTTGAAAGAGAGAGAGGAGTATGTTCACATTGTACTCCGCCTTGTGGAAGTTGAGCATTAGGGGGCACCTCAGTCACGATAACAGGCAAAACCAAAGCATCAAGGTGGCCTTCCCGCCTCGCTGCTGTACAGCTTGCTGAAAAGATGAGAGTAGGTGCAGATGTCTTCGGTGTTGTGACCACAGCTCTCCATACCCCGTCTCCCCGTGTACTGGGATCTAGTGGAGCAGAGCCCTGAACTATAGGGGCTCCGGCCAAGAAGCCGAAGGCTGGGAGACTGGTGATAGAGGGAAAGCTTCAGGACGGTGTCCAGTTTAACATGGGATTTAGGACTCAAAAATGGAGCCTCTCTCCCCTTCCAAAGGATTAGATTTCCCTTTATCCAGATTTTCATAAATATGAGGCGGCCAGACAGGCAACTCCTGATTTACAGGAGGAGCAGGAGCATCAGATTCTGAATCAGAAGAGAAAGACTGTTCAGATTGTAAAGGAGCCAGAGGAATATAAATAAGGTTACACAGAGACCACACACTTACAGGAATGTGTTCCTCAGACTGACAGGCTCTACACAAACAATGCATCACTTCTTGCCCCTCATTAAGACGCAAAGTCTCCTTTTCTGGGTCCAACCAGTAACAGTGATTATGAATTGCCTGAAATAATTTCCAAAAAATTCTATTCTTTCACTCTCACTCCAGAGCTATGTAGTAAAGGTTTTTAGAAGCACAATATAGTCAGCATGCTTAGAAGGTGATTGCCCCATTGTGTCCCTGATTGACAAATCCACAGGGCAGGGAGGGTGCGGTACTCACCAAGTGCTTCCTCTGTCCTCTGATCTCTCAGCTGGAATTCCCCGCGTCTTCTGGCACTGCCAAAAAAAGCCTCAAAAACTGCTTGCACTCTCAGGACCCTGTTCGGGCGCCAGATGTCGGGACCAGCCCAACAATGAACTGACCTGAGGAAGCGGTGCCACAGAAGAATAAGGAAAAAGAAGACTCAGAAATAAAGTGGGGGTCAGGAGGCTGATGCCATTCACAGGCAAAAGCCCAGATCTTAATCCTAGCATGCCTTTAATTGTTAACATCTACTTCCTCATTTGTACTCTAGAGATATCTGTTCTTTACAATCTCAGATCAGGGATAAAGATACACAATGCACAGTCCTCAATGTCAAACCTTCAGGCCTTTCATGGCTTTGTTTAGCCCTTTGGCTAGTGACGCCCTTTCTCAGCAACTCCCTCAAGGCTCTGCTTAAGGGAACAGTCAGTCACTAACGGTTTTCCATCAGTCACATCAGTACTTCAACACCTTGTTTTCAAGATGTCTTTCCACGCTGTGCTTTTTACTGCTCCCAGCCCTTCACCTGGGGGTGATGAGAAAGTCATTCTTATTTTTCAAAGAAGCCCTGTTAATTACAGGACAGGCCTGTGCATAGCCTATTCCCTACACAAATCGGACCCTGTCACATCCTCTCAGAGCCTGAGGGGCTCCTTCTCTCAACCTCAGAATATCTGCATAACTTCCTCACTCCAGGCCTGGAAGGTGCATGGAGCTGAGCCTCCTGTTCTGTTCACAGCTGCACTTGGCCCCTAGCCTGGTGCCCCACTCCCAGGCCAGCGCCGCAGGGGATGGAGAGGAGGAGGCAGGCCCACCGTTCGGCAAATTATAGAAGTAGTCTTGTTCAGGCTTCAAAGACAAAGCAGAACAGGCCTCTGACCTTGCTTCTAATCTGCCTGGACACTGCCCTGACTGTGAGTGCCCTGACTGTTTGCTCTCAATACAAGACCTGTGGCACCATAGATAAGATAGTGGACAAATCTTGAAACTGTTGAGCCCTTGGAGGAGCCCAGGTCAACCAAGCCCCAGGCTTAGCCATAGTCTAAGTTTTACAAGATAAAGCAACAGTATTACCGTGACACCAGAGCTGCAATTTGCTCACAGGTTGGTGATGATATCAGATTGTGGCCTGGGATTGTAAGTGGGAACCCCAGACTGCAACTTTTGAACTCTCACCCATGGAGCAGACACGCTGCCTGGGACCCTTTCCCAACTGGGACTCCAGCTGTGCTGTATCACAGGACTTGCCAGCGCTGTTTGAGTCTGGAGGTCAAAACCCAATTGGGTGATGTATTTTCTGCTGTTTCTATTTCTCTTTGCTTTTAATGTTAGTATATTGAAAGTAAGCTAGATAATTCCCTAATAAATACTGGTACTATTTATTTGTGTATAATGAGTGGCTTCCCTGGTAGCTCAACGGTGAAGCATCTGCCTACAATGCAGGAGACCCGGCTTCGATCCCTGGTCAGGAAGATCCCCTGGAGAAGGAAATGACAACCCACTCCAGTATTCTTGCCTGGAAAATCCCATGGACTGAGGAGCCTGGTAGGCTACAGTCCACAGGGTCGGAAAGAGTCAGACACTACTGAGCAACTTCACTTTCACTTTTCAATGAGTGGCTTATTTTGTTAACAAATCCTTTGAACCTGAGACGGAAGTGAAGACTTTCGGGAAAACACTCAGTGACCACCGTCTTCTCCCCACAGCCCCTGTCCTTCACAGGGATGATGGCAGGGGGTCTCCAGGACGGACACAGGGTCACCATTGCCGGGATTGTTCTTGTCTCAGGCAGACACAGGCACCGGAAACTGTCTCTCAGCCTCACCCCTGAGTGAACCACAATGCTGTCAGCTCAGGAGGGTCCACCCAGCATCCTCTGAGCACCCACGCCTGGCTCAGGGGATGGGAAGGGCCGGCCCTGCCAACAAGACCCCTGCCACCCACCATAGCATCCAGGGCACCACTAACCAGACTTTCCAGAGACAAGGGGATGGAGGCTCACGGTTAGGGAGGGAAGCAGGCCAGCCCAGAGGCGGAGTTCTGGGGCTGAACTTCCTACAAGATGACCCAGAGTTACAGAAACAGGAACTGGTTCTGAATCCTACACCCACCCTCATCTATTTCAGAAACCTCATTGGTCATCAACGTTGTAATTCGATCTCTTTCAGTTTTAAGGTGTTTGCTGCAAAGACCTTAAAATCAATTCGAAATATAAATATCTCAGCTCTGTTTCCCATCCCCCGCCTTCCCGAGGGGCCTATCTGGGAACAGAGGAGGGCCTACACACGTTCTCAGAGTTGGCAGGGTGCTCAGGCGTTCGCGTAGCCCTGGCGGAACTCTGCTGAGCTGCGGGTGGCGGGGAGGCCTGGGGCCTGTGCCCCATATGCGTGGGGTCCACGTGGGCTGCACCCTGAGGTCCGCAGTCCACCGACGCCCCTCTGGACATGCGGTCTCTCTCTGAAGCCTCTCTGCCCCATTCCAGCTGGCTTCTGTCCCTGCTGGTCCTCTCATTACTTTGCATGGGGTCTGGGACCTTCTGGATCCTTCCAGGCCCCTCCCCCCACAACCCTACCTTCACATGTCCATTCTAGATAACTTCCTCCGCCAGGTCCCCTGCCAGGTGACACAGCCACACTGACCATGGGGCTCTGAGAGCTCTGAGTGCACCCAGGGGACTCGGAGGGAAGTGAGGCACCCAGTTCCCCAGAAACCCTCCCAGCAGGGGAATCGGCACCTTGACTCTGAACTTCCATCCCTTTCTCTCCCTCTCCCTCTGCTGACCCTTCCTCCCAGCACAGGACAGCTCTCTACTCCCACTCTGTCTAATAGTGCCTATCTCTACCTCCGAGGGTCCCTCTTCCAATGGGAGCTGCTGTTCTCTCCTTCCCTGGGGTGGAATTTTCAAGGGAACACAGCAATGAAGCTAGAGAGTGGCAAAGGGAAAATTACACCCAGATATTTCAGAAACAAAGGTCCATCTAGTCAAGGCTATGGTTTTTCAAGTGCTCATGTATGGATGTGAGAGTTGGACTATAAAGAAAGCTGAGCGCAGAAGAATGGATGCTTTTGAACTGTGGTGTTGGAGAAGACTTTTGAGAGTCCCTTGGACTGCAAGGAAATCCAACCAGTCCATCCTAGAGGAGATCAATCTTGAGTGTTTCATTGGAAGGACTGATGTTGAAGCTGAAACTCCAATACTTTGGCTACCTGATGTGAAGAGCTGACTCATTGGAAAAGACCCTGATGCTGGGAAAGATTGAGGGCAGGAGGAGAAGGGGACGACAGAAGATGAGATGGCTGGATGGCATCACCAACTTAATGGACATGGGTTTGGGTGGACTCCAGGAGTTGGTAATGGACAGGGAGGCCTGGCATGCTGCAGTCCATGGGGTCACAACGAGTCGGACACGACTGAGTGACTGAACTGACTGATTTCAGAAACATTATTCTCCAATTTTAAGAGGAAGAAGGACTTAAATTTTCTCACTCTAGAGCCTGGTAGGCTGCAGTCCATGGGATCGCTAGGAGTTGGACATGACTGAGTGACTTCACATTCACTTTTCACTTTTATGCATTGGAGAAGGAAATGGAAACCCACTCCAGTGTTCTTGCCTGGAGAATCCCGGGGATGGGGAAGCCTGATGGGCTGCCATCTATTGGTTCGCACAGAGTCGGACACGACTGAAGCAACTTAGCAGCAGCAGCAGCAGAGTCACTTGGAGTTTCCTTTCCTTTCTGTATTCCCTGAGGGAGCAGTTAGGCTCAAATTTACACCAGTTCCCAAGGGCCCTGATGGCCGAGAGCTCACACAGCACCCTGGTGTTCAGGATGCATCCGTAAATCACCCCCTTAGTGAAAAAGTGAAAGTGAAAGCCTCTCAGTCATGTCCGACTCTTTGTGACCCCATGGACTGTATAGTCCATGGAATTCTCCAGGTCAGACTACTGGAGTGGGTAGCCTTTCCCTTCTCCAGGGGATCTTCCCAACCCATCTTTACCAGCTGAGCTATGAGGGAAGCCTTGCCCCCTTAGGCGAGAAAGCAAAGGGCTCTGGAAGCTTCCCTGAAGTCCAGTGGTCAGGGTTCCATGCTTGCAGTGCAGAGTGCAACCCTTCAGTCCCTGGTAGAGAAACTAAAATCTTGTAACTCAATCCACAAAAACACAGAAATAAAAACCAGGATCTATGAAGCACCTCTCTTACTGTCTGATTTCCCTCTCCCCCAGGTGTGCTGTGGACCTTCAAACCGACTCTGGGGACAATGACATTGCCTTCTACTTCTACTTCTACGCTCAGTTTGAAGATGACAGCGGTGACTATGTGATCTGCAACACAGGGCAGGAAGGAAAATGGGGTACTGAGGAGAGGATTTGTAAGATGCCCTTCCAGAGGAGGGAGGAAGTTTGAGCTCTGCTTCCAGGTAGAGAGCTCGGAGTTCAAGGTGAGTTGGAACTCTCCTCTCTCTTCACTTCAACTGCCTGTCCCTCAGCTCAATCAGACCCAGGGAGCAGCCTTTAACTAGTCACATGAGCAACACCTTTGTACAGGGAACTATTTCCTTGTAAGACTGCAGTCTCCTGACATACCCTCACCTGTATCTACAGGCACACCTATTATTTTTACCCCAGAAATAAGCACCAGGTAAGTCACCGTGGTGGTTTTTGGACTCCTGGGTGTTCAAAGTTCAAATTATTTCCATTTCTCTGTGTAGCCCTTCTTCCCCTCCAGGTCCCTGGGAACATTACTTTTTCTGTTACCTGGTTGCTGCCTGTATCCAGGTGTTATTAATGGCTTAGCTTTACAGGACATTTCACATGGCTTTTGCAAGCAGAGCACTGTCTCTGGGCTTGGGGAGGGGGGAGGGGGGTGAGTCCATCCGTGTCTGTGCTTCTCTGTGTGAACACGAATGTCCCCACCCTCTCATCATGCAATGTGATCTTACCTCTCCTCTGCTCCCCAGAAACATTTTTCGAACCCAGGTGAGCCAGGACTAGAAAGATAAACCTACTGTGATAAACCAACAATCAGAAGAATTAAAAAGCCAACAACTAATCCATGTAGAGATTGTGTTTGGATGCCCTTTGGGTCCCAAGCATGTTCCTGTAACTGGAACAGCTCTGAAGGCTGATGCTCAGACCTACAGGGAATAAACATGAACACTAGACTCAGGTTTAAAGTTCTGGTAGCAGGCATCCCAGAGGCTCGTCTCGATAGGTGATGGTGTATGGGGACCTCTTCACCGCATGCCCTTCAATGAAGTCAACACCATCTACATCATGGGTGCCGTGCCTGCAGAAGTTTCCAGGTCAGGCTGCCCACCTGATGCCTGTCCCTGGGGCTGGGTTTGGGGTCCCATTCTTTGTGCCCAGGGTCTGCTGCATGAACCCACAGATGTCAGCCAGTCTGCTATCCAGGTGATGCCGGGAGCCACCACGGGAGATCCCACCCATGACAAGGCCATGTGGAAGAGAACTGTTAAGCAAGGCTTCAGGACTCAACGGGCTCCCTAGGCTTTCTCGAGCATCTACCCCAAAACCAGAATCTGTCTGTTCTCCTATTTCATGACTTTCACCAACGCCTCTGACATTAACAGGAGTCTTTTCCTGACCACCTTTCTCTGGAGAAAATTAACTTAGGGCCATAGCTAATAAGTCTCCTGGACATGAGAGGAATATTTCCAATTAAAACCCCTCTGTTAGTATTATAGCTTGCTTGGCAGATATATCCAGACTCTTGCAGCTACGCATGTGATTATTTACAGCCTCCCAACGGTGAGAGGCATGGAAAGCCTAAAACATAGAGCCTTTCAAAGAGTTAAAAGTTATTAGAGTAGTGCTAATGTAGGATTTCATTATTGGGCCAATGCTTGTTGCTAAGTTCCCATATCTCTTATCCACTGTGCACCTGGGAGTGCATTAGTTAACATAGTTGGAATGGAAGAAAAACAAGTGTAGCCTTGAAATTAACCACATCAGACTTTTGAACTAATTGGTTCTTTCTTGAAACTCACTGCACCTTTACTCCGTGAGAGTGTAACTCTGTTTAATACTTTTTGAGGCTGACATAGATTAAAAATATAAGAAAAAACATTTCAAGGGAAGATAAGCTTTCTGGTTGAGAAGCCTTTATCAAAAGGGGGTCATAAAATGTTCACAGGCCTCCAAGGCCAGAAGATAATGTACACAATATTGTTTATGGGAAAGGTTTGCAGAAAAATCCTGGTTTTGATAAAGACAAAACAGATGTAATGTTTGGACTGACTCTGTATGACTTTGCATCTTTCATTTCCCTCTGTGTATAAGACAAGATATAAAAGTACCTTTAAAAAATAAAGCTATGGGGCCTCGCTTGAAGAAGCTTGGTCACCCCGTGTTTTTCTTTTTTCTCTTTTTTTCCCTCTTACTTTCTTTTTCAGGCTGATCCCTTGGAGCATAGAGGCTCCCTGCGTTCACCTATCTGCCCAGGTTTCCAAGACCTGAATGGGAAGACGTTCTGCGTCTTCACTCCCTCGGGAGACCGGAAAGGCACCTGTGGTCTCCGTGAACAGGGCAAACTTCTTGTCTCGAAATTTTATTGGCTTTCTATGTAAGCCAAGGAATATCAGCCTCTTTCTCTCCTCTATTTTCTTATCTACAATATTCTCTCCTTCTCTCTCTCTAAATCATCCGCAGACGCCGTTTTTCCTTCAGGTTCCCCTGGATCCTGTGGGGGCTGGACCCTGGCACGGTGACTCCAGGGATGCGCCTCCAGCTCCCCTGTGCTGGCCTTCGTGTGTCGCTGTCTCTGTCTGGGACACCCGCTCAGTCTCCTGGACTCCTTGGCCACTCGTCTCTGTTTCTCTCTATCCCCACTCTACTTAGGATGCTGTGTGGTTGTTGAAAGAACCCGGGTTGGGAATCAAACTGAATCCAGCTCAGAGCCCCAGCTCTGCCATTCTCATCAGCTGGGGGATCTTAGACAAGTGACTTCACTTCTCGCAGCCTCAGTTTCCTTACCTGTGGAAGGAGCACGGTCTCTGCTGTCCCATGGGTCTTTGTGTGAGTTCAGTGAGGCGATACATATCAGGAGCACAGAATAACCTGTCTGGGCCCCACCTGAGTCTATCTGACCCTCTCAGTGCTTTCAAATTTTTGAATATCTACAATTCAAAAAGTTTAGGAGGTCAGGAGCAGTTTGCAAGATGAAAGAGTTCTGGAGCTGCCTGGTGGTGGTGTTGGTTCCACAACTATGGGAGTTGACTCTATACTATTAAACTGCACAGTTAAAAATACTTAGATAATCAGTTTTATGTAATGTGCATTTCACCATCATATAGAGGGGGGAAAAAAAAAAAAAGCCGCCCAGATTGCTTCTTCCTCCTGAGTATGGAAAGGGCCCAGGATACAGTTTTCCTCCAGGGTGCTAACCAGAATTTCTAGACTGAGTGATTAAGCCTGCACTCCTGGGGAAGATCAAAGCTATTGTTATGTCAGATGTTAAACCTGGGTTTGCTATCATGGGCTTTAGCAAAGCCTGTGGTTTTCCCTTTCACTATTCTCCACTTCGTAAGGGATTTGATTTAGGTCATACCTGAATGGTCTAGTGGTTTTCCCTACTTTCTTCAATTCTGAATTTGGCAATAAGGAGTTCCTAATCTGAGGAAGTCAGCTGTCCTAATCTGGGACAGTCAGCTCCTGGTCTTGCTTTTGTTGACTGGATAGAGCTTCTCCATCTTTGGCTGCAAAGAATATAATCAGTCTGATTTTAGTGTTCACCATTTGGTGATGTCCATGTGTAGAGTCTTCTCTTGTGTTGTTGGAAGAGGGTGTTTGCTGTGACCAGTGCATTCTCTTGGCAAAACTCTGTTAGCCTTTGCCCTGCTTCATTCTGTACTCCAAGGCCAAATTTGCCTGTTACTCCAGGTGTTTCTTGACTTCCTACTTTTGCATTCCAGTCCCCTATAATGAAAAGGACATCTTTTTTGGGTGTTAGTTCTAAAAGGTCTTGTAAGTCTTCATAGAACCGTTCAACTTCAGCTTCTTCAGCATTACTGGTCGGGGCATAGACTTGGATTACCATGACATTGAATGGATTGCCTCGGAAATGAACAGAGAGCATTCTGCTGTTTGTGAGACTGCATCTAAGTACTGTATTTTGGACTCTTTTGTTGACCATGATGGCTACTCCATTTCTTCTGAGGGATTCTTGCCCACAGTAGTAGATATAATGGTCATCGGAGTTAAATTCACCAATTCCAGTCCATTTTAGTTCACTGATTCCTAAAATGTCAATGTTCACTCTTGCCATCTCCTGTTTGACCACTTCCAATTTGCCTCGATTCATGGACCTAACATTCCAGGTTCCTATGCAATATTGCTCTTTACAACATCAGACCTTGCTTCCATCACCAGTCACATCCACAACTGGGTATTGTTTTTGCTTTGGCTCCATCTCTTCATTCTTTCTGGAGTTATGTGTCCACCGATCTCCAGTAGCATATTGGGCACCTACCCATCTGGGGAGTTCCTCTTTCAGTATCCTATCCTTTTCCCTTTTCATATTGTTCATGGGGTTCTCAAGGCAAGAATACTGAAGTGGTTTTCCATTCCCTTCTCCAATGGACCACATTTTGTCAGAGCTTTCCACCATGACCCGTCTGTCTTGGGTGGTCCTAAACGCATGGCTCATAGTTTCGTTGAGTTAGACAAGGCTGTGGTCCATGTGATTAGATTGGTTAGTTTTCTGTGATTGTGGTTTTCAGTCTGTCTGTCCTCTGATGGAGAAGGATAAGAGGCTCATGGAAGCCTCCAATGGGAGAGACTGACTGAGGAAGAAAATGGGTTTTGTTCTGATGGGCAGGGCCATACTCAGTAACTCCTTAATCCAATTTTCTGAGTGGGCTGTGTTCCCTCCCTGCTGTTTACGTGGGGCCTAACTATGGTTGAGGTAATGAAGATAATGGTGACCTCCTTCAAAAGATCCCATGCATGTACTGCTAAATCAAACCCCTTATGAGTATACAGTGAAAGTGAGAAATAGATTTAAGGGACTAGATCTGATAGACAGAGTGCCTGATGAACTATGGATAGAGGTTCGTGACACTGTACAGGAGACAGGGATCAAGACCATCCTCAAGAAAAGGAAATGCAAAAAAGCAAAATGGTTGTCTGACGAGGACTTACTGTGAAAAGAAGAGAAGTGAAAAACAAAGGAGAAAAGGAAAGATATAAGCATCTGAATGCAGAGTTCCAAAGAAGAACAAGGAGAGATAAGAAAGCCTTCCTCAGTGATCAATGCAAAGAAAGAGAGGAAAACAATAGAATGGGAAAGACTAGAGATAGCTTCAAGAAAATTAGAGATACCAAGGGAACATTTCATGCAAAGATGGGATCGCTAAAGGACAGAAATGGTACAGACCTAACAGAGGCAGAAGATATTAAGAAGAGGTGGCAAAAAAACACAGGAGAACTGTAAAAACAGAGCTTCACGACCAAGATAATCACGAAGGTGTGATCACTCACCTAGAGCCAGACATCCTGGAATGTGAAGTCAAGTGGGCCTTAGAAAGCATCCCTATGAACAAAGCTAGTGGAGGTGATGGAATTCCACTTGAGCTATTTCAAATCCTGAAAGATGATGCTGTGAAAGTGCTGCACTCAATATGCCAGCAAACATGGAAAACTCAGCAGTGGCCATAGGACTGGAAAAGGGCAGTTTTCATTCCGATCCCAAAGAAAGGCAATGCCAAAGAATGCTCAAACTACTGCACAGTTGCACTCATCTCACACACTAGTAAAGTAATGCTCAAAATTCCCCCCCAAGCCAGGATTCAGCAATACGTGAACTGTGAAATTCCAGATGTTCAAGCTGGTTTTAGAAAAGGCAGAGGAACCAGAGATCAAATTGCCAACATCCCCTGGATCATCGAAAAAACAAGAGAGTTCTAGAAAAACATCTATTTCTGCTTTATTGACTATGCCAAAGCCTTTGATTATGTGTGCCACAACAAACTGGAAAATTCTGAAAGAGATGGGAATACCAGACCACCTGACCTGCCTTCTGACAAATCTGTATGCAGTTCAAGAATCAACAGTTAGAACTGGACATGGAGCAATGGACTGGTTCCAAACAGGAAAAGGAGTATGTCAAGGCTGTATATTGTCACCCTGCTTATTTAATTTCTATGCAGAATACAACATGAGAAACACTGGGTTGGAAGAAGCACAAGCTGGAATCAAGATTTCAGGGGAAATGTCAATAATGTCAGATATGCAGCTGACACCACCCTTATGGCAGAAAGTAAAGAGGAACCTCCGACCCTCCAGAGCCCAGCCCAAGGGCCACCTCCTCTCTGAATGCTCTCAGGGCCTCGCAGGTCAGATACCGGAGGGCACAGATGGAATCTATGGGGTACTTGCTTTGTGTCAGGCATCAGCTAAGTGCCTTAGAAGCTTTAGCTCATTCAGTGCTCACAGCAGTCATATAAAATAAGGCCCGGGATTAGCTGCTTCTCACAGAAGAGCAAATACCGAGGCTTAGAGAGTGGCGTTGTTGTTGTTCAATCACTAAGCGGTGTTCAACTCTTGGGACCCCATGGACTGTAGCCCACCAGGCTCCTCTGTCCCTGGAATTCCCAGGCAAGAATATTGGAATGCATTCAGGTCTTCAGGTGTTCTTCCTGACCCAGGGATGGAACCCGAGTTCCCCATTTGGCAGGCAGATTCTTTACACTGAGCCACTTGGAAAACCTTTAGAGAGATGTAGGGGAGCAAATTTTGTCACCCCCAAATATGTGCTTTTGCTTTCCCATGAGGATTCATTTAAACTGATTTTTTTTTTTTTAACCTCAGCACAAGCGGGATCTTAGTTCCCCTGACCAGGAATCAATCCTGTGACCCTGCAGTGGAAGCGCAGGAACACACAGCGTTAGCCACAGGCAAACCAGGGAAGTCCCCAGGCTGATTCTTTTTCAGAAACGGAAGACTCAAAGTTTTCTTGCTGTTGTTCAGCCACTCAGTTGTGTCCGACTCTTTGCGATCCCAAGGATTGCAGCATGCCAGGCTTCCCTGTCCTTCACCCTCTCCCAGAGCTTGCTCAAACTCATGTCCATTGAGTTGGTGATGCCATCCAACTCTCTCATCATCTGTTGTCCCCTTCTCCTCCTGCTACTCAATGCCAGAGAGAATGTAGGTAAAGGGTCTGTTCCAGAAATAGAGCCATGACCAGTGATATCTATGGAAGAACACGGGCGAGGTGTGGTGGGGGAACCTGGAAGAGCCTCGAGATTGGAGTCGCCTCTGTGCCCAGCAAGCACTTATTCACCAAACATTTGTTTTTCTGTGCATAGCCTTCCTCCTCATTGAAGTCCCTAAACATTACCCTCGACAGTCCCTGGTGTCTTTAGCTGAGAGTGGCATTTAAGGTGAGCGCTTTGACTCTTTTGTTGGGTTAGTTCTTCTGTATCTCTCTCTTGTATATGTGTTATTAAACCCTTGTTAGATTTTTGTCCTGTTAATCTGTTTCATGTCAATTCATTTCTTAGACCAGCCAGAAGACCTAGTCAGGTACAGGAAAATTTCTTCCTTCTCCAACATCCATGTTGTGTCAGAATTTCCTTCCCTTTATTTATTTATTTATTTATTTATTTATTTTTCTGGCTGTGCTTCCCAGAGCGTGAGATCTTAGTTTCCTGACCAAGGATTAAATTCACACCCTTGGTGGTAAATGGCCTGAGTCCTAACCACTTGACCAGCAAGTAATTCCCAGAATTCCCTTCCATTTCACGGCTGAGTGATATCTCATTGCATGTACAGACCACATTTTACATATCTAGTCATCCATAATAGACTCTTGGGCTGCTTCTATCGCTTGGCTGCTGTAAATAATACCATGAACACGCGTGTACATATATCTCTTCAAGTCCCTGCTTTCCGTTTTTCAGGGTATATACCCCGGAGGGGAGTTTTTTGGATCATACGGGAATTCTATGTTTAGTTTTTGGAGGAATCTTCGTACTGTTTGGTGTCCATCTCAGCCTATGCACAGTGATGCTAGCCATTCAGGAATACCTGGGGCCTTCACGGGGGCCATTACCCCTGGTGGGAGTGGCCAAAAGCCTTTCCCCAGCTGGAGACCAAGTTGTGGCTGAACAGGACCTTGGAGTTCCTCTTACGGTTGCAAGACACAGATTAGCAGCGATCATCAGGAGCTCAAGGATTATCACCCTCGGGGCCTGAGGGCCACACGGCGACGCCGGGCGGTGGAGAGGAGAGGGAGTGCGTACAGACCTGGGGTTCTGCCTGTTTGGGGGTCCGAGGGTGGGGTTCCTTGAACCCCAAATAAAAACCAAATATCAGTGACCTCAAACATGCAGATGACACCATCCTTAAGGCAGAAAGCAAAGAGAAACTAAAGAGCCTTTTGATGAAAGTGAAACAGAGAGTGAAAAAGTTGGCTTAAAACTCAACATTCAGAAAACGAAGATCATCGCATCTGATCCCATCACTTCATGGCAAACAGAGGGGGAAACAATGGAAACAGTGACAGATTTTCTCTTCTTGGGCTCCCAGATCACTGAAGATGGTGACTGCAGCCATGAAATTAAAAGACATTTGCTCCTGGGAAGAAAAGCTAGGACAAACATAGACAGCATATTTAAAAGCAGAGACGTTACTTTGCTGACAAAGGTCTGCATAGTCAAAGCTATGGTTTTTCCAGTAGTCATGTATGGATGTGAGAGTTGGACTACAAAGAAAGCTGAGCACTGAAGAACTGATGCTTTTGAACTGTGGTGTTGGAGAAGACTCTTGAGAGTCCCTTGGGCTGCAAGGAGATCCAACCAGTCAATTCTAAAGGAAATCGGTCCTAAATTGAAGGCAAGAGGAGAAGGGGATGACAGAGGATGAGATGGTTGGATGGCAACACTGAGTCAATGGACAAGAGTTTGAGAAAGCTCTGGGAGTTGGTGATGGACAGGGAAGCCTGTCCAGCTGTAGTCTGTGGGGTTGCAAAAACTCAGACTGAGTGACTGAACTGAACTGAGCTGAATTGAAGGGTGGGGTGCTTAGGCAGGAGCCAGGGGGTGGGAAGAGACATTTGAGTTCTCTCACATGATTATCTAGGATCCCCAAGGTTTTCTAGAAACCAGAACTTCATGGACTGGGCTGGCCTGCCGCCTTGCATTGAAGCTGTCTCCAGCTGGAGATGTTTATTCAAGACGTGTCTTTGAAAAGGATGCTTGAGTAAAGAGAGGCTTAATGCCAGGCCCTTAGGGTCAGGCACAGCCCTGCATTTCCCATCACAGCCTCACCACTTAACATTCCCAGAGCTAGGCTGCTGGACGAGATTTCAGGTTGTGAACAGCTGTGTCATCACCATCCAGACAGAGCTCCAGACATCCTCGGCACCCAGATGGCTCCTGCAGGTCTCTCATAGTTGGCTCCCACACGAGTAATCACTTTTCTGATTGGTTGTTGGATTTTATGTCATCAAAATGCTCCCAGCCTGTGCTCAGCTGTGTCTGGCTCATGTGCTCAACCGTGAGGTTCGTTGATGACCTTGCCTGTATCCTCAGTCCCTTTTTATTGCAGAGGGCTAGTACGCTGAGGGTATATCACCATTCATTTTTGCTTTCTCCGACTTGGAAACAGTGGTGTGCTTCCAGTGCGGGGCTGTGATGAGTGACGCTGTTATGCACGTGTGCATAACACGTGTGCTCCCGTCTCTCTTGGGTAAATATCCAGGAGCAGAAGAGCCAGGACACAGGAGAGGTAGAGGTCTGACCTGATCATGATCCACCAACATGTTTTCAATACTGTTGTTTCACACTCCAACCTGCAGTGAATGAGTTCCAGATGCTGCGTATCCCAGTCAATGAGGAAATGGTCCCTGAGCCCTGGTATCATAAAGGATTGCAAAGAATGCGTCCTTCTTTTCCTCTTTTTGCTCCAGCTGTGTCTTCTGCATCTTAAATCCATTTGAATTCCGGTTGATCCAGGGATCTGCTTGGGATGGAGGGTAGATAGAGGAAGCAAATTGGCTCAGTCTATAGGAATACCTCAAAGAAGTCAGTCTTTGCAAATTCTGGCGCACCCAGGTAAGTGCCAGAAGGGGGAGAGGTGCGGACCCATGTGCGGACCTAGGGACACCTGCTCCCCCTCAGTGCCTGGAGGATGTCAGCTGCCTGTCCGGGCTGGACCCTAGGGCCCTGTCCTTAGCGCACGGTGGGACCCACTTGACATCATGGAAGTCTATCGTCTTTATGTCTTTCCTCCCCACCCTGCATCCTTACTCAGCTGATCCTGAGTCTCTGGTTCAGTTAATCATTTCCTTTAACAAGGTGCTGGTACCCATTAAAAACAGTTTATTCAATACATTGCACCCACCGTCATGTCACTTGAAATTTTGTATTATGTCTGAGACATCTCTGCTCCCCATTCTAAAGCCCAGATTTAAGAGAGAGAAGAGAGAGATTCATAGAGAGGGGGGATCAGAAGCTCCTGGAACATCATTGTACACAAGGATAAGGGAACCTCCCGTACGAGGTTTTCTATTTGCAAGACATTTCTTTCTACATGATAATGTTTATATGTGAGGAATAGAATTTTAAAGGGGAGGAAGATCACTTTAAGAACCAAAATAGCCTCATATGGCTCAGGCTGCCACTAATGAGCTGTGTGACCTTGGGCATGACCCATAGAGTCTCTGAGCCTCAGTCCCCCTGTCTGCAAAATGGGTATAACCAGGCCTTCCCAGGAGCACTGCCATCCCATACACAGGCAGGTCTCATCACTCGGGCTTGTTGTCTGGACATTCATGACACAGCCACTCCCTCAGAGGCAGTGTCTTCTAGAAGCTCACTGTGGTGTGCATGTGGTGAGGATTTCTGAACATACATGAACCTCTATGAACTATCTAGTCTCGGATCAGAGAGCAGGAGGAGAGCAGAGAGAAAGGGTCCTGGGTGAAGAGCACCCACTTCCACCGTCCGCCCTCCACCCTGCCCTTCTCTTCTCTAAGCCCACATCGTCTTACTCCTGGCTCTCCCCGTTGGAGAACAGCTGCGTCGTTTTGGATTCTGTATCTCGTTACGTCCTCTCCTCGCAGGGCCTGATCACTCAGCATGCACAGTGGCAGTGGGCACAGAGGTGGTGGAGAGGTGCCCTTCGTGGACACCCAGGCTGGCTATGTGAATCCAGTGAGTTCCCGGGCTGGGGGCAGCCTCAGCGGGCGGGAAGCAGCAGCTCTGGGGCTCTGAGGAAACAGCTCCTGCTGGTGACTGGGGGTTGGGGGCGGGTGGCTTCCTAAAGAAAACGCAAGGACAGATACGCCAGCTACAGCAACCTTACCCACTTCTGCCCCATCCCCGTGTTCCTGGTGTCACTCTGGGTTGGAGCGGGTGTAGAGCTCATGTTTGTGCATGTGACACACGTTTCTTGAGCTCTCTCCAGGTGCCTCTCCTGTTCTAGGTGCTCAGAGGAGCAAGAAGGACCTACGTAACAACTAGGAAGGAGATGCTGGTTTTTTTTTTATTGTTTTGCATGAAGGGAGAGGCAACCAGAGCCTCTGGGAGAGTAACAACTCACCATGGCAGCAAAGGGTACTTACCTTAAGAAGTCCTCCCTGGGTTCAGCCACTTAATATCTGGGTGACCTCAAGCAAATAACTTTCCCTCTCTGGGCCTCAGTTTCTGTATCTGTATAATGGGGATAATCCTCCAGTCACCGCCCAGGGCTGGGGGGAAGATAAGTGACTTAGTCCATTAAGAGAACTTGAATGGTGTCTACCCCACCGTGGATGTCACAGAGGTGTTTTAAATTGTTAGGAGTCTGCGGACAGCAGGGAAGCCCTCCTGAGGAGGTGTCGGCCTGCTGAGAGCAAGGCAGGGCGGGTCAAGGGTCAGGGGTCAGGGGAGCAGGTGCCCCTGCACTGTGGGGGCACAAATGGCTGCCTTTTTGCTTCCTTTGTGAAGGCACTGTCTTAGGAAGCCTTGCTTAAACCAGGGTTCCCCAAACCCCAGCCCACAGACTGGTATTGGTCTCTGGCCTGTTAGGAACCAGGCTGCACAGCAGGAGTTGGGTGGCAAGAGAGTTAGAAAAATTTTGTTGTATTTACAGCCACTCCCCATCACTCCCATCCCCACGAGCTTAGAAAAATTGTCTCCCATGATACCAGAACCTGCTACCAAAGGTTGGGGACAGCGGGTTTAAATCCTTATCATCCCCATATCATACACATAAAACTGAGTTTTATAGAGGTAGACGCAACTTGTCAAAGGTCCCTAGATAGCAAGTGGCTGAGGAAGGAGGTGCCCACAGAGAGAGCCCTGGGAGAGGCGGAGGCGGGCAGGCGGCTGCAGCCCGGGTCCCAGGAGGTTGCTCTGCTCCCTGTGTCCTGGCCCGGCCCTGCAGTAGCAGCCTCTCCCGGCCTCAGCTTCCTGAGAGGCTGGACAGGTGGGCTGATGGAGCCCTTCACAGGTGGGGGTGGATGGGGGCAGCAAGTGCTGGGGGGCTGCTGAAGCTCACGCTCAAGCCCACAAAGAGAAGGAGGCGAGCCCACTGACCACTGCATTCTCCCCGCAGCCCCTGTCCTGCACAGGGATGATAGCAGGGGGTCTCCAGGATGGATATAAGGTCACATCATCGGGACCTTTCTTCCCTCAGACAAAAACAGGTACCAGAAATTGTGGTGTCTCTCAGCCTCACGCCTAAGGGAGCCACAGTGCTCTCAGCTCAGAAGGGTCCCCCCAGCATCCTCTGAGCACCCACATCTGGCTCAGGGGAAGGCCCGGCCCTGCCAGCAATGCTTGGCACCCCTGCCCCCTAACCACAGCATCCAGGGCACCGTTAAGCAGACTCCCCAGAGAAAGAGGGGAATGGAGGTTCACGGTCTAGGCAGAAAGCAGGCCAGCCCAGAGGAAGAAGTTCTAGGACTGAACTTCATACACGATGGCCCAGCGTCGCAGATACATCAACTTCCTTCCTTCCTACAGCTGCCCGCATCGACTTCGGGAACCTCGTGTGGGCTGACCTGGAAACATTTAAACTTGCCTCACAGTTGTAATTTGGTCTCTTTCAGTTTCAAGATCATTTCTGGAAAATGCTAAGCCAATTCAAAACATTAGTATCTCAGCTCTGTTTCCCATCTCCCTCCTTCCCAAGGTGGGCTGTCTGGGAACTGAGAACTTGCACGTATTCTCAGGGCTGGGAGGGGTCCTCAGGTGTTCACAAGGAGCTCTGCTGAGCTCCGGGGGCTGGGAGGCCTGGGACCTGTGCCTAGTTTGGGTGGGGTTCTCATGGGCCGCACCCTGAGGTCCACAGTGCCCACGGGAGCCCCTCTGGACATGTGGCCTATCTTGCAAGCCTCTCTGTGCAATCTCAGCTGGCTTCTGCCCTCACTGGTCCTCTCATCACTTTGCATGGGGCTCAGGACCTTCTGGATCCTTCCAGGCCCCTCCCCCACAGCCCTACCTCTGCATCTGGATTCTGGATGACTTCCTCTGCCACTGCCTCCCCTGCCAGGTGACACAGCCACACTGACCATGGGACTCTGAGAGCTCTGCGTGCACCCAGGGGACTCGGAGGGAAGTGAAGCACCCAGTTCCCCACAAACCTTCCCAGCAGGGGAATCGGCACCTTGACTCTGAACTTCCATCCCTCTCTCTCTCTCTCCCTCTGCTGACCCTTCCTCCCAGCACAGGACGGCTTTCTACTCCCACTCTGTCTAATAGAGCCTGTCTCTACCTCTGAGGGTCCCCTTTCTGGTGGGAGCTGTTGTTCTCTCCTTCCCGGGGACGGAATTTTCAAAGGAAAACAGCAATGAAGCTGGCGGACGGCAAAGGGAAAATGACCCCCAGAGATATTTCAGAAACACTCTTCATTTTAAGAGGAGAAGAAACTTAGATTTTCTTGTTCTAGGATCACCCAGAGCTTCCTTTCCTTTTGATGTTTCCAGAGGGAGCAGCTAGGCTCAGCTTTAAGCCGGCTCCCATGGGGCCTGCTGGTTGAGTGCTTGCAGAGTGCCCCCGTGTTGAGGACAGCATCCAGAACTCGGCCCCTTAAGTAAGAAAGCAAATAGGTTCTCAGGAATTCCCTGGTGGTCCAGTGATTAAGACTCCACGCTTCCAATGGAGAGGGCGCAGGTTCCATCCCTGACTGGGAGACTGACGTCTTGCAAGCCAAGCCACCAAAAATAAAAACCGAAACTAAACACAGGATCTGCAGGTAGAATATCCATCACGGGCCACCCGTGGGTGTGGTCCAGCACCTAGCTCTGTGGGGAGGACGTGGGGGCGAAGCATCTGTCGGACTTCCGTGTGTTAGCCAGGGAGCCTGAGTGACCCCAGGAAGCTGCGAAACATAGAGGTGCTGGGTTCAGGCAAGGTGGTGGAAGTCAGACCCTCACTCCCTGGAGAAACTCAGATTGGACGACTTGATTTGGAAACATGAGTGAGTGCTAACTGGAAAAAGGCAAAACAAGCATTTACTGTGCCCTCTCCCTGATAGCTCAGCAAATAAAGCTTACGCCTGCAACGTGCGAGACACGAAAGACACGGGTTCCTTCCCTTGCTTGGAGAGAGCCCCTGGAGGAGGAAATGGCAACCCACTCCAGTATTCTTGCCTGAAAAACCCCATGGACAGAGGAGCCTGGCAGGCTACAGTCCAAAGGATCTCAAAGAGTTGGGCATGACCGATTGACTACGCATGCTTGGTGAGTCAGGTCCCTTGGAAGCTCCTTTTGTGTTCACGCTTCTTATAGTCATGGCTGTACTCAGAGAAAATTGAGACGTGAGCGGCTTCCTCAGAGGAGAGTTGAGAATAAGTGTTACTTGCTTGGGAGCATACTTGGGCTGCCTCAGTCTTCATTCCCAAAGGAAGGCAGTCACCCCCTCTCTGGGTGGGGCAGCTTGAGGATAGCAAGTTCACTGCAAGTGACAAAGAGTGCAGCGCTGGGGTCAGGGTCCAGGCCTGCTGACCTCACTCAGGTCAGGTGGACACACAGCAGCCTCCACTGAAGGGCAGGCACACACTCTGAGATCCCTACACCTGGAGACCTAGTGTTTATTGTGTCTCCTTTAGACACCATCTCTGTAGGTGTCCCATCAATGCACCTGTTCTTTCTATTTCTCCTCTTCTTTACCAGCTGAGCAGACCTGGGCTGGCCTCCAGTGAACCGCCACTTGTCCCCAAAGACTCCCGTGACCAGGCACATCTCTCCCCTTCCATCTTGGACACAAATTTCTTTACCCATTCCCTCCTTATTTTTCAAAAATCACACTCTAAAGGCAAACTGTGGTAACTGCACAAAAACACACTAAATGCAATTAGGTAGACAAAAGCGATGGCAGCAAACCAGGCGCGGCACCAACCAGCCACTCAGATTGCTCGCAGGTTCCCAGACGGGTGCCAGTCAAAGTGTGAGCGCCCTCTGTTCCCGCCCTTGGCAGTCAGCCAGCACACTGTCTGATTTCCCACCATCCAGGTTTGCTGCGGGCTTTCAAACCAGCAACAATGACATTGTCTTCCACTTCAACCCTCAGTTTAAACGTAACAGGTGTGTGGTCTGCAACACAAGGCAAGAAGGGAAATGGGGGACTGAGGTGAGGATCTGGGAGGTTCCTTTCCAGAGGGAAGGTCCGTTTGAGCTCTGCTTCCACTAACAGAGCTCGGAGTTCAGGGTAAGTTGGAACTCTCCTCTCTTCGCTTCAGCTGCCTGTCCCCCAGCTCGGTCAGGCCCATTGAGCAGTCTTTAAATAGTCACGTGAGCAACACCTTTGTACAGAAAAGAGGACCGTTTCCTTGTAAGGCTGCAGTCCCGTTACACATCTTCACCTGCATCTGTGAAGGTACACCTGTTCCTTTTTTTACTCCAGAAATAAGCACCAGATAAATCACCACAGTGCTTTTTGGCCTCCGGAGTCTTTAATGTCCAAACTATTTCCATTCCTCTGCTCTGGCCCTTCTCCCAGGTCAGGTCCCTGGGAACATTTGTTTTTCTGTTACATTGTTGCTTAGTTCTGCAGGGCATTGCACATTGCTTTTGCAAGCAGAAGTGTCTCTGGGCTTGGGGAGACGGGAGGGGAGCTGGCCATTCATCTCTTCCCATTCTCCATCCCCTACCCTGGTTAGGTGGCGGTGTGGTTCTAGAAAGAACCCAGGCTTGGGAATAAAACTGAATCCGGTTTGAATCTCCAGTTCTGCCATTCTCATCGGCTGGGAGATCTCAGAAACGACTTCACCTCTCCCAGCCTCGGTTTGCTCACCTGTGGAAGGAGCACGGTCTGCTGTCCCAGGGGTTTTCATGTGAGTTCAATGAGGCACTCTACATCAGGGGGCACAGAATAGTCTGTCTGGGTCACAGCTGAGTCTATGTGACCCTCTCTGTGTTTTCAAATTCTTGAATGTCTACAATTCATAAAGGGCAGGATGTCACAGAGCATCAAGCTGAGCTCCCTGAGTCATACAGCGAATTCCCAGGGGCTATCTATTTTACTTATGGTAATGAGGAATGGGAGATGAGAGGGAGGTTCAAGAGGGAGGGGTCATATGCATACCTATGGCTGATTCTTGTTGATGTATGGCAGAAATCAACACAGAAACCAGCAATATTGCTTTACAATATTGTAAAGGAATTATCCTCCAATTAAAATTAAATAATTTTTTTTTAAAAGAAAAGGTCAGGAGCTGTTTTGCAAGATGAAAAATTCTAGAGCTACAGGGTGGTTTGTTGGCTCCCCGTCTATGGGAGTCAACTCCACACCGCTAGACTGTACAGTTAAAAATACTAAACATGGTCAATTCTTTGTGACGTGCATTTCACCACCATTTAGGGGGAAAAAAAAAAAAAAAGGTCAGAGAGATTGCTTCTTCCTCCTGAGGATGGAGGGAGCCCAGGAGGCAGATAACCTCCAGGGTGCTGACCGGAAAATTCCAAACTGGCTGATTAAGACTACATATCTGGGGAAGGTGGAAGCTATAAGTAGGCCAGGTATTACATCCAGGTTTGGTATCAAAGGCTTTAGCAAAAGTGTCTTCATTTTGACCCTGTGGTTTTCTCTTTAACTATTCCCCACTTTTGAGCAAACTCTCAGGTTAACCAAGAGATAAGGCATTGGCGTTACTCTCAATAACTGACCTGTAGTCCCCACCACTTTGTTGACCTCTGATATGGTATTCAGTGGTCATGATGTTTTTGTTTAATTTCCGTGACATTTGTAACGGAGCAGGGCCAATGGAGGCTTCCTGTGACAGACCCACCCCCACCTCCCTGTCTGCAGTAAAAACGTTAGCCTCCTAGGCCTTCCCCAAGTCCAAGGAAAAAAATTTAATCGAAGAAGTGAGAGAAGTGCAGAAACGGAGGAAAACAGTCAAACAGGTCAAAATGATAATAGTTTAGCCATTAAACATGGTCTATGTGTTTAGCTCCTTTAGTTCTTCCTCAGGGGCGATACATAATATTCTGAGCCAAATCCTCTGTGTTGTTTTGCAGATGTAGAAACCTCCACGAGGTGGAAGGAGCTATCTCTATGCCACCCACACGCATGTAGACCTCAAACAGGCTGGAACCAGAAGCTTGATGATACTGACTCCCATTACCTCTCCACTGTCAACTACAAATTGTCACTTACCAAGAGCACTGTCAAAGACGGAACAGCAAAGGCGTTTGCCATCTGCCTCTATGCAGAGCGAACCCCATGCTGCCGATGACCTTCAACAACCCCGAGGGAGTGCAGGGTGGAGGGAGGCACTCTGTGCTCCAGGGAATCAGGTGGGACAGGTCTTCAGATAGTTGGATGCTTTCAGGAACTACTACTGCTACTGCTAAGTCACTTCAGTCGTGTCCGACTCTGTGTGACCCCATAGATGTCAGCCCACCAGGCTCCCCCATCCCTGGGATTCTCCAGGCAAGAACACTGGAGTGGGTTGCCATTTCCTTCTCCAATGCATGAAAGTGAAAAGTGAAAGTGAAGTCGCTTAGTCCTGTCCGACTCTTAGCAACCCCATGGACTGTAGCCCACCAGGCTCCTCCACCCATGGAATTTTCCAGGCAAGAGTACTGGAGTGGGTTGCCATTTCCTCCTCCAGGGGATCTTCCTGACCCAGGGATTGAACCTGGGTCTCCCACATTGCAGGCAGACGCTTAACCATCTGAGCCACCAGGAAGCCCTACATCTAGAGAAGCACTAACCCCCTTCATGGTGACATCAGCTCCTCATGACTAACAAAAAGCCTTTTGTAAAATGAGTGTTTCATGGTATTGAACTCCCTCTTCACCAAAACCTTACATATTGACCTTTTCCCACTGCCGCTTTGGAGCAGTCTCTCAGAGCTATATGCACGGCGGATAAAGATGGAGAAGCTCTATACAGTCAGCAAAAACAAGACCGGGAGCTGACTGTGGCTCAGATCATGAACTCCTTATTGCCAGATTCAGACATAAATTGAAGAAAATAGGGAAAACCAGTAGACCATTCAGGTATGACCTAAATTAAATTCCTTATGATTATACAGTGGAAGTGAGAAGTAGATTTAAGGGACTAGGTCTGATAGAGTGCCTGATGAACTTTGGATGGAGGTTCATGACATTGTACAGGAGACAGGAATCAAGACCATCCCCATGGAAAAGAAATGCAAAAAAGCAAAATGGCTGTCTGGGGAGGCCTTACAAATAGCTGTGAAAAGAAGAGAAGCAAAAGGCAAAGGAGAAAAGGAAAGATATAAGCATCTGAATGCAGAGTTCCAAAGAACAGCAAGAAGATAAGGAAGCCTTCCTCACCAAACAATGCAAAGAAATAGAGGAAAACAACAGAATGGGAAAAACTAGAGATCTCTTCAAGAAAATTAGAGATACCAAGGGGACATTTCATGCAAAGATGGGCTCGATAAAGGACAGAAATGGTACGGACCTAACAGAAGCAGAAGATATTAAGAAGAGGTGGCAAGAATACACAGAAGAACTGTACAAAAAAAGAGCTTCACGACCCAGATAATCACGATGGTGTGATCACTCATCTAGAGCCAGACATCCTGGAATGTGAAGTCAAGTGGGCCTTAGAAAGCATCACTATGAACAAAGCTAGTGGAGGTGATGGCATTCCACTTGAGCTATTTCAAATCCTGAAAGATGATGCTGTGATAGTGCTGCACTCAATATGCCAGCAAATTTGGAAAACTCAGCACTGGCCACAGGACTGGAAATGGTCAGTTTTCATTCCAATCCCAAAGAAAGGCAATGCCAAAGAATGCTCAAACTACTGCACAATTGCACTCATCTCACACACTAGTAAAGTAATGCTCAAAATTCTCCAAGCCAGGCTTCAGCAATAGGTGAACCGTGAACTTCCAGATGTTCAAGCTGGTTTTAGAAAAGGCAGAGGAACCAGAGATCAAATTGCTAACATCCCCTGGATCATCGAAAAAGCAAGAGAGTTCCAGAAAAACATCTATTTCTGCTTTATTGACTATGCCAAAGCCTTTGACTATGTGGATCACAATGAACTGTGGAGAATTCTGAAAGAGATGGGAATACCAGAGCACCTGACCTGCCTCTTGAGAAACCTGTATGCAGGTCAGGAAGCAACAGTTAGAACTGGACATGGAACAACAGACTGGTTCCAAATAGGAAAGGAGTACGTCAAGGCTGTATATTGTCACCCTGCTTATTTAACTTCTATGCAGAGTACATCATGAGAAACACTGGGCTGGAAGAAGCACAAGCTGGAATCAAGATTGCTGGGAGAAATATCAATAACCTCAGATATGACACCACCCTTATGGCAGAAAGTGAAGAGGAACAAAAAAGCCTCTTGATGAAAGGGAAAGAGGAGAGGGGAAAAGTTGGCTTAAAGCTCAACATTCAGAAAACGAAGATCATGGCATCTGGTCCCATCACTTCATGGGAAATAGATGGGGAAACAGTGAAAACATTGTCATACTTTATTTTTGGGCTCCAAAATCACTGCAGATGGTGATTGCAGCCATGAAATTAAAAGACGCTTACTCCTTGGAAGGAAAGTTATGACCAACCTAGACAGCATATTCAAAAACAGAGACATTAGTTTGCCAACAAAGGTCCATCTAGTCAAGGCTATGGTTTTTCCTGTGGTCATGTATGGATGTGAGAGTTGGACTGTGAAGAAGGCTGAGTGCTAAAGAATTGATGCTTTTGAACTGTGGTGTTGGAGAAGACTCTTGAGAGTCCCTTGGACTGCAAGGAGATCCAACCAGTCCATTCTGAATGAGATCAGCCCTGGGTGTTCTGTGGAAGGAATGATGCTAAAGCTGAAACTCCAATACTTTGGCCACCTCATGTGCAGAGTTGACTCATTGGAAAAGACTCTGATGCTGGGAGGGATTGGGGGCAGGAGGAGAAAAGGACAACAGAGGATGAAATGGCTGGATGGCATCACCGACTCAATGGACATGAGTCTGAGTGAACTCTGGGAGTTGGTGATGGACAGGGAGGCCTGGCATGCCGCGATTCATGGGGTCGCAAAGAGCTGGACACGACCGAGCGACTGAACTGAACTGAACTGAACTGAACCCACAGCTATCTGAGATCGTGCCTCCCGGGCTATAATCCTCATTTTGCCCCAAATAAAACGTAACTCACAACTCTCAAGTTGTACATCTTTTTTTAGCCAACACCACCAATCAGAAGATATCCATGAGCTGATCATGCCCCACTCAACCCTCTACCTCACCCTGTCTTTAAAACCCGTTCCTGAAAGCCATGGGAGCGTTCAGGCCTTTCAAGCATTAGCTGTCTGGGCTCCTTGCTTGGTGCCTGCAATAAATGCTGCACTTTCCTTTCCTGCCACCCAGTGTCAGTAGATTGGGTTCACTGCAGGTGGATGAGCTCTTAGTGAGCGGAGGTAAATCCGATCTAGTTACAGGTGGATTGGAAACTTAGATGATAAATTCAGTTCAAAGATTACCTTCCTTAGCAATGGCTTGGGGGATTTAGATGAGGGTACTGTCTTTCCAGGTCAATGCTGGAGGAAAGGAAAGGGAAAAGGAGAAAGGGTCCCATGCTTAATTAAAGTATAAAATCTTCATCCATCATCTTGGGCAGAAGCAGTTTACCTGAATGTTAGCTACTCTTCCTCCTCAGTTTGGTTCAAGGTCTCCAACATTCGTACAGCACCAGGTATCGGGTGGGATCTTCTTCAGTTGTGAGATGTGTATCCAAGGTTCAAGTTTCTGGAGCTTGACTGCCATCTGGGTAGTTGGGACGACCTGGTACAGTCCCTTCCAAGGAGGTTAAAGGGGAGTCTTTGCTCCTAGTGGTGTCGAATCTCCTGATGGAAGACAACTGGGACTCAGTTTGGTGAGTCACAGCCAAACTAAGTGCTTTCCAGCCTCAGCTCAATCAATGCTCATGACAATCATATCAAATAAGGCCTGCAATAGGCTACATCTTGCAATGATGAAAGACTGAATCAGTGTAGGGAAGCAAAATTTGCCATCCCCAAAATGCGTCACTTGGGCATAAGGATTCATTTAGGCTGAATATTTTCAAGAACCTGAAGACCCGAAGATTTTCTTGTTACTCCCCCTCAACTGAAGCAAAGAATGTAGATAAAGGACCTGTTCCAATAATAGAGCCGTGACCTATGATATTTACAGAACATGGGCGAGGTGTGCTGGGTTTCACCTGTACAGATCAGAGTTCACTCTGCACCCAGCAAGCACTTATTTACCAAGCATTTGCTTATCTGGCTTCTTCCTCATTGAAATCCCAACCATTACCCTCAACATTCTTGTCTGTCTTAGCTCAAGGTGGTATTTAAGGTGAGGGCTTTGACCATTTTGGTGAGTTAGTTCTTCTGGGTCTCTCCCATGTATATGTGTTATTAAACTTTTGTTAGATTTTCTCCTGTTAATCTGTCTCCTGTCAATTCAATTCTTAGACTGGCCAGAAGAACCTAGAGGGGTAGAGGAAAATTTCTTCCTTCCTCAACATCATCAAAGTCCACACATGCTGAAACCTGGGTCAGAATTCCCCTCCTTTCAAGGCTGAATGACATTGCATTGTATGTTTAGACCACGTTTTGCTTATCTAGTCATCCATGATAGACACTTGGGCTGGTTCTGTCTCTTGGCTGTTGTAAATAATACCATGAACATGGGTGTCCCAACATCTCCTCGAGTCCCTGCCTTCAGTTCTTTAGGGTTTATACCCAGAAGTGGAATTGCTGGATCATATTGTAATGCTATGTTGAGTTTTTAGAGGAACCTCCATACTGTTTTGTGACATCCATCTCAGCCTAGGCATGGTGATGCTGTCAGTTTAGGAACGTCTGGGGGCGCTCACGTGGGTCTTTAGAACCTGTGGGAGCCCCCAGGTCATTAGCCCAGCTGGAGCCAGTACAGTGGCTGGACTGGCCCTTGTGGTTCTTACTCCTATTACAGGATGCAGCTCAGCAACAACTATCTGGGAGCTTTGAAAAAAAAAAAAGGATTATTATTCTCAAGTCCTGAGGGCTACATAGGAGATCATCCAAACAGGAGGCGGGAGTGGGGCCCTTACTAGGGTCCAAGGTTGGGGTGGTTAAGCAGGGACCAAGGAGCAGGAAGAGACGTGTGGGGCCCCACACATGGTTACCTAGGTACCCCCAAAGCTTCCCAGGAAGGAGAATGTCATGGGTGAGGCCAGACTGGGTGCTTACTTAGAAGTTGTCATACAGCTGGTGATGTGTTTACGCAAGACGGGTGTCTTCGAAATAGATACTTTGACAATCAGAGGCTTAACACCAGGCCCTTCGGATCAAGCACATATACTAGGCTTCCCATCACCACCTCCCCATTAAATATTCCCACCCACAGCACAAAAGGCCTCCTTCCTCCACATCCTCATCAATACCTGTCAGTTTCTGGCTTTTCAAGAGTGTGAGGTTGCCGACACATTTAGAACAGATCCTACCATCTACGATGCAGAGAACAGAGAGCCTCAGACAAGTGTCTGGACTTTGAATGACGGAGCTCTGAGGGCTGCCTCTCACCTCCTTAAGACCAAAGCCAGGCCCTGGGAACAAGTCTCAGTGACTGCACGGTGATGCCAGGCTGCTGAGGTCAACCGTGCCAGGCACTGCGTCTTGGAGACGCCTCCCTACTATCTCCATCACCTGAAAACCCATTGGCCTTCGTGTTGGCTGTTGCCCCTCCCTGCAGGGCAGGAGCAGAGGACCCTGGACTCTCCTTTGGGGCTGGACTTCCTGGGACTCACCTCCAAGCCACCTAGCAATGCCAAAGTGAGTCCTTCCTGGAACTCTAGCTGTCCTTGTGTCTGCCTGGGCCCTGGGAGGTTTTTTTCTTTTTTTTAATATATATAAAAATGAAAACAGAACTTTATTGAGATATGATTCAGGTAAATCCACAGACCCTAGTCTGCTGGATGAGTTTTTATGTTGTAAACAGCTGTGTGGCCACCACTGAGGTCAACCTCTAGGACATTTCCAGCACCCAGATGACGCTTCAGGGTCCTTCTCAGTTGGTGCCTCCACAGGTGATCACTATTCCGACCAGATGTTGGGTTTTGTGTCATCAAAATGCTCCCAGCCTGTGCTCATTTGTTTCTGGCTCCTGTGCTCAACTGTGAGTTTCAGTGATGAACTTGCTTGTATCTTCAGTCCCTTTTTGTTGCTGAGGGCAGCCCACTGTAGGGCCTCCCTGTGCCTCAGACCATTAAGAATCTGTCTGCAATGCAGGAGACCTGAGTTCGATCCCTGGGTTGGGAGGATCCCCTGGAGAAGGGGATGGCAACCCACTTCGGTGTTCTTGCCTGGAGAATTCCATGGACAGAGGGGCCTGGTGGGCTACAGACCATGGGGTCGCAAAGAGTCGGCCACAATGGAGCGGCCAGCACTTCCACTTTCAGTCCATTGTAGACATATCACCATTCCATTTTCCTTTCTCCTGCTGGTGAACAGTTGCGTTGTTTCCAGTAAGGGGCTATGGTAAGTGAAGCCGTTATGCACACATAATGGCTATGTTCACATAACGTTTCCAGTAAGGGGCTATGGTAAGTGAAGCCGTTATGCACACGTGTATGTTCTCATCCATCTCAAGTAAATATCTAGGAGCAGAAGAGCCAGGACACAGGAGCGGTAGAAGGTTGACTTTATTATGATCCAACAAGTGTCCCAACCTGCAGTGAACGAGAGTTCCAGTTGCTCCATATCCAGTCAATGAGAAAACAGTCCCCTTGTTCCTGGTGTTGAAGAGAATTGCAAAGAATTTTCCCTTCTTTTTCTCCTTTCTATTCCAACTGTACCACCGGCCCCTGCCCCTTAAATTCGGTCAAGTTTCAGTTGATCCAGGAATCTAGTGAGGATGGAGAGGGGAGAAAGAAGGCATACAGCCTCAGTCTATGGGAACATCTCAAAGAAGTCCGTCTTTGCAAATTCTGAGGCACAAGAAGGGAGCAGCCCTGGAGCACCTGCTCCCCCACTTGGTTCCTTAAGACCCTCAACTGCTTGTCCAGCCTGGACCCTCGGGCCCTGTCTCTGCCACATGCTGGGGGGGACCCTCTTGACCGCAGGTAAGAATATTGTTGCTGTGTCTTTCCTCTGCATCTCCATCCACGATCTAGTTGATCCTGAGTCTCTGTTTCAGTCAATCATTTCCTTTAACAAAGTGGTGGAGCCAATTAAAGACAGCTTATTCAATATACTGCCCTGGTATCCAGGTCAGTTGGAATGTCTGGGACTTATCCGCTCCCCACTCTAAAGCCCAAAATCAAGGGAGAGAGAAGAGAGAGACTGGTAGAGAAAAGGGTCAGACGCTCCTGGGGCATCATTATACACAATGCTAAGGTAACTTTGGGCTTTCCTGGTAGCTCAGCGGGTAAAGAATCCGCCTGCAATGCAGGAGACTCCGGTTCAAGTCCTGAGTTGGGAAGACCCCCTGGAGAAGGGATAGGCACTTCAGTATTCTCGGGCTTCCCTGGAGGCTCAGATGGTAATGATTCTGCCTGCATTGCAGAAGACCTGGGTTTGATCCCTGGGTTGGGAAGATCCCCTGGAGAAGGGAAAGGCTACCCACTCCAGCATTCTGGCCTGAAGAATTCCATAGACAGAGGAGCCTGGCAGGCTAGAGTCCATGGAGCTGCAAAGAGCCGGACACGACTGAGCAACTTTCACTTCCCTTCACCTCAAGGTAGACTTCAATGTGAGGTTTTATATTTGCAAGACATTTCTTTCTACGTGATTATGTTTTTCTTTTCTTTTTTTCCATGCCAGGCAGCATATAGACTTTGTTCCCTTATCAGGGATCAAACCCATGCTCCCTGAAGTGGAAGTGCAGAGTCCTAACCACTGGACCACCCGGGCAGTCCCAACATGATAATGTTTTTATATTAGGAATAGAATTTTAAAGGGGAGGATACCTTTTCCAGACCCTACTGATGCTTTTGAACTGTGGTGCTAGAGAAGACTCTTGAAAGTACTTTGGACTGCAAGGAAATCAAACCAGTCAATACCAAAGGAAATGAACCCTGAATATACATTGGAAGGACTGATGTTGACGATGAAGCTCAAACACTTTGGTCACCTGTTGCAAAAGGCCAACTCATTGGAAAAGACCCTGATGCTGGGAAAGATTGAGGGCAGGAGGAGAAGGGGGCGACAGAGGATGAGATGGCTGGGTGGCATCACGGACTCAACAAACATGAGCTTGAGCAAGCTCCGGGAGATGGTGAAGGACAGGGAAGCCTGGTGTGCTGCAGTCCGTGGAGTCACAAAGTGTCAGACACAACTGAGCAACTGAACACCACCAACACCGAGTGGCCTCCGATGTCTCAGCTGCCACTGATGAGCTGTGTGACCTTAGGCATGACCCTGAGGCTCTCTGAGCCTCTGTTACTCTGCCTGGAAAAATGGTTATAGTCAGGCCTTCCCAGTACCACCACCACCCCATGCACAGGCAGCCCCTGTCTGCATGGGCCGTGCCAAGCAGTCCCACTGTTGTCTGGACGTTCATGACACAACCGCAACATCAGGGAGTGTCTCCTAGAAGCTCGCTGTGGTGTGCCTGTGGTGAGGATTTCTGAGCCTACAGGAAATTCTGGGACCTATTCTGACTTGGGGCGGAGCACAGGAGAGAGAGGAGAGAGAACACTTGGCGAGGAGCACCCACTTCCATCCCCTGCTCTTTCTCCACCCATTTCCTCTTGCCCTGGGCTCCTCCCCATTGAATAACTGCCAGATTGCTTTGGTTTCTATTTCTTCATTAAGCCAGCAGGCGAAGTGGCTGTGGCTACAGAGGCGGTGGAGACATGGCCTTTGGTGGTGCCCAGGCTTCCTACATAAACCCAGTGAGTTCCCGGGGCTAGGGGTGGCCTCAGCTGGGGGAGGGGAGGGACAGGGGTCACAGCTCCTGCAGGTGACAGGAGCTCTTGCTGGGGACGGGGGAAGGGGTGCATCCAAGTAAGAACACAAGAAAGGCAGACACACCAGCCGACGTGATCCTGACAGAATTTCCGCTCCGAGCTCGCCTCGTCCCCCTAGCACCACTCAGGGCTGCAGCGGATGAGCATCACCAGGATTCAGGAAGCAAAGGTTTACTGAACTTTCTCTGGCTGCCACTCCTCTCTAGATGCCCAGTGGGGGAAGAAGGGCCCACATCATAACTAGAAAAGAGATTATTAATCTTTTTTTTTTTTTTGCACGAAGGGAGAGGTACACAGGGCTTCTGGGGAGGCTAACAACCCAGCTTGGAAGCGAATTGCACTTACCTTGAAGATGGCCTCCCTGGGTTCAGCCATGTACTAGCTGGGTGACCACAAGCATCCCAGGTGGCTCAGTGGTAAAGAATCCGCCTGCCAGGGCAGGGGATGTGGATTCCATCCCTGGGTGAGGAGGATCTCTTGGAGGAGGAAATGGCAACGCATTCCAGCATTCTTGCCGGGAAAGTCCCATGGACAGAGGAGCCTGGCGGGCTACATTCCAAAGGGACATGACTGAACAGTTGGGCACGACTAAACCACTGAACAGTCATGCATATGTGACCTCCAGCAAGTTGCTTTACCTCTCGGGGCCTCAATTTTTGCATCTGTACAACAGGGATAATCCTCAAGTCACCGCCTAGGGCTGGGGGAAGAAGTAAGCGAGGCAGTCCACTGAGAGAGCTTGAAAGGTGTCTGGCTCACTGTGGAAATGTTTAGAATCAATAGGAGTCTGGGGGTGGCAGGGAAGGCCTCCTGAGGAGGTGTCTGCTCCCTGAGCGGTGAGAGAGTAAGGCAGGGCAGGTCAAGGCTATCTGAAAAGGACTCTCTGGGGAGTTATGGGGGAGAGAGGGCACTGTGGGGTGCAAGGGCTGTGTCTTGTGCCCTTTGCCTCTTGTGTGGAGGCCCCATTGCAGGTGGCCTTGTTTAAACCCTGTGAACCTTATCATCCCCAGGTCATAAATGGAAAACAGGTTCAGACAGGTGGAAGTCACTTGTCAAATGTCCCCAGATGGTAAGTGACCAAGGAAGCAAGTGCCCACGGAGAGAGCCCTGGGTGAGGAGGAAGCAGGCAGGCGGCAGGCTGGGTCTCAGGAGGTTTCTATGCTCCCTGCGTCCTGGGCCTGGTCCTTCAAATCTCCCGGCCTCAGCTTCCTGAGAGGCTGGGCAGGTGGGCTGATGGAGTCCTTCCTGGGGAGCGCTGGGGGGACAGCAGCTACTGGGGACTGCTGGGCTCCACACTCATGCCCAGCTCCCTGGGCGCCCCGCTGGGCCTGCCTGCTCCAGGCAGCGTCCAGTGCCCCTCAGCCCACTTTGGGGGGCTCCTGTTGGGGTTGGAGGAAGCTGACCCCCACAGTGGGTGCTTTCACGGTGACCCTGGGGTCAGGACGTGACACCCTCAGATGGGGGACCTGGAGCCCCTTCCAGGCCCTGACATTTTATTATTCTAAAGACACATTTTTCCTTTCTAATCCTTGGGTTCAAAAGCCAATGATTTGAAACTAGAAGGAAATTCCTTCTATTGACAGCAGGGCCTCAGAGTCTGGACGAGAAGGAGGCTGGTGCAGCCCCCCAGGGACCAGCAGCACTGTTCACCCCACGTGGCCTCCCGCCCCCAGGTCACCCAGTGACCTCTGGTATCCGGGACCTCACTTCCTCCCAAGTGCAACGTGAGAGTCACCCCCCCGGCCAATCATCTGAGTCAGTGCCTCCAGGAAATGCCTCAGGAGCACCCCTATTGCTCGCCCATGCCCCGCTCTGGTCTCATCTGGCCCAGCCCCCAGAGGGCCAGGAAGGCAGCAGCCATCAGAGGCAGGACAGGACTCACTGTTTGGTCCCAGAGGATCAGGGCTTCACTGTGAGAAGCGACCCGGGTCAGGGCTAAAAGCATGGGTGTTGGGATTCAAACCTGTGTGTATCACTGCCCAGCTGAGTGACTTCGGGAAAGTCGGGCAACCTTCTTGTTCCTGTTTCCTCATCTGTAAACGTGGTACTAATAATGACCAGCAGTGTTGGGAAGATGAGTTAACTCAGACACAGAAGGGAGGCCACCAGAAGGGTAGCAGTGCTGCCCCCTGCGCGTGAGCCCCCTAGCCAGCTATGGCTGGGTGGCCTCTGTGACACTGGGTCTCCAGAAGGGGGCTGCCCACCTCTGGCCGGTAGGGCCTGGTTCCTCTTTCTGGAAGGATCTAAAGAGGAGGGAAAGATCTTCAGTCTCCAGGCATGGCCAGGAGCTGAGACCTAGTTCGATCCCAGCAGAAGGGTTAAGTCATCCTGCTGCAGACAGCTACCCTTGTCACGTCCTTCCAGCCAAGGGCTTTCCACTTAGCCTTTCACCTAATCCTCTCAAGGACACTGCCAGGCTGGCCTCGCTAGTGTCTCACCATTCTGAGGAGGGAACTGGGGGGCAGACAGGTCATGTGACTTGGTCAACATCAGAGCTGCCGGCTTGGGGAGTTGGGAGGTGAGTCCATGCTGTGGAACCATAAATCCAACTTAAAAATCCTTCTTCTGGGTCCTCTAGGTGCTGCTGTTTCTTGCTAAGATCACAGACACACAACACACACATGCCTGGAGGGGTCCTTGGCCAGCCAGGCTTAAAGCAATACAAGTTTATTCTGTTACAGTTCTGAGGTCAAAGTCTAAAATCAAAGTGTCAGCAAGGTTGTTCTCTGCTGGAGGCTTCAGGGGAGAATGTTTCCTTGCCTTTCCCAGTTTCCAGAGGCTGCCCGCTTGCCTCGGCTTGTGGCCCCTTCCTCCTTCTTTAAAGCTAGCAGCTTCTCACTTCTGTTGCCACATCTACTACTGACCCTTCTCTTCTGCCTCCCTCTTTGAGGACCCTGTGACTACACTGGCCCCATGCCGACAATCTCCAATAACCTATCTCAAGATCCTTAACCTAATCACATCTGCAAAATCCACTTTGCTGTATAAAGTAGTATATTCACAACTTCCAGGAATTAGCATGTAGACATTTTTGGTAGGACAGAGGGGAGGGTGGTAATTATTCAGTCCACCCTACCCTCCTTGGAGTCAACCAATATTAATGGTTTGTTTGAATCATTCCAGAAATGTTTTTACATAATGCTTTATTTATAATTAGTCAATATATGTATATAGTCTCCCCCACAGAGAAGGCAATGGCACCTCACTCCAGTACTCTTGCCTGGAAAATCCCATGGATGGAGGAGCGTGGTAGGCTGCAGTCCATGGGGTCGCTAAGAGTCAGACACGACTGAGCTACTTCACTTTCACTTTTCACTTTTATGCATTGAAGAAGGAATTGGCAACCCACTTCACTGTTCTTGCCTGGAGAATCCCAGGGACGGGGGAGCCTGGTGGGCTGCCGTCTATGGGATTACACAGAGTCGGACACGACTGAAGCAACTTAGCAGCAGCAGCAGCAGCAGCCTCCCTCACTCATTTTTAAAATAATCCATGTGGAATCATTCCATATCAATTCTCAGAGTTCCCTTCTTCCTCTTCTTATGAAGTCTCCATAAAGTCCATTGTATGGAAATACCAAATTCTTCCTGGTGGACTTTTGGACTTGCTTCTGATTCTTTACAATTATAATGCAGCTATGAATAATCTTGGCTCTAGGACTATACTCAATTTGAAACAATCTTGTGTTTCAGAATTTGAGGATGCCACTTAAGACATTAAAATCTCACAAAGCTTTTTGGGGGAATCATTTCCTAAGATTCTTTACTGCCTGAGCCACAGCTTCCTTGGTGGCTCAGAAGTTAAAGAATCTGCCTGCCATGCAGGAGATTTAAGTTCAATCCCTGGGTCAGAAAGACCCCCTGGAGAAGGGCATGGCAACCCACTCCAGTATTCTTGCCTGGAGAATCCTACAGACAGAGGAGCCTGGCACTATAGTCCATGTGGTCGCAAAAAGTCGGACATGACTGAGCAACTAACGCATACACACACAGACACATTTCCTAAGATTAACTGTACTGCCCGCCCCCGTGGCCCACACAGGGCTTCCTCCATCCCGCCTTCCTTCTGTGCCCTGAGGACCTCATCCCATCACACTGCGCTTTCAGTTCTTTATACCTTCGCGTGAATATGCTTGAGGGAGGCGCCCATGCTGCCAGAAGGATATATTTTAAGCCTTGTCTTTCATAATGGTATGAAAGTCTCTTAAGAGGCTTCAACGAACAAATAAGGGGATTCTTCTTCAGGAAAGTCCGCCATGCTGGTCAGCCTCACTGGGTCAGGCTGATTCTACTCCAAAATCACTGACATGGACAGACAACAGAAAGAACTCAGAGATGAAGAGATGTTGTAATTTGCTTAAGGTCACCACAGTATTTACTGGCAGAGTTCAGGCCTGACCTGGGGGGCCACAAAAGACACCTCTGCCCAAGGTGCATGGAGAGCACAGTCTGTCTGAATGGGATCCTGGCATCACTGGTTATCTCCCAGGGCCAGCTGCGCACACTGGGCTCGGAGGGGCTTCCCTGGATTCTGAGTTGTCGTGCGACTCAAGGACACGGGGCAGGACTGAATTGGGCTTGTGGATGCTTTTTTGTTTGGCCTGCATGGTGTTTACTTTACTTCGCTGCCAAAGAAAATGTATAATGTGGAGAGAACAGTATCATCAACAACACACACCCATCCCTCAGTTTCAACTCTTGACCTATCTGCTTCACTTCTATCCAACCCCCCTTCCCTTCCCACCCCTGGATTATTTTGAAGCAAATCTAGACATATTATCTCATTGCAAACATTCATTATGTGTTCCTATCACAAAGAAACTCTTCTACAATCCTTTTTTAAAAAGGATTTTTGCCCCAGAAAGTAGAAAGCTTTACAGAGAAAAAAAATCCAGATTCCTGTCTTCTCCTAATAAGCTGGAAGCTCTGTCCACATTGGACTGGAAGGTAATCACGGTTACAGCTGAGTGGACATTGCTCTTTGGACAAGGAAGATGATGTCTACTTTGCTGCAGTCCCCACCACTCCCGACTGTCCCCTACCTGGCCAGCTCAAATATGCAAATCATCTGCCTCATTTCTGTGCATTGCATGTGTGTATGCGTGTGAGTTTTTTCCTTCTTTTTTTAAAAAATTTTAAAAATTTCCTTTTTTTAAAAAAATTTTCTATATTTTTATTTTCTGTTGGAGTATAGTGGCTTAACAATGCTATATTAGTTTCAGGTGTACAGCAAAGTGATTCATTATACATATATATGTATCTATTCTTTTCCAAATTCCTTTCCCGTTTAGGTTGCTCTGTATCATTGAGCAGAGTTACCTGTGCTATACCGTAGGTCTTTGTTGATTATCCATTTTAAATAAGCATTTGATTTTTGTAGGGAATTGACTTAAAGGAGAAGGTAGACAAGACTTCAACAGCTTGAAAAACGTGAAAATTGACTAGGAGATAGTACGGTGTGTAAGGCAGTTTGTAGAACCCCATTAGGCATTTGGAAGGAAGCTTCCAAAGTTGAGATGTAACTAATTTAGGAATTTTGCTCAGAGACCAGGGTGGAAGCGGTGGGGGGTGGGGGGGGCAGTAGAGAGACAACGTACTACACGATGGAATCTTCCACAGACTTTCTCATTCAATCATGAATCTCACCCCAAAAGTGGGGTTTATCCCTGTTTCACACATGAGGAAACTGAGGCAAAGAGAAGTTAAGTAAGCTTCCCAAGGCCACTCAGGTAACGAGCAGCAGAATCAGGATTCAAACCTGGAGGATGCCTGGCTCTAAAATGAAGCCTCTTCACCAGAACCAAGGATCCTTTATTTATTTAATTATTTATCTGTTTTATTACAATCTTTTTATGTCTGCACTGGGTTGTGTGCAGGCTTTCTCTAGTGTGGCGAGAAGGAATCAGGAGGCACTGACCACCATCTCCTCCCCACAGGTTGTCCCCTTCACTGGGACGATCCAAGGGGGTCTCCAGGATGGACACAAGATCACCATCATTGGGACCGTTCTTCCCTCAGGCGGGAACAGGTACCGGGAATTGTCTCTCTCAGCCTCGCCCTGAGTGAACCACGGTGCTGTCAGTTCAGGAGGGTCCACCCAGCATCCTCCAAGTGTCTGCACTTGGCTCCGGGGATGGGAAGGGCCTGGCCCTGCCAACAGTGCATGAGACCCCGGCCACCCGCACATAGCATCCAGGGCACCATTAAGCAGACTCCCCAGAGACAGGGTGGGGGATGGAGGCTCACAGTCTAGGGAGGGAAGCAGGCCAGCCCAGAGCAGAGTTCTGGGACGGAACCTCATACACGACGACCCAGAGCTGCAGATACGTCAACTTCCTCCATTTCCTGCAGTCACCTGCGTCTGCTTCAGAACCCTCATGTGGGCTGACGTGGAAATATTTAAACTTGCCTTCAAGGCTGCGGTTTGGTCTCTTTCGGCTTCAAGGTCTTTGCTGCTAAAGTCAATTCAAAATATAAATATCTCAGCTCTGTTTCCCATCCCCCTCCTTCCCGAGGTGGGCTGTCTGGGAACACAGAAGAGCTTGCATATATTCTCAGAGGCGGGAGGGTCATCAGTGGCTCAAGCAGCCCTGACTGACCTCTGCCGAGGGCTGGGTGACCCAGAGGCCTACAGCATGTGCCTGTGTGGGTGGGGTCCAGGTGGGCTGCACCCTGAGATCCACAGTGTACACCGAGGCCCCTCTGGACACATGACTTCTCTCAGAAGCCTCTAGATGACTTCCTCTGCCACTGCCTCCCCTGCCAGGTGACACAGCCTCACTGACCATGGGACTCTTGAGAGCCCTGCGTGCCCCCAGGGGACTCGGAGGGAGGTGAGGCACCCGTTTCCCAGAAACCGTTCCAGCAGGGGAATTGGGACCTTTGTTTCTGAACTTCCATCCCTCCCTCTCCCCTCTTCCCTGTGCCGACCCTTCCTCCCAGCACAGGAGGGCTTTCTACTCCACTCTAACAGACCTGTCTCTACCTCCGAGGGGCCCCCTTCCGATGGAAGCTGCTCTTCTCTCCTTCCCTGGGAACACAGCCATGAAGCTGGAGGATGGCAAAGGGAAAATTACACCCTGATATTTCAGGAACACCGTTCTTCACTTTGAGAGGAACAGGGACTTCGATTTTCTCACTCTAGAATCACTTGGAACATCCTTTCCTTTTTTTGTTCCCAGAGGGAGCCTCTAGGGCTCAGGTCCCAGCCAGTTCTGTTGGTCTTGCTGGCTGAGAGATCTCCAAGCACCTTAGTGTTGAGGATAACACCCCAAACTCACCCTCGTAACTGATAAAGCAGTGGGTTCTCAGGGTTTCCTTGGAAGGTGCGTGGGCACCCTTCTGCACTTCCACTGCAGCGGGCAAGGGTTCCATCCTTAGTTGAGGAACTAAGATCCTGCAGGCCATGCTGCACAGTCCAAACAAACAAAAAACCAGAAATGGGCCCTGCAGATAGAATGTCCACTGAGGGCCGCCCATGAATGTGCTGCAGCGCCTGGCTCTGTGGGGATGACACGGGAGCGAGGCGCACTCTCTGATTGCTGTGTGTTGGTTGAGGAGACCAGAGTGACTCTGAGAAGCAGGCTGTGAACTGCACTGGTTCTGAGTTCAGGTAAGGTTGTGGGACATAATTCTTGCTGGAGAACCTCAGATCAGAACTTGGTTTGGGGATATGCAGGAGTTCCACCTGGGAAAAGTCAGAAAAAACATCGATGGCACCCCCTTCATGAGCCAGGCCCCTTGGAAGCTCCTTTTTTTTTTTAGCCCTTACCTTAGAGTCATGGCTGTACCCAGAGGAGGTTGGGAAGGTGAGGAGAGACAGGAACAAGCAATCACTTACTTGGCATCATCCCCGAAGGAAGGCAGTCACCCCCTTTCCTGGGTGGGGCAGCTTGAATAGCGTGGTCTTGGTCATTGCAAATGACAAACAGGGCAGAGCTGGGCTCAGGGTCCAGGCCTGCTGACCTCACTGGGGGCAGGTGGACACACAATGGCCTCCAGTGAGGGACAGACACACACACCGAGGTCCCCACGGCCGGAAAGCTAGGGTTTATTCTACGTCTCCCCTTTAGACACCGTCTCTGTAGGCGGCCCACCAGTGCCATAAGTCCTTTCCACTTGCCCTCTTCTGTCCCAGCTTAATGGACGTGGGCAGGCCTCGGCGACCACTTGGTCCAAAAGGCTCTCACTTCCAGGCACGTTTTTCGAGTTCCAACTTGGATACAAATTTCTTTACCCATAGAAATTCACACTGTTAAGGCAAAATGTGGTAACTGAACAAAAGCACACTAGTGCAAATTAGGTGAACAAAACAGACAGCAGCAGGCTAGGGCTGGGCACCAACCATCCATGCAGGCTGTGTGCAGATTCCCAGATGGGTGTCAGTCAAAAGTTTGAGAACTTCCTGTTCCCACCCTTGGGAATAAACCAGGACACCAAGCACTGCCTGACTTCCCTCCACCTAGGTTTGCTGTGAACCTTCAGACCGGCTATAGTGACCATGACATTGCCTTCCACTTCAACCCTCGGTTTGAAGAGGGTGGGTATGTGGTCTGCAACACGAAGCAGAGAGGAAGCTGGGGGCCGGAGGAGAGGAAGATGCAGATGCCCTTCCAGAGGGGGAGTTCGTTTGAGCTCTGCTTCCAGGTACAGAGCTCGGAGTTCAGGGTGAGTTGGAACTCTCTTCTCGTCCCTTCAGCTGCCTGTCCCCTGTCTCGATCAGGCTCCATGTATGGTCTTAAAATAGTCACGTGAACAACACCTTTGTACAGAGAAGAGGATCATTTCCTTGTAAGGCTGCAGGCCCCTTACACACCTTCACCTGCATTTACAAATGTTCCTGTTGCTTCATTTACTCCAGAAATAAGCAGCAGAGAAGTCACCATGCTGCTTTTTGGCCTCCTGGTGTCTTTAGAGCCCAAGTTATTTCCATTTCTCTGTTGTACCCCTTCTTCCACTCCAGGTCCCTGGGAACATTTCTCTTCCTGTTACCTTGTTGGTGCCTTTATCCAGGTGTAATTAATGACTTGGTTTTGCAGGACATTGCACATTGCTTTTGCACGCAGAGCAGTGTCTCTGGGCTTGGGAAGAAGGAGGGGGCGGGGTGAGTCTATCTGTGTCTGTGCTTCTCTTTGTGAACACAAATACCGCCACGCCCTCGTCACGTAACCTGATGCCACCTCTCCTCTGCTCCCCACCAAAATTTGTATGTATATTTCAATATGCATATTTCAGTAATGCCCCAGGTGAGCTATGATTAGAAAGACAAACAACCAAAAGAGTAAGAAAGCAATAACTGGACCCAGACAGAGATAGTGCCTGGATGCCCTCTGGGTCCCAAGCACGTTCCTGTGACTGGCACATCTCTGAAGGCTGATGCCCGGATCTATAGGGAATGAATGTGGAACCAGATGCAGGCCTAAGCTTCTGGAAGCAGGGGTCCCGGAGGCCCAGGTGTGTGCCCACCTGGCTGGGGCCCCCTCCCTGGCATGTGCACGTCTCTCGGCAGGTGATAGTGAACAGGAACCTCTTCATGCAGTATGCCCACCGCGTGCCCTTCCACCGCGTCGATGCCATCTGCATCACGGGCGTCGTGCAGCTGTCCTCCATCAGCTTCCAGGTCAGACTGTCCACCCAGCGCTCGTCCCCAGGGGCTGGGTGTGGGGCCCAGTTCCCTGGGCCTGGGCCCTGCTGTGTGGACCCAAAGTACTAGCCGGTCTCCTTTCCACGCCCCTGGCTCCCTTCTCCTCCTCCTCGTGTCGCTGTCTCTGTCTGGGACACCCGCGCAGTCTTCTGGACTCAAATGCCACTCGTCTCTGTTTCTCTCTATCCCCACTCTGCTTAGGAGGCTGTGTGGTGGTAGAAAGAACCCGGGCTTGGGAATCAAACTGAATCCAACCCAAACCCCCAGCTCTGCCGTTCTCATGGGTTGGGTGATCTTAGACACATGACTTCACCTCTCCCAGCCCCAGTCTCCTCAGCTGCGGAAGGAGCAGGGTCTGCTGCCCCACGGTTCGCTGTGTCAGCTCAATGAGGTCACAGCCATCGAGGGCACAGAACAGCCTGCTGGGCCACTCCCAGGTCTATCTGATCCTCTCTGCGTTTTGAAATTTTTAACATGTAACCAACATCTGAAAGGTCAGGGGCAGTTTCACAAGATGAAGGAGTTCTGGAGTTGGATGGTGGGGATGGTTGCACAACTGTGGAAGTCAACCTAACACCATGACCCACACACTTAAAAAGAGTTTACGATGGTCTGTCCTGTGGGATGTGCATTCGGCCACAGTGCAGCAGAAAAAAGGTCAGGTAACAGCACACGGAAGTCTGGATTTTTTTGTGTGAAAACTGGGAAGACTGGGGTATGGTGGGGCCACACTCTGTGGGGCCTCAGGCTACTGCCTGGAAACTGCCGCCACGACTCTGGTATCTGTGCATGCACCTGGAGACGGGAAAGGCACGCGGCCGGCCCTTAACAAACACAGGGCCCTCTTCTTTGGTCTGCATCTTCCAATTCCTCCCCTCCTTAACTCTCTCCCGTGGGGGTGGAGGAGAGAGGAGAGAAAAGTAGGGATGGAGAGCGAGACGGAGGTGGAGAGAGAGACAGAGATGGAGGTGCAGGTGGAGAGAGGAAGTGGAAAGAGAGATGGAGAGACAGTGATGGAAAGAGAGAAGGAGGTGGAGATGGAGAGATGAAGACAGAGAGAGAGACAGAGGCGGAGGGAGAGATGGAGGTGGGAAGAGAGACGGATGGAGATGGAGAGAGACAGAGGCGGAGAGAGAGATGGAGGTGGAGAGAGATGGAAAGAGAGATGGACGTGGAGAGAGCGCTGGCCAGCCTACTGTCACTCCTTGCAGCCCAGCCTTCCCTCTGCGGGTCCTGCGCATCCCTGGCTCCCCCACCTGTCTGGTTCGCTCCTCCCTGCCTGGCCCCTGCTTTCCCACTCTTTCTTGGCTCCATTAACGCTTCTCTTCACCCCATGGCGCCTTTTGTTTTAACAGAACAGCCGTGCAGCTCCCAAGCAGCCCGTCTGCTCCAAGGTGCAGTTCTCCCCGGCTGCCTGTTTCCCACCCAAGCCCAGGGGGCGCAAACCAAAAGTGAGTTTAACAGAGGCCTGGGGAGGCTGAGCCGTCAGCACAAAGGACACAGTGTCTGAGACACTGGTCTAGTCAGCAGGCCAGCCAGGGTCTCCAGGCCCCGTTATACCCAAAGGTTCATCCACACCCCAAGCCCAGAGCTGGGGACCTGGGAGTTGTCCTCAGCTCTTCTTTCTGTCATTATCTTTCCAGGGCACTGGCGCCTCTCCTCCCAAAGCCACTGGCTTGGTCCAGGCCATCCGCCCCCTCACCACCCCACCCACGGCCTGGCTCTCCACCCCCACACACCCACCTACCACCACTGTTTGTTCCCACGTACAAATCCAATTGCATCTTCCCCCTGCTTTAAAGTCCTAAAGGCCCCAAGTCCTTCTAGAGAAAGCCCAGATTCCCCAGCAGAATCTGCAGAGTCCTCCCCAGGCTTGCCCCAGTCCCCCTCCCGGCCTCATCCATGACGCTCACGCAGCCTCCACTGCTCACGAGGGGCAGCCTCAGGCCACCGTGCTTTTGGCACGTGCTGCCCTGTGCTGAAAGCTTGCTCTGCCACTCACCCCCAGCCAACCCCGAATGGCCCTCCGAAGCTCTCCTTGAGTGTGGCTCCTGTGGAGCACTGTCCCTGATTGGTGGATCACTGGATGCCCCTGCATCCCTACAGACTCTCGATATCTCTGTGCTACGTCAGTCATTGCGTCCTGCTATAATTGTGCTTATGTATGTCTCTCCATCACTCCTCTCCCCTGCTTCCCTACACCCACCAGGCCCTCTGTGGGCTCGGATTGTAGCTGGTTCATTCATGTATCCCAGCATTTTCCACAGCGCCTGGCATGCAGCAGGGACTCAGTTAATGAACGTGGAATAGGTTTGCAAGAGGAACAGTCTGCTGGGTGAAGGCAAGGTCCCGGACAGGAACGGGAGCAGGACCTGCCCTTTCCTCAGCCACTTAAGCAGTGAGGACTGAGGGGAGGCGGGGGTCTCTCTACCCAGCCCTTCCCATGCCCATCATGGTGCAGCCAGGGCACCTGCCTCCTGTCATGTGGACCCAGGACTGGTAGAGCTCCAGGGAGCCTTTGCAGGGCAGCCCGACTCCGGCCCTGGCCTGGGGAGGATGGGGCGTGATGGATACTAGAAGAACTGGGTACCATTTTGGATTTTATCTCTTGTTATCTGGGTGAGCTCGGGCAAGTTGCCTAATTTTTCTGAGAACTGGTTGCTTCGCCAGCACAACAGGAGGCAAGGATGCCCCTCTCATTTGTAAAGCCTTGAAGCCAGAGCCTGGCACACAACAAATCTCCAGCCAATGTTAGTGTTCACCTTATGGGTGAATTAGGGCCCCGGGAATAATGGTTTTGTCTCAGGGAGCTAAAGGAAGCGAAATGGTCTGCATCAGATATGGCCTCCTCTCCTTTTGAGGGCTTTGCCGGTGGCTCAGATGATAAAGAATCTGCCTGCAGTGCAGGAGACTCGGGTTTGATCCCTGGGTCGGGAGGATCTCCTGGAGAAGGGAATGGCAACCCACTCCACCCATGGAAAGAAGAACCCAGCAGGCTACTGTCCATGGGGTCACAAAGAATCAGACACGACTGAGTGAAACACTTTCACTTTCCCCTTCTGAAGGAGCCAGTGGGAAAATTCACCCTCCTCCACTTCCAACCCCTCCCGGACACTGTTGCATAACCACACTGTATCCTGGGGGGATGGGTGAGCATCTGGGCGCCCAGAAGGCTCAGGAAGGCTTGCTAACAGCAGGAAGGAGGTATTTCTTCCCACAGGTCTAGCTGCCATCTTACGCTCACGCGGCACCAATGTTAACCACCGTTTTTGCTTCTCATCCCCTTCAGCCTCCCGGGATGTGGCCAGCCAACTCGGCTCCCATTGTAAGTCTCTTGCCTCTCTTTAGAAGCTTTTCGCTTTGTTTCTTCCTGTGGGTTAAAAGAGAGCTTCCCCAGTGTCTCAGAAGGTAAAGAATCTGCCTGCAATGCAGGAGACCCGGGTTCAGTCCCTGGGTGGTAGGTTAAAAGGAGGAAGCAAGCCAAACACTGGGCGTCTCCCACTGGAAGGTGGGGCCACCAAGGCCAGACTGCTGGACTGTCTGCCTGGCTGTGGGGGTAACAGTGGGAGGGCTTGGGGTGAGGGGGAGGGTGGCTGGCCCTGATGAATTGGGAAACGGCCCCGAGGGCCCCTGGTTTGCTCAGGCCCCTGTCAGCTGTGGGCAGCCACAGGACGCCAAGACCCCACTTCCACTTCTTCCTTCTGCAAAGTGAGGCTATGCTGGAGTGATTCCCCTAAGAAAGACAGGCCACACACCACAAATGCATATTTGTTCTCAGAAGAAACCTTTGCCCCTATCTCATGCCCTTAAGAGAAGAAATATCTCTGCTCACCAATTCGGAGGTACCTCCTGGCTGGTTACAAGCTCAAGATGAAACTCTCCCAAGAGGAGAGAGTTAAGTGCTACCTCTGGGGGCAGGTGGTGGTCTTCCCACAGGTGAGAGCTGGTTAAAAACGTGGTTTCTTCCTTCCAGACTCAGACTGTCGTCCACACCATACACAGCACCCCTGGACAGATGTTCCCTGTAAGTCTGAACACTGGTCAGCTCACAGCCCCACTACGTGCCCCTTTACCAAAGGCTAGGTAAAGAGTCAGGAAGAAAGCAGTTTAGCAAGGAGGGTGGGGACATTTGGGGCTGAGGTCCTTCGCTCAGGGGTCATGCACACAAAACTCTCCTTAGAGACAGTAGAGGTTCTGGATCAGGCTGGATTTACCCAGCGGCGCAAGAAATTGATCCCCTAGTGGCCACTCCAGTGTTCTTACCCGGAGAATCCCAGGGACGGAGGAGCCTGGTAGGCTGCCATCTATGGGGGTCGCACAGAGTCGGACACGACTGAAGCGACTTGGCAGCAGCAACTGATCAAGGACGTAGGCTGCTTCTCCGCCTCCGCCTCCTGCTGGGACAAATTACACAGGAACCTGGAGTCAGCGGGGCTGTCCTTGGAGGGGCTGAGGGGCGGGTGACTTTGATGAGATCCAGGAGTACACAGTAAGTCCCAGCAAGGCTGATACGGGGAGGAAGGTGGCTCGGAAAACCCAAGAGCTGAAACCTCTACTACTTCAGTCTCCTGTTGGGGCATCCTCTCTAGAACGTGCCCTCTCACAAGAGTTTACACATACGCGTGCGTGCGCACTCCTGCCCTGACGTTCTCAATCTCATTTCAACAGAATCCCGTGATCCCACCCATGGTGTATCCCAGTTCGGTTTACGTAAGTGGTTTCTCGGGGAGGTCTGGTTTGTGCTGTGCAGGGTTGGGGGCAGGGGGAGAGGGCAGCTTTCAAAATTAAAAGCTGTGCCTTAGTAAACTGAAGTTCTGGAAACTTCCAAGTAACTTAGAAGACTTACAAAAGGAGCTTTCACCTTTAAAATCATCCCTTCACCCTGAGCATATCATACAGCCTCCCCTTCTCAGCCTAAGCATCCTTTGCATCCAACCAAAGCTCTTTTTCTGAAGGTAAATGTCCATTAATTTGAGGAATGCTGGAAAGGTTTTCTTTGCCATTTACTGAGCCAAGTAAAGATTCCATGGAATTCTTTCTTGAAGATACTCACAGACACAGCAAACTGTGGGCTGACAGTCCAGACGCATTGAAATGGGCACAAAGGTCCCCCTAGGGTGGCGGCTGCTCTGGCTGCTGCTGGCTGACCTGCCCCACCCCTCCCCACAGCAACTACCTTTCTTCACCTCCATCCTGGGTGGGCTGTACCCCTCCAAGAGCATCCTGGTGTCGGGCACCATTCTGCCCAACGCTCAGAGGTAAGCCAGGCCTCCCAGGGAGAAGAGACACCCCAAGGTCATTCTGGCCACCCCTCTGCCTTGGGGCAGAGAGTCCATGGGAGTGGCCCACCCCCCAGGTTCTACATCAACCTGCGCTCAGGGAGTGACATCGCCTTCCACCTGAACCCCCGCTTCAACGAGAATGCGGTGGTCCGCAACACACAGATCAACGGCTCCTGGGGGTCTGAGGAGCGAAGCCTGCCACGAGGGATGCCCTTCTTCCGAGGCCAGAGCTTCTCGGTGAGATGTCGCCACCTGGAGCTCGAATGGGCTCTCAAGGGGCAAATGGAGGAGCGGGTGGAGGGCATCTCGGGGCACATTGATCGAGACACGAGTTGACGCCTCTAGCGTGAGGCCTGGCCTCAGAAGAAGAGAAAGTTCACCAAATGACTGCTATTATCATTTTATTGTTACTGTCCTGCGTAAGGCAGGGAGCAAGTACTATCGGCTGTTACGGATAAGGAAACTAATTCACAAGTGTAGGTTACTTGCTAAGGTCACACAGCCAATAAGTGTGGGATGGGACTTGAGAAGGAGGTGTCACTCACTCACTCACTCACTCACTCACTCATTCAACAGTCATTTATCAGCTATTTCATCCAGGCCCACTTTGAGCAGGAAGTATCCCAGGGGCTGGGGGGACAGTTAGGAGGCCAGCAGTCTAGGTCCTGACCCCACGGAGTTTACAGCTGAGGTGGGAGGAGGAAGAAGGAAACGATAGACAGATCACCGTGGAATAGCAATGGGCACCACGCGGAGAGCAAAGTAGGATGAGGAACAAGTGAGCCCCAGGGCCATGCGGCCTTAGGTGGGGGCAGATCTCAGAGGAGGCCAGAGTGCATGTGGGATCTCGGTGGTGGGAGGAGCCCAGCTTGCAAAGATTTAGGAGCAGCAGAGAGAAGGGTCATGGGCACGGCCTGTCTAGGAAGCAGGCAGGACAGGGAGGTAAGGGGGTTGGGAGTGGGAATTCTGGAGGCTGGGATGACACAGAACTAGATTCTCGACACTGACTACACACTCAGACCACCTGAGAGCTTGGAAAAGAAAAATCAACGCCTGGCCCCACCCCAGGACCATGGGGGGTGAGCCTGGGCACCCGTATCTTTTTTGGGGTGCCCTGGGTCTTCATTGCTGCGCGTGGGCTTTCTCTAGCTGCGGCAAGTCGGGCCTGCGCTCTCATTGCATGCAATGCGCGGGATTCTCGTTGCCGTGGCTTCTCTTGTGGCAGCTCGTGGGCTCAGTAGTTGTGGCATCTGGGCTTAGTTGCTCCGTAATGCATGGAATCTTCCCAGACCAGCGACCAGACTGGTGTCCCATGCATTGGCAGGCGGATTCTTAACCTCTGGACCACCAGGGAAGCCCCATCTGAGCTTTGAAATATGTCCTCATACTCCTCTCCCAGAGTTGAAAATGACCAATAGAGGGCCTTGGGGGGCAGCGAAGGAATTTGGATTTTAGTACCAGGTGTTGGTGTATTTCAAGCCAGAGAGCGGTACACTTTGATAGCTGTGTGACCTTAAGCAAGTGACTTAACTGCTCTGTGCTTCAATTTCCTTGTCTAAAATACGGGGCTACAAGTAATACCAGTCTCATGGAGAAGCAAGAAGGAAATGAGATCGTGTTCATGACATGCTTAGGACAGTGCCTGGGGTGCAGGGACCACTCGGCTGGTGTCAGTGTGCGGCGGGCACGCTGATAGTCTAACAGAAGTGCTGCCGCTGCCTCTGGAGGATGTCGGGAAGGAAAAGACAAGTTAAGGGGCTGCTGCAGCGGAACACAAACACTGACCACGCCTGTGTGCTGGGTCCTAGGGGTATGGATGACAGAGGCCAGGCCTAAGGGGGCATCTGACTTGACTCGATGGGGGTCAGGAGGTGGGGAGTTTCCCCGATGGCTCAGCAAGTAAAGCATCCGCCTGCCAGTGCAGGAGACATAAGGGACATGGGTTCGATCCCTGGGTTGGGAAGATTCCCCTGGAGAAGGAAATGGCAACCCACTCCAGTAGTCTTGCCTGGAGAACCCCATGGACTGAGGAGCCTGGCAGGCTAAAGTCCAAAGGGTCGTAAAGAATCGGACACGACTGAGCGACTGTGAATGCACAGGAGGTGTGGGAAGGCTGGTTGGAGTGAGGAGGCTGAATCCTGAAGAGGGATTAGCAGTGATCCATGTGGACAAGGTGTGCAGGGCGGGGAGCGATGACATTGTGGGTGGGGGTGCGAGGTGGGGAACACACTATGTAAAAGGCGCTGGGAAGGAGAGCGCAAAGCATGCTTGGGCACGAGTGCATCCTTCGATGTGGCTCAAATGCAGGTGTGGGTCTTGCTTGACTGAAGTTTGGGGGAGTTGGGAAGGAGGGAGGGAGACAAGCCTGCCTTCCACTTGACGACAGCCCAGGTGGGGTACAAATGCCGGGGACCTGTCTGTCCAGGTGTGGATCGTGTGTGAAGGCCACTGCTTCAGGGTGGCTGTGGGCGGTCAGCACCTGTTTGAATATCACCACCGCCTGAAGAACCTGCCCGCCATCAACAACCTGGAGGTGGGGGGCGACATCCAGCTGACCCACGTGCAGACATAGACCAGCCCTGCCCTGTGTTGGTGTCTGGATCTGCTCACCACCCACATCTTCCCTGCTTCAGCCCCAGCCCCAGCCCTTCCCAGGTCACCCAGCATCTGGGGGCTTTGCTGGAGAGGCCACGACCTTGGCTGGCTCTGCTCCTGGCTGCAGCCAGCACGGAGCAGAGAGGGCAGCTGGCCAGGACTGGGCAGCACCCAGATCCTACAGAAGACGGGTGGTCCACAGGCAGAAGGCCCTGTTCAGTTCCCGTGGCGGAAAGGGAGGGTCCTGGCCTTCCCAGGCTCCAGGCCTGCAGCCCCACCTGCCTTGAAACCACATTCCCATTCCCCATTCAAGTTCACCTAGTCCGAGTGCCAGCTGTCACTCCGCGTGGGAAGCGGCGTCCTCGACCCCTCCCCTTTCTCCAACCTTGACCCTCTCCCCGCTCTGTTAAATCTACCCTGCTGACACCCCTCTGGCCCCCACTAATGGACCGGAACCGTCTCGGCAGGGGGCTGTCCCTTTTCCCAGTGTCCTTCGAATAAAGAAAGAAAGAAAAAGACTTGTTGGTTTATTAAATGAATCTTGAGACGTGTTGTTGTCTCCGGAATTGGGACGATCCTGGCTGAGGGAAGGGGGAGGAGAGATCACTGGCTCACTTTGATCAGGGGGCTTCCTGACATTGCAGCCTGCTCCCAGCGGGTCTCCCACCAATCCCGCAAGGGTGTGGGAGAAAGCTCAGACGCCCTCTGGACGGGAATCTTTGCTGGAAGCTGGGTGACAGAGGTGAGCCCCAGAAAACCAGTGGCTCCATGCTTCCGAAATGGGCCGCATGGCAGGCCGATTCAGCAGAACCCTGAGTCCTGGGGGGAGGAGGAGCTGGTGAGCTCCAGAGAAGCTGGCTCAGAAGAGAGGCCTGTGTGTGTGGTTCTGCTGTGGGTTTCCCGGCATCGAGGGTCAGTGTATGTGGGGAGTGGGAAAAGACTTGGCGTGGGGGTTCCGCCGGTCACAGAGCCAGTGCCGGGGGACCCGGCTCTGTGTCCCCATGACGCCAGCACATCCTGCTGACTCCAAGAATCCAGTCCTTGGGAACCAGGGTGGGCTTGGACCAGCAGCACCTGGGGGCTCCTTAGAAACACAGAATCCGGGCTCTGCGGCAGACCTCCTCAGTCTGCGATGTAACGAGCCCAGGTGGTCCCCTGCTCGCTGGAGTGGCAGAGGCGCTGGTCCAGGGGACTGTCCTTGACCACGTCGTACAGACGCATCGCTAGGACACTGCGGTGGCGTGCCCCTCCTCCCCACTCCCCGGCCACCCAACCTAAGCAGGAATTGGGGAGGGGAGAAGGGGGCCAAGGAGCCAAGGAAACAAGAGTCCAAACCCAGGCTGGGAGCCAGATTTAGCCAACCCTCCACTTAGCCCCTGGCTGAGTTCCTTCCTTGTTCCCACCAGGTTAGGTCCCTGAAGCAGCCTTCCCCGTGGAAGACGTGTGTCCCTCACTCACCATCAAGTCCTTGACACGTAGCCCAGCCTCACCTGTTTTGTCACCCGGGAGCCAAATCATTACTGGCCAAACTGTCATGAAACAGGCAGCCCAGAGCAGAAGGCAGTGACTCCCGAGACAGGGCTGTGGGGCAGGCCTACACTAAGGGACCGGCAGCTCGCGGCTCAGCTGGCGCCCTCAAGCCAGCCTGTGCTTCCTCGCCTCCATCACAGGTTTTCAGATGTGCACAAAACTTCATGTGCTGCCCCCAGGCCCGGTGGGCATTCCAGAGAAGCAACGTAGCCAAGCTGGTATGTCCCTTTGTGGGGGATTTTTGTCCAAGCTGAGGCAACCCCACCACCACCCCGCCAACCCTAACTCTGTACAGCTTAAGGCTGCTTTCCTTACAAAACACACACATACATATACAGTGTGGTTAAAATAAAATATATTTCATATAAATATGTCCATCATGGAATCATACAAGGAAGGCCCAAGAGGCAGACTGGGGTTTGCTTGTTTTAAATACAGAGGCATAAATAACTGTACATAGGCAGTTAAATACAGAGTGGCGTGACAGCGCCTCCTAGTGGTCACTCCAAATGGTGCAATCAAGGAAGTTCATCTTTCTCACCTCCTGGCCAGACACAGCTGCAGATTTAGTCTCCAAGGGACCAGGGAGGCCTGTCTCTCCATCACCCTGGAGCAGGGGCTCAAGAGAGACAAAAGGTTCCACTCTGTCTCCAAGGCTGCTACTTGGTAGCAGGTCAAGTAAAGGGTTTGAGAGGGAAGGAGATGGGGAAATAAAATGAAAAGCTTGGGGATATGATCTCCCTTCAATCTCCCCAGTCCTGTGACCTCAGATAATCGAGAGTGGGTGCCATCATTAAGGTCCATGGCAGCAGCTTTAACTTCTGTTGGTGCCTGGAGCTCTGGGATCGCTGGGCGCTGCACCATCCTTTTTCATCTCATAGGGAAATACAGCACCAAAGATGTCTTCATGATAGCGCTTCTGGCTCTTTAAGGGAAAACAGAGACCAGGGTATTAATATCAGCTCTGTTGGTGCAGCCCCCTCTCACTCAGCAAGTCCAGGGTTCCCTGGTTTCCCCATCACACGGACACTCATGAACTATTTGCCTTCCCAATTGCCATGCTTAGATTAGATTTGAATCTCACTTAAGACTCTTTAACTCTCATGAGCATCCACTCTGGTGTGGACCACAAAACATCTCCCCAAGCTTTATGATGGCCATTATAGCCTGTTCATTGGAAAAGACCCTGATGCCGGGGAAGACAGAAGGCAGGAGGAGAAGGGGATGACGGAGGACGAGATGACTGCATGGCATCGTTGACTCAACGAACATGAGTTTGAGCAAGCTCTGGGAGATGGTGAAGGACAGGGAAGCCTGGCGTGCTGCAGTCCACCGGTCACAAAGAGTCAGACATAACTGAGTGACTGAACAATAACAAAGCCTGCCCTGTGCTTGTCCCACAGGGCTCCAGGCACTGGGGGCTCGGGGATAAATATGGTTGGGAAATGCTGTGCACTTTCTCCCGGTCTTCAAGCTCTTCGATGCACAGCAGCGTGTTGGGGACTCTGAGTGTCTTGCAGAAAATCAACATGTTTGCCTTTGTCCAACTGAGCAACCAGATCAGGACGGACAGGCAGGCCTTCTAGCACCTCACCAGCTCTGGCCTCCCGCCCTCTCTAGGATCCCTTTGAGTTCAGTCTGAGCCTGAGTCCCCTGGTCCCGGCTCCCAGGCCTGTGCCTGTGCCCCGCATCCCGAGCCCACACACCACCAGTGGTCCTACCTTGAGCTGGAAGAAATAGTCCTCCACCTGTTCCTCGTTCAGGCTCAGCGCAGTAGCCATCAGCTGCTTCAGGCTGTGGGCCACATCCCGGGCCATGCGCACGTCCCCGCAGACATAGAGGTGGCCTTGCTCTTCATGGAGCACGCGAAGCACCTCGCCCGCCAGCCGCTGCCGCAGGATGTCTTGAACATAGACCTGAAACCAGAGGAGATGGTGGGTCCAGGGCCCCGCTATTGAGGGCAAAGGCTGCGGTCAGGCCTCCTGGCCATGGGGAGGTGGGGAGCGGGCACAAGGGGCTGTGGGGTGACACGCTCCCAGCCAGGGCTTTGCATGGGGACAATCAAGGTCGAGATGAGGAGGTGCACTGGCGCCCTGCCTGGCCCAGGCCTGAGCTGGGGCTGGAGAGGTGAACACTGGCCACAGCCCTGTCCTTGAGGAGCTGACCTCCAGTGAAGCTCCCAGATTTAGCACACTTGCTCTGAATTTAGCACACTTCAAAGAGGCATCAATCAAGCCGCTTGTCCTGCCCAGGGCTCTGAAGCCCATCTGCTTACACCCCAGAAAAGGGAGCCTCTCAGCCCAGACTGTCCAGGGGACCCTCCTTGTAATTCAGAGCAGGGTTCCCCAGATATTCAGAAGTCCTGGAGTCAATCGGGGACTCCTTGCTCTTGCTTCACACAAGTGATGCCACCAGGCACAGAGATGCCACCAGGCATGGAATACCAGTGTGGGAGGGGCCCAATGGGACAAGTTCACAAAGGCTGAGCCAAGAGACTGTTCTGACTGCCCAGGCTCTTGGGGCAAAGTGCCTACTGGGGTAGCAGAGTGAGTCAGCAGGCCATTCAGGGAACAGCAGCCACCCTCCAGCCTTGCGGTGCCTGGACCACCACCCACCCAACAGTTGTACATCCAGAGTGGGGAGCCTTCAGCAAGCTGGGCACTGGGGATGAACCCATACATGACCCTGACTAGCCCTGACCATCTCAGGACCTGTCTCTTCTCCTGGAAGAGTGAACATACTATCAGTAGCTTCACAGCACCGCTCTGGTGACTGCATAATTGCTTCCATTTTATTTTTAAATATTTATTTGGCTGCACTGGGTCTTTGTTTCGGCCTGCAGGATCTTTAGTTGCAGGATGCGTGATACAGATCCCTGACCAGGGATTGAACTCGGTCCCCTGCATTGGGAGCATGGAGTCTCAGCCCCTAGAACACCAGGCAAGTACCTTGCCTCTATTTTGGAGCTGAGGAGGTGAAGGCTTACAGAGGTAAGGGGCTTGCGGGGAGCCAGACACCCACCATAGTCTGCTCTGTTAATGCTCCACCCTCTCTACACACGCAGTTGTGGCATTTACCTTGGGCTGGTCAGGCAGGCGGGAATAGGCTGTGTGCACCTCGTGCAGCACCCCCTTGCGGGCCATCTCCAGCATCTCCTCCCAGTAGAGGTGGTCCTCTTCCGGGCGGCGGCACCCGAAAACCAGGGTCATGCGGCCGCCCTGGAGCCCTGCAAGACCCAGAGCAGGTTGCAGTTACCAGGGTGGCCAGCAGAGGGCAGGTGGATCTTGCTGCAAGGCTGGCTGAGCTGGGCACCCAACTGGAATCCCATTTCACCGCCACATCCTATCTAAAATAGTACTGTCCCTATTTTACAAATACGGAACCTGAGGCCCAGGGCATTCATATCATTTTTCCACACAGGCTGAGGTAAACTTGGAAGAGGGGCCAGGAAATGTCTGTGGGATGGTTACAGTTACAGTTTTACTCCTAGGCAGGCACTGGGCACCACCCCTCCCCATCCCCGGGAGCCCTCCAGTTATACCTTTGTGCTCAGCCTCATGGAGCCGCTGCTGCCAGAAACTGCGGAAGGGGGCGATGCCCGTGCCGGGCCCAATGAGGATGCAAGGACGGGAGCGGTCCTCGGGAAGCTGGAAGCCGCTGGCACTGAGGGGACAGAAGGAAAGAGGTCCTGTCCTCAGACACTCTGGGTCCAATGCACACACACAGGACAGGGGCACGGGTGGAGGCAGCAGTGTTGAGGGGCGGGGGGTTGCAGTGGAGACAACGAGCTCAAATTTGGTTTCCCAAGTCCAGCAGGCTATTTCATGTCCCCCACCCAGGTGAACTACATTCACCATCACCTCACCCTGGGGTCCTTTGGGGAAAAGGCTGAGCCTCATTGTTCTGAGCCCACCACCACTGTCAACCTCTGTCCCTGCTAGAGACGTGGCTGTGCTCTATTGCTAGGGGTTAGAATGGAGAGGCCCAGTGTGATGACCCCAGTGCCTTCTTTACAGGCCAATAGACCCAGAGTGGCATCTAAACCCCAAAGCCTCCCTTTCAACCCAGTATTCCCCAGGGCCAGTGGTCCCACAGTAGACACAGTGGAGGGAGTGCCTACCTTCGCACAAAGCAGGGCACTGGGTCCTGGGGCGTCAAGCTGCTGAGCCACGTGCTGCAGACGCCATGGTGCAGGGGACCTTGGCCATCTGCAAGGACAGCACACACTGACCAACATGGCCCCCGCCACCCGTGCACGAACACTTTCAGTGGCTCCTCCCTGAACTGCCCGCTCAGGCACTCAACAGGCTTTAATCAGAGGGCTGCTTTTCCTCCTGGTTCTGAGCTCTACTCTCTATGTGCCCAGAGTCAGCAAAAGCTGAAAGGGACTCAGAGCAGGCAAGGCGCTCTCGCTGCAGAAGCTGAATCTCAGAGAGGGAAGGTGACTTGTACAAGGCCCCTCAGGTCACAGCTCAGCTTCCCTAACTCCTACTCCAGCACTCCTACCAAGAAGTCCTGTTGGTTTCCTTCAGGGTGGAATCCTGCTTTCACAGGATGTGCACCTGGCTCTGCTCCCCGAGGACCGAGCCCTGGCCTCTGCGGATGTTCTTTGAGTGAAAGTCGTTCAGTCACGTTTGACTCTTTGCGACCCCATGGACTGTAACTGTAACCTGCAAGGCTCCTCTGTCCATGGAATTCTCCAGGCAAGAATACTGGAGTGGGTAGCCATTGCCTTTTCCAGAGGATCTTTCCAACCCAGGGATGGAACCCAGGTCTCCTGCAAATGTTCTTTAGCAGAGCAAAGAGGGTCTCTGCTTGGTTTTCAGAAACCATATGAATGTGCTTCTCAGATCACATCTATAAAGAAGTTAGCTCGGTGCCTGTTTCATAGTGATCTCTCCCATACTCCTCCCACTGCTGTTAACAGGGCTGGAAGATGAGTGTTTAATGATGAGGAGATCATCATTTAATGATGAACGGCTGCCCAGTAAGTAGCAGACTTGGGCTGTTCCACAGCCACTGCCCCAGCCTCACCTCGGGTGCGGTACGTGAGCACGGCCACAGTGAGGTGGATCTCCGTGGGTGTGAGGTCCCTGGAGGAGCTGATGGAGTAGTACCGGGGCTTCAGAATAGGGAGCTGGGAGAGCAGGAAGCTGGCAGATACCCGCAGGGACGGGAACTCCTCCAGCACCTCCAGGAATGTGGGGCTGTTGGTGAACTTCCACTTGTTGTAATCTGAGGGCTGAAAGCCAAGGGCAATGTGAGTGTCTCCGGGAGCTTGCTCCACATGGAGGGAAGAGGCTGTCACAATTCAGTATTCATTCATTCACTCACTCGTTCATTCCCACAGCAAATATTTCAAAGAACTAGGTGCTGTCCATGGTGCTGAAAACACTAAGCTGGAGAGGGGTAGCATTTCTCTAATCTGTGTGCTTAGAACCTTACTGTCAACAACTGGTGGGCAGCAGTCAAATATTTATCATAACCTAATTTGGGGGAGTGTTTTGGAATCATATATGGGCAGCAGTCAAATTTTTATCATAACCTAATTTAGGGGAGAGCTTTGGAATCATATCCTGGAGAAGGAAATGGCAACCCACTCCAGTATTCTTACCTGGAGAACTCCATGGACAGAAGAGCCTGGCAGGCTACAGTCCATTGGGTCACAAAGAGCAGGACATGAATGAGCGACTAATACCTTGGAATCATACAGACCTGGGTTCAAACCTTGCCTGAAGGCTCTTACTATTAGTGGGATCTTGTTCCCATTACTTCACCTTTGTGGAGTGAGGGCAGCATCGCCTACCTCGTGGGGATGTTGTGAGAATTAAGTGAGAAAATGTGTGCCAAGTTAGTGCAGTGCAGCCACAGGAGGGTGGCAGTGGAGGTGACTGGAATCAAGATAAGTAGAGATAATGGTGATGGTAATAACGATATCCAGTGCCTTTGCAAAGGGCTTCCCTGGCAGCTCAGTTGGTAAAGAATCCATCAGCAACGCAGGAGACCCCAGTTTGATTCCTGGGTCAGGAAGATCTGCCAGAGAAGGGATAGGCTACCCACTCCAGTACTCTTTGGGATTCCCTTGTGGCTTAGCTGGTAAAGAATCCGCCTGCAATGCAGGAGACCTGGGTTCGATCCCTGGGTTGGAAGTGCCTTTGCAAAGACTTGGGCCTAGAAAGTTTCCTGTGAGTTAATGCATTCTTTCATTCATTAATTCAACTACTACACATCTGTTACTATGTCCATTCATCCACACCATCTATCCTCCAATACTTCCTGAGTTCCAGGTTTCTTCCAGGTGTGGGGAATACAAGAGAGAATGGTTCTCCTTTTCTAGCTAATTTCTGAGGAAGGGCACTTAGGTTGCCTCCTGCAGACATTCAAAACACTCACTTCACTCAATGCAACTATGTCCTAGAAATGGAATGGAAGAGGATGCCTGACTTCCCACCAGCCTTTGACAAGTCACACTTTGGGAAGTTGGGGTGGATCCTCTTGAAGCTTAAAAACCAGCTCTAGGCTCAGGCTTCCCCTGACTCTGGGACCCTGCCCCAGCCTCACCCATCAGCCCCGACCTTCACCTGGCATAGGGTCTCCAGCCTCTGCCTCTCAGCCTCTTCTGTGGCCAGCTGGGCCAGCTTTCGAAGCAGCAGCTGGGTTGGCGGGGTGGTGATGTCCAGGAAATGGGTGAGAGCCTGGCTGAGTGAGCAAGGTGGCAGTCGCTTGTCCTTGACCCAGTAGCTGCCTGAAGAGGGAAGAAAGGAGACAGGATAGGAAATAGGCCCCATTTAGGTTTCCCAAAGAGTGATAAGGCATCTGGGACAGACATCCTCCACCCTCCAGCTGCAGGGAAGAGAAGACACTGAAATTCTGGTTCCAGGAACAGTTAAAGGGCTCACATGACCAACTCAAATGCAGAGGATGGTGCTCAGAGATAGGACTGCTAGGAAAGGCTAATCAATAGCCCCCTGAAGGGCACCTAAGAGGACACAATCCTGCAAAACTAACCATGCACCAGAGTCCAGTCCCTCTCTGGCACAGACTTGAACTTCAGCAGTACACACACAGGTGAACTACAGACTCACAGTGATTAAATTCACCAAAGACTGATGTACACCCTAGAGGTAGATGAGTTGTTCATTTAGAGAAAAGCCTTTTTCTATCCTGTGGTGGCTGCTTCTGTTATAATTATAATAGTAATTATTATGACTATTCTTGCATATCTGCCCCCCCGTACTAAGTAATAGGTTTTCTGAGGGCAGACATGAAGTCTCATTCATTTTAGCACAGGTATATAGCCCAGGTGGGAGCTTCCCTGGTGGCTCAAATAATAAAGAATCCGCCTGCAATGCAGGAGACATGGGCTCGATCGCTGGGTCGGGAAAATCCTCTGGAGGAGGATATGGCAACCCACTCCAGTATTCTTGCCTGGAAAATCCCATGGACAAAGGAGCCTGGTGGGCTACAGTCCATAGGGTCACAAAGAGTCAGACATGACTGAAGTGACTTAGCACACATACACACATAGCCCAGGATATAGACATTTTGTAGCCTGGTATACAGATGGTATTGGGCTTCCCTGGTAGCTCAGAGGGTAAACCATCTGCCTGCAATGCGGGGGACCTGGGTTCAATCCCTGGGTCAGGAAGATCCCCTGGAGAAGGGAATGACAATCCACTCCAGTATTCATGCCTGGAAAACCCAACGGACGGAGGAGCCTGGTAGGCTACAGTCCACGGGGTCGCAAAGAGTCGGACACAACTGAGCGACTTCACTTTCTTTCTTTCTATACAGATGGTGGTGGTGATAGTTTAGTCGCTAAGCTGTGTCCGACTCTTGCAACCTGAGGGACTGTAGCCCACCAGGCTCCTCTGTCCATGGGATTTCTCAGGCAAGAGTACTGGAGTGGATTGCCACTTCCTTCTCCAGTGGATCCTCCTGACCCAGGGGTTGACCCTGCGTCTCCTGCATTGCAGGCAGATTCTTTACTGCTGAGCCACCCGGGAAGCCCCTGGTATGTAGATATGAGTGGTTAAAATTTCGATGGAAAAATGAATCAATCAACAGAAGTGGCCAGTTAAGGAAACGAATGAAGGGGAAAGACAGCCCAGCCTCTGGTGTTGGGCAAACAGTTCAAGGAAGAATCCCTTCTTGCTGGAACTATTACAGTCTAGAATATATAGCCCAGAATAAACAGTCCAGAACTATTTGCAAGGCTACTTTGGGGCAGGCTTCAGGAGCCCCCTACTCAGCCAGAAGGACAAGACTAGATGAGTGTCTGCAGCACAACCCATCAGTGGGACTGGGGGGGTGGTGGGAGGATGCTGAGGTCGCCTCAGCCAAGCTCCCCTGCAGAAGGCTCACCATTCTCACAGAGGGTCTCCAGGCGCACGGGCTGGTGCGGGGCAGGGCCATCCACCACTCGCTCAAGGATGCCTTGAACCAGGGCTGGCTGGTTGCATGGGAAAACTCCGAGGTGCTCTCCCGGCAGGTAGCTTGGAGCTTGGCTGCCCTCACAGGAGAGTTCCACCAGGAGGGTGGTGCGGCTGGAGAAGGAAAAAGAGGCCTCTGATGACGCCACCAGGATTTCCTCCCATGCTCCCTGATGGGTGGGCCAGCTTCCCCAGGAAACATGCCCTCCTTTCGTGTTCCTGCCTGGTTCCATGAACACAGGTTGCTGGCATCCCAGGGCTAGGGTGCTCAAGAGGGCTGGGGGCTGATGGGGACCATGGCTTCTCCGTGGGGAGAGGGTGGGCAGTACCCCTCCCATGCCACCCTCCACGAGAGCTTGGCCAGAGACTCTGCCTAAAGAAAGCATGTCACTGGGAGATACGTGGGCATTGGGATAAACCTTTCCTAGTGTCAGCACAAATGTGGTTCTTATTCGAACACAGCCCAGTTTTGCTAATGAATGTAAGGACAGCACAGATCAACCTCTGGAGAATCCACAACACTGGCTGCCTGGCGGGGAAAAGTCCTGCCCTGTCAACATTTCTGAAAGTTCTTAAGAAAGTGCCAAAGGGTTTGAGTTTCTCTTGCCCTCCTTTTTTTGGTGAAATAGGTAAATCACAAAGGACAGGAAGTAAAGCAGCTGCCTGATTCCCAAGCTGGAAAACTTGCTCGTGGTTAATGCAGACCTGATGTGAAGGTGTTGGTGGCCACAGGGGTGGGCAGTTTAGCTGGTCCTACCAATAGCACCGTAGCTAAGGCCAGCGGACACTTTTGTTTTCTTCTTTCAAAGACTGACTTACTTTGGTCTTCCCTTGATTAAAATAAAATCTGTGGGGACCTCCCTGGTGGTCCGGTGGTAAAGAATACGCCTGCCAACGCAGAGGGCATGGATTCAATCCCTGGTCCAGGAAGATCCTATATGCCTCGGAGCATCTAAGCCCATGCGCTACAACTATCAGAGCCTGTGCACCCTAGAGCCTTGCTCTACCTGTGCTCCGAAACTAGAGCGTAGCCCCCGCAGACCGCAACTAGAGAAAGCTAGTGCTGCCAAAAATAAATGAATAGGTAAAATCTGTGGAATTTCACCCCGGAAGTCCTGTCTTCTGCTCTACCTGGATTTCGGACTCTGCAGATTCTGCTGCGATTTGAGCCTCATGGTGAACACAGGCTTGGCGTGCATACTGCTCAGGGCTGTGGAATAGAGAGACGGTGAAGTGGCGACGTGGCTCGTAAGTGTTGGTGGGGCAGCCTGCACGTGCTGAGTCAACTACACCGGACATTCCCCTGGGTGCCGCACAGTGACGGTGCTGGGGTTTTCCTTCCCTGCCTGTTTTTTCCCACTATATTTCTCAATCACAAATAAAGACCCTTGTTCTGACAGAAGGTGCTTGTGCTGCTGCCAGGTGCTGGGAAATGCAACTTCGATGCCCCCAGTATGGGGATTTCTAGAGCATCCCATGGCTTGGGATCCACAGGAGAGCATAGTTGAAGCTGAGGATATCCTAAACATGCAGAAACCTGCAGGACCACCGCAGCTGTGGTACAGACAAGAGGAATCACGGGAGCACAGCATCGATAGGGCCATCCAGAATTCCTGGACTGCAGCCTGGAATTGCCTCTGCAAAATATCCTTCATTAATACCCGGATGCCACTGGAGCTGGAAGGCTGGGGCCCAAATCCCAGCTTGGCCTTGTGCTAGCAACTTGTCGCACCTCCCTGAACTTCAGTTTCTCTGTCTGTGCTTTCCACTTGAGCTGAGTGTCAGAGGTCACTTAGAGCAGGTGGACAAAGAGCCCAGCACAGTGTCCGGCACACGGGAGCACCCTTCTCTTTCCACCACCCTGCCAGGGTTTCCTTCTGAATACCCTTCCTCAGAGACCAGACAAGCCCTGGGTCTTACATCCCTACAGACTCTTGGACCCAATGAGAGAGAGACGCCTGGTAGCCCTAGACTAGCTGCCTCCGTTCAGAGGGTCCTAGTGGTCTCCTTGGGCTTCCCAGGTGGCACAGTGGTAAAGAATCCATCCACCATTGCAGGAGACACAAGAGACCTGGGTTCGATCCCTGGGTCGGGAAGATCCCCTGGAGGAGGGCATGGTAACCCATTCCGGTATTCTTGCCTGGAGAATCCCATGGAAAGAAGGGCTGGGTGGGCTATAATCCAGGGAGTTGCAAATAGTCAGACATGACTGAGCAACTAACATACACGTGCAGATACACACACACACACACAGAGTTTCCTCCTTGACCACAGGCTCAGGGCTCAGACACGCCCACCCCGGCAGGAAGGGCAAGCAAGCTCCGTGTGGTGCAGGGAAGCGATACCTTTGTTGAGGTCCAGAGGCTCTGAGTCCTGCACGAGTCTGTAGTGGTGCGGGTCCCAGGTCACACTGGAAGTGTAGAGCTTGGGGATCTCAATGTGGTGCTTGCCACTGACATCGAATGTCTCACAGGCTGCCTGGATGAAGATGGAACAGACCAGTGTTAATAACCATTCCTTCATCAGCAGCAGCATCACCACCCCTGGGGCTACCACATTCCTTACAACTGAGCCAAGTGCTCTGACTACTAAGGCCACTTATCTGGCAGGGCTATTACGAAGACTGTATAGAGTGTCTGGTTCTAGCATGGAGTAGCTGTTGCTACTATTATGATTATTAATAGTGACAGCATCTCCTTTTAACTGCATGCCCACACCATGAGACAGGTTTGACTGCTCCCATTTTCCTGATGTGGAATCGTGTGGAGGAGACCTGGGCTTGGGAATCATGCCGGCCCCTCTCAAGCTGGTGCTCATAAGCCCTGCTGCGGAGTGAAAGACTTTGCTTCAGTGAGTTTTCTCAGTCAGTGGGGTCAAGCCGCAGGCCCTAAAGACCTACTGAGATAGCCCTGTCTCCAAGTTCTCTGTAGCTGGGACACTGAAACAGGACAAGGATGTCAGGAGGTGACCTGGATAATCAGAGAGGGGAAAGATCTTCAACCACAGCTCCCCGAGGGCAGGGAAGCATCTTATCCACCTTCTCCCACCTGAGGGACACATATCTCAGTGGAGCTCTTCTGGGGGCTGTTGGGGTGCAGCAGTGACCTGAGTCCTCCAACCTGCGACCCTGCCCACACTGGGACCATGCCTATAGGGCCCAATGGGGCAGTGACCGCCAGGATGCCTGGCACAGGTGTCTGGGGCACAAGCGCACCACAGCCTCCCTGCCCATGTGGTGGGGCTGCTCCCAGCTGTGAACCGACCTTGAAGGTTTGCACGGCCCAGCTGCGGAAGGCCTCCTCCTGCCCGCTGAGTTCGTCCCCTTCCCCAGTTGGGGCAAGCTGAGAAGCCCCCAGCTGGGACAACTTCTGGTCGATGTCGTGAGCAAAAGCGCAGAACTGAGGGTACATGCTGGAGCCAAGGCCAAACACGGCGTACCTGCAGGAGGAGGACACGCATGGGGCCTGGGTGAGCCGACCTGCCACCTGCCCCAGAGCCGACAAGCCATAGGCCAGCCCCCGGCCACGTTCATGCCAGCTGGGCAAGGATCACCAGGGCACGCATCCCCTTCCTGTCTTCCCTGACTGCCGAACCTTGTCATCAACTCCCAAGACCAACCCCACCCCTGGCCTGCAGACCCGAGAAAGGTACTTGGTTTTCCTGCTTTGACCCACGACATCCCTGAGGACAGGCTCTCTTTGGGCCTGGACGTCCCAGAGAAATCTCCTTCTTATACATCCCCAGCTCCATCGTCAGATGGAACCCAGAGTCTGGGAGCAGGGAAGGGCATTACCGGAACTTGTTGGTGAGTTTTTTCAGCATCAAGAGGGACTTCTTCAGTTTCTAGGAAGAGAATCATAGAAGTCTCAGCACACGATCAATGGGAGCACTGCTTTTCCTAGTCATCCAGTGGCTCATTTGGAAACTGGCCAGATCTGGCAGGACAAAGTCCAAGATCCTCAAGTGGAAGCTGGTTTATGTGGACCACCTGGCTGGGACTCGGGGACAATTTCAGCCTCAGCAACTCATGGGGGCCTGACCTTTGATGGGGGACCAAGGAGAGCCCAGCCCTGGCCGGGCAGGGGGTGCTGTCTAATAGCAGCGTATCTCTAGAGGGTCTCCTGATGGCACCTGAGCATTTCTTCTTGTCAGATTGACGATTGGTCCCATATTCTCTGAAATAACCCTGATTTCCCAGAAACTCAAGATAACTTCCCAGTGGCCAGTGGTAAAGAACCTGCCTGCAATGCGGGAGATCTGGGTTTGACCCCTGGGCCAGGAAGGGAATGGTTACCCACTCCAGTATTCCTGCCTGGAGAATCCCATGGACAAGGAGCCAGGCAGGCTATAGTCCATCGGGGTTGCAAACACTCAGACATGGCTGAGCAACTAACATTTTCACTTTGTTTTTTTCCAAGTTAAGTTCAGATGGAAAATCAAATCACATGGTAAGAAAATATTCTTTTTTCTATAATTTTTAAATAGTTACTCCTGTTTCAATTATTTTATTTTCTTGTCCTAAACACTAGGGAAAAAAGATCTCAGATCACTGCCAATGGAGACTTAACACTTCTCTAATACTTGCTTGTTACTCTTTTTGAAGAACAAAGCAAGCCATGATTAGGCAACAGGATCTGGCTAAAATTCAATATCTGTTTGACTTTCATTGGATTTACGTGGGACCACTCTTTGCTGGCTTTCTATTTGTGAGACTGATATAAAGTTTCCTCTAAAAATGAATTTTTGAATTTAAAAAGGCAAGTCAATTTACTGAAATATATTAAGCACATCATAGGCTTGGCGGCTCGAGTATACACCAGTAATTACCAAGGAGGAAGGCTGATGGCTAACGTTAGGGCAACCCAGAGTGATCGGAGCTCTCACTCCCAAATGCCCTCCTTAGGACATGCTGAGTCCCCATGTCCTTTCCTTGGTCCTTTCGGGCCCTTACCAGCTGCCAGGGCCCTGGGCCCTGGGCCCGGGGCCACCCACCTCTCCGTTGCCAGGGGAGTCTCCGTTGCCAAAAGTGCTGGTCACCACCAGCAGCAGCTGTTCCTCCTCCAGATGGCTCAGCCGGTACTGATCCATGCAGAGAACCTGCAGAGCACCCAGGGTGGATGTCAGCCCTCGCTTCCCAGGCTGACTCCCTCCACGCCCTCCCCAGGCATCCAGCGCTTGGGTCCCTGTCATCAGCTCTGTCCCCTGGTGCCTGCCATGGTGGAGGCAAGTACTTAACAAGTCCCTGCCAATCTAATCTATTTGCACACAGCGTCCTCGGTTCTTTGACTCTCCCACGGCTAGCACATCAGCCAGCCCTGGGGGGGTCTGCCTCCAAAACACTTCATGTCCCACATCACGTCTTACCACTTGCACCGCTATTTCAGATTCCGAGAATGCGGACATATTTTTCACAAAAACAGGATAAGTGGGTTATAAAATTGCTCAACTCCTTTGGCATCTTGGGAACACAAATGCTTTGCCTGAAGCTAATCTCAGGTGAAATACGTCAGGGCCTCAGGTTTCTACCCAGGCCAGCCTGACCTGGGATGCCTTCAGTGAGTTCAGTGACGGAGGCTCAAATCCAACACTGCTAGAGGGAATGAGTCACCCTTCGGGGTTTTGTTTTATTTCTCTGCATCTTATCCATTCTCTGCGTCCTTCGCCTTTAGCCCCATACCCCGTATAGGAGGTGCTCTGCAAATGTGAATAACATTCCCCTGGGACAGTTCATGTATATGGAGACAAGGCATCATTAGGAACATGTTTCTCAAATTGTGTTTTCTGGAACACTATGAAAAGCTTATCTACTGGGTAAGTTGGGAAATCGGGACACATATCTCTCCTTCTATCACAGAGTTGCAAAGTATGCCCTGAGGCTCAGGGCTACCTAGGAGCAGAGCAATCACTGTCACTCCTCCCAGACTTCCCCACACACAGACCGAGGCAGCTACCTTGGGGTTGAAGGCACAGCTGAACAAAGCCCCAAGGTCTTGGGCCAGCGTTTCCGATCTCCCCGTCTCTGTTGCAAAGAGGATCGTGGCTCTGACCCGGGATGACATGGCCTTCTGCATCAGCACCGAGGCGAAGAACACGGCTCTGTGGGGACAGACAGTGTAGGTGCCAAGTTAGCCTTCCGAAAAGGAAGCTTAAAGCAGGGCAGGTTGAGGGAAAAGAATCCAGGTCAACCTGCCACTCAGGTCCTTTGGGAAAATAGAGGAGAGAGAACTCTGGGGCAGAGGTGGCAGGTGACCCATGGAATTGGGGTCTGGAGGCGCCTGCGGTAAAGAACCCATCTGCCAATGCAGGAGACATAATGAGACACAAGTTCAATCCCTGGATCAGGAAGATCCCCTGGAGGAGGGCATGACAATCCACTCCAGTATTCCCGCCTGGAGAATTCCATGGCCAGAGGAGCCTGGTGGGCTACAGTTCATAGGGTCGCAGAGTCAGACGCAACTGAAGTGACTTATCATGCACGCACGTCTGGGAATCAAACCCTTTCTCTCTCTCTGTTTAAAATAGTTTTAATATGCTTTAAAAAAAAAGATTTTAAAACTCTTTATTGGATTCGTTACAATGCTGCCCCTGTTTTATCCTTTAGTGTTTGGGCCATGAGGCACGTGGGATCTTAGCACCCCCAGCAGGGATCAAACCCATGCACCAGTGGAAGTGCTGAGTCCTAACCACTGGCCTGCCAGAGAAGGCCCTCCAAACCCTTTCTCTTTGTTCCCTGTCCATCAAGGCCTAGAAGGAAGGGCTGCCATTCAGATGTCAACATCAACCATTCCCACTTACCTGATCAAGACCTTGAATCGAATCTCTCTTCTCTGGGGCCTCCGCCTCTCGTCCTGCCAGACGTGGGTTTTCCAGGCCTCCACCTTCAGAAAAGAGGGCAGTTATGTGGGCAAGACAGGCCCTGGCTTGGTTCCGGCTTGGAGAGACAGAGGGCTCTTTGTGCCCCTTGTAAGTTGGGGGCGGGGTGGGGAGGGAAGCAGGCCCTGTCCGCACCCCCTCACTGAAAGCCACACAGGGAAGGGCTGAGTCTGTCTGTCTCCCTCAAACCTGAAGCTCCTGTCTGGCAGAGATCAGCTGATTTTCATTCAACTGTCCCCCTGGAAGGAGGGGCCACGTGTCTTTTCTTTTGATGTCTCACCACTAGGAAGCCGATATAGACTGTATGTCATGCACAGTCTGACCTGGGATGCTGCTGAGAGTTGAAGGAGGTGCTGTGACAGCAGGCCCACAGTGTCCTGGGCAGTCAGTCACCCTCCTTCTCACCTTTAGAGCAAGGAAGCTCCTCCCTAAATCTAACCAAGGTCCTTTTTGATAAAAAGGAAAAAAAGAGCCCGTTTCACTGGGTGGCAGTTCCTGAGTGCACTCTGGGTAGGGCACTGGGCTGGGCTATCTGTGCATTAGCTCACGGGATTCTTGACCACCTCTGCCATCATGGAGCTGATACCCATCTTTTCAGAGATGAAAAAATCAGGGCTTAGATGGGTGCAATGACCCCCCCAAGGTCACACAGCTAGGAAGTGGGAGAATCACCCCAGATGTATGTGACTGGGAGCCAGCCTCCTGACCACAGTGCTCTGTGACTGTCCACACCCCTTCCAGGCAGGCGGGCACAATGGGTGTGCAGAGCGCTGGGCTACTAAAGGTACAATGAAAGGTGTTTCCTCCAGTCTCAGCTCTGTGGAAATGGACAAAAGCATCCTTGAGGGAAGCCCAGAAAGCATTAAATATATGCCTCTGTGTCCCTGATTCTTCCCTATATGTCCTGCACGAGTGAGCATACACATGCACACGCAAACACACACACATGCACACACGCATGTGCAGACACACACAGTCTGAGTGTGTCTCCACCCCTGAGTTCCCGAGGGAGTAGAGGAAGCCCCCTCTTTTACCTGGTAGTAGTAGAAAGGGGACAGGATGTAATTCAGCATTTCCTGGTGGAACACGGGGGTGATGCTCCCAGAAATCGGGGGGACCAGCCAAATCCAGTCAGCTGGGCAGCCCCCTCGGGAGCGGTACTCATTCTGCATGTACTTCATGAAGGACTCTGCAGCGGAGTGGTGGTCCATGATGGTCACATTCTGCTTCTAAATCGGAAGGGGGCAAGAAGGCGAGTGGATGAGAGGAGTAAGGAGAGTGGCCGGGGAGCTGCAGGGCTCCCGGGTGGACCATGGGAGGGCCTGGCAATCTGTAAAAATGGAGTGTAATCCCCTGGACCCATTCTCACTGATGACAATAAATACCCAAATGCAAGGTACAGCCAGAGCCTCTGAGGAGCCTAAGCAAGCACAATAGCCGTGGTCAGCCCTCAGACCACAGGCTGTCGCCCTTGGCCCTCTGGGGGCGGCGTCCAGCTTCTCAGGCCATGCTCACACTCTCCCCAGACTCCCAGCAAATGGCTCTCTGGATGCTGTTGAATCAAACCACAGTGCGTTTTTTGTCACTTGTTGGCAGAGAGTTCCAGGAATCACCTCCCAGAGTGGCTGTCTCAGCTAAGAAGGAACTAGACATCTCTGAAGAGGGCTGAAGCCCTGGGGGAACTACAGCATATCGAAGACAAATTACCACCACATCCCACGTCTTAAAGTTAGAATCCAAGGGGCCTGAGCCTTTTTGGAATGATTCAGTAAGAGCAGCCACATTGTCTGGCGCAACTCATGCAGTCAAGAGACATTTGTTTCATGGAGTAGTTCAAACCTTGGGCTCTCAATAGCTCTGTGACCTTGAGCTATTAGTTCCTTAACCTCAGTTTTCTCATCTGTAAAATGGGGATGGTAACAGTTGGTACATCATCATGCTATTGAAAGGATGCAATAAATAAGGGATGTGCCTGGGGGTCCAATCGCTAAGAATCTGCTTGCAAGAGGGAACATGGGTTCAGTCCCTAGTCTGGGAAGTAAGATCCCACCTGCCATGGGGCAGTTAAGCCCATGCACTGCAACTACTGAGCCCATGTGCCCTACAGCCCGTGCTCTGAAACAAGAGATGCTACCGAAATGGGAAGCCCACGCACAGCAAGCAGAGAGCAGCCTCTACTCGCTGCAATCAGATGAAAGCCTGTGCACAACCACGAAGACCCACCACAGCCAAAAATAATTTTTAAAAATCTTAAAATAGTTAACAAGTAAAGCATAAAACATGCTCAGTAAGTGTTAGCTGCTATTATTGTTTCTATCTACCAGGAACTGCATATAGAGGTGGAAGACGCAGCCCTGTTTCTGCTTTAGATCGTGTTCTAACTGTGGGGAGGCAGAAGGACCTCAGCCGTTTCACATGGCCTGACAGAAGCTACGACGGAGGTCAGAGCAGGTGCTGACGGAGGGCTGAGGGAGGGCTATGCTCAGACAGGGTCCCGGAGCAGAGATAGGGGACTTTAGAGGCAGCTTCTAAGAGGAGGTGAGTTCCTTAGAGACAGCTTCTAAGGAGAGGCGAGTTTTGAGAGACGGGTACAAGTTAGGCAGCGGACGGGCATTGCTTGAGACCAGGTCAGGAGGCAGGAGAGGAGCCCGCTGGTGGAGGGACTAGTAGGACCAGCCACGCCTTGTAAACTTTTAAATACACAGCAACTGGGGGCTTCCCTGGTGGCTCAGACGGTAAAGCATCTGCTTGCAACATGGGAGACCCAGGTTTGATCCCTGGGTCGGGAAGATTCCCTGGAGAAGGGCATGGCAGGCCACTCCAGTATTCTTGCCTAGAAAACCCCATGGATAGAGAAGCCTGGTGGACTACATACAGTCCATGGGGTGGTAGAGTCGGACACGACTGAGCGACTAACACTTCACTTTTCACACAGCAGCTGCAGGACGCCAGACCAGTTTTAGGCTCTGGAGCTGATGGTGATAGTGGTGGGAATGGTTGCAACAGTAATAAATAATAATAACAACAAAACTGATGCTGGACTTCCCTGGTGGTCCAGTGGCTAAGACTCTGAGCTCTCAGTGTGGGAGGCAGCGGGGACTAGGTTTGATCCCTAGGTGAGGAGCTACTAATATTTAACAGATTCTACATGCTGCAACTAAAAGATTCCTCAAGCCGCAATGTAAAAGGGTCCTGCATGCTGCGATGAAGACTGAAGATCCGTGTGCAGCAACTAAGACCAGGTATAGCCAAATACATAAATAAAACAGAAAAAAAAAAAAAAACTAATGCTTTTTGAGTGTTCACTGTGGGTCAGGAACTGCAGCTAAACAATTTGCATTGGTTTTCATTTCATTTTTACTGTAACCTAGTGAGGGAGGTACCATTATTATCTCTGTTTTGCAGATGAGGAAATGAGCCCAAGTCTTTTGAAGCTGACCCCGAAGGAGGGTCACGGGGAAGTCCTGCCTGGAGACTCTCAAGCAGTGGAGGGACGTGGTCAGCAGTGGTCAGGAGACTGCTGAGGGTCAGCAGATTTTCTGGGACGTATCCACATCCTGCCAATGTCAGAGCTGATTCCGGGGTCAGGATGTGTGGTCCACAGCCTTGGGGCCTTCCCAAGCTGGGCCAGCTGCAGGGGGCTCTTCCTGACTTGTCTCAGAGCTTCCCCATGCCCCCTACTCCCCACAATCAGGCATGAGCTTGACCTGTCTATAGGGTGACCAGCCCTAGGAAACAGTGCGTATGTATTTACTGGGTGTTTAAAGTCAGCTCCCGCTACTTCCCACAAGGTCAGGGTTTCTATCTGTTTTGTTCACTGCTCATATTCTTGGCCTGGCCTAGTGCCTGACACGTGAAAAATGTACAATAAAACTTTGCTGAATGAATGGATGACTCTCAGCCCAGTGGCCGTGCTTCCAGGACATCTGCCCGCTTTGTGGAGATGATTCCAGCTTCTAAAGCAATAATAGCTTCACACGTCCCATGGCTCCTTCCCACAAGGGGAGTGTTGATAGGAGAGAGAGCAGCAGATGGGCCAGAGGGCTCAGCCCCACACAGAAACCAGCCTGCTGTGTGTGGTGGACGCTGCTGCCCAGATAGGGAAGCAAGAGTAACCACTGCTCGTGTGGACGTGGGCTCTGGGTCTTTCATCCAGTGAATACATTTTTAGCATCTCCACGTGCCAGACACTCTTCTAGGCTCCAGGGGTAGAGCAGTGAACGAGAGAGACAAGGTCCCTGCCACATGGAGCTTACATTCTAATGGGGCAAACAAAGAAAGAAGGAGACGGACTTCTCTGGTGCTCCAGTGGTTAAGAATCCACCTGCCAATGCAGGAGACATGGGTTCGATCCTTGATCCGGGAAGATCCCTCATGCCACGAGGCACTAAGCCCGCACACCACAGCTACTGAGCACATGTGCTGCAAGTACTGAAGCCCACGTGCTCAGGAGCCCACGGTCCACGATAAGAGACGCCACTGCGATGAGAAACTCGCGCACCACAACCAGAGAGCAGCCTCCGCTCACAGCAACTAGGGAAACCCGTGCACAGCAACGAGGACCCAGCGCAGCCACAAATAAGCACAGAAAGAAAACCAGAAAGGAAGAGAGGGACTATGTCAGGATCTAATAAGGATTGTGAAGGAAAAGAAAGGGGTAAAGGAATAAGAGACAGGATGAAGGGTTGGGTGAGAGTGCCATTTTTATGGTGCAGAGAGGGCTGCTCTGAAGAGGTGATAATCGAGACCTGGCTGAAGGGAAGGAGCTGGTCATAGGATGATTCGTGGCAAGAGTTTTAGGCAGAGGGAAAAGCAAGTGCAAAGGCCCTACGGTGGGGACCATCTTGGTGAGTTTGAATAAAAGCCAGAATTCCACTGTGACTGGCAGAGCTGTGGAGGATAAAAGCCTGACTGGAGGAGGTGGGAGGTGAGAATGTACTATGAGGTCTTTCAATGGTTTGGGGGCTTCCCTGGTGGCTCAGATGGTAAAGAATCCGCCTGCAATGCGGGAGACCTGGGTTCCATCCCTGGGGTGGGAAGATCCCCTGGAGGAGGGCATGGCAACCCACTCCAGTATTCTTCCCTGGGAAATCCCATGGACAGAGGAGCCTGGCAGGCTATAATCCGTGGGTCACAAAGAGTCAGACACGACTGAAGCAACTTAGCACATCAATAGTTTTTGCTGTAAATAGAAGTAGAAAAACAAGGTAGCAGCTGCTTAGGGGGAGTATGTGGCTGGCTAGTCATTTATCTCTTTGAGATGGGAATCATTACACCTTATTGGTCATCAGTGGAAATGATCCAGTGGATAAGGAGACAGCTGCTATGAGAGGGGGAGGATTTTCAGGAATAAAAGTCCTTGAAAATTGGGAGAGGATAGGATTCAGTGTTCAGACGCCAGGATTGATCAGTCTTGAGAGGTAAGGACTTGCCTGTTGCTAGAAGCATTCAAGTTTACACTAGAAGACCTGAGGAGGCTTGTCTCTGTATCCCCCAGCACCTGACATAAACCGGGTATTCAACACTGTTGGATGCACGAATAAATGAGCAAAGCTGTAAGGGGAAAATCAAGAACGACACGAGCGGCTGCACCAGATAGGCTTCTAACCAGAGCACCTTCAGACCCACAGACAGCACACATGCCTGGAAACTGTGGAGCACAGCGACGTTGATCTCAACGACAGCCCGGTCCTTCCAGAGTGAGGCCAGCTTGTGCGTTTCCAGGCCCATCCTTCTGCCCACTTCCTGCAGGGGCAGAGAAATGGGGGTGAGTCGGTCCCTGGGGCCCCACCCGCAGGCCCGCACCTCCAGCCGGCCCAGCTGGACAGTCCTCATTACCTCCAGGATGTTGTATCGCTGGACGTCGCAGAAGTCCCGGACTCCAACCTCCGTGCCCATGTACCACCCGTTGAAGGGGCACCCTGGGAACTCGAGGCCGCCCACCTCAAGCAACATGTTGGCCACAGCTGGCAAGGCGTACCACTTGAGCTCCAGCTCCCGGAACCATTCGTACCTGGTAGGGAGGCAGGGCTGGTGGCAATGGAGCCTTCACTTCGGCCCACACTCATGCCCTAATAAAAGCTTCAGAAAAAGAGTTAACCAAGAAAACTCCTTTTCAAGTGCTGATCTCTAAGTTCATCCCACCTGGAGAGGTGGCTTGGACATAACATGTGGCTAATTACGCATTCATTCATGAGATTATTCAAGCAAACGTATTAAGCATCAAGTAAGTAGCAGGCTCTGGGCTAAATGCTGAGGACTCAACAGAATATAGCAATTAAGGATGCCAGTGTCAGAAAGCCTAGGTTCAAGTTCTGCCTGACTGATTATCAGCTGTGTGACCTTCAGATATTACTCAGCCTCTCTGAGCCTCAGCATCCCCACCAGCAAAGTAGAGATAAATCATGGGATTACTGTGAAGATAATAGTACCCTTTACTTGTATATTCATTCACTCCAGAAATATTTATAACTGAATACCTACTATGAGCCAGACATCTTGCTAGGTGTTGGGGATATATTGCTGAACAAGAAAGACAAGATCCCTAATTCTCGACCTTACAGACTACAAATAGGTAAACAAATAAATGAGAAAATAAAGACAAGGTGATGGGACTGCCCTTGCGGTCCACTGGTTAAGAATCTGTCCTGCAATGTAGGGGACTCAGGTTGAATCCCTGGTTGGGGAAGTAAGATAACTATGACCTCATGTGCTGAGGAGCTGCTAAGCCCAAGGGCCACAACCAGAGAGAGTCCGTTGTGCTTCCCAAGTGACGCTAATGGTAAAGAACCTGTCTGCCAATGCATGAGACATAAGAGATGCAGGTTCGGTCCTTGGGTTGGGAAGAGCCCTGAAGGAGGAAATAGCAACCCACTCCAGTATTCCTGCTTGGAGAATCCCATCCATAGGGTCACAAAGAGTCAGACATGACTGAAGCGACTTAGCATGCACACAGAGTCTGTATACCACAACTAAGACCGGATGCGTGCAAATTAATCAATATTAAAAAAAAAAAAAAAAGCACAAAGTGATATGTTAGGTGAAGGGTAAGGGTTCCTACCCTAGACTGGGTGTTCAGAAGAGGCTTCTCAGAACAGGTAATGGAAATACCTCATTAACAAGAAATGAACTCTGCAAAATGCTGAAGAAAGGGCCTGTCCGGCAGAGGGAACAGCAAGTGCAAAGGCCCTGAGGTAGGACTAAGTTCAGTATATTTAGAGGATAAAAATAATGGCCCAGCCTAATACCTGCTACATAGTGAGTGTCAACGTATGGAGGTATTTCTGTAATTCAGCCCCGGAGCAGAGGCTGAACCCGATGAGCTCTTGAAATACTGTCACCTTATCCTGTCACCACAGTCAGGAGATGAATGGCTAAGAGAGTCGGCAGGAAGGTCAAAGAGGCCTGGGCGTCCAGTGTGAGAATCTCAGGGCCTTTCAAGGCTCCGCCTCCCAGGGTCACCGCTTCCCAAGCTCCCAGGACCCAGTCTACCTAAGCCATTGCTTTCCTCTCCCCTTCAGCATCTCCTCATAAGTCTGAGGCCCGACAAAGCTGCTGTACAAGGGTGATGTGGTGGGCTTGGAAAGCCAGCCCTGCTGGGCATCAAGCTGCTGCTGGCTGGGCTTTGGGGGAGGAGCAGGGAGGGTCCTGAGGACTGCGATCTCTCTTCGGAAAGGAGGGGGCATGAACTCACGCGCTCAGCACCCACAGCCTGCTTACCTGGGATGTTCCATGGGCACCTCAAGCACAAGGTCAGGGGGGATTTCGAAGAGCTCTGGGTCGCGGCCGTCAGCCTGCAGGACTAGAGGCAACACGTCGAAGCGGCTGTACTTGGGCTTCCAGCCGAGGTCGATGCACAGCTGGGGGCAAGACAGGCCCAGTGAGCCTGGAGACGCCGGTCCCTGGGCCGCTCTGGGTTCCACTCTCACCCACCAAAGCTGGGTCTGGTACCTGTGTGAACTCCACGCTGGCGGGGTCCCCTCTGATGCTGCCATCTGGCATCTGGTAGCCGGCATAGCGGATGAGCTGGGCGTTCCAGACCCGGAAGTCATGCTTCCCATCGCTCCGCTGGGGGAACACGGTGATGGCCGACCTTTCCCAAGACGAGGATGGTACTGTTTGCCACCCGGCTTCGGTGGGGGCTTCCAGCCACCACCCCCCTAACAGGTCCCCCTCCCCCTCCCATCTTCCCACTCCCCAGCGCTCTGCCTGAACCAAACCCCTGCAGCCCTGAGACATGCCAGGCTCTCGCCAGCCTCTGTGTAGCCTGTCCACTTCCTGACATATCTGCTCCTTCCTCCCCCCACCCCGGCTCCTACCCTTCCTTGCAGACCAGCGCAGGGACCGCCCCTCCAGGGAGCCCTTCCCACCCTTCAGGCTGTCCCGGCCCTTTAAGCAGATGGACCCTCTCTTTTTGGGGTCGAGTTAGCTGGGTGTCTTTCTAGTGCAAGCTGTAGATTTGCAGTGGGCTGGAGCCTCGGCCCTAGGGTCCTGCTCACTTCCCACCCACAAGCCTAGCCCTGTGTCGGGTCCCTATCAGGCAGACACTGAGTGTTTGCTGAACAGAAAAATAAATGAGTGACTGAGTGAGTTGGCCTTGACCTCCCTGGTTGGGGGAGGGAGATGGTAAGGGAGACGGTTTGGGGTGGGTACGGATGAAAAGTCCCTCACCTCCAAGGGAAACACCACACTGGACCCACCAGCTGCAAAACCCACTTCTCATCCCCTCTACAAAGTGGGGACCCTAACCTTGAAGAGTGAAGTTACCTCTTAAAGATCCCCCCTGTCTCCTCCAAATGGCTCTAAGTCAGAAAGAAACCAAGGAAATGGACCACTGATGAGGCACCAGGCTCACGGAGGCAGGCTCACTATGAAGACTCCCTGAAGAAGCCAAGGTCTTTCTACTTTCTTCCTCTCTGGCCTCTCTGGGAGCTTAAACCCGCCTGCATCTCTCGGCTAAGCCTCAGGGGGCTGTGCGGGGCCCCAGCCGTGGCCTCAGGATAGGCACACGCACCTGATGTTGCCGTTGTTGGTGGCGTAACGCACGTGTCTGCAGATGTGTTCGAACATTTCCTGGGCCGTGGAACAGCTCCGGGCGTCAAAGACCTGCGCACAGCCCACCCAGACCATGTCCGTCAAGGACCAGGAGGACAGAGGCCTCGGCGGGGCTGATCAGAAGCTGAGTCAGGAGGGACTGAAGGAGCAGCCCAAATCCCCACCACCTGAACATCCTGCAGAGGTGTGCACCCGCCCCCCGCCCCTTCTTCCTCCTTCTGCTTTCCTGGGGGAGCCCAGGCGCTCCCCGACTTGGAAGACCCTATCTAAACCTAACCCTCAAGAGAACTGGATTCTCAAGCACCATGATTTCCACAGCCTAGTTGCTTTAAACATTTCACATATGGCCTCCAGCACATTTCATTACAGCCAGAGCCCATGCTGTTGGCATTTCTCATCTATTTTTCTGTCCAAGTATTTTCACTACTGTTGTTTAGGCGCTAAGTTGCGTCTGACTCTTTTGTGACCCCATGGACTGTAGCCCGCCGGGATCCTCTGTCCATGGGATTTCCCAGGCAAGAATACTGGAATGGGTTGCCATTTCCTCCTCCAAGGAATCTTCCTGACCCAGGGATCGAACCTGCATCTCCTGCATTGGCAGGCAGATTCTTTACCACTGAGCCACCCAGGAAGCCCACAGTTACCCAGCAATAAATGTAAAGATGACCTAGGAGGCTAGGATAAAGAAAATGTTTTCTAAAAGACAAGAATTCAATCAAGGTGAAGAACCAGGTCCACAGCAATAATACTAGCAAGGCCGTTTGGTTTCATGCTGGCATTTAGTCTCTTGGATTCAACACAAGGGAGAAAGACGGGCTAGAAATCCTGGTGCAGAGGTTGGAGTCTAGACTCTGGGGGGGGTGGGTGTCTGTGAGCCCTCATCTCAAGTGCAGGGATGGAGAGAGAGAAGGTGAGGACCCTGCACACAGCTCAGGGCCCGCGTGCCCGCCCCCCAGCTTCCTCTCCCGCTCCTCCCTCCTCCGTCTAAGGGCATCGACCTGCAGGTTCGACCACTGGATCCTCCCGATGCAGCGGGGGGCGTTGCGCCAGGCCTGCTTGGTGGCAAAGATGAGCTCATCTCCCGTCAGCTGGTAGGTTCCTGTTGTTTCTATCTCCTTTGTTACCGCTTCCACCCTGGCCAGATGTTCCTCTATTTTTGCCCTGCGGGACAGGAAGACATCAGGAAGATCAACAATGAGATGGTTTTAAATGGAGACTGATTCAATCCGCAGAAGCAGGAACTGAACGAGGACACCGGGAGGGCAAGATGCCGCTCAGGGAGACCGCCCCCTCCAGGGCAGCTTCATGGGCATGCGTCCAGCGCGCCAAGCTCAGCAGGGCCCCACTGGGCTTAACATCCTGCTCTGTCTGTCTTGAATTCTTAATCATTCACGAACAGGAAGCCACCTTTTTATTTTCACACTGGGTCTTGCCAGTTACATAGCTGGTCCTGATCCCACCGGCTCCCTTATTTGCTTCCAGGCACCTTTTCTCTAGTCATACTCATCTCAGCGAAGAGTGCAATGCTTTTCAATGGTCTTGCAAGACCCAGACCAGCATCCATCAGGCTGCAGCCACATCCTGCCTCTTGGCCAGGGGAGCACTGATCCACCTTCTCTTAGTTAAGAGATGAGTCAGTTCCTCCCCTGCACTGAAGAGTCACTAATGAGCCGAGTACTGGGCAACACCACCCATAGTCAGGGTCCCATTGAGTCTGTGACGGAGGCGTTTTTGTGTCCTTGTTATAGTTGATGTATCTGGTAGGTTAAGTACTGGCCTGGAAACAGACGTGTGATAAAAAGCAAGCCCAAGATTCAGACTCGGGCTGCCCCGATGCCAAGCCCAGGCTCTTAACCTTCTACCTTTCACCCTAGGAGGTGGATCGCAAGCCCAGAGATGTGGAGGGCCTGCCCACATTTTCCTGGTCAGGTCCGGGCAGGGATCGGCTCTCAGGACTCAGCCGTCAGGGCCCCAGGGTTGTTCAAGGAGGTGTCCTCCACAGTGTCGTCCGACATCGCAGGGTCCCCACAGCAAGCTTTCTCAAACCCGGTGCCACTTGGCCAGCCCTCCCATGTGAGATTTCCAAACTGGCTTCTGCTCTCCCCTCTCAGGCTTGTAAAAACATCCCACAGCCAGGAAGGTTTTGAAACACATGCACACAGAGCAACCTTGAGATTTCCAATCAGCACCAAAGACGTCTGAAAGCGCAACAAACAAAACTATTTAAGGAATGAACTCTTGATTAAGAAGAGTGGACAGCTCAGGACAAAATGGCCTTTCAGTGGATGAAGAGTGTCTCGACAACTCTTCCTTGATTAAAGAAAAAAGCTGAAAGACAAAACACTTGGTGCTATTTATCTTCAAGGACACTCCTCGCATAAGGACCTGCTGGGTGAGGTTGAGGCTGCCCCACCAATGGCAGCCCTCCCCCCACAACCCGCAAACAAAGCTTCTAGCAATATGTTTCATTCTGCATCCAAGCATGGAAACAGTAGTGACTACCAGCACGCTGATGCTGCCAACATACTTGGTAGTGTTAATATGTGACTTTTTAAGAAAAGATTAAGTTTTCACTCAACTCCTTTAGAGTTTTACATTACGCCTTTGTTTTCAAATAGTCACATTTCTATGGCACTAAAATGCTATGACGCCTATTAGTTCTGAAAAAAAAGGGAGTGGCTTTTGGCATCAGTAAACTGGCTTTGGACAGAACATTCAGAAAGCTATCATTTCTGACTATACAATCCTCCACCTACAAAAGACTGAACTGGTCCAGGTGTGGGAATGGGCTGCCATCTGTCACTCACACCCCCAAGACCTCTTGGGGGAAACCAAGGCACGGACTTGTGACTGTGAAAACTTCTTCCCTCTGTGAAAAGCAAATGGATTTGAATAGCTATCAGCAGCAGCCCTGTAGCTTCCCCAGCTAACCACCCCCCAACTGCCTTCCAAACACCAGCAGGAACCCCTTAGGTCCAGCACAAAGTCTGAGCCTTCAAAATCAAAGAGCTGGATGCTAGATCATTGAGTTTTAAAGCAAGGGCTCTGGCTTAAAATGCCTGAGTTCAAATTCCAGCTCTGGGACTGCAGAACGAGTGACTTTGAACAAGTTACATCTCCTCCACGGGCTCTGGCTTCCCTGTCTGTAGAGCAGGTAGGATAATCACAGTACCAGTCCCATAGAGCTGTGGTGAGCCCTACGTACAAGGCAGAGTCCAGAATATACGTAGCACATCAAAACAGTGGCCCAGTGAAGCCCACTGAGAAAATTCCCGGGGGCTTCCCTGGTGGTCTAGTGGTTAAGAATCCACCTGCCAATGTGGGGGACACAGGTTCGAGCCCTGGTCTGGGAAGATCCCACATGCTGCAGGGCAACTAAGCTCGTGTGCCACAACTACTGAGCCCACACGCCACAACTACTGAAGTGTGAGCACCTAGAGCCTGTGCACATCAAAAGTGAGAAGCCCACGCACCCCAGTGAGGAGTAGCCCCCATTCACCTCAACTAGAAAAAGCCCATGTGCAGCAACGAAGACCTAGCACAGCCAAAAATAAAATAAATCTTAAAGAAAAAATTCCTGGACCCTGAAAGTCTTCTTAGTCAACAATCGAGCAGAAAACCTAAGGACCTTGGACTTCCCAGTGACAGAGCATTTCCGCAGAGGTTCTATTTACACGACACAGGCAGTAGCAAACCCCTGATGGAGTTCTCAGTCTACTTAGAATTGCCTCCGGAGCTTTTAAAGAACAAGGATGTCCGCCCCCTCCCCACTTCCTGAGAAGCTGATGCCCTTGCCCAGGGGACCCTGGCATCAGTATTTTACAAGGTCCTTAACAGCAACTACTGTGCAACCAGGCTGGAGGATCACTGGCCCCAGAAGATAAGGACCTCTTTCATAGACTCAAGGTCCCTTCCAGCTCACACACTCCAGGTCAGAGCCAGGGGGTGTGGCATCACCAGGAGCCAATCTTTCTGCCACAGTGGGTCCCAGGGTACTTCTGTGGCTCGCTTCCTACAGTAAAGTGCCTTGTGGGGCTGCATCGTAAAAGCCACACTCCCCTCCCAGCCCATAAAACAGCAAATCCATTCCCTCGGCCTTTCTGTCTTATAATCCCTTTGCGTGTTTTATTTTAATGATATAAATGGACTTAAATTAAGAGCCATATAGTTTATGCAACTCAGAGATACAGATCCCAACAGAGAACAGTACAAAGAGCTCTCTCCAAGTCAAGCAGCCTGAATTCCAGCTGGGACTGAACTCTAGCTGCTACTGGGCTTCCTGGTGCACACCTGGAGGTGGAGGGCTTGGCTCGGTGGTCTCTGAGGTCCTTTCTATCTCAAACATTTCATAATAAAAGGTTTTGCATATCAACTCATTGCTTTGCGCCAGGATGCTGTTTCAAACGTATTTAATCCTTGAAACAATCTTAGGAACAGTTTTATCATGACCCTGCTTTGGACTTATGAGGAAGTGGAGATGCAGAGAGGATCTACTTGGGAAGCAGATTTCCCAAAAATACAGAACCAGCTACTGGTTGAGCAGAATCCAAACTCAAACGTTTAGACACCTGACCCACATTTTCAACCAGTACCACCATGCTCCTTTCTCTTACTGTTTTGAGAACCTATCCAAGGTCTTTTCCCTGAAATGCTGTGTCTTAGCCTTGGGTTCACTGCAAATCTGGGAAGGAAAGAGGTTTGGGGTCAGAGGGAGATGGCAGGAAACTAGAGAGTTCAGGGGAGGGAGAGGGAGCGATGCTGAAGGAAGCGAGCCTTACTCTTTGAAGGAGCCGTAATACTGGTTGACAAATTCGATAGCTTGAGGTAGAAGCTCGTCTGGGGGGGTTGGCTTGTCCCGGGGTCCTATGGTCATACTTTTGGGGTTCATGATGGATGCCAGGCAAGACTTGGACTTGCAAGAGAGATCCTGGAAGGAAAGAAGAGGTGGTGAGGCTGATCGCTCGGTTCCTCAGCACAGGCATTGATGGCCATCCTCTTCCAGGGCCAACTCTCCTGGCCTCCTCCTTCCACTCTGGCTGTTCCAGCTCCCCACCACCCCTCTCTGCCTCTGCGGCACCTCCTCCTTGGGGTCGACCAGGCTTTTCCTCCATCCATATCTCCTCTCCTCTGACTGGCTGAACACCACGGGCTGTGGGCTGGGGCCGCCTCCCAGCCAGCCCTAGTTGTTGTTCTTTAGTCTCTCAGTTGGGTCTGACTCTTTTGCAACCCCAAAGACTGGAACCCTCCAGGGTCCTCTGTCTATGGGATTTTCCAGGCAAGAATACTGGAGGGGGTTCCCATCTCCTTCTCCGGGAGGGTCTTCTGAGCCAGGGATCGAACCCAAGGCTCCTGAGTCTTTTGCACTGGGAGGCGGATTCTTTACAACTGAGCCACCAGGGAAGTCCCCAGCCAGCCCCGGACCCAGAGCAAAGTCAACAGTTCGAATGCTGGGAACATCTCGACTATCTTCTCATTTAAAGAAGCTGATACGACTCCTGGGGACAAACTACTGCTGTTCAGCCAAAATGAGTTGAGAAGGGGCAAATCCTGAAGTAGGGGATGGCACAGAAAAAGTCCTGAAAGGAAGCACACTCGTAGGTGAACAGAGGTCATTTCTGGAAGGCGTGGGAAGTGATTCTGCTTTCATGGCCCTGAAATTTTCAGTTCTTTCCTACTTTACAATCACAGAATGCATATAGACTTAGAATAAGAAACCTAGAAGTTAAGAAGCCTTAAAGGGCACTTAGTCCGACTACTCGCTGGATGCTTGGAACCCCTCTCCAATCTCCCTACCAAATAGCACTTGAATCCTTTTCGTGACAGGGAGCTCACTTATGATGTAGTTCAGTTCAGCTTTGGGCAATTCTTAGAAAATTCTCCCCGATGTAATGATGAAATCTGTATCTCTGAGAAAGAATTCATGTGTTCCTGTAATTCTTTATCTCACCTTCTGGATTATCCATCGTCTCTGGGGTAGGGGGAGGGAGGTTGGGAGAGTGGGATGGGGTGGAGCTAACAGAGAGCATCATTTAGTCCTACTGTGATTCATGAGAAACAGGAGTCTCTGTTCCCAGTACCCTTTGACCAAGCAGATGGCTGTCTGGTTTGCTGATGGGGCCATCTGTTTGATTCATTAACAGCCTTGATGGCTTTGCCAGTTTGGGACAAACGTTGTTCTCGAGGGACTTCCTTGGTGGTCTAGTGGTTAAGAATCTGCCTTGCAATGCAGGGGACGCAGCTTCAATCCCTGTTCAGGGAACTAAGATCCCACATGTCACAGGGCAACTAAGCCTGCATGCCACAACTACCGAGCCCACACCAGAGACTGCATGACATCACAAAGGTCTCACACACCGCAACTAAGACCTGAGGAAGCCAAAAAGAAGAAAGAAAAGTAGCTCCTCAGACTGCTCACCCCTTTGGCCTTCTGGTGAAGCGTGTCTTGGAAAGTCACTCCACTGCCCCAGTTTTTGATCCTCACATGCCGTGGACAGGCTGACGGGGGTGCGTCCAGCTTGCCCAGGGGATCTGGAGATGTCTAAGAGGGAGGCAGAAAAAACAGGGATTTCCAAGTGTCTCCAACCTCAGGACTGCAGGGGTCTCTCCCAGCCCCGAGGCCCTGCTTGGGCCTCGGGTGGGCGGGGAGTTGTGGGTGGCACATGGGTCAAGGTGTCAGCCCACGGCCCTCCTCCCTTTCCGCTGGCCAGGCCACCTGGGCCAGAGTCTGCTGGGAGCTCCAGGTGCCTGGGCCACTGGCCAGGCTCCTGTCCTCATCCGAGAGCCTGCCAAATGCTCTCTCAGGGGAGTTACAACAGGAGGGATTAAGGGGCATACATGGCACAGGTCACCATCACAGCCGCTAATCCTGAGAATAGAAAATGGGGCAAGGAAGAAGGGATCGCAGCCTTCAGGGAGGCACTGGAGAATATGCAAATCAGTCCTCTGCCCACCTCTGTGGAACACTAAGGGCCAAAGCACGCGGGGAGGACGGAACCGGTGGACCAGGGACTGGGGCTGGGCCTGGAGGCTCAGCTGCCAAGTCTGGGATCACCTCTGAGGGTCTCACTCCGACTCCACAAGTGGTCTGCTCCCTCCCAGGGCTGCCTGCCCACACAGACACGTCACCCAGATGCCCACCCCCCTGGGGGTCCTCCACTCCTGGTCACCATGGCCCACTGCCTCTCTCCCAAAGCTCTTCCTCGCCCCCGCCTGTGTCCCTGGGTCTCTACTCACTGCCCAGACCCCAGCGTCCACCAGGCTGTCCAGCCCGCATCTGTCCGGGTGAGGGAGGAAGGGGCTTCCCGCACCCGAGTGACTCACTGACCTTTACCGTCCCCGTGAGGGGCTGGGGAGACTCATTCCCGTGCTGGCCCGGGCTGTGACGTTTGGGGTCATCCTGTGTCACTGGACTGCAAAAGGAAACAGCTCTCATGAGATGGAGTGTCCGAGGGCAGAGAGGGAGCCCGGGGTCGCCTCGGCCGGCCCTCATTTGACAAGGCGGGGAGTGAGATCTAGAGGGTGGGAGCGAACGTCATGGTCTCCAGCCAGCGTGGCGGAGGGGGCGGCCTCCGCACCATCACCCTCCTCCTTCCTCTTCTTCTCCCCTCACCTGCCCCCCAACAAAGCCAAAGAGTCAAGAGGGCAGCTGAGCCAAAGTTAACAGGCCAAAGGGTGACCCACAGGATCTCTGTGAAGATGACTCCCTCAGAAGGCAAGCACAAACAAGGTGCAGAGAGGAGCTGGCAGAGAGCAGCTCCTTCAACCCTGCCCTCCCAGGCCAGCAGTATTGCCCGCCACCCCACTTAAGCTGTTTTTCTTTAAAGCACTTGGTTCATCCTGGTTTATTTATTTGTTCTAAAATTTGATTATGGAAAATGTTAAACAGACACAATTAGAGAGAAGAGTGTAATAAACCCCTGTAAGCCTGTCACCCAGATTCAGCCCAATTAAACAATTATCAACCCACGGCCAATTCTGTTTCAACATTACTCTCCCAGCCTTCGTTCTCATTTTAAAGCAAGTCTGAGACATCATGCCATCCATAAATACCTCAGTATTTCTAGAAGATAAGGATACTTTAAATATATATATTGGTTATATTTGCTTGAAAACAACAGATTTAGAAGAATTTAACTTGGGACTTCCCTAGTGGTCCAGTGGCTGGGACTCTGAGCTTCCGATGCAAGGGGGCCCGGGGTTCAATCCCCTGGTCAGGGAACTAGATCCCACATGTTGCCACTAAGACCCAGCGAAGCCAAATAAATATTTTTAAAAAGAAGAATTGAGCCTATCGTTTGAAGCAGAAAAAAGCCCTAATAGTCTGAAATCACTCAGAAACCACTGGTTCCGGTTTGGGATTTTAGGATTGCTCTCCCTACATATACTACAGAGAACAGAAGGTGTGAGCACCCCTCTAATAGTCACACCCACACATGCCTCCCCCTGCGGCATCTCAGGAGGAAAGCTTATCGTGTCCCACATTCTCTACAGTATTTTCTAGGGTGCGCACACATCCCAGGGGAAAGGTGATCAGAGAGGACAACAAAGGTCGCTCATTTTCCACCTTACACACACTTGTGATATCAGAAAACGACAAATGAGTGTGTGCTGTTCTGTTATTAGAAAAAGTAATGACCATTTTGAGCTGCGGTGTTGGAGGAGACTCTTGAGAGTCCCTTGGACTGCAAGGAGATCCAACCAGTCCATTCTGAAGGAGATCAGCCCTGGGTGTTCTTTGGAAGGAATGATGCTAAAGCTGAAACTCCAGTACCTTTGGCCACCTCATGCGAAGAGTTGACTCATTGGAAAAGACTCTGATGCTGGGAGGGATTGGGGGCAGGAGGAGAAGGGGACGACCGAGGATGAGATGGCTGGATGGCATCACTGACTCGATGGACGTGAGTCTGAGTGAACTGCGGGAGTTGGTGATGGACAGGGAGGCCTGGCGTGATGCGATTCATGGGGTCGCAAAGAGTCGGACACGACTGAGCGACTGAACTGAACTGAACTGAATGACCGTTTACATCGTGCTGCGCTGTGCTCAGTCACTCAGCTGTGTTGGACTCTTTGCAATCCCATGGACGGTAGCCCACCAGGCTCCTCTGTCCATGGGGATTCTCCAGGCAAGAATACTAGAGTGGGCTGCCTTGCCCTCCTCCAGGAGATCTTCCTGACCCAGGGATCAAATCCAGGTCTCCCACATTGCAGGCAGATTCTTCACCCTCTGAGCTACCAGGGACAACCGTTTACATTAGCATTATGTAATTAACTACATATATTATATGGTTGCATTGTATGATTTATAACTATAAAGAGACAGTGTCCCTTTAAGAGAAAGTGAGTATGTATCAGAAAGCATCTTCATTCTGATTCAGGTGATTCAGTAGGCCTATACCACGCCCTCCCTGTGACTGGCTATCGTTACCCCACTGGTCTGGTCTGGTGTGCCCCACCAGAAAAGAAGCCAATACAGGGAAATCTGGACACTCAGAACAGGTAAGCCATGACTGAGTTGTCGTCATGGGGCTGCTTACGCGGGAAGATGTTTTGAGGCTGGGGTCCTCAGGGAGGCAATGCCTTACTGCTCTTCTCAAGCTTTTACCATTACCCCCCACCCCGTTCCACCGTTTTATTCTTGTTTCCTCTCCTTTACTTCTGCCTGGTTGGATGGCATCCCTGACTCAATGAACATGAGTCTGAGCAAGCTCTGGGAGTTGGTGATGGACAGGGAAGCCTGGTGTGCTGCGGTCCATGGGGCGGTGAAGAGTCAGACACAACTGGGTGGCTGAACTGAACTGATAGAACTGGAGAACCTGTGACGCTTACTTGTCTACAGTAACTTTTAGATTGAGAAACAACGTCCTTGTTCGCTTAGCAAAACCATTGCCCCCCGATTTAAAATGTTGGGACTTCCCTGGTGACTCAGATGGGAAAGAATCCACCAGCAATGCAGGACACCCAGGTTCAATTTCTGGGTCGGGAAGATCCTCTGGAGAAGGGCACGGCTATCCACTCTAGTATTCTTGCCTAGAGAATCCACGGACAGAGGAGCCTGGCAGGTCAGACTCCTCTGAGTCAGACATGACTGAGCAACACACACACACACACACACACTAAAAAGTTACCTAAAAATCCACTCTACCAATGGACTATATTGAGTCTGACCCTAGTGTCTATGGCTGGGTGATTTTAGGAAGCATCCAATTTCTTCACCATTATAAATAATGCCTCAAACGCTATACTTGAGCTGATGCTGGCTCTGTGTGCGTGTGAGTGTGTGTATGTGTACAAAGGCATAGAAAAAAACCTGGGGTGGGGGGGAATGCTAGCAAATATTAACAGTGATTAGCACTGATAAGATCACAGATGATCTGAATTTTTCTTTATCCGCGTCTGTTTTTTCCAACTTTCTTCAGTGACTTCAATTCCCTCCGTAATTGGGAAATTTCTTTTTAACTTGAAACATGAATATACCGAGCTATGCACAGTCTCCTTTCTCCCCTAGTAAGCAGATTTCTGTGGGTTACTTGCTGGAAGATAAGGGTTCACCCAGAGGGTGAACATATCAAGGTTCTGGAATGCAGGTGTTCTCAGTCGCTAGGCGGTGTCTGACTCTTTGGTTCTGGATACCTATTGCCAAATTATTGCGGTGTCCATCCAGACAATGCAATTTGGCTAAACCCACAGCTGTGCTGGGTCCTGCTTGATCCTTCACGGGAACAGAGGACCCTAAGGATCTGGCATCAAAAGGAAAGCTGAAGTGCGGCTCTTGTTCAGACTCAGCACTGTCCACAGGTGCTCGAGTGACAGGACGCTGAGGTCAGAGCTGCAGTCGGTGTCTCCTTCCGGAGCTGATTCCCTTGCGGTCCCAACTTCGCCACAGGTGTCCATCTCTATATACGGGTGGTGGGGCAGGGGTGGGGTGCGGCAGGAGGCATTCTGGAAAATGGATCTTACTTGTAAAACAAGAACCTCCTTGCTCTTTAATCCTATCTATCCTAACGGGTGTTGCAGCCCCAGTGTTGAAAAATCTAGAAAGCTGCCAAGTGCTGAAACACCCACACAGCCCGCACAGACACCTCTCAGGGGTGCATGTGGGGTTTCTCTGGGTCTTTATGGCTACTGAGTTGCAACCCCTTATGCGTTCTACACCAGGAAAAACTTTTAAGTAAATCCCCATCGGAATCCAACAGAGCCAATATCCCAACCCTCCTATTTTCCCCGGAAAGCCGAGGCTCAGTGCGCACCGGGGTTAGCCTCCCTCCCAGGGTGGACCCCGGCCCGCGCAGTACCTGGCTCGGCGGAGGCGGCAGGCGGGCTGCGGCCGAAGGATCCTGCGGAGGAGCCGGCAGAGCCGGGGCCGGGCGGCCTCGCACGCGGCGCCCAGCCCCTCGCGCATGGCCCGGCGGTGGGCGCAGCTCGGAGGGCGCCCCGCGCCTCGCCGCGCTGGCCGGTTTATCGCCGCCGGATCCCGCAGCCCCCGCCCCGGGGCGGAGCGAGCGACTCGGTTTCATCCCGAGCCTGGATCCGGGCCAGTGTCTCCTCGGCCGGCGGCTGCCTGGTCCGGGCCGGGCGCCCCTCGCCCTGCGCCTCCGCTCCAGCGGGCGTCCGCGGGAAGGTATGCCTTATGGATGCCACTGGACTGTCTCTGGGCTGGGACTCCGGCCTTGGGTTTGTTATTCCCCATGAAGGAACATTAATGACCATCATAATAGCTCCCATTGTACGGTGCGTCATAGTTTACAAAGCAAACTTTCCTGTCCGTTATTTCATCTTCCCTTTACTAACTCCACTCAAGAAGGCAATTCTATATCGTTATCCTCACTTGATAGGAAGCTCAGGGCCCAGAAAAGTGAAGGCTCTTGCTCAAGGCCTCACAGGAGCCCCAGGGCCACAGCTGAAGTTCTCCCACCTTCCAGGGCTGGCCCAGGAAGTACTATTTCTTTCCTGCATGTTCATTTCGATTCCAGGAAAGAAGCCCTAAAGAAGTGCAGACCTAGGGGGTGAGCTTTAGTGGGAGTCAGTGTGGCTGGCCAAGGGCTTGCTCAGGTCCCTTGGAAGCTCCTGGTCCTTATTACCTGGAAGGCGCAACGGGACCACGGACCTTGCTCCCTCTGTGTGTTGCTCCTTATACCGGAGCCGGATAATTCCAAGGGTCCAGACAGAGGCAGGACAGCAGCCTTCGACCTCAGAGTACGGGAGCCTTCCTACACATCCTCCAGCGTGTTTAATCCAAAACCCAAATTAACGTGGAAAGAGGATACATACTTATTCTGAGCCAACTGCAACCCACATTGATTTTGTCCCAAATCCCCTTTAACTTCACCTAGATGTTCTCAACATTTGCCTTTGTCTCTAAAACACAGGCCCACGAACGCCCCATGTTCACTTCCTAATCATTTGTTTTCATAAAATATAGAACCATTACTCACATACAAAGTCCTGGGTCTTATTACACCTGAATGGATTTTAAAATTACTTTTCCAAATCAAAACATATTAATTGGCTCCCACTGCTTTCACGCTAAAATCCCCTTTGTACTGCAGCTTCCTCTTCCAGGAACATTCTCCCCACCCCCACCCCACCGGTGGGTGAAGTCCAGCTGGGCCTGCCTCCTCTCTAAAGCCCTCTCCCCATTCCCATCCCCCAACCCCCAACACGCTCCAGCCAGGCCAGGCCTACAATATTCCCGGGATGGATCCCAGCATCCCCCAGGTCTCCATTCATCCCCCTGTCTACCTCTCTGTCCACCCCACCCTAATTTATAACGCTCTTTAACATTCCAGTTTGTGTGTATTCTTCCCCAAGCCAGTGAGAAGGGTATCCTTTCCCCCGCCCTCTCGCCAGCAGTGGGAACTGGGTCTCTTTCCTCTGTGCCTTTCTCAGCCCAGCACCCACCAGGCCATCGGGGAGGGCCTGTATAGTGTCAAAGTTATGAGTCTGGACTTGGTTCAAGCCTCAGCTCTTCCCCTTTCCAGATGTTGATTTCAAGTAAGTCCACTCAACCTTGTAATATAAGGCTAATAATAATTCCTACCTCATTACTGTCCCAGTAATAGTGTTAATCACTCAGTAGTGTCCGACTCTTTGTGACCCCATGGACTGTAGCCCACCAAGTTCCTCTGTCTGTGGGATTCTCCAGGCAAGAATACTGGAGTGGGTTGCCATTCCCTTCTCCAGGGGGTCTTCCTGACCCAGGGATTGAACCCAGGGCTCCCTCACTGTGGGCAGATTATTTACTGTCTGAGCCATCAGAAAGGACAACACAGTAATAAGGACTTTCTAAACAGTATCTATTCTGTTTAGCTGCTGTGTATGCAATTAATGGGCTTCCCGGGTGGCGCTAGTGGTAAAGAATCCTCCTGCCAATGCAGGAGACGTGACAGACATGGGTTGGATCCCTGGGTCAGGAAGATCCCCTGGAGAAGAAAATGACAACCCTCTCCAGTATTCTTGCCAGGAAAATTCCATGGACAGAGGAATCTGGTGGGCTACAGTCCACAGGGTCACAAAGAGTCGGACACGGACATGCTATGCGATATATGTTATTTACTTAATTGATAAACAAAAGAGCTTCACCGACAGCCCTGTGTCTCCCCAGCAAGGTGTGAGAGGAGTAGCCCTCAGCAAATTATCATTAATGGATGGAACATGCCCAGAACCCAAAGCAGGGCAGCCAGTGTAGTGGTCACCAGCCAACCTGCCTGGGTTCAACTCCTGCCTCTGTTGTTTGCTAACTATGAGATCTCAACAAGTACTTAAGCTTTCTAGCCTTCAGTGTTCCCATTGCTGCAATGTGAGGACAACAAAAATTCCTTCCTCATCAATTGTTGGGAGAGTTAAATGAATTAATGTGTGGTGTTTTCTCCCAATCATCTCTAATATCTGATTTGAGTACTTCTTTCCAGCCTAGCCCAGCTTAAAAAGATGCGATAAGTCAGCTGGTTTGCTTCAGGTCAACCTACAGCTCAGGTCTCCTGAATGGTCCCAAAACACAAGTCAGTGCTATTAGAGGGTCTGAAATTCAAGGCCACAGCCTATAGGCCACACTGTAGAGATTTGGGGAGGAGGGGGATTCAAGATGATCTCAAAGATTAGGGGATGGATTGGGTCTGGATGAATCAAGGGAGGAATGTGCCATGTACAGGAAAGTGAGGAAGGCCTGACTGAGCAGGTGGGATGGACCCTTGGTCTGGGAAGGGTGATAAGACAGAACCCAGCAGTCAAGCCTCCATGGGCGATCGGCAATGGGGAGCCACTGAAGACTCTAGAGCCAGAGCATGGCTTGCTAGAAGGCAAGCTGGAGTGAGAGAGGTCAGAGCCAATGTGGGGGCTGCAGTTAGGGGAGGTCAGGAGGCCAGGGCTGCAGTCATGACGTGAAGAAAGGCAGGAATGACCAAGAAGAGTCAAGGGAGACCTCTGGAGTTCAGAGACCCCAGAAGGAGGGTGGAACTGCTGTCAGACTGCAGCATCTGAATCTGGAGGGCCAGGAAGACATCTAGAGGCAACTGAACCCTGCGTTCTCATCCTGGGTCTCCTGGCCACGTTGGCCACCACAGCCCAGACCGCCTGGTCTCCAGCATTCTCTCCTCCAGTTAAACCCACACTCTCTACCTGGACGACCTTGCTCAAGAATCCACAATGGCTCCCGTTTCCAAGCAGAGAAAAATCCAACCCCCCTGCTCTACATTCAAGCTTCCTAGCTCCAGCCTGGCCTCGCCTATCCCAGCCCAACCCCATGCCCGCCCCGGGCCCCATCACAGTCATGCTGGCTTATGTCTCTGAGGCTTTGGCCACCCTGCCCCCTCCCTGGAATGTCTTTACTATGTCTTTTCACCTCCTCCCAGTCTACCCACCCTTCCACGTCCACACCGAGCCTCCCACTCCTGTGCAGTAGCTAGAGGGGACTTTGTTTGATGTTGCTCAACTTTGTCCTACTGACTGCAGCAATTATAATGCTGTCAGCTGAGAGAGATGCTGTTTATGAAGCACGGACTCTGCCAGGCATGCGGCTCAATTGTTTACATGTCAAAACTCACGTAATCTCCTACCACAACCCCCAGGACACAGGCATTCCTACCCCTTCTTACAGATGAGGCAGTTGAGGCTTAAGGCCAGGGGACTTGCCAAAGGCCCCAGGCTTAAGGTTGCCATTAAGTAGTAAAGCCACCTGTTTATCTGGAGAAGGAAATGGCAGCCCACTCCAGTATTCTTGCCTGGAGAATTCCATGGACAGAGGAGTCTGGCAGGCTCCAGTCCATGGAGTTGCAAAGAGTCGGACACAACTGAGCAACAACACGCACGCCTGTTTATATGCAAGCCCAGGCTAACTGGTGCTGCGTTTCTGGGTTGCCCTGCTGCCTGCCTGCAGGGGGCGCCCTGCCCACTGTAGTCCAGGGGGAAGGCTCCCTCGGAGCCCTGTGAAGCCAGGGGCTTTGGTTTAACTCGGACTGTGGTGTTATCACAGGTGGACTTGTCTTTCCGAGGGAGTAAGCCTCAACCTGGAGTGCGAGGCCATGAGTTCTCCTAGCTTTGGAAGCCTGTCCACTGATCGGCAGGCTGGCACACTAATTCTCTCTGGTTCTATCTCTGGCTTGCTTCTTGTACAAGGTGCAAGGGACTTTGAAGGAAGTCACACCACGCGTATGGAAAGTTTCTGTTGCCTTAACTGTAAAATGAGACAATAAGTTGTACTTCACAGAGCCCCTGAGGAGGGCAGCTGAGTGACAGCCCCTGTGATGGGCCCTAGATGCCCCTGGCCCAGAGTGCTCGGTAAGTTATAATAAACGCTTGTGTTTCTTGAGCGCCTGCTCTTTATGGGCACACTGCTGATAGATCTAGACGCCCACTCTCACGGGGCTTCCCTGATGGGCTGTACAGTCCATGGGGTGGCAAAGAGTCAGACACGACTGAGCTACTTACACTTTCACACTCCCACTCCCATTTCATCCTCAAAATGCTACAGAATGGGTGGAATTGGTTCCCTGGACGGCAGATGAGAACATCTGAGGCTCAGAGAGGTTCACCTGCCCTAAGTCACACAGCTGGTGAGAGATATCTCAGAGCCAGTGAGTGCGGCCCAGCACAGGGCTTAGATACAGTTCATCTAACATGTCCATGTTCAGCTGTGTGTGACCCCGTGGACTGTAGCCCGCCAGGCCCCTGGGTCCATGGGATTCTCCAGGCAAGAATACTGGAGTGGGTTGCCGTGCCCTCCTCCAGGGGATTGTCTTGACCCAGGGACCAAACCCACATCTCTTATGTCTCCAGCATTGGCAGGCTGGTTCTTTACCACGAGAGCCACCTGGGAACATCCTGGTAACCTGCCCCAGGTTGATAGTCAAGATATCTAATCACCAGTGAAGCATGCGCACTGGCAATTCAGAAGGGATGTCGGCCACGATGCTGCCTGGTTCTAACCACTGGCCTCTACTGCCCCCGCCCCCATTCTCAAGTCAGGTATTGCATATCAGACGCTCCCTCCAGGACTGTGCCATGGCCCTGCCTTCTTCACATAGTGTCAGGTGCAACAGTAGCTACATCAAAGAAGCCTCTGGCGAGAGCAGACCTCCAGTGAGAAGCCAGGAGCAGAGAGAAATTCCTAGTGGGCAGAGTGTGGAATGGAAACCCAGAGGAGACCAGCAGGAGGCGGCAGGCAGCAGAGGAGAGCTTACCTGGACGGGGGCTGGTGGCCTTTTTTCACGTTGTTGTTGATGTCCAGTTCCGTAGTCAAGTCCACCTTTTGGGATTTGATTTTGAACAGAAACTGCCAGGGACAGGCCATCTCTGCGGTCTTGCAAAGCACGTCGTTTGTCTGGATTTAAGCTTGGAGGTTCTTCTCTGCAGGCTGAGGAAGGAGAGGGAGAGCGTGACGGGAGGTTGGGGAAGAGGTGACCGGCCTGGGCCTTCTCGGTGTGATTAATCACCACACTGAGGCGTCAGTGCAGAGGGTAACATACATAAGTCATGGACTGCCACTTCATCAGGGTTTTGCGACCTCTGTTCCTCTTCTGGAGTTGTACGTGGGGATCCTATGGATTTAATTCTACAAAGCAACGTAACTATCTCAAGGAAGAACACATAACAATAATGACAAAGCACAAACCCTGTGAGCCTCTTGAATGGGACCTGGCGAGCTTCGTGGTTGAGCTGAAGCAAGGTGGCAAGGAACCTGCTGGTCATTGGAATACCATCTGCCTGGCCCTGCAGGCAGAGTACATCACTGGGGAAAGCTTTCAAGTCATAGCTGTGCTAAATCTTTCCTGATTTTGCAGTTATTATCAATGCTGCCATCTGCTCCTTTTTTTAATTTTATTTATTTATTTGGCTGCACTGGGTCTTAGTTTTGGAACATGGAATATTTTATTTTGTGGCTTGTGAACTCTTAGTTCTGGCATATGGTATCTAGTTCCCTAACTAGGGATCAAACTTGGATCCCCTGAGCTGGGAGCACGGAGTCCCAGTCACTGGACTACCAGGGACATCCCTGCTCCTTTATTATTATGGGGGTGGGGGATAATTATTTGTGGGGAAAAAATGCACTCAATTCTCAACATTTGAGATCTTCTTTTTAAAAAAGGATCAAAGAAGAAGACCTAAGTGGAGGCCCAGTTCTGGTCTGGGCTTGCCCCACCCCCTCCACCTCTCTAATCCCCACACCCACCCCTGCATATCTCCATGGAAAAAGCATTGGGAGCCAGTGTGGTGAGATGTGGCCCTTGGTAACTGGGACTTAGAATCTTAGAGCCTGGGACTTCCCTGGTGGTCCAGAGGTTAATAATGCACCTTACAATGCAGGGGATGTGAGTTCAATCCCTGGTCAGGGAACTAAGATCCCGCATGCCATGGAGCCATTAAGCCCGTGTACCACAACTAGAGAGTCCATAGACGCTGTATCCTGCAACTAAGACCCACTGCAGCCGAATAAATAAGTTAAAAAAAAAAAAAAAAAGACTCTTAGGTCCTCCCAAATCTGGGTTCAAATCCTAGTCTTATGTGACCTGGCTCAAGTTATTTAAAAGACTCATATTTTTTTCTTCCATAAAATAGGCTTAATAATATTTAGCTTACCTTTCCCCTAAAGCTGCATGTTACAAGGGCTGGACAGTATCACCAAGGTAAAAAAGAATTCTCAGTAGATTACTCCCCATTCTCCAAAAAGTTTCCCTTGAAATGTAGCAACTACAGCCAATTTGGCAGAAAACAAAATATGAACAAGATGCCAAACCTCATATTGGCATTTCTTAGATTTTTTTTTTCCACCAGTTTATCTCTATAGGCAGAAAAGTCCCACAGTTTTCTGAGCCTTCCCAAATAGGAAGAAACAGAATCCTCTCAAAACAGAAGCTTCCCCAGAAATGGAGACAACTCACCTTGTGGCTGGCCACGCTGCCTATGCAGGGTCTGGACAAGAGAACTCAGGAGATCTTCACGCTGAGAGCTTTGGAACCGTCTATAGCTGCCCAATTCCCTCACCAAGGGTGGCTGAGAGGTTTCAGACCAGTGACACTGAGTTCTCTAGGGCTAGAGAGCCTCAGTCTTCAACTCACTGCGAAGTTGTGATTACATCGGCAGCTAAGAGGAATTTATACCCAACCTGTGGCTTGCAGGGAGCCGTTGTTGCCTAAGTTTTTTTTTCTTTCCCTAGGGAGTGTCACTGGCTGGCTATACAGTTAGCTAATTTATGACTGGCCTTTGAGTGACTTGATGTTGCTGTTACGTCACTCTGTGTGGGACATCCTCAGTAAACCCAACTCTTCCTGGTCCCAGGTCCAAGACGGTGGTTCATCAGCAGGGTGCTGGGTTCAATAAAGAGGTCATTATGAAGCCAAGTTTTATTTAGCTAAACCATGTTGCCTCACTTTCGTACTCTGGGGGATTTTTTTTTTTTTTTTACACCTCAGCAGGGAGCACTCCAGTTCATTTCTGTCCAGCCTCTTGGTTTTCCAGTTCATGGCAGAAGTCCAGGAAGCCAGGGAATATTGACAATATGGAACACGCTGGGAAATGCTCAGGTTACAGAAGGCCAGTGATGCTGGGTCCTGCCAGTGTTCCCAACAGATCATTCAGCTTGAGGTTTCTGGAAGGGAAGGAAAGCCCTTGGCACAGAGAGACCTGTCAGATGCTGGTATTGCTAATATCTCTCACTTCAGCTCTGAGTAAGGGAGGGCAGAGGGGCAGGTAGAGTGCTTTTCTACAGGGGAAAAAAAAACCTTTCTTATAACAGAGAGTATATCTTAACTTCATGATACTTTCTTAAAATTCCATTGTATTATAGTGCCTCAAACGCAGTGTCCTTATATGGTATGAATTGTTCCATTATAAAAGAAAAGTAATAACTGTTAGGAAAAAATAAAAAATGGAGGGGAAAAAAAACCCACCCTTGTTTTCACCATCCTAATGCATTGCTGTCACAATCCATTCATTTCCTTCCTGCATTTTCCAAATTAATGCAGGATTCTAATCAATTGGATATGCCTAAGATAGGAAAAAAAAACTGGAGAGGGGAAGGCCTACGCACTCCTGTATTCTTGCCTGGGGAATGCCATGGCAGAGGAGCCAGGCAAGCTACAGTCCATGGGATTGGAGAGTCAGACATGACTGAGCGACTACTGAATAAAGACATGAATAGGAGCTCAAAAGATCTTTGTAGAGTGAGTGGTTGAATGAGTGAATGAATGAAAAATAGGAGTCGACTTCAATGAGTTTCAATGTCTCAAGACCATTCTTGTTTTTAGCTGGCTTTAGCCAGTTCAGTTCAGGGAAACTAATGCTACTTGAGGGGAGATACAGAGTCCCTGGGTTCAGAGAGCACAAGCTTAAAGAATAGATAATTATGGATAATTATATGGAGTGATCCATGCAGTGATGCAAGGGTGCTACAGCAGGAGAAGCGGAAACTGCATTGCTCAGGGAAGGTCGACAGGGGAGAGGACACCAGGACAGGGTTTTGGGGGATAATTAGGAGTCTGTCTTACTCTAACCAGGTCCCCTATAATTGCTTCCACATATTCTGGCTGTATCTGCAGCAAATAAGTGTATTAATCCTTTAACTCCTCCAGCAACCCTGAAAGGGTACTACTCCTTGCCATTCATGGACTCCTCTAGAATCTTATCTACTCGACCTCAAAACACCTGGCTGTTTTTGCTTCAGAATATGCAGTTATTCAGTTATTTAATCAATCAGACATAGGATAGAGGCATGGAGGCATGGGCAGTGAGATCCCAGGATGTGTGTATGTTGCCTCTCACTTGAGGCTGGTCCCTGGCTCACTTGCATAAATGCTCCCACCCTGATGAAAAAGATCACTCCCAAACGCAGTCCCCAGAGAGTGTCTCTGTGTCTTCATTATCTTGTCAGTGTACCTCCACAAGGGGCCTCCCTTTACATGACCCCCTGAAATACGTGATGCCTATAACCGGCCAGCTGCCTGTGTGTCCACGGCCTTCTTTGATTCCCCTCCCTGTGGATAGGTGTGGAAACCGAAGCACCTGGAGTCTCAGGTGAATCTGTGGCAGAGTCAGTGGGAACCCAGGTCTGGTGACTCTCTCCCTGCTAAATCGTGAGCTCTGGGGAGTAAGGGACTATGCTGTCCCCATCAACCTACTGACCAGCATGGAGTGGGCATGGGGAAGCACTAGATGAATGAATGGTGGACGAATGAGTGATGGGTGATGCCCCTCTAGGGGCCCTGGAGTAGCTGGCCCAGAGTTAAGGCTCTATAACTGTTTGTTTCCTTTTCCTGTTCCTTTGCATGCTGTTCAGGTTACCAGCCTGAGCTCCGAGGCTGCCATCTCACCTTGGGTCTTGCTCTGACTCAGCATCTGCCAACTGTGATGTTCTTGGCTCCTGGCAGCATTTGGGTCAGCAGTGACTGTCCGACCTGAGCACCAGGTTCAGCACCTGACCTCTCAGCCTGAGGTTCTGGGTTCCAGTGACAGTTCTGGTACTGAGCTGCTATGTGGCCTCAGAAACGATCAGGCCTTAGGACTGACCTCCAGCCCTCTAGTCTCTGGGCCTGACTTTTCACATTAGAAAGAGTGGCCAAGATAAAGTGAGTAAATGAGATACTAGAAAATGCTTTGAACTACGGAGCAAAAAGGTAATCACGCAGGAATTTCTGGTTCCCACTGTGGGTCAGAGAGGAACAATTTACTTTTTGATAAAGAGCAAGCAGGTGAAGATCCCCTGGAGTAGGAAATGGCAACCCCATCCAGTATTCTTGCCTGGAGAGTTCCATGGAGGGAGGAGCCTGGTGGGCTACAGTCCACGGGGCTGCAAAGAGTCAGACATGACTGAGCGCACACACACTCACATGCAGGTGACATGACCTGCCTTTGAAAGTTTCCTTCTTCACAAGGGTCGCTGCTGCTGCTGCTGCTGCTGCTGCTGCTAAGTCGCTCCAGTCGTGTCCGACTCTGTGTGACCCCATGGACTATAGCCCACGAGGCTTCTCCGTCCATGGGATCTTCCAGACAAGAGGACTGGAGTGGGATGCCATTGCCTTCTCCAACAAGGGTCAGCACTCTTCTGGAAAAACTTGTGTTTTTTAATTAATTAATTAGTTTGGCTGCACTGGGTCTTAGCTGAGACACGCGGGCTCTTTGATCTTCGTTGCAGTATGTGGAATCTAGTTCCCTGACCAGGGATCGAACCCTGTCACTCTGCACCAGGAGCACAGAGTCTTAGCCACTGGACCACCAGGGAAGTTCCACCATTAGCTTTTAAATTCCCAGTTCTCTTTCTCTGTATAATATTACATTTATGTATTCATCTTCTTATTAGCATAAAATTCATATAACATACAATTCACCATTTTAACTATTTTTAAGCGTTACACGAGGTGGTGTACAACCATCACCACTCTCCCAATCTCTCTTAATTAGCAAATGGCAAAGAGGGGAGTAAAAACAGCACTAAGGATGGTACCCACAGAGAAGTTAAGAGACTACCCGCAGTCACACAGTAGACAGTCCCCGAGCGGGGACAAACAGGGCTGCTCAGCTCAGAGCTCTAGTTTGCAGGGTCCAGGGCTGGTTCCCATCCTGGAGGTTGTCATGGATTTCTATATCTGCGGTTCTGTGCGTTCTGGGTCCACTTCACCCTTGGCCCTGCTAACCCGACAGGCCGCATTCCTGCGCATCTGTTGTTGATAGATGAGGCAGGTGAACGCTGCTGAGGGGCAATCAAAGCACAGTTTGAAGAGCAGGCAGAGGGCGCATGGGCCCCCAGGAGGGTGGTGATGCAGGTTCCAAGGCTGCTGTGAAGAAAGCCTCTACCCTACCCAACCCGTGCATCAGGGCACCATGCCGATAGCAGCTGATGCTGGCATTTCTCGGCCTCCTCATCCTGGGATTGACTTGCCATCAGATAGAGTTGGGGCTTCCCAGGTGGCTCTAGTAGTGAAAAAAAAAAAACAAAACCCCACCTGCCAATGCAGGAGGCATAAGAGACAAATGTTCAATCCCTGGGTCGGGAAGATCCCCAGGAGGAGGGCATGCCAACCCACTCCAGTATTCTTGCTTGGAGAATCCCATGCACAGAGGAACCTGGTGGGCTACAGTCCACTGGGTCACAAAGAGTTGGACACGACTAAAATTTTAGCACGCACACACGCGCTCTAATCAGTAATTTGCAGAAGAGGAATCTGCAGTTCCGAGAGGGAAGGTGACACTTTGTCACCCAGGGCGGAAGGGGCAGAGCTGGGATTTGAACCCAGAAGTGTCAGACCCCAGAGATAGGTTCTCCATGTGTTTATGAAGCGGGGTGAGGGGGCTGTTACGCAGGATTCAGCATGCTAGTGAGCAGAAGGGTGATCCTCAAGACATGGCCTTTGTCCTCCTCACTCCAGAATAAGGGAAAGAGGGTGACCCTTCAGCATATCCCAAGTTCCATGAGGACAGGAGGGCTCTATCACATTTATCTCCATATTACCTTGGTACACAGCAGGTGCTCAAGCAGTGATTACATGGCGGATCTGTGCACTTACCACATGCATAGTAACGTCCAGACAACCCTGCAATGAAGGTGTCATTGTTCTCATTTTGTAGCACGGCACCGGAGCTCAGAGAGGCGGCCCACACTGGCTCGAGGACCCAGGGATCAACACGGGACAGCCACAACTGCGGTGCTGCATGCTCCCAGCTCTGAAGCCAGGGGGGCTCTGCCCTGAGAGTCTCCATGCTGACTCCAGCACTCTGCCAAGTGCCGGGCTGTGTGGCATAGATCCTGAGGGCACCAGATCTTCAGGGATGGGGGCTCGAGGGCTTCAGGCCGTTGGGGGAGGACTTGAAGGACAGAAGGACTTAGATGGGGGAAGAGACAGAGGAGGGTATCTCAGGCCAGGGGAAAAGCCGAAACCTCCCCTGACGCTACGTGCTCTGTCTCCACAGGGAGAGCCTTCTCTCCGGATCCAGGGAACTCCCATTCCTGGTACTGGCTGCGCTCAGGGTGGTCTGCAGGACTTAGGAGCAGCCTCCCAGCTTCAGCCAGGCCGGGCGGCCAGGCAGCCTCAGGCAGGCACTGCAGTGGCTGATTCGTCAAGTGATGTCATTTCGGCAAGGCTCGAGACAGTCGGGCTTACCTTCACCCCTAGAACACGTGGGACCGTGAGGTCATCCTGGGGTCGTGAATGGTGGCCCAGGCCCAGCTCAGCCAGGTGACCTTGGCCAGATCCTTTCATCTCACCCCTAACCTCACTTTCTTTAGCTGCCAAAAGAGATCAGGAAGCACTTCTGTAGGATTTTCCTGAGGATAAAATGAGATCCTCTCTTTTTTTAAAAAGAGGTTTTATTTTAAATTTCGTTATTATTTTTGGTTGCACTGTGTCTTCACTGCTGCCTGCGGGCTCTCCCTAGTTGCGGCAAGCAGGGGCAGCTGCAGCTTCGGAGCCCAGGCTTCTCTCTGTGGTGGCTTCTCTTGTTCCAGGGCACGGGCTGCAGGGCACTCGGGCTTCGGTGACTGCAGCACGCAGGCTCCGCAGTTGTGGCGCACGGGCTTAGTTGCTCCATGGCATGTGGAATCTTCCCAGACCAGTGATCAAACCCATATAACCTGCATTGGCAGGCAGATTCCTATCCACTGTACCACCAGGGAAGTATGAGGCCCTGTCTTCAAAGTGCCAGACACTCAGTAAATCCTAGGGGTTCCCATCCTGGCAGATGGGGAAGCTGAGGCCAAGAGTAGCTCATTCCTGGGTCTCACGGCAGTTCGTTCTGGCCCACTTCCTCTTCTAGGCCAGCAGGCCCCTGACCTTCCTGGTAGCTACATCAGGCCCTTCTCCTCCTCCTTCCCCAGGCTCTCTGGTACCACCTCCCCTACCCTTTGAGATGATGGCATGGATGCCCTCTCCCCACGAATAACCTCAGCACTCTCAGATGCTCAGTAGATGCCCTTACTGGTGATGCTAAAGGTCCATATCTGCATGACCTGGGATCTCTTTTTCAAATGACAAGTTTCCCAAAACGTGACCAATCCAGAGGAGATTTGGGGTGGTAGGTGGTGCTAGTGGTAAAGAACCCGCCTGCCAATGCAGAGACTTAAGAGATGCAGGTTCGATCCCTGGGCCGGGAAGATCCCTTGGAGGAGGGCATGGCCACCCACTTCAGTATTCTTGCCTGGAGAATCCCATGGACAGAAGAGCCTGGTGGGCTACAGTCCACGAGGTCACAAAGGGTCAGACATGACTGAATGACTTAGCATATACCTGGAGTAACCTTTTTTAATTTTAATAGTTGAAATATTTATCAATGTGTTTACTGTCTACGACCATTTACTGACATTTCATGTGTGGGAAATGATAAAAATGGATTTGAGAATTACATTTATTTAAATTAAAAAAGGAGTAGGTTTAAGGGGGAAATATCGGAGCAAATAATAATGTAGGTAGTATGCAGGTGTGACAAAAATTATGAAGGTGGGATGCAAGAAAACTACAAGGAGCATCCATGAGAAGATGTGTGACTTTGGTTCTTTCTCTGCACGTGTGCCTGTGTGTGACCTGTGATGTCACTTTTCGCATTTAGGCTTCATGCCCCTCACCTGACAAAGGAAGGCAAAGGGAAGAAGCTCTCTAAGGATCCTCCAGTTCTGATACCCTAGGTCTCATGCAAGACCCCTGGCCCTGAGCCCCTCCCTTGTCATTTGTTGACTAACCACTGGAGGGCGTGCGTCACACAAGGTCTCCTGAGTGTATGCCACCTTGAATGACTTGGAGTTGACGGAAACAGAGGGATTTTTGCTGGAAATGACCCAGTTGTTACCTAAGGTGGACAGACCTAGGATGGACCAGGATTTGGACGGCTTTGATCGCTGAGTCCCTGGAGTATGACTCACGCTGGCTGGCACAAGCCCGGCACTTCACTGGTAAGCTGGGCACAGTGGTGATGACCTGACCAGCTCTCGGGGGCGGGTCAGCCAGGAATTTTCTTTAAGGGCCCAGTTTCGTGTTGATGCTTCCCAGAACATCGTCCCTTTTCTGCCCTTCTTCACTGCTTCTCGGGTTGAGGATTAATACTTGGCGTGGCATCAGGGCAAGTCCTGAGGTGTGGTACTTCAAAGGTCAAAGATAAAGGTGCAATTGGCACCTTGATTCTGTGCAGAGGACATCAGTAGGGGAGCAAGGAAGGACAGGTAGCCATCAAGTGTGCAATGCTAAGCTAGTAACCGCAACAGGCAACTGGAGTTCAACCCCACAGAGAAACCTAGGTAAAACCCGGACCTCACCCAAGGTACGAGACTTCTGACTATTTGCCCGACAATTCTAGAGCATCACTTACAGGAGCAGGGTAGGGGCATTAACTCTGAAGGCCTGCTATGGGCAGGGTAGCCGTCCTTGGCTCTGGAAAAGCCCACAGGCACAAAGATGCCAAGGCTGGACGCACTGCTATGAAGGATGCGGAATGGGCTAGGGTTAAGTCAAACGGAAGACAAGTGTCTGGTCACTTTCTCCCCCTCTTCAGCCTCTGTTGGGTGCTGATCCAAAGAGAAGGTCTAAATACCTTCTCACCAGCGTGGATGAGCGCATTGTCTTGGGTCCTCCCCTAAAGAGCTGTGCATCTTTTGTCGGGCCCCGTGAGCCTGCTGGGTCTCTGTTTTCTCAGTTAAGGTTCTCTGCAGCCTTTCCAGCTCTGATCTCTGGGTTTTTCTGAGACTCCCCAACTCAAGCACATCTTGTCTCGGGTGCTCTTGGGAGAGTTTCCTTGTCGAGTGGAATGCCCTCCAAGAAAGCAGAGCACGGCAATAATCAGTGCCAGTGACTCCAGACGCAGGTCACAGAGATGTTCAGGGCATCATTGCACAGAAGGCTCAGAAACAACCTAAATGATCATCATTCAAGAAAGGCACCCTGGTCCAACGCTAGGGGCCAGGGTTATGGTGGACCATTACACGAAGAAATGAAGTATTTTAAGAATATTTTATGACAAGGAATAATGTTTATGGTATCAGTAAAAACATCAGATTATAGTGTAGAATCACCCCCATCAAGTAAAATAAAGGCATAAAAAGACATGAGAAAAAATATTAAAAGTGGTAGAAATAAAGGTGCTAGTTGCTTTCTTGTTTTCCCTTCTTTGTATTTTCCCTACAAGAACGAGGGTGGGGCAGGGGGCACAGGCAGTTCGATGTGTATGTAAATCAGAACCTGGAAAGGTTCTCTTAGTAGGTTGATGCTTTGGGTTTTTTAAAATATTTATTTATTTTCTATTGGGCTTCACTGGTGGGTCTTCATTGTGGCATTCAGGATCTCTAACTGCAGCACATAGGATCTAGTTCCCTGACCGAGGGCCAAACCTGGGTCCCCTGCATTGGGAATGTGGATTCTTAGCCACTAGACAACTGGGGAAATCCCAGAGTTGATGCTTTATTTCCTCCTGCCCAGGGCACGTTCCTCTCATGTTACTGTAGGAGCGAACTTTGGCCTTTGGCATCTGATGCTTGGATTTGTCCTGCCTCATTCTGGTCCCTACTTCAACATTCTCCCCTTCTCCTGGGAGCGCCCCAGCCAGCCACACCTTTGCATAAGTTATTCTCTCTGCTTGGAATATCCTTCCCAGCAGCTCCCCATCCCCACCCTTCTCAGACTCTGCTCCACTTCATGATGCTGTCGTCTCTAAAAAGTACTCCTGACCTTTCATCCCCAGGCTTCCCTGGGTTCCCCTCCACCTCAACATTAATCCCACTCTTTTAGTTATGGACTCACTCATTTGTCCCTCTATGAGCTGCAAGCTCCTGAAGGCCAAGGCAATATCTCACACATCTCTGCTGCACCAGCACTGTGCCAGACAGATAGTAGATGTGTCAAGACAATTTCTAATTGAGACATGATTCACACATCATAAAATCCACCCTTTAAATGTGTACAGTTCAGTGGGCTTTATACTCACAAGGCTGTGTAACCATCAGCAGAACCTAATTCCAGAACATTTCCATCACCCCCAAAAGAAACTCCATACCCCCATTAGCGTCTCTCTCCCCTTCCTCCTCCCTCCCAGCCCGAGGCAACTGCTAGTCTGCCCTTTGTCACTATGGACTTGCCTATTCTGGATATTTTATATATATGGAATATGTGACCTTTGTGTCTGGCTTCTTTCACTTCAGTTCAGTTCAGTCACTCAGTCATGTCTGACTCTTTGCGACCCCATGGACTGCAGCACACCAGACTTCCCTGTCCATCACCAACTCCCGGAGCTTGCTCAAACGCATGTCCATCGAGTCGGTGATGTCATACAACCATCTCATCCTCTGTCGTCCCCTCTCCTCCTGTCTTCAATCTTTCCCAGTATCAGGGTCTTTTGCAATGAGTCAGTTTTTCGCATCAGGTGGCCAAAGTATTTGAGCTTCAGTTTAACATCAGTCCTTCCAATGAATATTCAGGACTGGTTCCCATTGATTGGTTAGATCTCCTTGCTGTCCAAGGGACTCTCAAGGGTCTTCTCCAGCACCGCTGTTCAAAAGCATCAATTCTTTGGCGCTCAGCTTTCTTTATGGTCCAACTCTCACATCCATACATGACTACTGGAAAAACAATAGGTTTGACTATACAGACCTTTGTTGGTAAAGCAATGTCTCTGCTTTTTAATATGCTATGTTTGTCCTAGCCTTTCTTCCAAGGAGCAAATGTCTTTTAATTTCATGGCTGCAGTCACCATCTGCAGTGATTTTGGAGCCCAAGAAAACAAAATCTGTCACTGTTTCCATTGTTTCCCCATCTATTTGCCATGAAGTGATGGGACCAGATGCCACGAACTTAATTTTTTGAATGTTGAATTTTAAGCCAGCTTTTTCACTTTCCTCTTTCACTTTCATCAAGAGGCTCTTTAGCTCCTCTTTGCTTTCTGCTATAAGGATGGTGTCATCTGCATATCTGAGGTTATTGATATTTCTCCCGGCAATCTTGATTCCAGCTTGTGTTTCATCCAGTCCAGCATTTCGCATAATGTTCTCTGCATATAATTTAAATAAGCAGGGTGACAATATACAGCCTTGATGTACTCCTTTCCCAGTTTGGAGCCAGTCTGTTGTTCCTTGTCTGGTTCTAAGTGTTGCTTCTTGACCTGCAAGCAGATTTCTCAGGAGGCAGGAAGGTGCTCTGATATTCCCACCTCTTGAAGAATTTTCCACAGTTTGTTGTGATCCACACAGTCAAAGGCTTTTGCATAGTCAATAAAGCAGAAGTAGATGTTTCTCTGGAATTCTCTGGCTTCTTCTATGATCCAGTGGATGTTGGCAATTTGATCTCTGGTTCCTCTGCCTTTTCTAAATGTACTTGAACATCTGGAAATTCTCGTTTCACATACTGTTGAAGATTAGCTTGGAGAATTTTGAGCATTACTTTCACTTAGCATAACGTTTTCAGGGTTTTTTCATGTCGTAGCATGTATCCTTACTGCATTCCTTTTTATGACCGAATAATATTCCATTGTATGGACATAGCACATTTTGCTTATACATTCATCAGTTGATGGGCATTTAACTTGACTTCATTGTTTAGATATTATGAATAATGCTGCTATGAATATGTGAGCACAGTTTCGGATGAAAAAATATTTTCAGTTCTCTTGGGTATATATATAGGAGTGGAATCGCTGGGTCTCAGGAGAACTTCACGGTTAACTTTTTTTTATTGTTTAACTTGTGGAGGAACTGCCCTAATATTTTCCAAAGGGGCTACTCCATTTTATGTTCCCACCAGCAGTGTATGAGGGTTCCTATTTCTCTATTCAACCCTTGCCTGTCAACTATTGCATGTCTTTTTCATTATACAATTACTTCCTAGTGGGTGTGCAGTAGTCAATGGACTTCTGATGAATGAATGAGTGGCTGGCCAATGGACGGATGGATGGACATGTAAAAGTAGGTGTCAGTCCCTGAGCTCCGAGATCTGATTTTGGTGGGAGAGCCTGCTCCTCCCGCTTGCTGGGGGCCTGCACTAAGTGGAGAGACAGCAATCTGCAGCCTGCCCCCACCTGTGGCTCCAGACACCCCAAAGCTGCCTCAGTTGGCTTACAGCTGCTGGGTGGCTTACAGCATGGCTCTGAATGGGACCTGTTTCTGGGTGGGGCTAGCTCTGTAACCCTTCTGGGCCTTGGTTTCCTCTTCTGGGAAATGAAAATAAAGCTCAGCATGTGGAATGACTGTAGGATGAAGCGATGCACGTAAACTGTCCACAAAGGGCACAGAGTGGGTGGCGCCTTTTTCCAGACTGTTTTCTCAGAAGTCTGCCCCATTCATGCATAAATGTCACTTCACTGGTTAACTGCTGGACAAGAGTTTGAGAAGAGAGGGGCGGTGGAAGGGGTAGGGGAAAGACCGGAGGTTTACAGATAGCAGGGAGCAGCAGCAGGGGCGGCCGGCGGCTGTGGAGTAGGCGGGCAATGCAGACAATCCTGGGAGGATTATCACAGGCCTCCACAGGGCATTTCCTCCCAGGCATTTCTGTCCTCAAGCTCTCCGGATTTTCAGGTCTCTGAGTCTTCTATGTAGGCCCTTGAAGGGCATTGGTTGGGGGCGCTGCGGGGGTGGGGGTGGGTGTTGGGGTGGGGAGCACCTAAGCGGTGCTGATTCAAACTCAACTGCGGGTCTACAAGCCAGCCTCATGGAAGGGAGATCGAACGCCAAGATGTAGGATGGCATACGGGTTATCTGTTGTGCCCGACTTAACAGATAAATAATAACGATTTGGAGCCTCTTGGCAGGAATGAGTTTAAGGTTCTGTACTTTAAGGCTCAGCAGGAAAAAGTAGCTGTACTTGTCCTAGCTCAGGAAAAGGGCGTGGTCAGAGCAATGACCCATATTTATTGTTCTGGACCAATATAAGGTGAGCTCTCTGCTGGGTAGTTTCTATGTTGCCTAAGTAATTTGTTGGTTGGGGCAGTTTAAAGGTTAAGACAGATTCAGAGAATTTGCTGAAGTGCCTGAGGGCGGTGGTGGCCATGGGTTCTTCCCACTCTAGCTGTCTTCCAGAGGCTCTAGCACGTGTCAGAAAGTTGTGTCCAGTTTACGGGAAACCTGGGCAGAGGTTTACAGGAAGCCCTGGGCAGAGGGCGTCACTCACGCAGAAAGGCCATGGAGTGTCGTTAGAGCCTGACCCGGTTGGGGGGAATTCTTAGCTCATCTGAATGGCTCCCGGTGAGCCGGTTCCCTGGTTCTGTGTAACATGGGGCCACGAGCTTCTTGGGGCTTCTGGTCCAGGTGATCTGATGGGCCCTGATCAAGAAAGTAAAGGTGCATGTGGGGGAAATGTATGCTCTTAGTTTGACCAGAAGAGAAAACTGCAGCCTGTACTGGGTGGAGAGAGATGGAGAAAGTACACTCAGCGAGGAGCAGCTTTGTGACTGCAGCTTGGATTTGTCCCTGTTCTGTGTGTGAAAAAAAAAAAAAACCAGCCAGTCAGTCATGTTTGACTCTTTGTGACCCCAGGGACTATAGCCCACCAGGCTCCTCTGTCCATGGGATTCTCCAGGCAAGAATATTAAAGCGGGTAGCCATTCCCTTCTCCAGGGGCTCTTCCCGATCCTGGGATCGAACCTGGGTCTTCCACATTGCAGGCGGATCCTTTACCGTCTGAGCCATCAGGGAAGCCAGTTTTGCCTGTAATTCTGTGTTAATTGTTTTCTCATTAATACCTAATTCCCAGCTGGAGAGACTCCTAGAAGCATTGGGACATCTGCTCTGGCCCAGACACTTCTGAGGAATTTCCTGGGCCTATTTCCCTGCTGTGGACCATGTGACCCCTCCCAGTCCATTGAACAAGGGTGGGCACCTCACCCTGGGGCAGCCAGTGGTCTCAGAGGTGGACCCTCTGGCTTTGAGTATTTCAACTGGAGACGGAGGAGCAGCAGTTGACAGCAGTGTAGACCTCCAAAAGACCCCCAGAAAGAAGAGAGAGGGTGGAGGAAGCCACCAGTAAACAGAAGTCTGGGGTGGGGAGCAGAGGACAGATTGCAGGACGCCCCAGATGGGCAGGGTGGAGGAAGCCCAGGCACTGGAGATGACCACCTTCCGGGTCCCGAACTCTCCCCCAGGCTTTGTGACTCTGGCCATGTGACCCAGCTTCCTTATTGCCCAGAATATTCTCCAGTAAACTCTTTATTCCCCAAAGAAGCCTATATGAGAGGCTTGCGTTTTTGCAGCTCCCTAACAAAGCCTAACACGGGTATTACTGCTTTATTGAGAAAGTTTCCTATTTCACAGTAAAAATGGAAGCAAACTGTTTATCAGGGACTGAGGAAGGAGAGGAGCTAGACGATGATAAGGCTCGATGCTGGAAAGTACCCTGACTCCGCATCTTCCGGGGCTCTGGAACAGATGATTTTGCTGAAGTTCCTGTTGGAAAGCAATCAACCTTTAATGGCCTGCTAAGTGACTTTGCTGCTGCTGCTGCTAAATCGCTTCAGTCGTGTCTGACTCTGTGCAACCCCATAGACAGCAGCCCACGAGGCTTCCCCGTCCATGGGATTTTTCCAGTCAAGAGTACTGGAGTGGGGTGCCATTGCCTTCTCTGATTAAGTGACTTTAATGAAGGCCAATTTTATGATTGCCTGGTGCACCCACCTGTCCTCCCTGGGTAATATGGAGGCATGGACTTTCTCACCATGAAGCTAGAGAAGTCAAATGCTTGCCCGAAATTACACAGCATCTACCACCTGACTTGTTGAACAGTTAAAAATGAACAGAAACCTCAATTAAACAGACTTGGGAGATCACACAGCAGAGCTCCTCTGACCTGTGCATCTAGCAGAGCCCAGCAGGAAGAAGAAAGACTCCTCTTCTTTCCTGGCAAGCACTCAGCCAAGGAAAGCCACAGATGCCTTGTCTGCACAGACTTCCCAGCTTCCTTTGCCCTCTTTAAAAGCAGTCTTCTTCCCTTGCCTTGCAGAGACTTGCACATGGCTCTTGGACCCCAAATTGCAATTCTCTGCTGATCCCAAATAAACCCATCTTTAAAAAAAATTTTTTTAAACCCATCTTTGCTGGAGAAATATCTGGCAGTGTATTGATTTCAGGTCAACCAGACCTTCAGTGCGCTTCTCAGCTTAACTCCACTCCCCACACACTAGGTCTGCAGTCTGCCTGAAGACCTGCAGTCTGCCTGTCTTCCCTATTGTAGCTCAGAGGGATGAATCCAAGAGCCAGGAAGAACGAGGGAGGATCTCCAGGGCAGGCAATTCCTGAACAGAGCTTTGTGTTTGAATTAGCATTGGTTTTTCTTTCTTCTGATGTGCAGATATATGAGTGTTAATACTTGTATAAATTCATGTGACCACCACCATATTCAGGATAGAGAATAGTCCCATCACTCCGCCAAACACACCATACTCCCAACCGCAACCCCCTGGAACTGTTATGTTCTCCGTCCCTATGGAGAGAAGTTTTGTCTTTTATAGATTGTCATATAAATGGAATTATAAAGTGTGTAATATTTGAAAATGACTTATTTCACCCAGCATAATGCCTTTAAGCACCGTCATAGTTTGTTCTGTTCTGTTGCAGAAGAGGAAGCCACTGTATGGACAAATGACAGTCTAATAATTCATCCACTGAAAGATACTGGGTGGTTACGTTTTTGACAGTTATGGGGAGAGCTGCTGCAATCATTTGTGTGCAGCTTCTTGCATGAACATAAGTTTTGTTTCTCTAGGTTACATGCCTAGAAGTGGAATTACTGGGTCTTGTGGTAAGTGTATGAGAAACTGCCAAACTGTTTTCCAGAATTGACCATATGAAGAGTTCTGTGTTGGTCCAGTGTCTGCACTTACACAGCAAGGCGCATGGGTTCAATCCCTGGTCAGGGAATTAAGATACCACATGCTGTGATGTGGCATAAATAACTAAATAAATGTAAACGGCTTGCCACCTCTTTCTAAACAAACAAACAGACCCAGAATGGTTACACCGAATCACATTTCTACCAACAATAATGAGAGTTCTAGGAGAAGGCAATGGCAACCCACTCCAGTGTTCTTGCCTGGAGAATACCAGGTACCGGGGAGCCTGGCGGGCTGCTGTTTATGGGGTCACACAGAGTCGGACATGACTGAAGCGACTTAGCAGCAGCAGCAGCAGCAGCAGTTGCTCCACACACTAGCCTGTCCTTATGATCGTCGGCCTTTTGTTTGTTTAGTTTAACAGGTTGTAGGAGTATCTCACTGTGGTTTTGCGTTTCCCTAGTGACTAACGCTGCTGAGCATCCTTTTGCGTGCCTATTTGTCATTTGCATATCTTCTTTGGTTAAGTGTCTGTTCAAGTCTTTTGCTCTTTTTAAAAATTTGGTGTTTGTTTTCTTCCTGTTGAGTTTTGTAAATTCTTTCTATACTCTGCGCACAAATTATTTTCCAGACACATAGTTTACAAATACGGTCTCCCAGTCTTTTCAAGTGCTCTTATAAAGCAAGTGTTATTGATTTTGCTTTTTTATGGATCATTAAGCAGGGTTTTGAAGAACACATCCGAAGGATTCTAGGCAAAGGACATACTATGTGCAAAGCAGCTCAATACTGCTGGAGAGGAGCATGTGGGGTAAGGGGTGGAGGGAGTGACTGGATCATAGAAGGATCAAATCCCATGTCCCCAGGATGCCACACCAAGGAGTGCAGACAACTTGTCCTGTAGGTGAGGGAACCACCGAAGGACATGGCAATTGCTTGCTTTTATTTTGACTAACTTTTAAAAATGAGTTTCTCATAGGAAAACAAAGAGCAACAAAAAGACAGTTAAAACCCTGCGTGATCCTACCACCGAGAGGGGAGGTACACTCATTAACATTTGGGCTAGTTCTTCTTTTCATACACACACGTACACACACATTTCCTCTTTTACAAAAATGAGGCCATGTCATCATACTGTTTTAGAACATGTCTTTTGCTTTTGCTCAACAATAATGTCTGTGAACTCTTTCCCATATCATTATTCTTTAACTTCCTCATGTCTTCAGTTAAGATTATTATTTTTTCGGGCTTCCCTGAAGCCCTGGTGATTCAGTGGTTAAGAACTTGCCTATCAGTGCAGGACACCGATTTGAACTCTGATCTGGGAATATCCCACACGCCATGGGGAGACTAAGCCTGTGGGCCACCGCTACTAACCCCTTTATTGGAGCCCATAAGCCGCAACTACTGAGCTCACACACCACGATGCGTGCCCTGGAGCCCAGGCTCCGCAACAAGAGAAGCCACTGCAACGAGAAGCCGGCACACCTCAAAGAAGAGTATCCCCCACTCATTGCAACTAGAGAAAGCCCGAGCAGCAACGGAGACCCACTGCACTCATAAAGAAATAAATAAAATACATTTTTAGAAAATTAACCTTTTTCTTTTGTTATATTTTAATGTAAGATTTCATGCATTTAAATTAAAATGCCCAACATGAAAACCATGACAATATTATGAACTACCATCTGGTTAAAGGATAAGAACACAAACAATGGCATCATCTCTGTGGTGAACACGTGTCTAGTTCTTCCTATGTGCCAGATGCTGTTCTGTATGTATATGAACTCCTGTCCTCTCCAAACAGCCCCCTGAGGTAGTGACATTATCTCCACGTGACAGTGGGGAAAGGCGCAGAGAGGTTAAACCAGCTTCCCCAAGATAGTGAGTGGCAGAGGTAGGACTGGAACCTCTGGGTATGGAAACACCAGGTGGCCATGGAGGATGAGGGGGCACAGGGGTCAGGGGTGACTCCTAGAAAGCTGCTGTGACTGAGGAGCAGAGATGCCACTTACTGAGCCAGGAAGATGGAGGAGGAGCTGAGCTAGGGGTAGGGAAGGTCAGGAACTCGAGGTTGAAATGCCTGTGGAACAGGAAGGTAGAAATGAATGAGTGTCTGCAAAATGGAAAAAAGAAATGCATGAATGAATGGAGAAATGACCCACTCCAGGCAAGGACGTTCACAGCAGAGCAGCAAAAAACTCTGACCAGTCAGGTCAGGGAAACCGTAACACTGCAGGGTATAGTTGAAGAGGGTCACAGCTGTTTACAACAGGGAGACACATAGACATGCAGGATTTGGGAGCAGTTGTTTTCACCAGTGTTCATCAAGTACCCAGGGTCTGGCAACTGCTCCATCCACAAGTTACTATCGCTACTCTGAACCTGGGATTGGGGGTCGGGTGGAGACCATGTCCACCGCTGGGTCCTGCCATCCCGACACCCAGCTGGGAACAAGGCACATTCCTCAGCGGTCAGGACAGGAGGGAGGTGGTGGGATGGGGGACGCTTCCATGCTTCTTCTCAGAAGACAAAGGGCTCTTCATGATTTAATTAAAATGCCCATCAAAGGCCTCAGAAGATAAAGGCTAGTTGGAATGAAATAAAAATTGCTGGAGTGAACATATTACCAATTTAATTTCATTCTGGGGGCATCTATGAGGTTCCAATATTAAAGAGAGAATCCATCACTAAATTCCCATCTGTCCTGTCATGAGTGAGTGAGTAGGTGAGTGAACGTCACTCAGTCGTGTCCGACTCTTTGTGACCCATGGTCTGTCCATGGAATTCTCCAGGCCAGAATACTGGCGTGGGTTGCCATTCCCTTCTCCAGGGGATCTTCCCAACCCAGGGATTGAACCCAGATCCCCTGCATTACAGGCAGACTCAGACTCAGGTACCATCTGAACTACCAGGGAAGCCCCATCCTGCCATACTGGGGGCATTTCTGAAGATGTCCAAGTTCTGTTTGAAGAGGCCCGGGGAGCTCTTAGCAGCTGAGCTCATCTGTCCTTTGTTTCTCAGTGAGAGGAGAGCTGTAGGGGGTGAGAGACTCTAGAATACAGAAGGCACTCAATTAGTGTATGTGAAAGGGTAGGAAGGAGAAAGGAAGGGAGCGGGGGTCAGGGGAGCTTTGGATTTCGAATTCAGCTGATTTGAGGGTGAGTCAAAGCCTTGCATAACAGCTTTTCCTCCAGATAACCCCATGACTCCCTTCCTCCCCGCCTTCAATTCTTTGCTCATATGTCCCTTTTCATTGAGGCCAACTTTGCCACCCGTTTAAAAGTACATCCCTTCCCCAGCCCTGACCTTCCTGATCCCTCCTTCCCTGCTCCATCCATCTCCCCCAGAACTTAACTTCACATCCTAAATAATTTACTAACTTGTTTGTTCGCTGTCTATTTCTCCCCACTAGAATGAAGGCCCCGTGAGAGCAAGAATGTTTGTCTCTTCTGTTCATTGATGTATATACATACCCCGTGCCTCGCATCATGCCGGCCTCGATAAATATTTGTTGGATGAATGCATTGATTCATCTGGCAGAGAATAAATTGTTTGTTAATAATTTATTAACCATCTCCTTCCAAGGAAAGTGAGTCTCAAGAATGACCCTGACTCTTCCCAGTGTCTCAGTAAGTCTCTGACCGTCTCACATTGGTTCTTCCTGGTCCAGCCTGCAGTCTCCCCTGAAACCAGTCCAGGATGGCCTGCCAGTCATATGCCTTTTGTATAGCTCTGACTTCGAGCAATAGGAATATTTCATAAACACTGCACAGATTTTAAAGTGTACATAGGCTATACCAATCAGGAGGTGAAAAATATAAGCCCTTTCTCCAAACTACAGAAAAAGTGGGCCAGGCAACGCCTCTTGTCAATAAAGAAGAAAAATTTAAGTTAAAAAAAAAAAAAGGAGAACAATCCTGGGTTAGCGGAGCCCACCGATCCAAAGGTGACATCCCCTGTTCACCTGCACCTGCAGACTCTCAGGTATAAACTACTAGTCAGGGAAGAACTACTCTTCCAGCATCAACTCAAGGGTCATAGCTCTCACCCCCAGGTCTGCTCCCCAGCTCTGTGCCCACCAGCCAAGTCCAAACCCCATACACTTTGGAAATGGTGAGAAATAACAAGCGCCTGTCAGCCCCTTCCTCGGAGTGTCAGAGTGAAGTCTACAATAGCAGCTTTCTTGTCCCTTGCAGATGGCAGGGTGGCTGCTGGGGCTCACGTAGCCAGGGGGAAGGCCCTGAGGAGGAAGCCAGGAACACTCTGGACAGTAGTCATCTGTCTGGAAAACATTAGTCCTCAGTCTGATGTGTACATAACCTGAGCCCAGACACTCTTTCGCTTTCACTTACAGAAATAAACAGTTTTGGGTCTCAAAATACTCAGGAGTTTCCTTGGTTACTGCTGCTGCCAGTACTGGTTAATCTTTCAGTGTTTAAAGCCTATTCCTCTCCGGAAGCAAACATTCAGCCTGGGCAATGTGAAGAGTCATGAAAACATCGTAAAATGCAAAGCCGGCTTCTTTTCTCCAAGGGTAATTTCTTGGAAATCTTGTTTTGCCAGCAACACCTAAAAAATCTGGCCTGGTGCAACATCCTTCTAAGCATTATGGAGACAGAATTTTAGAAATGGAAAGAACCAAACTTTTCCCCTTATATGCCCCATCCATCTTAGAGTTGATGGCTCCATACTATTTCAGCCCAGAGCATCTAGACTCCCTGCCCCTTCATCTCTTTCTTCTGAGGCATAGTTCAGAGACCTTCTCACTAGTTCAGAGACCCTCTCAGATTTTAAAACTCTACGGGTCCAGATCCCTTTTAAAGACTAGATCTAAGATTAAGTCCACCCCTCCTACTTTGGCTGGAAAATACAGACTTTTCACTAACTTGAACTGGAACAGTTGGGTTTCCATAGGGAATGAATATAAAGAATTTGGGGCCCTACATCACATTAAACACAAAATTTAATTCAAAATGAATTGCAGGCCTAGACATGAAAAGGTAAAACAATAAAGCTTCTAGAAGAAAACACAGTATGAAATCTTCTTGACCAAGGGGTAGGCAAAGATTTCTTAAGCAGAGTGCAAAAAGTTCCAGCTGTAAAAGGAAAGTTAATAAATTAGACCTCATTGAAATTAAAAACTCCTGTTCATCAAAAAGATATGATTAAGAAGGTAAGAAGTTAGCCATAAACTAAAAGATATTTGCCATACTTACAAGTAACAACATATTTTATATATTTTTGTATCCCGAATATGGGCTTCCCAGGTGGCACTAGTGATAAAGAACTCACCTGCCAATGCAGGAGACATAAGAGATGCAGGTTCGATCCCTGGGTCGGGAAGATCCCCTGGAGGAGGAAATGGCAACCCACTCCAGTACTCTTGCCTGGAAAATCCCATGGACAGCGGAGCCTGGTGGGCCCTAGTTCATAAGATCACAAAGAGTCGGACACGCCTGAGCAACTTAGCACACATGCACACACATCCCAAATATATACCAAGGTTCTAAAAGCCAACAAGAAAAAGACAAATGATTCAATTATTAGAAACAGCTGAAAATTTTTACTTCGCAAAAGAGAATATTCACATGGCCCAAAACAGCATTTTAAAAGGTGCTCAACATCATTGGTCACCAAGGAAACACAAAATCCACAAGGAGCTACCACAACATACTGACCCAAATGGTGGAGTTGAGTACCTGTAGCAGAGGCTTGGAGAAGGCAATGGCACCCCACTCCAGTACTCTTGCCTGGAAAATCCCATGGACGGAGGAGCCCGGTGGGCTGCAGTCCACGGAGTTGCTGAGAGTTGGACACAACTCAGTGACTTCACTTTCACTTTTCATTTTCATGCATTGGAGAAGGAAATGGCAACCCACTCCAGTGTTCTTGCCTAGAGAATCCCAGGGATGGCGGAGCCTGGTGGGCTGCTGTCTATGGGGTCACACAGTCAGACACAACTGAAGCGACTTAGCAGCAGCAGCAGCAAAGACTTATATAGTCTGTGTAGCTGAAAATGTTTATTATCTTACCTTTTACAGAAACAATTTGCTGACCCCCTGATACACAGCAGGTCTTTTTGACAAAGACCGACTCCCTAATACATGCAAAAGCCTGAGTGATTCTCACAGACAAAATGCTGAGTGAAAGAAGCCAAATACAAGCGCACCCTGTATGATTCCATTTAGATAGGGTTCAGCAGCAGGCAAAATTAATTTCTGGTGATGGAGGTCAAGCCAGTGATTACCTCTGTGTGGATGCGAGGAAGGAAGCAAGAGGGACACTGTGCTCTGTCTCTTGATGGGGTCAGGGTGGAGATTCCACTGGTGTGTCATTATGCAAAAACCCATCAAGCTGCTTAGTGTAATTTTGTGCATTTTACTGCATATAACTTCTCTTCAATTTTAAAAGGAAAAAAGTGCTGGTCTTCAGGCAGGGCTTCCCCGATAGTTCAGTTGGTAAAGAATTCGTCTGCAATTCAGGAGACACTGGTTCGATTCCTGAGTCCAGAAGATATGCTGGAGAAGGGAAAGGCCACCCACTCCAGTATTGTTGGGCTTCCTTTGCTGCTCAGCTGGTAAAGAATCCTACCACAATGGGAGAGACCTGGGTTTGATCCCCGGGTTGGGAAGATCCCCTGGAGAAAGGAAAGGCTACCCACTCCAGTATTCTGGCCTGGAGAATCCCATGGACTACATTGTCCATGGGGTCGCAAAGAGTCGGACACAAGTGAGCAACTTTCACTTCACTTCAGGTCGACCATATGCAAGGCACATTAGGGGGGTGTTTCTTCTTTCATCCCAGAAACTGAACTCAGTATTAGAGTGGCCACACCCTGGCCCCTTGCTGACTCAAGCATGCCAAGATCTTTGCATTTATAGCCACAGCCCACCATGCTTCGTACCACTTGAGCCCATCAACCTGGCTCCAGAGAGCTAGATCCAACCGACGGTGTCACAGGCGACTCTTCACATCTAGTCTGCAGACTTTAGGACAACTGTAAACGAGCTGAGAGTTTGCTAGTGACGCCTGTTCCTGGCCCCTCCTCCCCCAGTTTCTACTTCTTTCAGGTCCTGGGTGGCATTGTCAGTAGTTGGGCATGTGAATCTGACCCAGAAGATCTGGAGACCACACTTTGGGAAGCGTTGCTGTGCAGGCTGAGGCAGGAGGTGTGAGGGTGCAAAGGGGAAGAGACAAATTGCTCTAGAAAGGGAAGAGAGAACCTGCGAGGAGGAGGCAGTGGGTGAGACTGAGGGGAGTAGAAAGAGAAGTACTGATCGGAAATGGGGTTGGGGATCTTTATTAAGCTGGTGTCTAGGGGAACACCTATTCTCCATCTCTCCACCCAAGTGTTGTAAAGATCCCAGTTCTTATTACTATACTAAGACATGCCCACCTCCGAGGTGAGCTCAGGATGAGAAAAGAGCCTGTTCTTAGAGATTCGGTCACATCTGGATTTGATAGCCACCCAGGAAAATACGTGTCATCCCCCTTTCAGCACCTGGGGCCAGTCATTCCCCTTCATAAAGCCCAGGTTCAAGCTGCCCCTTCCATCATATTCAGGCAGGTGTTTTTCTTTTTTTTTTTTTATATTTAGGAATTTTTTTTTTTTTTTGAAGAAAGCACTTGAGTGGTGTTCTTTGATTTTTCTTTCCATGGTAAACTGAAGTTTTACAGAGAATCCATACCCTTTGAACTGGTGGTTTGAGCTTCTGAATGAACAAAAATCAACTAATGGGGTTATTTTCTTCTCAGGGAAGGAATGAAGAAACTGCAAGAGAGAGAGGTTTACCTTTTATTTAAGGAAAATTGAAAGAAAATAAGTTATAAGTGGTAGCCTTACTAACAAACAAATTTAACACTACCTGCACCTACAGAACATGATTTGGAATTGTATCGCTTTCCCAATCCTACTAGGTCAAGGTGTATTAGAAGAAATACGGTATTTTCCACCATATGCGTTTCATGTTGCCTGTGTACAGCTCTGCAATTTTGTGGACCTAGGGAAGGAACAGAGAGTTAAAAAGTAAAACAGACACTCAGTATTCGGGCCTGTGGAGAATCATGGGAAAGCAAAACCCTTTTACTAGATTTGATTTTTTTAAAAAGCAAAACGAAAGTAGGAAAACTGTGCACACACCATGGGCAAGATCAAACAAGCCAGAAAATGTGGCCAGATGAGTCTGCAGGAAATAGGTTGCATTAAGAAAACTGATGGAGTTTTCAGCAGCTGTTACAAAGAGCAAACAAAGCAAGACGTGATAATATCACATGACTTGTGAAAAAACTGGGGGACAAATACCTCCACAAACGCTTTCCCGCTTTAGGAATCTTGGAGAGGAATGGGCACTGTGGTTGCCTCTGGGAAAGGGAAACGGTGTGGGAGAGAATCAGGGTTGGAAAGCCACTCAGTCGTGTCCAACTCTATGCCATCCGTGGAATTCTCCAGGCCAGAATACTGGGGCGGGTAGCCCTTCCCTTCTCCAGGGGATCTTCCCAACCCAGGAATCGAACCCAGGTCTCCCACATTGTAGGCGGATTCTTTACCAGCTGAGCCACAAGGCAGGGTTGGGAGGAAGACTTAATTTCTATCCTACATTCTTTGAGGCTGTTTGACTTTTTCACCCTGCATAAATTTTGTCTACTAAAAGAGTGAAAATTAAGAAACGAAGAGAGGGAGAGATGGCAGGAGGAAATAGAGTATTTGGTGGGCATTTGTTCTTGAAAAGCCAGCTCAGAGCTGTTCTAGAATGAGAAGCACGCACAGGCTCCAGAGTGTTCCTGCTGGCCAGCCCGTGGTGCCCACAGGCCACGTGCCAGGTCTGTCACCATGCCCGGCACTCTGTCCTCCATCACTTGCTCCACAGCCTGAGGTAAGAACATGTTGTCTTGAGGTCATGCCCACACCCTGGGTGGAAACACTGTGGTGTTCCAATGTGGAATTTCCAGCAGCTCTTGCAGCACAGGGTAGGAGTTTGGAAAATGAACTCCAAGGCAGAAGCAAGAAGTGCAGAAGGGACAGGGGTTAGAAAATACACAAAGAGCTGTCAAAGGGCCTCCTGGTCACTGTCAGAGCATAAGAGATGACAGGCAGGACAGGGCAGTGGTTACAGGTCTGGGCCCATGTTATCTGGGGTCAAATCCTGGCTTTTCCACTTAGAGACTGCGAGACCCTCCAGAACATCATTTCCCCCATGTACAATGACAAAATCTACCATGCAGGAATAGTGAAAATTAAATAAATTAAGGTGTTAGTGTTTAAGTACAGAACAAACACATACCAGATGTTAGCTATTTATGGCTCCTCTATTTTCTTTGAATTCTCATAGTACTGTGTCAGACAGGATGTGATTATTGGTCTATTTTCCCCTGATACATCAAAGTTCAGATCAATAAACTTTGTTAAGGGTTAGACAAAGGAGTCTCTGATACCAAGCACAGGGTTTCGTCCATTACATCAGCATTTCCCAAACTCAGTTCCAATGAACAACTGATGTATCCCCCAAATCTTAATGAATGTTCCTCCAACACAAGGTTTTGTGACCAATAAGTCTGAGAAATACTGATTAAATGAAATTAACCAGGTTATTTACTGTAAGATTCGTCAGAGCCTTTAAAATGCTAATCCACCCATGACTCCATGATGGAGTAGCATTTCCCAAGTCATGTGACCACTGAACGATTTTGTTTTCCGTGGCATACATATTAACACACAGAGAAACATTAAGGTTCTATGAAAAATAGCTCTGGACATGCCTTGCTACATTAAAGGACAAGCACGTCACTTCCCTGGTGGTCCAGTGGTTAGGGGGACACAAGAGACACCTCGTCAGATCCAGTTAAGTCTGTGAGCCACAACTACTGAGCCCAAGCTCTGGAGCCCAGCTCCACAATCAGAGAGGCCATCGCACAGAGAGGCCCACGTGCTGCAGCTAGAGAGGAGCCTCTGCTCACCACAGCTCGAGAATGCCCTCGCAGCAACGAAGAGCCCACGGGCCACAGCAAAGACCCAGAGCAGCCATAAATAACCAAACATTGTGAAAAGAACCAGCGCGACTAGAAGAGGGCTATTTAAGATCTGTTTTCATGTCAGTCTCCATCAAAGAGAAGGTCTTCCAACCACGAAGTGTAGAACACATGTGGGCACGGTGGTTAGGACAAGGATGGTGAGCCACGTAAAGCACATGAGCACGGAGGTAAGACTGGGATCTGAATTAAGATCTTTTGTTGGGGGGGAGCATGCTAGGTCTTCACTGCAGCGCTTGGCTCTTCATCGCAGCACACAGGCTTCTCTAGTTGCGGCACACAAACTTAGTTGCCCCTCAGCATATGGGATCTTAGTTCCCCAACCAGGGATCGAGCCCATGATCCCTGTAATGGAAGGTGGAGTCGTTACCACTGGACCACCAGGGAAGTCCCCTGAAGGCAAATCTTGAGTTCCCTGGAATGATGGGTCGTTTGCTATCTCAGAACCTCAGTTTCCTCATCTATAAGTTGGCAGAATAACATCTACTTTGCTTGGCTGTTTTACGATTTAAATTTCAGTGAGTAATATCTCAGGGTTAGTTTCCTTTCTTCAGTTAGAATGTTTTCGGTTGCAAACAGCAGACAGAAACACTTAAATTGGCTTAAACAAAAAGGGAATTTACCAAAGTAAGTAGAAGTCCAGATAAGGTTTTACCAGTGCTTATGATGTAATTAGAGTAGGTGATAATTCTCACTGTCAGGAAGCTTAATGCCCATCCCTGGAAAAATTCTAAACTGAGTATTGCACAGATGATCTTTTAGTGCCTTGATCTCTAGGGACCAATGCAAATTCACTAAGAACAAGTCATTGGAAGATAGTCCTTTTTATTTTTTCAAATAAAATTATCCCATCAGGGGACCAGTGATTCTCAAGCTGTGTAGGCAGGCACCCTAGACAGCTCTCAGAATTTCCACAGGCATTTTCTACCAAACTCCCTTGGCTGATAGATCTATTTTAAAAGTGGAATAAATAAGCATTGCACAGGCCATGGGCGAAAAAAATGTTTGAGAAGCACTGTCACAGCCATAGTATGACTGGTTCTCAGAAAGGGCATTTGATAAAACCTCTCTCGAGGGCTTCATAGATAAATACGCCTGGGGCATGTGAGCAGCAGCAAACAACAGCTCCTAATGATGAAACACTATACAGTTTTGTGTAAAACACACAGAATCTTGAATTTTCTATTTAAGCAGAACTTGAAATCTTTTATTAAATGTGCATTGGTTATATGTATACTGCTCAATGATGGATAAATTGTGAAGTCCAACTTATATTCAGTGAATTAAAAAGAGTTGTGTACCAAGATGCTCATTTTAGCATTATTTATAGCAGGTAGGGAAAACAATGGAAAAGTCCAACAATAGCAAAATGGTTCGTAAATCATACAAAAGAGTATTAAGGTAAAACACAGACTAAATGAAAGAATTATCATATAGTCATTATGATGTTACTTGGGATTCCCTGGCAGCTCAGCAGTAAAGAAACTGTCTGTGATGCAGGAGACAAGGGTTCGATCCCTGGGTCGGGAAGATCCCCTGGAGAAGGAAAGGGCAACCCACTCCAGTATTCTTGCCTGGGAAATCCCATGGACAGAGGAGCCTGGTGAGCTACAGTCCATGGGGTTGCAAAAGAGTTGGACACAACTTAGCAACTAAACAAAAAAATGATGTTACATAGCCTCATTATGAAGTAAGATTGTGAAGAACACATAATGACATGAAATATATAATCTGAATTTTGTTTTAAAAAAGTTTAAACACAGAGAAATGGATAAGAAGGTAGAATGAATGATAAACATGTTAATGATTGATTTCTTTTTCTTTTTTTTTAACCTTTCTTTGGTTTTCCAAAGTCCCTCTCTTTTCTAACTAAGTGGGGGAAACAGCAATAAACGTTCTTTTAATATATCGTTGGGTGTTTTTACAGATCATAAGCCCAGCATGAGTCAACAGTGAACAGACACATCTGCCAAAAATACTAAAAACTCTCCGCTCCTGAAGAGAAGCAGAGTGTTCTGAAAATAGGAGGTGACAACCTTTGGCATACAGATGGCTCATCCTCATATGAAACTTTGTGTCCGGTTCAGGAAACCGCATTTTTAAGGACATTGGGATACTGGGGCATGCCCAAAGTAGGGAAAGAAAGGACATTAGGAAAGTTTATACCATGTCATATTTACTCATTAATGAATTCACCTATTCAACCTCAAAAGTACCTCTTAGGTACTGTAGGTGAAATGGGAGAACTGTATCAAAGGATGGTTGATGCATATAAGTTGGGGGCACAATAGCTGTCTACAATATTTTAAGGTCTATCATGTAGCAAATGGACCAGGGGCATATAAAGTTTCAAGACAGTGCATGGAGGCATAAATGGTCAAATAATTTTCTACAAGGATGCCAAGACCACTCAATGGTTAAAGGACAGTCTTCATCAAATGGTGTTGGTTTGATCAATTTCCCCGTGCAAAGGATGAAATTGGGTCCTCCTCTTACTCCTCATTTCTAAAAGTAACTCAAAATAGATCAAAGACTTAAATGTAAGAGCTAAATCTACCAAAGCCTTAGGCGAAAACATCATGGCATTGCAATTAGCAATAATTTCTTGGATATGATAGCAAAAGAACAAGCAATGAAAGAAAAAGTAACTACACTGGAATTCATTAAAATTTAAATGGAAAGGAAACCCAAAAAAGAGGGGCTATATGTATATATAGATATGGGCTTCCCTGGTGGGTCAGATAGTGAAGAATCTGCCTGCAATGCAGGAGACCCGGGTTGGATCCCTGGGTTGGTAAGATCCCCTGGAGCAGGAAATGGCTGCCTGCTCTGGACAGAGGAGCCTGGCAGGCTACAGTCCATGGAGTCACAGAGAGTCAGATACAACTGAGTGATTAACACTTTCTCTGTCACTGTGCATACGTATAGCTGATTCACTTTGCTGTACAGTAGAAACACAACATTGTAAAGCAATTATACTCCAATAAAAATTTTTTAAAAAACGTTTCTGTGTCAAAGGACGCTATCAACAGAGTGAAAGAAAATCCCCCAAGTGGGAGAAAATAATTGTAGCAAATCCTATTTCTGATCCTTATGGGATAGCTATATCCTCGACTTATATCCTGATAAACCCAAGGGAAAGTTGAAAATATCACAAGTTGAAAATGCATTTAATACACCCAAACTACTGAACATCATAGCTTAGCCCTCCTTAAATGGGCCCAAGCCACTCACATTAGCCTACGGTCGAGCAAAATCATTTAACACTAAGCCTATTTTATAATATGTTGAATATCTTTTATAACTGATTGAATGCTGTATGGAAAGTGATCGGCACGGTTGGCTGGGTGCAGAATGATTGTTAAGTGTATCAGCTGTTTACCTTCATGACTGCTTGGCTGACTGGGACCCGTGGCTCACTGCTGGTGCCCAGCATCAGGAGAGAGTATTTCCCCTCATATCGCTGACCTGGGAAAGATCAAAATTCAAGGTGTAGTTTCTACTAAATGTTTATCGATTTCACACTGTCGCAGCTCAAAACCAACACAGTTTGGAGACCATCTGACTCTGTGTGTGTATATATTTCTACCTGCAATTCTAATCTTTTCTGACTAAGGATAAGGATTAATAAATCTCCAATAACTTAACAACCAAAACACACAGCCCAATTAAAAAATGGGCAAAGGACTTGAATATACATTTCTCCAAAAATGATTTACAGTACCAATAAATACATGAAAGGATGCTCAATATCAATAGTTATCAGAGAAATGCAAATCAAAACCCCAATGAAATAACATTTCATACACATTAGAATGATGGCTATTATTGAAAAAGTAAAATAGAATAAAATAAACAGATAGTAACAAGGGTGGGTAAAGATGTGAAAAAATCAGAACCCTTGTGTATAGCTGGTGGTAATGTAAAATGGTGCAGTCACTGTGGAAAAAAGTATGACAGTTCCTCAAAAAGTTAAGCATAGAATTATCATACGATATGGCAGTTCTACTTCTGAGTATATGCCTAAAAGAATTGAAAGCAGGGTCTCAGGACTTCCCTGGTGGTCCAGTGGCTAAGACTCTGTGCTCCCAATGCAGAGGGCCTGGATTCGATCCCTGGTCAGGGAACTAGATCCCACATGCTGCAGCTAAGAGGTCTCATGCTGCAACTGAAGATCCCACGTGCCGCAACAAAGATAGAGGAAGCTTCATGCCGCAACGGGGACCTGGCACAGCCAAATAAATAAATACTTTTTAAAAGCAAGGTGTTAAACAGATATTGTACCTCATGTTCATAGCATCATTATTCACAAGTATCCACTGACAGCTGAATGGATAAACAAATGTAGTATATACTTTCAGTGGAATGTTATTCAACCTTTAAAATGAATTCTGACATGGATGAATCTTGAAGACCTGATGCTAAGTGAAATAAGCCTGTCCAAAAGGACAAATATCATATGATTCACTTATATGAGGCACCTGTATGCGTGTGTGTGCTCCAACTCTTTGTGTGTCCAACTCTTTGCAGCCCCGTAGCCCGCCAGGCTCCTCTGTCCATGGAATTTTCCAGAATACCAGAGTGGTTGCCATTTCCTACTCAAGGATATCTTTCCGACCCAGGGATAGAAACTGCATCTCCTGCACTGGCAGGCTGATTCTTGATTTTATCAACAGCGCCACCTGGGAAGCCCATATGAGGCACCTAAGGTGTCAAGGTGTCATCACTCAGTCGTGTCCGACTCTTTGTGACCCCATGGACTATAGCCTACCAGGCTCCTCCGTCCATGGGATTTTCCAGGCAAGAGTACTGGAGTGGGGTAGCCATTTCCTTCTCAAGGGGATCTTCCCGACCCAGGGATCAAACCTGGGTCTTCTGCATTGCAAGCAGATGCTTTACCCTCTAAGCCACCAGGGAAGCCCCATGAGGCACCTAGAAGTAGTCAAATTCACCATCAGACAGTGCAATGATGGTCGCTGGGTCTCAAGGGAGGGAGGGATGAGCGGTTTAATTAATCGTTTAATGGGCACAGAACTTCAGTATGGGAAAATGAAAAGTTCAGTAGATGGACTGCAGTGATGGTTGAGAATACATAAAGGGAGGGTCATACCCACCAGGATAGCTAAAACAAAAGACTAAGAACCAAGTGTTAGCAAGAGCATGGGACAACAAACTCCCATACATTGCTGGTGGGAATGTAAAAGCTGAAACTGCTGCTGCTGCTGCTGCTAAGTCGCTTCAGTCCTGTCCAGCTCTGTGAGACCCCATGGACGGCAGCCCACCAGGCTCCCCCGTCCCTGGGATTCTCCAGGCAAGAACACTGGAGTGGGTTGCCATTTCCTTCTTCAATGCATGAAAGCGAAAAGTGAAAGTCAAGTCACTCAGTCATGTCTGACTAGTAGCGACCCCATGGACTGCAGCCTACCAGGCTCCTCGGTCCATGGGATTTTCCAGGCAAGATTACCAGAGTGGGGTGCCATTGCCTTCTCCGAAGCTGAAACTATGACCCAGCAATTCTATTTCTATATATTAACCCAAAGAAGACACTTCATGTGCAAACAATAATACACACACAAGAATGTTTATAGGGCACTTTATCCATAATAGTCAAACACTAGGTACAAGTAGAATGCCCATCAACAGAATAATTAATTAATTAATTATGGGATAGTCATAAAATGGAATACTATTCAGCATAAAAAAGAACAAACTTGAGTTTACAAAGTGAGATAAAAGAATCTCACAGATGCTATGCTAAATGGAAGAAGTCAGATAGATAATGGATCATTTCTCTTGCCACTTTCAAGAATTTTTTTCTTTAATTTTTAGAAGCTTGATTACGTGTCTTGGCACGAATTTTTTTTTTTTTTTTTTAGGATTATCCTGTATGGGATTTTTTCAGCTTCTTTAATCTGTGTCTGTTGCCAAGTTTGGGAAGTTTTCATCCATCTTTGCTTAAAATACATTTTAAGCTTCACTCTCTTTTCCTAGGGCTCCAATGACACAAATATTCTTTTGTTATAGTCTCATAGGTCCCTACAGCTCTGTTTTTTCCCATATATTTCTTTTTACTGTTCAGATTTGAGAATTTCTATTTTTTATCACCAAGTTCATTAATTCTTTCTTCTGTCCTCTCTCTATTCTTCCCTTAAGCCCATCAACTGAGTTTTAAATGTTTGGTTACTGCATTTTTCAGTTCTAAAATTTCTGCTTGATTCTTTTTGACATCTTCTATTCCTTTGCTGAGATTTTTCAGTTTTTTATTTGTTTCAAACATGTTTGTCATTGCTTGTTGAGACATTTTCACGGTGACTGCTTTAAAATCCTTGCCAGTATGGATTTTAAATCCTTGCCATCCTTGTAAGTTTAGCATCTGTTTCATCTTGGCACTGGTCTGAGAATCCCATGAAATGTTATACAACTACAGTCTAGGGGCCTGAGATGCTAAGAAAAATTGTTTCTGATTTCCCAAAATTATGATAGGAACTGAGAACCAAAGGGACTGGATCTACCAGGTAGCAAAGTCCATGAGCCACCAGGGAGTTCCCTGGGGATCCAGGGGCTAAGACTTCAGGCTCCCAGTGCTGGGGGCCTGGGTTCAATCCCTGGTCGGGGAACTAGATCTCACATGCTGCAACTAGGACTCAGAGTTCACACGCCACAGCTAAAGATCCGCATGCAGCAGCTAAGACCTGGAACAGCCAAATAAATAACCTAAAAACAAAAAAGCAAAGTCCATGAGCTACCAGCTTGAAGTAAGCCACCTTTCCACCAGGCCTGCCAAGAGATTAACGCTCGTAGGAGTCAGGCACAGACCCCCTTCTCTCCACCACCTGGGTCTGTATAAAGCTGGTGGTTGAGGGTGAGTGGGGAGATGCTTCTTGGGGGAGGACAGTGTTTGTGAAAAGAAGTTCTTCTATCCTTACTCCCCTGGGGATGGAGAGGGAGGAGTGGGCCTTCGACTAGTTCAAACAGGGGTGAGACTCAATAAAAACCTGGCAGTGTCTGCACGATGGGGAGATGGACACTTCGTCGCCTAGTTGATGTCCACCAAGCTGCCCTGGCGCTACTGGAGTGGCAGTGTCAAGAGAGGGCAAGAACTCTCCCCTCCACCCTGCCAGCAGCCAGGACCTGCAGGTGCCAGAGTTGGGGCGCTGGAGAGCAAGATGAGCTGGGAGGCTGCTGGTTTGCTGGAAACGAGGAAGCAAGCTCCACTGGGCACAGAGGAAGGAGTGGCAGGGGCTTCCTGCTGGCAGTCAGCCTGAACATGTCCAGTCTCAAGGGACTCCCACAGCCTGGCAAAGTTGCTTGACACCATAGTGTACCAAGGGGGTATGGTCTCCGTAAGTGGGAAAGACTATTTTATCACTGACGTTGTTTGATATTTTCTGGGCATAATGAGGACAAACACAGACTGACTTTTGTCAGTTTTACGATTGCTTTTAAATTCTGTATGGACAGTGCCCCCAGCACGCCCACCCCTCAACATGCCACTTGACCTTGATGTTGACACTGAGTCTCTTGCAGGTGGGCTCTTAGCAGGTGCCTCGTCTGACCTGAAGCAGGGATTATCCACGGAGGACAGAGGGGTTGACTGACAGCAGACATACCTCACCCAGCACGCACACTCACATCTCAGAAGGAGAGGAGCCTCCTGGGAGAGGAGGCCTGGGAGACGAGGGATGTTTGGAATTGAAACAGGATTAAAGTTTTTAAATGGAGAGAATGTACCTAACATTGTTAACATTAAGGTTTAATAACTTAAACGAGACTGTTCCCTTCCTGCTGCCCCAGCTTTATGGAGCTGTAACTGACAAATAAAATTGTATACATGTGTGACATGTACAAAAGACTTTAATAAATGCAAATGACTAGCGTTATGAGGACAGACTGAGAAGTCCTGTTGCTTGCTCATCAACAGAAGCTTGCTTGCAGAAAAGAGGGCTGAGAGCACCACTCTCAGATAAATGCTATTTATCAGTATCAGAAAAATGATATTATTCCTTGTTAAACAGTCAGTGAGGTGCAATTCCTCAAGTAACGCAGCTATATTGGGGTTTTTCCCTACAATAACACATAGGTACATTTTTCTGGGAAGACAGTATATGCTTTCAACCTATTCTCAAAGGGCTCCTGGATTCAAAGAAGATTCAAGAGCATCAGGCCTGCAGACAACCCAGTCCCTTACCTGATGACACTTTCTTAGTATACTGTGTTCAGCAGACATTATCTCACCTCTTTGTGGCCATGGACAATCTGCTAACCCTCTCTGTTCCCAAAGTTCATCACCTGTAAGTGAGAATAACACCACCAACCGCACAGGGCTGTTAAGAGCATCAAATGAGTAAATGTAAGGGAAGTGCTTAAAATAGAAGCTGCACTTATGTATTTATATATGTGTGTATATATACACATATATATGTATACATATATATATATATATAAAGTGCAGTGGTTCAGTGGTAAAGAAGCTGCCTGCAATGCAGGAGACCCCAGTTAGATTCCTGGTTAGGGAAGATTCCCTGGAGGAGGAAATGGCAACCCACTCCAGTATTCTTGCCTGGGAAATCCCATGGATAGAGGAGCCTGGCGGGCTACAGTCCATGTGGTTGCAAAAGAGTCAGACATGACATAGCAACTAAACAACAACAAATACAAGCAATGGCTATTATTATTTTTTTACTACTTTTACTTTCTATTCCTCTTGGAAAGCCAGAATTTCTGCATGAATGTCAGTCTCTCTAGCAAGTGGCTCAGTTAAGTGATGCCTGTTTCTGAGAAGTATTTTTTTCCTACAGCAAAGTCAAGACAGAGCCAAGAGCCGAGAAGGGATATTAGCCAAAGAGCTGAATCACATGTCTCACCCAGACAGGGAAAACCCCACAGTTGCCATGCTCAGAACAAAACTGGGTGCCTCAGAATGCATCAGTTTAATAAAATAGGGAAGTTAGGGAGCTCTCTTCCTGTCCTTGGACTTGACTTTGCTTAACGTCCCTCCCATAAGGGGACAGCCCCTTGCTTCTCAATGCCGATTCATGACCTCTGTTGTCCATAAGACAGCTCAGTGTTCCAGAAAGAAGACTGTTACTCATCACCCCTGCCATTCACTTGGCATCTTGTGTCTTCCAAAGGACGCACAGCCAAAAAGAATCCATCCCGAGGCTGTCCCCAGGTGGAAACTGTCTCATTTAGAGGCTTATAACCAGGAGATGGAATGGGCGCGTTCAATTCTGTACCTACTTCTTTGTGAGGCAACTTCTCTCGATCCAGAGAAGTTGTGAGCTTCCCTCCAAGAATGTCTCATAGGAATGATAAGGGTCTCCCTGGTGCCAAATGCACTTGCAACATGGACGTTTGCAGATGGTTCCAAAGAACCAGATGAGAGACAGCAAGGAAACAAGTTAATTGATTTCCTGCAACTGTGTATCAGAAAAGCTGCTATTGTATATACAGTCAAACACTGGAACTGGGTCAGTTTGGTAAAACCAATATTTGTCCTTGGGCAGGGACCCACTCTTACTATAGATAGCAGGCAGGGCTTTCTTCTACCACCCCAGGAAGTCCATACTCCAGGTGGAAAAGCCAAAATGTGCCCACTGGGAATTTCCTACAGTTGAGGCTCGTGCTCAGCCCATGAAGTCAGTGCTGTTCTTCATGTTTCCTTTGGCCAAAGGCTGTCCTGGTTGTTTCATTTTCTCTCTTGACAGCATCACACAGGGGGTAAATACAGTATTGAGCAACCAGTGGAAAAAAGAAGAAATGGGGCTTTTCTGGTGGTTTGCTCAAGCTGATTTGTTTGTAGTACCTGTACTGGCTGTGTCTCTAGCATCCATCTTTCTGGAAGTCAATTCATGACGAGCAACCACTTCACATCCCTGAACCAGAGTTAAAAATAAACGTGACATGGAATTAGGCTTATATTTGGAGCATAATTAGGAGTTGACGGCTTTCCTTGGAAGAACCATCATTGATTTATGCTTTCATGATTTCACGGTAAGATGGGGGCCACTTTTGCTCCTGCAAAACTACAGCTGAAGACATCTCTGAGCAAGTTATCTCAAGTCCCTTATATGAGGATCTACAAAATTTAATTTTCCAATAATATAATGCCAGGTGAATGCTGGCATTCTTCAAACAAAATTAGATGCAGCTCAGCTGCTTTGCTTCTCCATCTCCTCCCCTCCTCCATCTCCTTCAGATAATGATGATGAAACTCACATGGCCCACATTTCTACTTTTGCCTTGGGTGTTAGAAAGCTCAGGGTTAAATTTCATGCTCAAACTATTTTATCCACATTTCTGAAAGTACTTCCTATTTTTCCATAACCAGCTCCCAGTCCATTTTTAAATTTTCCATTTTCATTGTATTTAAAATTATAAAACCCTTACTGTCCTTTGTTTTTTTAAATAAAGAGGCAGACTAAAATTAATTAACTAATTAAACATGAGTTGGGAAGATCCCCTGAAGGAGGAAACGGCACCCTGCTCCAGTATTCTTTCCTGAAAAATCCCATGGACAAAGGAGCCTGGCAGTCTATAGTCCATAGCATCGCAATGAGTGGGACACGAATGAGCGAGCACACACACACAATTAAACCTGACTTTGGGGTTAAGTGCCCACGCTCCTTAAAATAGTTGATCACCCAATGTTCAGTGAGGCATCGGTTACAGCTATTGTTCACAAAGAATTGGCTCTGGGTGGGGTTTGGGTTACTGATTTGAATCTGTTTTCTTGGAGCCAATTTGAATTCACTGGTAAGGCTGAAGGACTGTTACTTCCTACAGTCCTTTGTTCAAAAGGATTGTGTTTTGTATCACAGCTCAGGGAGACAGGTGCAGTGAAGCAAAACAGCTTTTTCTCCTCTCTCCAAATGCTTAGCACAACTACACACATCCATGTTCTTATCTTTGAGCTAAACTTTGCTACAACAAGGAGCCGCCCTGCAACATTCTCAATAGAACAAAAGATTCCTAAGCCTTGGGAAACAGAAGGGGTCCACTTGTTAGAACAATTATCAACTAGTATATTACAAGAACAGCTACATTTGAACTGAGCTCAAGGTTGGCTACAGTGAGGTGTGACTGTTTCTGGTTTACAGGTTGAGTAAATGCAGGACTCAAATTTGCCTTAGGTTTCCATTATTTACAAAATCAATCAACAATTCATTAATTACAGCCCTCAGTTAACTGGCATTTTATCTAGCCATCTCATTCCTAAACGTAGATGCTCAGCTTTTAACACAAAAGGCCAAGTTACAAGAAGTTAAGTGTATGTCTGAGAAAGAACAAAAGTACTAATATCCAAAGAATGACCTTGATTTAGCTCAAGTTTTTGGCTGTCTGTACCCAAATTGGAAAAAGCCTTGCTGTACTCAGCCCATAGACACTATATATCATCCTTGGCTACTGAAAGCAAAAGCATTGTCTCTCAATATAATTTTTTAAAGATTTTTTTGATGTGGACCATTTTTTAGAGTCTTTATTGAATTTGTTATAATATTAATTCTGTTGTATTGGTTTTTTGGTCCTGAGGCATATGGGATCTTAGCTATCTAACCAGGGATGGAACCCACACTTGCTGCATTGGAAGGTGAAGTCTAAACCACTGGATCACCAAGGAAATCCCTATAATTCTGATTAAGGACACAAAAGTGTATCAATCAAGATAGAGCGAATTTCTGTTCAAGTAAATCAGGAAAAGCAAGATATCATAGCAGTCTCCATAAGCACCCTGGAGAAGCAAGTTTTGCCAAGATGCTTCTCCTTGAGACATTAAAAAATCCCCCTCCCACCCCGTGTGACCTGACAGCTTCGAGTCAATGCCTTAAGGAAGTAAGGGTGTTGCAGAAACCAGTACTCAAGAAACCAAGCTCCACACTCGGAGAGCTGGAGAACACAGGTTTATTATGCCAGCGGGGCCAGAGGAGTTAACACTTCAAGCTCTGAGCCCAGAACAAAGGGATTACAGAGTTTTTATAGACAGACTGTAGTGGGCAACACTAGCTGTCAATAGGCTGGTTTAGACTAAGGGGTTTCGCGCACTCGTGGTAACAGTAGTCAAGATGGGGAGGAGGATGCCTGGCCTGGACAGGCATGATTAAGCAGATTTGCAGGGTCTAGGCAATTGCAAAGAGCAGGACAAGGGTGAGTGAGATAAACTCCAGTTCGTAGTATTGCAAGTCCCCACTTTCTGAGACTACGTGACCTACGTGATCTAGATTTTGCAAGGGGCAAGCTAAGTTACAGAGGCAGAAGGAGGTTATGTAAAATTTTAACTTTTCCTCTTCAAGGGGAGCAATTAAGTAAGCCCCTGGGCCACAACTACTGAGCCCACCTGCCACAACTGGAGAAGCCTGTGCACTACCCCCTTGCGTTGCAATGAAGATCCCTAACAGCCAAATAAAAAAAGAGAGAGAAGAAGAATGAACCTGACCATCATGGTCAAGAACAATTTACTAAGGGGGACAGGGATCGAAGTGGGGAGACTAGTTCAGAGGCTATTAAAATAAGCCAGGCAAGAAATGATGGTCACTTGCACAAGGATGGTGGCAGGAGAGGTGGGGTGAAGCGGTCAGATTATAGGTATAGAGCTAACAAGATTTGCTAATGCATTAGATAGTGTGGTGGGAGAAATGGAGAGTAAATGGTGACTGCAAGGGTTTTCCTTGAGCAACTGGAAGGGCAAAAGCACTTTATCTGAGAAGAAGCAGATGGCAGGCAAGAATGGGAGGAAGTAGGATTTGGACACCTCCCTAGAGGTGAGATGGAAACCACAAACCAGGAATGTGTGGTGTCCTTGAAGCCAAGTGAAGAATGTGCCTGAGGGAGAAGGGAGGAGAAGGATAACTGCAAATGCTGCTGATGAATTCGCTGAGATGGGGACTGAGAGCTGAGTGATGGATTTAGCAACCTGACAGCCACTGGGGACCTTCACATGTGAGAGAAAGTCACTCCGTCGTGTCTGACTCTGCGACATGGACTGTACAGTCCATGGAATTGTCCAGGCCGGAATACTGGAGTGGGTAGCTTTTCTCTTCTCCAGGGAATCTTCCCAACCCAGAGACTGAACTCAGGTCTCCCGCATTGCAGGCAGATTCTTTACCAGTTGAGCCACAAGGGAAGCCCAGGGGACTTTAACAAGTGCACTACTAATTACTGAAGTTCTCAGGCATTGCACCAAGTATGGAAATTCAAGTTCTGTGATGTGGAAGATGCTGGAAGAAAGATGAGCTCTTAACTCCACATTCTGCAGCTGTCTTGGGAGTCATAGCAGCTAGTCACACCTAGACCTGCAACACCACAGACCCTAAGCCCAGAGAGAGTCGCATTATTGATACAAGCAAGGCCATTTGTGTGACAGCAGACAGGAAACTGCTGGGAGTTCAAAAGTAGGGTCCCAAGTTCCCAGCCAACCCACGGGTTCCTGTAACATACTGAGAAACCAACCGACTAACCAACTCAGAAGCAAAGCAAAGCAGTATCGAAAAGGCAGTAGCGGTAGCCTTATAAAGCTGAGATCTAAACCCTTCCACCTCCAAAAAGAAGTGATTAGAACAATCATTAAGTTCCTTTAGGGCAAGGACTCTGCTTCACAGTAACACACCATGCCTGGAACAGAGGAGATACTTAACAAGGGTTGCTTGTTGATTGGCTGATTGCTACGTCTCTTACATGTTATCTCATTTCATATTCACAATACTCTTCAATAGAGTCACAATACTCTTCAAGAATTGATGCTTTTGAGAGTGAAACCTACCTGACCTTTAGGGCACGAAACATCAGAACTTGCTGCTATGGGAGATCAGGCCTTTATGTAACCCATTTACATTAGAGAGAGAGCATTTTCTTTTGCTTGAGAGGTTGACATGCCTTCATGTGTTTTCCACTTAATCAGCAGAATCATTTAGGCACTGAGGGTTTTGATAATCTCAATAAAAATACCTATTTATGTTAAAAAAAAAAAAAAAAGAACTGATGCTTTTGAACTGTGGTGTTGGAGAAGACTCTTGATAGTCCCTTGAACAGCAAGGAGATCTAACCAGTCAATCCTAAAGGAAATCAGTTCTGAGTATTCATTGGAAGGACTAATGCTGAAACTGAAACTCCCATACTTTGGCCACCTGATGCAAAGAACTGACTCCTTGAAAAAGACCCTGATGCTGGGAAAGATTGAAGGCAGGAAGAGAAGGGGATGACAGAGAATGAGATAGTTGGATGGCATCACCGACTCGACGGACATGAGTCTGAGCAAGCTCCAGGAGTTGGTGATGGACAGGGAAGCCTGGAATGCTGAAGTCCATGGGGTTGCAAAGAGTTGGACATGACTGAGCGACTGAACTGAACTGAACTTCAATATATAGGTGTCAAGAAGAGAGATACTGAGAAGACAATTCACAAAGATGGTCAGAATGAATTCCTTTAAGTCTTGTGCACCTAATGTTTACCAGGTGGTTTCTGCAGACTTTTAATCCCACCACGATAGACGGTGAGGCCTGGCGTGCTCCAGTCCATGGGGTTGCAAAGAGTCAGACACAACTGAGTGACTGAACTGAACAATGCTCTAAGGTGGGTAATAGGATTCCCCAGTTGACAGATGAGGGAGAAAGAGGCTGAAAGAGCCAAATAACTTTTTCTGGACCAGTGGACTGAATTTTGGCTGTATACCAGAATACCTGGAAAAACACAATAAGACATTACAGCAGAAGACAAACTGTCATGTAGGAGGAAGTAGAATAACATTAAACCTCTAAGTTAATGCAATTGCCAAGGTCAAACACCGGGGTAGGCAGCAATATGCAACAAACTGAACATAAGTTTTGGAGTTGGACAAACTTACATTTGAATCCCAGAGCCACCAGGTGCTCATTATAAAGCTCTGGGCAAGTCATTTAACTTTTCGGAGCTTCGATTTCCTTATCCATAAAATGAGGTAATAATAATTACTTTGAGGATGTTGTATTACATGAGACAACTTGCATAATTGTAGATACGCAATAAATGCTAGTCCTCCTTTCCTCAACCTAACAGTCAAGGGAACAGGGGAGACAGAATTATGTAACTGTTATTATTTCTCTGCTTTGTTTCAACGGTTCTCAGAGTGCTATTGTAACCCGCAGCATCACTTGGGCATTTTTAGGATGCCAATTCTCGGGCCCCACCCACACCTACTGTCTCAGAACCTCTGGGGATGGGGCCCAGTAATCTGTGATTGCAGGTGCTCTCTGGTTTGAGAACTATAGCTCTGTTTCATTATGGACCCCGTCTGCAACATAGCTGTGGTGGAAACTTGAGTATCTGAGTAACTTGGCAAGATCACAAAGTTATTCACTGAAGACGCCATTCAAATAAGGATCTCAGGCAAAAGAGTGCTCTTATTCCCAACAATAATTACCAATGGAACATAGACTTTTCTCATTTTACAAGTGAAAATATGGGACTCTCCGCCTTTGTGAGCCTTAATAAACTTTCTTATAAGGCAGTTTCTCTGCTCATGTTTCTTTTCCCTACTCAAAACTATGCCTGGTGGTTAAGTACTCTATATATCTTCTGTTCACTCATGGTGAGGAAAAATATGTTAACATATATAAATACATGTTAAATAACCAGGCTCAAAGTAAACGGGCATGCATGTTAATTCAGGGTGTCATTCTAGGACTGTGGGAGTTGGTACAACACAGCTCTAAGAAGAAGAGGCGTTTGGCCCTCCCTCCTGTGGCCAAAACATCATAGCTGGGTGTGCATCCAGGCAAAGCACCGGGGGTGGGAGGGGAACAGATTTTCAAAGTACGGTAGTCCCGGACAGCACGTGCTGTAAACCAGCTCTTAGTGGTGTTCTGATTTTCACGGTGAAATACTCTCACTACAAATGATTTCAAGCTACCATGGTTGAACATCCTGCTAACAAAGTTGCTGAATATTCAACCATCAGCAGTGGGCAGTGGAGCTGGCCCCAGCACACCGCTGTGACATCTACTAACGGTGGGCCCAATTTTGACATGGCAGGTGGCACGGTGTTTTATTTATTGTACTTGCAAGTACCTTCAGAATGCTTTACAGTATGCCTCCTGAGGAAGTAATCACACTGAACGTGACTTTATGAACCCTGCCTGATTCTCAGGAAACCAAATTTACATGTTGGATTCTTTCAGTAGAAACAATTATTTTGACTTTACACCTATTTTTTTTTAACTTGAAAAATTCTCCTTTATTTTGTTTTAAAAATTGCAATTATGAAATCTATAGTACATGTAGAAAAACATTTTTAAGACATGCATGTGATTCAACACAAAGCAAATAAACACTCATGCAGTGATCATGCAGATCAAAAAACAGGACATTGCCAGCATCTCATACCCCACCCCTCCACTGTCCATAGTTACCCTTTTCTCTTCCTTTTTTTCTTTTCCCTTTTCTCTTTCTAAAAGATTGACTCCTTCTAAATGGTCATTGCTTCCTTGATCTATTTGACAGATGTCTGTCTAAACATGCATTCTTTTTTTTTTTTTTTGCCCCACAATTTTTATTTTTATTTATTTATTTTTTATTTTTTTAATTTTTATTTTTACTTTATTTTACTTTACAATACTGTATTGGTTTTGCCATACATTGACATGAATCCACCACGGGTGTACATGCGTTCCCAAACATGAACCCCCCTCCCACCTCCCTCCCCATAACATCCCTCTGGGTCATCCCCGTGCGCCAGCCCCAAGCATGCTGTATCCTGCGTCGGACATAGACTGGCGATTCGATTCTTACATAATAGTATACATGTTTCAATGCCATTCTCCCAAATCATCCCACCCTCTCCCTCTCCCTCTGAGTCCAAAAGTCCGCTATACACATCTGTGTCTTTTTGCTGTCTTGCATACAGGGTCATCATTGCCATCTTTCTAAATTCCATATATATGTGTTAGTATACTGTATTGGTGTTTTTCTTTCTGGCTTACTTCACTCTGTATAATCGGCTCCAGTTTCATCCATCTCATCAGAACTGATTCAAATATATTCTTTTCAATGGCTGAGTAATACTCCATTGTGTATATGTACCACAGCTTTCTTATCCACTCATCTGCTGATGGACATCTAGGTTGTTTCCATGTCCTGGCTATTATAAACAGTGCTGCGATGAACATTGGGGTACATGTGTCTCTTTCAATTCTGGTTTCCTTGGTGTGTATGCCCAGCAGTGGGATTGCTGGGTCATAAGACAGTTCTATTTGCAATTTTTTAAGGAATCTCCACACTGTTCTCCATAGTGGCTGTACTAGTTTGCATTCCCACCAACAGTGTAGGAGGGTTCCCTTTTCTCTACACCCTCTCCAGCATTTATTGCTTGCAGATTTTTGGATCACAGACATTCTGACTGGGACTTTACACCTATTTTGACTGGCAGTTGTGAAAGCAGGATGACCAAAATTATTATTTTCAACTAAATAGAATGTTGACAATAATATGAAGTAGATTAGAAGGTAAAGATAAGTTCCTTCCTTGAAAATCTCTTCAGAAAAATTATTATATATAATACAGGTCTATTATATTATATATAATATTATAAATATATATTATATTATATATAATTATATATTTGTATATATTATATATAATACAGGTTTATGTTTATAAACATAAGTGTATGTTTATATTATATATTAATAGAAGAGTTTTATAAGTATTAAATAAATAGTCTTTGGCATAATTTTACATGGTTAGATTTTCAGGAAATTTTATTTGTTCCAATATGTCTATGTATTGCTGAGAAGAAGAATGAAGTGAATTATAGTGTTCTGAAGTGAGGTAGTTGACCTCAATTACACAAAGAATAGGAAATTTTTAGAAAGAAGATCATGGTTTTATTTTTTGCCTGCAGTCTCAGGATTAAATTCACTATCAAATTCTTTTTTCTATTCATTCTTAAATTACCCCAAGATTCTTGTAACCTCATAAATAAGACAGTAGATTAAATCAAGTGCATTTCAACATTTTGCAAATTCTAATCTTAAAAATATAACCTATTTATTCATAAAATTTATTTTTAATTTATATCTAGCAGAGTATTTTATTATTTTTTCAGAGAGTAGAACTTTTTAATATTTATTTCTATTTACTTATTTGGCTATGCCGAGTCTTAGTTGTTGTGGCTTGCAGGATCTTTAGTTGCAGCATGTGGGATCTAGTTCCCTGACCAGGGATCAAATCCAGGCCACCTGCATCAGCAACACAGTCTTAGCCACTACACCACCAGGGAAGTCCCTTGAAAACAGTTACTGGTGGAAGTGAAAATTGATTCAACTTCTATGCATGGGAACTTTACCACCTCATTCAAACTTACAAATATATCGACATGTACCTTTTCACCCAGCAAATCCGTTCTAGGAACTTACTCTGTAGGTATACCTGCCGTGTATGAAATGACACTTGCCCAGCATTACTCACTGCAGTGTTGTTTATGATAGCAGCAGAATGTGTCTCTCAACAGGAGAGGACTGAAAATGTTGTGATGCCTCCATGCATCCCAGTGGACTAAAATAAACCATAAAAAAGGATAAATGAAGCCTCTTGTGCATTTTTTACAAAAAGAATCCTAAGATACATTAAGTCTTAAAGAAAACCAAGATCAGAGCAGTTTGTAAATGACTACCATTTGTGTGGGTTCAGTTCTGTTCAGTTCAGTTGCTCAGTCGTGTCTGAGTCTTTGCGACCCCATGAATTGCAGCACGCCAGGCCTCCCTGTCCATCACCAACTCCTGGAGTTCACTCAAACTCACGTCCATCAAGTCTGTAATGCCATCCAGCCATCTCATCCTCTGTTGTCCCCTTCTCCTCCTGCCCCCAATCCCTCCCAGCATCAGAGCCTTTTCCAATGAGTCAACTCTTCGCATGAGGTGGCCAAAGTACTGGAGTTTCAGCTTCAACATCAGTCCTTCCAAAGAACACCCAGGGCTGATCTCCTTGCAGTCCAAGGGACTCTCAAGAGTCTTCTCCATCACCACAGTTCAAAAGCATCAATTCTGGCGGTCCTAAGATGGTGGAGGAATAGGACGGGAAGACCACTTTCTCCCTCACAAATTCCTCAAATGAACATTTCAATGCTGAGTAAACTCCACAAAACAACTTCTGTAGGCTGGCAGAGGACATCAGGCAACCAGAAAAGCAGACCATTGTCTTCAAAAACAGGTAGGAAAAAATATAAAAGACGAAAAAGGAGATAAAGGAGGTGGGGAGGGAGCTCTGTCCCGGGAAGGGAAGCCCGTCCCGGGAAGGGAGTTTTAAGAAGAGAGGTTTCCAAACACCAGGAAACACTCTCCCTGCCGAGTCTGCGGCGAGCCTTGGAAACACAGAGGGCAACATAACAGGTAGGAAAAATAAATAAATAATTAAAACCAACAGATTACAAGCCCACAGTAACTCCCCCAGCAGAAACGCAGCACAGATGCCTGCATCCACCACTAGGAAGTGGGGGCAGGGCAGGGAAGCGCCGGAGGCGCGGGCTGCAGTGCTTTGTAAGAATTGGGCCGGAATGCCCCATACGCAACCAGAATGATCTAACTTGGGCTAGCAAACCAGACTGTGGGATAGCTACCACTCGAAAAGCTCGAACATAAAACACCGCCAGGACCGCGCACAGAACAAAGAACAGAATGGAAAAAGCCGGCTGCAGACCATCCGCCGGGGACAGGCGGCCAGAGCCGTAAGGGCTGGAAAGGGGCAATTGCAGACCCGGAGAGACTTTACTTACCAAACTGCAAGCAGGCTTCTTTGCTAAGACTTCTGGGAGTGCTGGACAGTCACCATCTGCCTCACAAGGGGCGCCAGCGGTCCACCCAGAAAATTGAGCAACAGAGGCAGAAAAGGCAACAAGTCGCAGCGATCGCGCTCGCCAAACTCCTGAGCTACTCGGACCCGGGAAGGGCACAAAACGCAGTCCCAACCGAATCTGTGCCTCTGAGGGCTACCTGAGCACCGAACCTGAGCGGCTTAGACCGGGGAAGTGCACACAGCCTAGGGCCGGCCTCAGACGGTTCCCGGCTGAGCATCGTAGAGCCGGAGCAGTTTGTTCGCTGCGAGAAGGGACAGGTCCAGCAGGGCTGAGACACTGTGTGCACATGACAGTGCTATTTGTTTGCAGCATCCCCCCCCCACCCCCCGCGCCCCTCCACAGCGCGACTGAACTAGTGAGCCTAAAAAACCAGCATAAAGAAGAAGTTAAACAGAGGGAACCGCCTTGGAAGTGACCCCACACTGCCCACAACATCAGAGAAGGGCCAAATATATTTTTACTATTTTTAAAATCATTCCTTTTTTTTTCTTTTTCTAACTTTTTTTAAATTGTTAAGTCTTCTATTTCTCCTCTAATTTTTATTTCTATAACCTACTATTACTATTCAAAAAAAAAAGACTTTTTTTTTTTTAAGGCAAACACCATATATAGTCTTTGGATGGTTGTTGGCGGTTTTTTTTTTTAATAATTCTTGTGACTTTTTTTTTCTTTTTTCCTTTTTCCTTCTGCTTCTTTTCTTTAATATTGTATTTTTGAAAATCCAACCTCTACTCTAGATTTTTAATCTTTGCTTTTTGGTTTTTGTTGGCAATTTTGTACTTTTAAAAACCCAAACTTCACTACCCAATTTTACCTGAGAGCGAGATTACTGGCTTGACCACTCTCTCCTCCTTTGGATTCTCCTTTTTCTCCACCAGGTAGCCTCTGTCTCTTTCCTCCCCCATCTCTTCACTATCCAACTCTGTGAATCTCTGTGTGTTCCAGATGGTGGAGAACACCTAAGGAGCTGGTTAGTGGCAGGATTTGTCTCTCTCCTTCTCATTCCTCTCTCTTATCCTCCTGGCCACCTCTGTCTACTTCCTCCCTCTCCTCTTCCCCATATAACTCCATAAATACCTCTGAGCAGTCCAGACTATGGAGCGCACATAAGGAAGTGACTACTGGCTAGCTTGCTCTCTCCTCTTTTGATCTCACTGCATCTCATTCCAGTCACCTCTAACTACCCCCTCCCTCTTCTTTTCTCCTTGTAACTCAGTGAACCTCCCTGGGTGTCCCTCAATGTGGAGAAACTTTTCATCTTTAACCTAGATGTTTTATCATTGGTGCTGTATAGATGGAGAAGTCTAGAGGCTACTGTAAAAATAAAACTGAAAACCAGAAGCAGGAGGCTTAAGTCCAAAGCCTGAAAACATCAGAGAACTCCTGAATTCAGGGAACATTAAGCAACAGAAGCTCATCAAATGCCTCCATACCTACACTGAAACCAAGCTCCACCCAAAGGGCCAACAAGTTCCAGAACAAGACATACCATGCAAATTCTCCAGCAACACAGGAACACACCCCTGAGCTTCAATATACAGGCAGCTCAAACTTACTCCAAAACCTTTGACGTCTCATAACCCATTACTGGTCACTTCACTGCACTCCAGCGAGAAGAAACCCAGCTCCACCCACCAGAACTCCAACACAAGCCTCCCTAACCAGGAAACCTTGACAAGCCACTGATAGAACCCCACCCACAGTGAGGAAGCTCCATAATAAAGAGAACTCCACAAATTACCAGAATATAAAAAGGCCACCCCAAACACAGCAATATAACCAAGATGAAGAGACAGAGGAATACTCAGCAGGTAAAGGAACAGGAGAGTTGCCCACCAAACCAAACAAAAGAGGAAGAGGTAGGGAATCTACCTGAGAAAGAATTCCGAATATTGATAGTGAAAATGATCCAAAATCTTGAAATCAAAATGGAATCACAGATAAATAGCCTAGAGACAAGGATAGAGAAGATGCAAGAAAGGTTTAACAAGGACCTAGAAGAAATAAAAAAGAGTCAATATATAATGAATAACACAATAAATGAGATCAGAAACACTCTGGAGGCAACAAATAGTAGAATAACGGAGGCAGAAGATAGGATTAGTGAAATAGAAGATAGAATGGTAGAAATAAATGAATCAGAGAGGAAACAAGAAAAACGAATTAAAAGAAATGAGGACAATCTCAGAGACCTCCAGGACAATATGAAACGCTCCAACATTCGAATTATAGGAGTCCCAGAAGAAGAAGACAAAAAGAAAGACCATGAGAAAATCCTTGAGGAGATCATAGTTGAAAACTTCCCTAAAATGGGGAAGGAAATAATCACCCAAGTCCAAGAAACACAGAGAGTTCCAAATAGGATAAACCCAAGGCGAAACACCCCAAGACACATATTAATCAAATTAACAAAGATCAAACACAAAGAACAAATATTAAAAGCAGCAAGGGAAAAACAACAAATAACACACAAGGGGATTCCCATATGGATAACAGCTGATCTTTCAATAGAAACTCTTCAGGCCAGGAGGGAATGGCAAGACATACTTAAAGTGATGAAAGAAAATAACCTACAGCCCAGATTACTGTACCCAGCAAGGATCTCATTCAAATATGAAGGAGAAATCAAAAGCTTTACAGACAAGCAAAAGCTGAAAGAATTCAGCACCACCAAACCAGCTCCCCAACAAATTATAAAGGATATTCTCTAGATAGGAAACACGCAAAGGGTGTATAAACCCGAACCCAGAACAATAAAGTAAATGGTAATGGGATCATACTTATCAATAATTACCTTAAACGTAAATGGGTTGAATGCCCCAACCAAAAGGCAAAGACTGGCCGAATGGATACAAAAACAAGACCCCTCTATATGCTGCTTACAAGAGACCCACCTCAAAACAAGAGACACATACAGACTGAAAGTGAAGGGCTGGAAAAAGATATACCACACAAATAGAGACCAAAAGAAAGCAGGAGTGGCAATACTCATATCCGATAAAATAGATTTTAAAACAAAGGCTGTGAAAAGAGACAAAGAAGGCCACTACATAATGATCAAAGGATCAATCCAAGAAGAAGATATAACAATTATAAATATATATGCAGCCAACATAGGAACACTGCAATATGTAAGACAAATGCTAACAAGTATGAAAGGGGAAATTAACAATAACACAATAATAGTGGGAGACTTTAATACCCCACTCACACTTATGGACAAATCAACTAAACAGAAAATTAACAAAGAAACGCAAACTTTAAATGATACATTAGACTAGTTAGATCCAATTGATATCTATAGGACATTTAACCCCAAAACAATGGATTTCACCTTTTTCTCAAGTGCTCATGGAACCTTCTCCAGGATAGATCACATCCTGGGCCATAAATCTAAACTTGGTAAATTAAAAAAAATCGAAATCATTCCAAGCATCTTTTCTGACCATAATGCATTAAGATTAGATCTCAATTACAGGAGAAAAACTATTTAAAATTCCAACATATGGAGGTTGAACAACACACTTCTGAATAACCAACAAATCACAGAAGAAATCAAAGAAGAAATCAAAATATGCATAGAAACTAATGAAAATGAAAACACAACAACCCAAAACCTGTGGGACACTATAAAAGCAGTGCTAAGAGGAAAGTTCATAGCAATACAGGCATACCTCAAGAAACAAGAAAAAAGTCAAATAAATAACCTAACTCTACACCTAAAGCAACTAGAAAAGGAAGAATTGGAGAACCCCAGAGTTAGAAGGAAAGAAATCTTTAAAATTAGGGCAGAAATAAATGCAAAAGAAACAAAAAAGACCATAGCAAAAATCAACAAAGCCAAAAGCTGGTTCTTTGAAAGGATAAATAAAATTGACAAGCCATTAGCCAGACACATCAAGAAGCAAAGAGAGAAAAATCAAATCAATAAAATTAGAAATGAAAATGGAGAGATCACAACAGACAACACAGAAATACAAAGGATCATAAGAGACTACTATCAGCAATTATATGCCAATAAAATGGACAACGTGGAAGAAATGGACAAATTCTTAGAAAAGTACAATTTTCCAAAACTGAACCAGGAAGAAATAGAAAATTTTAACAGACCCATCACAAGCACGGAAATTGAAACTGTAATCAGAAATCTTCCAGCAAACAAAAGCCCAGGTCCAGATGGCTTCACAGCTGAATTCTACCAAAAATTTCAAGAAGAGCTAACACCTATCCTACTCAAACTCTTCCAGAAAATTGCAGAGGAAGGTAAACTTCCAAACTCATTCTATGAGGCCACCATCACCCTAATACCAAAACCTGACAAAGATACTAAAAAAAGGAAAACTACAGGCCAATATCACTGATGAACATAGATGCAAAAATCCTCAACAAAATTCTAGCATTCAGAATCCAACAACACATTAAAAAGATCATACACCATGACCAAGTGGGCTTTATCTCAGGGATGCAAGGATTCTTCAAAATCCGCAAATCAATCAATGTAATTCACCACATTAACAAATTGAAAAATAAAAGCCATATGATTATGTCAATAGAGGCAGAGAAGGCCTTTGACAAAATTCAACATCCATTTATGATAAAAACTCTCCAGAAAGCAGGAATAGAAGGAACATATCTCAACATAATAAAAGCTATATATGACAAACCCACAGCAAACATTATCCTCAATGGTGAAAAATTGAAAGCATTTCCCCTAAAGTCAGGAACAAGACAAGGGTGCCCACTTTCACTGCTACTATTCAACATAGTTCTGGAAGTTTTGGCCACAGCAATCAGAGTAGAAAAAGAAATAAAAGGAATCCAAATTGGAAAAGAAGAAGTAAAACTTTCACTGTTTGCAGATGACATGATCCTCTACATAGAAAACCCTAAAGACTCCACCAGAAAATTACTAGAGCTAATCAATGAATATAGTAAAGTTGCAGGATATAAAATCAACATTCAGAAAACCCTTGCATTCCTATACACTAATAATGAGAAAGCAGAAAAAGAAATTAAGGAAACAATTCCATTCACCATTGCAACGAAAAGAATAAAATACTTAGGAATATATCTACCTAAAGAAACTGAAGACCTATATATAGAAAACTATAAAACACTGATGAAAGAAATCAAAGAGGACACTAATAGATGGAGAAATATACCATGTTCATGGATTGGAAGAATCTATATAGTGAAAATGAGTATACCACCCAAAGCAATTTACAAATTCAATGCAATCCCTATCAAGCTACCAGCCATATTTTTCACAGAACTAGAACAAATAATTTCAAGATTTGTATGGAAATACAAAAAACCTCGAATAACCAAAGCAATCTTGAGAAAGAAGAATGGAACTGGAGGAACCAACTTGCCTGACTTCAGGCTCTACTACAAAGCCACAGTCATCAAGACAGTATGGTACTGGCACAAAGACAGACATATAGATCAATGGAACAAAATAGAAAGCCCAGAGGTAAATCCACACACATATGGACACCCTATCTTTGACAAAGGAGGCAAGAATATACAATGGAGTAAAGACAATCTCTTCAACAAGTGGTGCTGGGAAAACTGGTCAACCACTTGTAAAAGAATGAAATTAGATCACTTTCTAATACCGCACACAAAAATAAACTCAAAATGGATTAAAGATCTAAATGTAAGACCAGAAACTATAAAACTCCTAGAGGAGAACATATGCAAAACACTCTCCGACATAAATCACAGCAGGATCCTCTATGATCCACCTCCCAAAATTCTGGAAATAAAAGCAAAAATGAACAAATGGGATCTAATTAAAATTAAAAGCTTCTGCACAACAAAGGAAAATATAAGCAAGGTGAAAAGACAGCCTTCTGAATGGGAGAAAATAATAGCAAATGAAGCAACTGACAAACAACTAATCTCAAAAATATACAAGCAACTTATGCAGCTCAATTTCAGAAAAATAAATGACCCAATCAAAAAATGGCCCAAAGAACTAAACAGACATTTCTCCAAAGAAGACATACGGATGGCTAACAAACACATGAAAAGATGCTCAACATCACTCATTATTAGAGAAATGCAAATCAAAACCACAATGAGGTACCACTTCACACCAGTCAGAATGTCTGCGATCCAAAAATCTGCAAGAAATAAAACAACCTAGATGTCCATCAGCAGATGAATGGATAAGAAAGCTGTGGTACATATACACAATGGAGTATTACTCAGCCATTGAAAAGAATACATTTGAATAAGTTCTAATGAGATGGATGAAACTGGAGCTGATTATACAGAGTGAAGTAAGCCAGAAAGAAAAGAACCAATACAGTATACTAACACATATATATGGAATTTAGAAAGATGGCAATGATAACCCTGTATGCAAGACAGCAAAAAAGACACAGATGTGTATAGCGGACTTTTGGTCTCAGAGGGAGAGGGAGAGGGTGGGATGATTTGGGAGAATGGCATTGAAACATGTATACTATTCATGTAAGAATCGAATTGCCAGTCTATGTCTGACGCAGGATACAGCATGCTTGGGGCTGGCGCACGGTGATGACCCAGAGAGATGTTATGGGGAGTGAGGTGGGAGAGGGGTTCATGTTTGGGAACGCATGTACACCCGTGGTGGATTCAAGTCAATGTATGGCAAAACCAATACAGTATTGTAAAGTAAAATAAAGTTAAAAAAAAAAAAAAAGCATCAATTCTTCAGCACTCAGCCTTCTTCACAGTCCAACTCTCACATCCATACCTGACCACTGGAAAAACCAAAGCCTTGACTAGACAGACCTTTGTTGGCAAAGTAACATCTCTGCTTTTCAATATGCTATCTAGGTTGGTCATAACTTTCCTTCCAAGGAGTAAGCGTCTTTTAATTTCATGGCTGCAGTCACCATCTGCAGTGATTTTGGAGCCCCCTAAAATAAAGTCTGACACTGTTTCCACTGTTTCCCCATCTATTTCCCATGAAGTGATGGGATCAGATGCCATGATCTTCGTTTTCTGAATGTTGAGCTTTAAGCCAACTTTTTCACTCTCCTCTTTCACTTTCATCAAGAGGGTTTTAGTTCCTCTTCACTTTCTGCCATCAGAGAAGGCAATGGCACCCCACTCCAGTACTCTTGCCTGGAAAATCCCATGGATGGAGGAGCCTGGTAGGCTGCAGTCCATGGGGTCACTAACAGTCAGACATGACTGAGCGACTTCATGTTCACTTTTCCCCTTAATGTACTGGAGAAGGAAATGGCAACCCACTCCAGTGTTCTTGCCTGGAGAATCCCAGGGACAGGGGAGCCTGGTGGGCTGCCATCTATGGGGTCGCACAGAGTCGGACACGACTGAAGCGACTCAGCAGCAGCAGCAGCACTTTCTGCCATGAGGGTGGTGTCATCTGCATATCTGAGGTTATTGATATTTCTCCTGGCAATCTTGATTCCAGCTTGTGCCTCTTCCAGCCCAGCGTTTCTCATGATGTATTCTGCATATAAGTTAAATAAGCAGGGTGACAGTATACAGCCTTGATGTACTCCTTTTCCTATTTGGAACCAGGTTAGAAAAACCCAAATCAACAACAATGAAAAAAAAAAAAAAAAACAGGCAAAAGGAAAAATATGTACAGCTTTTCTGTACTTAGCATGACTTGAAAAGGAGACCTAAGAAACTGGTAACTTTGCTGCCTCTGGAAAGGGAAACTGGATGGCTGGGGAGTGGATTGTTGCTGTCATTTAGTCACTAAGTCATGTCCGACTCTTTTTCAACCCACCAGGCTCCTCTGTCCATGGGATTTCCCAGGCAAGAATACCAGAGTGGGTTGCCATTTCCTTCTCCAGGGGATCTTCCCCACCCAGGGATCGAACCTGCGTCTCCTGCATTGCAGGTGAATTCTTTTACATCTGAGCCACCAGGGAGGCCTGGCGAGTGGGTGGAAGGGAGACTTTTACAGTGTCCCTTCTGAATTTTGAACTACGTGAACATCTTAGAAATTCTAAAACTAAAAAAGTTCACGTGGCAAGTACACGTTGGCTAAAGGAACTAATGAACTAGAAAACTGGTTTATTAAATAAAGGGCTTCCAGTCAATACTCCTCTCTGCTCTTTAGAGGAAAAGGTTTTAGAGATTCCTAGCCTCTGCCCCTTCCCTAATTCCTGGCAGAGTCCCCACAGGGAATCACCAACAGAGGTGCTCTCTGGGTCTTCAGAAAGGCATGTGGGAAGAAAATATTTATTCTGGTCAACTGGTATAATTTCCAGGAAAGGCCTCCCTTTTTCATCCTGAAACCATGCTTTCATGTGGCCCCACAGAGACATGTCAGTTGGAGGACTTTGCCAAGCTTGTTTAATTAGGCTCCTTGCTGAAAAGCTGAGCCATTGGTCTCTGAGATAGCAGCTGGCCCCAAAAGATGCAATCACTTCTCCACAGGGAACTCTTTTTAAAAAAGTCTGATAGTTAACGCCTTCCTGCATACAAACCAGCATATAAAAATTATTTACAATATTGAGAAAAGCAAAGTGAATAATACCAAAGCCTCCAGAATTGCAACAACCTGAAGAGCTGGTCTGTGATTAAATTCCAGGGGAAAGGGTAGTGAAGAGCACTGGTATGTGTTTTGGGCAGCTCGGGTGTCATCACTTGGGCTTGACAAGGAGGATGAAAGGGAGACTGACCACTTCCCCGGGAGGAGGCTCCAGGTGCTCCAGGTGCCAGTGAAGGAAAGTCCCATCCTGCAGGCCTGCAAGCCAATAACAAAAGGAGCAACAGAAAAGAATGGGAGGAGGGGGGCCTACACCCCTTCTCCCCACATCTCCATTTGCACTATAATGTGATCGTTTCTGTAGCAATGCCTATAGAAATCCTGCCCACCCTACTCTACAGATGAGGAAACAGGCTCAGAAAAGTGCAGTAACTTGTCTAAAATCTTTACAACTAACATGTGTCCAGCTCAGGAAATGAGCCCAGGGCTCTCTAACGCAAGAATTCAATCACTTTAGGATTTTTATCAGAATTTGTTTTAGGAAGGAAGACTAGAATTTTTTTTAACCTTCTATCTGATTAAGTCAGACAGCTTTCCTTGCCAAGATTTTTTGTTCCTTTGTGTGTGTGTGTGTGCTGTGAGGGATCTTAACTCCCCAACCAGGGATGGAATCCGTGCCTCCTGCAGTGGAAGCACGGCGTCTTAACCACTGGACTGCCAGGGAAGTCCCTATTCACTTTTTAAGTCAGAAACAATCATTTAGCTTTCAAGAACTTGTGCCATTTTTCTAATATTGCATCTCAATGTGCTATTTGACATCTGTACATTATTTCCACTTCCAACACAAGGAAGATGAATTCTTCCTTTTTCTTTCCTTCTCACCTTGAGTTAGTCCATATGAACTGAATGAGGGATCCTCAAATTGTTTTATCAGTCAGAAGACAAAGAGAAAATTCCCAGGAGTGCCAGGACAGCCAGAGCCCCTGACTGGAGGTAAGATCTGGCTGCTCTGGTTATTTGGGTATTCACTTCCCATAAACTGTGTCTTTTGACTTTTTGAAGACAAAACTGGGAGATACAATCTTATGTTAGCAGTGTGGACTTGTGTTAGACCTAAGAAAAACTTCTTAACGTATGATAAAAGAATGCAAGAAACAGATAATATTAATAAAATCAATGCTGCTTGTGCATCCATAACTATTGCTACCCTGAAAGGAGCATTAATTCAACCTGAAAGGAAGAGATGAAGGCACACATCATGAAGGTGTGCATGCGTGTGTGTGCTCAGGCATGTCTGACTCCTTGCGATCCCAGGGACTGTAGACTGCCAGGCTCCTCTGTCTATGGGATTATCCTGGCAAGAATACTGGAGTGGGTTACTATTTCTTCCTCCAGGGAATCTTCCCGACGTAGGGATCGAACAAGAGTCTCCTGTATCTCTTGGATTGGCAGGTATCAGGGATCAAATATCAACGAGCAAATTATTCGTCTCTGGCTGGTCGGTCCAGAAGATGCTGAATTTTGCCCTGCACACAAGGATGTTGCCTAGTACTATTGGTGATGTAATTTATCATTGAAAATGATCATTGAAAATGTATGTCTTTGTCAACCTGAACAAATCCAAAATGACCAACAAGGAAAGTAAAGGGCACAACACCTTACCTGCCTTTTCACAGTGATGGTTTTCTGTCTACCAGGACCCAAGGTTCAATTCGCTTCCAAACAGCAAGGACCTGGCTAATTCCTCTCTCTCTGTGCCCACAACAGCTCACCGAGTAAGTTCTAATTTCGATGATGAGCAATGCAAGGCCCCATCAGGTTCTGATCCATCATTGAGAGCTTTTGTTTTTTCCTGTGGATTAGGAGTAAGAGGCTCTCCTGTCATCTTACTTAATGGAAGTGAGAAACATATAGGATAGCTCTTTGAAAAAGTTAAAAATTTGATATTCAAATGTCATGATTTTATTGTTAACAACAGCAATTGTTTCTTGCTTTTCCCAGCTAATATTTTTTTTTCCTGTTCTTAGGGAAAAAAGAAATAGCTACAGCCTTCTCAGGAGCAGGGAATGCTGTTCAATGAGAGCTTTCTAAATGGCTGTTTATTATTAACACCCACAGAATTTCTTCTTTTACACATCTCTTTTGGAATGGAGAGTCCTCTAGGGAATGATGGCACCATCCACTTTCTGTGAAATGCCTCTTGGGTCTGACTCAGTGTGAATGATGAAGTAGGACGGTTGATCAGCCTGATATAAACACAGGCCTCCCCCCCAGCTGCATTTCTGCCTTCTGTTTCTCTGACCCAGTCCTCTACTCTCAACTTTTCCTTGACTCCAACCACAGTGCTTATAAAGGGGTTTCAGTCCCCCCATAATTTCTATTAAGCCATTCTAAAGATCCCTTCCATAAATACACAATCCATAAAAAGCAGTATGATTGCTGCCTTTGGGCAGCATCAGACTATCTTTTAGCTGCTCCCCTCCCAACCAGACTGCTATGCCAAGCCCCTTCCATCAGGCGACCGTTGAGAACACACAGCCACCACCCCCTGTGGCAGCCTCCACCTGGCTGAGTAATCCCATTGAATCGGCAAAACTTGACTGAGTGTTGGAGTCATACAAATCCGGCATCAATCCTGGTTCTACCATTAATGTCTGTGAGAGCCTGGGCCAGTCCTTCTCTCCCCTGAGCTTGTGTCCTCATCAGTCAATGGAAACATGAATGCTTCCTCTCGTGGTGGCTGCCAGAATTCGAGATAACATACACCAAACACCCACCTCCATATCAAATACCCACAAAACACAAGCGGATATTAACTATGAGAAACGTTCTAGAGATGACAGAATTCTTAGGGAGAGATCGGAGTTGCCTGTGGACAGAGGTCAAGAAAGACTTTGTAGAGGAGCTTTGCAAGAAGGGTAAGGAATCTGGCAGATGGACTGAGGGGAGGGCACACCAGGCAGGGGAACAGAAACAAAGCTGGGACTGGAGCCCAAACCCCTGGGCCCAGTGGGGCAGGTAACAGGATGCAGCTGCAGCTGAGTAGGAGTGGGGAGGGAGGCTTGGGAGAGGAGGCCAGAGCCAGGAAGAAGCTAGATCAGAAGGGCCTTTTAGAGTCATTGTTAAGTTGTAGCGCACACGGTTTGGCCCACAATATAGTAAGATTTCTGCAGCAATGGCCAGTCAGAATACATTAATTACACTAGCAACTGGATAATGAGAATTGAATGTCATATATTATAACCCTCCAAAATATAAGGGCCTCTGAGCTGATAGAAACCTTTGTAACACTTCCAAGTCACACCAGGGTCTGCTGAGAGGCTGGTCCAGGAGGAATATCTTGGCAAAAGCGGGAGATGGAATGAACAGGGAGAGAACATCCAAGACCAAATCCTTGAGGGTCGAGAGAAGAGGAAACAAAATATAAATCTTAAGCCCAGGGATCAAGGAACTCAAAGATACAGGGCTGAAATGATGTGACCTGGGAGGTAGGATGAAAGACATGTGAATTAAGAGCACTGGCTTTGAATTCAATCCCAGCCCTACTGTCCACTGGCTGTGTGACCCTGGGCAAATTGTTTTACTTCTCTGGGCCTTAATTCTTTCATCTGCAAATTGAGGCTAGTAATAGTATATACCTCTCAGAGAAAATTGAAGCAAGGCACCTATAACTTGACTGCCTAGCAGGTAACAAGTATTAAAGATACAATAATTCATAAAAGTGATTCCAGAATACCCACTTTCCCTCTCTTTTTTTCCCCCTCTACCATCTTGCCCTCTGTCTTTTGTTTTCCTTGCAAAACCTAAAAGGACGGTATTTTCAAGAATCCCTGTCTTCAGCAATGTTTTGCCTTTCTTCATTTTGTTTCTGAGGACAGAGAACAAGTTAGGAGATCACCCTCCCTTGATCATGGAGGAAGCTATGACATAAAGGACTCCAAATCCTATCAATGATGGTTGGGCCATTTAAAGAAAAATCATGCAGTGAAATTGATTTCTGGGGGCAAGTACAGGTCTATGAATTTCAACACAGGTACAGATTCATGTGACCACTACTCCAATAGGACACAGAACAGCCTTTTCACCCCCAAATCTTCCTTGCACTACCTCTTGATAGATACACGCTCCTACCACCCCAACCTCTGGTAACCCACTGATCCATCGTCAGTTAGCGTAGCTTTGTCTGAGACTGTCATGTAAGTGGAATCATAACCTATGTAAGCTTGGTTACATGTAAACTATGCTTCTCTTATCATCATAATGCCATTGAGATTAATTCAAGTTGGTTTATGTATCACTAGTTAGTTCCTTTTGATTGCTGAGTAGTATTCCATGTTTGGACTCTTTGAAGAGAAGACACAAGCATCCTTGCTGCTATTTCTTTTGTGAAGGTTGCCTTAGTGAAATTCAAAGCAATTGGTTCCAAGTAACAAATGATGTATTTTTAATGTCTTCAGCCATGCACTCAGTTCTTAACTAATTTTTCCCTATGAGAATATGATTCCCCTCCAAAAAAAAAAAAAACCACCATATAACCTAATGTATGTGCTTCCCCTGTTGGGAGATAATCACTGAGAGAGGGCTACACGTGGGCATCACTGGCATCCCACCTCACATGGTCCTCCTGCCTCCAGCCAGGTTCCAGGCTGCCCACATGGTCTCAGAGGCAACCATACCATGGATCTTCTGTGACAGCTCCCAAAGCCACTCCATGCCCACCTCAAGTGGCCTCGGTTTCAGCTGTCTGATGCCCCACCACTGCTCCCCATCAAGGGGACCAGCCATGTCTCTGGGGCTTTTTGCTGCCATGCTCACCTCACTCTCCTTCACTCCTGTGAGCCCATTCGTATCTGCGGCCACTCATTTCTTCCTCCCATCATTACTCCATTGTTCTCACTGAGAGAAGGCCCTCTCCTGACCAGAGGGCTTTTTTTCCCCAGCTTTATTGAGATATAACTGGCACGTGACAACCTTGTGTAATAGTTTAAGGTGTACAATGTGTGGACTTGATGCACTTATATGTTGCAAAATGATTACTGCCATTAATGATTAAAAACCCCATCATCTCATAAAATTACCATTTTTAAAATTTTTGAGAACATTTAAGATATATTCTCCTTGAAACTTTCAAGTTTATAATTTATAAAATGCATAGTTTATAAAAGTATTGCTAGCTGTAATCACCATGCTATACACTAGACCCCACAGGACATATTTATCTTATAATTGAAACTTTGTACCCTTTATCCCCCCTTTCATCCCACACCCCAGCCCCTGGTAACCACCACTCTACTATCTCTAAGAATTCAGCTTTTTTAGATTTCTCAGGTAAGTGATACCATATATAGTTATTTGTCCTTCTCTGTCTGACTTATTTCACTTAGCACAGTGCCCTCAGGGTCCACACGTGCTGTTGGAAATGGCAGGCTTTCTTTCTTTCCTACGGCTGAATAGTATTCCATATGGCACATCTTTATCTATTCATCCATTGACAACACACTTAAGTCAATTCCATATCTTGCCTATTGCGAAGAGTGCTGCAGTGAACAGGGGAGTACAGATCTCTCTGCCATATCCTGATTTCAATTCCCTTGGATACACACCCAGAAGCGGGGTTGCTGGGTCACATGATAGCTCTATCTTTAATTGTTTAAAAGGAATCTCCACGCTGTTCTCCATGGTGGCTGAACCAATTTAATTCCCATCAATCCTTGCTAACACTTAGCTCCTCTGACCAGAGTTGTAATTCTTGTATCAGAATCCCGAACAAGATGGCCTGGCTCTTGCAATGTCATAGTGCACCCTAAATTATCAAGTCGTTGATTATTACTCTCTCTCAGTCTGATGGGAATAGCTTGAGTTGAATCGGGGGAACATTTATAGTGTTGCACCTCAGTGTTGCTTCCAAAATTGTCCTTCCTTCAACCAGGGTCTGCCTTAAAGCGTTTTGTTTCTACCTTCCCAAAATTTAAATTTTCAGCTCGCTGCGTGTGGCGGATGGTCTCCAAACGCGGCCACCATCAATGTCTCTCTCCATTGTACGCGCATGCTACTCCTTCCATCAAGATGTAAAGTCTAGGAACTATGCTGGTGGTCCAGCGGTTAAGATCCCACCGTTCCAGTACCTCCATTGCAGCAGACATTGTAGCAGATCCCTGGCTGGGGAGTCAGATCCCGCATGCTGCACATGGTGCAGCCAAAAGAGAGATGCAGAGTCTAGTTCCTCTTTTCTTGACTCAGGGCTAGCCCTGGGACTTGCTCCAACCATCAGAAGGAGGCAGAAGCGTCATTCCAGTCCAGACTTTGAGGACATGCAAACGGTGAAACTCACGTACTCTGAGGAAGGCAGCCACCACACAGTAAAGAAATGCATGGTCTTCTGAATGACAGACCATGTGGAGAGAAGCCACACAGAGGAAAACCAGGGTGCCACACATTTAAGTGAAATCTTCCCAAACCTTTCAGCTCAGCCCAGCCACCATCTGAACACAGCACAGAGTGCCCCAGCTCTCATTACTTGCCACCACCCAACCAAGCCCTGCCTGGATTCCTGACAGACAGAATAATGAGGAATAATAATTCGTTGCCATTCTGAGCCACTAAATTTTGAGGTAACTTGTTACCCAGCAATAGATAAGAAAAACATGGAAAGAATCCTTCAGGTTTTCAAGAGGTAGCTTTTGCCCTTTTCCTTGCTTCAGCATCTTAGCCACAGCCAGAGCTGTGTTTCAACTTGTCTTCATGCTTCCCAGAAGGGCTTGAAGATCTTTGTGCAAACAGAAGCCCTGGTCACTTCTGAAATGTGCCCTGACATGCCAGCCCCCACACGTGACATGAAAATATAACTCCTCCTTTCTCCTCACATTTCTTTTCTGATAGAAGTTTTTAGGAAGTTAAAATGAGTTTGCTTTCCCTAATCAGTGAAATAATGTATGTGTCTGCTAAGTTGTTTCAGTCGGGTCTGACTCTGTGCGACCCTGTGGACTATAGCTCACCAGGCTCCTCTGTCCATGGGATTCTCCAGGCAAGAATACTGGAGTGGACTGCCATGCCCTCCTCCAGGGGATCTTCTCAACCCAGGGATTGAACCCCTGTCTCTTACATCTTCTGCACTGGCGGGCAGGTTCTTTACCACTAGTGCCACCTGGGAAGCCCAGGAAATAATATACAGAGAGAAATCAAATTGGCCCCAGACAACCTCCAGAGCAAGGAGACCCCATGTAATTAACAATCATAGCAGCTACATTTATTTAGTGTTAGCCATGTACCAGGCTCCAGGTTAAGTATGTTACATGCAGTATCTCACTGAATCCTCAGAACAACACTGGGAGACAGCTATTATTTTTGTCTCCATCATACAAATGAGAAAAGTGTGGCTTAGTAACACTGAGTAACTTTCCCAAAGTCACATAGCTATTAGTCCATTTTTAACAAGATCAGACATCTTCTGGGCTGTGGTAGCCATATACACATCACAGAGACACCTCAGTTCAGTGCTTTCAGGCACAGAAAATGCTAAGGACAAGACCTCAGAACTTCCTGATCCTTTTCATTTCTTGGCATATGCAAAAAGGGACACTATAAGTATGGCATGCTGGGATAATGAGTTGAGGTTGCTTCAAGTGGAGGTGACAAACCTAGGGCACTCCAGCTGGGAAACTCAGTTAAAATTTTTGTAATCCAAAGTCACTTCATTTCCTCGTCTCTTTGTATCTCTTAGACTTCTAAGAGGGGATGAGAATTTTTTATAAAGTTTTTAACATAACAATGTAGATAGGTTATCACCTCAGAGCCTCTGGAAGAGCAGCCTTCAGTCTCTAGAAAGGGCCCAACCTGGGAGACGTGAGTTCTTGAGATGTGACCCTGGACAAATGTCTTAGCTTCTGTAAGCTTGTTTCTCTCTGAAGAAAGGGGAGAACCATCTCACAGGATTATAAACTGAGCACAGTTGAGTGCAGAAGGCATGAGGACTGGCCCTTGTTCCCAGTAGAAAAATTCAGCTTTGGACACCACTGGAAAGAGAAGACAATTGTTTCCTTCAACAGAAACTCATCAAGGAGGGTCAGTTCAGTTTAGTCGCTCAGTTGTGTCCGACTCTTTACAACCCCATGAACCGCAGCACGTCAGGCCTCCCTATCCATCACCAACTCCCCAAACCCATGTCCATTGAGTCGGTGATGCCATCCAACCATCTCATCCTCTGTCGTCCCCTTCTCCTCCTGCCCTCAATCATTCCCAGCATCAGGGTCTTTTCCAATGAGTCAGCTTTTCGCATGAGGTGGCCAAAGTACTGGAGTTTCAGCTTCAACATCAGTCCTTCCAATGAACACCCAGGACTGATCTTTAGGATGGACTGGTTGAATCTCCTTGCAGTCCAAGGGACTCTCAAGAGTCTTCTCCAACACCACAGTTCAAAAACATCAATTCTTTGGCACTCAGCTTTCTTTATAGTCCAACTCTCACATCCATACATGACTACTGGAAAAACCATAGCCTTGACTAGATGGACCTTTATTGGCAGAGTAACGTCTCTGCTTTTTAATATGCTACCTAGGTTGGTCATAACTTTCCTTCCAAGGAGTAAGTGTCTTTTAATTTCATGGCTGCAATCACCATCTGCAGTGATTTTGGAGCCCCCCAAAATAAAGTCTGACACTGTTTCCACTGTTTCTCCATCTATTTCCCATGAAGTGATGGGACCAGATGCCATGATCTTCGTTTTCCGAATATTGAGCTTTAAGCCAACTTTTTCACTCTCCTCTTTCACTTTCATCAAGAGGCTCTTTAGTTCTTCTTCACTTTCTGCCATAAGGGTGGTGTCATCTACATATCTGAGGTTATTGATATTTCTCCCAGCAATCTTGATTCCAGCTTGTGCTTCTTCCAGCCCAGCGTTTCTCATGTTGTACTTCTGCATAGAAGTTAAATAAGTAGGGTGACAATATACAGCCTTGACGTACTCCTTTTCCTATTTGGAACCAGTCTGTTGTTCCATGTCCAGTTCTAACTGTTGCTTCCTGACCTGCATATAGATTTCTCAAGAGGCAGGGCAGGTGGTCTGGTATTCCCATCTCTCTCAGAATTTTCCACAGTTGATTGTGATCCACATAGTCAAAGGCTTTGGCATAGTCAATAAAGCAGAAATAGGTGTTTTTCTGGAACTCCCTTGCTTTTTCGACGATCCAACAGATGTTGGCAACTTGATCTCTGGTTCCTCTGCCTTTTCTAAAGCCAGCTTGAACATCTGGAAGTTCACGGTTCACGTATTACTGAAGCCTGGCTTGGAGAATTTTAAGCATTACTTTACTAGTGTAAGGTATCAAGGAGGGTATCTTCTAGAAATTAATGATAGACTGGGTGGTACCCTTCAGATGCACTGGGATTTATTCAGTTTTCTCCTGGCATCTAATTTCATTTTCTTTTTAGGAGTTTTATTGAGCTGTAATTCACATACCACACAATTCACTCATTTAAAGCACACAATTCAGTGGTTTCTGACATGCTCAAGAGTTGTACAGTCATGATCTAATTTTAAAATATTTTCATCACTCCATTAAGAAACCCCGTACCAATTAGCAGTCACTCTTGCTCTTCCCAGCACCTATGTCCCAAGCCTCTAAGTTAACCTGCTTTACGTCGCCATAGATCTGCCTGTTATGGACATCTCACATAAATGGAATCATGCAGCTTCGCATTCTGTGACTAGCTTCTTTCATTTAGCATAGCAAGGTTCACCTGTATCGCAGGGTGTATCCGGGCTTCATTCCTTTTCATTACTATTGTATGACTACACTGCATTTCCTCATCTATTCATCAGTTGATGGATATTTGGGTTCTTTGCTTTTCTTGTCGCTATTATGAATAACACCATGAGCATTCATGTACAAGTGTTTTGTGTGGATGCGTGTCATTTCCCTTGGGTACATACACAGGAGTAGAATCACTGAGTCATGTGGTAACTCCACATTGAACATTTTGGAAAACTTCGGAACTGTTTTCCAAAGTAGCTGCAATGTTCGACATTCCCACCAGCAGTATATCAACGTTCCAAGCTCCGCAAGCAGTGGTTTCTAACACAGCCAATTATGTACAGGGGCCCCCGGACCAGAGAGATGAAATCAACAGCATAGCTAAGATGAAGAATCAGGTAAGAATGTTTATTTACCTACATGCCGAGAGGTTGGAAGTGGAACCTAGAAGACAGGTTGGCCCCCTGGGCAAATCTTATCACTCCCATTAAAGAATTTTAAAGATTCAGGGTAATCAGTTCGGTTCAGTCACTCAGTCGTGTCCAACTATTTGCGACCCCATGAATCACAGCATGCCAGGCCTCCCTGTCCATCACCAACTCTCGGAATTCACTCAGACTCACGTCCATCGAGTTGGTGATGTCATCCAGCCATCTCATCCTCTGTCGTCCCCTTCTCCTCCTGCCCCCAATCCCTCCCAGCATCAGAGTCTTTTCCACTGAGTCAACTCTTCGCATGAGGTGGCCAAAGTACTGGAGTTTCAGCTTTAGCATCATTCCTTCCAAAGGTGCAAACATCAGAAAAACATATTTTCAAAGTGATCAACCATTTCTCAGCCAGCAAATGTTATGTCATGTTTATAAATGTGGGTTAATGTCTATAAACAGAAACTTGATAGGGGAAAAAAAAAAACTTAGTTTGATTAAAAACTAGATTGCTGTGGATAGTCAAAAGTGCCCAAAATGAAATCTCTCCGTATCTCCAGAAACCATACAGATCAATAAGGAGAGGAAATTAAAACACCCATAACCCAACCTTTTTGACTATGCCAAAGCCTTTGACTGTGTGGATCACAATCAACTGTGGAAAATTCTGAAAGAGATGGGAAGACCAGACTACCTGACCTGCCTCTTGAGAAAACTATATGCAGGTCAGGAAGCAACAGTTAGAACTGGACATGGAACAACAGACTGGTTCAAATAGGAAAAGGAGTACGTCAAGGCTGTATATTGTCACCCTGCTTATTTAACTTATATGCAGAGTACATCATGAGAAATGCTGGGCTGGAAGAAGCACAAGCTGGAATTAAGACTGCCGGGAGAAATATCAATCACCTCAGATATGCAGATGACACCACCCTTATGGCAGAAAGTGAAGAGAGCCTCGCTGAAAGTGAAAGAGCAGGGTGAAAAAGTTGGCTTAAAGCTCAACATTCAGAAAACGAAGATCATGGAATCTGGTCCCATCGCTTCATGGGAAATAGATGGGGAAACAGTGTCAGACTTTATTTTTCTGGGCTCCAAAATTACTGCAGATGGTGACTGCAGCCATGAAATTAAAAGACACTTACTCCTTGGAAGGAAAGTTATGACCAATCTAGACAGCATATTTAAAAGCAGAGACGTTACTTTGCCAACAAAGGTCCATCTAGTCAAGGCTATGGTTTTTCCAGCAGTCATGTATGGATGTGAGAGTTGGACTGTGAAAAAAGCTGAGTGCTGAAGAATTGATGCCTTTCAACTGCGGTGCTGGAGATGACTCTTGAGAGTCCCTTGGACTGCAAGGAGATCCAACCAGTCCATCCTAAAGGAGATCAGTCCTGGGTGTTCACTGAAGAACTGATGCTGAGGCTGAAACTCCAATACTTTGGCCACCTCATGAGAAGAGTAGACTCACTGGAAAAGACCCTGATGCTGGGAGGGATTGGGGGCAGGAGAAGGGGACAACAGAGGATGAGATGGCTGGATGGCATCACCGACTCGATGCACATGAGTTTGGGTGAACTCTGGGAGTTGGTGATGGACAGGGAGGCCTGGCGTGTTGCAGCTCACGGGGTCGCAAACAGTCGGACATGACAGCGACTGAACTGAACTGAACCCAACCCTGACGGAATTACAGATGGAATTTTTGATATATAAAAGGTGCTTAATGTTTGTTGAACCAATGAATTAAGTAACTAAGAAAATGTGATTGGGATCCAGATTAAGGCCCTAAACAAAGGTACCCACCAACACTCAGCAAGGAAATTATAGCTTCCCTGGTGACTCAGATGGTAAAGAATCTGCCTGCAATGCAGGAGATCTGGGTTGGATCCCTGGGTTGGGGAGATCCCCTGGAGAAGGGAACGGCTACCACTCCAGTATTCTGGCCTGGAGAATTCCATGGACAGAGGAGCCTGTCAGGCTACAGTCCATGGGGTCGCAAACCCCATGGTTGGGGGTTGGGGTTTGCTCAGAGTCGGACAACTGAGCAACTTTCGCTTTCACCAACATCTAGCAAATGCCTTGCACAGTGTAGCAGCTTCACAGACATTTGTTGCATGCATTGAAGTCATGATCCTTGCCTCTGGAACTCACTGGTAAAGTAGTGAGGCCTTTAATTCCATAAATACCCAGTCTGAGTCCAGGGGTCTACATGCATAGCAGTGCGTCCCAAAGGAGGGGCATGCCCTTGAGAAGGCACTGAGCTTCATTCAAGGTCGTGCTCAGTCATTTCAGTTGTGCCCAACTCTTTGAGACCCTATGGACTATAGGCCACCAGGCTTCCCTATCCACTGGGACCCTCCAGGCAACAATACTGGAGTGGGGTGCCATGCCCTCCTCCAGGAGATCTTCCCAACCTAGGGACAGAACCCACATCTCTTACGTCGCCTGCACTGGCAGGCAGGGTCTTTACCACTAGCGCCATCATGGTCCGGGTTCTCCAAACCATCAGAATCTATTTCTACCTCCTAACTGCTATCAATGGCTGTCAATACCATGGAGACACAGCATCTGTGGAGAGAGTGGATCCCTTCTCACTGACATCTGGGGAGGTACGCTGTTCTCGTTCAGCTTTGAGCAATGAATGCAGAAGAGGAGCTTCATTAGACCTCTGAAACTGACTAGGGCTCATAACCTTGAGGTTGGCTGAGTCTGAGGCCGCTATGCCTGTTCACTTCAGCCACTGGACCAAAGCAGGCCTCCTGAATCACCAGTCTCACCTGTTCCCATTCCCAAACAAATGTGGGTTTTCTTACCCCCACTGCTAACCTCCCTCCTGCCCTGTCGATGCTGTTATCCGGTACCCTTGTCCCTTGCAATTAGATTCCTCACCCTCCTCAGCACCCGAACCTGTCCTTGCTCATACGTCTCCTCCTATCTGGCATGCTCTTCTTGCCTCTCTTGTTCACCTGAAAAAAACATTCTTTCCTCTATGAAGACTGAGCTTAAGCATGACGAAGGTGTTTTCTGCTTCCCCTCACATCATGTCTTCCAAGATTTTCTTCATGTTAAACGCTGAATGCAAAGCAATCAGATGACACTGGTTCTTTAAAAAAAAAAAAATACAATCTTAGGCAAAGTAACAAAGCCATGGTATCAAGAAAGGAGGTAAAAATCCTCTTAGTATTCTGCTTTATTCGGATTACACACAGAGACAGTGACCTTCAAGTGCAGTCCATGGACTCCATGTGCAGTCCAAGGAATCCCCAAAATCCTTTCAGGAGATTCTCAAAGTCAAAACTGCTTCCATAGTAGTAATGAGACTTTATTTGAGCATCAGTGATAAGAACACACACACATATGTCAGTGGTTGGCCAGGAAATAATCACCACCTCCCAGCATCCCCCATTATTAGCAAGCAATAGACACTCCAACAGAAGCAGCACATCAGTCTGCCTGGCTTATCATCCTCCCATCAGCAAATGCTCAAAGCTCGCCACTGGGGCAGCAGGCACACAGCTGGCCAGCGCACGGCTCCTGCCCGCAAGGGGTTCACCCTCAGACAGGAGACAAGTACACGAAGAGATGGCTGCACAACCATCTCTTCAGTCCACGCCGCCTCACCCATACAGAACAGCGTGGGACTTCCTGAGCAAGCGGTGCTATTCCGAGCCTTTGGTGAAACTGCCTGTCTGCCAGGCGCCCCCTGCCACTCCCCCACCCCAAGCTACCAAAGGCAGCCCGCCCGTGGTCCCCTCCTCTGACAGCAGGTTTCCCACGGGGGCAGATCCCACCTGGAAGAGAGATGCCTCAACCTTTACGCAAGTTCTGAAATTTTATCTTTACCTAGGACCGGACATTTCAATTAATGAGTTGAAACATGAAAAAATGATCCCTCCTGGCAGCTTTCTGTCTGCCTGCCTCTAACCCTCAACATCAAACATGACAGCACACAGTAGGGAACCTACACCAGAGCTCTGATGTATTTACTTCATGATCTGCTGATCAGCTGAGCGCACATGGGCGTATCTGAGTCACTGTAAGTCACGTGATTGCAAGCTCATCCTCTGGCTGGGAGTCCTCGGGGGACACTCACCACTGGTGTGGTCTCTCCTTGCATCTTCTCGCTGCTCCACCCGCTCCAGCCGGTCACCCCAACGTTCCCTGCTTGCCCTCCCCGCTTCCTCCCTCTCACCCTGCTGCTGCCCTTCCCCTCTTAAATGTAGAGGGTTTGGTACATTCACAGACCCAACTTAGTCAATCTCTTGAAAAGGGCTCAATCTCTTGAAAAGGAGCTCCTGTCTCCTTGGCTCCCCAGGCCAGGTCCTGGGTGAAGCACTTGGTATACATTAGAGCTTATGACTCCTCACTGCGGCCCCATGAGGTAGGTACGGTCATTACTGCCTGGATAGATGGGAAACCAGGACTGAAGGAGGCGAGGTGAGTTACCCGAGAGCACTTTGTGTGGAGCTGGGACACGACCCAGGTCTGCCTTCTCCACGGACTTCAGGCTCAGAACAACCCTCACGACTGCTTGCTTGCTCCTCCTCCCTCGCCTTCTAAGATGGAGCCGAAGTAGGCAAGGGCTGGTCACACGCAGCCTGAACCCATTGGCGTCTACTGCAGCTGCCCTGGCGTTTTTTGTTTCAGCACACTGAGACACAACAGATCCCACGAAGATAAGGACCAGGGCTTCTGTCTCTCTGGGCTGGGAGGGTCGGTGTCAGGAAGAGCATCTGCTGGGTGGACGCCCAGGCACAGTGCAACTGTGAGGGCTCGGGGCCTGGGGTGACAAGCAGGGACAGAAGACACACACAGAGAACTAAGAGCTGATGTGGAGCGAGCCAGAGAGACGCGTGAGCACCACGAGAGCGCCAGAGGCCAGCTTCCTCAGACGGACATTCACCCGCCCCACCACATACCGTGTCCTGTGTCAGGCTCTTTGATTTCATCTAATCCTAACAAAGGAAGAAATGGACTTGATGCCAACACCCTTGAAAAGCCAGTGAGCTGAGCTCCAAACCCAGATCAGCCTGACTGTAAAGCCCAGGCCCTGTCCTCTGCACAGGCTGCTGTGTGAGGGGACGCCAGCTCCGCCTCTCAAACGACGACGTCCAGAGTAAATGAATCACTTTCAGAGCAAAGTGAGAAAACACCTTCTCCCCAAAGCTCACCTCATCACCAGCTGGAAAAGCAAATGTGAAAGACACTGGGGACACAAATGTGGCAGGAAGCGCAGTCTGAGCAAACGACAGCTTCTCCTATCGCTGACTTCCTGCTCCCAGCCAACCAGGCTGGTGGATATCCCAGCACGGCTGCTGCTGCTGCTAGGGCTGGGCGAAGCGTGGATATCCCAGCACGGCTGCTGCTGCCGCTGCTGCTGCTAGGGCTGGGCGAAGCGAGGGCTATCCATGTCAGCGTCTCCAAGGCAGCTGCACCCTTCACGCCCTGGAGTCTCAGTTTTTATACTGTAAGACAGAGAGATCATTAGGAGTGGGTGAGGGAACCCGGCAGGGAAGGGGAGGACCCAGGAAATCCTGAGAACTGTGGTCACTAGGCCTCAGCCGCCTCCTGCAGGGGCTTCATGGAGATGGTAGGACCCTGTCAGCGGGCAGCAGATGGTCAAGTCTCTAGCTGGTACCAGTGGAAAAGGAAGCTGATGGAGTTGGGGAGAGGGGACAAGAATGACACCGGAACACTGGAACTGAAAACTGTGGTGGGTCCGGCCTTCTCTTCAAGCTGAGTCTTATTCAGAAGGCAAAAAAGGAATCTCAGGTTCTAGAAGACAACATTCAGAAACCATCTGGTCTGATCCCTGAGTTTGAAAAACGAATCCTAGAGCCCACAGCTGGAGGATCTGACTCAGAAGGACCAGAAGGTGGGGTATGCTCCAGCTCTCAGGCTGCTCTAATACCAAAGTGTGAGGCCCGGAAAGCCTGTCTATATTCTGACTCCCTTCCTGCCTCCACCAAAACAGATACTTGAATGCTTCCTCAGTAACCCGGCCTCACCCACCCAGCTTTCCTCTCTGAGCCGTCACAAGGCGGCTGTCGGCTTTGGTACTGTTGTTGCCCAGAGACTCCTCTCTTCCGTCTTCCTGTAGCCCCATCTTAGCTTATTCAGCAATGTTAGGCAGAAGTTTGCCTTTAGGGATTGAGGATGTGCACCCCTTTGCAGGAACTGCAATGGGAGTTGGCAGGGGCGGGCGGGGAAACAAACACTCATCAGTCTCAACTGTGGGGCTGGGGCGACCCCTAGTGGTCATGGAGATTATAGCCCTCAACTCCCAACTTGCCGGTGGAAACAGGAGCCAAGGGCTTACTTTGTTCAGGATCCAGTCGGCATCTTCTATGGCTCTCTTAATAATCTGCTGTATCCTCTCAGGGTTGTCCTCATCCGAATGAACCCGGAAACTCTGGGGGTTTAAGTATAAGACACAATGATTTGGCAAAAACCAGGACTGGCAGCTTCAGAGCTGCAGTCGAGGGCCAGGCATGCGGTGGGCACAGGGTATTTGGCATTGCTCTTACCCCTCCACACACAGTTATTATTATCCCGCCCTGAGGTGAGCAAACAGGTTCCAAAACCCTAACTCACCACTAGGCAACAGCAGCAGCATCTGAATCCAGGACTGTCTGACTACACAGCCTGTGCTCCTACCAGCAGGGCAGCCGTGAAAGGGAAGACTGGCCCCGAGTTAACCCCAAATCAAGCTAGGTCCAAAGGTTATCAGGCAGCAGGGGCCTAACGGACGCTTCCATCTCTCTGCTGCTCCCAGGAAACCTGCTATCAGCGGGCTGAGCTCGCCGCATGCCTTCTCCCCGGGGAAGAACAGAGTTTCTCTGGGCCCCTGCTGGAAAGCCAGGCAGGGAAGGAAGAGTGGGGAAGGGGGCTTTGGAAAATCCAGCCAGGCCCAAAGTGGCACAATGTGTGTCTGCTGTTTGCTTTGGCCAGATGTTCACCTTTGAGGACCAACATGAGACTCAGGTTCACTGGTGTGGCAGTCGCAGCCCTTCAAAAGAACTGGTTACTTCCTCTGACCTGCCACTTGACCCTACGTGCCCTCCTACTTATCTTTAGGAGCAACTCAAATGCTCACCTGCAGGAAGTCCTCTCTGATTCCCTCAGATAGTTAATTGCTCCTTCTCCATATTTCCAACAGCCCTCTGTTGCTACTTTTTTACTTTCCACATCATATTTCTATACATTTTAGTTTTTAACTTTTTATTTGGAAATAATTTCTAATCTACAGAAAAGCCATAAGAATAATACGAAAGAATTCCCTACTGGAAACACCAACTGTTAATATTTTGCCACGTTGGCTTTATCATTCTCTGTACGGGTTTGTATAAAAATCTGAGAAAGCATTTAAAAGTTTCAGGTATCATGCCCTTCATCCTTGAATACTTCAGATGTGTAAACACGGGCATTCTCTTACTTGACCACAGCAATCAAAATCAGAAACACTGACATAATACTATTATCTAATCTACAGTCCATATTTCAGCTTCATGAATTTCCCAGTCATCTTCTTTATCATCTTTTTTTCTGGTCCGGGATCCAATCTGGGATCACTCCTGTCAAAATGATGTTGTGTCTCGCACTCAATTTTCACTATCCCTTCAGCTGTCTTACTCAAGCCTTGGCACAGAGTTGGCATGCCCAGATGATGCATTCCGTTTCCTAAACAGAAACCAGAGAGGAACTGGGCTGCCCAGCACTGCTTTCTGGTAGCTCTTACTCAAATGCCACCACCCCACACCATCACCACCTGAAAGACCAGCCCTGCCGCTGCTGCTGGCCCCCAACCCTGTGCCGCGCCCCCTATCACCGGAACCCCTACCGCCACCCCAAGCCCAGTGTACCCTGCTCGCACCTGCCTGACGGCATGCTTGTAATGCTCCTGGATGCCCTTGGTGGGCAGCTGCCGGCAACAGCGCAGCAGGTATCGGTAAAGCTGCAGCGGCGTCTGGACCAGCTCTGCCCCCGGTAGTGGGGCCATCCACCAGACCTCAGTCCCTGAAAAACACACAGCATCACTTCTAGGCATCCAACCAATACTTTCCCCTGGCCCCCAGCTCCCAGCACTCTGGGAAGCAGGTGTATTTGACCCAGTGTGAATGGAGGCCAGATCCCCACAGAACCAAGCCCCTGAGCTCAGGCTGGGCATCAGCCCTGCAGAAGGCTCATCCCCGAGCAGGCCCACAAGGACGAAGGTGGGAGGCACAGCTGCATCCTGTGGTCTTTCTTCTGGAGACTGACAAGTGAGAAGACCCTGCATCGCAATCATGGAGAAACCAGCTAACTTCAGGAGGATGGAGCGGAGAGTGAAGATGTCCAGAAGTCTGAGCCTCACTATTCAAAGTGTGGTTCGGCAGCACTGACATCACCAGCAGCTAATTAGAAACACAATCTCACCCCAAAACAACCAGGCCTGCAATTTAACAAGATGCGCACAGGATCCTGCCTGGACCTCGACCAGAGCATCTTGCCTGATGTCCCTGCCTGTAGCCTGTCACTCCCCAGCCGCCGCCACAGACACCAGGATGAGCTCTGGAACCAGTGTGCTGGGCTCACCCCACTGTCAGATGCAAGGATCTTCTCCCAGATCCCCTGAGCCAGCAAGTAGGTCACCTCTTATGCCTATGCACACACAGCCCCCTTAGCCTGGAGCTCCCTTCCCCATCTCCTCCACCTGAGGAACCCGTGCTTGTCCTTCCAGGGCCAGCTCAGTATCACTTCCTCCAGGAAGCCCTTCGTGACTGTCCCTTGCTTGGTGTGTGTGTGTAGGGGGGTGAGGGGGGCTGCAGTGCCCTGTTTCTGAAGCTGTTATAGCACTTCCCACATTGCCGGGGACTCACCTGCTGCCAGGCCTCCAGAGCCTGGCCCGGGCCCCAACACTTCACTTCATGCCGTTTGTTGAACTGGACTGAACAGAATCTGTTATCTCCTGTTATCTCCTCTGCACAGATATCCCCTCTTAGAGAGAGGCTCACTGTGTTCCAAATGGAGGAGCTAAAAGACCAAGATTAAGTGGTTGGCCTTGGTTTAAAAGTAACATAAAAAGAAGACACACAACCTGCATCCCCTCTAAAAAATAAAGAAAGAGAATACTAAATCTAATCTATCTTAAACTAGGAAAGGAAATTTACGAAGGAGCTAAACTAGGAGAGGAAACTAAGGAAGAGCTAAACTAGGAGGGGAAACTTACGAAGGAGCTAGTTTCAGAAGCTTTCATTCCATTTCCAGCATATTATCTTCCTGGTAACAATGTCTGTCTATCTCCACAGCTAAATTTCCCAAGTGCTCCTTGTATTTTGGCCTCTCACGCTCACACTGGGGTGGGCTAGTGGCTGCTGGCCCCCACCACCCATCCTCCCACCTGGTAACATCCTGGGACAAGCCACTGGGGATCCACCCTTCCAGGTCTCTGCCCCCAAGGTCTGGATGGGGTCCACTCCAGGCCTGACCATTCAGAGCCCTTCATCTACATGGTCGCTGGGACTGGCTCACAGATGGGCACGTGACAAGCTGGTCCAATCAGAGCAGATCTCACCGCCTCTGCAGGGGTGAATGAAACGGCTCCACTTAGACTTGATGCTGAGAGGACTTCACCCTCAAAGAAGCCATCTTGCCTCCTCTTGAAGCCTGAGACTGAAGCCACATGGCAGATGGCAGAGCTGAGACCCTGAGTGACACCAAGTCTGAAGCAGTCACCTGAGCCCAAACACCATGCACCTGAAGATAGTCCCACCCCTAGATTTGGGTTCGCTGTTTTGTCACTTGCAACCAAGAGAGTCCTGACTGATGGAGAGATCCAGCCCTCCCACATTCTGCGTCCCCAGTGAGCTCCGATGGCTCCAGCTCTAAGGAAGAGTGCGAACAGGGCAGGGTGCAACCTGCCATTCCAACTAGCCACACTTCAGCACAGCAGAGAGGGGAACCACATATGGTGGGGACAAAGACTTTCAAGGGCCACCCACAGAAAACATACCCGAAATCCCCAACCTGATGGGCAGGGCAGACTCCCTGGGCAGGCTTCCCCAAACTATATAAAGTGCTAATCAAACATTGTAAAATGCTAGTCGTGTAACAGATGGTTACCATCTGCAGTTTTTAAAATTAACACTTGGAGAGAATGCAACTTTGTTACATTACTTAAAAACTCAATACTTAGAAACCAACCCAGCAAGTATGGGCGGGAGATTATTTTCAGCTCAATTATAATACTTAGTCATTCTCAGTAATAACAAGCAGAGAATGCCTGTGTGGGTCCACCTAGAAGAGCTTAAAATGCTTTAATTTAATTTAAAGCATGGGTTTGCTATTATTTAAGGCACAAGGAACTTCATATCACCATTGCTAAACCTGCAGTCAAACCCTGCAGCTAGGAAGGCTTACTTCTCACATCCTGCTCTTTGAATTTGACCTTAGCCCCTACCTTGGCTCCCTGCCTCATCAGAGACACCTCTGACTTCCCAAAGCCATCACAGAGACAGCCCTCCTTCTCCTCAATCCCCGCGCCACCGGTCTCTGTGTGCGTATGCATCTTAGTCGCTGAGTCGTGTCCGACTCTTTGTGACCCCATGGACTGCAGCCAGCCAGGCTCCCCTGTCCATGGAATTCTCCGGGCAGAATACTGAAGTGGGTAGCCATTCCCTTCTCCAAGGGATCTTCTTGACCTAGGGATTGAACCCAGGTCTCCTGCATTGCAGGAAGATTCTTTACTACTGAGCCACCAGGGAAGCCCACCACTGGTCTCTGAATCCTAACAAATTCTACCTCTGGACACCCCCTCAAATCTGTCCCCTTCTATTTCCGCTGCATACGCTTGGCTCAGACTCTTATCACAGCTCAGGCAGACACCTGCAAGAGTTCCCAGCAATCTACTGTCTGCCAATTTATTCTGCAATCAACAGCCAGGGTGAATCTTTCCAAAACACACATCACAGCAAGTCATGCTCCTGCTTAAAGCCCCTGATGTCCACTCCAGCCCCATCACTCATGACAACTTTTCCCAAAACATGGGACAAAGATGAAAATATTTTAAGCAGTATATGGACCAACATCTTTTTATTGTCATGCTTTGATATTTATTTTCATGTGTAATGAGAAAAAAATTCCATCATCTCATAGGTATCACAGCTTAAAACAGTTTAAAAAATGAACGGGCAGAAAAGTGATTTTTTAAAGTGTATCAAGCAAGTGAGAATGCAGTTGAAATCTGGATATGCCAAGTCATGAAAGCAGTACTGAACTTTGGAAAAGCACTGGTCTAGAGAATAAATTCCATACTGCCTTCCTCCAAGACCCCCTCTTGATCTGGCCCCTTCCCACCACACCTCAACGCATCACCCACTACTCGCTACTGAGTCCAGGCAAACTTGAGCTCTGATGACACACTCCAGACACCCTGTCACAAAGAGTCGGACAGGACTGAGCGACTGGGCACACTGAGCACAAGCCACCTGGGCACAGGTCACGTGGGTATCTGCCACCTCGGAAACAGGTTCTTGCGGAGAGTTACAAAGGGCCAGATAATGAGCTCATGCACGCCTGCTGCTGCTGCTAAGTCACTTCAGTCGTGTCCGACTCTGTGTGACCCCATAGACGGCAGCCCACCAGGTTCCCCCGTCCCTGGGATTCTCCAGGCAACAACACCGGAGTGGGTTGCCATTTCCTTCTCCAATGCATGAAAGTGAAAAGTGAAAGGGAAGTCGCTCAGTCATGTCTGACTCTTCATGACCCCATGGATTGCAGCCTACCAGGCTCCTCTGTCCACGGGATTTTCCAGGCAAGAGTACTGGAGTGGGGTGCCACTGCCTTCTCCATCATGCACCCCTATGTGGGACTGAATCAGCCTCTTCCTGCTTTGAACTTTTCTGGAAGATCTTGTTGCCTGGCCTTCCAGAAATGTCTAGATCCTTACCCAGTCCTCCAGGGATTTCCCTTGATCTCTGAGCTTCTAACACTCTTTCAATAATTTCCTTTTGGTTAATTCCTCCTACCCCAACATGCAATGAGACTCACCTCCTTATCTGTTTGCCCACAGCCTGCTGTATGTGTAGGAATCATCCTCTGCTTTCCTGTCCATCTCCCTGCCCAATCAAACCCCACGAGGGCAAGGCCTGTGTCAGACCCTCCGCCTCGGTGCCCAGGACAGCCCTGGGCGCCCAGTGGATTCCTCCATCAGTGCTTGCTGACTGAATGACCTCAAAATCCAAGCACTCCCCAAGCTTGAGGAAACAACAACTCAGCCTCCTCCCTGTCTTTTCGGTCCAAAGGTTAACAGACGGTCCTGTTCTCCTGCCCACTGTAAAGTGAGGACCACTGCCTCCTCCATGCCTCGGTACTTCTGGGCATCACCTCTGGCAGAAACACCCTACTTTCTCACCCAGATACTCCAGGCTTCTTCCAGCTTCCAGCTCATCCACAGGAACTCTTGCAGGTCACCGACACCTCCTATTTCACTGAGTCTAGAGAGGCCCTCAGACCAGAGTATCCTCAACTCCCCTCCACCACAAAAACCTGTCTTCACCTGAGAGCCAACTAAGACGCTAAGCACAGTGCAGGTTGTTTTACAACCCTCTGATGAAAGCATTATTATCCCACTTTGCAGATGTGGAAACTGAGGCTGAAAAGTGGGCTGACATGCCCACCAACACACAACCAGTGAGTGATGGAGCTGGGTTGTGGGCTCGCTCCAGCTCCAGTGCCCCAACCTCCCTAAGTTCTTGGAGAAAAGGGGGCCTTTCCTTTTCCAAGGACTCCTTAGGCCTGGATTAACCCAACACCCTTCTCAACCATTGCCTCTTCAATCCCTCCCTATGCTCAGCCAGACTGAGCCTCTGAAAACAAAACTCTCTCATCTTTGAGCCCATTGCTTGATATCCTTACATGGCATCCACAGAACCAACCCAAGGGTCTCGAGTATGTGTGTGTTTGTGGTGGAGTGGGGTATTGAAGACGTTCCCCAATCAACCCCAATCTCCACCCCATCTGCAACCAAATCCCCACACTCCCCACTCTTCCCAGCTCTGCCTCCTCTGTCCCTCCCACAGTGCCTGGCATGCAGTGGCCACTCAACAAAGGGGTGTCAAGATTGAATCCTCCCTCTCTCCAACAACAGTTAGGCCACTTCTCTGCCCCCGAGTCCTGACTGAGTAGAACCGTGAAGCATGCGGGCCCCATACCATGGCAAGGCTGATGTGGAGTAAGAGACACGCGTGCCTGGTTTACGGCAGCAGCACACGGATATGACCTCCCTCTCCCGGGCCCTGCTCTGACCCTGGAGGAGCAGCAAAAGGAAAAACAGTAAGTCAAGATGCCCTTTTCGCGCTTCTATCTGAAAGGACCCGCCTGCCGATACAGGAGACGAGAGATGCAGGTTCAGTCCCTGGACTGGGAAGATCCCCTAGAGGACGAAACGGCAACCCACTCCAGTCTTCTTGTCTGAAAAATTCCACAGATAAGAGGAGCCTGGTGGGCCACAGTCCATGAGGTCGCCAAGAGTTGGACACGGCTGAGCACACATGTCCACAATAGGAATGGCCTGCTAAAGGAAGCCTTTGGTGCAAACTGAGATCAAGAGACGTTTGTGGGTTTCATCGACTCACTAAGCTCTCCATACATCAGAGGGGAAGAAAAAAATAGACCTTTTTTCCTTTTAAATCAAACTGCAGATCAGGTGAAATTTATTTAGCTTTTTCCCAAATCAGAAGTGAGCTCTGGTTACTCACCCTGCAGCCTTTAATGAATTAGAAACTTACAGAAACACCCGAAGTAGCAGGCTCACAGGAAAAGGTGTTAACTTGAATGAATAGAAATAGTGCAAAGTAGGTCACCCTTCAAAACCAGGATGCCAAAGCCCTAAAAGCGACCTCCGCACACCAGGTGGCAAAAAATCTCTTCTTACTGGTGGGGAGTCACCCAGTTTTTCTCCCTCAACTTCCATCTCAGCAGTGCACTGAAGTCCTTTTACTTCGGAGCTAAGATCTGCTCTGGAAAATTTTACTCACTGTTCTGAGCTCCGCCTTCTGGAGCTAAAGTCTCCCTAACCTACTACTGCCAAGTCCAGACTGTCAGTATTCAAGGTCAGTCATCCCAGAACCCCAGCCTTATATTTTCCGAGATAAGCACGCTGAAAGTGCTGTAACCCCCATCTCACCGACCCTCCTCTCTCTGGACACACCCCCTCATTATCCATCTCACTCTTAAACATACTCCAGAGGGAAAAACCACAGTTTGCTTGTGTTCTGAGCAGCTCCGTGGGCACTGGAGCTCATGGGGCAATTCCCAGCTCCTCTACCTGGGAATGCAAGGAAGGCAACCCAGACTGCCTTCTCTGCTCCAGCCCTCATATGGCCCTGGCATTTGACTCAAAGGAACTTTTGTTTCCCCGTCTTGTATTTTATTAATTCAGTCCGGAGTCACAATCTGCCATAATCTCTGGGGTACCAGATCCTGTCTGTTATTCAATTCAATTCACCACAACAAAAGCACAGAAACAATCACATACGAGGCACAAATGGGGCACAAAGAGACAGTAACTTCAGCAAGCTCTGTCAGCCACTCCTGCAAGGCCATTCGGAGCATCTAGCCCGTGTGTGACTCTCGACTCAGCCCTAGGAGCACAGAGGGGAGCACCTGATGGGTTACCTGGCTCTCCTACCCCGAGCCTCTGCACAGCTGACAGCGTCTTACCACCTACCACTCAGGGAGTGATTAACGTGTGCCAGGGAGGTGCTGAGAGCTCTTCATGTGTTATCTCATGTATCCTCAGAATGGTCTAATGGACTGGGTATCATTAGCCCCATTTTACAGACAAGGACTGGAACTCTAGAGGTAAGCAACTTGCCAGAGGCCTCACAGCTAGTACACGGTCAGGTGAGGAATCAAACCTAGGCCTATTTTATTCCAAAGTCCATGCCCTTACCTGCTCCTAACACCACCTATGTCCATATCTGAGACACTCACAAATGTCCAGATCAGTGCTAAGGACCCCAACTGAGAACTCTCCCCAGGGCTTGTCAAGACCAGGTCCCAGCATCCATGGAAGCACTTGACTATACTATGTCCAGTTCCTGTTTTCCAACCTTCTTCATAAACCCTTGTTCCATGCTTTTCAGAAACCCAAGAACCTCATCTATGGCTTCCCCCTGAATACAGATGAGAACACAAGTCCCAAGACTAATGTCACTTACACAACCAAAGGAGTAACCAGGGAAATACCAAAACAAAACAAACAAAAAAGCTCCTAGGAAACTCTGAAGAGTTTATGGACTCTTCAAAAGAGGATGACAGAATACAGGAGAATGAGACAGAATAAAGAAAAAGAATGAAAACAAAGTCACAAAGGGAATTTCCTGGGAGCCGCACGATATCACCATCAGAGATGCTGAGAAATAGAGCTTTGGCTCCATTTAACCCCACTGTCTCTTTCCCTAACCTGTGCCCTGACAAAAAGACATCTAAAAATAAATGGGGGGAAAAGTCATACATTAAAAATGAAAGAATGGAACTACAGAAAATAATCAGAAATTCTGCCCCAATGAGCACTGATACAAGCTAAATTAAGCCTGAACAGCCCATTGTTTAAATATGCAATTATTCTTCGGGATGAGGAAAGTCGCAATACAGGAACAGAATGGTTCTGCTCCCCCCAACTCCAGGGCTCCAGCTTGCATGCACGTTCTCTTAAGTTAGAAACGGAACAACCCTTGCTCCTCCAGTCTCTCTTCACATGGTCAAGGTTCCAGCCCCATGTCCCACCCTTGAGCCTTGCAGCCTCCCTAGATACTACTTCTGTTCCCAGCTTTGTAACAATGCCTCCTAATCAGACTCTCTCTTTCCAGTCGGGCCCCCACAGTGCCGCCCACAGACACATCCTACAAAAAACATACCCTGCACCAGCCTCTGTGGAATGTTTTTTATCCAAGTCTGGTTGGATGAAGTCTGTTTCCATCTTCTCTTATGAAACTCACCTTCTCCGGCCTCCTGCCTCCTCCTCTGTACCTGGGCAATGGAATATGTATTTCACGGGGCCTGGGGGGTGGGGGTGGTGGTGTTTGCAAAGATCACACAAACTCACGTCAGTACAGTGCCTAGGGCAGGGTCTGGCACAGCTGGGTACTTGGACGTCTTACCCTTCCCTACTGTACCCGGCTACCCATAGATGTCTGTGAGCTTCTGGGGGACACAGACTCTACTGTATTAGTTACCCCTCCATAGTCAACATTGCCCGGGAACATAACAAAATCTCAATAAATGAATACTAACGGTGTCTCACTTACCAGAGAGGAACTAAAGGCACGAGGAGGGGACTGTCCTGAAGACAGGAAGCCAGCAGGTGGCAGAGCCGAGTCTCAAACTCAGGTCCTCGGGCTCTGAATCCACAGCTCTATCACATGTGCTGTCTCATAGGATCTCAAACATCGCATTTGTAGGCCCAAACCACCCTGGGCCTTCACCTGTTAGGGGTGAACCTGGTGAGGTCATCCCCCAAAAGCAAACCAGAAACACCATCCAAAAGGTAAACACGCTGGCTGCAGAGCAGAGCAACCAGCAACCTGAGCTGAATCTAGTGATATTTAGACTGCTTTGTGCCAACAGCTTTGCCCACACAGGCCACCACAGTCTATTCGAGGGTCAAAGAAGGGAACTGGCACGGCCACCAGGTGCCAGATACTGGGCTGGGTATTTCAAAGGGGCTAACCTGAGGCTCAAGGTCACACAGAAGAACCTGGTAAGAGCCACAGCTGGGCCTCTCTCTTCTTAACTCAAGCTCCTTCTACACACACCAGGGCTTGTCTCCAAGGGCCCTTGAGCCAAAGGCTCCTAGTTTACCATTTGCCTCTCCTGCTCCTCCTCCTTCTGGCCTCCTTGCTGGCCTTCACACACCTAACCATGCTTCAGGGCACCCACGTGGCTCACCCACCTGTGTATCCAAGTCTCACTTGAGACCTTCTCTGACCACACTACAGTCCTGCCTACTTTGCTCCACAGCATTTTTCACCACTGTATATATTTAATTATTTCTCTTTGTATTCATTCCCCCTCTGGAATGTAAGCTCCACAAGAGCAGGGAGTTAATTTTGTTCATGGCTGTATCCTTAGCACAGTGTCTGACACACAGAAGGCACGTGTGTGTGCTGAAACAGTCATCAAGCACCCATAAAGTGCTAGATGCTGGAGTTACAGAAACAATCAAGGTGACCCTTCACCCCAAGAAATTTACACATTAACAGAGGATTAAAAAAAAAAAAAAAACAAGTATTAGCTAAATACTACAGATGGTGCAGGCTTCCCCCAGTGGCTCAGACAGTAAAGAATCTACCCGTAATGCAGGACATCCAGGTTCGATCCCTGGATTGGGAAGATCCCCTGGAGGAGAGCATGGCAACCCACTCCACTATTCTTGCCTGAAGAATCCCACGGACAGAGGAGCCTGGCAGGATACACTCCATAGGGTCACAAAGAACCCGACGCGCTGAATGAAGGAACCGAGCATGCTCAGTGGTCAAGAACTCCCCTGCCAGAGCTGGAGACTCAAGAGATGCGGCTTAGGTCTCCGCGTTGGGAAGACCCGCCTGGAGAAGGAAGTGGCAACCCACTCCAGTACTCTTGCCTGGAGAATTCCATGGACAGAGCTGCCTGCTGGGCTACAGTCCATAAGAGTGGGGCACGACTAAGCACGCACACGCACACCACAAAGTGGAATTCAGGTCCTGAGAGACTGGCACACGGGGTCCCTCACCCAGCCAAGGGTCAGAGAAGGTTTCTTGAGAAAGGGACATTAAATCTGAGGGACAAGGAGAGTGCGGCTGGGTGAAGGCAGGGAGAGAGGCCTGTGTCTTGTGACTAAACTAAAAAGACACTGAGCCGTGCGCTTTAAGGGGGTGAACTGTATGCCGTGTGAAAACAAACAAAAGGAAAGATTAAGTCCTAAGGGCTCAGGAGCTCCGGCCACGGACTCGATCTGTTAGGCAGAAGAGTAGATAAAGGTGACTCCAGGTCAGCGCGCTCACGGGGTGCTGCGAGCACTCGGGCCGCGCAGGGGCCATGACTGCTTTGAAAAATTGGCAAACCGAGGCCCGACAGGTACATTTCACCAGGAGGCCCGGCGCCCGCAGACCCCTGGGCTCCTCGTGGCGCCCCCAGGGCCCCTCCCCGAAGTCTGGGGCCTTCTCCCGCGACCCCCGGTCCTCAGCCTGCCCCTGCCGCGAGGCCTGCGGCGTGTACAGGGCGCCGCACTCCGGCCGACACGGCCCTCTGGAGGCCAGAGGGTCGAGAGAGCGGCGCCGAGTCTTCCACAGGCCGCGCCAGGTCGAGGACGCCCCGAGGCCTCCCAACTGCAGTCCATCCCTGCCGCCCCAGGTGTCTCCGGTCCCCGCGCGCCCGCCCACGCTCCCGCCCTCCGCCTGCGCCGAGCGGCTCACCCGCCTCCGCTGGGGAACAGCCGCCTCGCACGCGGCGGCCGCGAGTGCGCCTGCGCCCGCGCCCCCGAAGCACCGCCCCCGCCAGGCGACTGTGCGCCGAGCGCCCTCTTCCGGCCGCGCGTCTGTTCATGGGGGAACTGTATTGGGTGCCCTTTTCCCTGATCCGAGCCCACCCAGTGAAAAAAGAAAACTGTCCGACTAACAGCCTTTTTCTCGGAGAAGGAAATAGGAACCCACTCCAGGATTCTTGCCTGGGAGAGCCCACGGACAGTGGAGCCTGGCGGGCTACCGTCCATGGGGTCTCAAAGAGTTGGACATGACCAAGTTGCCTGAGCAACAGCCTTCTTGAAACTCTTCCTTTTGGCTTTTGCCACCTCAGAGACAGAGCTCCCCCCATTTTCCTGAATATGAATTGCTGCTAAAATATGGGTGTTCAAGGTCTGCGAAAAGGCTTGCAGGAGGACTTTTCCTAAGCCACTCGTGTTGATGACGGAATTATATTTGGATGGGAAGCTGTGTATTGAGTCATTTCATCAAATTACAGTCCCATAACACCTGTCAAAAGAATAAATATGACAGTAATAGTCATGCTTCCTTTCAGACCCATCTATAATTATAATTGAGGAAAAGAATACAGAATTTAAACTCATAGCGACTGCCAGTATCTTTCTTTGAAAATGAAATAATGCTGTTTTATTAAATAGGCTCTCCCTGCTCTCTAATGTTTAGAGCTAAAGTGCTTCTCTGAATTGATTTAAATACAAGTTTTATATCCTGAAGGAAATAAAGATGAGTCTTTATCTTAAGACAAACCCGCTGTTCAGTGATGCTGCTGATCTTCTCTCAGCTGATGCTGAAAAGGGAGTTAGGTTGTTAGTGGGTAATATTGCTTCTGCTCACATCTCCCTTCTCCAGGGCTTTTTAAACCTATTTGTAATGAAAAGGCTGATTTCCTTACACAGACAGACTCCATGGGTAGCTGATTTAACAAGACAGCTTTTTATTTTAACTTTTTTCTTTTTCTTTCTCCTTCTTTCTTTAGTTTATTTTTGAAGGGAAACATTGCTCCCTGATGGCACCTGGGAATCTCTTTTTCTTCTTTTAGGATGAGAAAAGTAGGAGATATTTCTTAACAGAAGTGTTGTTTTAAAGTTTTTTCTTTTTTCCTAATTACCTTTAGAGTCTCCTTCCTTCCTCCTTCCCTTCCTTATTTTCCTCCCTCCCTCCATCTCTCCTTTCTTTGCTTTTTTATTCCTCTTCACCTAATATACTAGCCTCCCTCCAAATCAGGTGGGGGTTGCTCCCCTGAAATATTCAGATAATGACCTCAATCTTTCAACTTATTTTCAATATGTAGACCTGGACCAAATATATCTCAAAGATACAATTATACCCTCATAAATCAGTCCTTTGTTTACATACACAGAGTCAAGGGCACATCAGTGTGGGTCCAATTGATACATCATGAAGCTTTTAAAGCTTTTATTAGGAACAATCTGCAGGATCACCATCCATCCATACCTGTTTTCGGTCTTAAGGTCGCCTAATATTTTGATGAAACATTACAGTCTGTTCTTTGGCCCTATCTCCCTTTTGTTCCTAGGTCGCTGTGTTCCTGCATCACAAACATTGTTCTAATACCTAGATCTTATAAAATATTCAAGATGCAAGCTGTTCACTTTACCTCAGAAAGACTCCACCTTCAGAATCATTGGTGCCTCTTCTGTCTTTACAAACAATTTTAACCTTTCACAAAAATTTCCTTATAAGCATCCAGGAAAAAAATAATAATAATCCAAAGTAGAGTAGGCTTGGATAATAATGTCCAGTGTTTTCCAAATTGTGATGGAAACCTAGATTTTGAACTAATTGGATTATAATGCTTTTAACGGGACAGCAACCTTTAGGTTCTTACAACTTCAGTAGTAAAACTGAAGAATTCTTACAGTCCAAACAGTCACTAAAATTATACCAGGCACACAATCTAATGAAAATCCAACCATTCTTACCATGTCATCTTCCTTTACACTGACATTTTAGCAGATGAACACCCTCATGTCAGACGGTGCGTGAGTGATATTTAGAGACAAACAGAACTGAAAGTCTTTTTACTTAAGAACTTTGTTACCTAAGAATTGGCGGTTCAGGGGACATGTTCTCCCAGGGGCATTTATCGACTTTCTTAAGAAATACATCATTCTATTCTCTTGACCTCTGACAATATGTCATTTAACCTGACAACTGCAGGTTTGTAACCATATTTGTGGGAGAAGTTACAAGTCCTGAAGCTTCTTCTAGTTTAAACCTGTTTTTAGATTTCAAAGAGACATGATACATTTGCATCCTCTGATTAAATCAGGTTATTGTCTCAAAAGCTGACCATGTAAAAAATTCAAATTCATTCATCACTGTACAATAGATTTAATAAGCATAATAAACCCTTTGAAGAAAACACTCAGGACCCTTGGTCTGCCCTTGTTCTCCTTCCCCATTATCTCAGATTTCCCTGTGAACAGAAAGAGTAATACTACGAGGTTCTCTTCTATTCAAAATATGCAAAGTCGCTGTTTACCAGTTTTCCATTTGCATGTCTCAAATCCTGCCAAAACACAGGGTGAGGGGCCTGGGGTGACGGGTAAATGTGCCAAAAGAGGACACCAGGGTGAAAATGGAAATCCCTGGGGACAGATCTCCACCCTGGGGTGTTGCAAAACAACCCTCGCTGACTACTAAAGATTTTGTTAAAGACAACGAATATATTGGGTATAAAAGGTTATGTGAAATCTCAGAGGACTAGTGTCTTTTTTCTTTAATTGCTGGGTTGCACAAGGGGATGAGCAAGGATTTAAAACACATAAAAAGAGTAAAAGAGGAAGAAGGGTACAACTGTGACTGTTTACACTGCTGCTGCAAGTCACTTCAGTCGTGTCCAGCTTGGTCCAACCCCATGGACGGCAGCCCACCAGGCTCCCCCGTCCCTGGGATTCTCCAGGCAAGAACACTGGAGTGGGTTGCCATTTCCTTCTCCAGTGCATGAAAGTGAAAAGTGAAAGTGAAGTCGCTCAGTCGTGTCCGACTCTTAGCGACCCCAGGGACTGCAGCCCACCAGGCTCCTCTGTCCATGGATTTTCCAGGCAAGAGTCCTGGAGTGGGGTGCCATTGCCTTCTCCGAACTGTTTACACTAGGCGAGTAATTTACCGCCTGGGTTTTAGCCTTTCTGGACCTCTCTCTGTCTTGTGTTTCTCTCTGCAGCTCTGTAAATCTAAACTTGCTGGCCAGTATAAATCACTCTATATTCTCAGTGTGTTCCGTAGTCATGCATCTACAGTGGCCACGCGTGAGACCACGCTGATGGTCAGGTGTCTTTATTTTTTCTATTTGAAACTATGATCAATGTCTCATGATTTCAGATTATAAATAACATGCACACACACAGGCATGCAATTTTTTGTATTAATCAGTTTTGGAATGGAATTTCCCCCATAAAAAGTGTAAGTGCCTGCAGGGTGTGTATATGGAGATATTCACAAAGGATCATGTTGATGGCATTTTACTCACGATCCACTTTAAAATCACCTTGTTCACAAAGTGTAATCCTGTTTCCATTGACTACATCTGCAGAGCATTAAGCTGGCCACAAAGAAGAATTAAATGCCATGGTTAATAGAAGTGGAGACTGTATGAAATGATCCACTTTATTTAAAAGTATAATTTCGAGGAAGATAGACAAACTGTAGAGAGGAAGGTGGGAAAGAGAAGAGAAGGTTGAAAAAAAAAAGGAAGGAAGTGGAGAATGAGAAAAAATTAAAGGAAGTTATCTTTTCCTCCCCCAAAGCCTGATAAAGTTAAGTGAAGTAGCCCTGAACAAAAGGGCATCATCAGTTAAGGGAAACCATTATCATTCTGGCCCAAGAAGTAAGGCATTCTGATCAATCAAATAGGGTTAGCATTAGCAGGGCTTCCTTAGGGGCTCAGACAGTGAAAAATCTGCATATAAGGTAGGAAACCTGGGTTTCATCCCTGGGTTAGGAAGATCCCCTGGAGAAGGGAATGGCTATCCACTCCAGCATTCTTGCCTGGAGAATTCCATGGATAGAGGGACTTGACAGGCTACAGTCCATGGAGTCACAGAGTCAGACACGAATTGAGCAACTTACACACAGAGACTACGGTTAGTTACCTTCCACTTCAGCAAACATTTGTTGAGACTCCTCCATGCAAAGCCCAGGGTCTTAGCAGAAGCCTCTGAGCTCCATCTCTCCCAGTCCTGTTCTCCTGTCCTTCTCCACTTTTTGTTAGAAGCACATCTGATCCTGACACTGTCCTCTTTAGCTCCTGTAACAGCTTCTCAACGTTCTCTGAATAGATATGCTGGATGCCTTACCACATTCAGCAAGACCCTGCAGGATCTTCCTTCTTAGGCTTTACCTAGTGTCTCTAGTTCCCTGCTGGGCCCATCGTGGCCTTTCAGACCTTCAGAAGCCCCATGTTCCTTCCATCTTGTGCCTCCTTTAAATCAACTTCCCCAATGTCCCCACTCCCACTAGATACTGGGGCAGATACCCCTCTCCTCCCAAATAGTAAAGTAGCCTGTACTTGTCTCTAGGGTATGCATCACAGTTTATAATTATATACACCTTAGTTCATCTTCCCCTAGAAGAAGACGACTTTGAAACAAGGATTCAAGAACAAGTAATCTGTTTAGGAGATGAGCCTAGAAAATATCCATTATGGGCAGTGAGACAGGGAAGGCAACCCATAAAGAGAATCTTGCTCAGCAAGTTACCACCGAGGGCACTAAGTTTCATCCTGCTGAGGAACCAAAATAGAACACACACATCAGTTATCCCACTGGAGGGTTGTGGGAGCCAGGGTATTTATACATCAGGTCCTGTTAGTTACTGTTTGCCTGATGCTCTCAGCAGCACTGATCCCCTGGTACTACTTCCGGCTTGCAATGCTCTCAGGCAGAGATGCAGATGCTGGAAGCAGCAAGTCAGCCAGATATACGTGATGGAAGGCTCAAGGAATTATGGGTGAGGCATTGACAGTTCTGCTGGTTACATACATACATACCAAAGAATTGATGCTTTCCAACTGTGGTGCTGGAGAAGACTCTTGAGAGTCCCTTGGACTGCAAGGAGATCAAAACAGTCAAACCTAAAGGAAATCAACCCTGAATATTCATTGGAAAGACGGATGCTGAAGCTGAAGCTTCAATACTTTGACCAGCTGATGCGAAGAGACAACTCCCTGGAAAAGACCTTGAAGCTGGGAAAGAATGAAGGCAAAAGGAGAAGGGCAGCAGAGGATGAGATGGTTAGATAGCATTATTAACTCAGAGGACATGAATTTAAGCAAACTCCAGGAGACAGTGGAGAGTACAGAGGAGACGGGCATGCTGCAGTCCATGGGGTCACAAAGAGTCAGACATGACTTACCAACTGAAGAGCAACAACAATAGATATGTATGTTGTCTTCCCCACTAGAGCCCCATGAGACCAGGACTGAGTAGCAGTGTCTCAGTGTCCCAGTGTCTCTGCCCCACTTCCTGTGTTCCATCATTAAACTCACTCCCCCTTACCAACACCTACAACTCCCTGGTTCCCTTTGCCCTCTGTCACGCTCTCTCTGGATGACCCTCCCATCCTCTTTCTCCAGCCTGCACCCAAGCAGATTAATGTTGGGGAAATGACACAAGAGAGCTGATGTTTCGCTTTAAATTTTTGATGCAAACTCAGTCATCAGTTCAGTTCAGTTCAGTTCAGTCGCTCAGTCGTGTCCGACTCTTTGCGACCCCATGAATCGCAGCACGCCAGGCCTCCCTGTCCATCACCATCTCCCAGAGTTCACTCAGACTCACGTCCATCAAGTCCGTGATGCCATCCAGCCATCTCATCCTCTGTCGTCCCCTTCTCCTCCTGCCCCCAATCCCTCCCAGCATCAGAGTCTTTTCCAATGAGTCAACTCTTCGCATGAGGTGGCCAGAGTACTGGAGCTTCAACTTTAGCATCATCCCTTCCAAAGAAATCCCAGGGTTGATCTCCTTCAGAATGGACTGGTTGGATCTCCTTGCAGTCCAAGGGACTCTCAAGAGTCTTCTCCAACACCACAGTTCAAAAGCATCAATTCTTTGGCGCTCAGCCTTCTTCACAGTCCAACTCTCACATCCATACATGACCACAGGAAAAACCATAACCTTGACTAGATGAACCTTAGTCGGCAAAGTAATGTCTCTGCTTTAGAATATACTCTCTAGATTGGTCATAACTTTCCTTCCAAGGAGTAAGCGTCTTTTAATTTCATGGCTGCAATCACCATCTGCAGTGATTTTGGAGCCCAAAAAAATAAAGTCTGACATTGTTTCCACTGTTTCTCCATCTATTTCCCATGAAGTGATGGGACCGGATGCCATGATCTTCGTTTTCTGAATGTTGAGCTTTAAGCCAACTTTTTCACTCTCCTCTTTCACTTTCCTCAAGAGGCTTTTTAGCTCCTCTTCACTTTTTGCCATAAGGGTGGTTTCATCTGCATATCTGAGGTTATTGATATTTCTCCCAGCAATCTTGATTCCAGCTTGTGTTTCTTCCAACCCAGCGTTTCTCATGATGTACTCTGCATATAAGTTAAATAAGCAAGGTGACAATATACAGCCTTGACGCACTCCTTTTCCTATTTGGAACCAGTCTGTTGTTCCATGTCCAGTTCTAACTGTTGCTTCCTGACCTGCATACAGATTTCTCAAGAGGCAGGTCAGGTGCTGGAAGATATCTGGGAAGAAAATGACTGTTTCTGGAACACCCACAGCCCACCTCCACCCTCTCTCTCCGATGATGACCTCATTGAAAAGTCAGGCACCCTCAGTCAAGAATTTCCTCCTCTCCTCTCTTCTGCTTTTTTCCTATTAAACAGGGGAAAGTTTCCTTTTGCCTTTGAAAAACCAACCCCTCCACCAGCTGGGTCTCTGTATTCTGTCCCCTCTGCCTTCCCCCTCTTTTCTCCACCTGTTCACTCTGAGCGAAATACCAAAGTAACCCAGGGTACTCGCTATTCAAAATGGGATTCACAGACCAGAAGCACTGGCCTCGCTTGGGAGCTTGTTAGAAATGTAGAATCTCCTACCCATACCTACAGAATCAGAGTCTGCCTTTTAACAAGATCCCCAGGCACACTAAAGTGTGAGAAGCTCTGGGCTATACTGCTCCACCCTCTACCACAGCCAAACTTTTATCCATTCATTCAACAAATGTTTACAGAATACCTACAGGAACCAAGCAATCTTCCAGGTTCTGGAGATATGGAAAAATAAAACATGATATGATTATTGTGCATATGTGGTGTCCTGGTGGCAAAGAACAGCAAAGAAAGAAAGAAGACACTATCAGGTCATAGATAAGTGCTTTGGTGAGAAATATAGCCTTGTGACAGTCACCAGACTGTAAAGAATCCACCTGCAATGCGAGAGACCTGGGTTCAATCCCTTGGAGAAGGAAATGGCAACCCACTCCAGTATTCTTGCCCGGAGAATCCCATGGACAGAGGAGCCTGGTGGGCTACAGTCCATGGGATTGCAAAGAGTTGGACACGACTGAGTGACTAAGCACAGACAGTCATCAAACGGCTACTCCAGATCACTCCAAAGAGGTGACATTTAAACCGAGATCTAAGTGACGAAGCCATCATTAATTGTCTACACAGGCTATCTCACTTCTTCACTCATTACCCCTTTCACCCTTCTGGGGATACAGGTGGCTTCCATCGTCATGCCACCAAAATTGCTCTTAACAAGGTTTTCAATGGCTTCCGCATTATGATAAGCTTCCTTCCACTCTGTCCTTAGCTTCCATCCTCTGCTCCTGGCAGCCTTTGGGTCACCTGACCATACACTCCTTCTTGAAACATTGCTAGTTACCTATTAAACCTTTCGGAGAAGGCAATGGGAACCCACTCCAGTACGCTTGCCTGGAAAATCCCATGGGCGGAGGAGCCTGGGAGGCTGCAGTCCATGGGGTCACTAAGAGTCAGACAAGACTGAGCGACTTCACTTTCACTTTTCACTTTCATGCATTGGAGAAGGAAATGGCAACCCACTCCAGTGTTCATGCCTGGAGAATCCCAGGGATGGGGGAGCCTGGTGGGCTGCTATCTATGGGGTCGCACAGAGTTGGACAGGACTGAAGCGACTTAGCAGCAGCAGCAGCAATAAACCTTTTCTTCGCCGTATATTGTTCAACGGTAGTTCTTGTTAGAAAAAAAATCAAAGACATTTCTGAGTAAGAGAGGGCAGAGAAGATAAAAGAAGAGATAAATAAGATACATTCTATTCAAGCATAAACATGTAATTGCAAATCAGAAAAAAATACATTTTATGGTTTTAGAAAATTCTATGTCATGTCAGTTGTAATTGGAAATGAGAGACAAATACTTTGATCCAGATCACAGAAGAAAAGCCTGGTTCAGCATTCCTTCTGTACCTGCCTCCGTTAACTCGCAAGGAATGTGGGCGGGAAGGAAAGCTGGAGGGGGCTAGGAGGCTTCCCACAGTCTAAATTCCCATCCCAGTCCTGGAGGGCAGGTTGGTGCAGTCAGGGGGAGGGGCATTGGGGAGGAGGAAAACTATTTTCTGGAAGTTACAGAACCATGGGGCTTCCCAGGTGGCTCAGAGGTAAAGAATCCACCTGCCAATACAAGAGAGGCAGGAGATGCAGTTTCCATCTCTGAGTCAGAAATATCCCCTGGAGGAGGAAATGGCAACCCACTCCAGCATTCTTGGTCAGGAGAAGCCCATGGACAGAGGAGCATGGCAGGCTACAGTCCATGGGGTCATTAAGAGTTAGACAGGACTGAACACACACGCACACACAGAATCTCACCCAGGAGATGGATGGAAGTTATTAGCCTGTTCATGTACAGAAAGACCTAATTCAATACAGGGAAATTGGTTTAGGAATGTCCATGTATAGTGTACCAGAATGTGGGTTCATAAAAGTAGAGGACAGTCTGTGTATTACATCTACCCACACAGGGATTGTCAAAACTCGTGACCTAGGTATTTCCTTTTTAACTACCAAATACCATTAAGCCCACTGGGAGTGCTGCCCTCGTGCTACATGCTGAAGCTTGGTCCGGGCCAACAGGGGGATGGAACCACAGCCACCGGTGCAGGCGTGTGCCATCACCATCACTTGAGGCCCTGACTCTGTGGTTCTCTGCCGCCCTGGATCCCAACTCATCAGCACCTGGTTCTCTGTGATTATGGCGATATATTCAAAAGTAAAGAAAAACTCAGAGCTTAGGAGATGGTTACGGCTTCATACCCCTTACCCCAGTGGACTCTCCAGGTGTTGCTAGTGGTAAAAAAACAACAACAACAACAACAACAACAACCTGCCAGTGCAGGAGACATAAAAGATGCGGGTTCGATGCCTGGGTTGGGACGATCCCCTGGAGAAGGAAATGGCAACCCACTTCAGTATTCTTGCCTGGAGAATCCCATGGACAGAGGAGCCTGGCGGGCTACAGCCTGTAGGGTCGCAAAGAGTCGGACGCAACCGTAGTGACTTAGCAATAACGCACAGCTTCATGCCTCTGCCTACCCCAATAGCGGAGGGAGAGTAGTATTGATAAAATCATAAGAAGAATGTATTGTAACACATGCAAATTCACATTTCAGCGTCCATAGTGAAGTGAGTGAAGTCGCTCAGTCGTGTCCGACCCTTTGCGACCCCATGGACTGTAACCTATCAGGCTGCTCTGTCCATGGGATTTTCCAGGCAAGAGTACTGGAGTGGATTGCCATTTCCTTCTCCAGCGGATCTTCCCAACCCAGGGATCGAACCCAGGTCTCCCGCATTGTAGACAGACGCTTTACCGTCTGAGCCACCAAGGAAATCAGTGTCCATAAGTAAAGTTTTATTGAAACATCATGATGCCCATTCATGTACATGTTGCCTCTGACTGATTTCGTGTTTCAATGGCAGAGCTGAGCAGTTGTGACAGAGATCACATATCCTGCAAAGCCTAAAATATACTCTCCGACCCTTTAGCTAAAAAGAAAAAAAATAGCCAATCTGTGATCTGCAAAACTCGGTGCAGGGCCTTCCCTCGTTGTCCAGGGGCTAAGAATCCACCTTGCAACGCAGGGGACACAGGTTTCATCCCAGGTTAGGGAACTAAGATCCCACATGCCTCTGGGCAAGTAAGCCAGGGCCCTGTACCTACAGAGCCACGACGCAGTGAAAATCCCGTGTGCGGTGCCTAAGACCCGACACAGCCAAATAAATAAACATATATTTTAAAAAATTACTGCAGTTGTTTCGGCTGTGGATGCTCGATTCTGCACCAGGGAGCCCTGACCTAACTTTGCAGTGTTCCTGCCACTGCTTCCCTTCGCATCCCTCCTGTAAAGGCCATGGTAAACATCCTGTTCCTCATTTAAATTTCATGCTGTCCCACCTCTGTATTTTCTTCCTGCTGTTCCCCTCATCTGGAAACCACTCCCAATACACTCAGTCTGCTTTTAAGCCAGTTTGCCCCAATCTTCAAGCAGGCCTTCCTAAATCCCCCGACTATAATTTATTCCTCCACCCTCTTTTTTGGCCATAATTCTTTCTTCGCTGTCTCATGACCCACCAGTTCTCTACTTTGCATTATAATTATTTATGCACATGTTTTATTCCCCCTCTAGACTATAAACTCCTTGAAGAATGCATTGGCTCATTACAAAATTAGCATTCTGAGAGTCCTGATTTGCATCACACATGAGATCTCTTGTCTTCAGCGAAAAGCAGTATACTTATGACACGTATAATTGGCACTTATCACACAAATCAATGATAATGGGGAACAAGGGCAAGATGGTTAATTAAAACCCACAGCAAATTCCTCCAAAATTCATCTTTGCCTTCCCTACCATTTTTCCAATATACTCTGCACTGGTTTGTATTAAAGCCCCTTTCTGCACATTGTGTAGATATGTAACTGTATTGGTCACCATCAAATGAGTAGGAGCAGAAGGATCAGAAGTGGATCATTCACCAGGTGAAATCATCAGGCCTCCGGGAATGGAAAGCTTAGGGGGCATTCTTTCCAAGGAGGATTATAAGCCTCTGAACTTTCCACCCGCAGGGCTGCATTAAGATTTGAATTTGTTTGTATGCCGTTGGGAACTTAGATGTGGAACAGTAATCTTCGGTATGGCCCTGATACTCTAAAGAAGAGGTGAACTGAAAGTTTAAAAAAAATCAAACGATAAGTTGTCTGCACATATGTTTGATAAGGAAGGCCAAAATTTCTATTGCAAACATTAATTCAACAAGACATGATAAGGAAATAAAATAAAGATGAAGACTAACCCTGCTTGCCAAAACGCCATATGCGCTTGGGATGATTCCCTGCACCCATGACTAGTGTACACAAATATTGTGTTAAACCTCTCCTCCTAATAGCCTCATTTCTCACATGCTCTTCAGAGGGAAAAATGTGATGCTAATTTAAGATGACTTATCCTGCTAAGCACATAAATAAAAAATAGTTCAGAATCCAGAACATGACAGAACTCCCCTTTCACGTCTAATTAAGTACTTTTAATTGGCAATTCAATTGGCAGACTGTGGATTTCAGGCTGGAGAGAGGAAGGCAGAACAGACCCCTAGTAAGATCCAAAAGAGGAGATGCGGGGCGTGAACAATTGTTTTCTCTTATAAGATGCAGCAACGGTATGTTAGGCGGCTGGCTATCTGTACATCTGGGAAGGAATTAAGCAGTGAACAGGGCAAACGCTAGAGGGTCTGATCATGATTATAAAATGTCATTTAGGAAGATATTTACATTGTTAATTAAGCAATGAAGCTGATAACTGCTACGCTGTAAATTGTGCTAATTACCCCCGTGCCTTGGAAGGTTTTCTAATCAGCCCGATCAATAGGCTCCTGGTTTATGGTAATAATGCCTTGTCATCCTCCTTCTGAAGTGCTTCGCTTACAGCAGTCTGAACCCAGCTCCCGCCCACTGACTGTCCCGTGCTACAGGCAGTCAGCATTCATCTGTCTGCCCACATCACAGTGGTGAGGCTGATGCCCGCTCACCCTGGAGGCCCACAGCAGGGAAACGAGAATCCCACCATGCACTGCGTCTCCATCAATTGTTCAGGAGAGAGGCCTGAGCCTTCGCGCTCCGTGAGATGTTTATGTGACCGCAGCCCTGTATCCTTCCAACCACTGGAAAGATCACGTAGTCCTGAGGGATACGGGCTACGGAGGAAGACCTTGATTCAAGCCTCGGCTCTGCCATTGACTTTGATGAGATGACTCTGAAGCAGGACACACCAATTGTTCTTCCATGAGGCTATGAGTGTAGACCAAGTGAGAGGGTCGATTCAGTTCAACTGCTGGGTGGACATTTAGGGTTTTTTTTTTGTTGTTGGTTTAATCACTGAATTAAGTGATTGTTAGTATGAACAGACTGGTCTTTTGAGCCAGAAGAACCCAAACGGCTTCCAACACACCATCAGCCTCTCTGGGACTCAGCCTGACGATCAGAGATCTGAAATATGTGATAAACCTCGGGAACAGTCTAATCCCACGTGCTCTCCTGGGTTCACCTGACTTCAGGTCATACACAGGCGTGAGAGAGCGTACAGAAAGGAGACCTAGAAATAATTCCTTTACTCCACTGAAGTCTATAGTTTCTATCTCTTTCCTCCCTTAGTTTGCCAACAAAAAGAAATCATCAGTTTGTAACCAAGTAGCTGGTTTGAAGATGAATTTTGTTTCTCTCTCCTTCCTTGGTAGGTATCCTAAAGAACAGTCCAAATCCCACTTGGAGGGTAAACAGGGTAAAAAAGAGAACTAGCAAAGGGCTTGGGTAACTCATGGTTTGATCATCTGTCTCCAAATTACCAGGAGCCTACCACATATGAACTTTAAGCAGCAGCCGGGGGAGAGCCAGGAGGCGGAAAGTCAAGGTGAGGGAGACGGAGAGGCATAATCAGGGCTGGAAACAGCTGGGATGCATTTCTTCTCTTGAGAAACGGAACTCCTTCTGCGTGCCCCTGCCTGGGGCTCCCGAGCTTTCACGGCCACCTCCGCAGCCCCCATGGGCAGAACCTCTGAGTTCAAGGCCAGCTCCCTCGCTGGGCTTTGGGATGGGGCCAATTTGTCAAGTTGTTTCAGTGCTTTGATGTGTAAACTAATCATCCGTCATTGTGCTCTAATTAAACCTAAGTGGTGCAATGGATTTGCTGTCATAGAGGCCGGGGCCCTTCCTGGATTGGGGGAGGGAGGGGTAGCGTCTGTCTGCCAAAAGCAGTCCTGTCCCCAGGAGAGCAGAGAGCGAGGAAATGCCAGACAGGAATCTGAAAGGAGCTGGAAATCCTGTTAGGGGTTTCCAGGAGGCTGGAGGGAAATGTGACAAACGAGAAACGAGGGCAGGCCTATGAGTCCCTGATTTCCTGGGTGATGTTGCCCTCAGCATGAGTGTCTAGACATAACAAGCTCGGGTCAAGTGGGTAATCCTTATATGACCTTACTGTTTGTCATGGTAACAGACTCTTGGGGGCCAGCTGGCCCTGACATTGCCAAAATGTTATCTGTTTCATAAAGCTGGGGTTTCCCTCGTGGCTCAGATGGTAAAGAATCTGCCTGCAATGCAGGAGACCCAGGTTCCATCCCTGGGTTGGGAAGATTGCCTAGAGAAGGAAATGGCTACCCACTCCAGTATCCTTGCCTGGAGGAGTCCATGGACAAAGAAGCCTGGCAAAAAGCCAAAGCCGCTGATCAAAATGTGCAGAGAGGGCAGTATCAGGACTCTTTAGAAAATGGAAATCCTCAGGATTATTTATTTACCCTGGACTGAGCAACTAAGCACACATACACAACTCCTTGGTATTTGCATTCTAACTTAAAAGGAGTGTTTCTAGAACTGCAGAGTGGAAACGAGGTCCTTCTTCTGAAGGAGAACTAGAGGAAAGGGGGAGAAGATGGTGGTGGTACAGTTGACCTCGTGACGTGTGTCCTGGGAGTAAAGTCACTGGTCCTCAGTCTGACTCTTGTGGCTCAAGAGCACCACCAGAGGGCAGGGAAGATGATGTTGATGTCCCTCAATGCTTCCACATTTTGTAATAACTCAACACAGATAATACTGATTTATTTGTACTGTTGACCTAATGTGATTGATAAATCCAGCTCCATAGAGACAGGGCATGGCGGAATGACAAAGCTCTTCTCTTCTTCACCCATGTATTCATTCAGCAACTATTGATTAAGTAACTAGGTACCAGGCATGCTATAAGATCAAGGTTGTGCAAGATACAGATGAAAGATTTCATGCTCTCAGAGGACACATAAGATGACTATGCATGACTGGTGAGTAATTCAATCGAAAATGCACTTTGGAAAGAAAAAAAATAGGTCAAGCATATCATATGGAACTGTCTGGATATTTACAATACACCGGTGTAAGAATGGAGTATAAACAAGGTCCTACGCTAGCACAAGGACCTATATTCAATATCCTGTAATAAACCATAATGAAAAAGAATCTGTATATATGTATAACAGAATCACTTGGGTGTATACCAGAAACTAACACGACATTGTAAATCAATAATACTTGAATAAAATAAATTTTTTAAAAAAAGAAAGAGTGGCAGACAGACACTGCTACTTCTTCCTGCCCTCCCCGCACTCCCACATCTGTTCTTTCCTTCTCTGGTAATGGAAATTTTAGCCTTAGATGGTTGCCCAGATGAAAACTACTTTTCCAGTCTCCTTTGTAGCCATCTCCAGTCACAGGACCAGGTCCTGAAAATGGGATGTGAAGAGATGGGAGAGGTGCACCTTTAAAAAGGAAGCAGCAGGACTTCCCAGTGGTCCAGTGGCTAAGACTCCACACTCCCAATGCAGGGGGCCTGAGTTCCATGCCTGGTCAGGGAACTACATCCCACGTGGTGGTGGTGGTGGTGGTTTAGTCACTAAGTTGTGTCTGATTCTTGCTGTAGAGTAGCCTGCCAGGCTCTTCTGTCCATGGGGTTTTCCAGGCAAGACTACTGGAGTGGATTGCCATTTCCTTCTCCAAGGGATCTTCCTGACCCAGGGATCAAACCTGAGTCTCCTGAATTGGCAGGCAGATTCTTTACCACTGAGCCACCAGGGAAGCCCAGATCCGGAATGCCACAACTAAAAATCCCTAGTGCCACAACCAAGTCCTGCTGCTGCTGCTGCTGCTAAGTCGCATCAGTCGTGTCTGACTCTGTGCGACCCCATAGACGGCAGCCCACCAGGCTCCCCCGTCCCTGGGATTCTCCAGGCAAGAACACTGGAGTGGGTTGCCATTTCCTTCTCCAATGCATGAAAGTGAAAAGTGAAAGTGAAGTTGCTCAGTTGTGTCTGACCCTCAGCGACCCCATGGACTGCAGCCTACCAGGCTCCTCCGCCCATGGGATTTTCCAGGCAAGAGTACTGGAGTGGGGTGCCATTGCCTTCTCCAGATGGGGTGGTGAGCCACCTCCAATTGTGCAAATAAATGAAAGGGACATCTGAGGGATGACAGAGCTACCGGCCAGCAGGATCCTGGGCAACCTCCCCTCCTGCCCCGCAAAGGCACCTTATCAGTATGGCCTGCTGCTACTCTGACTCTTACATGGAAGCAGTACATTATCTTGTTGAAATCACCAATATATCCCAACCAGCGTGGCGTGGAACAAACCAACTAACAAAATAGTGCAGAGGGAAGGAAAATCATCATGAAAAAACATTCAATTCTTCCAAAAAACTTTTTTCTTATCAAGAGCTTATTATGTACTAGGCATTGTTTTGTCTCTAGGGGTTCAAAAATATATGAAATCCTTGACCTCAAGAAGGGAACACAAAACACAATCATTTTGAATTTTTTAAAAAATTTTATTGGAGTGTATTGATTTTATAATTTGTGTTTGTTAGTTTCAGGTGTACAGAAAGTGAGTCAGCTATATATATAAATATACTCACTCTTTTTTAGATTCTTTTCCCGTATGCACCATTACAGATTATGGAGTAGCGTTCCCTGTCTGTACAGTAGGTCCTTATTCGTTATCTATTTTCTATACAGTTGAATGCAGAATCTTTTAATAAGGAAGTAGCAGCGATAGAAATAATCACAGGGTGTCATGAGTAAATAGGAGATGGACACCTCTTTCAGCCTAAAGGCGTCAGGCATTTAACCTGGGCCAGGAGAAACCTGTATATTGGTAGGAAAGATGGGAGTGGAAGAAAGCCTGTGAGCAGAGGCTGCCAGCTTGCCCGGCTTGTGTTTAGTCTCACAACTTGGAATTGCTACTGGGAGGGTCCCCTGTCTTTCCAGGTCCTCGCCATTCTTGAAAGCATGGTGTAAAGTGCTGCCTTCTCTAGAACACTCTTCTGAGCCTCCCTCACCCTGACTCTGAAAGAATATCTCCAAAGACACTGGTGTTGGGCTGCACCTCACAGGCCTGCAAGCCCTGTGCTTGCCCAGCCTCAAGACTAAAGCCTGGAGTCAGTAACAGAGACATCGATAGTTTAATGGAGGGAGGATCTTACATGACTGAAGCAAGGTCCTGGAGCAACGCCCCAGTGTGTGCAGCAGACAGCCGGCAGAACGTGGCAGTAGTCTTTGCTACCAGAGGGAAAAGGAGGTAACCAGTTATAGGGTTAATTAATATCAGATTTGTTCATCAGTTGCCAGAGAAACCAGCAGAGGGGCACTCCTCTCATTGCCCCTTTGATAAACTATCATAGTGGAGATGGCTCTGATCTAAAGATTAGAACAATCACTAGCTGGGGTTGGGGGCAAGTACATAGGCATTTACTGGTTAGGCTCTATGATTAAGAGGGAAGATCAATCAGGATGTAGGTGAACCAGGTACTGGTTGAGCAGGAAGAGCAAGAGAATAGCCATCTTGGGTGACCTAATCATACAACTGGGATTTAACTAGCAACTAGAAAACTAAATTAGTTCCCCTGGAAACTGGGGAGCCCAGAGCAGTGTAAAAAGAACTTGTACTTTGGACCGAGGCTGACAGAGTTTCAGCCCTTCCATTCGCTGACTATGTGGGACCTTGAACAAGTTACTTGTCCCTCCGAGCCCAGTTTCCTCATCTGTGCAAAAGGGAATAACAGTTGTTCCGCCGCTCAGTCGTGTCTGTCTCTTTATGATCCCATGAACTGCAGAACACCAGGCTTCCCGGTCCTTCACTATGTCCCAGAGTTTGCTCAAACTCATGTCCATTGAATCAGTGATGCCATCCAACCATCTCATCCTGTGTTGCCCCCTCTTGCCCCATATCTTTCCCAACATCAGGGTCTTTTCCAACTTTCCTCATCTGTGAAAAGAGAAATAACTGTACCTACCTGGAAAAACTGTTGAAGCAACCGAAGTGGATGATATGTGTAAAAGTACCTAACAGAGTGCCTGACACAAAGATAACTTCTTTTCCTTTTTAAAGAAATACTTGTCCGAAAAAGAATCCTTAACTCTGCATGTTATATCACTGATTAGAAAGTGCAATGCACAAGCAGTCTGCTCGTTCAAATTGACTGCATGTGGAGCAGTTTGGAAGATCCTCGTAGATAGAGCCTAAATTCAACTGATTTGTGTTCTGGTCATAGCCAGTATTAAGCAAGGGAAGCGTGTATTGAAGGTGTGAGGGGCAGACAGGAGGAGTTTGCTGGTCATTTCTGGACCTCGTTTACAAAGCTGGCTATTTAGTAAGCTTTTAAGACTTGCCAGATTGGACCTACAAAGCAAAGATTGTTGTCAGCAACCCAAGCTGGGAAAACAGATCATTCATATCCTGGATGCCTCCTAGTAACATTTTTCGGAGAAAGCAGATAAGGCATGGTATTTGCAGTTGCCTGGCCTTGAGTTTTTGATCCTCCCAAACACAGTACCCTTCCCCCCCCCCCCCAAAAAAAAAAAAGCCCATTCTTGCCCTGGTCTTCCCTATATCAGTAAATGGCACCACCAACACTCAGTTACCAAAGCCAGAAACCCAGCCTTGGGTTCCCCTGATTCCCTTTCCCCTCTGTCCACATCTGTCCTTCAGTAACAGTTCTCTCCCTTTCACATCTATCCTTCAGTAGCAATTCTCCCCCAACCTATCTTTTGAATCCATCTTCCTCTGTCTCTCTCATCAGCAGCCTAGTCCAAGCCACCATTGTCTGTTACATAGAGACTTGCCATTCGGAGAATGGTTTGGAGGGCAGCAGCATTGACAGCAGGCTTTCCAGGGGGTGCAGTGATAAAGAATCCACCTGTCATTGCAGGAGATACAAGAGACACGGGTTCAGTCCCCTGGAGAAGGAAATGGCAACCCATCCCAGTATTCTTGTCTAGAAAATCCATGAACAGAGGAGCCTGGTGGGCTGCAGTCCATGGGGCTGCAAAGAGTCAGACATGACTGAGCTTGTTGGAGATGCAGAGTCTCACACCCCACCGAGACCCAGGGAATCAGAATCTGCATTTCAATAAAATCCCCAGCCAGGGATTGAACCCAAGCCTCCTGAATTGGAAGCTCAGAATCAACCTCTGGACCACCAGGTAAGTCCCACATTTGTACTTTAAAGATCAAGAACCTAGAGCCTCCTAATGTGGTCTCCCTCTCCTCATCCTACCTAATTCTAACCCATTGGTCTGGGGCCAATTTGTCAATTCCCACGCCACTAAAGTGGCAAAGAGTCGGACACAACTGAGCAATTGAACAACAACAAGAGCAACACTCAGGGGCTTCCCTGATGGCTCAGCTGGTAAAGACTCCACCTGCAGTGCAGGAGACACCAGTTCCATCCCTGAGTTAGGAAGGTCCCCTGGAGACGGAAATGACAACCCACACCAGTATCCTTGTCTGAAGAATCCACGGACAGAGGGTCTTGGCAGGCTGCAATCCAAAGGGTCACAAAGAGTAAGACACAACTGAGAGACTGAGGACATACCACTCAGATAGTGTAATTTTTTTTTTTTTAATTTACCCTGTCACGTGGCATAGGATTGCAGTTCTAATTTCTTACAGATTCTTTTTTCTGCAAGACAAAGACACGAGTTCTTCTTCCTTCCCTGAGCTAATGAGGGAAAGTATCTTGAGCCATTTCACTGGAGGCTTTTTGTTGTTGTTTAATCACTAAGTCATGTCCAACTCTTTTGTGACCCCATGGACTGGGGCCCAACAAGTTCCTCTGTTCATGGGATTTCCCAGGCAAGAACACTGGAGCAGGTTGCCATTTCCTTTTCCAGGGGATCTTCCCGACCCAGAGATCAAACCTGTATCTCCTGCATTGCAGGCGGATTCTTTGACTGCTAAGCTACCAGGAAACCTCTTTCAGAGGCCTGCATTTATGAAGGGGTTTCATTCTGAGTTCCCTTTTCAAAAGGGCTCAAGGCTTGTCTCCTGCCCAGCACAGGCATGAAAACTCCAGCCACCATCCGTTAGGGTTTGTATTTGGAACTTTCTCTTGGCCCCTCTCCCATACCCCCACCCCCAGCAGCCAGAGTCCACTTGGAATCTTCCTGTTCTGTGTTTAACTTCCCTCTTAGTCTCTGATCCAAGGTTATTTGTCTCTTTCTATCAAACTCATATATATAGTTCAGTTTAATTTTGTTGTCATTTTTTTCTTAATCTATATTTTATTGAAATATAGTTGACTTACAATGTTTCAGAAGCACAGCAAGGTGATTCAGTTGTATGTACACACATATATTGTTTTTGAAATTATTTCCATTATAGGTTATTATATTTTTATAAAAATATGTTTTATATTATATTTTAATATTTACATTATAGTTTTTTTTTTAATGAAAGGCATTTCTAGGTATGGGGAGTAAAGGGGGTCTCTAATGGCCCAACTTATCTTGATCCTAGCCAGTTTTTTTTTTTTGCTCCCGGCCACATCATTCAGCATGTGGGATCTTAGTTCCCCGACCAGGGATCAAACCCACATCCCCTGCATTGGAAACACACGTCTGAACTGCTGGACCATCAGGGAAGTCCCCAGGACCATCTTTTTAAAACTGAGATCAGACTCCACCACTCCCCAGTTTAAAGCAGGTCAGTGGTTTCCCCTCTCCTCTAGAACAAAATCCCAAACCCTGAAGAGCACTCTCGTCCTTGCCTCAACTCAACTGTTTAGCCACTTGTGCCCAACCACACAGCCGTTCTGTGGGCAGCTCCTGAGCCAAGGACTTTCCTGCCCTTGCCTCCGCCTCACCTGGAAGTCCCTGCCTCGGTCTTCACTCTGATTCCTTCTGTCCTCCAGCTTCAGATGTCCCTTCTGGAGAGAAGGCTCCCCACCACCCCATCCCCACCTACCGCACTCAAATGCCCTCCCAACTCACCGTGAGGAAGCTGCTCATCACAAGCAGTAATTGTCTTGTTTGTTTGTATGCTTGTTCACTACATCAGCTACTCTAAAATGTAAATCCTACAAGGTCTCAGACCAGGTAGGCACCTACCTTGAAGGTGCTTGTTTCTGAGGAATGAAGCTGTTGAAAAAATTACGTTCTGGAACTGCCTTTCCAATGCGGCAGCTACTAGCCACGAGCCACGTGGGACTTCTGGGCACTTGAACTGTAGCCGGTACAAACTGAGCTGTGTGCTCAGTGCAAAGTACACAGTGGATTTCAAGGACTTACTCACACGCTAGTAAAGTAATGCTCAAAATTCTCCAAGCCAGGCTTCAGCAGTATGTGAACCGTGAATTTCCAGATGTTCAAGCTGGTTTTAGAAAAGGCAGAGGAACCTGAGATCAAATTGCCAACATCTGCTGGATCATGGAAAAAGCAAGAGAGTTCCAGAAAACCATCTATTTCTGCTTTATTGACTATGCCAAAGCCTTTGATCGTGTGGATCACAATAAACTGTGGAAAATTCTGAAAGAGATGGGAATACCAGACCACCTGACCTGCCTCTTGAGAAACCTGTATGCAGGTCAGGAAGCAACAGTTAGAACTGGACATGGAACAACAGACTGGTTCCAAATAGGGAAAGGAGTATGTCAAGGCTGTATATTGTCACCCTGCTTATTTAACTTATATGCAGAGTACATCATGAGAAATGCTGGGCTGGAAGAAGCACAAGCTGGAATCAAGATTGCCGGGAGAAATATCAATCACCTCAGATATGCAGATGACACCACCCTATAGCAGAAAGTGAAGAGGAACTAAAAAGCCTCTTGGTGAAAGTGAAAGAGGAGAGTGAAAAAGTTGGCTTAAAGCTCAACATTCAGAAAACGAAGATCATGGCATCTGGTCCCATCACTTCATGGGAAATAGATGGGGAAACAGTGGAAACAGTGTCAGACTTTATTTTTTTGGGCTCCAAAATCACTGCAGATGGTGATTGCAGCCATGAATTAAAAGACGCTTACTCCTTGGAAGGAAAGTTATGACCAACCTAGATAGCATATTCAGAAGCAGAGACATTACTTTGCCAACAAAGTTCCATCTAGTCAAGGCTATGGTTTTTCCAGTGGTCATGTATGGATGTGAGAGTCGGACTGTGAAGAAAGCTGAGCACTGAAAAATTGATGCTTTTGAACTGTGGTGTTGGAGAAGACTCTTGAGAGTCCCTTGGACTGCAAGGAGATTCAATCAGTCCATCCTAAAGGAGATCAGTCCTGAGTGTTCATTGGAAGGACTGATGCTGAAGCTGAAACTCCAATACTTTGGCCACCTCATGGGAAGAGTTGACTCATTGGAAAAGTCTCTGATGCTGGGAGGGACTGGGGGCAGGAGGAGAAAGGGACGACAGAGGATGAGATGGCTGGATGGCATCACTGACTCAATGGGCGTGAGTTTGAATGAACTCCGGGAGTCGGTAATGGATAGGGAGGCCTGGCATGCTGTGATTCATGGGGTCACAAAGAGTCAGACACAACTGGGCAACTGAACTGAACTGAACTGCATGTGAAAATACCTCATTAATACATTTTTAAAACACATTTTTCTATCCATGACATGTTGAAATGGTCATATTTTGGATTGTTATGTTAAATAAAATACATTTTAAAAGTTAATTTCCCCTTAAATGCATGGCTACTAGAGAATTTTGAACAACGTGTGTGGCCCATGTTATATTTTTCCTGGATATCACTGGTCTAAAAGTGAAATCCCTGGAACCGGAAGAGGTGACCAACTTCATTTAAATTCGTATCTCATTTCCATCTGCTCGGGAGAAGGAAATGGCAACCCACTCCAGGTTTCTTGCCTGGAGAATCCCATGGACAGAGGAGCTGGGTGGGCTACAGTCCGTAGGACCTCAAAGAGTTGGACTGAAGGGACTTGACACACACGCACCCACTGGTCTTACTGGGTACCTTGGGAAGCTCAATGATTTGGGAAGCGATTCATTCGGTGACATCTGAGCTCATTCCTGACTGTGCTGAGGAATGGTGCCCCCTCACAGGGGAAAAACAAACAGCCCCATCAGGCTTTGTTCTTAATGCTGCTCCTGAGTGCTGACGACACCCCTGCTGGGCCCAGCCTCAGGGGAAACAGTGGGGAACTGATTGACAGCCATTAAGAAAATGGCATTGAACGTCTCAGATCAGACATCAAGGCAGAGTCTTTATCAAGCAAGCATTAGACCCTGTCAGCTCTCCAGCTAGGAGGAAGGCTTGCCTGGAGGACCTGAGCTGCTTGTGATTATCAGTCAACCTCCTCTGCAGCTTAATATTTTAGGATTACAATTGTAAAGGGACAGTATTGTGTCCTGCTTGCCACTCACTAGCTGTGTGGGCAAGTTAGTTAACCTCCACATCCCTTGGTTTTCCCACATGTAACGTGTGATACTGTACCTACTTCGGTATTGTTGTAAAAAGAAGATGAACAGCAAACAATGTACTTAGAACCCTGTCCAGCACACAGCGAGTGTTCAGTGGAGGGTGGTTGCTATTCTTATTATTGTTATTTATGTTTAATATGAACTTTTACCCCAAGAGCCTCTTCCTGGACCCCAAAATCTTCCCCGATGGCTCGGCAGTAAGGAATCTGCCTGCAGTGCAGGAGCCACGGGAGACGTGTGTTCGATCCCTAGATTGGGAACATCCTCTGGACGAGGGCATCGGAACCCACATCAGTACTCTTGACTGGAAAATCCCATGGACAGAGGGGCCTGACAGACTACACTCCATGGGGTCACACAGAGTCGGACACGACTGAAGCCACTTAGCACGCATGCAAACCCTAGAGATGTGAGCCTTATTATTTCACATACCTAAGAGTCATTTCTGGACACTGGTGAAGGACCCATCTTAAAATATTTTTCTTCTTATAAAATTAATTTGTATTGAAGTATAGTTGCTTTTTAACTTCTATGCAGAGTACATCATGAGAAATGCTGGGTTGGAAGAAGTACAAGCTGGAATCAAGATTGCCGGGAGAAATATCAATAACCTCAGATATGCAGATGACACCACCCTTATGGCAGAAAGTGAAGAGGAACTAAAAAGCCTCTTGAAAGTGAAAGAGGAGAGTGACAAAGTTGGCTTAAAGCTCAACATTCAGAAAACGAAGATCATGGCATCCAGTCCCATCACTTCATGGGAAATAGATGGGGAAACAGTGGAAACAGTGTCAGACTTTATTTTGGGGGGCTCCAAAATCACTGCAGATGGTGACTGCAGCCATGAAATTAAAAGACGCTTACTCCTTGGAAGGAAAGTTATGACCAACCTAGATAGCATATTCAGAAGCAGAGACATTACTTTGCCGACTAAGGTCCGTCTAGTCAAGGCTATGGTTTTTCCAGTGGTCATGTATGGATGTGAGAGTTGGACTGTGAAGAAGGCTGAGTGCCGAAGAATTGATGCTTTTGAACTGTGGTGTTGGAGAAGACTCTTGAGAGTCCCTTGGACTGCAAGGAGATCCAACCAGTCCATTCTGAAGGAGATCAACCCTGGGATTTCTTTGGAAGGACTGATGCTAAAGCTGAAACTCCAGTACTTTGGCCACCTCATGCGAAGAGTTGACTCATTGGAAAAGACTCTGATGCTGGCAGGGATTGGGGGCAGGAGGAGAAGGGGACGACAGAGGATGAAATGGCTGGATGGCATCACAGACTCGATGGACATGAGTTTGAGTGAACTCTGGGAGTTGGCGATGGACAGGGAGGCCTGGCATGCTGTGATTCATGGGGTCGCAAAGAGTTGGACACGACTGAGCGACTGAACTGAACTGAACTGACAGTTGCTTTACAGTGTTGTGCATCCTGAAATATTTTTAAAATATTTATTTATTTGACTGTGCCTGGTCCTACTCGGGATCCTCAATCTTTGTTTCAGTGGCATGCAAATTCTTAGTTGCAATATGTGGGATCCAGTTACCTGAGCAGGGTTCAAACCCAGGCCCCCCGCATTGGGGAGCATGGAGTCTCAGCCACTGGACCAACAGGGAAGTCCCTATCCTGAAATATTTTTAATCTAAGATTCTTTTGAGAGTCCCTTAAACAGCAAGGAGATCCAACCTGTCAATCCTAAAGGAAATCGACCCTAGCTATTCACTGGAAGGACTGATGCTGAAGCTGAAGCTCCAATACTTGGGCCACCTGATGCGAAGAGCCAACTCATTGGAAAAGACCCTGATGCTGGAAAAGATTGAGGGCAGGAGGAGAGGGGGCGACAGAGGATGAGGTGGTTGGATGGCATCACCGACTCAACGGATGTGAGTTTAAGCAAGCTTTGGGAGATAGAAAAGGACAGGGGGGCCTGGAGTGCTGCAGTCCACGGGGTCGCAAAGATTGAACATGACTGAATAACAACAAGCTACGTTTTGGCTATCAAGCAATGCAATCTCTCCTTTCCTAGGACCCCAATTTTCTTTAGGGAAATAGACCTTCCCTTATTTTCTGTGGATAGGAATCCCTAGCACCCCTCCCTGTCTAAGCCCAGCTCCTGGTTCTGGGTCCAGGAGTGGGGCAAGTATGACCTAAGCTGCTCAGCTGGACAGATGTCCTCTTGAGCATGTCACCCACGGAAGGAAGAGCAGATTCCGGGTGAGTCTCTGAGGCTGTGGTGGGCTCACCAAGCTGTCCCTGTGGTGAGGCTATTGCCAGGGCTCTTGTGGTCCGGCCCGCACGGCACCTTTTCCTGTGAAAAGTCCCCTCAACAATATTCTTCTAATCCTTTCCTTTTTGTGCAACTTGGGGGAAATCAGTTTCTGGTGCTGGCAACTGAAAACCCCAGTGATGAAAATCTTTATCCCTCCTTTTTCTTTCTTCCTGCTCCCAGCTCCGCGTGCTACCAGAATATAGAACAGCCCAAATTGTCAGAGGAATTGCACTCCTCTAGACTCTTTCTTCAGAGTTGGAGGGTAAGAGAACATTCCATTCCTCACTGTGTGTGTGTGTGTGTGTGTGTGTGTGTGCACTCTGTCATGTCCAACTCTTTGCAACCCCGTGGACTGTACTGCCCCATCCCACTCCCGCTCCCTACCCAGGCTCCTCTGTCCATGGAGTTTTCCAGGCAAGAATACTGGAGTGGGTTGCCATTTTCTCCTCCATCCATTCTTCATTAAATGACCTGAAATCACAAGTCCTCTAACTCTCAATATTATGACCCAATAGACAACATCCTATAGTGGAAAGTAAGCTTCATAGTGTGAGGGACCTGGATTCAAATCCTGCCACTTCCTGGCTATGTGACCTTGTACAATTACTTAATTTCTCTGATCATTAGTTTTCTCATATGTGTACACACACACACATATGCTCACACAATTGTGGGGGCTGGTAAGTCTGAAATCTGTAGGGCAGGCTATCAACTCAGGCAGAAGATGATTCTGCAGTCTTTTTTTTTTTTTTCCAGTATTTATTTATGTGACTGAGTCAGATCTTAGTTTCAGCTTATGGGTTTAGTTGCTCCGTGGCATGTGGGATATTAGTTCCCCCACCAGGGATGGAACCCATGTCCCCTGCATTGGAAGGTAGATTCTTAACCACTGGACCCCCAGGGAAGTCCCAATTTTGCAGTCTTGAGGCAGAGTTTCTTCTGCAAGAAAGCTCTGTGCTAAGTCACTTCAGTCATGCCCAACTCTTTGTAACCCTATGGATTCCTCTGTCCTTGAGATTCTCCAGGCAAGAATACTGGAGTGGGTTGCCATGACCTCTTCTAGTGTATCTTCCAGACTCAGGAATTGAACCCATGTCTCTTTCGTCTCCTGCATTGCAGGCAGCTTCTTTACCACTAGCGCCACCTGGGAAGCCCAGGAAAGATTTCGCAATTTGTGCTATCAATTGATTGGATGAGGCCCACCCACATTATTGCTCGTCATTTACTTTAGTGAAAATCAACTGATTGTAGATGTTAGCTTTATGTACAAAATACTTTCACATCAATGCCTAGATGAATGTCTGAGTAAATAACTAGGTACTATATGATAACCAAGCTGACATGTAAAACTATCACAGAAATCATAATACTACTCTGTATTCTTAAGGATTAAACAAGGTAAATCAATATAAAGTTCTTAGCACAGCGCCTGACATTTAGTAGGTATTCTATAGATGGAAGACTATCTTAGAGGCAGGAAAAGATAATTTAATTCATGGGATGTTCTGTACACTGGGCTCTATTCTAAATGCTTTACAAAGATTAACTCATTTCATTTTAGCCCCCCAACTACCATAGGAGTTTGGTGTGTGTATGTGTGTGCATGCGCTAAGTCACTTCAATCATGTCTGACTGCTTTGCAACACTATGGACTGTAGCCCCAGGCTCCTCTGTCCACGGGATTCTCCAGGCAAGAATCTGGAGTGGGTTGCCATGCCTTCCTCCAGGGAATCTTCCTGACCCAGAGATCGAACCCGAGTCTCTTACATCTCCTGTATTGACAGGCAGGTTCTTAACCACTAGTGCCAGCAGGGAAACCCAGGAGTTTGGTAGTATTGTTTAAATGACAAAACAAAGGTCCAGAGGGATTAGGTAAGTAGCCCAAAGTCACACAGCTAGCATGCAGTAAGACAGGATGCACTTAACTGCCTTTATGAATCAGACTGTCGCTTAGTGGTCTCTTTAGCTTGCATAACTCAGTTTCAGTAAAAATTCTGAGATAATGCACAGCCTGCCTTGTCCCTTTAAGTAAAACTCCACCCAATCCCACAGATATGGCCAAATTTAGCTGCCAACATGTTTTAGAAAAATATTTTCGGGTAAAATATCACACCACCACCACACACCCCCTCCACTATCACCCCCTGCCCACGATGATAAAAAGTCAACACCTTTCCTTTAAGAAAACTTGGCAGAGGTCCCCCCACCCATAAGGAGTGGCTTCTTCTACCCACTTCCACTAGGAGCATCACACAACAGATGAACTTTCCAAACAAAGAAATGTTGAGTCAGAAATAAAATCACTTGTTAATTGTGGTCTTTCTGGAATGGATGACTATATAATATCCTAATCAAAAAGTTGGAATCACATTAGCATTTAGATAAAGGCTTATTAGAAAGGAGATGAGGATAAAACAAGGCTCTGAGACGATGGGTGCTTCCCCAAGGCCAGTCATTACCGACAAGGGCAGGCAGCCAGCAAGTTTCAGAGTTGCCAGATTTGGGTCAAGTCCAGGAGCAACTCTAGGGATGCTCCTTTGTGTCCAAAAGGTTTCTCAGGGCCCCCCCCCCCAAATTCTGCTCCCATCACAACGATTAAGGGCATTCAAGCCAGCTCCTCTACCAATTTGAAGTTAGCTGGAATCCTCTCTCATAGTAGGTGTTTTTTCTCTTTTCAAGAATGTGCCGGAGGTGGAGAAGTTGAGAAAGTGGACTGGACATAGATACACTATCATGTGTGAAATACCAAGGGAGAAGGTGCTGTATAGCGCAGGGAGCTCACTTTGGTGTTCTGTGATGACCTAGCGGGGTGGGAAGGATTGTGGGTGGGAGGAAGGCTAGAGAGGGAGGGGATGTTTATCTCCATATAGCTGATTCACATTGTTGTACAGCAGAAACTAACATTATAAAGCAAATATACTCCAATTAAAAAAAAATTTTTTTTTTAAGTAACAAAAGGATAGATGATTGGGGAGGGAGGAAATGTGTTGGAAATGTAATAGTCAATAAAACAGAATGCCAAAATAAAGATGTTAAGATCAAGGGCCAAGGAGTTCTTAACTGTGACTGCTTTTGGAGGGGCAGAAGACAACTCCATATGTCTTGGTATAGAGTTGTATGTATGGCAGGGTGAAGTGAAAGTCGCTCAGTCGTGTCCAGCTCTTCACGACCCCATGGACTATACAGTCCATGGAATCCTCCAGGCCAGAATACTGGAGTGGGTAGCCTTTCCCTTCTCCAGGGGATCTTCCCAACCCAGGGATCAAACCCAGGTCTCCTGCATTGCAGGCGGATTCCTTACCAGCTGAGCCACAAGGGAAGCCCAGTATGCCATACGGCAGGGATGGGATAGTAAATACAGTGTAAGACATTCCCAGGTGCTACTGCCCTTTGGAATAAGAAAGATCTGACATGGACTGTGGGCTATGCTTGGGCACAACCGTGACATACAGACATCTTAATCCTACAGCGCTTCACACTTTGTCTCTTCTCATTCCTCCCTGATGTCAAGATTTTTTTCTCTCCTCTCTAGAAACCAGGCTCTGGGAGCCCACACCCTAGAGATCGGGGTTGTCTGGTTGGGCAAATGGCTCTTCCAGACGTCAGTTCCAGAAGCCTCTCTATACTTCCATTCCACGCGGTGGAGATTCACAAGGCAGGCTGATGTGATCCTGAATCCCGAGGATTAATTTGGCGGCGCTTGAATGATACGGCTATGCCCTGGCGTTTGGCTGCTCCCTTGTCTTTATCTGTCAATGTCAGTGTCAAATTAGGGAAAGAAATGAAATAGGACAAGCCAAGGGCAGCCTTTCTGGGAGTTATGCCAGGCTGGCAAGATGAGGCAGTGTGCCGGCAGGAGGTCGTGACCAGGTCAGATGACAGAGAAAGAGGGGTGTGTGGGGACGGAGGTGGCGCTTTGAGTCCAGAGGACTGAGCTGAGGTCAGAGGCTGAGGGAGGTAAATGCGTTCAGTGTTTGGAAATGTAAACTGGGCAGGAGAGGAGTGGTCTGAACTTGAGATCCAGGCCAGTCACAGAGAAAAACAGACTCCAAATACAACTTCCTTTCCTGGGCCTGGGGCTAGAGAAAGAATGAAGTGCATGAGACGTAATGGAGCACGGTTCACTGGTTCTCTTCCCCGTCAGCAACTTCAGAGCCACGGGGCCGCTGAAAGACAGGCCTAGTGCATCTTCCAGTCATTTCCAGGAGTCCCAAGCAGTTCTCACGGGGTGCTCTTCAAACAGGCAACAACCATGAGGCTTCCCTTTCCAGGCTCCTTTCTGTGAGGCTCCCTGTGGGAATCTCCACCCTCTCAAGAGAGCAAGCTCCGGCATCCATACCATCCGCCTCCCATGTGTCCAGATCACACGGTGCTCAGCATCTCTGCTGGGTCTGCTGTCACACCTGCGTCTCTTTGCCCGAGGGGTTTCTCAGGTAGGGGGACCCCCACTCCCCACAGAGCAGCATGGGGCAGAGAATCAACACCTCTGCCAGCCACTCCAGCAGCTGCCTCAACCACTGACTGCAGGGAGCTGGTATAAACATCCACCTTCTTCATCCCCAGGACAAGATAACTTGAGGGTGCATGCTAGGCATTGGCCCCCAGAGCGCCTCGGGCGCATGAGCCCTGGTTATCCACAGTGGTAATTCAATGCATCTTTCATTGATCCTTTCCCTCCCCTGTCCCACTTCCCTATGTCTCCACTGGCATTTTCTGGGATTCCCTCCCCAAAAGTGTATAAGTTTTGCACACTTAATGCTTGACGCAGTGTTTCTGGGTGAACTGGATTTAAGGCACCTCACAGCCTATCTCCCTGTCCTCCTACTGTTGGCTGTTTTTAAAAGATTTTTAAGATTTTTTTTTTAATGTGGACCATTTTTAAAGTCTTTATTGAATTTGTTACAATACTGTTTCTGTTTTATGTTTTGGTTTTTTGGCCTCAAGTCATGTGAGATCTTAGCACCCTGACCAGAGATTGAACTTGCACTCCCTGCATTGGAAAGCGATGTTGTAACCACTGGACGCCCAGGGAAGTCCCTGTTGACACACAGCAGCCTGAATGGCCTTCGACAACATCAGTCAGAGCAGATCACTGCCCTGCTCAAAACCTTCCAATGGCCACCCATTATGTTTAGAATAAAAAGGCAAGACTTTTCATTATGGGCTGTATGTCAGTCCATCGGGCTGCTGCAACAGAATGCTGTTCACTGAGTAGTTCATAAACAGCAAACGTTTCTATCTTATGGTTCTGGAGGCTGGGAAGTCCAAGATCATTACACCACAAGATGTGGTGTCTGGTAAGGCCCACTTTCTGGTTCCAGGTGGTGCCTTCTATTAATATCTGTAACCTTACAAGATGCATGGGGCAAGGGATATTTTTCAGGCTTCTTTTCAGTTCAGTTCCAATCGCTCAGTCATGTCTGACTCTTTGCAACCCCATGGACTACAGCACGCCAGGCTTCCCTGTCCATCACCAACTCCTGAAGCTTGCTCAAACTCAAGTCCATCGAGTTGGTGATGCCATCCAACCATCTCATCCTCTGTCGTCTCCTTCTCCTCCCGTCCTCAATCTTTCCCAGCATCAGAGTCTTTCCCAAGGAGTTAGTTCTTTGCATCAGGTGGCCAAGTATTGGAGTTTCAGCTTCAGCATCAGTCTTTCCAATGAATATTCAGGGCTGATTTCCTTGAGGATTGGTTTGATCTCCTTGCAGTTGAAGGGACTCTCAAGAGTTTTCTCCAACACCACAGTTCAAAAGCATCAGTTCTCCAGTGCTCAGCTTTCTTTATAGTCCAACTCTCACATCCATACATGACTACTGGAAAAACCATAGCTTTGACTAAGCGGACCTTTTTAATATGCTGTCTAGGTTGGTCATAGCTTCTTTTATAAGGGCACTAATCCCATTTGTGAGGGCTCCTCCCTCATAGCCTCATCACTTGACAAAGGCTCCACTTTCAAACACCATCACCTTGGGCATTAGCTTTTTCAACATATGAATCTGGGAGCAACACAAACATTCAATCTACAGCAAAGTGCAAGGTTCTGTATTATCTGGTCCCTGCTTTACCTCTCCATTCTGCCCCAACCCCAATAGCACTCTTCCTGTCCCTCAAACACGGAGTTTTTCCTGTCTTCTGTCTCAAGCATTTGCTTTCCCTCTGCTTGGAGAACTCTGTACCCAGATTTCTGTGTAGCTCACTCCTTATCAGTGCTATTCAGGTGCCAGCTCAACAATCAGCTCCTCCAAGAAGTCTTCTGTGACTACCCAATTTCAAGTAGCCTTACCCACACACCCACCACCCCAGTCATTCTTCGTAATACTGATAACTACCTAAAGCTCTCTGCTGCTGCTACTGCTGCTAAGTCACTTCAGTCGTGTCCGACTCTGTGCAACCCCATAGACGGCAGCCCACCAGGCTCCCCTGTCCCTGGGATTCTCCAAGCAAGAACACTGGAGTGGGTTGCCATTTCCTTCTCCAATGCATGAAGGTGAAAAGTGAAAGTGAAGTCGCTCAGTCGTGTCTGACTCCTTGCGACCCCATGGACTGCAGCCTACCAGGCTCCTCCGTCCATGGGATTTTCCAGGCAAGAGTACTGGATTGGGTTGGCATTGCCTCCTCCTAAAGCTCTCTAGGGGGTGTATTTTTTAACTTGTTAATTTTGTGCTTCCTGCTTTGACCTCAGGGCTTGGAACATTGCTCAACTCTTAGTAGGCATTTGATAAATATTTACAGAATGAGAAATGATCTAGACAAAAGAAGACGACACAAGTAGCAATGGAAAGGAGGAAGCTTTCAGAAAAATATTTGAAAGGAGGAATCAATGGTATTAGGCAATGAAAGAGATGTGGAAGGTGAGGGACAGGAAGGAGGTGTCCAAGGTGACACCAAGCTCGGAACCCTGCAGGAGTCATGTGCCATTCACCATGAGCACAGGAAAGGGGAGGGCCTGGTGGGAAAGAGGATATGTTCGTGCAGACATACTGAGTGTGAGGAGCCCGTGGGATGTCTCAATGGAGACACCTAACAAAGGACTAAAAACATGGGTCTGGAGGGTCAGAGAGGGCTGAAAACTCAAGATGTGGAGCATGTGCAATTGAAATTATGGAAGAAGATAACATCTCCCAAGGAAAAACTTAAAGGCGGTGGTGGTCCTTTAGTCACTAAGTTGTGTCTGAATCTTGCAAACCCATGGACGTAGCCTACCAGGCTCCTCTGTCCATGGGATTTCCTGGGCAAGAATACTGGAGTAAGCTGCCATGTCCTCCTCCAGGGGATCTTCCTGACCCAGGGATCAAGCCTGTTGTCTCCTGCATTGCAAGCAGATTCTTTATCACTGAGCCACCAAGGAAACCCAAACATTAAAGGAGTTGTAGATTCTAATGCTTTCAGAGGCTAGGAAAATCATGTAGATGTATGAACTAGCTCAGATCAAAACCATAAAAAGCGGTGGTTACCGCAGTGAGAATTGAAGGTAATATTTCCTATGTCTAAAGACATTCGTGGTAAACATTATTAAAACACTGAGGGGGCCAATCAAAACAGGTCTTGGGTGGTCCACTAATTTGAGACCCCTGATGGAGAATGAGAAGATGGGTTTTGCTGTGTCACTAGACCCTAGGAAAAACAACATTAAGGGGCAGGCATGGAATGAAGAATCATATGAACAAGGCTGAGGAGGAGCAACAAGAGAGGTGGGAAGAAACCAAGAGAAAGTCATGTGCAGAAGTCGAAGAAAAAGTAGTCAATGTTATCAAGTGCTGCAGATAGGTCAGGTGGAGGAGAAGCCAAAAGGGACATCGGATTTAGCCAGTGGGAGTTCACTGCTGGCCTGATCAGGAGTAACTCCAATAGGAAAAGCAGACGCCAGGCACAGTTCAATGAGACATTAATGGAAAACGAGGATGTGGCAACAGCAAGAGGACAGATCAACCTTTAGAGAAGCTCATCAGTGAAGGAAAGTAAATAAAGAGGACCTAGAAATTTTGCTCCTGGATATGCAACAAACACGTGTTAAAAAAAGTGTTGATATGCATTTTAAAACATACAACTGGGGACTTCTCTGGTGGTCCACTGGTTAAGAATCTGCCTTCCAGTGGAGGGAATTTAGATTCAATCCCTGGTCGGGGAACTAAGATCCCACAGGCCAAGGGGCAACTAAGCTCACACACTACAACTAAAGAGCCCACTCACCACAGAGAATATCCTGTGTACTACAATTAAGATCTGATGCAGCCAACAAATAAATAAGTAAATATTTTAAACTAAAATTTACAAACATTTATAGTGCTTTTTATTAATAATAGATCGAAATGAGAAAGTACTCAAATGTCCAACAATAGTAGAACAAATAACTTATGATATGGTCATACTGTGGAATATTACACAGCAATGCAAAAGACAGAATTACTGATACACGCTCTACATGATGAATCCCACAGAAATAATGCTGAGTGAAAGGAACCAGGCACAAAAGTACATCTGAATTATTTTGTTAAATGAAGTTCAACAACAAACACATCTATGAAACAGCAAAAGACATCTACAATGGTAAAGGTTAAAATGGTGCCTACTTCTCACAGATATAAGGAACAAACTTGCAGTTATCAGAGAAAGGGAGAATAGGGGATGGGAAATACAGGAGTCGGGGGGGGAAAGGAGGTTATTATGGAAATATATGAAATCATCTGTGGGAAACTTTTGGAAATTGTGAAGCACTATAGAATTTAAAGAATTTTTCACTCAAAAAAATAATAAAATGGTGATTGCCTTTGTGGAAAGAGAATTACCTAATAAGGGCACAAAGAACTTAGCCAGTGAGTTGGCAGGCAATACTCTGTATTTTGTGGTGGTGGGTATATTGGCATAAACCTATGTAAAAATGCTGGTCAGGAAGCTAATTTCTCACATGCCTTGCAGCCAAAAAGTCAAAACAGAAGCAATGCCGTAACAAATTCAATAAAGGCTTTAAAAATGATTCACATCAAACAAAATCTTAAAAAAAAATTTTTTAAGATATAAATTATACCTCAATCAAAAAGCAAGAGAAAAAGAAGAGAAAGAGGACAATAGACCGAGGAGACTGGGATTACCTTCTAGAAGAAGCTCAGTTCCCACTTTAGATCACATATCAGGGCTGCTGTAGACATTTTGGCAAAGAAGAAAAAACCGAAACTAAGAAAGGCTCATTTTGTTATTACTTATTAATTACAAAGAGAAAATGGTAAGTGTTTACTAAAGAAAAATGAAATAATCGAAGTTAGTATTCCCAATAATGAAAAAAAAAAAAACAGCATCATGTACCCACTGATATGATGTACCAGAGAGAACATGATATCATTTCAGTGATGGTTCTGCTGCACATGTATAACCTGAACCAAACGGTGAGAAAACAGTAGATGAGTACAAACTCAGGTACCTTTTGCTACATTGCTGGGCTTTGACCTTCAAAAGAGTCAAAGTAAAAAAAAACACAAAGAAGGACTGAGGAACTGTCCAAGATTATTTGCTCATTGAACACACTATGAAATCCTGAAGAGGATTAGAGACCTGGTGAGATATTTGTAAAAGACTTTATTTTGATAATATTAAAAAATTGGGGTATAATTTATTGATTAGATAATACTCTTATATGAATGTAAAATGTCTTGATTTTGGTAACCACTGTTGTTACGTGATTATTCTTAGGAAGCATACGCTGCAGGTTTTAGGAGTAAAAGGGACCTGATGTCGCAGCTATATTTCTTAATGGTTTAGGAAAACAGGCAGAAAGAGAAAACAAATGGGACAAAGTGTGAGTAACTGGTGAATCTGAGGGAAGGTTATATGTGAATTTCATGTACTATTCTTGCAACATTGAAATGATATCAAACCAAAAAGCTATTCCAAAAATATAAAGCAAAGCATGACAATTTCATAAACAAATTAACATCTCATTTGTGCAAATCTCTTTAAAAAGTGGGGAGGGAGGAGTGTGAAGTGTCTGCCCCTTTCCTTGTACCTTTGCCAAGAAAGAAGAGAGCCAAGGCTAGTTTTGAGAAAAATTAAGGAGACGGGACATCTTTTTACCCAGGGTAACATGCCTTTTCTGGCTTGAATCAGAAAATAAGAGAGGTACTCATGTCCCAGCATAGCTGGACAAACAAGCTAGAAGACCACAACCCCAGCTTTGGGGATTTTCTGGTTAAACTAATGAGACATTACAGAATTTTCTTCAGTTATGTAGTCCAAAAAACAAAACAAAATAAAACAAAACCAACCCTCCCAGGACTGCCCTGGCAGTCCCATAGTTAAGAATCTGCCTTGCAACGCAGGGAACTGGAGTTTAATCCCTGCTTGGAGAACAAAGATCCCACATGCCATTCAGCAACTAAGTCTGTGTGCCCCCACGCTGCAACTACTGACCCAGTGAACCACAACTAGAGAGTGTGCGTCGCAACGGAAGACCCCTCACGAGGAAGCAAAGATCCAGCATGCCACAACTAAGACCTGAGGCAGCCAAATAAATAAATATCTTTAAAAAGTCAACCCTCAAACAAGAAGCCTTACAGCAAGGGACTAGCTTGAGACCAAGCTGTGTTTATCCTAGAGTGACAATATATCAAAGCACGTAAGGGTCACAAGGCTTGCAGTTTATTTGTTCTGGATTCAAATCTTGGCTCCATCGTTTACCAAATAGATGGTTTGGGGAAAGCCCATGTGATCTCTAAGGGCCTCAATTTACTCAGCCTTAAACCAAGACTTTCAATAGTACCTGCCTCCAAGGGCTGTCTTGAGAAATACACAAGACAGTGAATGATAATACTGAGCATGGCACATGGAGCTCACAGATGGAAAAAATAATAACAGTAACCTGAGGAGTCAAATGTATTCAGAAAACTGGTTTGGGCTAAAGGGTTTTCTAAGAATAACTTATCATAATGCTATTGAATATTTACTCCATGCCTGGTACGTGAAATACTTGATTTCATTTAATCTTCACAACCACCCAATGAGATAAGTATTTTTTCCATTTCAAAACTGAGAATACAAGACCTCGAATGGTTACTCTGCTTACTGAAAGTCACACAGCTAACAGGAGTTGAATCTACTACAGAGAGTTAAGGCAACCCAGTTTGGTTCAAAGACACAGAGATTAGAGGGGTGATGTGATAGTCAAGTGACTGTCTCCAGGGTTGTCCTTCATCTGGTTACCTGGAAGGATCAGGTCATTCGTACGGGGATCAAATAAGTTCCAAGGTCAAGGGACTTCTAATGACTTTTTAAGGAAGTCAGCAAAAGCTGTTGCCTTTGATACTCCAGCCTGGGTTCTCGAAGCTTAGATGACAGCCAGCAATGACTCAGAAATGGATCTGACTGCCACAGGAAACAGCACCCTTGGCACAGATACAACAGCTTTCAACACTGGACACTGGCAACCTCAGCATAGATGCTGACGGGCCTGAGCAGCCACGCATCTTCTGCTGGTATCAGCAGGAAACACCCGTGACAAGCTGGAGTCTCAGAGAAGGAATATGGAACTGAGATGGGGGGAGTTGGACAAGAGAATTAGAACACATATTAATACCCTGCCAGGAACGACCAGCCAGAAGTTGGACCTATCCCGTGAAAGTCCAAGCAGAAAAAGAATATTACTTCTTGATAAGAGGACTGTGTTTTTTATGCCCAGGCTGAAGAGGCTGGATGATTGATTATAGCTCACATTTCATGAAGAATTCTGATGCTCACATGATGCTAGCCAGACAGTAGACAATAGCTAGATAATTTATATTCTTATATCTTATGTTAGGCTTCTCTGGTAGCTCAGACAGTAAAGAATCGGCCTGCAATGCAGGAGACCTGAGTTCAATCCCTGGGTCAGGAATATCCCCTGGAGAAGGAAATGGCAACCCACTCCAGTGTTCTTGCCTGGAGAATCCCATGGACAGAGGAATCTGGTGAGCTACACAGTCCACGGGGTTGCAAAAATTCGGACATGACCGAGCAGCTAACACACTCGTCTTATGTTAGTGAAAGGTTTGCAATTTGTTTGTCTAATAACCACCTTCTTTTAGATCTTTGCAAACAGCTTGGAATGAGAAAAGTCCTTGCCTGTCAGATAACACGTGGGACTCAGAAGGAACTTTCTAAGGATAAGACTCACCCATCCGACTTCAAACACACTAATCCTGCCATTTCCTTGGAAATGTCCTGCACAGAAAATCGGCCTGCACTGACCACATTGCCACTCTCTTGTTTTGTTTTTTTTTTTGGCCTCACTGGCATGTGGGAATCTTAGTTCCCCAATCAGAGATCAAACCCACATGCCCTGCACTGAAAGTGCAGAGACTTAACCACTGGATGCCCAGGGAATTCCCCCCAGTATGTTATCTGCTGGTTGGTTGATTGGTTTTATTGGTTGGTAGGTTTTGGAGACAGTGATATAATTAAGAATATTTAATTATTTAATTAAATATTTAATTATGCTCATCATGTGAGCATCAGAATTCTTCAAGAATGAGGCACAGGTCCCAAGTGGGCCCTATGACATTGGGCTATTAATTTTTCTGGGCTTTAATTTACTTATTTGTAAAATTAAAAGGACCTGAATGGATGACTGAGAAGGCCCAATCCAACTCTGAAATTCTATATCTATGTAAGTCTCCACATCAGACCTCTCTAGAGACCGAAGATTTTATTTAACTTCACATAGATTCTTGAGTTTCTGCCATTCACATTCCACTTTTAAAATTCTCCCATAAACTTTATACAGGTTCTCATACAATTATTAAAGATTTTATAAAGTTACAGAATCAATTATAAAATCTCAGGCAACGGGAAAGAAAATGATGCTTTATAATCTAAGAAATCTGTCCAAATGCTAGAATTTTTCTGCAAAGTGCATCACAAGTTGAAATAATCTCCTCCTTCCTGGACTGCAAGTTAGTATTTCTTTCACTTCTACCCTATTCACTCCATTCCTAAGTGTTATTTGCCAATTTTCTGAGCTGGTGAGATGGACTCACCACTTGACTTGTGATTGGTTCTATATACTTGGTGGAAGAAGCATACCAGAACAGTTCTCCTATCAGCTCTGCCAGACCATCCAGCATCACCCTCACACCTGTCACTTTGATAGGGTGACTGATGCTGCTTCTGCTAAGTCGCTTCAGTCGTGTCTGGCTCTGTGCGACCCCATACACGGCAGCCCACTAGGCTCCTCTGTCCCTGGGATTCTTCAGGCAAGAACACTGGAGTGGGTTGCCATTTCCTTCTCCAATGCATGAAAGTGGAAAGTGAAAATTGAAGGTGAAGTCACTCAGTCATCTCCAACTCGTAGCGACCCCATGGACTGCAGCCTTCCAGGCTCCTCCGTCCATGGGATTTCCCAGGCAAGAGTACTGGAGTGGGGAGCCATTGCCTTCTCCGAGGGTGACTGATACCACCTTGTTTTTGCTGATCACATTTCTGTCTTTCCAAAGATAAGTGGTCACTTTAATTGGATACCAATAAAGTGGCTCAATGGTAAAGAATCCAGGTGCCAATGCAGGAGACACAGGTTTGATCCCTGGGTTGGGAAGGTCCCCTGGAGAAGGAAATGGCAACCTACTCCAGTATTCTTGCCTGGAAATCCCCATGGACAGAGGAGACTGGCAGGCTACAGTCCATGGGGTTGCAAAGAGCTGGACGCGGCTTAGCAACTGAACAACAACTGAGTGTAAGCCAGTACCTCAGCTGAATAGACAGGTGCCCTACGCAGGCTTTTCCCATGACAGAGCAGTCTCTGGTGTCTAAAATTCTACCTTTTGGGCCTCATATCAGTTCATGTTCTTAACTGCATCTCTGAGTGATTTAAGCAGAAAAATGAATTTATTAAAGGATATTGGTAGTTCACGGCCTCTCTGGAGAGGCTAGGAAACCAGGCTTGAAGGGTATACAGAAAGTGTGCAGATCACACTTTGAACTGACCTGAGATCATCAGAGAGCTGGTATTTTTGACTTCCAGAGGTAGGTAAACTAAAACTAAAAACTAAAACTCATTAGGTGGAAAGTGCCCCAAATACTGGAGAAGGCCAGAAGCTGGAAGGCCAAAGAGAATAATAAATGTCCACTACAGTTTCATCCTCTGGTTTACATAATAGCCCTGAAACTTCTTTTTTTCCTCCAGGAGTCTCAAAATTGCAATGTAGCAAATAGTCAGGTAGAAGGAAACTGGTGTCTATCACTAACCTTGTGCCTAGAATATTCACTTGCAATATCTTAGAACAACTCTGCAACATGGGTCTCATTATCGGCATCCTTATTATGTAGTGTATTATTAGCTTCCAAGGATAGATTAAGTAATTTACATGCTGAATAGCTGTTAGGTCACTCAGTCGTGTCTGACCCTTTGCAATCTCATGGACTGCAGCAAGCCAGGCATCTGTGTCCTTCACCATCTCCCAGAGCTTGCTCAAACTCATGTCCATTGAGTTGGTGATGCCATCCAACCATCTCATCCTCTGTTGTCCCCTTCTCCTCCTCCCTTCGATTCTTCCCAGCATTGGAGTCTTTTCTACTGAATCAACTCTACGCATCAGATGGCCAAAGTATTGGAACTTCAGCTTCAGCATCAGTCCTTCCAATGAATATTCAGGACTGATTTCCTTGAGGATTGACTGCTTTGATCTCCTTGCTGTCCAAGGGGCTCTTAAGAGTCTTCTTCAACACCACAGTTCAAAAGCAACAATTCTTTGGGGCTCAGCCCTCTTTATGGTCCTACTCTCACATCCATACATGACTATTGGAAAAACCATAGTTTGACTAGACCGACTTTTGTCAGCAAAGTAATGTCTCTGCTTTTTAATACTGTCTAGGTTGTCATAGTTTTTTTTCAGAGGAGCAAATATTTTAATTTCATGGCTACAGTCACCATCTGCAGTGATTTTGTACCCCCCTAAATTGTGTGTTAAAGTCCTAATCCTCAGAGTGTGACTTTATTTGGAGATTGGGTCTTTACAAAGGAAATCAAGTTAAAATCATCAAAAATGACTGGTGTCTTCATGAAAAAAGAGAAAGCTGGAGATCTATGCACCCAAGGCGAATGCCATGTGAAGATGAAGGCAGAGATTGAGATGGTGCTTCTACAAGCTAAGAACACTAAAAATTGCCAGCAAACAATACAGATTCTCCTTCAAAACCCTTAAAAAAGCCAATCCTTGACCTAGGACCTCTGGCCTTCAGAAATGTGAGTTATTACTTTTTTGTTGCTTAAGCCACCCGGTTTGTACGGCAGCCCTACTGAACAGATAGAGTAATTTACTCAAATTCTTAAAGCCAATGAGAAGCAGAGCTAGGTTTGAATCTAGGTCTGACCAATTCCAACATCCCAGTTTTCTTCACTATGACTGTCACAATTCCTCTCTATAGAAAACCCTGGGATGATCTATAACTTAGGCTTAATGGTGATCACATATTTTAAGCTGAAGGAAAGTTGTGTGGGAAAGATGTCAGTTTGAGTTCGAGGTGCACGAGGATATCCAAGTGTCCAGTGAATAGTTGGATATATGAAAATTTAAAGTTCAGGGAGATAGTCAGGGTCAAGAAAGATGATGGAAGTCATTACTATATGGGTAAAAACTGAAACCTTGAGTGTGAATGAGATGAACCAGGAAGAATACACTGAGTAGGAACCAGCTGGCTGGTTATGGAACACTGCTGCTGCAGAGACTTCTACCCATCTGCATTCTTTCCTTCTCCCATACACAGCAATAGAAATTTTAGCTGAGCGCATGGCCTCCCCAAATAAAGACTACATTTCCCAGGCTCCTTTGCATCAGGGTGTGGCCATATTCTGGCTAGTGGGATGCCAGATGTCAGCTTCCTGAAAACTTTCTTAAGAGACAGTTTATGCCCTTTCTACTTTTTTGTCGACAACTTTCCCCTGTCCTGCTCCCTGGAACTTGGATGCTGCCTTGAATCACAAAGATGAGGATCAATCCCAGGGAATTGTAGGTCAGTAATTGAAAGAGGACTTCCTGAAATAGAGATGCTGTACCAGCTCTGGACTACAGATATTTGGACATTTGTATGAAAGTTAGTTGAATTGATATTTTGTTCAAGTCAGTATTGTTTTTTCTAGTTATTCACTGCTATACCACATCTTGACTAACATACTCGGTGAACACTGGCATTGAGGGGGTGGTACAGGAAGATGAAAATGAGATTTAAAAAAATAACAATATAATGGACATCTAGCAGTTTACTTCGGAGAAGGCAATGGCACCCCACTCCAGTACTCTTGCCTGGAAAATCCCATGGACAGAGGAGCCTGGAAGCCTGCTGTCCATGGGGTCGCTGAGGGTTGGACACGACTGAGCAACTTCACTTTCACTTTTCACTTTCATGCATTGGAGAAGGAAATGGCAACCCACTCCAGTGTTCTTGCCTGGAGAATCCCAGGGACAGCGGAGCCTGGTGGGTTGCCATCTATGGGGTCGCACAGAGTCGGACACGACTGAAGTGACTTAGCAGCACTCTACTTGCTCATAGAAGCATCATTCTTCTGGAAATAATTCTTCTAACCGGGTGCTTCCATTAGAAACTGCCATCTTTTTATAAACCCTGCCTTCCTAACTACAGTGATTAATCTACTGTAGTGATTGGTCCAGGGGTAGGTGTTTGACTCAAGGTAAGTAAAGCAGAGGCCCTCCTTGAGATTTTTACCTTGAGGTCAAAGAAAGCGATTATCAGACTCTCTAAGACTTTTAAATCCAGGAGCCGTTGATGGCCACGTCTCTTATCACATGCAGAGAACTGGTCTGAGAGAACGAAGCCACTATGGAGGAAGGAGAAGCAGTGACGGGCCTGGAGAGTCCTGCCACCGTGGTCCCTGGTTCAGTCACTCCTGAGTTCCGTCCATACATCTTTCTTTCAAACCCATACATCTTGGGCTTCTGTCATCTGTGAGCAAAAGGATCCTGAGCAATACAGTCAAGGGTCTAGGAGGAGAATCAAGGAAGCTTACTGTCACAGAAGAGGATGTTACTCAACAGTGTCAAGGAGTCAGTTATAGACCAAAAAGTGTCTGATGGGTTTGTCAGTTAAGGTGGTCACCATCATGAGAGCAATTTAGTACAGCTGAGCTGGAACCCCAGTGAGTTTCAGCGAGTTCAAGAGTGAACAGAAAGTTGAGAAGAGGCAGGGGGTAAACAGAGCTCTTCTGAGGAACTGGAAAGGCAAAGAAAGGAGAAACTTTGAAGAGTGGCTACAGCGGGCCTTGGGTTAGGGAGAGTTTTATTAAAAAGCAAAAATCTTGTTTTAAAAATAGACTTTCATTAATTTAATTCAAGATATTCCTCCCACCCTAATGTATACATTGATGGCTTCTGAATGCAGGGGAAATAAGATTGGAAAAGAAACATGGAGACTTCTCTGGTGGTCCAGTGGTTAAGACTGGAAGCTTCCACTACAGGGGGCATGGGTTCCATCCCTGCTCAGGGAACTAAGAGCCAACACACGCAAAATAAGGCAAAAATCTTCACCATATTTATAGGCTGAGCAGCACAAACGGTTAGAGACACGGGAAATGGGAGGAGTGCAAAAATTGATCAAAGTGAAAGTGTTAGTTGTTCAGTTGTGTCTGAGTCTTTGGGACCCCATGGACTACAGCCCGCCAGGCTCCTCTATCCATGAAATTCTCCAGGCAAGAATACTGGAGTGGGTAGCCATTCCCTTCTCCAAGGGATCTTCCTGACCCAGGGATCAAACTCAGGCCTCCCTCATTCCAGGCAGATTCTCTACTGTCTGACCCACCAAGGAAGCCCCTCCAAAACTGATAAGGCTATGACCCAAACTGGAATGGGAGGGGATGTAATTGAGAACCAAGGGCAGGCACTGAACGGGAGGAAAGAGCTTCCTAAGGAAAGGAGGAAAGGATGGGGTACAGTGGGCAAAGTTGGAGTCTCTTACGTTTGAAAGCCTCAATTTTCTCATGAAGAAAGACAGACTCACGAGGTGAAATAGAGGAGGGCAAGAGTAAGACGGCAACTCGAGGCAAGTAGAGAAACTTTCTTCTTTGATTGATGAAGGGAATTGACCAATGAGAGAGAGGAGGCTGCTCTGGGCCAGCTCTGATGCGTGGGCTAGAACTAGGGGTCAAGAAGGGCCCTTCTGGGCCACTCTCCAATTTTCTCCAACAGTGGTCCTCTATCTTGGTCAATCAATGAGGGAAGCAACAGTCACACTATCTCAAGTTTTCCAGACAGATGAAGAGCAAGGACTGGAGAACAGAGGTGATGGGGAGAGAGGGTTCTGATGCTGTAATACAGGGCTTACACTAGGTAACAGAAAGCAGGAGAAGCTGAATGCCTGGCATCAGGAGAAGGGCACAGATGCAGGAGGAGAGTGGGAACATGGAGGCTTACAAAACACAGAAGCATCTCCGGGTAAGGAAAAATAATCCGTGGACTCTAAATTTTAAAACAGGACTGTGCTGTTTTTAAGACCTGCCTTACAGAGAGGGAGGAAGAGAGTCCCTGCCAGCCAGGGCCTGGGAACCATCGTACCAGCTTCTTTCATCACTTTATTTACTTATTTTTGCCTGTGCTGGGTCTTCGTTGCTGCGTAGGCTTTCTCTTGTTTCTAGCTGTGGTGCTTGGGCTTCTCTGCAGCAGCTTCTCTTCTTTTGGAGCAGCCTCTAAAGTACATGGGCTTAGGAGTTGCAGCTCCAGGGCTCTAGAGCACAGGCTCAGTAGCTGCGGCACACGGGCTTAGCTGCTCCACGGCATGTGGGATCCTCCCGGATCAGGGATTGAACCCACGTCTCCTGCACTGGCAGGCAGATTCTTTACCACTGAGCCACTAGGGAAACCCTTGTAGCAGTTTCTTAACATGCTTATTTACATATAGGCTGTCTGATGCACCTACATATACCCAAGACACAGCCTTACACACACGTGTGCTTCCAGAAATTTCTTTGTGGTTCACAGGGGAGGGAGGTCAAATGCTGGCCAAAAAAAAAACCTCCAAAAGAGAAAGCGATAATTTGCATTTGCAAATAGATCAAACATGTATTTGAAAACAAGAGGAGTTAAGAGTAGTCCAAAGAAGCCAGGGGAGTATGAGGTTGAAATTCTGTAAAGTGTTCATGACAGTGAAAGTCACTCAGTCGTGTCCAGCTCTTTGTGACCCCATGGACTATACAGTCCATGAAATTCTCCAGGTCAGAGTACTAGAGTGGGTAGTCTTTCCCTTATCCAGGGGATCCTCCCAACCCAGGGATTGAACCCAAGTCTCCTGCATCGCAGGCAGATTCTTTACCAGCTGAGCCACAAGGGAAGCCAAAGAATACTGGAGTGGGTAGCCTATCCCTTCTCCAGCAGATCTTCCAGACCCAGGAATTGAACCAGGGTCTCCTGCATTGCAGGTGGATTCTTTACCAACTGAGCTATCAGGGAAGTGTTCATGACAGTAGATTAGTGGAATAAAACATTAAATATCATTTCTGTTGATTTAGCTTCATATTTTAACTGAATATGTGACACAAACTTCTGATTTTGAGGAGGTTAGTTTCCTTACCACCTTCCATCATTCTGCATAAACAAGTTTGGTTTTCAGAGAATGACTCCTGGAGGAGATTGGGCTGTAAAATTCCGTCTCCCTTCTCCCAATGACTACAATGCAGATGAAGGCAAACACAGAGTCCTTCAGTTAGGCGCAGAGTAATGCAAACCCCACAGCCCCAGCTCAGGGATGCAAAGAGAGGAACAGTCTTGCACAGACAAGGACTGATAGCAACCCAGTTCTATCAGTCTGAGCATTGACCAAGTAAAGAACTAAATGCCTGGGACTTCCCTGGTGGTCCAGTGGCTAAGACTCTGAGCTCCCAATGCAGGGGGCCCCGATTTGATCCCTGGTCAGAGAACTGGATCTTGCATGCCGCACTAGGATTTCAAATATCGCAACTGAAGATCCCTCATGCTACAGTGAAGACCTGGCACAGACAAATAAATACTTTTTTAAAAAAAGAACTAAATGTTTGATTTTAATAATAAAGATCCAGAGGGTAGAGGCAGGCTGGGCCTGAGCTAGCAGGAGCCCAGGCAGAGGATCCTGGCTGACCAGGAATGCCCCTTGCAGCCATGTCAGGCCAGGAGGACCACTGCAGGAACCACTGTGAGGCTTGCTAATTTATAGCTTCTAAATATGTATCACACTCTGGGCTTCCCTGGTGCCTCAGTGGTAAAGAATCCACCTGCCAGTGCAGGAGACACAGGTTAGATCCCTGGGTTGAGAAGATCCCCTGGAGAAGGAAATGGCAACCCACTCCAGTACCCTTGCCTGGAAAATCCCATGGACGGAGGAGCCTGGTGGGCTGTAGTCCATGGGGTCGCTAGGAGTCGAACACGACTGAGCGGCTTCACTTTCACTTTTCACTTTCCTGCATTGGAGAAGGAAATGGCAACCCACTCCAGTGTTCTTGCCTGGAGAATCCCAGGGACGGGGGAGCCTGGTGGGCTGCCGTCTATGGGATCGCACAGAGTCTGACACAACTGAAGCGACTTAGCAGCAGCAGCATAAATAAAAGGATTTTAGTTCACATAGTCAACAAATATTTATTGAGAGCCTACTATGTGTGAGGCAACTAAAAGTTTGGAGGAAACTTTATCAGCTTCAGGCACAGCCTGATCCAGCAGCTTAGCTCTTTTTACTGAGGACTTGATTTGTCTCTTTGTTTCTCTGCTCTGCCTTCCACACACTCATTTTTGAACTCCACATGGTTGTTCTATTCTCACTTCCTCTTATCCAGCAGCTCATCCACTTCACCTTACACTATCACCGAGAAGAGACAGTCTCCCCGGATAGCTCCGTCAGAATCCCCATGACCCCCTCTCGGTGGCCATGTGCCTGTCCCTGACCAATCAGGGTGGCTGGGGATGAGATGGGCTGATTAGTCTAAACAAATAAAGGCCCAACCCCTGAAACTGTAGATGGGGCCACACCCACCCCAACCACCTGGGGGAGAAGTGAATTTAGGAAAAGAATAAGGGATAGACAGCCTATTCCAGTGTTCTTGGGCTTCCCTGGTGGCTCAGATGGGAAAGAATCTGCCTACAATGCGGGAGACATGGGTTCAGTCCCTGGGTTGGGAAGCTCCCCTGGAGGAGGGCATGGCAACCCACTCCTGTATTCTTGGCTGGAGATTCCCTATGGACAGAGGAGCCTGGCAGGTTTTAGTCCATGGGCTCGCAAAGAGTCAGACACGACTGAGCAACTAAGGACAGCACAGCACTGAGATGCTGTTGGTAGAGGAAGGGTGAATGAATGCTAGACAAGCCGGCAACAGATAGTCATGACTACATCCTCTCATTGTTCCAGCTACTCGGAAACTCCACAGAGTGGCTAAGAGCACAGCCTGGAGTTCCACTACCTGGGTTAGAATCCAAGCACCACGATTATGAACTGATTGATCTTGAGACCATTATTCAACCTCACTGTGCCTCTATTTCTTGTAAAGTGAAGATAATGATAGCACCAGCCTCATAGGATTGGGATGAGGATTAACTGAGTTCATGTTCGTAAAGCATTTAGAACAAAGATTAGCACTTAGCAAGCGTTTGTTAAAATAAATGTGTTCAGAACTAGCGGGGGATTATGCACAGAGCAGAGGAGCAAATAAATGGTTGTAGACGGGATGGAATGAGTGACACAGCTGGGAGCAAGTCCCCAAACTGTCTAGACTTTCCTTCCCAGCCACTCTATTTCTCAGGGCTGGTCCTTCTGCTCTGGAGTCCATTGTTTTGAGGCTGTTTTCCGAGGAAGCTGGCAGCTGGATGGAGATAAGTCCCCCTTGCCCCCACAACCATGATTAAGATGGGCACTGCCCTAGAAGACATCATTAGAGCAACACCTTGTCTTACAAACTGACAAGAATTCTCTAGTCTGGATCCTGGGGGCCCATCTTCTAGAACAAACGATCTACCTGTGTCACGATCATCTGTATGAAGATTTAGGGCTGGTTTATCTTCAGCCTGTGACTTTTCACGCTTCTCAAGCTGTTCAAAAATGAACTGTAATCAAGCTGATCTATAGATAGACAGCTCCTGTTTCTGAGCATGCTGAATGATGATGGGTGTGTTTATGTATTTGCATAAAGCTGATGGAGGTAGATGGCTAGGGTGTTGGGTTTTATTAAAGATTGGGATGAGGTGTCTCCTCCCAGAATCGGAGCCAGAGAAGGAAAGGTGAAAATAAGAGAGTTGAAAATCAGGACACATTTTAGCTTTTCCAAATGGAAAGAGACTAAATACAAGATGAAGTTTATCAACGCTTGGTCTATAAGGAAAGAGTGAGCTGGTTTAAGAAAGAAACTGGCCAACAGGTGAAGGACAGGTGAAGGGGTGTATGATCTGCCTTTCCTGTCTGCCTCCTCCCTGCCCTTTTCCCGTATACACACTAGAAGAAGATGTACTCGGCTCTGTTTGCTATGTACAGAGATATTTAGATATGCAAATGAGTACAGCTTGTTAATGCGCCAAGGGTGATTACACTGTGGGGAGCCGCCAGCCCTGGCTGAACAATAGGTGAAGGGACGCCAGGTGTCTGTGGCGGGGTGGGGGGAAGGGAGGTTGGATTATTTTAAGCCCCCTCCCTGCCCTGGCCTCAGTGCCACAGACCTGACTGCTAAATGAAAATGTTGGGGTAAATTCTTCCTTCAGTTCCTTCTGGGTCCCAGACTCTAAATCTAATGAGTTGGGACTTCCCTGTGGTCCAGTGGTTAAGACTGCATGCTTCCAATACAGGGGGTGCCAGTTCCACCCCTGGCGGGGGCTGGGGAACAGATTCCACTGCCGCAGGGCACAGCCAAAAGATTTAAAAAACAGAAGTTTAATAAAAAAACAAATAAGATAAGAAGTAGGAGACCAGCTAAGACAAGGGTCTCATCAGGTAGGTGCCCCAGAGGCTACAGAAATTGGCAGGGGCAGGCGGCCAGGAAGGGTAGACAGGCAGTCAGTGAATCATGTGGCTTCTTCAGGTGGGAAGGACAACCTAGCAAGTACAACGTAATTTGGGAGGATGAGTGGGAATCTGAGGGGTGGGCAGGTCACTTTGTGCCTGTTTGGGCAGCATTTGGTTGAAAGGTGCTGATTGGGAAATCTACGTACTTTTCAGAAGTCAGGGCAACGTTTTGCAGTGGGAAGCAGGAAGGAAGAGACTGCGCTTTGGACTTCTAGCAAGAGATGCTCTATATTATTAAAAAGGGTAGACTTTGGGCACTTCAATGATAGTCCAGTGGTTAAGACTCCCTGATCCCAGTTTAGTGGCCTGAGTTTGATCCCTAATCAGGGAACTAAACCCCATATACTGCAACTTAAAGGTCTCATATGATGTAACGAAGATTGACAGTCCTGTTTGCGGCAACTAGGACCCAGTCTCATCCAACTCTTTGTGATCCCATGGACTATAGCTCACCAGACTTCTCCGTCCATGGCATTCTCCAAGCAAGAATACTGGAGTGGGTTGCCATTTCCTTCTCTGGGGGATCTTCCCAACCCAGGGATCGAACTCGGGTCTCCCACATTTCAGGCAGACTCTTTACTATCTGAGCCACCAGGGAATCCCATAACTAGGACCCAGTGCAGCCAAATAAATAATATTTTAAAAGAATAATAATAATAATAGGCCTTCCCTGGTGGTTCAGTGGTTAAGAATTTGCCTGCCAATGCAGGGGACATGGGTTCAATCCCTGCTTCAGGAAGATCCCACATGTGGTGTGACAACTAAGCCCGTTCGCCACAACCACTGAGCCCACGCCTAGGGCATATGGTTCACAACAGGAGAAGCCACTGCAATGAGAAACATTTACATCACAACGAAGAGTAAGCCCCATTTGCCACAACTAGAAAAAGCCCGAGTCGAACAATGAAGACCAGTACAGCTGATAAATAAATAAAATTTTAAAAAGATAGTAACCTTAAAAAATAATAACAAATACATTTTTTTTTAAGTCTGTGAACTTTAAGGTCTGTGAACTTTGTACAGACCTGGGTTTGTTGAGCCAGATTCACCGGACCTGTTTTATCCACGAACCCTAGATAAGTAGGTGCATGGCTAACCGCTCCTTGCTGATAAGATACAGAACTTGGCTTGTCGTATATTACAGCACTGACAGCCACTTGAGGGTAACCTAGCTTGGGAGGCAATTACAGAATTCTAGTTTGGTCGGGCAGATGCTCCAGAGTGAACATCCTGGGTCAGGAGGAGTGGGCCAAGCCCAGTCAGCTTGAACAGGTTCTGTAATGCATTTTTTAAAGCTTTTATTTAGTTAGTTATTTTTGGCTGTGCTGGGTCTTCCCTGCTACTTGCAGGCTTTTTCTAGTTGCGAAGAGCAGGGTCTACTCTCCAGTTGTGGTACACCGGCTTCTCACTGCGGTGCCTTTTCTTGTTTCAGAGCACAGGCTCTAGGCAAATGGGCCTCAGTAGTTGCAGCTCAGGGGCTCATTAGCTGTGGCCCATGCAGGCTTCAGTAGCTGTGGCACACGGACTTAGCTGCTCTGCAGGATGTAGAATCTTCCTGGACCAGGGCTCAGACCCATGTCCCCGGCATTGGCAGGTGGATTCTTCTCCACTGTGTCACCAGAGAAGCCCTGTAATGAACTTTTTGAACTGTTGTTCTGTGAGCAATAAATAGGACACTGTCATTTCCTATCAGCTTCCCAGTCTTGGTGACACCCAAATAAAGAAGCATGGGCTTTACTCCCAAAGTGAGATGTCTCTGCCTGAACGTTTGCAGATTCCCAGGGAAGGCTTGAAGCTGTCTGAAAACAGCCTAAGCCTTTGCTAAGTCCTCTCAAATCCCTTATATCTGCTGTGTGCCTGGATTGCTCCAGGATGAGGACATGTCCCCAACCTTCTATTAAGGACATTCAACTTTGTACCATGCCACTAACAGCACCACTCAACCCTGTCTATAAATATGGATGCTATGCTAACAAGACGTCTTGCTAATTTAATGATAGTGGAGTACAGGCTTACGTGCTGCTCACATACACAGAGAATGGTATTGAAAAACGGGAAAGATAATTAGAGTTTAATAAATGGTAATTGGCTTCTTGCTACTGCATGTGTCGGGGGTTGGAGAAGGCTAAAATAGAGTGGGGCCCTTCCAGAAAGTGAAATGGAGAGAGTTAGTCTGCCATGACCACTTTAATTCTAATATTGTCCAGGACTGACGTTAATTCTCCTTTATCTATGGATCCTCTTTCCTGAAAATACCCCCTGTGCAACATGAATGGAGGAAACAATTAAATCATAAATATTTATCACTGGGACCAAATTTAACTAGAGTCACAGGACAAAAAGGCCAGGGGTCCAGAAACAAAGTAACACTGAGAAGTAAAACAATGATCCACAACATTCAAGAGAAATACAATCATCATATTCGCTTGAAGGAGTATCTGAATTATCTAAATAATTGTTCCCACCGTCTTTTTGGTCTGGTAGTAAAGACTTGGCTAATAGATCCAGTAGTAAAGACTAGAAGTGATGAGGATGCAGACAGAATTGACAGGAAGCCCGGTTCAGCCTGAATCCCCCTCAACCTCCCAGAGACTGGCTCAGTCAGGAGCTGGGGACTTTTTGGAGCTGGTGTCCAGAAAACAGGCAAAGCTTTAAAGTTGCAAAGTCCAACAAACCAGAAATGCAGCCTGACGGGAACTAGCAAAGTTGTATGTGTAAAGCCAGGAAGCTGGAAGAGCAGGAAACACAGAATTAAGAGGTGTATGTGTGTATAAATAAGTAAATGGGTAAAACAATTGCCTACACCAAGGGTTCCCAAACATGACTGCACTTGATATTCACCTTTGAAGAGGTTCTAAACTTGGATTCTTGGGCCCCACAATAGACCAAGAGAGTGGGATTTCCTGGAGCAGCGGCAGCCTGCTGGGGTGCACATGGTAGGGATGATGTAATTTACCAGGCCCTGGAAGTCTCTACTTTACAAGGCAGCAACTTAGAAGAAAAGCTATGACTAACCTAGACAGCATATTAAAAAGCAGAGATGTTACTTTGCCAACAAATGCCAGTCTAGTCAAAGCTATGGTTTTTCCAGTAGTCATGTATGGTTGTGAGAATTGGAACATAAAGAAAGCTGAGTGCCAAAGAACTGATGCTTTTGAACTGTGGTGTTGGAGAAAACTCGAGAGTCCCTTTGACTGCAAGGAGATCCAACCAGTCCATCCTAAAGGAAATCAGTCCTGAATATTCATTGAAGGACTGATGCTGAAGTTGAAACTCCAATACTTTGGCCTCCTGATGCGAAGAACTTACTCATGGAAAAAGACCCTGATGCTGGAAAAAATTGAAGGCAGAAGGAGAAAGGGACGACAGAGGATGAGATGGTTGGATGGCATCACCGACTTGATGCACATGAGTTTGAGCAAGCTCCAGGAGTTGGTGAAGGACAGGGAAGCCTGGGGTGCTGCCGTCCATGGGGTATCAAAGAGTTGGACACAACTGAGTGACTGAACTCAACTGAACTTTACTTAGATGCCTGAATGATCCATCACTTGAGATTCATTTGGTGCCCATTTGTGTGTTCATTTGTCAAACAGATTTCCCTTGGCAGGCAACACAGTTGTTCCCAAGCTTGCTGTAGAAATTAGGAAAAGCTAATTGTGGTGGATATGAAATCCCGTACATTATTTGATACTCTTCCCTTCGAGAGGTGGAACTCAACTCCCTTCTCCTTGGAGTATGTGTTGGACTTAGTGACTCACTTCTTTTTTAAGATTATTTTTTAATGTGGACCATTTTTTAAAGTCTTTATTGAATTTGTTACAATATTGTTTCTGTTCTATGGTGTTGGTTTTTTAACAGCCGAGGAAAAGAGTCCAGGAAGTTTTATTTGTCCAAGATCCCACATGGGATACTAGAGCCCAGACTCTGGGTCTCTAGATTCCAAATGTGACCGCTTTGGTCCACAGGAGGAGACTGGTAGGAACACAGGGACACTAGGAAGTCTCCCTATTCATTGTTGAGAATCCTTCACTTTGAAATACAGATACTTGGGGTAAGCATGAGGGTTGAGGACAACAGAGTTGTGGCATCAAGCTTACCACCCTCTGCCTTGCTCAGAATTGCAATAGAATTCTGAGAGCAAATACTATCTCCCATAAACTACAGCAGCAAAGTCTAACAAATATTTAAGTGACCCCTTCAGATCCTTAACGATGCTATAAATGCAATCCTGGTGTGATTTACAAAGCTATTAAAATACATGCTTCCCCTAAAATAAACACTGCTACCTCTCAGCATATGTTAGCTTGCATAATATAAGCACAAACTTACCTAAATCAAAGATGAAAAAGGTGGGAATGAGGGCGTATACACGAATGACTTGGGTGTGTGTGTGCCTGGAGGACATCTAAGGAGAGGTGGTATTGTGGTCTCGAAGCCCAGGCCCTGCTCCTCATTTGCAGAAATGCCTCCAGGACCCGATGTCCGGCTGTGACACTCCATCCATGAATTGCACCTTATGCACAGAAAAGCACTTCTCCAAATGTTAGCCCCAACCTTTCCCCATGGTTCAGCTCACACGGAGATCCCCGCTTGGGTTTTTACCATTTCTCATGTCACAGTGATGTCTGCAAGGCCCTGGATGACAGGAGGCTTTGGAGCAGGGGAAGGCACGATCAGATCTGTTAATCACACCTCTGAAGTATGGACTTTGGGGGTGAGATGGGAAGAAGTATGATCTCAAGGCCTGAATTTAATTCATCTTCAAATCACAGCCCTTTGATCTGCTACATCTGCTCATTATGTGAGAGAGAACATTTGAGAAGACATCCAACAGATGTGAGACAATGCCCAGGGGTCATCAGACTCAATGAAAGAGCAATGGGAAAGAGTTTGCACATGTCCATCTTATTCTCTGTGACATCCTTAGGGTCTACCTTGGGTGCCTGACACACGCAGTATGCTAGAAATAAATGTAGAAGGAAAGGAGACATAGGCAAAAGGAGGGAGGAAAGAAGAGGAAGAGAAATGGAATTTTGAATAATCTAAGCCACTAGATTACGAGTCTTACAAAATAGAACTCATATAAAGATACCTAGAAAGCGCCTGGCACAGATTAGGTCCTCCATTCCATAAGTGTTTGAAGAAAGAGAGAAAGAGGAAGGAAGGAAGCAAGGAAAACAGGGAGTGAGGCAGGAAGCAAGAGAAAGAAGCAAAGAGGAAGGAAGGAAAGAAAGGGCAAAAGTTTGGTTATTTCCCTGAGGATGAATGGCCCTGGAGCTTGGGCGCATTGAGCACAGTACGCAGGGACAGCGGGACGCTGCCTGAATCATTCTTTATGTCCCAGGTTTTCATCATTTACCATCTCCACTTAGGGGATTAATTCCCTGGGAAGTGCACCCAGTAACACACCAGCTAGTCAGACAACACAGATCACAGCAGCTAAAGTTGTAATTCCTCCCCCATCGATAGCGCTTCAACAAAAAGAGGAAGAATGGAGCAACTGAAAACTTCCATTCAGTCAGTAACAGTAAGTTACAAATGACTTAGGGCGTGCAGAGCAAGTGAGAGGTAGGCAGAAGGAAGATGGGAAGCCATCCCATGCTCTTTATGCCGGAAGATCCAATCAAGGTGTACACCATGAACTCACTTAGATTTTAGGCAAATGATTTAAATTTTCCAATTTAGAAGACAAAAGTTTTTTAAAACCAAAAAAAAATGTCTTTGGGGGCTGTGCATGGCATGTCAGAATTCTGTCTCCTCCACTGGAATGGCAGTCTTAACCAATGAACCAGGAATCTGCTGTTACCAAGCTCACCAGGGGCTGTGGACGTGCAGGTGGTTGATGGAGATGGGAATTGTTCGGCCTGTGGTTTTTCAGCTTTTCCTGAGCACCCAGGCCTCCTGCCTTCAGCCTGGTTGGCCTCCTGGGGTCTTCTCAGAGCTAGGGACTCATTAGCTCCTTGGCCTTCAGTTTTCCTCCTCAGATACTTGTCTACGCTCAGCCACCAACCTCCCTCAGACCATCTCCCCTGCCCCTCTGGGGATCTGGATCCCAGGGATGCTGACCACAGTGGCCTGCTAGGCCCAAAGCTCCTCAGGGTCAAGGCTCACTCTGGCTGCTGGCTTCTCCCAGGGCATTCTCAAGGGTTAGCATCTTGGAGACTAGATCTCTAGAATCGAATGGAATTCTCACATTTTCTCTCTTGCTACCCAGTGACTGAGAGACCAACTCACAAAAAGCTGATTAATAAATCAGAATGTTACTGTGTTTCAAAAATACCTACCATTCATTGGGCCCCTAACTGAGTGCCAGGTGCTGGGTTAGGCCTTTCTTACAATATCTCCTCAGAGTAGAACTTATTAAACCCCATATTACAGATAAGGATGGAAACCGAAGCTTAGAGAGGAATTCACAAACTAATGAGTGAAGGAGACAGTCTTACTCTAAAACCCTTACTCTTTCCTCTACCCCACTCTGCCACACAATCCAAAAGCTGTCAGAGTGGAAGCTGGCCCTACCAGGAGGAGGACCAAGTACATCTGCAACCAGGACACCTCTTCCTATTAGCAAGACCCCTGGGAACTAAGGGCTTCCCAGCTGGCTCAGTGGTAAAGAACCCACCTGCCAGCGCAGGAGATGCAAGAGACATGAGTTCAATCCCCGGGTGGGGAAGACCGCCTGGAGTAGGAAGTGGCAACCCACTCCAATATTCTTGCCTGGAAAATTCACTGGACAGAGGAGCCTGTCAGGCTATAGTCCATGGGGTCGAAAAGAGTCAGATACGATTTAGTAACTGCGCACACACGCACGCACTTGGAAGTAAATTATAATTTGACGATCACCACAAAACCCAAGTCAGGGGATGGTGATCTGGAGGCATTGTCCACAAAGCCATGAGCACGCTAACCTTGACCCAGAACAGAACTCTGCTCTTTAGTGACCTGAACGTTGGCCTCTCCCTAACACAGCGCACTCTCCCCTTGCAGAATGTTGGATAAACCTCGGCAGATTTGTTGTGTCTCTGCTCCATGATCTGCACGGTCAGTGGGGAAAACAGACTCTGGACACCAACCCAGGTTCAAATCTAGGCTCCACTGTTCATTAGCCATGTGACCTCAGACAAATCACTTCTGCTCAAGCTTCAGGGTTTTCACCCAAAGTGAACGTATGTAAAACTCAGAGCCCCGAGCCCAGTGATGGCCGCTTCCCCTCCCCCTCCTACAGACGCAGCATTTCTCCAGGCCCTTTTCTCTAGTCACATTCCAGTCCTGAGGGCTGTCTCTGCTCATGTTTATAGGACTTGGGTAATTGTTAATCCTCCCTCCCTGCCCTCTGTCCCCTTTGCCCTTAATCCAAACAGGCATATGATCAGGTCCTGGCCCAGACACAGGGTAGATATAAAAAGGACATTGTGTCTGAAACTGGGAGCCCAGAGTTACTTGGGGCGGGGGTGGGGGGGTGGGGTGTGTGGGGGGGTGGATTTCTACCTCCCACGGTTGACTAATCAGGCTCTGATAGTCACATGGGGACCCATGACCCCTACCCTACCCCCAACCCTGATGGCCTCCCAGCTCACCGCAGCCTGGACCAGCTCCTTGAGGCAAAGCGGCTTCCCCCTGCCTGGATCTCGGTCAGCGTCATGGCAACCTTGCTCTGTTCAAGAGTCATCTTCCTAAAAAGTTAGGGAGGATGTAAATTCCTAAATCAAACCCTCTTTACTTCTAATGATTGTCATTGTTTCAGAGGACCTTATATTGGCTTATATTCACCAGACTGTGTTCCTTTAAGTTGTGAGGGCAAAACTAACATCTATTGAGTTTTTACCACATGCCAAGTGAATTATTTCATCATACGTGTATTATGGCATATGCCCAATCATGCCTTAGAACGAGATCCAGTGTGAGAGGCTAATACAGTGTGGGAGGGCTAATATACGTGAATTGTTTCATTTCATCCTCCTAACAATCTTGGAAGGTGGGTATGGTTTCTACCCCCAGTCCAAAGATAAAAATTAGCATTTATAAAGCACTATGAGCAGGTGGCATTTCCCATGTTTTAAGTTCATCAGCTCATTGCAGATACTCCGGTCAACTCCTTTTACGAGACTCAGAGAGGTAAAGCAAGTGGCCTGGGTCACACAGGCAGCTGCCATTCATTTAAGGAGGTTCTGGCTTCCGAGGCTCCTGGCCACTCGGCTACACAGCCTCCTGTTTTTCTCAAAGCAGGTTCCACACGTCATTTCAGCAGCCCACAGATACCATTACAAATCAATGCGGCGTGAGCTAGATGAGACCTGGCTCAGCCACACAGGTTCCCCCGGGCGCTGAAGGACAGACCACACTGATTGATTTCCAGGCTGGGTCTTTAAATGTCAGCATGAGCGTGACCACCTCAGACCTTGGGCTCAGAAATAAAATGCAGAAGGAAAGGGCGCCCTGCTGTGTGCAATGAGAGGGAGCAGAAGAAAAGCAATGGCCCAGAGAAACCACCACCTGTGGGCTAGGTTGGCCTCTCGGAGCTGGGAAAGGGGCCCCCGGAGGCAGTCGGGGCTGGGAGTGGGGTGGAGCTGTGCCCTTGCCCTTGAGTTGCTGGGAAGCCATTTATGGCCTGACACCCACCCTGGAGAGCTGGGTCTTAACCTGATTTAGCTCTTCTCTCTCTCGGTATCAATTGGTCACTGTTACGAGCTGCTCACTCAGACCCGCCTGGCCGCTTCAGTACTGCTCATCCTCACAAAGGGGTGGAGAAGAGCGAAAACAGCTCACCGGAATTCCCACCCCCCAGAATTCACCCAGACCCCTTCCTGTCCCCCGGCTCTGCTGCATGGGCCTCTGGGCCCACCCAGCTCAATCAGTCACTAGAGCTGAGGGGACAGATACACGTGACAGAGACGGTCCTACCTGCTCTCGTGCAGCTTCAAGGGGGAGACTGACAAGACAAGGGAGGAAACAGAAAGAGATCAAAGATGAATTTCGGATGAGTGGTCCAGTGGCTAAGACTCTGCGCTCCCAGTGCAGGGGGCCCAGGTTTGATCCCCGGTCAGGGAACTAGATCCCACATGCTGCAACTAAAGATCTCACATGCCACAATGAAGACCGAAGACCCCACACGCTGCAACCAAGACCCAGGGCAGCCAAACAAAAACTAAATAAATTATAAAAAGTGAAGTGATACGAGAGAGACTCGGGGAGAAAAGATGCGAGATGATAGTCCAGAAGGACCTCTCCAAGGAAGCGTTGTTTGAGCTGAATTCTGCTTGATGGGGAAAAGAGCTGACTCTGAAATCTGAAGAAAGAGCTCCAAGGCAGAGGGAGCAGCAGAAACAAAGGCCCTGCAGCAGGGGCAGACTCGGCCTTCTGGACCACAAGGAGGCTAGCGCTGTAAGGGGCAGAGAAGTGGGCGGGGAGAGGAGAGAACAGGGCGAGATCAGGTGGACCCTGGACCCCTGGTGCTTTGTGCCCACGGGAATGTGTGCCTTTCATCAGTGTCACCGTCAGGACTTGACATGGTCCCTGGCACGTTGTGCCCCTGGCATGAGTGCCCTTCATCAGGTTCACCGTCAGGACTTCGCATCCCTGGACCTCTTTCTCCCCTCCCCACTCACATCCCCCAGTATGCCTTTAGTTGGCCCCGTGCCCTCACAGACTTATAAAAGATAACAGAGAGCAGACTCTTGCCCAACCATGCCTTCGAAGGAGGTCCGGTGTGGGAGGCTAAAGAAAGATCCTGGGGACTAGGAGACGAGAGGATCTCCCTGCTCTTCAGGGACTGCCTAAGCCCACCACCTGCCTCCTCCAGCCCTAGCTCACACCACATGCCTGCTGCCCACTCGCCATCCAAATCCGCCCTGAGCCTCTGTTCATCTCGGCCCAACACTGGCGATGACCTTGCCCACATTCCACTTAGAGAAACCCCTCTTATTTGCCTAACATAAATGATTCAACTCCAGGGAGCCTCTCTAAACCCCCAGTAACATTTAATTGCTCGTTTGGATTTTTTTTTTTTAATGTTCCTTTGGCCTTTGTTTGAAGATCTATTTGATCTTTCGTGTCTTTTTTCTTATAGTTTTCTAAATACCTGTCTCTTCCCTCATACCACAAAGTCTGTGGAGAGTGGGAATTTAAATGTTGCCTCTGCCATGAAGCTTTTGGTAAGACACTTAGCCATGTCAGATCTCAGCTTCAAGTGCCACAGGAGAAGATCCTAAAACCAGGATTCAATATAAGAGATATATTGGGGGACTTCCCTGGTGGTCCAGTGGTTAAGAATCCTTCTGCCAATACAGCGGATGTGGGTGCAGTCCCTGGTCGGGTAACTAAGATCCCACTTGCCTTGGGGCAACTAAGCCCATGTGCTGCTTTTTTAGCTCATGACTACTTAGCCCATAGGACTACTGAGCTCGCGCGCTCTAGAGCCCGTGCTGCGCAACAAGAAAAGCCAGGGGATTGCAACAACAGCTTGCACGCCACAGTGAAGACCCAGTGCAGGCAAAATAAATAAATCAAAAATTTTTTAAAAAGAAGAGTATTGGGAGGCAATGCCAGGATGTTCCAGGAGACAAATGGGGATGTTAGAGAGGAAAAAGGAAGGCACCACAAGCAGGGTACATTATTATTAAGCAAGTCACAACACTGGGCACTGGACTTCAGAACTGATGGAAAACTCTGGGAGACATGTAGACGGTAGGTTCACCACTTGGCTGAACATTACAATCACCTGGGAGCTTTAAAAAATACAGGTGCATGAATCCTCCAACAGAGACATGAATTTAATTGGTCTGGGATGAGGCCTGGGCATCAAAAAATTTTTTATATTCCCTAGATGATCTAACATGCAACAAAGTTTGAGTTACTGGTATATAAAATACCCTCCAAGAGATGAAAAAACTGGGATGTTTATTCACCAAGGCTTCATCCATCTTTGCTTGACAATGCTCCCTTGGCCACAGAAAAAGAGAATGCTCAGGTCTCTTGAGCAGAAAAAACAAACAAACAAACAAAAAAATCTCCTAAACCAAACTCATAGATGTTTATAATAAGCAACCTTGGCTGTATGAAAGTGAAATTGAACAGTATGTAGACAGCATCCATACAGCCTTCATCTCTATGGGAATTAAAATTGTGTGAATTTTGGTGAGGATTAGTCAATGTTATTAAGTGCATGGCACATAATAAGCACTTAATAAATGTTGTTATTATGATCTTTGCTGTGAGTTACTGGCGTATTCCCTTGGGATCCAGACAGGGACTCTGTGCAAAGTGGATGCCCAGTGAACATCAGTGAGTCTCTTCATCTCCCCTCTAAGACAGCAAGGCTGGAAACCTGAGTCAATGCGGCTGCTAAGACACATCACCCAATCCTGCGATCCCTGAGACTCTGAAACAGTGTCTCTCCCCAAACGATCTGATATTTTTAACCTTGGCTGCACAGTGGAATCACCTGAGGACTTCACGGGAAAATACGCACGCCTGGGTTCCTCCGCCGGGGATTTCTGATTTAATTGGTCTGGGGTGAGGCCTGGGCATTCTGGATTTGTAACAGCTCCCAGGAAGATTTTAACGTTGCAGACTTGGTGATTAACCAAAGGGTGGGGGGTCGGGTGGAGGGTTAAGGGATGAGCAGGGATGGGAATGTAGTTGCCTCATTTCCCCTGCTGTTCCAGTCCTGCTCTCTCCTCCGCTGTGTCCCCAGGGTTTCAAGAGAATCCAGTGTCTGGGAAAGAGGCAGTCTCAGGGCCTGGGTGGGCGTGAGCACTGCTGCTCCCCACTCATACGGCAGCTACTCGCCGACACAGGTAGCTTCTCATTCATTCTTCCGTGTGCCCTCCCCCTGATCCGGCTAACAGGACCCTTGAGTCCACACCAGCTCACCCCAAAAGCACCCCCCTGAGTGCCTCTCACACATCAGGTTGCTAGGTGGGGGGAGGGTGGTGCTGAGATGCCCCAGTCCTTACACTCCCTGCTCTCTAGAGGAGAATAACCCCCAACACCCACATGTACCAGGGCTGGGATGGAAGTCTGCATCCTTGCTGGGGGTGTCAGGAAAGATCACTTCCTCCTGGGGTGGGAGGAGAGTGCTTAGTACAGGTTTTCTGGAGGAGCCTTACAGACATCCTTTGAGATAGGTAGGAGATCTATTAAAAAAAAGAGGAATTTAAGTCATCAGGAAGGAGGATGGGACAGTTTCAGATTCTTCAGGATGTTCCTTCCAGGCAGAGTTCTGGGTCCTCTACACACATCATCAATAAAAGTAATAACAGTGGAACATCCTAGAGGGCCAGTGTGGGTAAAAAAAAAAACATAAAAAAAAAAACAAAAACAATATCATAACAAATTCAATACTTTTAAAAAATTGTCCTCATCAAAAAAAAAAACCTTAAAAAAAAAAGTAATAAAAGCTCACATGTGTTGTGCACCAGGACTCTTCAAAGTGCTCTTTTCATCCCCACAACACGCCTCTGAGCAGATCTTATTGTTCTCACCTTTCACAGATGAGGACACCGAGGCTTAGAGTGGGGCAGTGACTTATCCAAGGCCACACAGTGGTGGTGTCAGGATTGTAACCCAGGCAGTCTGGCAGCTGAGTCTCCTCTCTTTAACTATCACATCAAAGGCCTCCCATCACCCTCTTTCATTCTCACCAGCCAATGAATGAGGTATCATTCTCTTGCCCTTAATCAAAGACTTTAAAGATCAAGGAGGCCACAGTCACATGCTGGGTAAAGAAGGTACGGATATAGGTCCAGTCCTGACCTGCCTGACCCAGAAACCCTGCCTGGCCTTTTGCCCCAGGCTGCTCCCAGGACCCAGCTTTCTTTCCACAGTCCCTCCCTGTCTGGGCAGATCCTAGTTCTCTTAAGCATTTCCTCCCCACCAGAGATCAGGCTCCTAAAAATAGGATTTCCCTCCTGGTTCTAGGGGCTAAGACTCTACATTACCAATGCAGGGGGTCTGGAATTGGATCCCTGGTCAGGGAACTAAGATCCCACTTGCCGCAACTGAGTTCATTGGCCACAACTAAAGAATCACGTGTGCCGCAACTCAGACCCAGTGCAGCCAAATAAGTAAACTAATTAAAAAAAAAAAAAAGATCTTTCCCCTAAAATAGTCCCTGTCAGCTGCCTGCTTAGCTCTGCTGGGTCTTGGCCACAGCCAGGGCCTCCTTTCCCATAAGTCCCTGTGGGAACTCCCACGGTCATCAAGTTGGGCCCACTCAGCACAGAACTGACATCTCTAGCCCTGCAAGGATGGCGCCTATTGGCAGGCCCCGAGGGTGGCCTGATGTTCCTGCTGGGGTGTCTTGCCACGTCCCCATTTCCAATCATATTTTTAACCAGGGCTGTGGGGGCACAGGGAAGGATGTGTTTTGCTAGTGTGAGCCCAGCCCAGCCCAGTCGTCTCAGGCACCCACCATCTCCCTGGTATCCACCCGGGCAGATAAAGCAGGATTCTGCCCTCTCTCCCCTCTCCCAGTCTCAGAGCCTTGTGGCCTCTTTGAGAAACTCCAGGAAGGCTGTACTCGGAGAAAACACTGTTACCAGTCTAAGGGCTTGTAATGAACCAAATTATCCTGAATTAATTGGATGTTGTTAGCCGTGTGCCGTGTCGGGGAGGGGGTTGGGGAGCAGCAGCAGCAGCCAGCGAGCCTGGGGAAGGGAAAGGCGGGGGCCGGACAGCCCACAATACAAAATGCTCTGCACAGCTTGTGTGAGAGAAGAATCCCTTAGTGTCAGCTCTCGCCGAAATAGCCAAGGCACCCACTCTCGCCTCCTGATAGGACCTCTATTCTGAAACCAGACTCCCGGCCTCCGGCTTTGAACACTGGGACTCCGGAGGCATGGGTCCGCCTTCCCAGGAGCCATCATACAGCCTGGATGATAAGAATGAGCCTGTACCAGCCCCCTACCCCCCAACCCCACCCCCGCGCCGAGCTTCAGGTTCAAATTACAAAGGAATCGAGAGGCCCCATCTCTTGGCTGTGCATCCCACTTCCTGCCTTGATGGGACTGGTGAGCGAGGCGTCGCCGAGCTGGGAATTGCTTCTAATTAAGTATTTGCAGGAAACGGAAGGCGGAGGCTCTGAAGAGCACACGTGGTCTTCAGCTGGTGCACAACAGAGGTGGTGCAGAGATCAGAGCACCTGCCAGAGGGACCTGAGCCCAGAGGTCTTATCTTGACTCTGCTCCCAACTGGGCTGCGTGACCCTGGACAAGTTACTTCCCTCTCTGAGCCAGGGTGTCTTCAACTGCGGGGTTGCTGGAATGAGCAATTGATCTCAATCCCTGGGTCTCAGCCACTGGGAGGAGGCAGGGGTCCTGCAGGTTCTGCTAAGGTCGAGGAGCCTTTGTGTGTACCCTGCACTGTCTGTTGGGGGACAGAATAGCCCTCATGCTCACATGTACTATTGTTTTTCAAATGAACATAAACTCAGTGGTTATTTATAAAATAAAAATATGTTTTAAAACAGTCACTGAGTTTATGGGAATTTGGTTCATTATTTTCTATATTTAATGATACTTTATGGGAGTCCCCTGGCAGTCCAATGGTTAAGACTCCACACTTCCACTGCAGAGGGCACAGGTTCAATCCCTGGTCAGGGAACTAGGATCCCACATGCTTCGTGGCTTGGAAAAAAATAATTTTTTTTAATGCTACTTTATCTTTTTTATTTTTTTATTGTGGTAAAATACACAAACGTATTTTATAATGTGTTATAATATTTACAACATATACCATCTTAACCATTTATAACTATACAATTCAGTGGGAGTGAGTACATTCATACTGCTGTACAACCAACACCATCATCCATCTCCAGAACTTTTTCATCATCCCAAAATAAACTCTAGCCACGAAACACTAAGTTCCCACTCTTCCTCCTCTTTCAGCCCCTGGAAGCCCCCGGTTGTTATTTTCTTAATCAAAAAGACACTAAAAAGGCAACCGTTCTTCTCATTTGGGATCTGTGGAATAAACAGATGTTGAGAAGGAATTCTACTTCCGGAAAAGGTGAGGAGCTCTTGACCTCCAGACACCAACCCCCTGCCTGAGCTGACATTTACTGATTTTCTAATGTCAGGAAGGAAACATCAACTTGTTAATTTTTTCCCTAGATTGAAGACAGATTTACCTTTCTTTCTTTTTTTTTTTTTTTTTCTTTTCATGAAGGGTGGGAATATGGAGGTAGAATCTACAGAAAGAATTAGCAAAGATGTCAGAAAAGCGATTTCCTCAGCAGGGCGTGAAGGAGCCTTGCAGGGAGCAGGAAATATTCTCTGTCTTGATCTGTGGGTGGTTTTTCTTGATCTGGTGTGGATATATGTAAAAATTCACTGAGCTGCTCAGTTAAGATATACATGCTTTGCTGTATATTTTTATATCCAGAATATATCCAGAATAGCATCATTTTAAAAAGGGAGTGATGGGTGTCATTTGTAGTGATGTGGATGGACCTGGAGTCTGCCATACAGAGTGAAGTCAGAAAAACAAATATTGCATATTAACATAAATAGATGAAATCTAGAAAAATGGTACCAATGAACCTATTTGCAGGGCAGAAATAGAGACACAGATGGAGAATGGATTTGCGGACACAGGTGGGGAAGGAGAAGATGGGACAAATTGAGAAAGTAGCAATGCCATATACACTCCCATGTGTAAAATAGATAGCTAGTGAGAAGCTGCTGAATAGCACAGGTTGCTCAGCTTGGTGCTCTGTGATGACCTAGAGGGGTGGGAGGTAGGGGGGAAGGTGGGAGGGAGGCTCAGGAAGGAGAGAATATATGTATACGAACAGCTGATTCACCGTGTTGTATGGCAGAAACTAACACAACATTGTAAAGCAATTACACTCTAACAGTAAAAAAACAGGGAGTGAGCCGTCCATTCAAATGGGTATAAAATAACAACATCAAAAGCAGGGAAGGGCAACCGACATTGCTCTCCTGCCAGGTAAGTGTCTACCTTCCTTGAACAAGCAGGCCGGGATCTGCTCTATCCTGAAATAACATCAGGTAACAGATCATTTGTTTATTCATTTGTTAAAGAAAAATGGCCCTTTCTTTGAGCCAGGCCCCATGCAAGGCCCTGGAGATACAGAGAAGCTCAGCGACCTCATGGAACCGTGTCAGCTGTGGCCATCTCCCTTGTCCACCTACAAAATGCACGGTCAAGTTCTGGTTCACTTCACCTAAATAGCTCCTGCCACGATCTCAGCTTCTTCCCTCTTCTACTTTCTCAGCAGAGGTCACTTTAAAGACTCTCTGAGGACGCCTTGTGAAGCTCTGGCCAGATGATCATTAGTAGGGAATAATCCTCTTTGTCAGGCAAAACAATCTCTGTTCCTTTACAGACCTATCCATCTTCAAACCCTCTAGTCAAAGCACTTTGGTTTAATACTAACAAGAGGATTTTGCAACTTATCTGTTTATGTTTCTATGACATGGAACTTCTTGAAGACAAGCATTTGCTATATTCATCTTTGTGTGGATTCTATTTCTTAAGTGGCAAATATGTGCATATAGCCCAGTGTCTGGCACATACCATGAGCTCATGAAGTTAACTGAATATATAAGTGAATCAAGGAAGGGATAGACAGATGGAAGAGCAAAATGCCCAGAGTGGTCAACTGAGGGTTGACAGGTTGCGGATCACCCAGCAATGGCTGGATTGCAAATAACACTGTCCCCAGAAGTCAGCATCCCCTCTTTCATTGGCAGGCTACAGCCACACCATAAAACTTCCTGTCTATCCCTTTGAAGAGGTGGGTTTGATTTACATCAGCCATCAGGCAACAAAAATATGGCCTTCCAACTTTTACTACCTTTTTATTATTCCCGGTGATGCACAGAAACATCATCCAAAACATTAGCAATTACTTTGAAGGTGCATGTTCCAAAGGCTTGGGGCTGAGGGGATTTTCTAATTTGATAAGTCAGGGTATTTCTGCCAGGCAGGCCCAGGGACATCAGCAGAACTGGAGCTGAGTCAAAAGCAGAATTGATCTTTCAAGCCTCATTCTCATTTCCATCAGCACCCCACCAGACACCTTATGCCGCGGCCTGTTCCCATCCATGTATAATTTATACATTTGATTTCAGTAGATCCATCTCTGCTTCATTCACAGGGAGGTGGAACAGGGAGAGCTCCTTCTACTTTCCATGGAGAGTGATCATGTATATTTCCATAGACTGCATTTCTATTTCTGCCTGGAGGATTATTTTTTTAAAGAGTAATTCCAAACTCACTCTCATATTTATTTAGTCTTTAGAAGCAGGTGGAATGGTGTGGACTTGTGTGGTTATTTCTGTTTATGCAGGTGGGAGGCTTGTCCCAGACCTATCAGAGAGGAGACCAACCTAATATCTCCCAATGCTGAGGAGTAGCTAGGAGAAGGCTGAAGCCACCTTATCTGAAGCCAGAGTCAGTGACCACTGAACTCTGACCCCAGTATAGCTCTCCATCAGGCGAGTCCCCAAGGCCTTCCTCAAGTAGCTTAAGTAGCGTCCCCTGGAGGAAGACGAGGCCATCAACGGGAAAACATGAGATGCTCTTTCTTAAACCTAAGTCCTAACGTCAGGCTCTGTTGTTCTTCCTTTCCTCCTTTTCTGCTCCACTGCCCTTTGGGAAAATCTGATCCAATTCTGGAATCTCAGAGTTTCAAGAATTGCCTTAATAGTAACTAAACCGCACCCCCCCCTCCCCCGCCCCATGCTGATGTTATACTCAAAACCTCAAGGGACCTGTGCTTCTCTGTGCACAAGCAACTTCACCCAAGCCACAAGCCTTCCTTCTGAACACCCTTCCTGGTTGGGCAGTGCTGCAGACTATATCTCCAAGATGACTGCCACAAGATCTCCCATCCCACATTTCTTACAACTTGACAGCTGATCGTTCCCCTACTGAGAGACAGGGTCTCTATTTCCTCCACTGGAATCTAGGCAGACTTGTGACTATGGCAGAAGTAACACTGTTGCTCCCCCCTGGTTCTCCTGGAACCCCGCTGCCATGCTGTGAGGAAGCCCAGACCACATGGAGAGGCAACATTGTAGGTGCCCGGGTGACAGCCCCCACTGAGATCCTAGCCAACAGCCAGGATCAATGCCAGTCATGAGAGTGAGAAAGCCTTTGAAATGACTCCCGATTCTGCTACTATTTGATTGCAGTTGTCCAAGGGATTCTGAGTGAGAACCACCTTTCCAAATCTGGTTCATCTGTAGAACCATGAGAGGTAATAATAAAATGACTGTTGTTTTAAGCCACTGCTTTGGGGGATGATTCATTTTGCAGCGATAAACAACTGAAGCAGGGACTTCCCTGGTGGTCCAGCAGTTAAGAAAAGCCTTGCAATACAGAAGACACAGGTTTGATCCCTGGTTGGGGAACTAAGATCCCACATGCCAGGAAGCAAGTAAGCTGATGCACAACTAGAGAGTCCACGTGCCACCACGAAGGATCCTGAGTGCCACAGCTAGGACCCGACAGAGCCAAAAAAATAAATTAAAAAAAAAAAAAGGTAACTGAAACAGACATGGTTAGCAGAGGAAGTGAAGACAAAAGTGGGCCTCTGGCAGCGGTTCCACTGCCCCAGCTAGAAGACACCCCAGATTTATACAAAATCACATGTAAATGAGTGCTGACAGTCTTGGGTGCTCCCTCCCTCAACAGACATTTGGGAAGGAAGAGGGGGCTGGAGGGAGAAAGAGAGACAATATTCATTGAGTACCTGCCATATACCAGGTAGGTGTCTTCTTATCCATCACACAGCTGAAAAAAACCTGATGTCCAGAAAAGTTAAGTGACTTGGTGAAGGCCACGCTGCTAGTAAGTGTGCTGTTTGTGAAGTGAGGCTTCTGTAAGTAGCCTTATGGCCTGAGACACATATGCAGGAAAGAGGTGCTTCATAAATGTTAGTGGAAGGAGTGAATGGATGAATGCATTCCATCTGCCTTCTCTATGCAGGCTTTTTCTTCCCTGGTGGCTCAGGGTGCAAGTTGAACATCTATGGGATAACGTCACTGATTTGTTTTTTTCCAGGGAAGGAAACGGAAGGTAGGGTGTGGGCTGAGCCCAGGACCCCACTGCTGGCTTCTGCCCAGGGAACAGGCTGGCCATCTTGCCAGGTGGGGGTCACCATCCCGTCCTCCTCTGGTCTCAGCCCTCTTGAAGGTGCCCAGGGTCCCAGCTGTTCTTCAGGCCCATCTCAGCACCATTCTGACTGTGTGTAGTCTCTGGTGTCAGGCCTTGGGGCAAAATCCATGCCACAGTGGTCGTTACCACCGAAAGGCAGCCAGGCGGGGCCAGAGGGTTTCTCTTTGTACTCTGGTCCTCCCCAAGCACAACTAGGAGCAGAAATCATTTTCTCCTTTGCCATAGGCATCTTTTAAAAAATTATTCATTTATGTATGTATGTATATATTTGGCTGTGTTGGGTCTAAGTTGCGGCAAGCAGGATCTTTCCTTGTGGTACGCAGGCTTCTCTAGTTCCAGCAGGAGGGCTTTTCTCTAGTAGCTTACAAGCTCAGTAGGTGCAGCCAGTGGGCTTAGTGGCCCCGCCGCACACGGGATCTTAGTTCCCTGACCAGAGATTGAACCTGAGTCCCCTCCATTGGAAAGTGATTCTTAACCTTGGCCCACCAGGGAAGTCCTGCCATAGGCATTTGAGGAAGACCGCAGGCCCTGCAGCTGCACTGCCCTTTTCTTGCCTTTCTTTCTTTTTTTTTTTTTTTAACCACAAAGAACCATATTTTTCCAGGAAAGAGGGAGAAAGAAGAAAGCAAGTGTCAGGGTGGGGGGGGGGGTACTTACACTGAGCGCCTACCATCAGGCTTATATAATGTGCATTTATCATCTCATTTAATTTTCATAATAATGCTATGAATAGTTAATCAACTATGCTTCCATTTAAAAAATAACACTATGAGGTACATATTACTACCCCTGTTTTACAGATGAGGCTCAGAGAGCTTAAATAACTTTGCCAAAGTCACACACTTACTACAGTTCAGAGCTGGATTTCAAGCCCAGCCAAGCTGGTATAGCTTTAAAGCCAGGGCTCTTTTCCTCCTTCCCGGGAACTAGAATCCTCTTACCCATGAAGTGCCTGAGAGCAGGTACAGAACCAGGAGAAAAACTTATCTCCATCCCCCAAATATCATCCATGAAGCTGGGGCAATACATACTGGCAAAACCAGAGGCAACTTAATCAGTAACATGTATCTGAGCTGCTTCTGTGGTTCTTGGCTTCAGTCTGTAAGACCATAGAACTTAAGGTACCCAGCTCTGGCCTGATCTCATTCGTGAGCCAGCTGCCCACCACAACCCTGCCTCCCAGAGCTCAGACCAAGCCAGATGAGGAGAGCATACTTTTTTCCATGCGTCTCAGCTCACCCACCACTGAATTCCATTTCTGCTGAATCCTATGGGAGTGCGGGGCTTCAGCACCTAAACTCTGGAGCTATACTGGTTGGGTTCACCAACAGGACCTCTAACAAGCGACTCAACCTTGGCTCAGTTTCTGCATTTGTAAAATCGGGATCATGAGAAAACCTACCATGTAGGGTTATGAGGATTCAGTGAGTCAGTATGTGGAAAGGTTAGTAAATGATAGGTTGGCTATTGATGCTATTTCTGGTTTGATTTAAGCACTGCCTGACCCATATACCGCAACCCAAAAAGAACCCCTTCGAGTATGCCACTCTGGAGACCAGACTAAACAGCCCAGCCAGCCCCCTCACCTCACCTATCGCCCCTCAGAGAACCAGGCAGGGATTGGCCGGGAAGCCTTTCTACATCAAGGAGGATGCTCTTAGAAATGGGCTGGGTGTGGCCTTAATCACTCACTGCCCAGCTCCTCCCCTGATTCCTGTCCTGTAGCTCAAGCAGCTTCACCATGTTCAGGCCTCACCTGAACCCTCACATCATTTCCTCAAATTGCCTGTGCCTGGCCTGGAGGTGATGCCACACACAGAGAGGAGGAGAAGCAGCTGCTCGTCACCTCCCCTCCTCCCCCGATTAGGATGTGAGTCACCTCCAGAGGGTGAGTGGCTGACCTCATGGTTCGGGTCACTAAGTTCCAGGCATCCCAAAATGCCACTGACATTTTCTTTCCCTCTGATGAGTTGATGCCAGCCCTCCAGTGACAGGGACCTCACCTCCCATTTCCCAGCCCAGCTGCAGAACCACCCTAGCAAGTCAAGGGATTCTAGACTCCAAATGGCACAGGTCAGAGTGGACTATGTATGTGGATGATTTTCTCCCATCTGTACACTGACCAGTGAGAGCAAAGCCAAGTTGAAGCCAGGTCAGCGCAAGCTGCAGAAGCAGAAAGCTAATTCTATACACCTCTCTCCTTCAACTCACCCATCCTGAGTGCACCAAGGTAACTCCATCCATTCATCCACCTATCAACACTATTCTCTGCCTGCCTCAGTGTACAGCAGTGCACATCCGTTCTCTGGTCCCTTCTGTCAGCGGACTTATTTGTTCCTCTATCAGAATTATTTTTATTTATTTATTGGCTATGGTGGGTCTTCTTTGCCGCACACAGGCTTTCTTTAGCTGCGGCAAGCGGGGGATACTCTCTGTTGCAGTGGGCGGGCTTCTCAATGCCATGGTTTCTCTTGTTGCAGAGTATAGGCTCTAGTCGAAAGGGCTTCAGTACTTGCATCGTGTTGTGGATCGTGGGCCTTAGAGTGCAGGCTCAGTAGATGTGGCCCACTGGCTTAGTTGCTTCATGGCCTGTGGGGTCTTCCAGGACCGGCAGTCTAACCAGTGTCCCTTACATTGCAAAGCGGATTCTTAATCACTGGACCACCAGGGAAGCCCAGAACTTTTTAAAAAGACATTAGTTGAGCTCCTGATTTGTAGCTGGTCAGATATTGGTCAGGTACTGTTTCATTTATTCCTCACAAATACCCTGGAAGGTAGATCCATTATTAAACCCGTTTCCCTAGTGGTTCAGTTGGTAAAGAATCTGCCTGCAACGCAGGAGACCCAGGTTCAATCCCTGGATCAAGAAAATCCCCTGGAGAAGGAAGTGGCAACCCACTCCAGTATTCTTGCCTGGAGAATTCCATGGACAGAGAAGAGGGTCAGGCTACAGTCCATGGGATTGCAAAGAGTCGGACACGACTGTGTGACTAAAAAAAAAAAGATATGAAAACAGGCTCAGAATGGTTAAGAAACTTGCATGGATTTCACATCCAATGAAGATTTGAGCCAGGGTCTGAATGAGGTGTTGCCAACTGTAGAGCCTAGTTTGTTATAGCTACACCACCTTGCTCTGACTCTGGCCTGTGACAGTGACTTTGACCTCTCTGCAGGCTCATCTCCACACTGATTCTGCCCTCTCTACTATTTAGGTCAGAGGTTATTGCCACAGAGGCATCCACCGCAAACACAGGCAGGCACCTCTTAGCTACTCCTACCGCATGACCTCACCTTCCCAATTCTGAGCTAAGCAGCTTAAGATCTTCAGTCTTGGGGGCAGGGGCAACAATTGCTGTTGTTTTAATGTTTACTTATCTATTTGGCTGCACCTGGTCTTAGCTGCGGCCTGCGGGCTCTTTAGTTGTGGCATGCGAACTCAGTTGTGGCATGTGGGATCCAGCTCCCTGACCAAGGATCATGTCAAACCTGGGCCCCCTGCATCAGGAGTGCAGAGACTTAGCCACTGGACCACCAGGAAGTCCCTCTTTAGTCTATTTTTAATGTCAAGAGGTCTGGGTTCCCAAGAGACCCTCTCAGACACATTGATTAAACTGATATTGCAAGAAAAACCAAAGTTAAAGGCCTAGAGTACCCCCACGAATAGCTGGATTCAAAATCCACCACCCTGGTACCAGGATCTGAGCAACCAGCCTGGTCACAGAAACTCAGTATGCAAGGAAAGGATAGGCAGGGTTTCCCAAAGCATGATCTAGGGAACCCTCCCCACCAAGAGATGCTACAAGAGAATTTCCACAGTCAATCATTTTATAGCCTAATCCCTGCCTAAAGGTTTACTCTACTCTTCAGTAAATTATAAGTGTGAGCAGTTTTTCAGTAAAGAGAGTTCCCTTGAACTCAGTGTTTCTTCAATTTATATAATCTCAGAATGCTTTCATCTTCTTTAGGTCAGTGAATGCCCAGTGGAATGGGCTTTGGGAACTGATGGTCTGGTAGGTACCTCCACCCTCATCTGAATCAGATCAGGTTCAGCTGCAGACCACCAGCCTTCCAGCAAGGCCAGTGAGGCAGGGCACGTGGTCTTGGCCCATGGAGCAGAGTTCACCCTCCTGCTGCTGGCAGGCCCCTCCAACCCCCTCTCTGAGCCCTGGACTCTGGGGCCCGCTGCCCGCCCAGCCCAGAGTTGATCTCCTGTGATTTGATCCCTCGATTCAGGCACTTCTGCATCCCTGGCTCCTGGTGCCAGCGCTATCAGAACAGCCCCGGCCGTCTGCATGCCTGCTCCCTGCCAGAAAGTGCATGCTGGAGAGAGAGCCCCCGGGGGACCAAGCCTGGCTGCAAGGGGCGCACTTCCTAAGGCAGCACTTGAGCAGAGCCACATGCTGGGGAATTGGCCTCGGTTGGAGCAGAGGCATCCAACAGCTTGCAAGGCGAAGACACAAACAGCTCCCAAGCACAAAACGCCTTCACAAAAGCTCAGCGTGCGAAAGAGCCCACCTGTCTCTCTACCACCCCACCCACCAGGAACACCCGCACCAGCGGCGGCAGCAGCAGCCACTTCCGCCCCCGCCCAGCAGCCCAAGTCATGTGAAGGCTGCCAGCCTTTGCCTGCCGGCTCCTAAGAACAGGGCCGACATCACTGATACACTCCGTCCATCTCAAAACTCAGGACGAGATTAAGCAATAGTAACCACAACAGCAGTCCCGGTACAGAGTGGGGCGGGGGTGTGGGGTGTATGAAATCAATAGTTATCTACTTCCTCCTGAAATTTGCTTCTTCAAGCCAGGCGTCCTCTTTTTCTTTTTCTTTTATTCATTTATTTTTTAACTTTTAATTTTGAATTGGGGTATAGCCAGTTAGGGCTTTCCTGGTAGCTTAACTGGTAAAGAATCTGCCCGCAATGCAGGAGATCCTGGGTTCGATCCCTGGGTCGGGAAGATCCCTGGAGGAGGGCATGGCAACCCACTCCAGTATTCTTGACTGGAGAATCCCCATGGACAGAGGAACTTAATGGGCTATAACCCAAGGAGTTGCCAACAGTCAGACACGACTGAGCAATTAAGCACAGCACAGCACATAGCCAATTAACAATATTGTCATAGTTTCAGATGAACAGCAAAGGGACTCAGCCATACATATACATGTATCCATTCTTGCCAAACTCCCCTCCCTTCCAGACTCAGGCAACTTCTTTATAGGACTTGGACTAATAACGTCCACGTCTACAGACCCTGCGTGCATACAAGCATCTGAAACATTAGCCAGCCCAGGGTTTTGTAGAATGGGTCCCCCTGTGTGTAAGCTGGCTGATGGGTGCATGTGACTATGTGCAAAGGGAACTGAGAACAGAGGAAGAAGCCAAAATGGAAGGAAGGGTGCTGTTAGACAGCACTGCCTAAAAAAGTGCATATTTTCCATGATTGATGATTAACCTTGGCACCAATAACTGCTTGCCTTTCCTGCCTCAACCCCACCTCAATATAGGTTCTCCCCACCCCCGCCTGTTATGAAATTTACAGCCCCTTTCTTGGAAGGCTACCCTCTGCAGTAAGCATAGGATGGAAACAATAACTAGAGGGCAAAGCAATTAACCATTTCCCCAGACTGAAGTTTCAGCCTCTTATTGCCTTGATAATTTACTCTGTAAAGTGGCAGGCACCTTGGCTCAGAGCCACTTTCCAAATATATTTAAAAGTCCCTGAGTTCTGCTGAGTCTGATTTTACTCTATGAACAGGATCAAAAGCATTAAGGTCTTCAACACCTCATTGTTTGGTGCTAAATATCACCCATGATGCTTATTGAAAAGCCCATAATTATAATACAACTTGGTTTTCTTGCAAAGCTTCCATTTCCTGGTGTACTAGGAGACAGAATTAGTGGTTGTATTGTTTTAGTGAGTCTTTGGAGCAGCGAACCAAAATTATATCACTGAGTGTCATCCCTTCTCCAACTAGGTCTTTCTATTTCTACAAAGATCTTGGGGCTTTCAGCATCATGGTTCTCGTGGAAAAGTCATGGAGGTTTCAAGCCTTCAGGGAAAGTACAAGAATAGGGAATGCCAAGACCAAAAGGAGCCAAAATTATATCACAATCTGTCCAGTTCTGAACCTATGATCTCATCATCTACTCTGACCTCTGCTTGCCCCCAACTACACTTCCGCCTGTCTCCTGTTCAGTGAATGGTTCCACCATCTACCATTGGCTCAGGTCACAAAAGTGGGGGTCACCTGAGTCTTGTCTATTTCCCTCACCACCACCCTCATCCCACGAGCAACCAGCCTCCTATGTCCTGTCAGGGCCATTCATCCTTCTCCAGCCCCACCAGTTCCACTTTTGTTCAGACCACTGTCTCTCCTCTCTGATTTAACGACAGGCTCCTAAGTGGACTCTCTGCCTCCAGCCTTGCTCCCTTCTATCTGTTCTATCTATAATCAGAATGAGTTTGCAAGAAGGAAAACAAAATAAGATCATGTCACTGCTCTGTTTAAAGTCCCTCAGACATGACCTGCCTTCTCCAGGACAGAATTCTAACCCCAGCCTTGGCACCCAATGCCCTTCTTGTTGGTGCCCCACTCCGTCTCACCAGCTTCTTTTCTTGCCATTCCCTTTCTTATCAGATATTGAAGACTTCTAGTTCCCAGAACACAACATGCCTTCTCATGTCTCCAGCCTGTGTGCATACTATTTCCACATTCTGGAATAATTTTCCATCTACCTCCTGGCCAAATCTTATTCATTCTCTAAGACTCAGTATATGCATGCCTTCCTCTGGAAACTTTCTGGAAAGGGAAAAAAGCCCATCTTGCTAAGTGTTCTTTTTATCTTAGCCTTATCCTTCTGATATGCAGCAGAGAGCAATGAAGATCTGAGATACACCTGACCCACAGCACCTGAGGGACTATCCAGCATCCATTCTCCCCTCCCTCTTTCCTATCAGAGCCCAGATTTGTCCTCATTTCCACTCTGCTCCAAGTAGCTCCATGCCTCAGGGAAAGCTGACCACCGGCTCTGACCCAGAATAGACCTGACTGATCCAAGGTAGTTGGAAGAGGGTGTTTGCTATGACCAGTGCATTTTCTCGTCTTTGCCCTGCTTCATTCCGCATTCCAAGGCCAAATTTGCCTGTTACTCCAGGTGCTTCTTCACTTCCTACTTTTGCATTCCAGTCCCCTATAATGAAAAGGATATCTTTTTTGGGTGTTAGTTCTAAAAGGTCTTGTAGGTCTTCATAAAACCGTTCAACTTCAGCTTCTTCAGCGTTACTGGTTGGGGCATAGACTTGGATAACTGTGATATTGAAGGGTTTGCCTTGGAGACAAACAGAGATCATTCTGTCATTTTTGAGGTTGCATCCAAGTACTGCATTTCAGACTCTTTTGTTGACCATGATGGCTACTCCATTTTTTCTGAGGGATTCCTGCCCGCAGTAGTAGATATAATGGTCATCTGAGTTAAATTCACCCATTCCAGTCCATTTTAGTTCACTGATTCCTAGAATGTCAACATTCACCCTTGCCATCTCTTGTTTGACCACTTCCAATTTGCCTTGATTCATGGACCTGACATTCCAGGTTCCTATGCAATAATGCTCTTTACAGCATTGGACCGTGCTTTTATCACCAGTCATATCCACAGCTGGGTATTGTTTTTGCTTTGGCTCCATCCCTTCATTCTTTCTGGAGTTATTTCTCCACTGATCTCCAGTAGCATGTTGGGCACCTACTGACCTGGGGAGTTCCTCTTTCAGTATCCTATCATTTTGCCTTTTCATGCTGTTCATGGGGTTCTCAAGGCAAGAATACTGAAGTGGTTTGCCATTTCCTTCTCCAGTGGACCAAATGTGGAATGAAGCAGGGCAAAGACTAATAGAGTTTTGCCAAGAAAATGCACTGGTCATAGCAAACACCCTTTTCCAACAACACAACAGAAGACTCTACACATGGACATCACCAGATGGTCAACACCAAAATCAGATTGATTATATTCTATGCAGCCAAAGATGGAGACGCTCTATACAGTCAACAAAAACAAGACCAGGAGCTGACTGTGGCTCAGATCATGAACTCCTTATTACCAAATTCAGACCGAAATTGAAGAAAGCAGGGAAAACCGCTAGACCATTCAGGTATGACCTAAATCAAATCCCTTATGATTATATAGTGGAAGTGAGAAATAGATTTAAGGGCCTAGATCTGATAGATAGAGTGCCTGATGAACTACGGAATGAGGTTTGTGACATTGTACAGGAGACAGGGATCAAGACCATCCCCATGGAAAAGAAATGCAAAAAAGCAAAATGGCTGTCTGGGGAGGCCTTACAAATAGCTGTGAGAAGAAGAGAAGTGAAAAGCAAAGGAGAAAAAGAAAGATATAAGCATCTGAATGCAGAGTTCCAAAGAATAGCAAGAAGAGATAAGAAAGCCTTCTTCAGCGATCAGTGCAAAGAAATAGAGGAAAAGAACAGAATGGGAAAGACTAGAGATCTCTTCAAGAAAATTAGAGATACCAAGGGAACATTTCATGCAAGGATGGGGTCGATAAAGGACAGAAATGGTATGGACCTAACAGAAGCAGAAGATAGTAAGAAGAGGTGGCAAGAATACACGAAAGAGCTGTACAAAATAGATCTTCACGACCCAGATAATCATGATGATGTGATCACTCATCTAGAGCCAGACATCTTGGAAAGTGAAGTCAAGTGGGCCTTGGAAAACATCACTAGGAACAAAGTTAGTGGAGGTGATGGAATTCCAGTTGAGCTGTTTCAAATCCTGAAAGATGATGCTATGAAAGTGCTGCACTCAATATGCCAGCAAATTTGGAAAACTCAGCAGTGGCCACAGGACTGGAAAAGGTCAGTGTTCATTCCAATCCCAAAGAAAGGCAATGCAAAAGAATGCTGACACTGCCGCACAATTGCACTCATCTCACACGCTAGTAAAGTAATGCTCAAAATTCTCCAAGCCAGGCTTCAGTAATACGTGAACTGTGAACTCCCTGATGTTCAAGCTGGTTTTAGAAAAGGCCGAGGAACCTGAGATCAAATTGCCAACATCCGCTGGATCATGGAAAAAGCAAGAGAGTTCCAAAAAAACATCTATTTCTGCTTTATTGACTATGCCAAAGCCTTTGATCGTGTGGATCACAATAAACTGTGGAAAATTCTGAAAGAGATGGGAATACCAGACAACCTAACCTGCCTCTTGAGAAACCTGTATGCAGGTCAGGAAGCAACAGTTAGAACTGGACATGGAACAACAGACTGGTTCCAAATAGGAAAAGGAGTACGTCAAAGCTGTATATTGTCACCCTGCTTATTTAACTTATATGCAGAGTACATCATGAGAAACGCTGGACTGGAAGAAGTACAAGCTGGAATCAAGATTGCCGGGAGAAATATCAATAACCTCAGATATGCAGGTGACACCACCCTTATGGCAGAAAGTGAAGAGGAGCTAAAAAGCCTCTTGAGCAAAGTGAAAGAGGAGAGTGAAAAAGTTGGCTTAAAGCTCAACATTCAGAAAACGAAGATCATGGCATCCAGTCCCATCACTTCATGGGAAATAGATGGGGAAACAGTGGAAACAGTGTCAGATTTTATATTTTGGGGCTCCAAAATCACTGCAGATGGTGATTGCAGCCATGAAGTTAAAAGATGCTTACTCCTTGGAAGAAAAGTTATGACCCACCTAGATAGTATATTCAAAAGCAGAGACATTACTTTGCCGACTAAGGTTCGTTTAGTCAAGGCTATGGTTTTTCCTGTGGTCATGTATGGATGTGAGAGTTGGACTGTGAAGAAGGCTGAGCGCCGAAGAATTGATGCTTTTGAACTGTGGTGTTGGAGAAGACTCTTGAGAGTCCCTTGGACTGCAAGGAGATCCAACCAGTCCATTCTGAAGGAGATCAGCCCTGGGTGTTTGGAAGGAATGATGCTAAAGCTGAAGCTCCAGTACTTTGGCCACCTCATGCGAAGAGTTGACTCATTGGAAAAGACTCTGATGCTGGGAGGGATTGGGGGCAGGAGGAGAAGGGGACGACAGAGGATGAGATGGCTGAATGGCATCACGGACTCGACGGTCGTGAGTCTGAGTGAACTCCGGGAGATGGTGATGGACAGGGAGGCCTGGCGTGCTGCGATTCATGGGGTCGCAAAGAGTCGGACACGACTGAGCGACTGAACTGAACTGATCCAAGGTAATTCCATTTCCCTTCACAATAATTGGCTCAAGGATGTCATGTGGCCCAGTTCCAGCCAATGAAATGTGCTATTTCTTGAGAGAACCACCAGAAAGATGGGAGGAGATGGTCTCATTTCTTCTTCCACAGTAGGGATTCTCAAACTTTAAAAAAAAATTTGGCAGTCAAGTGAATTTTTTGGACCCCTAAAAAATATTATTTTAAACATTATTCTAAAAAAGAATAATATTCTTAAGTACATAAAATCAATCACATGCAAACAATTATAATGTAATGTTATTAAAATATTAAAACAAAATTTATGATATATGTGATATTTTATTAATATAGTCAATATCAGGATCTAGTGATGGGTCTGATAACTACTATAACTTCAAAGTGGGGTTAAAACAAATAACATTTCACATTCTATTCACAACTCTATGTGAAAATACATGTGATTTCCATTGATGGCAAAGCCACAGTACACTGTGCTACTATAGTTTGTTGCCTACACTCATAATTGAAGGAAACATCAAATTTCAGTTAGAAGTTAGTGGTGTGATTCTTTTCCCACTCAGGTTCATGGCTCCCTGAGTCTGTCCATAGAGCTCAGTCAGTAACCCCTGCTCTGGAATTGGCACTCTCGAACCACTGCAGCCATCTCCAAACAACCTAAAGGTGGAACAATGTGGAGAATGGCCTGGCAGAGAGGGAAGAAGAACTTGGGCCCATGATGCTGATCCTGAGCCTCTAAACCAACCAGTTCCAAAGCCCATGGACTTCAGTTATGAAAAGTAAAATTATTTCTTGTTTATGTCCATTTGACCCTGGAATTCTGTCCCTTCAGCTAATGTATAGGAAAGGAGGAATGTTTAATTTTATATCAGAGTCACTGTCATGGGACAGCACAAACGGGGCGACTACATTAAGCCCCCAGTCAAAGCAGGAAGCCCTGCTCCTGACCAAAAGCAATTTTAAGTGCCCGGGCTTGGGACTTCCCTGGTGGCCCAAAGGTTAAGAATCTGCCTTCCAATGCAGAGGACAAGGATTCAATCAATCCCTGGTTGGGGAACTAAGACCCCACAAGTGGCGGGGCAACTAAGCCCTGCTGTACAACTAGAGAAAAGCCCATGTGCTGTGTCCAAGGGCCGCTGCACTGTAATGAAGACCCAGCACAGCCATAAATAAACTGATTAATCAAATGAAAATAAACTGCCCCTGCTGCGTTCATAGCACCAGAGAATACCGATCGCAGAGGTCATGTAAGCACTGAGCCCTGGGGTACAGAAGCTAGAGAAACACCTGTCCCATTGCACCATTTTACAAAGCATATTGGATGGAGGTGTAACCTTGCGTGGGAACCAAGTGACAATAACTCTTTTCATAACCGCTTTGCTTTGAGCACACCAAGAAATAACAAAGGTTCTGAATTGAAAAGCTGACCCTCCATCATAAACGATACGGGGCAATAATAATGTGGGACACACCAAAGAGCAAGACTCCTCAAACCATAGTCCCCATTTCCTCTCCAAGGGATCTTCCCAACCCAGGAATCGAACCCAAAGCTCTTGCGTCCCTGGCATTGACAGGTGGATTCTTTACCACTGTGCCACCTGGGATTCCCATTGTTCCCAGAAAAGAACATCAAATTGAGGGTACATCAGAAACACCTGGAACTTGCATCTGACACTTCGGGAACAGGTAGCAGGGCAATATCCCCAGAAGCTCTGAGGATAGTTCAGTTCGGTAGGTTGGCAAGGGCCCTGAAAATTTGCATTTCCAGAATGCTTGGGGTTATGCTGATGCAGGGCTGGAAGCACTGGCTTGGAGGATCTACAGCTACCCAGCATGACCCCTTCAGCCGCATAGCTAATAATATCACACAGGAAAGCAGAACCAGCCTTAAAAGTTCATCTGGTGTTAGTATGCTGAGCGATTGATCTAGTTCTCTTAACCAAATGTGGTTTGAGCCAGGAGTGCGATCTGCCACTCTCCTTGGCAGTGGAGTGACACAGCCAGCTTGTATTGGTTCATAAGAGCCAACTGTTAAATTTTCAGGAATTTTGCAAGCTGGTTATTAAATATAGCCATTATTAAAAACTAAATTATAGGGGACTTCCCTAGCAGTCCAGCAGTTAGGACTCTGCACTCCCACTCCAGGGGGCACGGACGTGATTCCTGGTTGGGGAGCTACGATCTTGCATACCACGTGCTGTGGCCAAAAAAAATTTTTTTAATTTTATATATATTGATAGTGAAACAAATTACATAAAAATAAAGGTAATATATACTCAAAACTCACCACTTTCTAATTATTTTACTACATTTTATAAGCATCTATGCTCTTGAGGTTACTCATGTCTCTTGAGTCTGTTTGGTGGAAATATTATATGTAATGTTTTCCTATCTTGCATCCCTTCCCATTCAGTGACTTAACATTGGTAAACTGAAATCAGCCATGGTGGGAGGATTTATACCATGGAAATTGTTGATTGTATAGACAAGAATATGATGGAGAAAATGTTAATAATGCAGATTCAATTGAAACCCATGTTGTATTTATAATCGTGACATTGTGATGAGTACAAAAAGTTGAGGACATACTCTTCCAGCATTCAAACACTACTACCTGATTCAGCAAAGAAGTCTCTATATCACTGATGAACAGATGAAGTTCTGATATATGTCTTTGTTGTTTCTCTTTTGTCTTACTCCTTAACATAAGTGAAAATATCAACCAACATTCATAGTGGAATTATACTCTCTTGTTTAGAGACATGAGTGCCTTCTTTGCTGAACTGGATAATAACCAAGCATTTATACATAGTCTGATTTTGTCAAATCACGATTGAATTGCAACCATAGTTGGACTATGGACTATGGATACGAGAGTTCAACAAAGGTCAATAAAAGCATTGTGAGATTCAACAGACTATACGGAATTTACAAAGAAGCATTGTGTATTTTATTATTTATGAATAGTGTGCTACACACCCTTTCTAGCAATAACATTTTAGAATAAACTTATACATCAATTATACTAAATTATACCAAATTTATAAGAAGCATATATATTTTTTTCTGGAGAGCCAGTTTTTAAATATGTACCAGCACCATCTTTGAATCACCTTTGTATCCTGAATGGGGTGGGCCTACCTCATTATTAGAACTGTGAGGGACTTCTCTGGTGGTTCAGTGGTTAAGACTCCATGCTTCCACTGCAGGGGGCACAGATTTGATCCCTGGTGGGGGAACTAAGATCCCACATGCCACTCGGTGTTGGGAAAAAAAAAAGCAAAGGAATGTGATTTCACTGCCCAGAGTGTCAAAACTGGGTGAGCATCTCCCTGGCAGAATTTTGTCTTACCAGGCTTATTTCTTTTGAATGTGCTGCCTGCAACAAAGCCTCTTTCACACTTGCTGAAGCTGTCCTGGAGTGGGGACACTGGCTCTTTCGTCCTCCTGTGTGTAGCTTGGTGCACGTCCCTAGGCAGGGAGGTGCAAGGAAAGTGATAAAACTTGCATAACCAGGGCCTCATTGAGCCTCCCAATAGTTCACAGCCTGGCTCTCTTTTCCTATAGGTTTTCCATGACCTGAAAAGCACACAACTCCCTGGAAAGTCTCTCTATAAGAAACGGAACAGGGGACTTCCCTGGTGGTGTAGGGGCTAAGACTGCACTCCCAAAGCAGGGGGCCCGGGGTTTTTTCAGGAAACTAGATCCTAACTGTCTCAGCTAAGAGTTCAAATGCCACAGCTAAAGATCACACCGCAACTAAGACCCAGTGCAGCCAAATTATTTTCTTTTTTTAAGGCATGGAGAAAGGACTTCCTTTCCTCATCAAAGGTGCAGAGCAGTGGGGCAGTACACACCACAGACTGAAGCAGTCTAGGCAACACGATGCCCTGATCTGGGGAAGCAGAGGGTCTTTCCAGGAAGCTGGAGATGGTGTAAGACTGGGCTTATTCACAAACACCCTCAAGGACTCCCGGATACACCAGCGAGAGAGGCCCAGTTCTGCAGTTATCTGGGTGGGGCTACCCAGAAGTAACCTTCAGGCTTAATGATTTATGAGATCTCATTTGTACCTCATTTGCCAAGCTTCATTGTGCAGATGAGAAAGCCCATCTCAGGAGGGAGATGACTCAACCAGAAAGGTCACATGGGGAGTCGGAGTCCAGCGCTATGGATATATCTCTGACTGTTTCATCCAGCCTCAGCTCTAGGCAAGATTTTACCTTTACATAAGCAGGGAAAGAAAGCATCAGCTCCTTGTGTAGAAACACGCAGAGCCAGCTGGCACGTCTGTGAAGCAGCATTTGTGCTTCTCCCAGATCATTTACAGATTCTGGGGAGGAGAGTGTGGAGGGAAAGTGCTCCAGAAGCCCTTGCCCACAGTTTTTACACAATGGCTAAGCTGTCCCCCCATGGCACATTGTCCACCTATTTCATCTGTCTCTGTCTTGTTCCCACCTACATGCAAGTTCCTGTCTCAGGGAACATGATATACATGGCCTTTGGGGCCAGAAACAGGTTCAAACACTGTCACAGTGTCAAATACCGTGACACTGGGCAAGTCTGTTCGATGGAAAAAGAAAAGGAACAAAATGTTACTGAATGCCTTATTAGGATCATTTTAGTTGTAACTGAAACCCAACTCAAACAGGTTTAAATTTATTTTTTTAAAAAAAGGAATTTATCAGTAAAGCAAGCAAACTACTCTGGAACAGATCAAGTGGGCTTCGGGTGTAGCTTGACCCAGGGGAATAATATCTTCAGGACCCATTTCACTCTCTCCATCTCTGTGTGCATGCATGCTAAGTCTGTTCAGTCGTGCCCAACTCTTTGTGACCCATAGACTGTAGCCCACTAGGCTCCTCTGTCTACGGATTCTCCAGGCAAAGATACTGGAGTGGGTTACCATTTCCTTCTCTAGGGGATCTTCCTGAACCAGGGATCAAACCCACATCTCTTACGTCTCCTGAATTGAGGGTTCTTTACCACTAGCACCACCTGGAAAGCCTAGACTCCACATTCTCTTGTTGGCTCCATTATCAGACGGACTCTCCACTCATAGAAGGAAGAAGTATGACTGCCCACACTCCAATCATACACATGGTCAGACTTTGGGCCTAGCAATAAGAAAAATAATGGTCTTCTCAATAATGCCCATACAAATCCTAGGATCACCTTAATTGGACCAATCAGAGTCACATGGTATAATGAACCAATTACTGGGGTTAGGTAAATTCAAAGCACTGATTGGCCATGCTTGAGTCACATGCTCCTTCCCTGGAGTGAGAAATAAATCCTGGCACAGAGCACATGAACTACAAATGCATTAGGGAATAGAGTTCCCCCCAAAGAAATAAAAAGGTAGTCCTTGGTGGCTCAAATGGTAAAGAATCTGCCTACACTGCAGGAGACCCAGTTTCAATCCCTGGATTGGGAAGATCCCCTGGAGAAGGGAATAGCTACCCACTCCAGTATTTTTGCCTGGAGAATTGACTCCTCTGTCCATGGGGTCACAAAGAGTCAGACACAAGTGAGCAAGCAACACTTTCACTAACATTTTACTAAAAGAAATGAAAATGGATTCTGGGTCACCCAAAAGACCTCAAATGCCCACTATACCTATATCTACCAGGCTCTTGGTTCATTATTTTCATGAAACTCTCACAACAATGTAATATAATCTTTCAGAACTACAGTCTCCTCTTTTAAAATGAGAATAATGATACCAAATAAGAAGAATAGCTGCCACTTATTTAGAACTTACTGTACCAGGCACTGGGCTCAGTGCTTTCATGTATTCCAACTCATTTAATTATTTATGTCATAAGATTGCTGTTGAACATAAATTGAAACAGATGACATGAACGGTCCCAGGCATAGTACCTGGCATATAATAGGTGATAAATCTTTAAATGTATTTTATTTGTATCTGCCCCTCATCTCCTATAGTATTAAGCCTCTAACAGGTGCTGATTTTAAAGGTTGAATTAATTAATGAAAGCACGAATTATTTCTGCTTTTAATTATTTATCCTCTACCTAGTTGTACAAAGGATTTGCTATAACAAACAGGATATCCATTCGGCAACACAGTGCGGTTTAGATAGGAAAACAAAAATGAGATAAAGGAAATATGTAAATCAGAATAGAATAACAAGCTGCTGCTGCTACTGCTGCTAAGTCGCTTCAGTCAAGTCCGACTCTGTGCGACCCCATACCCAGCAGCTTCCAGGCTCCCCCGTCCCTGGGATTCTCCAGGCAAGAACACTGGAGTGGGTTGCCATTTCCTTCTCCAATGCATGAAAGTGAAAAGTGAAAGTGAAGTTGCTCAGTCGTGTCAGACTCTTCACGACCCCAGGGACTACAGCCTACCAGGCTCCTCCATCCATGGGATTTTCCAGGCAAGAGTACTGGAGTGGGGTGCCATCGCCTTCTCCGAGAATAACAAGCTAGGTGGAAAAATAAAATGCATTCACAGAGACTGGGGAATTACTTTGTGACTTTAGCTCTGAGCTTCCTGGCCAACAAAGAGAAAAAGGAAACCCCATTCATTACAGTTCTACTATTCAAGTGCAGGGGAGAAAATATCCTTCCTCAAGGAATAGAATTTAATAATACATTGGCTTTTGAGGCAAAGGAATTATTGCTAGGGGCGGCGCAGATACCTCTATATCCTATATCGGGAAAGAACTGGAGTGTCTCTAGCGCCGAAAGTAATTGGCGAGGCAGCACTTTGTCTGTCTTGAGGCAAATACCTGAGGCACTTTTTAAATCATTACCTATTGATTTGGCTGCACCAGGTCTTAGTTGCAGCATGTGGAATCTAGTTTCCTGACCAGGGATGGAACCCAGGCCCCCTGCATTGGGAGGGCGGAGTCTTAGCCCCTAGATCACCAGGGAAGTACCCCTGAGATACTTTTGATAACAGGATGAGGTGCCTCTGTGGGGCACTGGTAAGAACTCAATTTCTTGAGGCACAAATCCTCCCCCAGCCTTAGGAGGGACTCCCTCTGACAGAGCCCACACTCAGAGGGGAAGTAGGAGCCTCGTCCCTTGGAAGAGGATGACCTTGAAGGCCTGAGCTCCCTCTGCAAGGAAAAACCTAGGAGATGATCTCCAGGGGGCTCAGGAAGGAGAAACCCAGGGGTTCTCACCTGGCTCCTCCCTGAGGCAGGACACCGCCTCTTGACTCTGAATCTCCAGCCTACAGTCCAGAAAGAGTTAATCTGCGGTGACCCAAATCTGCAGTCCCATTTTGGGCACGGCTGAAAATTACTTTTTAATCCTGGCTTTCAAGGCTTGCCCGGGGAGCCATCTGCTCTGCCCTCCCCCACCTCAGGCACATGGGATTACTCCCACCTGCCCCGCCTAACTTGGTTCTGTGGGGACTAATTCCGCTCCTGCCCATCCAGAGAATAATTTGTAGGATGATGGTTTCATGTGTGGGGTGGGAAGAAATCCTAGATTAAAAAAAACAACAACAACAAGGTTTTCAGATTAAATAGAAAACAGTCTGAAAGGTCAGAATCCATAAACAACTTGTAGGTCTAAGATCATCAGACGTCCCAGCCTCAGTGATACAAGGCCATCTGTTGCAGGCTCCTGGGCTGGACAATGTGGAGCTTGGGTGGTTTTCTGGGCTTTAATACTTGGGTGTCAGAGGGTTATGAAAGCAGATTTGCACCCATGACTCTGGGTTTGTTCCACCCAAGGAAACATCAGAAGTCCCTGAACTCCCACCAGAATAAGACCCAGAGATTATACCCTAAACTTTCAATCCTTCTCAATGGACCAATTCACGTAGACCACCTACTGTGTGCCTGGGACTACACCCTCAAGGACCTCACTAACGGTGGAGGAGAGAGATGAGTCAGTAATGAGAACCCAGTATGAAGTGTGATGTATGTTGTGAAAAGGGGATTTCTGGGAGCACAGGGTGAGCGCCAACCCAAAACCCTGGTAGGGAGCTAAGCTTAGTCGTGAAGAACAGGAGTTCATCAGATGGACAAAGTGAGATGGGACATCCACAGACATCCACAGAAAAGGCAATTGCACAGACAGAGGTCTGAGAGGATGGTGCTTCTGAGAAGGGGACAGAGAAAGTGTTCTCAGCCACATGGCTGGTAGAAGTATCCACTGCGTGGGTACCACCTCCATCAAGGATGATCCACCAGTAATCTTTGCAGTTACTAATACATATATCCTTTCACCCCAAAATTCCACTTCCAAGAATTTATCTTGCAAACATACTCCCACATGAGCAAAGTGACCTGCTTACACGGTTATTCAATACAGCATTGTTGCGCTCGCTTCGGCAGCACATGTACTAAAATTGGAACGATACCGAGAAGATTAGCATGGCCCCTGCACAAGGATGACACGCAAATTCGTGAAGCATTCCATAAAAAAAAAATGCAGCATTGTTTATTAATATAATGGCAAAAGGTTTGGAATGATCTAAATGTCCACTATCTGGAAATTGGTTAAATGAATTATACTACAGCCCTACAAAGAATACCCTGCAATGGAAAAAAGAACAAAGCCATTCTTTATGTTCTGGCATGAACTGATCTCCAAGAGTATTGTCAGGTGATTAAAAGCAAGGGGTCAACCAAATACAATGTGTAGACCTTCTCTGAGTTTAGATTTGAACAAACAGAGAGAGAGAGAGACCATTAGGGAAACCTGAATACTGATAGATAGTTTGTATTTTTTTACATGAGATAGATATTATATTTTAAGTCATTTTCCTTTAGTGATATATGCTGAAGTATTTACGGGTGAAATTATATGATGTCAGAGATTTGCTTTAAAATAATCAAGGGGAGAGGGGACAAGGCTGGCACGTGCAATAATTGTTGAAGGGACCTGACAGCTAAATGGGAGTTCACACTACTTTCTCTACTTTTATATCTGTGTGAAAAGTTTCTATGAAACTTTTTTCTGAAAAAGTTTTCAGAAAGCAAGAAATAGAATACTGTATTCAAAATACTGACACTTAAATAAAAAGATCTGAACTTCACCCTTATAGATAGATAGATTAGATAGATGGTAGGTAAATAGACAGACAGACAGACAGATAGGTAGATGAATGTTTCCTGAGACCTATTGGGCTATTTGAGAATATAATAGCTTATTTTTAATTTTTTTATAATAGCTTATTTTTAAAAATAATTATAAAAAAGTGTGGGAAATGTGAGGATAAAAGGAAATGAATAAACTTCAGTGGGGAGAGGGGGTAGTTGAGGAAGGTTTCTCAAGAGATGACATCTATGCTGCATCCTGAGAGATGCCCAGGAGCTTGCCAGATAAGGAGCATGAGTGAGGAGTCACACATTTGCACTGCGGAAAAAGCAAGAGCAGAGGCAGGGAAATGGAAAGAATATAGCATGTTTAACTAAAAATACTACTTGGCATTAATATGAGCAAAATCAATACAGTACTGTTGTCATATATATATATGTATATAACCTTAACAATAGTTCTTCCAAAACAAAACAAAAGGATTTATGCACTCACAAAAAGAAAAATCCAGGAACAACAGACTTACCTCTTTGCTTGCATATATATGTATATATATATAACAAGTCTCTGTAAGACAACACATGGAGCTGGTAACATTAATTGCCTCCAGGAAGGTGGACTCGCTAGCTAGAAGAAAGGGTAAGAAAGAGACTTTTCAGTTTTCTTTTTTTATATCTTTTGAATTTTGAGCCAAGTGATGCATTATCTACTTTTCCTGAAGTTAAATATATATATATATATATGTTTGGACTCAAGAAACAAGCCTGTCTAGCTTGGATAAGTTATTTAGCCTTTACCTCTATAGATCTGTTTTCCTCTAGTTGGAACAGGAACAATAATATTAGAAATCTGCCTCATGGCAGTGTTGCAAAATTAAGTAAAATAATGGACTATATGAAATAGTGTAATAAATTAGATTCTGGATGGAGAATCCCCTTATGAACACCGGCAGACACTGATGGCAAGGCTAGGGCTCAACCCAAGAGTATTTGATTTTGCGGTCCATGTTCTTTCCACTACAAAGTCAATCACCAAGTCAAGCTGAAGAGGGGCTGTCCATAGAGGGGACTGGCCTCCAGGCTGAAGCTAGGAATGGGGTCAGTGGGACCTCTCTGAAGCTTGGACACTATGGCCTCATAGGTCTTTATGGTTCGTGATCAGTCCTTCCAGGAAGCACACACACGTGCGCATCACCTACTCTTGGCTGTTTTCACTGCCTTGTCTCCCCCACGGAGGGTCACTGAAGATCAAATGGATGAAAGATGTAGTCTTATCTGTGTGACCAAGACCAAGTCTTCTTCTGGGAGAGAAGTAGTTCTTCTCAGAGTTGCTCACAAATGTCTGAGCCCAACGGCAGAGAACTCCGGAAAGAAGTCTTGAGACCCAGGGTTGGGAGTCAGAGGGTCTTGGACACTATTGAGAAAGCATATAAACTAAATCATATTCCTTCACCTCCCTGAGTCTCTGTTTTCTCATCTGTTAAGCGGGGCGGGGGTAGGTGGGAAATACCTGCCCTAGCTACCTCTTAGGGTTGATATGGATAGTTAATGAAAAGAGATATGAGAAGACTTCCCTGGTGATCCAGCGGTAAAATATCTGTCTGCCATTGCAGGGGACATGGGTTTGACCCCTGGTCCTGGGAGATTCCACGTCACAGGGCAACTAAGCCCGCAACTACTGAAGCCCACGTGCTCTACAGCCCGTGCTCTGCAACAAGAGAAGCCACCACAATGAGAAGCCCACGCACCGCACTTAGAGAAAGCCCACACTCATCAACGAAGACCCAGCACAGCCCCCCAATTTTTTTAAATTACATTTTTAAAGTTTTTTTTTAAAGAAAAGAGATGAGAAATTATGTCTTTTAAATCAGACATTAAATTATTAGGATCTTCTTCAAGCCTGCTTACCCTGGCAGATTCTGTGGCTCCATAGATATTTTCTACATAAGTTAAAAAGATGATCAAAGGCAAGTTGAAAGGCTGACCCTGAATTAGCAAGCCAGAGCTGTCACCTTGAACTTCCTAAACCATCCTTCTTCCCTGTGTCAAAGAGATTACAACACACTCACAGGTGGGTGGGAAGGGTACTATGCCCCATAAATACACGTGGGCAGTAACCATCCACTTCAGATGTTTATCCTTGATGACAGCAGCAGCTGTCTCGATGTGGCTAAACAAAGTTGGGAAAAATCAGAAAAATGCAAATAAGATTCTTATTTTAGGCAAATCAGTCTCAGCAAGGCTCATATCTGATCGTGCTTATCTTTAGGATGATCGTTAGGATAATGGATTAATGCAAATGTTTATTTTTGCCCTGTCTGCTTTCATCACTTTAAAAGCCCTCAGATCCCACCTTGACTGTGCCAGGCACCCCCAGACCTGTTACAGATCAGTCTGCAGAACAGAATCCCCAGCATGAGTGCTGGACGAGAACTGGGTAATCACAGAATCCAGCTCACCACAAGGTCCCCAGCACCACACTGCCCCCACCTCTCATTACATGACACAAGCCACCTGCAGCCATCCTCAGATGGTGGAGGTTTCCCTTAGGAAGCCCCAGAAAGGGAGGAGGAAGACATACGTGACTTTCTTTATGAGAAGGTCTTTGAGGAAAGGTGCAATGAGGAGGTTAAGAGCAGGAACTCTGAAGTCAGGCAGTCCTGGTTGAACCCAAGCTCTTACATGCTGTGTGACCCGACTTCCATGAGCCTCAGTTTCCTCATCTGTAAAATGGGGATAAAATGACTTCTACTTCACAGGGCTGTGGTGTGATCCAAATGAGAATTGTGTGTGTAAAGCATCTTGTGAAGTCTCTGATGTGGGGTAAAAATGAGAGCAACTGAGCACTGAGTATATATTTGGCACTGTACTGAGTCCTTCGTGTGTATTGATTAATACCAGCAACAACCCTAAAGGGTTTCGCCAGTGGCTCAGTGCCACTTGCAATACAGGAGTTACAGGAGATGTGGGTTCGATCCGTGGGTCAGGAAGATCCCTGGAGGAGGGCATGCCAACCCACTGCAGTAATCTTGCCTGGAGAATCCAAGAAACAGAGGAGGCTGGAGGGCTACAGTCCATAGAGTCGAAAAGAGTCGGACATGACCAAAGCGACTTAGCACACGCATGCACATCTAAAATATAGATGTTATTAGCTCTTTCTTTAAAAAAAAAGAAAGTAAAAGAAGGAAACTGAAGTCCACAAGAGGTCAAGTGACAGGGCACGTGGCAGAACCAAGGTTTGAACCCATGGCAGCAGAGCCCAGTTCTTACTGCTACCCTTCATCCATTGCCAGCTCACTGTTTGTGTGTTTAATATTTATTTATTTTTGGCCACAGCCTCTCTAGTTGTGGCACCCAGGCCCCGTGGCATATGGGATCTTAGTTCCCCGACCAGGGACCGAACCCTTGTCCCCTGCATTGGAAGTTGGATTCTTAACCACTGTACTGTCAGGAAATTCCTATCAACTCACTGTTTGAACTGGAAAGATGGAGAAGGGGTCTCCCAGCCTGGCAAGGAGCTAGGCCTGTAGTGAACCTTTCTAGAATTCTGTGTAATGAAGATAAGAGGGCACTGGTCAAAAATGAAGAAGCAGCAAAAGGAGAAGGCACAGAGGTTTCCAATGCAGTGTGGAGAGACAGAAACAGCAACCTCCCATCCACAGGTAGACACCTTCGGGTGTGAGGGGGGCAGTCACCCAGCCAGTGCCCCGCACTCCGACCCTGAGCCTTAGGCCCTAGCTGAGGCTCTCTCTCCCCTGGGTGTTGGGGACACAGCTGGAAAAACATCCTAGTCTCTGCGGAGGTGAATTTCACAGCACATTCCCAAAGCCTTTCTGGCTTCTTGCCTTAGATCGCTTTGAGCCAGAGCCCATGATGGACTGGAAGCGGGGAGTCAGCCCTGGGGGAAACGGTGTTTGGAAATATCCTCCCTCTGAGTCCAAAAACATCTAGCTATGATGAACCCTGAGACCCTGATGCTCGGAAAGATTGAAGGCAGAAGGAGAAGAGGGGAAAGCCTGGCATGCTGCAGGCCATGGGGTCTCAAAGAGTCAGGCATGACTTGGTGACTGAACAACATGAAAAACCTCAGATTCTTAGAAACACCACAATGATTAAGACTAAAGACTCAGAATTCAGGTCTATTTCAGAGAGCTCTAACACTCACTTGGCCTATGACCTTGGGAGATCTTCTTAACCTGGGGTCTCAGTTTTCTAGTCTGTAAAATGGGACTAATATTATCTACCTTATAGCGTTTTGAGAATGAAACAAGAGATCCTAGATAGGGTCCGGCAATGGGTAAGTTGTTAACAAGCAGTAACGAGTTGTTATATGTGGTGGGTTTAAATTCCTAAAAGATAAAAATACACATATTTAGTAAATTGTATGTCTACAATGGGAGATGTGTAGACATATATTTAAACATGCATTGCTACATGTTTCCCTACACAGGTCACTGAAAAACCAGCACGTTTGAATCAACATGAAGTATCTTTCACCTTCTCCTCAGTCCGGTAAGGTGTGGTTATTATCCCCATTTTAGAGATCACGGAACAAAGGGACTTAGCAGGATCTAAGTAGCTTGCTCAAGGATTCCAGGCTAATCCAACGTCCTTCCTACCCGTCTCTTACCTTCATGACAGTTTGTGCTGACCCTTCCCCTCCCACACAAATTCTCTGTCAAGCTACAAGATTATGGATGTCTCCCCAAACACAGCCTGATTATAGGAAGGAAAGGCCTGAGAAGAGGTGAGAGGGAAAAGAAAGGAGAGGAGGAAAATGGAGGGGAAGAGATGAAGGGATGGGAGCTCCTTGCACCCGCCCACTCTGCCTGCGCCGCCCTCAGCCTTGTCTCCGCCCACATTTTCCTGCCTGGTCTTCCGAGTGTTGCTGCTGCTGCTGTTGCCGCTAAGTCGCTTCAGTCGTGTCCGACTCTGCGGCCCCACAGACGGAAGCCCACCAGGCTCCCCCGTCGCTGGGATTCTCCAGGCATGAACACTGGAGTGGGTTGCCATTTCCTTCTCCAATGCATGAAAGTGAAAAGTGAAAGTGAAGTTGCTTAGTCGTGTCCGACTCTTAGCGACCCCATGGACTGAGGCCTACCAGGCTCCTCCATCCATGGGATTTCCCAGGCAAGAGTACTGGAGTGGGATGCCATTGCCTTCTCCCGAGCGTTGCTGGGATCCTCCAAATGTTCCCATTACAACGGGGTCCTTGTGCTCCTGGACTCCTGAGCCCCTGGGACCCCTGAGAGCTTCTGTCCCACCCTGATGCTGGCTCCATGCATGCTTGCCTCCGGGCTGTGGAGTGAATTTCCAGGAGGGAAGCAGCCCTCTGAGAGCTCACCTTGGCTGGCTTCTGCAGCACCTCTCTCTTTAATACCCACAGGGGCTTTGGCAGGAAGTGTCCTCTGTTGGGTTTGATTTTCCACCTGAAGGAGTGTGCAGAAGCTGCACTCTGACAGTAAAAGCAAAAGGGAAGGCACTAGATCGGACTTCCCTGGCAGTCCAGTGGCTAAAACTCCCCCTTCCAATGCAGGGGTACAGGGAGGTAAGATCCCACATACCTTAGGACCAAAAAACCAAAACTTAAAAAAAGAAGACAGAAGCAATGTTGTAACAAATTCAATAAAGACTTTAAAAATGGTCCACGATCAAAAAAAAAAATCTTAAGAAAAAAGTGCAGGTGCTGGAGCAGAAAGGTCAGTGTGAGGGTTTTAAGAAATTGCATGGTGCAAGGGGCCCAGCACAGTGCCTGGCACACAGCAGGGCTCTGCAAGCAAGGACTGTCCTCCCTGACCCTGAGGAGTTCTCAGAGGTATCTCCTACCCCGCCATCTACCCCCTACCCAAAGCTGCATTTCAGTTTGTATCCTACACTCAGGCTTCACTCCATTACACAGGGAAATTTAGCTTCATTGATATGAAGGGGCTAATTACTACATGAGACATAATTACAAGATGGGAAATGGATTTATAGATGCTGTCAGTGGGAGGGGAAGCTGCTACGGCTGCACTGTGCTCCTACAGGGCTCAAAGCTCCCCAGAGTCTTGCCCAGGGAATACTTGTCTTACCGAGAGATGTCTTCCTAGAGAGGTCAGTGGTGCTACAGATTTCTGGACACTAAATCCATGTTTCCCTCTGAACTTGTTCCACCAACAGTGATAAGCTCCACAGGGTCCCTCAACACAATAAAAATCACACTTAAGAATGTAGTTAGTCTTAAAGGAAACATATGATGAGATGATCTGTCTTAAAACTAGTGGAGATTTCTGACTCCGCTGTCGCCACGGCGACTGTGAGAAAGCTTGTGGCGAAGCTGGGGCAAAAAAAAGAAGTGGGTCCTGAAGTTAACCCTAGACTGTACTTATCTATAAAAGATGGAATCATGGATAGCACCAATTTTGAGCCGTTTCTTCAGAAGAGGACCAAGGTGGGTGGAAAAGCTGGCAACATGGGTGGTGGTGTCCTAACCATCAAAAGAAACGAGAGTAAGATCGCTGTAACTTCTGAGGTGCCCTTTTCCAAAAGGCATTTGAAATACCTTACCAAAAAATATCTGAAGAAGAATAATCTACGTGATTGGTTAGCTGTAGTCACTAACAGCAAAGAAAGTTATGAATTGCGTTACTTCCAGATTAATCAAGATGAAAGAGGAGGAAGATGAGGATTAAAAATTCAATCTGGAATATTTGTATAAGTTCTTAAATAAAATTTATCAGCCAAAAAAAAAAAAAAGGAGTGGAAAGGAGAGATGCTGTCTAGAAACTCTAGGGTGCTAGTGCCGGCTTTTCTTTAGGATTAGATGAATCTTGACAGAGAGTTATCTGTCCAGGGGCTTGCCTGATAAATATGCACTCTTAGAGTCCCTTATGGCTTAGTTTTCTTCCATCCAAAATAACGTATCTTGATGGGAAGGAGGCTCAAGAGAGATGGGATATGTGTATGTGTATAGATGATTGATGATGTTATACAGCGGAAGCTAGCACAACATTATAAAGCAATTATTCTTCAATAAAAAGTAGATAAATAAAATAAAATATGTATCTTGGGAATTCCCTGGTGCCCCAGTGGTTAAGACTCTGTGCTTCCAATGCAGAGGTTATGGGTTTGATCCCCAGAGAATTAAGACCCCGAATTCTGTGCAGTGTGGCCCCCCAATTTTTTAAATAAAATAATCAAATACTATATTTTAATACATACACACACGTATATACATACACAGAAATATAAACAGATAATGAGCATATGTGGAAATTTCCAGCCTTGTTGATAAGCAAAGTTAACAAATTAATTGTTGCTAGTATCTATGGAGGAGTTTCCCAGGTGGCAGTAGTGGTTAAAAACAAACAAACAAACAAAAAAAACTGCCTGCCTATAAGACGCAGGTTCGATCTCTGGTTCGGGAAGATCCCTTGGAGGAGGGCATGGCAACCCACCCCAGTATTCCTGTCTGGAGAATCCCATGGACAGAGGAGCCTGGCAGGCTACAGCCCATAGGGTCGAAAAGAGTCAGACTCAACTGAAGAGATTTAGCACACACACACACACAGTATCTGTGGGACACACTCCGTGCCAAGTACTGAGCTTTGCATATATTATTGTTCATCTTCACATAACCCGTGAATAAATTGCAATCATCCCTAATTTACAGCTAGGAAATCAAGACTTGAAAAGGTCAACCTAGGTACCCAAGTTCACACTGGTTAATGCCAGAGCAAGGATTTGTACTCAGCCTGTCTGAGCCTAGATCCTCAGAAAAAAAGAGGAAATCCCCCAAATTAGCAATGATATAGACTCAAGACTCTCAGGAGTGTCAGGAATCTCTCTGGGATCTAGTATTCAATTCCTGATCCCCTAGTTAAGGAAATTATCATCACTATGGTATAGGTTTAATGCACAAAGATCTTCTTTGCAGAATTACTTACTTATAATAAGGAAAAAATTGGAAATTAATTGATCAACAATAGAGGAACCATTGCATAAATTCTGGTACATCCATAAAATGGAGTATAAGTCAACCACTGAAAGTGAAAGCTGCTGTCGTGTCTGACTCTTTGTGACCCCGTGGACTGTATAGTCCATGGAATCCTCCAGGCCAGAATACTGGAGTGGGTAACCTTTCCCTTCTCCAGTGGATCTTCCCAACCCAGGGATTGAGCCCAGGTCTCTCGCATTGCAAAAACTGATATGTATAGAATTTATAACAACTCAGAGAAATGTTTATGTTATGTGGGATAAAAAGTAGCAAGATTCAAAAAATAAATATGCATTACAATCACTCCAAGAAATACGTGAAGAAAGATAAATGGAATTTCAGTTCAGTTCAGTTGCTCAGTTGTGTCTGATTCTTTGAGACCCCATGGACTGCAGCACGCCAGGCTTCCCTGTCCATCACCAATTCCTGGAGCTTGCTCAAACCATGTCCATTGAGTCGGTGATGCCATTCAACCATCTCATCCTCTGGTGTCTCTTTCTCCTCCTGCCTTCAATCTTTCCCAGCATCAGGGTCTTTTCAAATGAGACAGTTCTTTGCATCAGGTGACCAAAGTATTAGAGCTTCAGCTTCAGCATCATTCCTTCAAAAGAATATTCAGGACTGATTTCCTTGAGGATTGACTGGTTTGATCTCCTTGCTTTCCAAGGGACTCTCGAGTCTTCTCTAACACCACAGTTCAAAAGCATCAGTTCTTCCGTGCTCAGCTTTCTTTGTAGTCCATCTCTCACATCCATACCTGACTACTGGAAAAAGCATAGCTTTGACTAAGTGGACCTTTGTCAGTAAAGTAACGTCTCCGCTTTTTAATATGCTGTCTAGGTTGCTCATAGCTTTCTTCCAAGGAGCAAGCATCTTTTAATTTCATGGCTTCAGCCACCATCTGCAATGATTTTGGAGCCCAAGAAGATACAGTCTGTCCCTGTTTCCATTGTTTCTCCATCTATTAGCCGTGAAGCGATGGGACTAGATGCCGTGATCTTTGTTTTTTGAAAGTTGAGTTTTAACTGAAAGGAAACACACTAAAATGTTTTGTTTTGTTTTTAGCATAATTATGACTGTCAGAAACAATTTTCTGTCTTTTGTGACAGTGCTGCACTGTTTGGATTCTTAAAAGCCTTTTGAAGGCTCTGCCCACAATTGTAAGGCCTTTATTTTGAGGTCTTGCTTATCTTTCCTCACAGATGTCTGGAAAGAACCAACCATCATCACAATTTATTATTCTTTTAGCTGTTAGTTTTCATACCAGGGGCTTCCCTTAAGAAGGAGGTATATGTGCCAAAGTTTCCTCGTCTGTCCTGACCGATGACATCAGGTGCAGAGTAAGGCAATTTTTCTTTTTAAATAATTTTATTTATTTATTTACTTTTGACTGTGCTGAGCCATCATTGCTGCTCAGTCTTTTTAGCTGTGGTGCTTGGGGCCCCTGTCTCGTTGTGTACCCGGGCTGCTTTTTGCGGTGGCTTCTCTTGTGGAGCACTGGCTCCAGGGCCTACTGTGGCACAGGGGCTCAGTGGTGGCAGCTCCTGGGCCCTCAAGCACAGGCTCAGTTGTTGCGGTACACAGGCTTAGCTGTTCTCCAGCATGCGGAGCTTCCCGGATCAGGGATCGAACCCCGTGTCTCTTGCATTGGCAAGCAGATTCTTTACCACTGAGCCACCTGGGAAGCCTCAAGGGAACTTTTTAAGACTAGAAAGGGGGATGCCCAAGGGGGCAGAACAGCAGATGCATGAGTTCCCTCCACACCTGGTCACTGGTTCATTCATTCAGGCTATCAGTGAACTTTCCCTGGATGCCTATTGTGTGTCAGGCATCACACTAGGTTCTGGGAAATCAAAAATAGAAATAAAAAAGATCTAAAGTTTACATCATGTTGGCTTGTGAAGCATCCCTCCTGATCACATAAGAAAATGGGAAGAATCTAAGGCCAAAAGAAAGAGCTATCTGGCCAGTGGGTTGCCTGAAAAATGTGCCCTGTTAGAGTCCTTATGGCTTAGTAACTGAGACTGTAACAAGTCATGGGCCGGAGAAAGAACTAGAAACCAAATCATCCGGCACTCCGCATTTACTCCTTTCTTAGTATTAATAGAAGGAGGAGAGTTGTGCAACATGAATTCTCCTTTCTGGTCTGGGATGGCAGCCTCTTTGTGATAATTTTCTATTCAGTTGGTAGTTTCATGCGCCTGCTAGGATGAATGGCTTGTCTTCTGTGGGCCAGGCTTATGTTACTACCTAAGTACTCACAGACTGGGGCAACTTATGCCCCTGACGTGTTTCCTAAGACAGATGCCTATGGCCACCCAAGGTGGTTGATAGGCTTGTCTCTCTGTTGGTGCCGCACTGCTCCTGTACTTTCAGTCTAGTAGGACATTCACACCCCCTCTATGCGCATTTTCATACTCAAGTGAGGATCAGACAGACCTGAGCTCTGTTCCCTACTCTGCCACTTACTACCTGTGACCTTGGGCAAGTTGCCTTTTCTGCTATTCATCATATTCAAGATAAGATTTAAGGAAAAGCCTGCCTATGGGTTCCAGGGCTTTTGCGCAAGCCTAGTGAATCAAATCTGTAGGGAGGGGCTCAGAATCTGTATTTAAATGAGCATCCCAACATAGTTCTTATGACCTCAGGGTAAGTATTCAAAAAATGATAGCTTTATACACTGCAATTTACATTATCAATATCTACAGTCAGTTTAACAATGAATGACATCACCATTGCCTACAAGAGCGATAAGTATAACATTACACATCTAGATAATTAAAGGGCTATTCTGAGATTTTTCTTGAAGCAGCAGTCTTCCCCAAAGGTGAATTAAGGTCTCTAAATCTAAAACACAAAATGATGAACTATAAATTGCAAATGAGCACTTTTTCTTCTTCTACCTACTAATGTTTCAAAAATTTCAGAGTCTGGTCATATTTAAGCAACTCTATCAAGTCATGTACACTGTAGGACTTTGTATATATTATTTCACCTTCAGAATTATGTTAAATTCACACATGCAACTTCAACACAGGTATACCTTTCTAAATGTAATAGACTCAGGAACATGACCCCTGCAAACCTCGGGAAGCGAGAACATATGTTTTCATCACTCAATTTATTCATCCTTTTAAATATTTATATCCAACTGTGATCAATCATGTCTATTTTAAATTATGAGTTTTGTATAATCTTTTTCACAAATACTTTGGCGTCATTTCTGAAGCATCACTTCTCTTCTAATATCTGTTTTTCCAACTCGTTAAACTGATACTTTCTCCTTAGTATAAAATTGCCAACATCAATGAGGTGTGAATTCATCCTCCTGGGTTTTGCTGCTGTATGAATTCTCTGGAGCACCATGAGTCATGACTTATAGATGAGAAACTTTCCCCATTTTTGTTCACTGATGTCTTAGAACAAGCTGTCCTTAAGAGTTTCGCCATGTCAAATGAGGGTTGTGCCCCATCTGAAGGTGTGTCCATGTTCAGCAGACTGCTGGGCTTTTCCATATGAATTGTCCTGTGTTTTGGTTCCTTTTTGAGGTGGCCTCTTGGTATTGCCATTGGCCTTTTACCCATGCATTTATTTTTCAGGGAGAGACTCATCAAATGGCCTTCCACAACCTTGCTTTGGAAGATCCTGCTTGTCCCTACCATGACCCCAGGCTCCAGCAGAAACAATCCAGGGAGGACCCCCAAAGTGGGCCCCTTCCAAAGGAATAATAACAATATCAACTATTCACCTGCATTATGTTAAACACTTTGTGTACTTTAACCCATTTAATCTTCAAAAGAACCTCTCAAAGTGGATTATTATAATCTCTATTTTAAACATTTGGTTCAGAGAGGTGAAACAGTTTGTTCAATGTTACAAACCTTTGGAGTCTAATGACAGTGCATCCAATTTCTATACCCCTGCCGCCATTCCCTGTCACTTTTCATCCTGTTCCTTATGACCTGATGGGAGCCCAAACCTTGCCATGGGGACATCCACAGTTACTTTCAACCCAGGCTTAGCCCTAAGGCTGTCTCCAGCCCAGCTGGACTTGCACCACAGAGCGGCTTTATTCTCCAGCCTCTGTTCCTCCATAACCATTCTCTGAGAGATGAGATCATCATGAAGTTACTTTCTGCTGCCCCAGGCATCTCCTGCAACTCCAGTGCCCTCAACACACTACAGTCTCCCAGTTCTAATTATCACCAGGCTGAGTGGAGCTTTGGAAAAGTCCTAAGGCAAAAGATAACTAAATTAAAAGCCACGATAGTAAAGACATATTATCTCTCTGTATATATATAAAAAAAAAAAAAATGCCCAAAGTTTACAAGTTTAAAATAAAAACACTTATTCTATCACAGTTCCTAAGGGTCAGATATCTGAATGTGGCTTAGCTGAGGGCTTCTGGTTTGAGTTCTCTCACGAGGTTGTAGTCAAGCTGTTGTCCAGGAATGTGGTCTCATAGGCTTGACTAGAACTGGAGGCTCCAATTCCAAGCTCGTGCATGTGGTTATGAGACTAAAGACCTTAGTTTCTTGCCCTGACACGTGGGTCTCATGGCATCTTGCAACCCTCACTGCAAGCGACCCAAGAGAAAGAGGAAGAGAGAGCGCACATAAGGTGCAAAACAGTCTTTTTATAACCTAACCTCGAAAGTGCCGTCATATCACTTCTGCTGGATTATTTGCTAGAAATGAATCACTAGTCACTCAAAAAGAGGGAATTACACCAGGGCATGGACACGAGGAGATAGCAAACACTGGTGGCTGTCTGTGAGGTACACTGGTGGCTGTCTGTGAGGTGCACTGGACAGAATCAGTTACTGCCACCAGCCCCCATAAAATCATACACACTGGGACTTCTCAGTGGTCCAGTGGTTAAAAATCTGTCTTGCAATGCAGGAGACATGAGTTCGATTCCTGTTCAGGAAACTAAGAGGGGCATGCCAAGGAGCAGCTAAGCCAATACACAACTACTGAGTCCACGCTTGGCGTGCCTTCAAATAAGACCACATCCCTGGCTAACAGCTTGACTGCAGTCTCATGAGAGAAAGCCCACACCACAATGAAGACTCAGCACAACAGAAAAAGCCCATACATGCTAACTTTGTTCTCTTCCTGAAGTTTAATTTCCTTCTGGGCAATAACTCTTACTATATCTCCTGATTGATTTTTGGAGTCCCTTACCAACAGGATAGTATAATAGTTGACATCCATCAGTTGCTTGAAGAAGCGAAGTGAAGTTGCTCACTTGTGTCCGACTCTTTGCAACCCCATGGACTGTAGTCTACCAGACTCCTCAGTCCATGAGATTTTCCAGGCAAGAGTACTGGAGTGGGTTGCCATTTCCTTCTCCAGGGGATCTTCCTGACCCAGGGATCGAACCTGGGTCTCCCGCATTGTAGGCAGACACTTTACCGTCTGAGCTAGTTCCTTAGCCCCTTCTAAATGCTGGGTCAAACACCTCACAAAACTTGAAAGATGCAGAAACTGAAGCTTAGAGAGGAAAAGTAACTTGCCCAAGATCTCATAGCTAATAACAAGCAGGGGTGTGATTTAAAGCCAAACCATCTGACTCCAGAACCTGGTTCTCTTTAGCATGTTGACGTGTGCACCCTCCTGGTTTCTGTCTCAGCTGTGTCCCATTTTGCAACGACCATGACTTCTATGACTTGGGAGTGGTGGCAAATGCTTTGGACAAAAGGAAAATATGTTTCATTTTAGGGATTCTCTCCACCTGCTGTGTCAATTGGAGGGAAGACATTACTGGGGAGTAGATAAGTGGGTGCCTAAACTAGCAGGAAGTTCCACAGAGATTCTTAGTAGAAAAACAAATTGAAGATGGAAAAGGAAATAGTCTGTCAAGATCCCTTGCTCCTTCACTTCACTCCTAGCCAGCTGTGGTTAGGCTGGCTCACCTGTCTCCCGGGCTCCTGAACTATGCTTCCTACAAGCTAGATGTACTTGAGATTCCCAGAGCCAATGCTGAACAAATTGATTGATTGCTCCCTACTATCTCAGACGCCTTGCAAAAAGCTTTACCTACACTGAGTCATTTAATTCCTACATATTTTTCTGCTCCTGTGCACACATCATCTTGAGGTGGCTCACTGGGAATAATCACTGTAACAAGGGCAACAGGGCTCCTGGAATGACCTTGGTAAAAGCTAGAGGGTCTCATTCTTCTCCCCCAGAGAACACACACAAGATTGACCACAAGGCAAAAGAGGACAAATGGGTCAGGGAAAATCCATCTTGGACCTCATTCAAGTAAACTCAGGCATATAGTGAGCTGAGGCCACAGTCACATGACTGGCAAGGAGCTGGCAGAAGTGTGAGCAGGCAGGGACCAAGCCGAGGGAGCTGAATCCCTGGAGCGTTCCCTGGAACAACCACGTGGCTGGATGCAAAATGATCAGCTCATGCTCATGGTGGTTTAGCTGGTGCAGGCATCAAATCTTCCCAATCTATAGATTAGATCATGGCGGAAGGAATCCAAGTGGGTTCAGCCTTCTTGGCTTCAGATAACTGGTCTCTTCACAGCAAAACTCAAGCCAGAAGGACCTAGTATCTCTTTTCACTATGCCAGAAGAGCAAAAGAGTTGCTAATAATTAAATAAGGTGTTAGGACCTCAGTCACTTAAGCTGGATTTAGGGCAGTGCTTGAATTCCCACAGAGAGCTAGAGTCCTCTGTGGGCCCCCCAGGCAGAAGCCTAATCATCAGAATGGTGCCAGCATAGGGGGGTTGGGAGTGGGAAAAGGGAGGGGAAAGAAAAAGAAGGGAAGAAAAGGGAACTGAAAATGTGTCTTTCTGAGAATTCAGATTTACCCCCAAGCATGCCATATCCAAGTCTAAAGAAGCAAGACTAATCCCAGGCCCCACTGGTCTGAGACTGCAGATGGAGGAAACCTTGACCAGCAGGATTGGTTTGAAGTTTGGAGGAACTGAGACTCCACATAGAAAGCATCAGTGAGTCTAATTCAGAGGAGCAAGGGTGGAGGGGAGTAGTCAGAATCTGTTGACCCCACTGTAGGAAAAGCCCTTGTCCCTGTACTTGTATCTCAAGATATCAAGCTAAGAGATCATGAGCTCAGTAGCCAAGTTGTATAGACAAAAATGAAAAGGGATCTTGGTTTCCAATTGTGCGATTGCCACTACTTGCTCTACAGCTCCTGGCAGATCACTTGGCTTCTCTGATCCTTGGTTTACCTGTGAGGGACAAGCCCCTAGACTGCAAGGGTCTTGTCTGATGTACTCATTCTCTTTATATCAAAGACCTAGCAGAGGGACGTCCCTGGTGGTCCAGTGGTTAAGAATCCACCTTGCAAAGCAGGTGACAGGGATTCAATCTCTGGTCAGGGAACTAAGATCCCACATGCTGCGGAGCAACTAAGCCCACGTGCTGTAACTCCCGAGCCTGTGTGCCACAACTACCGAAGCCCACGTGCTCTGAAGCCCACACACCACAACTAGAGAGTCTTCATACTGCAACGAAAGATCTGCATGACGCAATGATGATCCCACAGGATGCAACAAAGACCCGAAGCAGACAAATAAATAATACATTAAAAAAAAAAAGACCTAGCACACAGTAAGAGCTTAATAAATATTTGCTGAATTAACTAATTAATTACACTCCTTGGAAGGCTATGAGAATCAAACATTAGACTTGAGTGTTAGAAGTCACAGAGATCTTAGTTAAGATAATGCTACAGAATCTTAACCACATGGAGGTCTGATCATCAAACTGAAATGGACTAAAGCCTGCCAATGGGCAGGAAGCTACTGTCCTGCCTTCTCTCTGTGTCTGAAGCAAGGGATTTGCCTTCCTTCCCCGAGGTGGACATGGCCCTAAATTACCTGTTGTTTAGTTGTTCAGTCATGTCCAACTTTTTGCAATCCATCAGGCTCCTCTGTCCATGGGATTTCCCAGACAAGGATACTGGAGCGAGTTGCCATTTCCTTCTCCAGGGGATCTTCCCAACCCAGGGATCAAACATGGGTCTCCTGCATTGGCAGGCAAATTCTTTACCACTGAGCCACCTAAAACATAGTGAAGGACTTAAGGGTGGTGAAAACCTCTGGAACTGAGAGTAAGCTTAGTGGTGCTCTCTATTGAGAGGAACCAGAAAGAACATAAGGGCCAGCAAGGGCGCCATTGGATGTCTTTTTTATTACTTTTCATTATGGATTAGAGATTTCTATGCAACAGAAGAGGCTGATAAGAGGTGGAAAAGATAATAACAATTTCTTATCTATAGTGTCTTTGTTAAATCTCTTAATCAATGAACTTGAGATGTCACCTCACTTGCTCTTGTGGGGCCACTTGGCTTCATGAGGGTAATAAATTTCCCAAGTCTCTGCAAGCTGAATTAATTTCTCTATATGACCTAGAAGTCCATGTCTAAAGGCAAAAGGATCACAACTGCCCTGGAGGTCCAATGGTTAAGACTCCAGGCTCCCAGTGCAGGGGGCACAAGTTTGATACCTGGCTAGGGAAATTAGGTTCCACATGCCATGCATGCCATGCCAGCCAAAAATAATAAAAATTTTAAAAACAAAGGGAAGGGGATCCTTTGACAAGTAACAGAGATAAGGAAGAGAACATCCATGGAAGAACATCCACCTGCACCAGATCACCCCAGGTGCTCATGAAAATGTTGATGGTAAGTCTTCACCCCAGCTCCACTAAATCACGCTGTCCAGGGAGAGGATGAAGAAAGAGTAGGAAGGATGTGCAGTGCCCCCTTGGTAGAAAGTTAGAAAAGGGTCCAGAAAGACCTGTGCATAAGGAAGTTCCAGCCAAATAGAGTGCTATCTAAAACAGACTAACTAGAGATGCAAGCCTCTTTTGAGCCCACTCTAGGTCAAGCAGAGATACTGAAAGGAAGTGAAGTGAAGTGAAAGTCACTCAGTCATGTCCGACTCTTTGCGACCCCATGGACTATACTCTGCCAGGTTCCTCTGTCCATGGAATTCTCCAGGTAAGAATACCGAAGTGGGTTGCCTTGCCCTCCTCCAGGGAATCTTCCCAACCCAGGGATCAAACCCACATCTCTTATGTCTCCTGCTAGTGGTTCTTTATGACAAGCACCGCCTGGGAAGCCCACTGATAGCAGAAAGAGGCTTCTTATTTGCCATGTTGATGGGGTCCATGGGTGGGTCTGCATAGTCTTAAGGTTTTTCTTCAATTGCTACAAACTCAAGAGGAATGCTGCTCTGGGCAAGCTTTCCCCTGCTGTCACTTCCCACAACTCTAACTCAGATTTGCTGAGACTGACAGAGTTGCCAGAGGAGCCAGCCCAGCTGTCTGGTACCTGTAGTTGAAAATAATCTTCAGCGTTTTCCAGGCTGACTTCTGAATATCTGCAGCTCTAATTGATGAGTAATCTTCATGATGTTATATGAATGTAAAAACAACTACCTCAAGAATGCATTGGGTCTGGGACTTCCCTGGTTTCCCAGTGGATAAAAATCTGCCTGCCAGTGAAGGGGACACAGGTTCAATCCTTGGTCTGTGATGATCCAGCAACTAAGCTCCTATGCCACAACTACCAAAGCCTAGAGCCTGTGCTCCAAAACAAGAGAAGATATCGCAACAAGAAGCCTGAGCACTGTGGCTAGAGAGTAAACCCTGCTTGCCACAACTAAAGAAAGCCTGAGCACAGCAATGAAGACCCAGCACAGCCAAAAATAAATTTAAAAAAAGAATATGTTTGGCCTTCCCTGGTAGTCCAGGGGTTAAGACTCTGCGCTTCCACTGCAGGGGGCTCAGGTTCCATCTCTGGTCAGGGAACTAAGATCCCTGCAGGCCAAGAGGCATAGTCAAAAAATTAAATTAAAAAAGAAAAAAGATTATTGCCCCGGCTGCTGTCTGCAAAGCCTGCTCATATTGTTGTTGGCACCTGCTGACCCCAGCTCATCCAATCTCTCCCCTCCAGGGGCCACAACCTACCTGTGCTTTGAGCCACTAGGTACCACATCTTTGTCTATTTACTAAAAGATACCCTAAAAAACAGTTTGAACCTAGAGAATAACAAGGGGATTTCATCACAGCTGCTTATTTTCTTTATTTCTTTTTCTTGGGGATTTCTCTGCTTCAGCCACCTCAGGGGGCAGGTACAACAAAACGACAGAAATGAAAACACTGAGCCACATTAAAATGCTCTAGCAGCAACTGCCAAATCCTAAGCCTTTGGAGAATAAGCTGATGGAAAGTACACCTGTCCCTCTGCTAGCGACACAGAGTGTAGGCTCAGATTGATGGTTCTGGGCTTAAGCCCAGGAGTTTAATGATAATGATGATGATAATTATTATAATAATAACTAACTTTTATTGAATGCTTTCTATGTGCCAGACACAGGACCGTGCATCATGTGTGTATATCTATACCTATAAAATCTCATTTAATTCTTTCTGAAGTCCTGTGATGCAGTAATATTATTACCTCCATCTTACAGAGGAGGAAATTGAGGAACAGAGGGTTTCAATAACTTGAAGAGAAACCCAACTCAAACTCGCTTCCTCCAAGGAGATGTGTTGGCTCATAGAACTCAGAAGATGGAGTGGAGTCATGTTAGACATGGTTTCAAGCACATCTGGAATCAGGGGCTCGAGTGATGTCTCTGAGGAACTTTGTCAACCTCTCTGTCTCTAAGTTCTACTTCCCTCTCAGTATTGACTTCATTCTTGGTCCCTACGGTGGGGCTTCCAGATAAACACGTTGAACTCCAGGTTTACCTAATCCAGCACCGTTGAAGCTATGCCTGACAATAGGCAAAGTACTGATAAACTTAGAAGAACTCTTTAATCCTTGTTCTCAAGTCAGCCAGACCCACACACCCAACCATGTCACTTACTCCCTTCCTTAAAACTCACCCTGCCCTTTGTTGTCACCCACAGGATAAAATGGAATCTCTTTAGCAGCCTCACCCCCACCTCCCGATCTGGTCTTGTGGGTCTCTCACTTCACTCTCCATGACCCTCCGGCAGATGCTCTGTGTTCCTGGCAGGCAGTAATACTGACACCTCCTGGATGTTCTCTTTGTTGGGGGGGCAGCGATGCTGGGTCTTCCTTGCAGAGGGCAGGTTCTCTAGTTTCAGAGCACAAACTCTAGAGCACGTGAGCTCAGTAGCGGCGGCACTCGGGCTTAGCCGTCCCGCAGCATGCGGGATCTTCGTTCCCTGACTAGGGATGGAACCTGTGTCCCCTGCTTTGGAAGGCAGATTCTTAACCACTGGACCACCAGGGAAGTCCCTGGATGTCCTTTTACACCTCCATGCCTTTGTTCCTGTTGTTTCATTGACCTGCAGAACCATATGAAAGTGTTAGTTGCTCAGTCATGTCCAACTCTTTGTGACCCCATGGAGTGTAGTCCGTCAGGCTCCTCTGTCCATGGAATTTCCCAGGCAAGAATAGTGGAGTGGGTTGCCATTTCCTGCTCCAGAATCATATACCTACTTCTGATTCCTCCTGGAAAATACTTATTCATCTTTAGAAATTCAAATCAAGTCTTTCTTCCTCCATAAAGCTTTTCCTGGAACTCAAGGTATGGGTGATCTCTTCCTTCATAGCTCCCTCATTCCCCTTGTTTGTACCATTTTATAGCTGAACATGTTTAATTGCATTGAAAATGATCTCCTGTTTTTTTTCTATCAGATTAGAGCCCCTCAAAGGCAGAAATCATGTCCTCCTTATTTACAGAACCCTAGTACCTAGTACACAGCCAGCACACACCATGGTAACATTCAATGAATGTTTGTTGAATTATTGGACGGATGGGGTAGACGATTAACACGATATGATTATCAGGGTAACTGCTCTTGTGATATAAGGAGGTTAAATCCTGATCTAAGAGTACAACCCCTCCCAAAAGAAAAGGAAGGAAGGTTAACACATTAGTTAAGAGCGTGGGTTTTGGAATAAAAATCTGGATTTGAATTCTGTCTCTGCTGCTTGCTGTGCCTCAGTATTTAACTACACATATGTGGGCTAAGTCCCATCAATTACATCTGACTCTTTGTGACCCCATGGACAATAGTCCGCCAGGCTCCTCTGTCCATGGGATTCTCCAGGCAAGAATACTACAGTAGATTGCCGTGCCCTCCTTCAGGGGATCTTCCCCACCCAGGCATCAGACCCACATCTCTTACACCTTCTGCATTGACAGGTGGGCTCTTTACCACTAGCACCACCTGGGAAGCCCATACTCAACTACAGCGAATCTCAGTTTCCAAATTTGGACACTAAGACTAGGAATATCTGCCACATGGGTCACTGTGTAGGTTAAGTAAGATAATATACACTTGAAGGAAAACAGAGGAAGTTGTGCTATTTAGTTGGCACTAGAAATTCTGTTAAGATGAGAATTGTGTTTGCTCAGAAGCTCCCCTGACAAGGAGCTTAGGGTAGGAGATGGGGCCACTAGAAGTGAAAGTTGCTCAGTCGTGTCCAGCTCTTTGCAGCCCCATGGAATTCTCTAGGCCAGAATACTGGAGTGGGTAGCCTTTCCCTTCTCAAGGGTATCTTCCCAACCCAGGGATCAAACCCAGGTCTCCCTCATTGCAGGTGGATTCTTTACCAGCTGAGCCACAAGGGAAGCCCAAGAATAATGGGGTGGGTAGCCTATCCCTTCTCCAGCAGATCTTTCCAACCCAGGAATCGAACTGGGGTCTCCCACATTGCAGGCGGATTCTTTACCAACTGAGCTATAGGGGAAGCCCAGGGACCGTGAGAGGTGTTGCTGAAATATCAGCAAGGAAAAGGAAAATGTTTTTCAAATGAAACTGTGTATTTTGGAATAACTTTAGATTTAGAGAAAAATTGTAAAGAGAGTCCAGAGAATCCCCGTACACCCTTCACCCAGTTTCCCCCAATGTTTACATCTTACACAAGACATTTGCCAAAACTGAGAAATTAACACAGTACAGTGCTATTCACTAAACTTTGGATTTTACTCAGATTTCACCAGTTTTCTACTAATGGCCTTTTTCTGTTCCAGGATCCAGTCCAGGCTACCAGATTGCATTTGGAAATTACTTTTCATTCATAGAGGAGAGGAAAATTATGGCAGTTTCAAAGCAAGCCAGGATGGGTTGGGGAGGAGAAAGAGAGAGAGGAATGGGAGTGAGAGATGGAGAAGGAAACAAGAAAAGGGGGGGGAGAGGAGAGAGAGCGAGCTTCTCCAATCGCGCTGTGTGGGCCGCTCGCTTTGAGTCCCTCTGCATCCTACACTCCGACTGTGTGAAGGCTGACATGAGAAGTCACAGCTGTGCAAAGGGAGGAAGTGCCCTGAATTTCAGGTCTGGGACGATCTAGTGCAAAAGGAAGGACAGAGAAGTCTGAAAGCAGATTTGACCTTGGAAGCACACATCTCCAGATGCAGAAATCTGCAGGAGGAGTTCAGATTTCTAGAGGCTGCAGAGTAGGCTGGGTGGGGAGAAACCAGTTTTATCGATATCTCGAGGGACAGGAAGACCCCCTCCCTGTTGGCATCTGCCTGATATGGTAGTAACTCAAAATGCTCATTATTGGTATTATTAATCTAATCCTCACATCCCTTCTTTTTTCATTTTTTAATTTTTGGCCATGCAGCATGTGGGATCTTAGTTCCCCAGGGATCGGACCCATTCCCCCTGTATTGGAAGTATAGAGTCTTTACCACTGGATCGACAGGGAAGTCCCTCAGATCCCTTCTTAAGGAGTGAACCTTAGCTATCAACTCAACCCCTCAAAGCAGACTCTATTAGGTAAGAGTCTGCTCCACTCTATCTCCACTCTTGATTCAGGCTCTTCCACTTAACATCACCTACTAGAGACTTCATGCAGACCACAATGGATTCACCACCAAGAGAGCCCACTTCAAGTGTTGAACCATGTCCAGGTTACTGATAATGACCATGAGGATAACTTGTGGGTCCCCAGGGCCCAGCAACAGTGGGAAGGATGAGCTAGTGATGTGGGTAGGGTAACCAAGAACCATGATAAAAACCACAAAACCTGAACTTTCACAGGAAGATCCTGAGTTCCCCTGCCTTCTTCCTCCTCCTACAAGACATTTTCCCCCTCCCTTCCTGCATCCCAAGGTCTTCCCTGATAGCTCAGTTGGTAAAGAATCCGTCTGCAATGCAGGAGACCCTGGTTCGATTCCTAGGTCGGGAAGATCTGCTGGAGAGGGATAGGCTACCCGCTCCAGTATTCTTGGGCTTCCCTTGTGATTCAGATGGTAAAGAATCCACCTGCAATGCAGGAGACCCTGGTCCAACCCCAGGGTTGGGGAGATCCCCTGAAGAAGTGAAAGGCTACCCACTCCAGTGTTCTGGCCTGGAGAATTCCATGGGCTGTATAGTCCATAGGGTTGCAAAGAGTCGGACACAACTGAGAAACTTTCACTTTCACTTTCCTACATCCCCACTTTGCCCTAGGACCAGGTCCAGGAGTAACCTGAAGAGCTGGCTGACTCTCTTCACTAGAGCGATGCAAGCGAGGGGTAGGCAGAGGACGCTGCCAAAGAGGCCAGTGTCAGAGACTGAATTCCAAGAGCAGGAGCCAAGGGCACCAGCTCTAAATCAGTCATTCTTTTTTCTTTCACTGAATTGATCAGTATCCTGAGTGTCATGTAAGAATATTAATAATCCTCTGCATTCTAAAGTGCTTTTACATCCATTATTCAGAGAAGTATGTAGGGTGTGCCCATTTTACAGATGGAGAATCCATGTCTCAAAAGGGTAAGGGGGGGACTTCCCTGGTGGTCCACTGGTTAAGACTCTGCACTTCCACTGAAGGGGGCTTGGGTTTGAATCCCGGTCAGGGAACTATTAATAGATCCCACACGTGAAAACTAAGAGTTCACATGCTAAAACCAAAATGATCCTGCATGACTCAATGAAGATGGAAGATCTTAAGTGTCACAATTAAGACTCAGCACAGCCAAATAAATAAGAATTTTAAAAAAGACTGCATTTCAAAAAGACTGCATTTCCATTGCAGCCACTGTAAGGGGATGGGCTCAGTCCCTGGCTGGGGAAGTTCTGCATGCCAAATGGTAAGGTCACAAAATTTTTTTAAAAAGTTAAGAGATTGCTCAAAGGCCGCCCAGTTAACCAGAGGATTTGAGACCTTCTAGAAGTTGGTCGCTCCCTCTTGGACCCAGGTGCCCCTGTGAGCTGCCGTCACTGATGATTCCCTGAAAAGAGTGACTTCTAGTCCCTCAGCAGAAAGCAGGAGAGCTCAGAATCAGAACATAGAGACATTCATAGATGTCAACATTTTAGCTTTAACAAATTTATTTGAAAGCACATTTCTCCAAAACAATTTATTCCTAAACAGTTAAAGCAACAAAGTGGTGGGGAGAGACAGTTGTCAAAAAATGAATTGAACAGACAGGATAACAGACAGGTTAAGGGGAATAATTAGAGGCTTTTTTCCTTGTTATTCAACAGCTTCTTTTTCAGGCCTGTCAATCACTGTTTATCACACTTGAACCAAAACAATGATTTTTTTTTTTCCTTCTCTGAGGCCAAGAGGACCTACTGGGGAGATAGTCACTAACACTGAGGCAGAACCAGCATGACATATAGGCTGGAGCTGGGCAGCTTAAAAGTGTTCACAGCAACATGGAAACAAGGAGGCCTATGCCAGTGGGAATGGCCCATGCCAGTCGCCAATAATACACCTGGCAGAAGGGGAAGCAGACATTTTCCAAGCTCCTACTATGGGCTGGCATTCTTCATTAAAACTTCTCAGCAACCCTGCCAGATAGACATTCTTATTCCCACTTCAAAGATAAAAATGCTGAGGCTCAGTGATGTTAAAAAGCACACACACAAAATAAACTGCACAAGGCTAAATCAAGAAAATCCAATGCCAATTAAACTGCATGTCCATTTTTGCAACTTAAGATGAGTGTCAGAATCCCAATAGTAGGCTGTGGGTCAAGCAAGTCCCTGTCCTACTGGGACTCTGGGGACTAAGGCAGAGCAATCAACCTGGTTCCAGATAAGGGATGAGGCAGAGGAAGAGCAACTATTGAACTCAGGGGCTGGGGGCTGGGAAGGGGGCTCACTCTTAGCAAGCTAGGTACCTAACTCAGGTGACAACACAGCCACATGCAAATCCTGCCAAATGAAGCCCTGGACCTTTGCATGGAGCTTAGCTATTGACCCATCTTGGAAGAACTGAGCATAATAGAGGAAGTGAATAGAGTGTTAAGGGAGCACAGAGGGGAAGAATGTGATCCAAGATGAGCAGAGAAGACTCTCTAGAGGAAGGGATAACTGAGTTGAGTGGTAGCCATGTGAAAGTGGAGGAGAGGAAAAGAGAAGAGAATTCCCAGCAGGGAAGACAATAAGCAAAGACACATGCGCCAGTAAGAGCATGAGGGAGGGAGAAAACTATAGCTGGATGTAACCTGAGTGAAAAACTAGAAGGAAGAAATGATCACTCATAGGCAATAGCTTATCACTGTTAACTTCAACGGGATGCTTACCACATGCCTGGTATGTCTAAGATGTTTACATGTATTATCCATTCATTTGTTCCACAGGTATTTATTGAACACGACAAGGGTGGGCTATATGACACGCAGGGCTCAGTACAGGGTGAAAATGTGGGGGCCCTTGTTCTAAAGCAAGAAGATTTTTACTTTCCTCTGTGGCTTCTCTCTCCACTGTCATGGTATCTTTTTCACTTGCTGTTTAATGTTGCATTCTTGAAGCAAAGACGTACTAGCAGCGCAAGCACAGACCATCGCAAGTGCCCCATGCCCCATCCTGATGTAATAAAGTGCGAGCGCGCAGCCATTATAGCGCTGCCGTTATCGCGAGGTTGGAGGTCCCGCTCTGCCAACAGTGAGCTTGGAAGTGGTCCTCTTGGCAGAGAGTGGGGTGAGAGGTGGATCTCAGCCTTCTCTCCTGAGCCCTTCAGGCCCTCTGGTGTCGGGCCAGCAGGTGAACTTCAGGGGCCAGTTACAGGCTAAAGGCTATATCCTGCAGAGATCCAGAGCTCTCACCACAGCTGCCCCTGGGCAGGCACAGGCCTTGAAGTAACAGTGAACCTCTCCCCCATCCCCAGCTCCAAGACATAATGGTAGCAGCAGTAGCGGTCTCCATGGTTTGCCGTCCATGGAGGCCTCAGCAACTGGAGTATATGGACACTGCTATTAAGGCAAAGCTTCAACCAGCTTCAGTCTCTGTACAAGTTTCAAAAATTGATCCAACTTAGATCAACTGTGGCCAAGTGCTAGAGAATCCGCCTGCCAATACAGGAGACTCAGAAGACGTGGGTTCGATCCCTGGGTAGGGAAGATCCCCTGGAGTAGGAAATGGCAGCCCACTCCAGTATTCTTGCCTGGAAAATTCCATGGACAGAGAAGCCTGGCGGGCTATAGTCCATAGGGTCACAAAGAGTTGGACGCAAGTGATGAGCACATGAACTCAAGCACTTAAAGTTCAATATTGCTAGACATTAGACAAGAGGTGGCCAGAGGTCAGAGTTAAATTACAAGGACATTACACATCATCTCTTCTGATCCGCCTCTGTGGTTGGGGCTAGTCTCAAAGAAGGGGAGTTGTTGTGAGCTGGGAATTCACCTGATTGGTATTTGTTTACAACATGTATTCCTATAGATCCCCTACGAATGATTCTCTGCAGTTTAAAAACCTGAGAGCCAGCTGTATCTGGTTATCTGGCTCCCTCAGGGATGACGGCTGGGCAGGATCTGAGAATGGGCTCTGAGGATGTCACCAGCTGAGATCTGCCCCTGCAGCTGGGCCTGGGCACTGCTGGGAGGATCCAGACTGCCTGCTGGACCAACACCCTCAGGCAGGATAACCAGCCCAGGTTTGGATCTCGTTTCCCTTAGCCAGAGCCTAGACCTCAGAGGACAAAAGTTGAGCCTCTTTCTTGTCAGAACAGAGAACAACATTTGTCTTGGTGGAGATTTATAGGAATGTGGTGAACTGACTGTGACCTGACTTCAAAAGACCTGACACCAGGAAGACTGCAACAACTAACCCTGCCCCTCTCTCCCCTTTCTTATAAGAGGGCTTTGCTTTAAGCTTTCAGGGAGTTGGGGGTTTTTTTAAGGCATGAACCGCCCGTCTCCTTGCATGGTTCTGCAATAAACCTTTCTCTGCTCCAAACTCTAACATTTTGATATTGTTTGGTCTCGCTGTGTGTCAGGAACACAGACTTGCATTTGATCACACTGAGCCTTGGGCCATGGGCACATACATGTCTGACTCTGCGACCTTCTCCGTGTCCATGCCAAAATCTCCTCTGGGGCCCAAGGTGGCAGTAGTTGCTGGGTAAGGGAGGAGGAGCAGGTAGGTAAGAAATCATTCCAAAGATGTGAGGAGCAGCAGAGGTGGGATCACATGTGAATTGGGGTTCCAGACTCCAAGAGCATGCTCCATTGTCCCATCAGACCTGACTTATAAAAAACAAAAATAATTTCAAGACTGCAACCACAGAGCACTAAACTCCAGTTGCACAGGCTCTCCCTTCTGAGAGTGGGCCCTGTGAAACCGTACTGGTTTTAGCCTGTGAAGCCGTCCTTGAAGTATTATCATATAGCAGTGTTAGTTGTGAATCGTGTTTGACTCTTTGCAACACCATGGACTGTAGCCCACCAGGTTTCTCTGTCCATAGGATTTTCCAGGTAAGAATATTAGAGTGGATTGCCATTCCCTTCTCCAGAGGATTTTCCCAACCCAGGGATTGAACTCGGGTCTCCTGCATTGCAGGCAGATTCTTTACTGTCTGAGCTACCTATATGTTAGTTCTATTCTTGACTCTAGGATATAGCAGTGGACAGAACAGAATAGATATAAGTTCCACTGTCTTGCAACATACATTCAAGTGTGTGTGTTGCGGGGGGTAGGGGGAGGAAACCAGCAAAATAAATAAAGCAAATAGATGGTATGTTCAATGGTGATAAATACGATGGAGGAAGTGAGGCAGGAAGACGGCATAATGGTGCTGGAGAATGTGCATTTTTTAAAAGGGAAGTTATAAGCTCACGAAGAAGGTAATTTTTGAGCAAAGATTTGAAGGAAGTAAGAGAATAAAGAGCATAGGAAAGAGAACATTCCAAGACAAAAGCGAAAATATAGAGACCTTGAATCAAAAGTATTCTTGGCTTGTTCAAGAAGGCCGTGTGATTAGAATACGACAAATGAGGGGAAGCTGGTAGATGAGGTCAGAAAAGAAACAAAAGACGCAGATCAAGTCAGGCCTTGTAAGCAGTTAGGAAGACTTGGGCTTTGGCTTTGAGTATGATGGGAACCTAGGGAGCATTTTGAGGAGAGAAGTAATATGATCTAATGTATTTTAAAAGGCTCACTCTGGCTGCTATGTGAAGATGAGATGACTGAGTTGACTGAGTTGAGCCTCAAATTTTGAGTTGGTAGCCATACAAGTGAAAGTGGAAGATAAGGACTAGAAAGACGGGGACTTCTGTGTAGTTAAGACTCCACATTTCCAATGTAGGGGAAGTGGGTTCAATCTCTGGTCAGGGAATTAAGACCCCACATGCCTTGCAGACAAAAAATTAAATTAAAAAATAAAGAGGGCTAGAAAGACAGCATGAACCAGGGACTACTGCAATAATCCAAGGGAAAGATGATGGTATCTTGGACCAGAGTGATAGCAGTGAAAAATTATCTGATCCTGGATATATTTTGAAAGGAGAATCAACATTATTGTTGTTATTTAGTTGCTGAGTCCTGTCCAACTCTTGCAACCGCATGTACGATAGCAGGCCAGGCTCCTCTGTCCTCCACTGTCTCCTGGAGTTTGCTCAGATTCATGTCCATTGAGTCAGTGATGTTATCTAATCATCTCATCCTATGCCACCTCCTTCTTTTGCCTTCAATCTTTCCCAGCATCAGGGTCTTTTCCAATGAGTCAACTCTTTGCATCAAGTGACCAAAGCACTGGAGCTTCAGCAACAGTCCTTCCAATGAATATTCAGAGTTGATTTCCTTTAGGATTGATGAATTTTCTCACAAATTAGATAAGGGTAATTTGTGCAAATGAGCAAAAATAAGGACTCAAAATGTACTCCAAGAATTTTGACCAGAGCAATTGAAAGAATGTTGCCATTAATCGAGATGGGGAAGAATATTGATGACGATGATTTTAAGAGAAAACTGGAAGTTCACTTTCAAACAGATTAAGTTAAAGAAGCCTATTAGGCTTCTAAGTAGAGATAACAAGTAGACAGTTCTATATAAGCCTAGAGTTTGAGGACAGTATATGGACTGGAGATATAAATGCAGGAATAGTTAGCATATAAATGGGAAGACTCTTGAGAGTCCCTTGGACTGCGAGGAGATCCAACCAGTCCATTCTAAAGGAGATCAGTCCCGGGTGTTCTTTGGAAGGAATGATGCTAAAGCTGAAATTCCACTACTTTGGCCCCCTCATGTGAAGAGTTGACTCATTGGAAAAGACTCTGATGCTGGGAGGGATTGGGGGCAGGAGAAGGGGATGACAGGAGATGAGATGGCTGGATGGCATCATCACTGACTCGATGGACGTGAGTCTGAGTGAACTCTGGGAGTTGGTGATGGACAGACAGGCCTGGCGTGCTGCAATTCATGGGGTCGCAAAGAGTCGGACATGACTGAGCGACTGAACTGAACTGAACTGAAATGATATCTTAACATAATGAAATTAGATGGGACCTCCAAGGGAGCTGAGTGTATGTAGAGAGATGAGGTTTAAAGACAGCTCTGAGGCACAACAACTTAAAAGTTTAGGAGGAATTATCAGCAAAGGAGACTGAGAAAGGATGGCCAATGAGATGAGAAGAAAACTGGGAGAGTGTGGTGTCCTCAAAGCCAGGGGAAGAAAGTGTTCCAAGAAGGAGAGCCTGATCCTCAGTGTTAGAGGCTGCTGACAGACCAATAGGAGGAATAAGAACTGGATTATTGACATAGAGTTGGATTTATTGACATAGAGTTCAGTAGTGACTTCAACAAGAGTAGATTCAGTGCTGTGGTTGGGGGTGAAATCATGAGTAGAGAAGGTTCAGAAGGAAAATGAACCAACTCAGTATTTTGAAAATTAATAAATAAAAGGGGGAAATCTAATATTTATCCTCTTTTTTCTCAGGTAACCAAATCATTGTTGAAGAGGAGTTTCATTTTATAGAAATATTCAGCTAGCATGTAAGGAAGGAATGGTAGAATATTATCATTTTGCAGCTCCTGATGAGTGAATGGATCTCGACAATGCTCGCCATTAGCTTTATGAAAAGATGTTTTCCTGAATAAAAAGGAACCTGAATCTGATTAAGCCTCTAGATCTAACATCAACTTGTAAAAACTACAGGGAGAGAGGAACCCACTTGGCAACACCATAGCGAAGCAATCAGAAAACTCCAGGCAATGGGAAAATCTCCAGGAAAAATGGTTCATTTCATCAACAACAACAACAAAATCACAAAAATGGGGGGTGGGGGGGCGGAAAGGGGGGAAACTTATAGATTCGGAAAGAGAGTTAAAGTTTAAAAAATTAGTGACTGACCCTTATTTAGATCTTAATTCAAACAAACTGGAGGGAAAGAATGACATTGGAAATAATTGAAATTTTTAACATTGGTTGGATATCTGATTATATTAAAAATGACTGTTGGGACTTTCCTGGCAGTCTAGTGGTTAAGACTGTACTTCAATGCAGGGGATGTGAGTTCTATCCCTGGTTGGGGAACTAAGATCCCATATGTTGCATAGCACAGTCAAAAGCTGAGAGAAAAAAAAAAAAGACTGTTAACTTCATTAGATTTGATGTAGTATTAAAGTTTGGGTAAGGCATTTTTGTTTCTTAGAGGCATGTGTTGAAATATCTACAAACAAAATATGCCTGGATTTGCTGCAAAATAACCCATGAAAAGAGATGTAAAAGAAAATGACACTTGACCAAAAATTAATAATTATTGAAAATTAGGTGATAGGTACATGAAAGTGAAAGTGAAGTCGCTCAGTAGTGTCCGACTCTTTGCAACCCCATGGACGGTAGCCTACCAGGCTCCGCCGTCCACGGGATTTTCCAGGCAAGAATACTGGAGTGGGCTGCCATTTCTTTCTCCAGGAGATCTTCCCAAACCAGGGATCGAACCCGGGTCTCCTGCACTGCAGACAGACGCTTTACCATCTGAGCCACCAGGGAAGCCCTTGGGAATATATTAAATAATTTTCATTCCTGTGTATGTCTGAAATTTTTTACTACAAAAAGTTTTTTAAAAACAGAAAAGATAAAGAAAAGAAACTAGTTACAGTAAGTACAGATAATTCTTTCAAGGAGTTTTGCCTTAAAGGGAACAAGAAAAATAAGCCAATGGCCAATACTATTTTATTTGATCCTCAATAATGATTTTTTTTTTAAGTAGGTGGCATGATTATCAACCCTACTTTGCAGATACAGAAACTAAGGTATAAGAAACTAAGAAGGTTAAGTAACTTGTATAGGGATACACAATAAATGTCAGAACTAGAATTCGAACCCAAGTAGTTAGGGTCCACAGCTCTCTTAACCACTATGCTCACTATACTAAATGCAGGGGGAGAAACAGTCAGACTCATTTTACTTCAGACTACTTTCACAGATGAGTGGCAGACAAAATCGGAGGCAAGGAAACAAGTTCAGAGGCTGCTACAAAAGCCTAGGCAGGAGATTTTGATGACCTGAACTAGAACAGTGGTAGTAGAAATGGGAGAGTAGCAAAGAGTAGCTACTGTTTTGCTAGACATGGAGAAACAACAAAAACAACTGGTAGATTCTGGTGCGGTCTGTAGATGTTTGCAAGACAGGCATAAACATGAATCACAGATTTGCAGCTTTGTTAACTAAAATAGGTGGGACAGAGAAGACAAGAGGAAAAGTAGGATAAGGTGAGACATTAGTTCATTTGGGGTATATTAAATGCTCCAGTTCTCTCCATAGGGGGAAGGATATCAGAATTGAGACCATCTCCATTTTTTGGCAGAGTTGTTCTTACCAATGCTCCTGCTGCTGCTAAGTTGCTTCAGTTGTGTCCAACTCTGTGCGACCCCATAGACGGCAGCCCACCAGATTCCCCCATCGCTGGGATTCTCCAGGCAAGAACACTGGAGTGTGTTGCCATTTCCTTCTCCAATGCATGAGAGTGAAAAGTGAAAGTGAAGTTGCTCAGTCGTGTCCAACTCTTAGCGACCCCATGGACTGCAGCCCACCAGGCTCCTCCGTCCATGGGATTTTCCAGGCAAGAGTACTGGAGTAGGGTGCCATGGCCTTCTCCGGTTCTTGCCAATAAACCTCTTATTAGTAACTACAAGTGATGGATTTCTGGTTGAGGAAGAAAACAAGTATTTAGTTCAGTTCAGTTCAGTTCAGTTCAGTCGCTCAGTCGTGTACAACTCTACAACCCCATGAATTGCAGCATGCCATGCCTCCCTGTCCATCACCAACTCCCAGAGTTCACTCAGACTCACGTCCATCGGGTCAGTGATGCCATCCAGCTATCTCATCCTCTGTCCTCCCCTTCTCCTCCTGCCCCCAATCCCTCCCAGCATCAGAGTCTTTTCCAATGAGTCAACTCTTCGCATGAGGTGGCCAAAGTACTGGAGTTGCAGCTTCAGCATCATTCCTTCCAAAGAAACCTCAGGGCCGATCTGCTTCAGAATGGACTGGTTGGATCTCCTTGCAGTCCAAGGGACTCTCAAGAGTCTTCTCCAGCACCACAGTTCAAAAGCATCAATTCTTTGGCGCTCAGCTTTCTTCACAGTCCATCCATACTTGACTACTGGAAAAACCATTGCCTTGACTAGATGGGCCTTTGTTGGCAAAGTAATGTCTCTGCTTTTAAATATGCTGTCTAGGTTGGTCATTTTTCACCAAATGTTCCTATCCTTCAGAAGAGGCAATGGAGTTAACATTTTGCCTTCAGGTTCTGGCTTGAGTATCTGACACCTGAGTTTGATTGGCAATCGTGGTGAAGAAACCACCTGCCAACACAGGAGACATAAGAGACTCAGGTTTGATCCCTGTGTCAGGATGATCCCTTGCAGGAGAGCATGTCAACCCACTCCACTATTCTTACCTGGAGAATACCATAGACAGAGGGCCTGGAGGGCTACAGTCCATAGTGTTGCAAAGAGTCAGACAGGACTGAAGTGACTTAGCACATCCATCCAAATAGGCATGATTCTACCCAGATTCTTAACTTCAGCCCTAGGTAAATTTCATGTGGCCAAGGAATACATGTTTTAAAGACAATTTCATATACAGAGGCTGCATTTCAAAGAAAGGGACACACCACCTGATACCTATGTGACACTGGGTAAATTTACTCGGCCTTTCTGAATCTTGGTTTCCCCAACTGAAAATGAGAGTAATGATTTTTGTCTCTTAAAATTAAGATGAGTCATTGGAAGTAAAGAACCTAGCAAAGGCATTTGGATGCTCAATAAATGTCGCTTTCATTACCATTCCCCTTTGTGAAGTTCTGAGGTTGTGATATCCCCATGCTCTTGGTGGTATTTATGTGTCATTATCTATGTCTAGGAAGAGCAATGGCATCAGGCCTTGACAGTCTTATCTGACGCAAGTGCATCCCATCCTGATTTAAGAATACCTCTACCCCCATTTGGAATGCATAAATTCACTAGGTAAGGCTCTTCTAGGATTGTAAGAATGACTCACACTGCTTCTGCCTGTTGTTCCACAATGGGTTGGTTCCCTGCTGGGGGTATCAGCACCGAGTGCGTGGACAGCTCCTTCCCTGACTTCCTTACTCTTAATTCTGGAACCTCCCTCTACCCGCGGTTCTGATCAAGGTTTCCTTGCCTTTCTTGCTCTTCTTACCACAGCTTTCTTTAACCACTTGAGTCAGAGTCCATAGATACGGCATTTAGCAAATCTTCAAAATTTTAGGAAATCTTGCACTGTTATCTATGGAGACTGATTCTGATATATAAGCTTATGCTTTGAAAAGAGTGTAACTTTAAAGTTTTTTACTAGTGGTCCCCTACTGGATTGAACGGAGAAGGCAATGGCACCCCACTCCAGTACTCTTGCCTGGAAAATCCCATGGATGGAGGAGCCTGGTAGGCTGCAATCCATGGGGTCACTAGGAGTCGGACACAACTGAGCAACTTCACTTTCACTTTTCACTTCCATGCATTGGAGAAGGAAATGGCAACCCACTCCAGTATTCTTGCCTGGAGAATCCCAGGGACGGAGGAGCCTGGTGGGCTGCCGTCTATGGGGTCGCACAGAGTCAGACACGACTGAGCGACCTAGCAGCAGTAGCAGCAGCAACTGGATTGAAATCAATGCCTTGTATCATTTGATTCTCTCTGTCTTTGTTTTTCATGTCTTGGGAAAATGCTTGTGTAGCTGCCTTCAGTTCAGTTCATTTCAGTCACTCAGTTGTGTCTGACTCTTTGCGACCCCATGAACCACAACACGGCAGGGCTCCCAACTCCATCACCAACTCCTGGAGTCCACCCAAACCCATGTAGCTGCCTTAGCTTTTCACAAATTACTAAGGAGTTAAGGGTGCATTCAGGGGGTCTCGATCTTCTGGACTCATACTGAGATTATATAGCTTAAGAGTATAAGCTTAAGAGAGCATATAGCTTCTTTTTCTTTTTCCCTAGAGAGAGGCATGGACTACAGAAGTAAGAGAAGAGTAACTGTTGCTATAGGAGATAGTTTTTGTTTTGTTTTAAGAAAATTGAACTGAACCATATGTATGTTAACAACTAGAGTAGATTCCTAAACATTGACTATAAAGTCAAAACATTAAAACCTGAATGTTATCTTCAGGCCTCCTTAAACTGGGGTCTTAAATCTCTTTACCTGAGTACTGGGCTAACATCAGCACTCTTGTATTGGGGTGCCTGGAAAAAGAGTCCTCCCAATTAGGACTCTCTAGGAGTAATCAATTGATACCACTTCTGGAAAGTGCATCCGTGTTTACTGTATAACTACTGTAACTACTCAGTCAGATATTTTACACATGTCATCTCATCAAGTCCTCTCAGCAGCCCTGGGAGGCAGCATTCATATCCCCTTTACAGATACAGTCAGTCAGTCAGTTCAGTAGCTCAGTTGTGTCCGACTCTTTGTGACCCCATGAATCCCAGCATGCCAGGCCTCCCTGTCCATCACCACCTCCCGGAGTCCACCCAAACCCATGTCCATTGAGTTGGTGATGCCATCCAACCATCTCATCCTCTGTCGTCCCCTTCTCCTCCTGCCCTCAATCTTTCCCAGCATCAGGGTCTTTTCCAGTGAGTCAGCTCTTCGCGTAAGGTGGCCAAAGTATTGGAGTTTCAGCTTCAACATCAGTCCTTCCAATAAACACCCAGGACTGATCTCCATTAGGATGGACTGGTTGGATCTCCTTGAAGTCCAAGGGACTCTCAAGAGTTCTCCAACACCAGAGTTCAAAAGCATCAATTCTTCTGCACTCAGCCTTCTTCACAGTCCAACTCTCCCATCCATACATGACCACAGGAAAAATCTATAACCTTGACAGATACAAATGGAAGCTAAAACTTGAGAAGAGGTTATAACTTACTCAAGACCACTCAAGGGATAGCAAGTTTTAACAGTCATCTATCTGTGGCCTCCGGTACTCCAATAAGGCAAATGGTTCTGATGGTATAATAGGGGCTGACTGTGGGACACAGGGTTGCTAGTTCCAGGATAAAAGTTCAGAGGTAGTCTTCACATTCATGAGCCAGTGCTTCTCAAAGTTTGTCCTAAAAAGCACAAGCTGATGCTAAAACAGCTGCATCAGAATCATTGGTGGGCATGTTAAGAATGCAAATACATAGACCTTGTTCCCAAATATTCTAATTCAGTAGGTATAGAACACAGCCAAGGAATCTAAATTTTTAAAGATTTCTAGGGGATTCTCGTGCACTGACAGATCTGGGAACCACTGCTCTTGGCAACCTTTATTCCCTCTTCTGCTTGTAGTTATAAAATAATCCTCAGGAATTCAGAGCCAAGGCACGATTCTGAAGGAGGAACTACAGTCCCCATGGAAATGATCACACACAGCACTTGGAAATTGGTTAGGGGAGTCGGACACGACTGAAGTGACTTAGCAGCAGCAGCAGCAGTGGTTCTCAATCAGAAAATGTGTGTCAATACCAGGAACACTTTCTCAACACCAACACACTCGCTTCAGTTGAGAACTACTGCATATTTGATGAGCCTAGAAATAAACTTGTTGGAGGTAAGAGATAACTGTTTCCTCAGGGCTTAACGTAACCTCCTCAGGACTAGAGCAGAGCAGCCACTACATTCTCCACCATCTGGTGTATCTTCTAGGAGCGTTTCTAATTTCTCTCCAGGGAACTTCCCATGTGTTCCCCCACTACAACTTAAGGGGTTTGCACTTAAGTGGAGGTTCTTCCTGGGCTTTTCTAGATAGGGGGCTGATGCTTCCTCCTTTTGGTTTTAAGTGTCCTCGGACTTGTTGGCTGCACACTGAAGGAGGTCTAAGCTCAACTGGGTAAAAACAGCAGGCACATCCATGTCCTGTGAGAGTAGTGAGGACCAAGGTGAACTGTCTAAAGGAAGATGCTTCTTCTTAATTACAATCAATTCTTGTCATACAGAACTTCTGGGTTTTTGTTTTTTTTTAACATCAGGAATCAGGATTCCTAAATATTGGTTCAAATTAAAACTTTAAAATATCAATTGGACCAAACAAAAGATTTCTGGAGACTTCCCCGGTGGTCCAGTGGTTAAGAATTCATCTTGCAATGCAGAGGGCACAGGTTCAATCCCTGGTCAGAAACTAAGATTCCACATGCCTCGGAACAATTAAGCCCAGGCACTTCAGCTACTGAGCCCACGCGCCGTAACTAAAGAGTCCGTGCGCCGCAAGAAAAGATCCCAAGCGATGCAACTGAGATGTGGCAAATAAATAAATTTTAAACAATACTTAAAAAAAAAAAAAGATTTCTGTAGGCCACATCTGGCCAGATTACAAACTAAACCCAGCAGAAAATAATCCCTTCCTGATTTTTGGCTGACTTGAGAGCAGACGGTGATACCTGTCCATATCTGTCAAAGGAATCAATTTTATTTTGGAAACTGCAGTTCTAAAGCACTCAGTTACCCCATGCTGGCCACCTGTCAAGGTGAAGCTATGAAGGTGGCCTTCGGTTTTAAGGAGAAAGATTGAGGGAGAAGGGCTGGAACAGAGATTGTCACCAGACATGTTCTGGTTGATTGTGCTATAGCATCCTTGGAGTTTGTATGGTTTTTCTTTCCCTTTTAAAATTGAAATACAGTTGATTTACAATGTTGTGTTAGTTCCAGGAGTGCAGCAAAGTGAATCAATTGCACACATCCATGTATCCACTTTTTTAAAGATTATTTTCCCATATAGGTCATTATAGATTACTGAGTGGGGTTCCTTGTGCTATACAGTACATCCTTGTTTATCTGTTTTGTCTACAGTACTGTGTATGTTCCCCTTCATGGATCACAGCCTTGTCACGGAGAAGGGGCTCATGTAACTCACTGAAGGTATGAGGCATACTTCGCGGGGCCATCCAAGATGGACGGGTCATATGAAGAGCTCTCACAAAATGTGGCCCACTGGAGGAAGAAATAGCAACCCACTCCCTTATTCTTGCCTAGAGAATCCCATGGCTGGTATGAAAGGCAAAAAGATATGATACCAGAAGATGAGTCCCCCAGGTGGGGGGCCAATTTATCCCTCCCTCTACTCAAAGGAGCTTATTGATATGCTGATAGGCAAAATTCCACTGCTAAAAACCACTCATAAATTACTATTGTCTATTCCAAAAGATCAAGTGGGCAACTCAACGCTGTTAGAATGCCAGCAGTTACACTGGCTTCTTGTCTTCCTGCATATCCTCCAAATCTCCCATGGAAAAGAATCATCTCCACTCCAGTGAGTACCACCCTCTGCAATTGGAACAACCCAAAGTGGTCTTTGCATTCTGCTTATCTCACTAATCTCAATTCCAAGGGAGTTGGGGGTATTTGACCACTTGTATAGGAGATTCATATTGAAAAGCAGAGACATTATTTTGCCAATAAAGATCTGTCTAGTCAAGGCTATGGTTTTTCCAGTGGTCATATATGGATGTGAGAGTTGGACTGTGAAGAAGGCTGAGTGCTGAAGAATTGATGCTTTTGAACTGTGGTGTTGGAGAAGACTCTTGAGAGTCCCTTGGACTGCAAGGAGATCCAGCCAGTCCATTCTGAAGGAGATCAGCCCTGAGATTTCTTTGGAAGGAATGATGCTGAAGCTGCAACTCCAGTACTTTGGCCACCTTATGCGAAGAGTTGACTCATTGGAAAAGACTCTGATGCTGGGAGGGATTGGGGGCAGGAGGAGAAGGAGACGACAGAGGATGAGATGGCTGGATGGCATCACTGACCCGATGGACGTGAGTCTGAGTGAACTCCGGGAGTTGATGATAGACAGGGAGGCCTGGCGTGCTGCTGCGATTCATGGGGTCACAAAGAGTCGGACACGACAGCGACTGAACTGAACTGAAAGGAGATTCAACCTGTCTTTTTATTCTCTACCACCACAAGACAACCTGTCTTTTTTCTGCACCACAAGTGTGACTGCGCTCTCATTCTCCTTCCTTCACTTTCTAAAACCGTTTAGTCAGTCTTTCCTGATGCAAAGAAATAATTATAGGGGGTTAGGAGGAAATCAGTCATCAAGGGACAGATATTCTTTTTGCCTTGCAGCTCTCACTTCCTCCAGTCCTCATCTTTACCACTTTCTGGTGGGTGAGAACTCTGCTGGGTAAATGCCTTTCCTGAGAAAGAAAGCCTCAACTAGGTGGGTGGTTCTGAAACAAAAATAGTGGCAAAGACCTGGCTGATGGAGAAGTATCCAAGGAAGTTTTGGGGGATGGCCCTGTATTTTCATAAGCAGCTGGGCTCCAGATTCATAGATTAAAGCCTCAGTTCCTTTTTTTAAAAAAATATTAATTTGGCTCCATTGGGTCTTTGTTGCAGCACACACAATTTTTGTTGTGGCGCATGGACTCTCTAGTTGTGGAGCGTGGGCTCTGGAGCCCATGGGCTCAATTGCTTTGAAGCATGTGGAATCCCAGTTTTCTGACCAGGGATTGACACTCTGTCCCCTACATTGCAAGGTGGATTCTTAACCACTGGACCACTAGGGTCCCAAAAGGCATAGTTCCTTTGACACAAGAATCTGTGTGTTTCAAGTTTCCAGCCACAGTCAGTGGCTCACTTGAGGTATATGAAAGTTCTCACAAGTATTTTGGAGGAGGATGAAGATTTTCAGAATCTCCTCTGCAGTTTATCCAAAATGCTCATACTTGTCCTCTCCAGCCACTCCAACCCTCTAGTTTATCAGAGTTGGCAGTGGAGTAAGGAGTCAACCATGCACAGTTCAGAAAAATTCCCTAGGTGATTTTTATTCTCGACTCTTTTCTCTCCCATGGTGCCCTCACCTCTAGACCTAATTGAGAACCATTGAACTGAGAATTGCCCAGCCCCTTGGGTTACTTTGGGAGTATTGTGGATACATGAAGTCTATAGATGAGGTGCCTGTTAACACACACATAACTTGAACCTTAAATAAGACAATGATGGGATTAGACATATGCATAGTTACCTGAAGGAGAAGGGTGACTCCACTGTGTAGTTGAAGGTATTAACCATCCTAAGTGAATGAAGTGAAGGTCGCTCAGTCATGTCCAGCTCTTTGCTACCCCATGGTCTATACAGTCCATGGAATTCTCTAGGCCAGAATACTAGAGCCGTTAGCCTTTCCCTTCTCCAGGGAATCTTCCCAACCCAAGGAGCAAACCCAGGTCTCCCACATGGCAGGCGGATTCTTTACCAGCTGAGCCACAAGGGAAGCCCAGTCCTAAAGAATGTGTCAGATTGAATGGGGAGGTTGTGCAGAGGAAAGAGAAATTGTCAATCAAGATAACATAGATGAAAGAAAGTTGCTGAAGTAAGGATTGGTAGTGCCCATCGCCAAGGGAGCCTCAACAATCAGACCTGGTCCATCATGGGCTATTGATAAAAGCATCTCTGTCATGAGAAGGAAGAATCAGGCCACCTAAGTCACCGTCAGCTATTAGCCCTTGCCCAGTGACTCAGTGGGTAAAGAATCTGCCAGCAGTGCAGGAGCTGCAGGAGACGTGGTTTCGATCCCTGGGTCAGGAAAATCCCCGGGAGGTGGAAATGGCAACCCATTCCAGTATTCTTGCTGGGAAAATCCCATGGGCAGAGGAGCCTGGTGGGCTACAGTCCTTGGGGTTGCAAAGAGTCGGACACAGCTGAGTACACACAACAGCAACAGTCTATTACCCCCAGAGCTAATTCTTTGCTCTTTCAAGTGATTGTCTGAGCTCCTGTTTTATAGGTTGAGAAAGTTCTGGTCTGTATTTCTAGTCCTTGAGACAGTGGTTTTCATGGTAAATGGCTTTTGATTAAACACAGTGTGACATTCCATGACACTTGATTGTAAGGTCCTGCCTGATATGTCTCAAACTGACTTTTCAACCAACAGTGACATAATAGCCCTTTTAAACGGACGATTCTTTTTTAAAAATGTGAAATTCATATAGCATAAAATGAACCATTTTGAACTGAACAATTAAGTGGCACGTAGCACACTCATAATGTTATACAACTACAGTCTCTACCTTCTAAAACATTTTATCACCCCCTGTACCATTAAACAATTGTTCCCCACTCTCCCTTCCCCCCGCCCCTGGCAACTCCCAATACTCATTCAGTGTCTATGCATTGACCTATTCTGAAAATTGCATATAAACAGAATTATACAATATATGAACTTTTGGGTCTGGCTTCTATCCTTTAGCATGGTTTCAACGTTTATTTACATTGTACCATGGATTGGTACTTCATCTCTTTCTCTGGCTGAATGCTATTACCTTGCATATACATACCACAGTTGGTTTATCCATTCACCCACTGATGGACATTTGGGTTCTTTTCCACTTTCTGGTCATTGTGAATAGCACTGCTATGAACATGCATGTTATATGAAAACACACATGTTAAGGAAAAACAAAGAATTCAGTTTGGATAAGTTGAGTTTGAGTTGTCTATTAGATATGGGTAGTAGTTATCACGTTTTGTCATTACCTATTTACTTCTTTATGTCTTTATTAGCTGCTACATCAGTTAACAATGAACAGTAGACAGTAAACTTGACAACATCAAGAACCAAATCTTTCTGGTTCAGTGTTGTATCCCCAACACCTAACATGAAACTTGGCACTTAGTAGATCATCAAGTATATTTCAATAAATAAGTCAAAATGCAGTCAGGTCCAGCTCATCTTTTCTATGTACTCGGTTTGTAACACTACTTTCAGATGCACATTTTTATTATACTTTACTGCAGTTCAGTTCAGTTCAGTCGCTCAGTTGTGTCCGACTCTTTGCGACCCCATGAATCGCAGCACGCCAGGCCTCCCTGTCCATCACCAACTCCCGGAGTTTACTCAGACTCACGTCCATTGAGTCAGTGATGCCATCCAGCCATCTCATCCTCTGTCGTCCCCTTCTCCTCCTGCCCCCAATCCTTCCCAGCATCAGAGTCTTTTCCAATGAGTCAACTCTTTGCATCAAGTGGCCAAAGTACTGGAGCTTCAGCTTTAACATCATTCCTTCCAAAGAAATCCCAGGGCTGATCTGTTTCAGAATGGACTGGTTGGATCTTGCAGTCCAAAGGACTCTCAAGAGTCTTCTCCAACACCACAGTTCAAAAGCATCAATTCTTTGGTGCTAAGCTTTCTTCACAGTCCAACTCTCACATCCATACATGACCACTGGAAAAACCAGAGCCTTGACTAGATGGACCTTTGTTGGCAAAGTAATGTCTCTGTTTTTGAATATACTATCTAGGTTGGTCATAACTTTTCTTCCAAGGAGTAAGCGTCTTTTAATTTCATGGCTGCAGTCACCATCTGCAGTGATTTTGGAGCCCCCCAAAATAAAGTCTGACACTGTTTCCACTGTTTCCCCATCTATTTCCCATGAAGTGATGGGACTGGATGCCATGATCTTTGTTTTCTGAATGTTGAGCTTTAAGCCAACTTTGTCACTCTCCTCTTTCACTTTCATCAAGAGGCTTTTTAGTTCCTCTTCACTTTCTGCCATAAGGGTGGTGTCATCTGCATATCTGAGGTTATTGATATTTCTCCCGGCAATCTTGATTCCAGCCTGTGCTTCTTCCAACCCAGCGTTTCTCATGATGTACTCTGCATTTAAGTTAAATAAACAGGGTGACAATATACAGCCTTGACGTACTCCTTTACCTATTTGAACCAGTCTGTTGTTTCATGTCCAGTTCTAACTGTTGCTTCCTGACCTGCATATAGGTTTCTCAAGAGGCAGGTCAGGTGGTCTGGTATTCCCATCTCTTTCAGAATTTTCCACAGTTTATTGTGATCCACACGATCAAAGGCTTTGGCATAGTCAATAAAGCAGAAATAGATGTTTTTCTGGAACTCTCTTGCTTTTTCCATGATCCAGCAGATGTTGGCAATTTGATCTCTGGTTCCTCTGCCTTTTCTAAAACCAGCTTGAACATCTGGAAGTTCATGGTTCACGTATTGCTAAAGCCTGGCTTGGAGAATTTTGAGCATGACTTTACTAGCATGTGAGATGAGTGCAATTGTGTGGCAGTTTCAGCATTCTTGGCATTGCCTTTCTTTGGGATTGGAATGAAAACTGACCTTTTCCAGTCCTGTGGCCTCTGCTGAGATTTCCAAATTTGCTGGCATATTGAGTGCAGCACTTTCACAGCATCATCTTTCAGGATTTGAAATAGCTCAAGTGGAATGCCATCACCTCCACTAGCTTTGTTCATAGTGATGATTTCTAAGGCCCACTTGACTTCACATTCCAGGATGTCTGTCTCTAGGTGAGTGATCACACCATCGTGATTATCCAGGTCGTGAAGATCTTTTTTGTACAGTTCTTCTGTGTATTCTTGCCACCTCTTCTTAATATCTTCTGCTTCTGTTAGGTCCATACCATTTCTGTCCTTTATCAAGCCCATCTTTGCATGAAATGTTCCCTTGGCATCTCTATACTTTACTTACCACTGTATTTCTAGCACTTTTTCTATTCCTGTAAGAAGTAGCATTTTTATATTCATAGTTTAATAAACCATGAAATGCCTCTCACCCCATCTCCTTACTCTCTCTTTACCTTTCCATTCATGCAGTCTCTGGCACAAATGGCATACTTAATAAATACTGAGGGAAAAAAAAGACCTGGTACTTCCCAATAGGACTTCTCTAGTGGCTCAGTGGTAAAGCATCTTCCTGCCAATGCAGGAGATATGGATTCAATCCCTGGGTCAGGAAGATTCCCTGGAGAAGGAAATAGTAACCCACTCCAGTATTCTTGCCTGGGAAAATCCCATGGACAGAGGAGCCTGGCGGGCTATAGTTCATGCGGTGGCAAAAGAGTTGGACATGACTTAGCAACTAAGCAACAACTTCTCAATAACAGAAGTAATATTTATTGAGTGCAAACTATGTGCCAAGTACTGTATAAAATGGTTTTACGTCTCTTCATCTAATGCTTACAACACATGTATCAGCAAAAAGCCTAAAGCATATTTTTTTTCCAGTATTAGAATCACATGCTTTGGAATGGGAGCTTGTCTATATAGCCAGAAAGAACAGTTGAGATGGGTGCATTAATTTATTTAAGTGAATATATGTCAATGTCATTTTTTTTTAAAGGTGCTGACTTGTGTCAGCATAATGAAGCCGTGGAGAACCTTGCAATTGGGCAAATGAGTATATTAAATTAAAAAATTAATCAGGCAGTAAACATTTACTGAGCCTTACTATAAAGATATTGGTTGGGGTAGGGGGAAACACAAGATAAAAGATACGAGCTTAGCTGGGGAGAGTTTGGTCTAGAACAGGGACACGTCATCAGTAAGCCCTGGAAATCTGTCCATCAGTAGGCTCTCACCCTCTCTATTAATCTCAAGGGGATCACATGAGATCCTCTGCAACTGAGTAGTTTGTAAAGGCACCCTCCAAAAAATTTCAATAGCCAGCCCACAAAAATCTTATAGTGGTGGCTCTAAAACTGAACGCTGTTCTGAAGTCAGGAACCTTGCTAAAGAAGGCAAGAAGCTATGTCAAAACACAATCCCCTTCCACCTTGAGTGTGGGCTGTGCTTGGTGATTTGCTCTGGAAGAATATGGCATGACAGAAGAGGGGTGGGGAGTAACTTTACCATGGTGCAGTCAGGCAAACATACCTCGGCCAGGTGTCCAAGTGAAAATCAGCAGTGCTATGTCATCTTGATAGCACTTGCCCTTGATATGATGTGATGAGAATGACACTTCACCTCTAAGGCCTTCTTACCAAAAATCCATAGCCCCAGTCTAACGCTGAGAAAAACATCAGACACAAATCGAGGGATGTTCTACAAAATACTTGCCAGTACTCCTCAAAACCTTCAAGATGATCAAGAAAAGAAAAGTCTGAGAAACTGTTAACAGACCAGAAGAGTTTAAGGAGATATGACACCAAAATATTAGTGGTAATTCTGTAGTTCAAGTGTTCACACTTCTTTAGTGAGACGTACTTCTTCAGTGTACTGGAAAAAGTAAAAGCTATAGGGTCAGCTGGCCCTGGGTTTGAATACCAGCTCTCCTCACTTTTTAACTATGAGAACTTGGATCAACTTAAACCCTTGGAGACTCGGTTTACTCCCCTGAAAACACAAATAAAACCAACAGTTCCAACATCATAGAATTGTCCTCATGCTTGAATTAGTTAATGCTTGTGACATTCTCACTATCAGGTCTGGCACATGTGTGCACGTGTGCTAAGTCACTTCAGTTGTGTCCAACTCTTTGTGACCCCATGGACTGCAGCCTGCCATGCTCCTCTGTCCATGGGATTCTCCAGCAAGAACAGTGGAGTGCAAATCTCCCCTTTCCTACTCCAGGGGATCTTCCCAACCCAGGGACTGAACCTGCACCTCTTACGTCCTCTGCACTAGAAGGCAGGTTCTTCTCCACTAGTGCCACCTGGGAAGCCCACTTAGGTCTGCACATAGTAAACAATAACAGGAGTTACTATTGAATTCATCTTTATTTACTTTAGTGAATGGTATGATGCAGAGATTTAAGTTTTATTTTTATTCCTGGTCTTTAACCACTTTGTTCCAGCACTTTCTGAATGATCTATCATTTTCTAGTTGATTGGAAATCACTATCTTCACAAAATAATACTTCCATATTTTTGTTAGAGGCTTTCTATTCTGTTACATTAACTGGCCTACTTATTCTTGTACAATTAGCACACTGCTTTGCAGTATTGTATAGGTTTGTAACATGTTTTATAATTGCAAGTATAAGTACTCTCATTGTATTATTCTTTATTTATATATATAGAGAAAGAAATATATATATTTTTTATTTTCTTGGCAACACTGCATGGCATATGGGATCTTTTTCTTTAATGGCTTGTGGGATCTTAGTTCCTTGACCAGGGACCCCTCGCTCTGGAAGCATGGTGTCTCAACCACTGGACAGCTAAGGAAATCCCTATTCTTTATATTTCTACAGTGGTTCTTACTCAGAATTTATTGAGAAACTTCCATGTGGAGAGCTTTCATAAGTCTAGAGAAAGGGGTACTGGAAGCAGAGGATGTAGTCCCCACTCCAAAGTATAGGGGTGTGTGTGTGTGTGTGGAGAGAGAGAGAGAGAGAGAGAGAGAGAGAGAGAGAGAGAGAGAGAGAGAGAGAGAGAAAGAGACTGATTCTTCCATTAGCCATTAAACGTCTTTCGTGAATCTTCTTCTCATGCCAGGCACAGTGTTTGGTTCTGGAAATACAGACGGAATGAGGCACGGACTCAGTTCTCAAGAAGCCTTCAGTGTAGGACCATGAACCAGTAAAACCGTGGTTCTAATGTTGAATCACTTTAGAGGGTGCCGTGGGAATACAGAAGGAGGTCATGTCAATGAGGAAGCTATAGCTAATATGAGTTCTGAAGAATATAAGTGAGGTGGTAAAGCAGAAGGGAAATGAGGGCAAGAGGCAAGGGGACAGAGTGGAAGGGCCCTGTAAGACAGGGAAGAGAATGTGTGAAAGTATGTCATCTTATGGAAAAGGACAATCCTCTCGATGTGACTGGAAGGGATGAGGGAGATAGGGGGAAGGACCCGTGTGTATATGGATATACACCTGGAACAACACCAGGATATTTAAGTTCTAACTGATGCTCTTTCTTCTCCCTTAAACTCTCAGCACACCTCATTTTACAAAGATCTTATCCATCCAGACTATCAAGAAAGAGTCATATGATATTTTGTGACCTCTCTTGTTTATTTTTATTTTATTTTTACTCTGGTGCCTTGAAAGCAGCTACTAACTAGATTTACTTGATAGGTATTCCTCTAGATACTAAGATACAGAAGTGAATAGAACAAAACCCCTGCCCTCTTGGAGTTTATAGTTTTAGAAGGAGACAGATAATAAATAAGCAAATGCGTAGTTTGTTAGATGCTGATAAAGGAGTCTATGGAGGGAAGGAGATTAGGGGAGAGGGATAAGTATGTCTATTGTAGTACTTACACTTCTCCACAAAGGTTTTGTGGAGTCAAGTCAAGGCTATGGTTTGTCCAGTAGTTATGTACAGATGTGAGAGTCGGACCATAAAGAAGGCTGAGTGCCAAAGAATTGATGCTTTCAAACTGTGGTGCTGGAGAAGACTCTTGAGAGTCCCTTGGACTGCAAGGAGATCACACCAGTCAACCCCAAAGGAAATCAAGCCTGAATATTCACTGGGAGGACTGTTGCTGAAGCTGAAGCTCCAATACTTCAGCCACCTGATGCGAAGAGCCAACTCGTTGGAAAAGAACCTGATATTGGAAAGATTGAGGGCAGGAGGAGAAGGGAGTGGCAGAGGATAATGGTTGAAAGGCATCACTGACTCACTGGACATGAATTTGAGCAAACTCCAGGAGATAGTAGAGTACAGGGGGGCCTGATATGCTACAGTCCATGGGGTCTCAAAGAGTGACTGAACAGCAACCTCCCTACTAGGTTGAGTGTTTTCAAGGGCATATATTTGTTTTTGTTAATCCCTGTAGCTTATGGTTCAGTGTCTGGAATAAAGCACATGTAAGATAAAAACAGAAGAGACCAGGAAAAGATCGCCTTGTCCAAATCCAGTCTCCATCACTAATTAAGTCATGACCTTGGGTAAGGTACTTGCTTGAGTTTCCTCATCTTGAAAATGGAGATATTGATAATACCTTCTTCATAAGTCTGTTGGGAATATTAAATGAGAATATATTGAAGAACTTAAGAGTCCCCCTAAATAGGTAGCACTTAACAAATCATAACTGTTATTAAAGAACTGACTGTAATATGAGTATATTCTAACAGCCAGATTTTAGGGCAATTAAAATAATTTATTGTTGTTTGAAAAATCTGCTCATGCTAGGTTAGATCTTCAGATAAAATATCTTCTTAAGTTACACCAGCATATTTTTGTAGCCCAAAGGTGCTCTGAGAAGTTTATCCAGAATATGGAGGTATAGGCAGCTGACAGAGACCTTGGTGTTATTTTGTGAGCCCCAGACCCTGGTTTGCATTCAGCATCTCACTAGAGCTGAGCCTCTCTGCCTAGTTACTAGGTTTGCAAGCATGGCGTTAAAAATTCGATTGTCCAGATTTATTTGGTGATAACACGTTCTGACAGTATTTAGCCTACAGGCCATGTACATTTCCATCATCTCTTCTCAGTAAAGCGTTTGCTTGTAGCTATGTCATATGTCTAGAAATATTGCCTTTTCAATTGTCAACAAAGTAAGAGAGAGTCATTTCTTAAATTTGTCTGGGACGTTGTAGTTTGCAAAGCACTCTCCTATCCATTATCATTCAATCCACAAGCAAACACTCCAGAGAGACAAGGCAGGGTGATCATTTCCACTTAGCAGCTATGGAAACAGAGGCTTATAAGGTTAAGCCTCAGCCAAGTTGGCTGAGCTTCTTCTTACTCGTGATTCTTCTCTCTGCCCTACAGCAGGCTCTCCATGAACTCTGGGTTCCCCCCAAACATTCAACATGTCATTGTGGGCCCTTTCTCTTGACATTTGTTCATTTTTATTTTTTTAAACTTTTCCAATATATCTACCTGTTTCAAGACACAAAATTGACAGCTACTTTTTTCAGGTCAGGCAAGGCTGATCTCAATCCAGTAGAGCATCACAGGCCCTCTGCATCCAGTCCCTCCCAGTTTTGTCACTGGAGTGGACACTCCTGGTTAGAGGATAGAGGCTGAAATTCTAAGAGACTCCAAGCAAGTCCGTAGTTTCCCTAAGTAATAATGGTGATATATGGAGAGGAACTAAAAAGCCTGTTGATGAAAGAGAAAGAGGAGAGTAAAAAAGTTGGCTTAAAGCTCAACATTCCAAAAACAAAGATCATGGCATCTGGTCCCATCACTTCATGGGAAATAGATGGGGAAACAGTGGAAACAGTGACAGACTTTATTTTGGGGGGCTCCAAAATCACTGCAGATGGTGATTGCAGCCATGAAATTAAAAGATGCTTACTCTTTGGAAGGAAAGTTATGATCAACCTAGATAGCATATTGAAAAACAGAGACATTACTTCGCTAACAAAGTTCCATCTAGTCAAGGCTATGGTTTTTCCAGTGGTCATGTATGGATGTGAGAGTTGGACTGTGAAGAAAGCTGAGTGCCGAAGAATTGATGCTTTTGAACTGTGGTGTTGGAGAAGACTCTTGAGAGTCCCTTGGCCTGCAAGGAGATCCAACCAGTCCATCCTAAAGGAGATCAGTCCTGGGTGTTCTTTGGAAGGATTGATGCTAAAGCTGAAACTCCAGTGCTTTGGCCACCTGATGCGAAGAGTTGACTCATTGGAAAAGACTCTGATGCTGGGAGGGATTGAGGGCAGGAGGAGAAGGGGACGACAGAGGATGAGATGGCTGGATGGCATCACTGACTCGATGGACGTGAGTCTGAGTGAATTCCGGGAGTTGGTGATGGACAGGGAGGCCTGGCATGCTGCAGTTCATGGGGTCGCAAAGAGTCGGACACGACTGAGCGACTGAACTGACTGATCCTATAGGCAGGGAAAGTGAAAGTTGCTCACCTGTGTCTGACTCCCTGGGACCCAGGCCAAAGAATGGAGTGGGTACCTATTCCCTTTGGAGAAGGCAGTGGCACCCCACTCCAGTACTCTTGCCTGGAAAATCCCATGGACGGAGGAGCCTGGTAGGCTGCAGTCCATGGGGTCGCTAAGAGTCAGACACGACTGAGCGACGTCATTTTCACTTTTCACTTTCATGCATTGGAGAAGGAAATGGCAACCCACTCCAGTGTTCTTGCCTGGAGAATCCCAGGGATGGGGGAGCCTTGGTGGGCTGCCGTCTATGGGGTCACACAGAGTTGGACACGACTGAAGTGACTTAGCAGCAGCAGCAGCAGTGCAATTTATTAAGATAATTTTGGTAACTTATTTTACCAAATAAGGATAATAAACAACTATCATCATTAAACAACAAATAAGAATAATAAATAGCTATCATCCTTTTCACACCAAAAAGATAGGAGAGAGAGAATATCAGAATAAGGAACAGTACATTTAGTCATATGAAGGACTCACAAATCAACCTTGTATCTCTTGTTCATCAGGCATTTGCTCTGGGACTGGCATTTGGAATCACAGCTCTGGGAGTTATAACACTTTTTGCCCTAGTATCCTTGGTTCGTGCTATGTTCAGCACAGGAGAATTCCAGGCCAGAAAGGCATATGTATGGACTAACAGTAAAGTTTCTCTGTACATCTGAATTGGAGCCAAGACTTGTGAATCATCCTTTCTGGATATTCTATTAAAAGAAGTGAACATGATATAACTAGGTAGCATTTGCAATAGTACTTTTGTTTTTGTAGTGGTTGGGACAACATGTTAATCCCAGAAAATCTTAGCTTGGGAATAATTATGGACTCTGCAGTCAGCAGAAGGAAGCACCTGATTCGATGTCACATGTTATGGTGAACCATGAAATTGTCATTCACTGATGAGATCTTGACTTTCTTCTGTGACCAATACTCATTTTTAAAAACCCTACTGTGAAATTTATGTAGACATCATAAATGTCATTATAAACTCAAAAGCATATAACTAAAAGAAGGCAAGGGAATAAGAGAGGGTAATAAAGTTTTTGAGTATCTACTTTGTGCCAGATATATGCAAAGAAACCAAACATCATTCACAATAAACTTGGAAAATTAATCAGCCATCTTTGTTATACAAGTGAGGAGATTGAGATGAAGATAGAAAACTTAAATAAGGTCATGTAGCTGGAAAGTGGCAGAGTTCAAATCTATTTGATTCCAAAACCATACTCTCTACATAATACTACCAGAGAAAATAGAACCAAGACCTGGAGTTCTGACATCTTTTAGCATGGTGAAATATAAACAATGAAATTGAAAATACTCACTGGTTAAAACTAGAGGGAAACTTCTTGGACTTAATAAGGAACACCTATTAAAAAACCTACTTATAGCATCATACTTAATGCTGAAAAATTGAATATTAGAAGATTGCTTCCTAAGACTGAGAACAAGACAAGGAATTTTATTCTCACCACTTCTATTAAACAGTTCATTGGAGGTCCTTGCTAGTGCAATAAGGCAAGAAAAATAAACAAAAGGCTGACATACTAGAAAGGAAGAGATAAGACTGTTTTTATTTGTAGATTAATAAAATTAGAGAATTTTCAAGGATCTAGAACAAAAATCTACTACAACTAATAGATGAATTTAGCAAGGCCAAAGACTACAAAGTCACTCTAAAAAATTAATTATGTTTCTGTATAGCAGAAATGAATCAGTGGAAAATGAAATTTAAAAACCAATGCCATTTACAATAATACTGAAAATGTTGAAATACTACCAGATAAATTTAAAATAATATGTTAATGACCTATACACTGAAAAGTATAAAACATTGGTTGGGAAAATTAAAAAAAAACTAAATAGACAAAGAGATATACTGTGTTCATGAGTTGGAAGACTCAGTGTTGTTAAGATGTCAATTTTCCTCGAATTCATCTGTGAACTCGGTGAAATACCAATCAAAGTACTTGAAGGCTATATATATATAGATTTTTTGGCTAGAATTTGACAAGGTGATTTCAAAATCTACGTGAAGATGCAAATGTCCAAAAATAAACAAAATAATTTTGGAAAAAAAGAACCAAATTGGAAGATTCAAATTACCTGATTTCAAGATGTAAATTTAAATCTATATTAATCAAGACAATATGGTATTGGCATAAGGACAGACACACAGTTCCATGAAACAGAATAGAGTTTTGAGAAATAGACCTATACATATTTGGTAAAATTATCTTTTAACAAAGGTACTAAGGTAATTCAATGGAGAAAAGATAATCTTTTCAACAAATGATGCTGGAATGACCAGCTATCCAAACAAGGGGAACCACTCCCCCCAAAACCCTTGACCTTTACCTCATATCACATGCAAAAATAAACTCTAAGTGAATCATAGACTTAAATGTAAATAATAAAAATATAAGAAAAAATACTATGGCCCTAAGGTAGGCAAAAATCTTAAGATTTTTGGCATTCAGAGAGGATGCCAAAACCCAAAGCATACAAGAAAAAAATGGATGAACTGAACTTTATCAAAATTTAATACTACTATTCATCAAAAACGCTGTTAAGAATAGTTGAAAGGAAATCTGTAGACTGGGGTAAATTACTCACAATACATATATACAACAAAAGACTTGTATACAGAATATATAAAGGATATCTACCCTCAACTTTTCAAATGGGCACTTCACCAAAAAAGTTATATACAAATAACCAATGAGAATATGGAAACATGTTTACCATCATTAGTAAGAAGGGAAATACAGATTAAGACCACAAGATGATATCACCATGCATCCATTAGAATGGCTAAAATTAAGAAGATTATGGTCCCAAGTGCTGGTGAGGATGAGCAACTGGAACTGTCATTCTTTGTTGGTGAAAAAGTAAAATGTTACAATAACTTTGAAAATAGTTGACTGTGTCTTATAAAAGTAAACATACACTTACATTATGATCCAGCAGCCCTATTTCTAGGTCTTCACTCAACAGAATGTCTACACAAAAATCTATACACAGAAACTTTTGGCAGCTTTGTTTATAATTGCCCAAAGCTGAAAATAATCCCAAAGTTCATCAGTTGATGAAATAAACTGATAAGCAAATTGTGTGATCCACCAATGCAATGGAATATTCCTCAATAATAATAATAAAAGGATCTACTCATACATGCAACAACATGGGTGAATCTCAAAAACATTTTGAGTGAGGGAATACTTATATGTGAGTAAGTTCTGTATAATTCAATTTATATGAAATTGTAGAAAAGGCAAAACTAATCTACAGGGATGAGAAAAAAAAAAGTGTTTTCTTGGGTCAAGGGTGGAAGGATTGACTGTAAGGGGACACAGAAGTGTTCTGTATTTTGATTGGGGTAGCGATTACATGGTGTCACTATGTATGTTTGTCAAAATTCATTGACGTTAAAATATTTATTGCATGTACACTACAGATCAATAATGGATATAAAAAGTAAAAATCTAAATTGGTTTTTGGAATTGAAACTTTTTATTAAGTCCTAAGTGTGACTTTGTGCCAGAGACTGTATAAAAAAGATTGCCCAGATGCTGTCTCAGGTTGCAAACAAGTGCTCTTTATTTGGAAATGATGGCCTGTCTAGGCAAGTAAATAGAGGAGAAGTATCAGACCAAATAGAAGCATTTACTCTAAAATTTTATTTTTATTACAAGAAGACAACTTACAATCTTAAACATACCAGAAGCAATAGGTTTTGGAGGCAGAAGACAAGAGTAAAGTCATAGGGATGCCTGTAGAGGAAAAAGGCGAGGCCACAGGAAGCCCAATCAGTGCTCTAGGAAAGTCATTAGATGCCCCCATCACTTCAGTCGTGGGAAAATTCCTGAAAGGGCAGATTGAAAGATATGGTAGAGAGGACATTCACACTCTGGCAGCCTGGCGTTCAGAGTGGGTCACAGTAGGCTTTTTCTCACCTGGGAAAGTAAAAATAGAAACATTGTATGATGGATGGACCTACTTGCAGGCATCTATCCTAAAGAAATATTTGCATATGTGTAAGCAGCATGAATAGGAACACTTGTGGAAGCCTTGTTTATAGAAGATAGAAAAGGTAACAACTTAAATGGGGAATGAGATAATAAAGTCAGGCACCCCTGCTCCACAGCAGACCTCGTCAGTGTTCTATCCACCTGCGTTGTCATGTCCAGGTCTTTGTTATCCCCTTGGACTGGGGCCCACCAGACTGCTCTGTCCACGGGATTTTTCAGGCAAGAACACTGGAGTGGGTTGACCATTTCCTCCTGCAGGGGATCTTTCTGACCCACGGATCGAATGCACGTCTCCTGCATTGCCAGGCAGATTCTTTACCACTGAGCCACTCTTTACCATAGAAGCCCACTCTGTCTGTAGAACCTGGGATTTATGGTGTTTCTGTTATACCCTCAGACTTTCAACTGCTAGCACCTGCCCCAGTCGTCTAAGGACTTTGGCCACCAGAGCACTCTCTGCCCAGGTGCATGACAAATCAAAAGTATGGAGAAATTAATCCCTATCTGAAAAGAGCCCTCAACCAATAGTAAGCGGGAAAGGGAAAGTGAAAGTGAAGTCTCTCAGTCATGTCCGACTCTTTGTGAACCCGTGGACTGTAGCCCACCAGGCTCCTCTGTCCATGGGATTACTCCAGGCAAGAGTACTGGAGTGGGTTGCCATTTCCTTCTCCAGGGGATCTTCCCAACCCAGGGATCGAACCCAGGTCTCCCTCATTGCGGGCAGATACTTTAACCTCTGAGCTACCAGGGAAGTAGCTAGTAAATGGGAGGTGATGGATAGATGCCCCAGCTCTCTTTGGTTAGAGGGTTCCACACCCAGGTCATACACCGATTCCCAGAGTTCCCCCTGGATTTGAACTCTGATTACCTACAGAGATCACTTGTTTGATAAAACACTTTTCATTGGCTTCTTTCCCTTCCTTGTCTCACTTCTCTATCCCTCTACCGCTATTTTCTGAGATCACCTCTCACATAAAGTACTTGTGCTTAAATCCTTGTTTCAGGGTCTCCTTTTGAACACATGTTGAAAGAACAAAACAGAACAATAAACGGATAATTATGAAAAGATACCCAAAACATATTGTTAAGTGAGAAAGCATGTCATAAAGACTAGATGTGTAATATAATAGCACATATTTTTAATTTTTTTAATTTCGTTTTTTATTTTATTATTGGGTCTTCTGGGTCTTCATTGCTACATGGGCTTTCCTCTAGCTGAGGAGAGCCAGGGCTACTCTCCAGTCGCCATGTTCCGGCTTTTTATTGCAGTGGCATCTCTTGTTGCGGAGCACGGGCTCTCGGTGTGTGCTTCAGTAGCTGCAGTACGTGGGCTCAGTAGCTGCGGCTCCTGGGCTTTAGAGCACAGGCTCAATAGTTGTGGCGCACGGGCTTAGCTGCTCTTTGGATCTTCCAGATCAGAGACTGAACCTTCGTCTCCTGCATTGGCAGGCAGATTCTTTTCCACTGAGCCAGCAGGGAAGCCCAGCATGTATTTTTAAGACACACAAAAATAAAACCATAATTTCTAATTGTGTGTGTGTGTGTGTGTGTGTGTGTGTAAATGTCCATAAAGTAGTCTAGTTGGCATGCACACTTAACTGAGAATAGTGGTGACCTCCGAGGAGAGTAGGACTAGGCGACAGGGTTAAGGGAGAATTTCTTAAATAGAAAACTGAAAAGTTTAAAACAAGAATCTATTTGTGAATTGCTTGTGTTTTTTTAAAATAAGATAAAAAATACTTCATAATGTGATGGATGAGTTCATTTCACTTCAGCTTAAGAACCAACTCTGGGCACTGGGGATGTGGAGAAAAATAGGAACATAGTCTCTGCCCTTAGGGAGCTCCCAGAGCATCAGACAAGTAAACATCTGTAATGCTGTGTGATAAGCGCCATGATGGAAATAAGCAGAAGGGGCTATGGGAAGCCGTGGGGCCCAGTCAGCTATCTCTAGAAGAAAACACCATTCCTGCCTTACCTCCCCTGTGGAGAGTTAGGTACACGTCAACTGAAATGACTAGGGTCCAGTCAGCACAGCTGAAAGGGAACAATTAAGAATTGAGCAAATCAAGTGCTTGCCACCCAGTCAGAATAAAGATGGTTTTAATAGAAGACTTGTGACATCCCTGGAGGGGTGTCGTGTAGGGAGAATTTCTGTGTTTCCAGCACCACCAGGAATCTCCAGTCAGACAATTACATTGGTGAAAGGATCTTGGGCCTTAGAGGGCCACCAGCCAGAGGTCCTACCAGCCTCCCCTCCACACCTCCACCCTGTGCCCTGAGACCATGCCCACTGAGCGACCTTCTGCCAATGATTTAGTTTCCTGTGGAACATTGCCTAGAGGAAGAAAATGTACTGACATGAGGAGGCAACTGTTACATTTGAGTTGTCACATTTTTTACTGAAAGATAGTCCTATGGGGTCACACAGAGTCGGACACGACTGAAGTGACTTAGCAGCAGCAGCAGCAGCAGCAGTCAAGTGGCCTATTTCTTGCCTCTGGGTCTTTATTATGGGGCCCCTTAGCCTAGTGGTTCTAAGCTTGCTGCACACACATTAAAATCTCCTGGGAAGCTTTTAAAAATACTGATACCCAGGCCAGAGCCCATATCGGTTAAATGAGAGTGAACACCAGGCAGTGGTCAGCTGCCACGTGCCTTAGGAGGCTCTCTTCCCAGGTCCACCTTCAGCAAACTCATTTTGGTAGCTTGAAACCAACCATGGTGGAAGTTTTTATACCATGAAAATGGGTTAAAAAAATCACTTTTTTCCCTCTTCCTTTCTCAAGACCTGAGTGGTAAACATTTACCACCACACCACTGAAGCCAGGCATTGGTAATTTTTAAAGATCCTCAGATGATTTCAATTTGCAGCAAGACTTGGAAATCAGTCTTAGTCTTTGCCTACACAGTGTTCATTGTGGTTCTTGAAGAATTTGGTTTCACCTGCTATTCTAGGACCGGAGAAGGCAATGGCACCCCACTCCAGTACTCTTGCCTGGAAATTCCCATGGACGGAGGAGCCTGGTGGGCTGCAGTCCATGGGGTCGCTGAGAGTTGGACACGACTCAGTGACTTCAATTTCACTTTTCACTTTCATGCACTGGAGAAGGAAATGGCAACCCACTCCAGTGTTCTTGCCTGGAGAATCCCGGGGACAGCGGAGCCTGGTGAGCTGCCATCTATGGGATTGCACAGAGTCAGACACGACTGAAGTGACTTAGCAGCAGCAGCTATTCTAGGAATGGGTATTTAAGGCTGCAGCTCTCTTTCTAACCTGGGACCACTGCTTTAAGGGTTTTTTGTTGTTGTATGGTCGCTAAGTCGTGTCTGACTCTTTGCAACCCACCAGACTCCTCTGTCCATAGGATTTCCCTTGCAAGAATACTGGAGTGGGCTGCCATTTTCTTCTCCATGGAATCTTCCTGAACCAGGGATCAAACCTGCATCTTCTGCATTGCACGTGGATTCTTTAGTGTTGAGCCATCAGGAAAGCTCAGTTAAGGGCTTTTAGGGAGAACAACTTTTATTCTATTCTGGAGGCTGATCTCTGCAACTTGATATCTTGGGAGTGGGAAGATGAAAGTTTTGTACAAGGCTCATTGTTGTCCTTTTAGTGAAAAGTTATCTTGTCACATTTGGAGTCCAAGCTGAAAATGAATCCATGGGATATTTCCTATACAACATTATGAAATGTGCTTTATTTTATTGTATATCCAGTGCACATGAGTTATACTTTCATTTATTGATTTAAGAAGTCAAAATGACAAAAGGCACCTACAACTGTTAAACATTGCAATTTTATCACATAGTTTTAAACTTTTTAATAAAACTAATTTTAAGAGAAAATGTTCATCACTTAGTAACCTGGGAAGGAGAAAATTGTTGGACATTGCCTGGTTCTCTCGGCCAAGGACATGATTCAGGGCTAAGGTATGGTCCTCAGGTTTGGAGTTGGGATGAACATTTCACCTCAGGCCTAAAAGACGGAGAGGGGTAAGCTAAGTCACTTCAGTCGTGTCCGACTCTATGCGACCCCATAGACGACAGCCCACCAGGCTCCCCCGTCCCTGGGATTCTCCAGGCAAGAACACTGGAGTGGGTTGCCATTTCCTTCTCCAATGCATGAAAGTGAAAAGTGAAAGTGAAGTCGCTTTGTCATATCCGACTCTTAGAGACCCCATGGACTGCAGCCCACCAGGCTCCTCCATCCATGGGATTTTCCAGGCAAGAGGACTGGAGTGGGGTGCCATTGCCTTCTCCGGGAGAGGGGTAACATGAGGCCAAAGTTCTCAGATTCGTGCAAAGGGAGCAGGAGCTCTCTTGGGGTTTAAGCTATGTTGTTGACTTGAGTGGGAGCCTGGCTCTGGGGGAAAAAGGCCCAAAGCTTCAGGGGGCCTGGACAACACATGAACTTGGATTTGTCTGGCCTTACCTAGTCCCAGCTTCTTACCATGCCCCATTTGTCTGAAAAGCCCTGGAAATGGAGACACCAGGGGAAAAAGTTGATCAGTGACCAAGCATAGAAGTGGGAAGGAAGCTACCTGATGAGCGGGTCATCTATGTTGGGCACTGTGCTTGGTCTTTCATATGTTAATACATGGCTCTATTTAAGGCTCTCAATATCTCTTTGAAGTAGATATTATTTTCTATTTCAAAACAGATGAAGAAAACTAAAGCTCAAAAATGTTAACTGCCCAAAGTCTCATAGCCTCCTCAGACAACTCATGAGGGGAGCCAGTTCTTGGAAGAAAGGGAAGATCACCTCCCACTTCCTGCACATTCTATTCCTGCTTATGCATTCTGATGTCCTGCTTGCTTTTTTAGGCGTTAAGTGCTATCCTGCTGAGTCACTTCCGACTTCTTGTTCATCATGCTCATCTCCTGAAAATGGAATGGGATGGAAAGGGCTGGATATTGTACAGTCTGGTGAAGCGTTTAAGGGGAACTGAGTGTCCGGCAGGCCAGCTCCCCATGGATGGAATGCTGGGGACGTGAACTGAGCAGTGTCTGAAGTATGTTTCTCATCTGACACATAGGACACTTTGCCTTGGATTGTAATGCTAATAATAACCACTCCTCTTACTGCCACCCATGAGGAGCCAGGCAAGCCCTGGGCTTGTGCTTTCCATGACTGTCTATTTGAATCATCACAACAGTTGGAGAAGTCAGAGTTCCTCTGTATTTTATGGACAAGGAAATTCAGACTAAGACAGGTTAGGGGATTTGCCCTGGATCATACAGCTAGTAGGTGGCAGAGCAGGGATTCAAATTCATAATCTAGATCTGTGCTGTTTCATGAGATAACCACTAGCCACATGAGGCTGTGTGGGTGCGCTCAGTTACTCAGTCGTGTCCAACTCTTTGTGACCCCATGGACTGCAGCCTGCCATGCTCCTCTGTCCATGGGATTCTCCAGAAAGAATAGTGGAGTACGTTGCCCTTTCCAGGGGATCTTCCCAATGCAGGGATCAAACCTGCGTCTCCTGCATTGGCAGGCAAATTCTTCATCACTGTGCCACCTGGGAAGCCCCACATGAGTCTATAGAGCACTTGAAATGTGAGCAGTATGATAAAAGAAATTGAATTTTTAAATCAGTTGAGATGTGCTATTAATGCAAAATATGTACCAGATTTCAAAGACTTAGTATCTATATCAATATCTTTTTTACATTGATTATATATTTAACACAACAAATTTTGCATGTTATATAAAAATATTAAATTATAAATACAATTAGTTTTTTAAACTTTTTAAAAATTAATTGTTATTGGAGTATAGTTGTTTTACAATGTTGTGCTAGTTTCTACAGTATAGCAAAGTGAATGAGCTATACATATTATACACCCCCTTTTTTTGGATTTCCTTCCCATTTAACTCATCACAGAGCACTGTGTTCTTAATATGACTACTAGAACATTAAAAGTTTTTTATGTTACTCTTATTATATTTCTACTGGACAGTGCTGACCTAAATGACCTAATGGTCACTAGACTAGTGATTTCCCAATACTTTTGATAAATTTTTGGAGCACAAATCTCCAATTTACATACTTTTATTTATAGATAAAATACATGAACACTACTCTGTATATTATGTACATTATAAAACACTGACCAAATGGATGCTTTAAAAAGATGAAATAAAAAAAAGCAGAAATAGAAGTTGTACTAATTTCTTTCTGGAGCCCAGAAAGTGGTGCATTTTGTGCACCACTGAGAGTCTGCACACATCATTTTGGAAACTCTTGCATCAGACACTGAGAGCTCCTTCCTGAAAGAGACTATTAATTTGCATCTCCCTGGGGTTCCCTGGTTGCTCAGACAGTGAAGAATCTGACTGTGGTACAGGAGACCCAGGGTAAATCCCTGGGTCAGGAAGACCCCCTGAAAATGGAATGGCTACCCACTCCAGTATTCTTGCCTAGAGAATCCCAGTGACAGAGAAGATGAGGGGGCTCCAGTCCATGGGGTCACAAAGAGTCAGACACGACTGAATGATTAACACTTCGCTTTTTATTTTTATATTGTTGAACCTAGTACAATACCTAGATATAGTTGGTGTTCAGTAAATATTTGTGGCAGGAATAAATAGCTCTTCATATGCAATAACTTTCTGGTGGTTTGGATGTATTTCTTTATTTCACATGCACTGAGCCCTTTCTAGGTGCCAGGTGCTATACTAGAGAGTGAAAAGTAGACAAAGTTTCAGTCAGTCAGTCAGTTCAGTCCCTCAGTCGTGTCCGACTCTGCGACCCCATGAACTGCAGCACGCCAGGCCTCCCTGTCCATCACCAACTCCCAGAGTTCACTCAAACTCATGTTCATCGAGTCAATGATTTCATCAAGTTGGTGATGCCATCCAGCCGTCTCATCCTCTGTCGTCCCTTTCTCCTCCTGCTCCCAATCCCTCCCAGCATCAGAGTCTTTTCCAATGAGTCAACTCTTCGCATGAGGTGGCCAAAGTACTGGAGTTTCAGCTTTAGCATCAGTCCTTCCACTGAACACCCAGGACTGGTCTCCTTTAGGATGGACTGGTTGGATCTCCTTGCAGTCCAAGGGACTCTCAAGAGTCTTCTCCAGCATCTCAGTTCAAAGGCATCAATTCTTTGGCACTCAGCTTTCTTCACAGTCTAACTCTCACATCCATACATGACCACTGGAAAAACCATAGCCTTGACTAAATGGACATTTGTTGGCAAAGTAATATCTCTGCTTTTTAATATGCAGAGTATATTTTCCAGGAGAATCTCAGTATGCCTAGATTGCATCATGATAACAGATTATCAGTCAGTTCAGTTCAGTTGCTCAGTTGTGTCCGACTGTCTGCGACCCCATGAACTGCAGCATGCCAGGCCTCCCTGTCCATCACCAACTCCCAGAGTTCACTCAAACTCACGTCCATCGAGTCGGTGGTGCCATCCAGCCATCTCATCCTCTGTCGTCCCCTTTTCCTCCTGCCCCCAATCCCTCTGAGCATCAGAGTCTTTTCCAATGAGTCAGCTCTTTGCATGAGGTGGCCAAAGTACTGAAGTTTCAGCATCAGTCCTTCCAAAGAACACCCAAGACTGATCTTTAGAATGGACTGGTTGGATCTCCTTGCAGTCCAAGAGACTCTCAAGAGTTTTCTCCAACACCTTAGGAAGACTCAAAAAAAAAAAAAAAAAGAATATAGCCCCTTTGCTCTAGGCCAGTGCTTCTCAAACTTTAGTGTATATAAGAATCACCTGGAGGGCTTATTAAACAGATCCCTGCCACCCCCACACCCCAAGATTCTGATTGAAAGAGAATGAACATATATTGTCAGGAACTTTAAAGTTAGTTAAATTGCCTAAATCATACAGCTAGTAAATAGCAGAGCTTGGATTGGCACCCACTTCTGCTCTCAGAAATGCATACAAATCTTTATTGCCTTCACCTTTTAGACACGGCTCAAGGAACCAGACTCAAGGAACACTGAGTGGAACAGAGAAGCTTCCTGTCCTGGTCAAACTCAGTAAACAATGAAAATTAAAAGAGTTCTCAAAATAAATAAACAGTTCTCAGTGCTATGAGGGATGTAGTGCCATGGAAATATTTAACAGAAACACGTATTCTACCATAGAGTTAGGGAAATCTTTTCAGAAAGAGAAGTGAAGACCAGAAGTATTAGTTGGAATGGGAGTGGGGAGTGTTTGGAGCTGATGATATGCATGGAGGCAACAAACCATTTGAGAAACTGAAAGAAATGCAGAATGTCCGGAGTATATAAGCCTGTGAAGGGAGGTGGGAACCAGATCTAGCTGGGCTATTTAGACTTATTGACTTTTTCAAGGATAGGGGTGTGGTCAGACTTGTGTTTTTAAAAGATTGCAATGCTCTCAGTGGATGATGGATTAGAGGACAGCTACCATACTCACAGAAAACTAGTTAATCTAATTACACTAGGACCACAGCCTTGTCTAACTCAGTGAAACTAAGCCATGTCCGCGGGACAACCCAAGTTGGGCGGGTCATGGTGGGGAGGTCTGACAGAATGTGGTCCACTGGAGAAGGGAATGGCAAACCACTTCAGTATCCTTGAGAACCCCATGAACAGCATGAAAAGGCAAAATGATAGGATACTGAAAGAGGAACTCCCCAGGTCAGTAGGTGCCCAATATGCTACTGGAGATCAGTGGAGAAATAACTCCAGAAAGAATGAAGGGATGGAGCCAAAGCAAAAACAATACCCAGCTGTGGATGTGACTAGTGATAGAAGCAAGGTCCGATGCTGTAAAGAGCAATATTGCATAGGAACCTGGAATGTCAGGTCCATGAATCAAGGCAAATTGGAAGTGGTCAAACAAGAGATGGCAAGAGTGAACGTTGACATTCTAGGAATCAGCGAACTAAAATGGACTGGAATGGGTGAATTTAACTCAGATGACCATTATATCTACTACTGCGGGCAGGAATCCCTCAGAAAAAATGGAGTAGCCATCATGGTCAACAAAAGAGTCTGAAATGCAGTACTTGGATGCAATCTCAAAAACGACAGAATGATCTCTGTTCGTTTCCAAGGCAAACCATTCAATATCACGGTAATCCAAATCTATGCCCCAACCAGTAATGCTGAAGAAGCTGAAGTTGAACGGTTCTATGAAGACCTACGAGACCTTTTAGAACTAACACCCAAAAAGATGTCCTTTTCATTATAGGGGACCGGAATGCAAAAATAGGAAGTCAAGAAACACATGGAGTAACAGGTAAATTTGGCCTTGGAATGTGGAATGAAGCAGGGCAAAGACTAATAGAGTTTTGCCAAGAAAATGCACTGGTCATAGCAAACACCCTCTTCCAAAAACACAAGAGAAGACTCTACACATGGACATCACCAGATGGTCAACACCAAACTCAGATTGATTATATTCTCTGCAGCGAAAGATGGAGAAGCTCTATACAGTCAACAAAAACAAGACCAGGAGCTGACTGTGGCTCAGATCATGAACTCCTTATTACCAAATTCAGACTGAAATTGAAGAAAGTAGGGAAAACCGCTAGACCATTCAGGTATGACCTAAATCAAATCCCTTATGATTATACAGTGGAAGTGAAAAATAGATTTAAGGGCCTAGATCTGATAGACAGAGTGCCTAATGAACTATGGAATGAGGTTCATGACATTGTACAGGAGACAGGGATCAAGACCATCCCCATGGAAAAGTAATGCAAAAGATCAAAATGGCTGTCTGGGGAGGCCTTACAAATAGCTGTGAAAAGAAGAGAAATGAAAAGCAAAGGAGAAAAGGAAAGATATAAGCATCTGAATGCAGAGTTCCAAAGAATAGCAAGAAGAGATAAGAAAGCCTTCTTCAGTGATCTTATGCAAAGAAATAGAGGAAAAGAACAGAATGGGAAAGACTAGAGATCTCTTCAAGAAAATTAGAGATACCAAGGGAACATTTCATGCAAAGATGGGCTCGATAAAGGACAGAAATGGTATGGACCTAACAGAAGCAGAAGATATTAAGAAGAGGTGGCAAGAATACACAGAAGAACTGTACAAAAAAGATCTTCACGACCCAGATAATCACGATGGTGTGATCACTCATCTAGAGCCAGACATCTTGGAATGTGAAGTTAAGTGGGCCTTAGAAAGCATCACTATGAACAAAGCTAGTGGAGGTGATGGAATTCCAGTTGAGCTGTTTCAAATCCTGAAAGATAATGCTGTGAAAGGGCTGCACTCAATATGCCAGCAAACTTGGACAACTCAGCAGTGGTCACAGGACTGGAAAAGGTCATTTTTCATTCCAATCCCAAAGAAAGGCAATGCAAAAGAATGTTCAAACTACCGCACAATTGCACTCATCTCACATGCTAGTAAAGTAATGCTCAAAATTCTCCAAGCCAGGCTTCAGTAATACGTGAACTGTGAACATCCTGATGTTCAAGCTGGTTTTAGAAAAGGCAGAGGAACCAGAGATCAAATTGCCAACATCCGCTGGATCATGGAAAAAGCAAAAGAGTTCCAGAAAAACATCTATTTCTGCTTTATTGACTATGCCAAAGCCTTTGATCGTGTGGATCACAATAAACTGTGGAAAATTCTGAAAGAGTTGGGAATACCAGATCACCTAACCTGCCTCTTGAGAAATCTGTATGCAGGTCAGGAAGCAACAGTTAGAACTGGACATGGAACAACAGACTGGTTTCAAATAGGAAAAGGAGTACGTCAAGGCTGTATATTGTTACCCTGCTTATTTAACTTATATGCAGAGTACATCATGAGAAATGCTGGACTGGAAGAAACACAAGCTGGAATCAAGATTGCCAGGAGAAATATCAATAACCTCAGATACGCAGATGACACCACCCTTATGGCAGAAAGTGAAGAGGAACTAAAAAGCCTCTTGATGAAAGTGAAAGAGGAGAGTGACAAAGTTGGCTTAAAGCTCAACATTCAGAAAACAAAGATCATGGCATCTGGTCCCATCACTTCATGGGAAATAGATGGGGAAACAGTGGAAACAGTGGCTGACTTTATTTCGGGGGGCTCCAAAATCACTGCAGATGGTGATTGCAGCCATGAAATTAAAAGACGCCTACTCCTTGCAAGAAAAGTTATGACCAACCTAGATAGCATATTCAAAAGCACAGACATTACTTTGCCAACAAAGGTCCGTCTAGTCAAGGCTATGGTTTTTCCAGTAGTCATGTATGGATGTGAGAGTTGGACTGTGAAGAAGGCTGAGTGCTGAAGAATTGATGGTTTTGAACTGTGGTGTTGGAGAAGACTCTTGAGAGTCCCTTGGACTGCAAGGAGATCCAACCAGTCCATTCTGAAGCAGATCAGCTCTGGGATTTCTTTGGAAGGAATGATGCTAAAGCTGAAACTCCAGTACTTTGGCCACCTCATGCGAAGAGTTGACTCATTGGAAAAGACTCTGATGCTGGGAGGGATTGGGGGCAGGAGGAGAAGGGGACGACAGAGGATGAGATGGCTGGATGGCATCATTGACTCGATGGACGTGAGTCTGAGTGAATTCCGGGTGTTGGTGATGGACAGGGAGAATTGGCGTGCTGCGATTCATCGGGTCTCAAAGAGTCGGACACGACTGAGCGACTGAACTGACTGATCCTATAGGCAGGGAAAGTGAAAGTTGCTCACCTGTGTCTGACTCCTTGGGACCCAGGCCAAAGAATGGAGTGGGTACCTATTCCCTTTGGAGAAGGCAGTGGCACCCCACTCCAGTACTCTTGCCTGGAAAATCCCATGGATGGAGGAGCCTGGTAGGCTACAGCCTATGGGGTCGCTAAGATTCGGACACGACTGAGCGACTTCACTTTCACTTTTCACTTTCATGCATTGGAGAAGGAAATGGCAACTCACTCCAGCGTTCTTGCCTGGAGAATTCCAGGGACGGAGGAGCCTGGTGGGCTGCCGTGTATGGGTCGCACAGAGTCAGACACGACTGAAGTGACTTAGCAGCAGCAATAGCAGCCATTCCCTTCTCCAGGGGATCTTCCCCAACCAGGGATGGAACCCAGGTTCCTGTGGTCTCCCACATTGCAGGCAGAGTCTGTACTAGCTGAGCCATCGGGAAGTCCTGTAGACAGGGAGATCATAATTAAAGATTCTAGTGGCATGCATTTAGGTAATACCATGGTAACTGTGGGCTTCCCTGGTGGCTCAGATGGTAAAGCGTCTGCCTGCAATGCAGGAGACCCGGGTTCAATTCCTGGGTCGGGTAGATCCCCTGGAGCAGGAAATGGCAATCCACTCCAGCACTCTTGCCTGGAAAATCCCATGGCTGGAGGAGCCTGACAGGCTACAGTCTATGGAGTCGCAAAGAGTCGGACACAACTGAGCGACTTCACTTCACTTCACTTCATGGTAACTGTGGAGAAGGGTGTGTGTACGTATGTGTGTTTGATAGAAAGTGACACTGTTAGTCGCTCCATTGTGTCTGACTCTTTGCGACCCCATGAACTCTAGCCAGCCAGAGTTGAATTCTCAAGGCAAGAATACTGGAGTGGGTTGTCATTCCCCTCTCCAGGGGATCTTCCCGAGCCAGGGGTCAGACCTGAGTCTCCCGCATTGCGGGTACAGTCTTCACCATCTAAGCCACAAGGGAAGACCATGTTTTTAAGTGTTCAGAAGTGTTTAAGACTTGATGATTGATTAGAAGGGGAGGAGTGAGCAGGCAAGAGAGAAATCAATGATGATTTCCAGGGTTCTGAGTGCACAGTTTTAGTAAGGGTAAGGTTCTATAAGCTTATTATTTCCTATTTTTAAAGAAAAGTAGATTTATGCAAGTGAGGTTATGTGAAAGTGAAAGGCTTATTTTAGTAAACTTTCAATGACTAGAATTTATTAGAAAGATGGGATAAAGTTACAGTCTTTGTGGTTAGGTTTAATATTTTTGTTGTTTTAATTATATCTATAGGCCTATTGTTCCATGAGCGTGTTAGTTGTGAAAACTGGAAAAATGTCTTTTTGCCACTGAGGATTAGCCATGGAAGACCAGCTGTAGGTTATGAACCATCAGTCTGAGTTTCTTTTGTGATTGCCCTGATGCGTAACCTTGATTGAGTTTCTGAAGCTCGACATCCCCTCTTGGCATCACCTATTTCTCCACACCTGAAGTCTCTAAAAGGGATAGTAGATGGTTCCTATCAATGGATGATTTGGACTCCGCCTTCTTCCTCTAGGTCCCGCCCCCTTCTCTGAAACCACACCCCCTCTCACTTGGCCCGCCCCTTGAGGAGGTCGTCGTTGATATGACAGCGATTCTCCACAATCCTGACCTATAGGAGATCGGAAGGGTGGGACCGAAATCAATTTCCTCTTTCATTTGTCAAATGAAATGTCTATCTGGTTCCCGTCTCATCCCACTTCCTCTTCAAGCCAATGATTGGTTGCTCTGTTCTTGCTCCCCAGCTCACGATTGGTTCTTTCGTTCCAACCCGCTCCTCCAGCTTTTGCAGGCGGGATTAGCACGCAGCTTCCTGCTCCTGCCAAAAAAATAAAAGGAGAAAAAGAAAAGAGAGAGGCGAAAGAAAATGTCACGGAGATCTTTGGTGTTTAATTCGCTTTTGGCCTTGTCGGTCAGGCCCAACTCTGCCTTTTGATTGGTTTTTCTATCTGCCCATCCTGGGTCGGGGGCGGGATTTCCCCAGGAGACCCACATCTTGTCGCCACTGGCCGAACAGTGCGCCTGTCTGAAGCTGCCGGCCCAGGATTGGAGGCGGACGCGGACAGGTGGGCGTGGATTGGCTAGGGCAGCCGGTCAGTGTGAGGCGGGGGCGGGGCCTCGGCGGCTGGTTGCGCGTGTCCGCCGCTGGCTCCGCTCTATCCGGCTTTGCTAGGGGAGGTGAGTCCGGCCGCGGCGGCACCGGCGGCTGAGGAGGCGGCGGCTGAGGAGAAAGCGGCCACAGCGGCTAAGGAGAAAGCGGCCGCGGGGACGGAAGCCGGGTGGGGGGGAGGGGGGGAGACGGAGCAGCCTTGAGCCCTGCGGGGGCCGTCGCGCGGGGGGACCCACCCGCTCTCCCCCCCAACCCTCCTCAGCAGAAGCGGCCGGCGGCGGGGGCAGGAGTCAGTCCGCTTCCGACTGCACCCCGCCCGCCTCCCGGGGGTCCCATTCTTTGGCCCCGGGACCCTAACCTCCTCCCGGGGCGGTTCCCTCTGTCTCGGCGTCCGAGTGCTGCCCACCTCTCTTTCATTCCTCCCCGCACCTCCTTACCTTCACTTTGCCCCGGTTCTCTTTCTCCTCTCTGTCCTGCCCTGTCGCCTCCTCTGCTCACTCTGTCCCTCTTGCCTCCTTCCCTGGCTCTTTTCTGTTCGGGAAAGTTTAGTCCGCCCCCCCCCCCCCCACCTCCAATCAGGTCAACCTGACGAGGAGTAGGGGGAGATGTAGGAAGGCCTGAGAGTTCGAGGGGGGGGAAGCTTGTTTCCCTGAACATTTTCCCCCATCTTTTCACTTTGGGGTGGTGGAATTTTTTTCAGTTGCATTTTTGAGGAGGTGGTAGGTGTTTAGAAAAGGATGTTGGAATGGAAGGGGTAGATGAGTCAAGCCTCTTACAAGATTCCAAGGGTGGTGTGTTACCTGATCCTTTTCGCGTGTGGAGTTCAGGAGGTCGGGAGGTTTGGCCTTCATTCCCACATTCAAAGTTGGAACCTCCCCCGAATTAAGGATGGAGTTTTAGTATCCACTTGTGGCAGGAAACCTGGGGGGAAGGGGTCCCTTTTTCCTTTTTCTTTTTCTTTTATTTTTTTTGGGGGGGGCAACCCACACCCTTCCACACACGCTCACCCCCAACTTAAACACCAAGATCCTCTAACTTGTCTGGATTGACTGATGAAGACATAAAGCCAGTTCCGCTCCATGTTTTTTGGAGGTGGAGTGAGTGGTTTTTTCCTTCATTTTTAAATGGCCAAATGACAGCTTGACCCAGTTTGCTTTCCAATCAAAGGGCATTTTTTTTTTGAATGTCTCTTTGTGGCGCAAGAGCCAACGCAAAAATGATGGCGGCTTACAATGGCGGTACATCTGCGGCAGCAGCAGGGCACCACCACCACCATCACCACCACCTTCCACACCTCCCTCCTCCTCACCTTCACCACCACCACCACCCTCAGCACCATCTTCATCCCGGGTCGGCTGCTGCGGTCCACCCCGTGCAGCAGCATACTTCCTCGGCAGCTGCGGCAGCCGCCGCCGCGGCCGCAGCTGCAGCCATGTTAAACCCTGGGCAACAGCAGCCTTACTTCCCATCGCCGGCACCGGGTCAGGCTCCAGGACCAGCTGCAGCAGCCCCAGCTCAGGTACAGGCTGCCGCAGCTGCCACAGTTAAGGCGCACCATCATCAGCACTCGCATCATCCACAACAGCAGCTGGATATTGAGCCGGATAGACCTATTGGATATGGAGCCTTTGGTGTCGTCTGGTGAGTATCCAAGGAAGAGTCACGACTTCTGGTTTCTTCTCAAGGTTGCTGGGCAAGGCCTTTTCTCATGGTTTTTCTCCATGTCGACCCAAGTGGAACAAGCTGCTCAACTCCACTATAGGAAGTCACCCTTCATTACCTGGTAAAAGAGACCTGATGGCATTGGCTGTCTAGGCTTAAGCTTTGAAGTCCTGGCCAGTTTTGGTGGAGCACCCTCTGTTGAGGAACTCACAGAAGTTTGTTGTCTACCAAACTTACAGCGTAGAACCTAAGGAAGCCACTGAATGGAGACTCAGTAAATAGGTGAATGCATGGAACGCTTATTCCTCCACAGACCTTGGCCATCCCTTATGTTTGATTGAGTTTGAATCAGTTGCCCAACTGGAGCAGATGTCACAACTGACCCAAACTGAATTCCTTACCATAGTCTGGTCATTGGGGTATACTTTCAACAACTATTTTGCTCTTTCTCTCTTTTCATTCCTTAATTTGTGATTGCGATCCTCAAAGGAAGATAGGGTTCATACTTGAACCAGTTAAGTCTTTTCATGAGTGAGTGGTTTATTTTAAACCTATAAAGCTACAGTTGGGAAGTATGTAGCTTTAGCCTTTTGATAAGAATGCATTAAATATAGCATCACACATGAGTACCACAATTGAGGTCAGTAGACTGTAACTATGCAGTGGCCCACATTCAGTGTAATGGTTTAGTGTCATTTAGTGGCTTGTGAGTTGCCCTTATCCCTTGGTTGGTTGCTGTAGTAGGGAGTGTACTTTTAAAACATGAAACTGCTCTGTTTTTGCTAGTGCTAGTATATATTTTTTTAAAGTCTGAGGGCTTCTTAAATGCAACATTTTGTCATTTTGTCTATTTAGGAAGATTAGTAGTTTATAGTAAAATGTATTTATCATTGTAGGGTCCTGTTTCTATCAAAACTAGAGTGAACTGAGTTTTTAATCCCCAAGGAGTTTTTAAGTATTCTGGTGTGAATAGATGAATTGATGTTTTCAGTGCTTCAAAAATAGATTCCTTCAACTATACCCTGATTTAAAAAAAGATTCTTGTTAATGTCTAGAAAAGTCCCCATCACCTAGGGAAAATGAACTCTTTGGAACTAGCCTGGTAAGCATCTCCTTTCATCATTGCTTTTCAGGCTGTAATTGATATGAATTTCATTTTTGCATTACATCTGGCCATCTTTATTTACATTTCAGATTTTATAAACTAGGCTACTAAGTGATCCAGTCCATCTTTTTTTAACCTGGTAAAGTCTAGTGTCTTCCCAGTGAGCTCTCCAAGGAGGTTGCTGCTGCAGTCCTCTGTTCTCCAAGGTGTGAGGGATTCCTGGTGGGAAAGAGGGTAGCCGGCAATGGTGCTTCTTCAGTCTCTGCTCAGGGACCTGCCTGTTCTTGCCTTCCTGTCTTCCCTTCCACATCCTATCCTCAGGGACAACACGGTGAACTGCTGTTCCTTGTCTAACCCTGGAGGATTTCAAAGCTGAGGGGAAGAAAAAGATTGTAATTTTGTCATTGATTTACTGAGAATTTGTTTGGATTTTCTTAGACCTGGATGCTCTGTCATTTTAGTGCTTTGCATACAGTGCTAAGAACTGGAGATGTGCTGACAGGGAAATGGGTTGCAGGATTCTTGACTATGTTCTAAAGGTGTTATTTTCTCTTCATTTCTATCAACTGGTGATGGGGTTTGTAGAAGTTTTAACTTTTAGTTGGTGCTAAGGGAATTTCTTTTTTCTTTTTTTTTTCAAGGGAAGGGAGATAAGGAACTGGAGTGCTGAAACATATCCCACCAAGTAGTGGTATTCTAAATTACCAGTACATGAAAATCCAAATGTTTGATTTGAATCCATTCTAGAGTCTTTCCTTCATTGACCCCTTCTACCACTCATGGAGTTCATTCCATGTACTTGAAGCACCTCCATTTGTGACTGTCTTCCACTGTGCACCACTGGTTTTGTACTTGCCCTGTCTGATCACATTTGTAAGCCCAATGAGGGTAGTGACTGGGCCTGCTAGAGTACTTTTTCTCTCCCCAACACAGTGCTGTGGCATCTTTGCTGCTTGGTTACTTGATCTGGTCAGGTCCTTCTTTGTTCTTTAACCAGGTTTTTCTGTTTAGCTGCATTGAATGTTTTTATCAGCTGTTACAGGTGAAATAAAATTCGGTATGAAAAAAAAGGAAAAGAGTTCCAGGTGTGTGTTTTAGTATGCAAATACTCTTCTATTTTTGTATTTACATATTTATAACTTGCTGTCTGAATTGCTTTTTATATTTGAAATTTAATTGCTGTATGACCCAAGTAAGATTGTTAAAACTAGAAATTTGAATGACAGACCACAGTGAATTGCACTAGTATTTTCAAACCCAAGCTAAAGATGTTAGTGAGCTTTTTTTACTTTTTAACTAACTGTGTGAAGATTTTTCTTTTTAATTTAGAAGGCACTTAATGACTCTGAAACAACTATTTTCTAAAGTGCTTAAAATAGAACATAAAAATATTCTCCTAAAGACACATCATTTAATTCAAAGCACCATATAACTACTTGGGCATTATAAGATTCACTTAGGCTCAAATATGTCTAATGCATTTTGCAAGTATTTTCCTTCTGTCGTGGCATATGAGGGGAAACTGTATGCGCTCTCGTTTCTTTTTCTGGACGTGTACCCAGTGGTACTAAACTGATAGCTAAGTGTTGCTTATAATTTTGAGGGATATTGTTGTTCCTCCATGTAGACAAGGAGAGAGATTTGTAGAGGTGATGCAGCATTTTACCATTCTGATTTCTCACTGAACAGTTCAGTCTACCAGGCTTGATTTATCTTTCTGCCGAATTTAACTATTGGAATAACTTATCAGTATTGGACAGTTGTGTGAAAGTAGTGAATTACCTATTAGCTTGCTGGTAAAGGTGGTGCTTTGACAGTTCAATTAAGGTTTCATTAACAACTGTCTGCTGTGCTTTATCTCAAAGTAAGGATTCCAGTTTACCTAGTAATATGATCATGGGGTAGCCTGAGATACATTCATTGCCAGCGATAGAATATTGTTTATGGGTTATCAAAGCATCGTATATCAATTTACCTTCTTTATCAGATAACAAGGCTTCCAAATGCCCTTATGGATATTTTCACAATGCAAAACCAAAACACAAAACAACTCACAGACAGAACCTCACTTTTTCTGTGAGAATGTCAATACCTTTTTGTCTGTAGTTAACATTTGCCAGATGGAAAGTAAGTTAGGTTGTTCTTAAAGATGTGACAACTTTGGGACAAAGAGTGTTACAACATAAAGCCTTCAGGGGCTCATGAAGTGTATACTTTTGAGAATTGGAGGAAACTGACCACATGAGAAAGGTTTGAGAACTGCAGAACCCAAGCAGCTTTGACTGGCAGCCAAAAATATCAGACTGAATTAATGGTACACATTGCCACCTTGATGATAATCTGAGAAAGGCTTCTACTATATGAAATCAGCATTTTTTTTACTTGTCTGGGATTGCATTCAGTTCGTTGCCTTTGTTCTCCAAGTTAAGTTGGAGAACTTTGAATTGTATTACTCTAATACTTTCAGCAGGTTACTTTTATATGAAGTTTGAAACTCAAGCATCACTGTAGTGATACTTACTTACTAGTTGTGTGATCTTGACATATTGTTTAACCTCTCTCTGTTTCTCATCTATAAAGTAAGGATAATAATAGCATTCATTTCATTCCATTGATTTGAGGATTAAATGAAGGTAATCCTTGTAAACCATTGAGTATACTGTGTAGCACACAGTAAGCACTCAATAAATGTTAGCTGTTTTTTATTGTGGTTATTATTGGTAGGGAAATCAAACTTTGTGTAAATGTGCATAGATGTGGCTTCGCATATGGTTGGGTTAATCAGGTAAAATCAACATGCAGACTGTGAAATTCTCCAAGCAAGAATACTGGAGTGGGTAGCCATTCCTTTTTTCCAGGGGAGTCTTCCAGACCCAGGGATCGAACCCAGGTCTCCTGCACTGCAGGCAGGTTCTTTACCCTTTGAGCCACCAGAGAAACCCACTGTTTTTTAGAGGCATGACTTTAAATACCATAGTGTCCCCTTAGTTCTGCTGTATGCCAAGGGCTTGAATTTAGAGTTAGGGTTAAGTATTCTGTTCTCTCAATTAATTAAAAGCAACCATTTTTTAAAAGCATAATATATATGTTTACATGGACTTGGTAGATGTTCTAGCCAGATCATCTGTACTCGTTTAGGCAGTATTATAGATTACTATACCTGGAAGGAAATTAATTTTTTTTTTTTTTTCTCAGAATGTAACAAATGAAGGACATCCTTTTTGTCAAAGTTCACCTTTAGTGGAAATTCATTTTGAGTATGGATGAACAGGTGTGAATTGTTAAAGACGATCCCAGTGAGGTGGGGGAAATACATGTGGTTTAATGAAAAATTATTCAGTGTAAATCCTTACGCGTGGCAGAGATTGTCTGGCTTCCTCATCTTGTGAAAATTAGAGGCATCATGTATTTTCTGATGTTTTCTCCAGTCCTCTTACTCCCCAAGTAGCAAACTAAAATTTGGAAAATTGGGGGATGCTTTGGGGATAATTTTAGGAAAATGCTGGCGTTAGTTGCATCAGAAAGAGTAGTAGACTAAAGTGTATTTTGTTATTAGTTGCCTTTTCCAGGTTAGGAATCTGTAGCTTTGAGAAGTTGCTCTATCAGCCAAGATTAACAGCCACAGCTGGATTCTTTGGGGGCGGGTGGGGGGGGGAACCCTGCTTTGTGAAAAGAGCTTTGAAGAACCAGAGCCTGCACCATAAAAAGGAAACGGTTGCTCTTCTAGACATAACAAAGCATCCGTGTGAAACTAGAAATGTGGAAATCTATATTGTTAGTTTTAACTACAAACGAACTTACTTTTAGAAACTGCAGGTTCATGGTGATAAAGTCGAGGAGGCAGAGAGAGAATAAAAGGAACACAGTCTTTAATGACAGTGAACTGGTTTCTTGGTCACTGAAAGTCCATAACCTGTAACATTGGAAGTCGTGTTATAGTTGGGCTCCTGGACAAGATAATGCAGATTTTATTCAAAAACCGAAAATGAAACAAAACCTAAACACAACAAAAGAAATTTGACTTATTCTTAGGGGAAATTTTTATGTTCTATTGACTATCAGCTTGGAAGAAAAATTTATTTTTTCCTAAAAAAAATACATTTCAGAAGGAATTGCCTTTTCAAACAAGCTAAAACAACAGTCTCCCTCAGAACTACTTGCAACTTCTTATAGCTGTCAGTTGTTACCACTGGTGTATGTCCTAAAAAAGAAATAGTGGTATATATAGTTCTCTTTTATATGCTATGCTAGGAGAATATTTGCAAAATACATTAACTGAATATTTGAGTTCTGGAATTTAACCCTCAAAGCATAGGCAACTGTAGTGGTGTTGTTCCTTATACAAAAGGCTGTCTTCTAATGGAATACTAGAGTATTTTATTATTTTCACAACTTGGAGCATTAGGGTTTCACTGACTTTTATATTTAGAATCGAGTGTCTATTCTTGGTGGTTTTTATTAGATTTGTTGCTGTCCTAGCATTTCAAGCATCAACTGTTTATATAATATGCTGATTTGATTTCTTTGATGCAAATTGTCAAGGCCAAAGAAACTTTTCCATTTGTCATCCAACCAAACAGAAAAAAGTCATTGAGTAGAAGTTCTTTACATTATATTTGGGTTTTACTTGCGATTCCCTGTGCTTCCCTAATACTCAGGTGCATTATTTGTTGATTGGGTCATCTAATGCAGATCAACATTGATTTTCTAACTAAAATAGCTTGTCAGTTTGATCCTTTTGTTGCTTGGGGTTAACACACAGGGTGCCTGAGGCAACAGTTGTAATACTGTCAATAAGCCACGTGACAGACTGTCATAGACCTAGCTGATAGTTCTGAGGTACCTAGCTCAACTTTTTAAGAAAAAAATCTGACACTCTGGCATTATGAAAAGATGAACTCTCTCAGGAAACTGTAGTGAGTTCAGATTTAATAGTTAATTGTAGTGGTGTGAGTAGAGAGACTCTGTACAGGGATGTCTGCGTTTGATCATGATTGGTGATCTCTACCTAAACCCAGTTTCACATCTGTGTTTTGAATAAGTTTGACTGATTGAATCATACAGAAGATTTTGACATGGCTGGAGGTCACTGGTCTTGTCAACCTGCTACAGAGCAGCACTGTTGTAGGCTTTAATGAGGATATTTAGTTGTATAAATAATTTCACAAACTTCTTTCAAGTTTCTGCTGTGCTTGGGATATAAAGATGTTTAAGTCATGATACTGCCCTGAAGGTGTTTACAGTTAAGGAAACAGTATGAACTGATACATCCTTGCTCTCAAGAGAGTCTTGATGGAGAATTGAAACCAAATTTGAAACCGTCAAATAAAAATGTAAGGATAGATTATTTTCACTTGTTCTTATAATACTCATTGACTGTGTGTTGACTGTTTGCCAGGCACTGTGCTGGATGATAAAGATTTAAAGGCGATTATGATCTAGTGGGGGAAAGAGATTTGTAAATGGTTAGTTACAATTCACTGCCGTAGGTGCAGCAATAGAGATACTCCCTAGGAATACATAGGAGGGATTTCTGTGGAAGGTATGGATGCTTCCTCGAAGAGATAAATACCTCAACAGAGTTTTAAGAATAAAAGTTTAAAAAAGAAGAGAGAGTCAACTAATGGGGAAGGGAATTATTGGTGGATGGGTCCTTATAAGGGAGACTTACAGGGCTGGGGCTGCTGAATATCCATTGCAGTGCAGGTGACAGGAGATGAGGGTGGAGATGCAAGCTTGAAGAGGTTGGAGTGTCCTGCTGAAGAGATAAGATACCATTGGTACAGGGGAGAGGGGAAAAAGAAAGCTTTTTTTTTTTTAAATTTAAAGACCCTTTACAACATACAGTACCTAAACAGATATGCAGCATATCTGTGGTATTAAAATTTCATTGAGGGGAGAGCAGTTGGAGGGGAAAATGTCTGAAAACACTCCTGGGGGCAGGAAATAATGAAAAAGGTTGAAACATTAGGAATGGCAACCACTGGAAGTTTTTGAGTGAAAGAGTGACCGTTCAGATTGAATTTTTTTTTTTTTCAAGGCTATGTAAGTGGAAGTAGAGATAGCTGAGATCTGGGCCAAGGGAATGTTCTCAGTTGTAGGTGGAAGAAATTATTGGAGAGGGAACTCTTAAGGGTAATCAGATAGGAAATATTAGTGATTGACAACCTGCACATGGGAGAAGATTGTTAGGGAGATGGTAGTAATCTTTGATGCAGATAAAGTCAAAGAAAATGAGGATGGAGAAAGGCCATTAAATTTCACAAGTAGATCATAGGAGAGAATGTGTATGATTTTTTTTTCCCCCTCTGACATATATACATGTTTGATTCTAAAGAATGTCTCCAATATTAGCACTTTTATTGTTAATAAAATTCTCCCAAATTCCAAGTTGTTATTTCTAGTTTATTAAACCAGAGAATTTGATGTTTATCATATTCAAGGTACCATTTCCTTGGCAAGATTATTTCTTTTTAATGACAAGGTAGTAAAGTGCTAACTAAGGAGACAAGGTTCTGGTCCCTGCCTTGCTACCAACAGCTCTATGACCTTGGTTAAGTTATTTGACTTTTCTGAGTCTTGGTTTCCTTGTTTATAAAATCCTGCGTTGCCTCAATACACAGTTGATCCTTGAACAACAAGGGTTTGAACTGTATAGGTCTACTTAATATGAAGATTTTAAAAAATAAATATATTGGAAGCTTGAGATTTGTGACAGTTTGAAAAACTCACAGATGAAGCCTGTAGTTTAGAAATATCAAAAGAATTAAGTAAAACGTATGTCATGAAGGTGTAAGATAGGTATAGATACTAGTCTTTCCTTATACAGGCTAAGGTGAATGGTATTAATATAGAATTAATAGTGTATTAGTTTTCTTATTGTTTTAACTTTGCTTTCAAATAATTACTGTACAGTATGCCCCACCCCCTTTCACTCATAGTTGGAGAAACAATATCAGCCTAGCATCACAGGTAAGTGTCTTTTTAAAACGTGTGTTTCCAGCACTCATTTTGGTTAAACTAGTCTGCTATAAAGCTACCATATTACTGCTTCTTTGTTATCAATGGGTGAATAGTTATACCTGTAAATAAATGTTTCTTTTTCACATTATCTTTTCATTTTGGATGTCTAGTGTTAGTGATACATATAATACCGACAGTGTTTTGTATCATATAAGACAATATTGATGAAGGTACTGACAGATGATTAATCTTGTAAATGGCACTACAAATATATTTTCTCTTCTTTATGATTTTCTTAACATTTTCTTTAATTTGCTTTGTTGTAAGAATGCAGTATATTGTATGTATAACATACAAAAAGTGTTAATCAATTTTTTAGATTATCAGTAAGGCTTCCTTTCAGTCATCCATAGGCTACTAGAAGTTAAGTCTAGGGGGAATCAGAAGTTAATACATAGATTTTTTACTGCACTGGGCAGGGATCAGCACCCTTAACCTTCACATTGTTCAAGGGCCAGCTATATAATGCAAGCCACATAACACAGTGTTAAATTTTCTACGTTAAAAATGTAAAAAGAAACAAATGAAATTAATTTTAGTAATCTATTTTATTTAACTCAATATATCCAAAATATTATCATTTCAACATGTTACTACTATAAAAATCATTAGATATTTTACATTTTTTTTTCCATATAAAATATACTAGACCCAGTGTGTATGTTAGCACTTAGAACACTTCTCAGTTTGGACTGACCAAATTTCAAGTGTTCAGTAGCCCAGTGACTATTGACTGGCTTATTGACCAGCCCAGTTCTAGAGTGTCTTTAGCCTTTATTGAATTGTGTGCTCATCTCTGAACCCGTCACTGTCAGTATGGATAAGGTTACTTTAAAGCAGTCAGGTCCACTCCTGGACTGGAGATGGAGTCAGTTATAAGTGGGATGGATGAATTCCAGCAACGAATGCTGGGAAAATAGTCATTAAATGAGCAAGAACACATTCATCTAACTTACGTCAGACTCAGAAGAACTTGACCCGGTCTGTCTATAGAGCAAAGTGGACTAATGTTCTTTGTAGAGAAGTTGTCCTGCCTGCCCTGAATTATTTGGAGTAATTTCCTTTTCTGAAGCCCTGTTTGCTTAAAGTAGCAGAAGGTAGAATTGGTACCTGATCCTTGTCATGTTTGCTTTCTTTGCCAGTTAGATCAGATATCCTCCATTGATTTCTTTTCTTTCCTCTCTCAGTGTTGTGGTTTTGTTATCTAAAGTTCTCAGTCTTGTTTTCAGTTTAAGTAATATAGAGCTCAGTATTGTCAGACAGCAAACTTCTTACAGGTGAATGGACAACACAGATACTTTTTTGTTTATCCATTCCTTGACCTAAAATTCTTACTCTGAGCTACAGAGAAAAGGTGAAGGGAGACCTTTGAACAAATAGATAAAATTAGTCATTTGACCCAGATTGCAGCTATTTTTTTTTTTTCTGCCTGTATAGATAAAAACCATCCTCCAATTTACATAAGCAGGTGATTTTTCTTACATGCTAATTTTCTTAATCTACCATGGCAGAGAGCTACAGATTTGCAAATTGTGTAAGTAAATTGAAATAAAGGTGACTTTATTTCACTTTATTATCTTACCAGTACAGAAGTACCCAAAGGGTGCAATTATCAGGTGATTGTCAGATTGCACATCTAAGCTAACAGGCAACCCAGTGCAAAGTTTTTTTTCTCACTTCTCTTCCTTCTCTTTTTGATTCTTAAAATAGGAAACTATTGATTTCTGTATTTACTTTGACAGAGCTAGACATTTAGTAACACAGATGTGAGGAAATTTGAGCTTTTATTAAAGGTAACCCAGAAACCATAAAAATTGACAGGTGATGGTACTGGCCAGAAAAAGCATACTTGGTTTGGATTTGAATTGCCTAAGAATTAGGTGAGAACCTTCAACTGCATTTAATTGATAGCTTCCTTTGTGTTCCTTGTCTCAGGTTCTGCATGTTAATAGTATTTGAGGTTATTGTGAAGAGAACTGGGTGTGTACTAAGGCCAGTGTTCAAAATAAATATTGATGCATTCTTTTAAAAACCAAACCATGTTAATTACGACATGGTTTAAAATGGCATTTCAGTAAGATTGAAATTTTAGAAAGGTCCAACATTTGGTTTTAAGGGCTCTTTTCACAGATGATTCATGAGGACAAATTAATGTCAATCAATAGTGTCTTCTTTTATTAAGATATTCCAATTTTAACTTAGTAATTAATGCTACATATTTAATCCCTCAGATGTTATCGTATTGTTTACCTTGTGATGTATGTGGAGATTAAATTATACTTCCTGTACCTTTGACTTAATGACTTAAAAATGAATCATAATTTTCAGCTAGCAAGTTAAAAGGTTGGCCAATCTTTTTATCCCAATACTTAAATATTATTTCTTTGCAAGTTAAAGAAAAGTAGTTTAGATGAACTTTGAGAGCAAAAGGCAGTTAAAGAATGACCTGAGCAGAGCATTTAAGTACAAAAGGACAGGATGGTTAAATAGTTAAGAGGCTGTACTCTGATGACTGCCTGGATATAAATCTTAACTCTGCCCCTTGTTAGTTGTGGGCAAATTATTTAACCTCTGGTTGTCGTGTGTAAAATGGAGATAGTAAATAATGGTATATCTATTGCATAGGGTTGTGTGAGGATCCAGTGAATGAATGTATATGTAAAGTCTTAGAACTGTGCTTGGCACTTAGGTATACATTAGTTGTCATTATTATTACCAGTTTCAGTACGCGTGAAAAAATGCAGTACCTCCTTAAGTTTACTAACCTAGGGCAGGTAACCAACAGCTTTTGAATCATTATGATAGGTATCAAGTTAATGACTATACCAGAGATTTTTTTTCTGATAACACCCAACTGTTTTCAAAAAATTCTTTCCAATTCTAGAATGCCTTCCAAAGGTAAAATTTCCTTTAGCACGTAAGAGGAGGGTTTTTCCTTGCTTATCAACTCCCTCCTTTCACTCTACTATCAAAGTAATAATATGTTTGTTGTAGGAAACTTGGAGAATACAGAAAAGCTGTATTTAACCTGTAGCTCAGAGATAGCCACTAATAGTATTTTGGTATAATTTTTTTCAATTTTTAAAATCTGGAATGTGTGCATTTATAATAATGTTAAAGTTTTAAAGTTTGAGATCATGATTATTACATTGTGTGCTTACAATTTGGTATCCTGTTTGTTTCACCAACATTACAAAGGTAGATTTTGGCCATATTTTTCCTCTTTGAGAGCTAGTTTTTCTTTCTCACAAGCCTAGAGCTCTGTCTGAACGGAATTACAGAGTTGAGAGATACTTTGGAATGCATCTAGTGTAACTGCCTCATTTTATGTGGGAAAATTGAGACGCAGAGAAGCTAAGAGGTTTGTTCAAGGTCATACAACTGGTAGGAGGCTGAGCCAGAACCTTTGCTCCTTTGCTGTTTTACCAGTAATACCTGTCCAAGTTAATGCCCATTGAAAGTGGAGGAGGTGTTCTTCTAAAAGCAAACAAACAAAAAAAAAGAAAAACGAAAATCCTATAAATGAAACCTAAAACAATGCTTCTGAAAGAAAAAACGACAATATTTAGAATACTCTGTTGGGCAGTTTTTGTGTGCCAGTGACTAAGGTTTCTGGTAAAAGTTTAATGTTACGAGCTACAGGGCTTTTGAAAATAGCTCACTCTTGATGTATGTAATCATGTTCTGTATCTGTTTTGAGGCTATCATGCCTCTCCCCCTTTTATTTTTTGAAAAATTTTAAGCCTCAGAAAACTTGAAAGAATTGTACAGTGATACTCCCATAAACCTTTCTTCTAGATTAACATTTTGTGACTTTTTGCTTTTTAAACTTCAAGGCTGTTTTTACAGAACTTTCTGAGATTGGGTTTCGATTAAATTTAGACTTACAGTGTTAAGAAATTTACGGTCTCTGCATCAACTCACTGTTCCATGTAATAAGTTTTGTAAAGATCTCCAACTAGAGAAGGAACTGGAAGTTTTCAAGCTTGTGACTTTTTGGAATGCTATTTATTCTCTTAATACTTAAAACAAAATTCAGTGTGAATCAAATGTGCAACTGAAACATACCAGTCAAAACTAGGCTTCAGGCAGAATAGAAATATTCCATTCAGCAGAGTTTTTTCTTTTTTGTGGTATTTATCTCAAATTGAGAATTAAAGGGACATTTTCAAATTAAGAACCTAAGATCTGGTTTCACAGTTTTATGACAGAGGACATGATTGAGGATATTAGATTGTTGAAGCTAAATTTTAAGTTACTGTATTTTTTTTTAAGGAAATTACTCTAATACAGTCACATGAGCTGATGATGTTGTGATTTGTGTCACCCAATTCACTGCTCTGTATTTTTCAGTACCAAATAATTCCTTTGTTAAACTCATTTTCAGTAAATGAGCCATTGTTTCCCAAAGGGAATGATTATTTCTATATATAGCACAAATCCCTAAGAGATAGATTTTAAAGTTTAAAATATTAACAATTAGAAATGGTTGAAATCATCACTGTGTATATGAAAAGGGCGGCTGCTGTGTTTGCTCCTTGGGCTACAACATGAGATATTTTGTTAACCAGAAACCCCAGCTGGACAGCAAGTCTTTGAAAGTATTTTGGCTTATGTGCAAAAGTGAGTTGTTTTATTGCATCCACCCAATTTTTACATTGTATAGCTTCATAACATAAACACCTAGAAGGAGGTACTGGAGTCTAAATCTAGATGACCTGAGACAGGTAAGGAAGATACGTGCAACTGACACTGGTTTACTTGATGGCACTTGGTAGTAGTGTCTGCGGATAAACCACTGACTTCCTAAAGTACCTCAGCGGGAAGGACATTAAAATAGGGACACTGGTGTTTTAACTGGTGTAAGATACTGAAGATGTTATCAACGCGCATCAGGTTGTCTCTGTAGGTGGGCAGACTTTTTTTTTTAATTTTGATTTTCTTTTAAGTGAAACTCAATCTGTTTCTGTCTCTCTTTCCCTCTCAGTATTAATCAAAGCAAATGCTTATAATCACTTAGGACACATTCTGTACCCACTAATCCACTAAAAATGATGAGAGCTTCAAAGGCTGGGGCCATGTCTCATTTGTGTCTCCAGAACCTATTGTGGTCATTGGTGGATACTTATTACATGTTTGTTGTTGAACGTTGCTAATGCTAAGTTTGTACGTGATGGTGACTGTCAAAGAAGAGTAGTATCGCTGGCCCTTGCCATTATGTGGATCCCTATTTCCTCATGAAATGAATTTTTATGAGAAAACAGTGATGTTTAGACTGTGTGATAGTAGTGATTTTTGTATTATGTTTGGATTTTTTTTTCTTAAGAGTAAAGAGCCCTAATCTAAAAATAATATACAATAACCAACTATTTACAAAAATAGCCCTTTATTTTTATAATCTACATTAAAGTAAGAATGCTGTTAAATTGTTTAGGAAAAATAACATTCTCAGTGCAGTACTGTCATCTTACGTTGAGAAATAGAAACTGTATCTCAAGTGTCACTTAATACATCAAAACATTCCAAAGCAGTCTGATGCTAGCACCACCCCCCTCAAAATACTAAGCTCCTTATTCTGTTCTATAAATTTATGAATAAATTGCAGATTAGTGTGTACTAGAGATCTTCTTAAAGTTAGTGAGAAAGAATGGCTTATTTCTGTGTTGTGCTGGTTTATGCTTAACAGCAGGGTCTCTGAAAAATTAAAAAAACTCTAGTTTGTAGGGCTTGCCAGTTCCTGTGGTCCTGTAATGGCCGGTTTCAGGCTACCAAGCTGAAGTCACTAAATGCTGAATTGGAAAAACAGTAGCACACCATTGTAAACCGTTTGCACCATACAGATGAAGTCGATGTTAACCATGAGAGCATAAATCATTCTGAAATAATTAGGAATTGTTATTTCTGAGTATTTATTACCTTTATTTTGATTATAATTTGTTTCCTTATTAGTTTATGTAATTTAACTTTTTATAATTTTTCACAGTCAGCTTTGCAGAATTCCAGAAAATGTGACTGTCTCTCAGGGGCCAGTCTGAGCCAGTTCCAGTGAACCACTGATTTATTTCATGTGTGTGTTGGGGTGTTTAGCTGGTGGTGGGGAGTGAGGAGGTTGCATCTCTGCTCATTAATAAAGTCCAAGTGGATTAAAAATTTAAATGGAAAAAAAGCCAAAAAGTGAGAAGAAAGTAATATATAATTATTTATCATCTTGGAAAAGATGCATTGCCTTGATTTCAAAGCAAGAAAAAGAACATCAGGTTTGTCTGTGTAGAAATTTAAGATGTATGTTGGTAAAATACATTATTAAAAAAGTCTCAAAGAAAAGACAAAAAGACCCCCAGAAAAACGTCCCAGATTGAAAGCAACCTAAATGTCTATGAATGGTGAAGTGGTTAACTTTGAAAGATGCTCATAATTTTACATGAAAATCAGTGTCAAAGATCATCCCCTTAAAAAAAAAATTCACTCCTATGTTCAAGGAAAGTCTGAAAAGATTTCTACCAACAAAGGTCATTATAGTGAGATGGCAGTAAAGTGGGTTTTCATTTTGGATTTTATAGTAATAGGGCTTTAATGGTGGCTCAGACAGTAAAGAATCTGCCTGCAGTAGAGAAGACCTGGGCTCAATTCCTGGGTCAGGAAGATCCCCTGGAGAAGGGAATGGCAACCCACTCCAGTATTACTGCCTGGGAAATCCCATGGACAGAGTGGCCTGGCAGGCTGCAGCCCATGGGATCACAAAGAGTCAAACTTCTACTTAAAAGAAATACTAAGAATTTCTTTATTGTAAACATGAAGTACAATGATAGCATCCCTCTTTTTAGAGGAGGAAGCTATAGCTCAGAAAGGTCTAACTGACTTGTCTCGGTGTTCATAGCTAACAAAATGATAGAAAAGGCCTCACCCAGGCCTGTGCTCTTTAAACAAACAAATGTAATATTGATATATATAAAAGATACATGATAGAAGTTAAAACAATAATTAAAAAGTGTACATGAACCCACAACCTAGCCTAAGAAATAGAACATAAAATCAACCCTGTTGAGGCTGCCCTTAAAACATATCCACCCCATCTCTCTGCCTTACTTCCCCTGCCAAGGGGAAGCCACTATTCTGGGTTTTGTGTTTATTATTACTTGCTTTTTTAAAAATGGCTTTCTTGAGATATAATTCACATTATGCAATTTGCCTACTTAAACTGTACAATTTAATGTTTTTCTAAAGCATATTTACAGTAAATTAGACCATTTTTATCACCACTAAAAGAAACCTCAGACCTATTAGCAAATTGCTTCCATTACCCCTTCCCCTGGCAACTGTTAACCTTTCTATCTCTCTAGATTTGCCTATTCTGGACATTTGAAGTTAAGTTCTTTATGTATTCTAGATACCAGTCCTTTATCAAATATATGATTTGTAAATATATTCTCCTATTCTTTAACTTTCTTCATGGTGTCCTTTGAAGCATAGAAGTTTTTTTTTTTTTTTTAATTTTTATGAGGTCCTATTTATCTATTTGTCTTTTGCTCTTTTGGTGTCATATTTAAGAAGGTTTTGCATAATCCAGGATCATGAAGATTTATAGTTCTGTTTTCTTCTAAGAGTTTTATAGTTCTAGCTCTTATATAGTTAGGTCTGTGATCCATTTTGAGTTAATTTCTGTATGGTGTGAGGTAGGGAGTACAGCTTCATTGTTTTGCATGTGGGTATCTACTTGTCTCACTGCCATTTGTTGAAAAGACTAATTATTTCCTAATTGAATGACCTTGGCCCTCTTGTTGAAAATTAGTTGACCATAAGACGCTCCCAACTTTGGTTGTTTTAAGATTGTCTTGACTTACTCTAGGTCTCTACACTTTCATATGAATTTTAGGATCAGCTTGCCACTTGCTACAAAAGAGAGAGATGGCATTTTGTTGGGGATTACATTGAACTGTAAATCAGTTTGGGGAATTTTGTCATTTTAGCAATATTAAGTCTTCTAATCCAGAATATGGGATGTTTTTCTGTTTGTTTAGATCTTCTTTAATTTCTTCAACAATTTTGCTTTCAGAATATGTTTTTATACTTTGTTCAATTTATTCTTCAGGGTTTTTTTTATTATTGTTTTCAGTGATATTGTAATTGCTTTCTTAATTTCATTTAATCTTGCCCTGCAACCTGGTTGAACAGGTTTTTGTTAGTGCTAATGGTTTATAAATATATTTCTCATGATTTCCTATATACAGTGTCATGTCATCTGCAAAGTTTTACTTTTTCTTTCCAGTTTTGCTGCTTTATTTTCTTGCCTGATTTCGAGGACAAGAGTAGACTTCACTGTTTGTTCCTGATCTTAAGGAGAATTCATTCAGTCTTTCTCTGCTGAGTGTGTTAGCTGTGGGTTTTTCCAGACACTCCATATCAGATTGAGAAAGTTCTCTTTTATCCCTCATTTAATTGTTTTTTTACCATGAATGGATGTTAAACAGTAATTAAAAACAATTTTTTTAGAATGTAGTTGATTTACATTGTCATGTTAGTTTCTCCTGTACTGCAGAGTATATCAATTATATATATATCCACTCTTTTTTAGATTCTTTTCCCATATAGGTCATTGTTTTGCTTAGTCGCTCAGTCATGTCCAACTCTTTGCAACCCCATGGACTGTAGCCCCCCAGGCTCCTCTGTCCATGGGGATTCTCCAGGCAAATCCACTGGAGTGGATTGCCATGCCCTCCTCCAGGGGAATCTTCCCAACCCAGGGATTGAACCCAGGTCTCCCACATTGCAGGTAGATTCTTTATCTTCTGAGCCACCAGGGAAACCCATGAATACTAGAGTGGGCAGCCTATCCCTTCTCCAGGCATTCTTCCCTACACAGGAATCGAACTGGGATCTCCTGCATTGCAGGCAGATTCTTTACCAGCTGAGCTACCAGGAAAGCCCCATGTAGGTCATTACAGAATATTAAGAAGTGTTCCCTGTGCTATGCAGTAGGTCCTTATTAGTTATCTATTTTATGTATAATGAACATTAATTGATATTTAAATATTGATTCAACCTCACTTTCCTGATAAGCCCCAGTTAATCACCGTGTATAATCTGCTTTAGCTTTTTGTTTGTTTTACGTAGACTTTAGTTTTTAGGTTTTAGTGTAAAACCTAAACCTTGACTTTGACTGCAAAGTTAATCAGAAAGTACAGAGAGTTCCTGTAAACTCACTGATCCTGCTCATGCACAGCCTCCTCCACTAAGAACATCCTGAACCAGAGTGATAACATTTGTTACAGTCGATGAACCCACATTGACACATCATTATCCCCCAAAGTGTGTATTTTTTTACATTAGGTACTACTTACTCTTGGTAAGGTACTACTCTTGGTAGTACATTAAATGGATTTTGACAAATGTATTCAGCATTGTAGTATCATACAGAATAGTTTCACTGCCCTAAAAATCCTCTATGCTGCATGCATTCATTATCCCTCCTTCCGAACCCCCAACAACTGCTGATCTTTTACTGCCTCCATAGTTTTCCTTTTTTGTGTTATGTAGTTAGAATCATGTAATATGAAGCCTTTTCAGACTGACTTCTTTCACTTCCTCATATGCATGTAAGGTTCTTCGATGACTATGGCTTGATAGCTCATTTATTTGAGTGCTAAATAATATTCTGTTTAGTCCCTGCCCAAGGAACTAAAATCTCGCATACTGCAATAAATAAAGCACTTTGAATTCCATAAAAAAGGTACGAATAGAGAATGCGATATAAGCAAATTTGGTTCCTTTTCCTAATTAAAAAATATGACAAAGAATTGAGATGAATATTTTTTATTCTTTGTCAGTATTTTAATGAATCTTTGAGGGAACTGATGATAAAAGTTTATGCAGAATCTTTATACTTTAGAGCATGTTGTCCCATTTATTCAGGCTCCTCAAGCCAGAGGAAACTTTGAACAGGGTTTAATATAAACATGGTTCTTTGCAGTATGCTTTTAAAATTCTTCTCTAGCTAACTTTATTGTGTCCATGATAGATTCAAAGATATTTACAGAAGTTTAACCACTTTATTTACATTACCAAATACAAATGATTCTTTTCTATTAAAATAAATATTTTTCTCTTAATTTAAACTGTAATTATTCTGAACCTGAGTTTTCTGAACCTGAGTTCTGACAAATTTCATTTTAGGGAATAACCCCTGACTTTTAATGCTGAGCACCTGCTGTTATTTAAAAGCTGCATCCTCAGATAACTAATTCTTAATAAACATGGTCTGTAAGAGATGGTGGTAGAAATAGTTTTACATAGATTTCTCCAGTGGTTCCATCTGTTGAGAGTTGGATGTTTGAAGTACTAGTTTTTCCAGTTTTAGCATTTAACTGTTCTGTAGTTCTATGGTATATTTATAGTTAGAAGAAAATTGAAAAAAGACATTTTAAAAATAATGGTTTTGAATGATCCCGGAGATAATATTTCTGATGCCTTAGTTTTGATAAAAGTGGCACCAGCTAATTTGTATGAAATTTCTGTATCACTTGAGTTCCTAACCTATATGCGTGCATGGTTAGTCATGTTTGACTCTGCAATTCCCTGGACAGCAGCCTGCCAGGCTCCTCTGTCCATGGGATTTTTCCAGGCAAGAGTACTGGAGTGGGTTGCCATTTCCTCCTCCAGAGAATCTTCCCAACCCAGGGATCGAACCCAGGTCTCCTGCATTGGCAGGCGGATTCTTTACCACTGAGCCACCTGGGAGACTGTCCTAACTTAAATGAGAGTAGTTAAAGTTCAGGTGGCTTATGGGGGGTCTCTATACTTCATGTAACTATCTAATGAAGATCCATTCTTCCTCAAAACTAGAAAAGCTGCTTTCCTTAGAAGCTTTATTTTTTAGTTGTAGATGTAGAAGGGGCAGAAGGATCACTTACCCAGCACACTCAGTTAATGCTCCAGTAGTTGATGATGCATTCTTTCAGTTTGGCTATACAGGGCATATTTTGGATTTCTCAACTTGTTTTAAAATTAATCTTTTAGAAAATAATCCCATGTAATTTAGTGGGGAATATTTGAGGGGTAATGCCTATTGAAACTGCATAAATAAGAATAGGGTATTGAACTCCCAGAAAGAAAGAAAGAGAAAGAGATGGGGTGAGTTATTGGCATTTTTTTCTTAGAATCCCTGCAGTAATGCCTCTATAGTCTTCATTTAGTGGCTTAATTCTACGTTTTATTGACATCTTGCCCTTTTGGTCAAAAGTTCTGTGTCTAATACTACTAACTTTATCTCATCTCCTTCCATTTGGTTCTCTTTCACAAAATGTAAGTATCATTGTTAAGCTTCCTATAACACTTAGATCTTGGGGGTGGAGGGGTGAGGGTGACTGGGGATTCTTTAAGCGAATAGATTTTTAAAAAATCCTTACTTATTAGAAAGTGAAAAACTTTGAATTGTATAATGTTTTAGGTAGACATTTTAAATTTTACCAAAATGAACTATGGTATCTCTGGATAATGATGAAAAGTTTAATATTGGAGCCACATGTGTTGAATAATTAGCATAATAAACCATGGAATAAACACTTTTAGCAAAAATTGTTAAATTATGACACATTGATGACTGTTTTGTTAAGACAATCAATCCACCCCTTATCTTTTTTTTCTGTTACGTTGCCAGTTTTGTAACACAACTGGCACACTTTACACCCAAATAAACTTCATGGGTGAGTAATATTCGTATCTGATGCTAGCATACTTAAATTATAAAGCTTAATACAGTCTCCAAGAGAAAGTGATTTAAAATTGAAGATTTATATATGTATCCAGTTTTCTCCTGTCTAATCATTTTCTTATTTTGTTTCTCAGGGTTTGGGTTTTAAAAGCAAATCGGTTTATTGCATCTTTCTTAGTGAACTTCTTATTTTAAAACATTTCCTAAAATGCTTTCCTGAAAGAAGAGAGAACTTTACAGCCTGAAAGTCCTTTTATATTTTATCTGTGTTTGTCTGTATAAAGAAAACTACTAATTCTTTTCTTCAGAGATGTTTGTAGAGTCCAACTTGTGGAAGATTTATCCCTTCACCCTCATAAAAGTTCAGTTAGTAATAGGGAACATCTTATTCCCTACTGTTTCTTCTGGAGCTTTTACAACAGAGAGGGAGTTAGCAAAAAGGAATCATGACAAAATGAAAAGCCCTGAGAAGTGCATTTGAAAACTAATATTTAATTAAGCTGAATCAAATGAGAAAAGAGTGTTCATTTACCCCTTGAAAGACTGCACCATGAGAAAGGTCAAGGCAGAATAATGTTTTAGCTCTTTGTATCTCAATCTTGACTTTGATATAGTAGGCATTATGATGGTACCTATCTAAAGGTTCCTGCAAGAGTTTGAACGAGATAGTACATGTGAAAGGCTGAGTACAGTACTTTGCCCATAGGAAACACTCAATAAATATTAGTCGTTTTTATTGTTGTCTGTTAGCACTTAGCATCTTTGTTTTATGGAGGAAAACCGAGTGATTATAGTACCTAGTCCAATTTGTGAGGCCAAGGAGGCTTCCCTAACACAATTCTTACTTTGAAGAAGCTTGTACTTGAATCTTTGTAAACAAATTATGGTTAAGGTATACATACAAACAAGTCCAGGATGCTGACAGTGGGAAGATGTAGGTGGGTTACCCAGGGCCTCACTTTGTACGATTCTAAGGCGATGGTTCTTAGAGCATTGTATTGTGAATGGTAGCTTGTGTCGTTATGCACAGCATTTTTTGTAGTACGCCTAATTAGGGAAGTGACAACTAAGTTAAATTTTAATGGTGAAAAGTCAAAGGATGAAGGGGGAAGGAAAGCACGACAGAATTTCATGTACTAAGTCATAGGGACATAAGAGACCATAGTACTTTTGGGGACTCAGAATTAGTTTAAGTGAAAGATGAGATAGATGAGAGAGTGATTACTAAGAAATGAGATTAAGAAGGACCTTGTTTGTATTTTAATATCTTCAGATTTTATTTGAATCTAGGAAGCTGTTGAGTAAGTTAAACTGATGATTAAAATGATCAGATTTCTTTTTGTGAGGTGCAGAGGCAGTACTGAGGAGAATGGTTTGCAGTAGGAACAGAAGTTGGGAGAAGGCAATTGTAGTACGAGGTCAATACTTCTAGTGCAGACCGCAAACTTTATTACAAGACAGCAGTGATGAAAGTACCTTTCTGTTTACTTGTTTGAGGCTCATCCCTTGACATTCAGAAACTTTTATATGGCAGTTCAACATAGTACATGGTTTATAACTTTCGCTGGCCTTTCAGTGTTCTCGAGTCGTATACAGGTCAGTTTTTTCCTCCGCTTCCCACAACAGCTATTTCAAATCTCTTTCACCCTTCTTAAGTTTCTACTCCACCTCTTCCTCACTTTCCACAGATGACATTATTCTCTGTTTCACAGGGAACATAAAACCAAAGGATGGAAGACTTCCTTTTCTACCCACAGACAAATGTATGTCAACATTATTCAGCTTCCTTCTACTTCTCTGTCCCTGGATCCTATATTCTCTCCCAGTTTTTCCAGAGGCTTTGTTCCATGTATTGTCTTCTCTCAGATTGTCAGTCATTGTCTCTTTGTAGTACTTTTCCCCACAGCCTATAAACTTGTTCAAAACTCACCCCGAAATTCAATCCTTACCGTCTTTCTAGATTACAAACCTAATCTTGCTTCTCTTCACAGCCAAGCTCCTTGAAAGGTTGGTCTTCAATTATTTTCTCTGCTTCTTCACTTCTCATTTACTCCCAGTCAACTCTGTGCATCTTTCTTACACTTTTACAACTCAAACTGCTCTGACAAGTAAATGACCAGTGAGCTATTAAATACTAACTAGCAGCTAGGTACCAAATCCAGTGTGCATATTTCAGTCCTTAAGATTTATGTTGCATGGGTCAATAGTTTGTTCCTTTTTTCTGTTGAATAGTATTGCACTGTATTTATATAGCACAATTTTTTAATCCATTCTTATGTTAAGGAGGGATGTTTGGGTTTCCAGTTTTTGTCTATTATAAATGAAACTGCAGTGAACATTAGTAGGCAAATCTGTGTGGATGTATGCTTTCATTTCTCTTCAGAAAATGCTTAGGAGAAAGTACTGGGTCAAATAATAAGTGTATGTTTAACTTCATAAGGAACACCAAACTATTTAACAAAGTGATTGCAATTCTGTGTTCCCGTAAGCAGTGTTTGAGAGTTCCAGTGGCTCCACGTGCTTATGAGCATTTGGTATTGTCTGCCACCACCCCTGTCTGGATAGACATGTTCTTTCAAATATGTGACTTACAAATATTTTCTCCTATAGTTTTCTTTTTTTTTTAATTCTCAACAGTGTCTTTTGTGCTATAGACATTATGATTTTGATGAAGTCAGTTGATCATTTTTTTCTTTTATGGATCATACTTTTCTCCCTGTTTCTTCAAGCATATTAAAAATATTTATTTCATGTTATGCATCTGATAAATGAATTATCTGCAGTCTTTGTTGGTCTAATTGTATAGTTTGCTCTTCATTGACTGTGACTCATAAGTGCTTGTTTCTTCCTGTGATTTTTTTTTTTAAACTGTGAGCTCACTGTGAGCTCATGGTCTTTGAAACTTGTAATTTTTTGAGGCTATAAATCAGATTTTTTTTCAGAGATAATTTGATTGTCTAGGAGTACACCTATTTCTAAGTAAATTTTTTACCTTAGTTGTTCAAGCCACACAACCAGTTGGAAGTCTCTAGCCCCACAGCAGTGAAGACTATGGCTAAGAATTATAGTGGAGATATATTTCCATTTAACTGTTCTTCCATGAGCCAAAGCCAGTAAAGATTTTGATTCCCATCATCTCCCTCTGCAGAACGAGTTTTCTCCTGTTTTACCCACTAAGGATGTAGCCTTTTGGGAAGTCTTGGTGTATTTATAGATGTGCTTTTAAGTCTGTCTCTATGGTAGGACCCAAGGTGGCCTCCTGTCATCTCAGCAAGTAGCCCGTTAAAACCTAAGACTTTTGTCCCCCAAGGATTGGCCAGTAACGTCAGAGAAAGCTTTGGCTATAGTGTTCCTCACTCTCGTGAATTTATGCTTTCTCCTTGTTTCTGCCTTCAGGAATTCCTTTGCTTTCCCCTCAAGGTTCCATAGTCATTTTGTGGCTCTTATGTACTTGTCCTACAATAGGAAAAAATAAAGGAGTCTATTGGAGAAGCTAATTTTGTGAACACGTATCCCTTCTGCCTAGCATTCTTTCTCATAATTGAAGATGTTCAGATGAGGAAAAGAATTAAGTAGTAGTTGGAAAAAGAGATGGGAGAGTAGAGAGTGGAGATTAGGGAGTACAGACAGGTTGGCTAGAAGACCAACTAGAGCAGAAGTGGGAATACAACAATTAGAGAAAGGCCCAGGTCAGAGAAGGCAAGAGGAAGTGCTGGTAACAGTGGACGGACAGCAAGCTGACTCGTGTTGCTCAAAGGAGCATGGCTCACATGTAAACATTCTTCTCATATCCACTTATACTGTAACATCTCCACAATCAGGATGTTTCTTACAGTCAGTCATATCCCACAACTTAATAAGCAGCATATGTGGTTTTCCTTTTTGATGGTACATCAAATAATCGCACGTTTACCATTGATGGCATCTTACAGTTAATGAAATATGGTATAATTTACATTGCTCATAAGGGGGAGTATTGGCTGTATTAGCCTGTGAGCCTACATTATGTGATCTGGCAGATGAATCAGTTTTTTTTAAATGTTAAGAAACAGACTCGGCATTAAAGCTCATCCAGACAACTGACTCTTGATGTTATTCCAATAGAAGTCTCCTCTTTATAAGGTGATTTATGTGAAACTAGCAGTTCCTTTTGTAAAAGGTCTGCCACTGAACTGGTTTGCAATTGCCAGAAATTGTGAATCAAATGTTAAGTAATTACTAGAAATGAAAGTAACTTTTCCCCATTTGTGTTAGTTATGGGGCTGTTTCCATGCAGCACCTAAATATATAGGCAAGAACAACTTGTATGGCAGCGTCTTAGCACTGCTTAAACAACAGCGTCTGTACAGTGTGTGACTCAAGTTCATCTCTGTTTTATATTCTTGAATCTCTTTGGAACTTTAGACAGAACTATTGTGCTTACAGATTTGTTTGACAAAATTGGGCATTTGAGCGAAAATACCTTTGGTTTTCTGATTCTTTTTCTTTTTTACTGCTCTTAAGGGTCACAGCCAAATGTACAGCCTCCTTGGTTAAGAAATGTAGACTATTTTACCTGATGTTTTATGTACACACCATCTTCTAGGCTCCCCCCCATCCTTACTTCATAACTTTCCTATTTTTTTCCCCCTTTCCCAGATTCTTATTTCTTCTCTCTTTTTTTTTTAATCTTTTTCCTTTAATATTTCTCATTTGTTTTGGAATGGGGTGGATATAAATACAGACTAAAGCAATCAACAAACAAAATCTATCTTTTAAAAACTTTTTCTCAGGTAGCAATAACAACAAATTATTGTTATTATTTTAACTTATTATTTTTTAATTAAATATGTGTAGTATTTCCACATCTATATGTGGAAAGTTCATTTTTGTTTTCCTTCTTCATATGTGTCATAAATCAAGTGAGTTGTTTTGAGGAAAGAAGAATTTTGCTGACATTTGTGATAGTTCCAGTGTTTGGGGGCTAAAAAGGATCGTGAGTCCTTTCAGGTTATTTCTGATTTAGAGACTGGGTTTTTTAAAAAAATGATAACTTAAAATTTGAATACTTTTAAAGTTAGTGTGATTCACTTAAATAATTAGGAGAGACCTATATTCTTTTCTAACAGAAAAAGGGGCTTTTTTCCTTGGTATTCTGCCTGAGAATGGAAAAGATGCACAAAAATGAAGAGTACCCTCATTTTTGTGCATCTGTGTATATGTGTTTTAAGCTGAAAGTTAAATACAGAACCTGTGGTTTATAGAGCAATGGAAGGAAAGAACTAGGGCTGAATAGGGTTGGTGGTCACTGCATTTAAGTTAAATATTTGTCCTGTATCTTACCAAATTGAGTCCAAAGTGGTACTTGAACTCACTCATCATTGACATATTGTATTCTCTCTCCTTATTTCTTCTGCCTCTGAACTAAAAATGTAGCTTGAAAGAGTGAGGATTATAGTCAGAGATATACATAGAATTACACTGATTTAATACCGTGTGTCATGCCTGCCCTTTTTCTGTTGTTTCCTCTTCTTGGTGCTTTCTTTTGTTAGCATTACACCCCCTTTCCTTCTTTTTCCTATTCTTGCTTTTCTTTGCTTTGCACTTTTCTTTCTGAGATGAATTCTTTCTAACAAATAGTCACAGAAAATTCCAGTCTTTCTCTAGCATCTTATAATTTGGATTTATGAAACAGTTCTTACCAGGATGTTCTACCTTAAAGTGTACATTTGTTATTTAAACACTGAAAATAATAAGCAAATAAAATGGTATTAAATACAAACCTTTCCCTTCCTTCCCCCGTTTGCCAGCCCTTGGGGACAAAAGTCATTTTGGTGAATTGTCTTGGAATACTTAAATTATAACTGCTTCTAAGCCTACTAGGCATCTGGCACTTTGAATTAATCTAAAACATTAATCTAGAGATTAAAATTGGGCATCTTGATCGATTTGATGCAGAGAATACTGTTACATTAACCCTTGCATTAGTGTGGAGGGGAGTAATAAGATAATGTTTGGAAACTTCACCTTCTTCTTGTCAGTGATGTGTTATTATTCATTCATACCAGAGATGATAAATGAATTCTAGATTTTCATGTTTTTTGACATTAACCTTACATTATGTTACTAGCACAGTTCTCTTCCTGTAAGCCTTGAAAGGAGATTCTTTTTTAACAAATGGAGTCACAAAATTCCAGTCTTTCTCTAGCATCTTGTAATTTAGCTTTATGAAACAGTTCTTACCAGGATGTTCTACCTTAAAGTGTGCATTTATTATTTAAACACTGAAAAGAATAAGCAGCTGAAGTGGTGTTGAATGAAGCATATTAATACTTCTGTTCATTCAGTCAGCTAAAATTATGAAAGGACTGCTTCAAGAGGTACTATTTTTTTTTTCTCCTGTAAAGCATATGTAATTATTTTTGGTGAAGATAGCTAAATGGAAGTTTACATCATTGTATACCCAACAGAAGAAAATTAAAATGTGTGTGTGTGTGTGTGACTTTTAAGAAGATGATCCATTAACTGTCATCTGATTCTGAAAGTATCCCTAATAACCCACCCCCAGTCCCACAAAGCTAGGGCTGTGACCATCTGAAAGAAGTCATTATTTACGTTGAAATTTATCATTTAGTCTGGCTAGGGAAAGTTATGGTTATTATTGGACCGTAGTACACTTATGAATGCAGGGTAAGTTCATGCTGCTAATGTTTTAATAGTAGAGAACCCCTGTGAGCAGCACTATGAGGAGAGTATCAAGTGTGGCATCTGCGGGTATGTTAATTCTTCTGTTAGTTTGAATTATCTCATAAACCATATTGGTATATCAGCATAGTATATATCTTGCTCTATATTTTGGCAGTTTGTTGAAAACAGAAAACCTAGCATCCAAATGTTGAAACTAGTTGCTTTTTTTTTCATTTTATTTATGTTTTTAATTGTGTGCTTTTAATCAATGGACTTGATTCCTTGAAGTAATCAGTTTTAGATCTGGATTTTTAAAGAAAAAGTGATGATGATTATACTTGCTTGCTTGGGGCAGATAATTATCATACAACATTAAATGAATTTTAAAAATTAGAATATCGACCCTTCCCCCAAAAGTAATAAATATAAACCACAGAGAACAGGTGGGAAGTCTTTTCCATTGTGGGGCAAGATTGAATAAAGCTTACCTTTGAGCTTTATCCTAAAGCCTCTCTTGTTAACCCTTCACACAGACTGATGATGTTTATATACTGTGAAAGCAAAGGCTTTTATGTTGATTTGAAAGTTTCTTGTTAACCGGGTTTAATTTGATACTGACATCTCCAAGCAAATTCTGAGTCCCTAAGCAAATTGCTTAGTCAGAGCTATGGCTTTTTCATTAGTCATATATGAATGTGAGAGTTAGACTGTGAAGAAGGCTGAGAAGAATTGATGCTTTCAAGTTGTGCTGGAGAAGACTCTTGAGAGTCCCTGGGACTGCATGGAGATCAAACCAGTCAATCCTAAAGGAAATCAACCGTGGATATTCATTGGAAGGACTGATGCTGAAGCTCCAGTACTTTGGCCACCTGATGCAAAGAACTGACTCATTGGAAAAGACCCTGATGCTGAGAAGGATTGAAGACTGAAGGAGATGAGGGCAGCAGAGGATGAGATGGTTAGATAGCATAGCATCACCAACTCATTGAACATGAATTTGAGCAAACTCCAGGAGATAGTGAAGGACAGGGAAGCCTGACATGCTGCAGTTCATGGGGTCACGAAGAGTCGGACATGACTTAATGACTGAGCAACAGCAAAGCAAATCACCATTCAAGAGCATGTGTTAGGGATGCTTTTATATCCCTCATCACTGAAAGCTTGTCAGCCACGCAAGACGAAATGTCCCCCTTCCCCCAAAATTCATACATAGTGCATCTGCAATATATTATAATTGGCTTTTTCTGAGAGCTCAGCCAAAGAAAATAGTTCTCTAAGCAGTCTTGTATTTTTTAAACAGTATTAGGTGTTAAAGGGTGCTAGCATATCAGATTAAAATTCACTTGGATTACCTGGATCGTAAGAAGATACTTTAGCAGAATGCATCTTTACAAGGCCAGATGCCTAATTGTAAGTTTCTGCTAATATGTTCATCTAATTTTTATCAGTTCCTTTTGTGTGAGACTGGGATACCTCCCTATCTTTGTGAATAGGAAGCTGGGGAAAAGTATAGGTGGGGTGAAACGGGAAGCACAGTCCCCTGGGTTTCCTGTGGCTTTTCTTATTGCAGGATCAGTTTGGATTGTGAGATGAAATTGAAGAGCAGAATTTAATGTTGACCTCTACAGTTGATGGTCCAAAGGGGTTTATTTGTCTTTGCTAAAGCCTGTCAGTTTTTGAATTGAGTAGAGTGCTTTTGGCTGTAAAAGCTTTAAAATGTAAACATTGAGGAAATAGCATGTTTGTAATGACTAAGTAACATAACATATGCAGGTGCACATTTCAGAGTTTTCTCATTTATCCTAAAAGTTACACCTAAATAGTCATCTAGAAGGAAATTTTTAACCATTAAGATGGGTTGTACTGTGTAATTAAATGCAGTGGTTTCTGTGGTGGCCCTTCGTAAAAGGATTTTGGTTGATCATGATAACTGTATGCAGAGAACTGTTTGAAATAATAGTCACATGGTTTAGAAATAAATGGAGGAAAAGAACATCTATATGTTGTATGTTAAATCTGCTTTTCCCCATTTAGATACTATCCTTTGTATTGTTTGATAAGAAAATTGTCTTGTGTTAGTAAGTCTAACATTTGTTTTCAGAATTGTGTGTACCAGTGAAGAGGCTTGATTTCTAGAGTCAAGTCTGTAAGTCTGAGTGGTATGAGTTGGGAACAGAAAGAACGCAGCCATTTAACTGCTAATCCAGAAAGAGGGGAGTGGTGTTAAAAGTCTTTCAGGCTTCTGAACTGTCTAGGCTGTGACTTGTCAACAGGACTAAATGTTCTGTATCATTGCTCTTCATATCTTTTGTAGTATTGTGACTGCTACACAGAATTGATCAGAGTTCAAAAATGACTGATCAGAAATGTGTTGCTAGGAAAATTGCTTTATTTCAACTGTTTAAAATTTTAATTTATCTGATTCAGTAAGAAGTTCATGTTTTCTGGTTTTTGATCCTTTGGCATAACCTCTTAGCAAGTTTCTGACTGATATTCTTGGAATAAATAAAGTTAACCTCAACCTGCAAAATGGGAGTTTTGAGTACTCCCTTCCCCCACCAAAAAAAGGATATTTTCACAGCATCATTCACAAATAAATAAATACATTTAAACTTAAACGGTAGGGGGTAGTTTTGGTTTTTTTTTATCATGTTTTGAGCTTAGATATACTAATTTGGAATGTATTTTTGTAATGTAAGATTTTTTTTCACTAAACAAGTTTATTTAATAGCTTTTAAAAGTCACTATAGTTTTTAAAAATTAATGTGGTTTTTTTTTTTCAAGGTATTTTATGGTTTAAGATTCAAAAGCTACAAAAGGGTTTATAAGATTTTTTCTTTTATCTGTCTCCCCAGTCACTCAGTTATACCCCTCTTAGAGGCAAAGAAAAACACATTACTAGTTTGCTTTTAAGGATCCTTCCTGGAAATCACACAATTCCATCTATATTTTATTGGACAAAATCAAATCACCTGACCACAGTAGCTGCAGAAAAGAAGGGAAATGTAGTCTTTTAGGTAAATAATGCTGCGTTGACTGTAAAGAAAGCTGAGTGCCGAAGAATTGATCCTTTTGAATTGTGGTGTTGGAGTTCCTTGGACTGCAAGGAGATAAAACCAGTCAATCCTAAAGGAAATCAGTCCTGAATATTCATTGGAAGGACTGATGCTGAAGCTCCAATACTTTGGCCACCTGATGCAAAGAACTGACTCATTAGAAAAGACCCTGATGCTGGGAAAGATTGAAGGCAGGAGGGTGAGATGATCGGATGGCATCACCGACTCAATGGACATGAGTTTGAATAAACTCCAGGAGTTGATGATGGACAGAGAAGCCTGGTGTGCTGCAGTCCATGGGGCCGCGAAGAGTCGGACACAATTGAGCAACTGAACTGAATTGAATTGCTGCCTTGAAGAAAAAGTGGTTATATTTCTCAGGAAAAGGAGAATTACTATTACGTAAAAGTTACTACCCCATTTCTAGCATGCCTAAAACTTATAACTTCAAAAATTATCTGATTTGATTTTTTAACCTTTATTTATGTACCAAATGAGAATTTGGGAAATTTGGAACAGAGCATTAACAATTGGTATTTGATTTAAACTTGGAAAGAAAGATTTGGTTTTATCTTGGTCCTTTTGTGTGTTTTATGCTGTATCCTTAACATCAGTGTACTAGAGGAATGCTAATCATTCACCATTTATTGTTGTACAGAGGAATGTAAATTAGAAAAGAAAATCATTCATGGTCCCATGAATGGGACTGTTCCAGCTAATGAAAGTAGTTGGGGTTGTAGTAGGGAAACAGATGAGGTAAGGGCTTATAAACATATTTGGGGAACAACTGTTGCCTAGTTTGGCAGTGAAAGTGAAAGTGAAGTCGCTCGATTGTGTCCGACTCTTTGTGACCCCGTGGACTGTAACCTACCAGGCTCCTCCATCCATGGGATTCTCCAGGCAAGAATACTGGAGTGGGTTGCCATTTCCTTCTCCAAGTTTGGCAGTAGAATAGGATATTTGGAGAGAAGAGAGAAAACTAGAAACAGAGATTGGGCTTTGAATGTTAAGAAATTTGGATTTTATTCATTTTTGTTTTGTTTGCCTTAGGTGAATACTTCAGATGGTTAGACTGGATGATATCTAAGATTTTGTTTTAGTACTATAATCTGTGATGAGGCCATGTCACGTCTGTGGTGTCAGCTCTAAGAGATTTAGTCATCAGTTCTCAGGTTTATAGCTTAATACAGTGGATGAAGTCATCAAGGAGAAAAGGTTAGAATACTTTGAGAATGCCCCACATCAAGGGGGTGATTACCTCTCTGTATTTCTCTCTTTTTTCTTATTTAATTTTAAGGAGTCTAGATGGTTTTTTTCTTAGTTTACTGAGATTTACTAGTTGCATCCTTGTGGTGTAACATGTTATTCTACTGTGCTTTCTGTTCATTAGTAGTTGGATCTAGAGACTTTGATTTTTTTTTTTTTCCCCTTATTTCCATGGGTGGGCATGACTACTAGGTAGTGGTTTGTACTTAAGCAGGAGACACATAATATGGGTTGACTCTCCTCTTGTGGTATTAGTAGGCATGGATGATTAAAGCTGAAATACATTTGATTTGTTAATGTTTACAAAATGGTAATATTCTAATTCTACCATTTCCTCTTCATTTATTAGCTGAAATACTACTGTAAAGTAAAACTTCCTCTTCTCTTTGATTACCTATTGGTAGGTATAGATGGTATAGGTTTAAATGCGTGATTTGTCCCCATTATCTGTTTTCAGAATAATGAATTGGTTCACTGCCATCCTCCAACAGTGGCCAATTAATATTATTAACTTACGGATTTATGGTAAGTGAACCATGGTGATAGTGGTAAAGAACCCGCCTACAAATGTAGGATAAATTAAGAGACTTGGGTTCAATTCCTAGGTCGGGATTTCCTACCCTAAATTTGGAATCAGCCATTATTCAAAGTCTCCTGGGCAGTAGAGATAGTCATTCTTTTTGGGTTGGTCATTGTTTCTAAGGCTTTTTGAGTGGACAGTCTTTTTAAGATAAAATAACACCAGGAGTTTATACTGATACTTCAAAATTAATTACTAAAATTCTGATCTTATACTTGTATTTCCCTTCTGACATTGACATATAATCTTCAATGGCATATGAAATGATAGAAATAAAACATAAGTGTACAAAGTGATGGTTTAATATATGTTTACTTTGTGGAGGGCTTCCCTGGTAGCTCAACTGGTAAAGAATCCTCCTGCAATGCAGGAGACCCCAGTTTGATTCCTGGGTTGGGAATATCCCCTGGAGAAGGGATAGGCTACCTACTCCAGTATTCTTGAGCTTCCCTCGTTGCTCAGATGGTAAAGAATTCTGCAACATGAGAGACCTGGATTTGATCCCTGGGTTGGGAAGATCCCCTGGAGAAGGGCATGGCAACCCAGTCCAGTATTCTTGCCTGGAGAATCCCCATGCACAGAGGAGCCTGGTGGGCTGCAGTCCATGGGGTTCCAAGGAGTCAAGCATGATTGGGTGACTAAGCATAGCATAGCACATACTTTGCGGAAGGATTATGACAACTGAATTAACATGTCTTATCACCTCATATATTTACTCTTTTTTTTGGTGAAAATATTAAAGTTTTTTAGAAAATTTTAATTATATAATACAGTATTATCAACTGTAGTCAGCACTTTATATATTAGGTCCTCAGAATTATCTTACAACAGCAAGTTTGTAACTTTTTTAGAAAACAGGTTAAGATTACTTACTGACATACAAAAAACTACATATTTAAATTGTATAGTATGATAAGTTTGACATATGTTTACACTCAGGAAGCTATCACCTCAGTTAAGATTCTGAACATATTCATCACCACGAAAAGATTCCTTTACCTCTCTGTAATCATTCCTTTCCATGCCTCCCTATCTCACCCACCCCACCTCCAGGCTTTTGATCACTATAAATTAGTTTGCATTTAGAAAATGTATTTACATAAAGTTGAATTTTATATAAATGAAATCATAGAATGTACTGTATTTCATATATTTATAGTCATATATTTTACTTACACATAGACTTTTTTTGTTTTTTTCTTTGTTTTATATAGATATTTTAAATCCTGCACCACAGTGTTCTTATTTTGTTTTATATGCCAGTTATCTTTTAAGGAGATTTAAATAATACTAACAGATCTTTGTATTTACCTATGTTATTATTCCTGTGCTCTTCATGCCTTTGAGTAGATCCAGGTTTTCATCTGGTTATCATTTTCCTTCTGCTTAAGGACTTCCTTTGTCCTTTCTTAGAGTGCAAGTCTTCTGGTGATGAATTCTTTCAGCTTTTGCATGCCTGAAAATGTTTTTATTTCACCTTTGGTTTTGAAAGTTATTTTTGTTGGATGTGAAGTTCTAGGGTGACTTTTTTTCATTTAAGTACTCTTAAGATGATGTTCCAGTGTCGTCTTCATGTCGTCGTTTTCATTGAGAAGTAGGCTGTAATCCTTACTTTTGTTCTTCTGTATGTAGTGTGTCTTTATTTTCTTACTGCTTTTAAGATTTTCTCTTTATCAATAGTTTTAAGCAGTTCTTCCCCCATCCCAGTTTTATTGAGATATAATTGGCATACAGGACTGTACAAGTTTAAGGTGTGCAGTGTGATAAAATTTTTTCCCCTATGATGAGAACTTTTCGGATCTCCTCTCTTAGCAGTGTTCAAACATATGATACATCAGGATTAACTGTAGTCATCATGTATGTTACATCCTCAGTATTTTATTTATTTGCAGTTTATGCCTTTTGACCGTACTTGAATCCAGTTCCCCCATGCTCCTCTGGTTTTAAACAATTTTATTATTATCTGTCTTGATAGCATTTTCTGCTGCTTGGGGTACAGTGAATTTCTCAGTTTTGTGGGCTTACAGTTTATTCTATAATAGAATACTATGCTGCACATAAAATGAGTGAACTCTATCTAGATGGATTGACATGGATAAATTTTAAAAATAAGACTGATTATGGAGGAAAAGCAATTTGTATGTGAAAGCTTGGGCCAGTGTGATACCAGTTATGTAAAAATTTAAGACAATAATTATATCTGTTTTTATGGAGATAGTCATATATCAAAAATTTTAAGTATGAATATCAAGGATTCACAACAGTCAGGATGTTGGTTAGCTCAGGGAGAAAGTAAGAGGCAGTCTTTTGATATATCTGTATAACATTTAATATTTTAACAAAAGTATCTGAAGCAGATGTGGCAAGCATTTTATCTGGGCAGTGAGTAGTGTCTAATTTCTGTTTATATTTGTGTCTAAAATATAAGGTCAGGATAGTTCTTACAGTTTCCGTGGCTTCCATTTTATTAAATATAAGTGCACCCATATAAATCTCATCCATATCATTAGCTACATTCTGGTAATCTACCAAATAAAATTATTCCCATAGATTTAAGACCTATTTCCAGTTAGTATTCTTTAAAAAGTTATGATCAAAGTTTTCATACCACGCTGTGAAATGAGTGTTTTGTGGGACCATTCTTTTTCCTCTTAGGAGACCCTTGTTGATTATCCTTGAGGTATCCCAAAGACACAGTGCAAGTTTTATGGCATTTAATCCAAGTAAAATAGATCATACAGGGCAGTGTCCCCTTCTTAACCTTTTTTTTTTTTTTAAAGTAATGCACTTGTTACATATCTTCCAAGATAAAAAGCCTTTGTCATGCTAGGATCAGATTTTTTTCTCTTTTTGACAGCTAGCCTATCTTCTGTGTCCTGAATGTCATTTTATCATCTCTTGAAATATTGCCAGGTAGATGCCCCTTGTTGAACAAGACTTAGAAGTCATTGTAACTAACAGTATACACATTTTTCTTAAATGTGCTGCCAAAGAACAAACCTCTTTGGATTGGTGACATACAGCACCTGCACAGCAGCTTTTCCTTCCTGTTTCTAAAGTACAGTATACCTCTATGAGGATCAGCTTTTTTTTTGCTCTTATGCTTCTGGTCTTATTACATTAAGTTTGGTGTGTCGTTTATAGCTTAAAAAAAAAAAGGAGGGGGGAAGGGGAGGATGAAGGGGAAGAGAAGGCTTTCGGCATATTTGTCTTGAAAAAAAGAAACTTAGATAATCAAAATGTAACATTTAATATGTTAATTTCAGAAAATTTATGGATATACATGTTTCTTTAAAACAAATGAAAACCAGACTAGAACATTTTCTTAGTGTGTGGTAATTCTTCCGTTTTGGTGATACTTACTTTTCTCTTTGGAGGAATCCATAGTTTGCAAAGGAATTTTCTTGTTCACATTAACTACATCAATATTTTGGAACAGTATTTTAGGGTTTATCTTTCCGTTACTAAGGTTTTTGTATCCACAGCTCAGTGAACAATATTCTGTAAAGCTCCTTTTTTTCTAACCTTGTGTACATTAGTAGAGCTGTCCCTTTCAACAAACACCTACTATGTAACAAGTGGTAGAGAGATAAAAGTGAAGCAGGTTGTCCTGTCCTTGTGTAGAATCAGCTAAGAAACTAAATGATTTGATTTTTGTTATAAAATTTTCCTAATCTTGATTTCTGAGAAATGCTGTCTCCCAACTAGTAATAATAACTGGCTGGGAAGGGAGTTGGGGGGAGGTGGGGACATACAATAATGAAACAAAGGACTTTGATTTCTTTGAAATATTCTTGTGACCAAATGCTGGAAAAGTATACAGTGTGTTTCTTAAATATAGTTCTGGCTCTGAAATACATACATACTTAATGAAACCAAAATTGAGCACTCTTAAAGTAGGCTGATCTATATATAATAGCATTTCCAAAAGTAGAGCTTTTGTGGGCGGTCCCCATTAACTCTCCCTCCCTGTCCTCACTGCATATTCCCTTAACTTCTTCTATAAGCATATCAAGAGTGATTTATAATAAAAAAAAATTTTATGAAATGTGGTTGTGATCAGAGGTGTCCTTAGAAGGTGTAGAGGAACAGCTTTGGAATTGCTGCCTCATAGACCTTCAGAGTTCAGAGAAAGCAGCCTGGTGTAGAAAACAGGACACATACTGTCTGAGTTTAACAGACTTTAATCCAGTCTCAGTACTGCCATTTATTCTCTGTGACCCAAGGCAAATTTCTTGACTTCTCTGTGCATCAATTCTCCCTTTTGTAAAATGAAGGTAACAGTCTTCCCCATGAAAATTGCACATCAAAGGCTCTCACTATTCATTTATTTCATTTGTTTGGTTAATTTATTGATGTTGCACTAGACTCGTTAATGGTTCCTGCTAGTGTTAATAACTGATGAACGTTGTGCCAGGCCTTATTCAGCTGTCAGACTACCTAAGTCAGGATATGGTCTGCATTAAAACACATTAGAATTTTAACTTGACATCTCTAAAAAGAGAATGACAAGAAAGATTGAAAAAAAGTGACTATTGCTCAGTAACAAGGATAGCAGAAAGAAGCTGTAATATTTTTACTAGAACATGATAGATTCACAAGTTTTGCCAGTAGTAGTTATATCCTCATCAGATGATACTTAATAACCTCTGAACAAGTAAAATGATTTGTTTTTATTTATATGAAGTGAAATTAAGCTCTCTGAAAAGGGTATAATTTTCCACAAGTTTCTAGGATTTGCTATATGGGGAATGGTTACATTCTTTCTTCAGATTTCTAAACAAATAACACCAGGAAAACAAATCCAAAAGTAGTTTGCAGCCTAAATAGTTTGAAAGTTGATGTCAGATTGTTCCTGTCCTGAATCTAAGAACAAGAACACATTTCAAAAAGGCTGCTTTTCTCTTTTGCACCTTTGAAATGACTGTCATGGGTATATTTATAAATTGTGCATAATTAACCCAGCTATAGCCACTTGTCCTTTGCTAGCTGAGTTCAAGGCTTACATACCAGAAATGGAAGTAGTTTGGGGAGAGATATGGGGAGTTCACAAAGAAGCTACTGATTTGCATCCATGATAGTATATAATGGGAGTCATAAAGAGATTAAATATCTGAAAAAGATTATTTTAGACAGTGACATCTAGGGGTTTGCTGGAGGGGCAAATTACAATGTTTATGATCTGTGAGGGGATGGGAAGGAGAGACAAAAGCTGATATTTTTATACAGGTGAAAATGAGCATCTAGTAAAAGTTGGTGTAAGAGCTGAGTCTTTTGGATTGTAAAAGTTCAACTCAATGAAAAAGATTTGTTGGTTCACATAACCACACCTCACGATGGATAGAAGTAGAACTAGTCTTAGATACAAATGAAATTTTAGAGTTGAAAATGATCAGGATTCTTGTCTCCTTTCTCTTTCTCTTCATATTGTGATTAGTTTCTTGATTTGGTTTCTCCGTGTGGTAGAGGAAGCTCTCAGTACACACCCTTACAGCTCTTCTTTAATAAAGGAGGAAAAGGAACCTCTCCTAACTCTGCTTTTTCAGTTTCCTGAGTCTTTTTGGATGGTGGGGAATGTGATCTGCTATCAGAATAAGGTGAGAAAGAACACTGGGAAGACACAAGTAACAGCTATCAGCCACCTCAAGTGGAAATTGTTGCTTTGTGCACTAAGAGAGGACTGTATTCATGGGAGAAGAGACTTGAGTTATATCTGGTGCTGTTAAATGTCACACTACACTGCTGTTACTGCCTCCAGGTCCTCGTTCTTCTGTTTTATCTCCCTCTCTCCCGTAGCATTACCTTCAAACTAGAAGGAGAGTCAGCTTAGACACCTGGACCTTAGGAAAGAGTCCGCTGACCATTCTCCATGGCAGTATATCCAATTCATTCCATTTCTAACACAGATTAGTAGCTTCTACTAGTGATGGGATTATTTAGTTTTTTCTTTCTTCCCCAGACTATAACTCACATAGTTAAAGAGATTTTAGAGTTCTTTGGAAAATGTGCATCTCTCTATCCAAGGCTCACTTCTAGAGACAAAGATCCTACTGCTATTGTGTGATTCCTTAATCTTCAAGGGCTTTATTATAAAGCCAGGTGTCCATAAAATTCACTTTATCAGGATGTTAAGTATCGTATGATGCCAAATCTGCAGTTGAAATAAATATCATTGAAGTGATTATCCCGTAGGCTTTCCCTCCCCTCTACTTCCCCCTGGATTGCATCAATCCTTAAAGTTACATTTAAAAATTACATCAATAGTACAGCCAGATGGTATTCTGACACTCACTGTAAGTATTCTAGGATTTTCTAAAATAGCTGGCTCAAACAGAAAAGTCATCTCCCCTCAAGTATGTTCCTGTGCTTTTCTCTTCGTTGTGTGCTGTAACTGTTGCTCTTAAAGTCATAAAACCAGAATGGAGAATTTCCTTTTTGAAAATTTCCCTTGTTTCTCCATCTAAGTCTCTCTCATAGATGAAACATAATTGCATATTCATGGTGATGCTTTACTTATTGCAGATATTCAAGCAGTTGTCAGCACAAGCATTCTTTTATAGGTAAGAATATATCAATACTTCTTCAGAAAAAGTTGAAAAAGAATGATAGCTGCTTAACTGGTTTCAGAAGAATCTGGTTTAAACAGCATTCTGTGACATGAACATGCTAGCCACCGTCCTAGAAACAAGGCTCAGCATTCTGAGCTTCACACCGACTCACTGAACATAGGCATTGTTTTTGAAGAGGATCACAAAATATGTAAGTCCATGATTCTACTGTGTAAAATTATTATTTCACATATGAGAAAAAAGTACAGTATATAATAGTTTGCTTTTGGCCCTACTTTACATAATCAAGCCTAAAAAATGTGCTGTCCAATAACAGAACTATTATTATTGTGCCTTACTTGGAATAGACTTGAGTTGTTCAAATGTTCTTAAATTTTAAAAAATCCTCCTACAGTATATCCTCAGATCTCTGGACCTAAGGAGATATAATCAAAGAAGTCCTGAAGGAGAATATGTTGTTAACCATTGCATCTGGACTGAGAGGTTGCCTTAACTTTAATGTTAGAATCCTGACACCTGGGCATCAAAAGACAAACTTTCAGTGGGCCCCTGATATGTCAGTCAAAAGCCCCTCTAGATCTTGAAGACAGTTCTCTAGTTCCACACTCCCACCTCTATTTCCAAACAGCAGAGAGAGAAAAAAAAAAAAAGGAAACATCTTTGTCTTCTTCAATAAAGAAATGAGATGCTAATAAAAATTTACTTTTACAAATCACTAATGTCAGGAAAGGGCCTCCCAAGTGGCACTAGTGGTAAAGAGCTTCCCTGCCAATGCAGGAGACTTTAGAGACTCAGGTTTGATACCTGGGTCAAGAAGATCCCCTGGAGGAAGGCATGACAACCCACTCCAGTATTCTTGCCAGGAGAATCCCCCATGGACAGAGGACCCCGGTGGGCTACCGTCCATAGGGTCGCAAAGAGTCGGACATGACTGAAGCAACTTAGCACAGCACAATACAATGTCAGGAAAATAAGAAGTCCCTTACTATTGACAGATAAAGAAATCGTTTCCTTTTCTGTTGGAAAATAAGAGGTGCATTCTTCTCCCAGTAGTTGCCTTGTAGAATGCATAAACGAGAGAGTACGGGGTCTAAACAGTGTTAGGATGGCACCTTTCCCTTGTTTTATGCTTTGTTTTATCTGGCTGTGTTATATGTTGCAGCATGACATCCCCTCATCACCATCCACGGCCACACTTAACGATAGTTTTATTCTTTTTCCACCTGATAGAACTTTGCTTGAGCCAACTTCACTTTGGGTTGTTTTGTTTATTTTCCTTGTTTAATTTTTATTTTATGTTGGAGTATAGTTTATTTACAGTGTTACATTAGTTTCGGGTACAGTAAAGTGATTCAGTTATATCTATTCTTTTTCAGATTCCTTTCCCATATAAGTTATTCTAGAATACTGTGTAGAGTTCCCTGTGCTCTACAGTAGATCCTTATTATCCATATATAGTAGTGTGTATATGCTCATCCCAAACTCCTAATTTATCCCTCCACCCTCCACCTTTCTCCTTTGGGAACCAAAGCTTTCAAAGTCTGTGAGTCTGTTTCTGTTTTATAAATAAGTTTACTTGTATCATCTTCTTAGATTGCACATTGGGGAATTCTCTGGTGGTCCAGTGGTTAGGGCACTGCAAGGTGTGCCCCCCCCAAAAAAAATTCCACATTGTATTTCACTTTGGTTTGGAAGGTATTAATAATTTAACTTAAAATTGAGGCACCAAAGTAAAAGGACCTTGCTACAGGTTATTTTTATCACATAATTTCTGAAGGCAGCTGTACATACACACAGAAATGCTTATATGGTGAAGCTAGTTCAGATAGTTGGTTGATTATGGAAAAATTTAATGTGTAATATTTATACATTAGTTGTAATTATTAAGGTTTAATAAATGAGTTTCATTTCTTATGTATTTGTACATTTAAACTTGATTTGGCATTAAATGAATGAAATTCAAATCTTTCTTGACAGTCAGATTTATATTTTCCATAGGTTATTTACTGTCTTTGAGTTACACTGAGTTGCAGGGCAGATTTGTTACACATGATACTGTTTGTTAGGTAGAAATCCAAGCTGTGTTACCATTTTTGTAAATTAATTATCCTTACTTTGAATGCCTGAATATATACTGGAAGGTATGAACCTCATTGAATTGGGAAACATAAAGCAGACACAATAAATTAATAGGCTTGAATAACTATAAGTATATTGTTTTTTTCTGTTTGAAATTACCTGTTAATAATAATTGAGGGACTATTAGACATCTTATTTCCTGATGCTGATGTGGTTATAATGACAGGTGTTATACATTTACACTGTCTTCAAGTAAGATAATTGACTTTAAATTTTAGCAACTAGGAAACCATTGAGGATCTATCACCTGTTAGTTGTGATTCCTGCCTTTGTTACTCTCTTTGACAGATTGATAGTGAATGTTCCCTGGGTTTAAATGCACCAGGATTTAATAAGGATCTTATTGTTTCTCCCCCCCGCCCCCCGCCCCGCTTAAATGAATGTTTACATGGTATCCGCGACTAGTTGACAAAGCTTTCTTTCTTGGCACTTTGCATTTTCTGATTCTATAATTTTTTAAATCATTGACTCATTTTTAGTTTATTAGTCTTCCTTAGAACTAGAAATGACCTAATCCTGCACCTTGCAATTTTTCCTTAATAGATAAGGAACTGAGGCCCAAGTAATACAAACCTAAAAAGTGTCTACTAGAATCTTCTGCTACTCCTTTATCTTTTACAGAGCAAACTGGAAGTAAATTATTAAAATAACTAATTAAATGTGTCGATCGGAGCTCTTTTGAAATGAAATAGTTGCTCATATCAGATCTTTTGTGACAATACAGAGTAAAGTCCAAAGGTTCTTTTTTTCTTTTCATTAATCATCATAAGAATTAAATAGAAAATATAGTCTCATATGCCCGCACTGGGGTAAAAGAGGACAGGAATGATTCGTTTTCTTCTAATGTCAGAACTCTGACTGTTGTGATAGTTTCTGAACCATAACTGACACAGGTAGAGGATAAACATTTTTGTGAAAGATACCAACATAGAAGCAATTAAGTGTATTTTTGTATATCAGTCAGGATATGTATATTATTGGGTACGTCATTTTAATTGAATGGATGTCTTCCCATTTATCCGATCACCTGTTGTTGGACATACGAGACTTTTCCCAGTTATTTGTCATCATTATGAAAAATTTTGTGGTACCATTCTTGTATATAGTCTTAGTTAATTTATCTGATTATTTCTTGGTTAAAAAAATTCCTGGAAATAGAACTACTGAGGCAAAAGGTCCACTTGTTTTTAAAGAATTAGGTATACAATGCCAAATTACTCTCAGTGCTCTTCATCATAGGGTAATTTTTGCAAAGTCAGTTTCAGAAAAAATAATAGCTCCTAGTTTCAATATCAGTTTTTGTACTAGTGGAGTACTGTATCTTTTGTTTTCTGATAGTGTGTTCTTAAAGTTAGTTTATATACAGTAAAATTCACTCATTTTAATGATAGACTTTGATGAATTTTGTAATTATATTTGTGCAGCCACAATCAAGACATTAGAATGGATCTCTAACCTGAGGAGTTTTTCCCCATTGCTTTGTGGTTGGTCCCCTCTACCACGTGCAGCCTCAGGCAACCACTGGGCTTCGTTCTGTCACTGTAGTCTTGTTTCTTCTAGAGTTTCAACCAGGTGGACTCAAATAGTACATCATCTTTTGTGTTTGACTTCTTTTACTTAGCGTAATGTTTTGAGATTCAACATGTTGTTTATTAATGTTTCATTTGTAATATTGAGTTGTATTATATATACTATGTATGTACTAAAATTTACCATTCATCACTTGATAGACATTTGGAGGGCACTGAATTTTTGGCTATGATGAATCATGCTGTTATGAATTTTTGTGTGCACGTCTTTATGTGGATATATATTTTCATTGTTCTTGGGTAAATACCTAGAAGTGGAATTGTTCAGTCATGTGTTAAGTATACGCTTATTTGTAAGACACTGCTGTACTGCTTTTCAAAATGTCTGTATATCCTACATTCCTACCAGCAATGTATGAGAGTTCAAGTGCTCCAAGTCCTCACCACCCCTCTTGTCAGTCCCTTTTTTTTTTTTCCACTCCCTTATGAGCTTGCATTTTATTGGAATAGAGAAACATATCCATAATCACAATGTGATGTGGTTAGTGCTAAAAATCTCAGTCTTGTTACACTTTTGCCATTCTAGTGCGAGTGTGTAGTAGACTCTCACTGTGGCTTTAATTTGCATTTCTTTGACTACTAATGTTGAATATTTTTTCTTGTGCACATTCTCCATCTGCATATCTTCTTTTATAAAGTATGCAAATCTTTTACCCATTTTAAATTGTTAATCTTATTACTATTGAAAGAAATATATGTATTCTGCATACAGGTCTTTCATCAGGTGTTTTAAAAATATTTTCTCCCATTTAGTAACTTGCCTTTTCATTTTCTCAGCAGTGTCTTTAGAAGAGGAAAAGTTTTTTGGTTTTGGTTTGTTTGTTTTTCTTTTCCAGTATGGTTTATTATTGTGGCCATTTTTGGAAAATACAATCTGCTACACTCTTCTTTTTCAAGAACATGGTTTATTCTGTTTGTTCAAGTTATCTTTTGTGTTTTTCAGTAAAATTTACATTTTTATCCATCTATAACCATTCATTATCTATCCTCACCCTTTATTAGATTTATTCCTGCATATCTTGAATCATTGAGGATCTTTTTTCCCTATTATATTTTTTCATTTTTTATATGATTTTGACATTGAAAAAGGTTTTGTCCTTGCAAAGCAGATTAGTAGAACATTTCCAGTGTTATATAAAGTTATTCTACCTTCCTATGTACTATAGTACCTCTTTAGAAGACTTTAAGAACAGCCATTTGAAAAGGCAAGTAGCACTTTTTAGTTTTTTGGTCCCGCTTAAGAGAATTTAGAAGTTGTCATTCTGTTCTAAACAACCATGCTGAAGTAGAAGGAAGTTTTATTTTGTATCATTCTTGCAACTTTATATACAGTGTTAAAAATGTTGTGAGAGTGACAGGTCCTGTAGCTTTCTCTCCAGAAGTTTAGACACAGAGATTATGCATTGCATGCCTTTTTACTTGAGTTAAAATCTTTCTGCACTCACTTTTTAAGGTTATGCTTTACTCTCTTTTCTGAAGTTTGAAACTTTGTTTTATGAAAACTTTTGTTTGAAAGTTAATTTGTATTCAGCCATATATTAAATTATTTAAAAGTCCTAGAGATTTAATTAAGGAAATTTTTGTGTATATTTGCAGATGATGTAATAATGGATTTGGAAATATGCTTACATTTTAAATTTTGTCTGTTTGTCACAGTGGTAGCAAACTAATGTCATTGAACTTTTGAAACTAAGTTCTGAATGAATACTTTAGAAAACAGGCAAAAAAATCTACTCTCTTCCTAAACTTACTAGTGTTCCAAGGGAGATAGTTTCGGTTTTTTGAATTTATTTCTTTGGCTGCATCAGGTCTTCCTTGGGGCACGCAGAATCTTTAGTTGTGGCACACAGACTCTCTAGTTGTGGCACATGGTCTCTGGAGTGTGCGGGCTCACTCGTTGCAGCTCGGGGAGCTTAGTTGTTCCAAGGCCCATGGGATGTTAGTTCCCTGACCAGGGATTGAGCCCACGTCCCTTGCATTGCAAGACAGATTCTTAACCACTGGAGTAGCTGTAAAGCTGCTTTTCTAACTTCTTTCTGAGAGTAGGCCTTGGGTAGTTCTTATTTCTCTGGTTTGTTTCTCCTGGGAATTTGTGTGACCTGATAACAAACTGCTATATATAAACAATCATTTTTACTTTATCAAAGTGGGGCCAGTCATTGGAAGATGGGGGCTAGGTTTTAGTTATCATTATTAGATGTTGTAAGTGGTAGTTTTCAGATAGACCTTTTTTGGCAAACGAACTTGACATTTCTCATCCTCATGACTTTGATGGTTAGTTTCATCTTTCCTGAAGTGAAACTGACAACAAGCAGAGCAAGGCTCTCAAGGAGCGACTCAGGATTCATGCAGAAGTAATTTGCAGTCATTTGATAGGCAACGGTAGTAATAGTTTTGAAATCTTTTTACATGGACTCTCATAGTTTTAGGAAAGCCTTTCTTTTCCCTGGGGTACCGTTTGGCTATGAGTAGCAAAAGAAACTCTTTGAAAACAAACTCTCGTTGTCCTCCTTTTAAATTCATTTTACAATTTTCTGTGGTCACCTTCTCTGACCTTCCACTACTAAAACTGTTGCACCATTGAATCCCAGTTCAGTTCCGCTAGCCTTCTGTTCTTCAGGTTTGTTTTTTTTTTAAGGTGTTCTCAGTAAAATGCCAGGCAGCAGACCATTTTCTTTTATTCAGCTACATTCTGCATGACTGTCTCTTAATTGCTATACTGAATCTTCACCTTGGTTCAAAGTTTTCTGTCTTAGCTGAATGGAAAGGAAACAGGTACCTCCTTTTACCCAATGCTGTCTTTCAAATTCATATTCCAGAGGAAGATTGAAAATCTTCCTACTATGTAATAATTTACACCTGATATTCTAGCTGTGGTGTAACAGGTGGCTTTCAAACATGGCTAATGACCTGTGGCTGAAGCAAATACATTCCTCTTTATCTGAGATTTTATAGTTTGTAATTGTATAATCTATGTATTATAAAAATATATATAGATATAAACTGGCAACATAAAATTTTAAAACCATTTTTTCGTCCAAAGGCTAGAATGCTTTCAGATCTAAACCTAGGATGGTGTTTTCTTCCCTTCTGCTGTCTTTTCAAGTAGGAGAAAATATGGATTACTTTTCAAAGGGTACAGATGTCATTTGCTGGTGAAAAATAGATTTGGGAAAAAAGTAAGGAGTCAGTCATCAGTTACACCCCTGCCAGGTGTTTGGGCAGCCAAATCCTCCCCCTGCCTTCTCTTAAGTGAGTGATAAAGAAGACCTGGTGATTTACCAATCCATTGGCCATAGAAGAAAGCCCTTGTTATCTGTTACTAGCAACATATGATTCCACCCTCATTTCCCCAGGTGGATCTGGGGTAGACATTGATAGCTAATTATGATCACCCTGCTCATCTAGAGCCGGTTTGCTCCCTGCATCATGCCAGCAGGTTTTACTGCCCAGAGCCAAGGCTGAATTTAGCACTCTATTAGAATACCAAGATAGGAAAACCGTTAGTCTGCAGTGTTGATGTTTCTGTGGGGGTGATTTATTTCATTTCCTTTATTGCACTGTTTATCACAGTTAAAAACAAAAAATAGAGTATATTATAGTCTTTACATCTTTTTCAAATACAATGTTTTCTAAAAATTATCCTGCATCTAAAACATCCATATTATGGTTGAAGAACCTAGCATAAGATATGTCAAATTATGATTTGTGCACCTCATTATATCTATTTTATTGAAAACATACCTCAAATTACTTATTTCTTAAATTGTCTTAGTTTGGGAATTCCCTAGCAGTGCAGTGGTTAGTACTGTACGTTTTTACTGCCAAGGGTGTGGGTTCAACCCCTGGTCAGGGAACTAAGTAAGATCTCACAAGCCACTGTTTGTGGCACCCCAAAAAATTATCTTAGTTTTAATAATATTTCTGCATATTCAGAGCTTATTATCCTCAACTAAATTGTTTGTTATGCAGTGTGCTTTATATGAACAAAAGTGTTTTCATGCACATTACTGTTTTAAAATCACTTTTAATTCAGATATAATGAAAATACAAAAGTGGTTGTCTCCAAATTTCCTTTGTAAAATTGGGATGTCTTACACACCATTCTTACATGCCTGCAGATGCTTTCTAGGTTACATACAGGAAACAATGGGAAACAAAATCTGATAAATGCAAGAGCTGTATACCAGAGCACTCAATTAGGACACAGCATCTCACCACTAAAATTTCAAATCAAATAAATCAAAAGTTGTTCTCAGTAACAATAAGATAAATTTTTGAGAGAATGAAATGAATAGTAGGCATATGTGCTTTAGTGTACAGATTTGAATACATGACTGAGCAACTGAACTGAACTGAATTTTTTAGTAAATACTTTTAGCATAAATTTTAAATACAGCATCTTCAGATTATGGTACGATAAACTAAGAAGTAGCAAAGCATAGCAGGTTTTCAGCTAGATGAAAAGGAGAAATGCTTACTACAAAAGGTTATGTACTACTTACTAAACGTAAAAAAAACCCCTCACCAATTATTCAGCTCATAAGACTGGCAAAGCTAAACTTAATTTGTTCAACTTTACCTGTTTATTTCGATAAGAAAAAAATTCTGTATATAATAGTTAATCTCAAAAGGATCTAAGAAAACAATAGAGCAATAAGGTAGACAAAATTAAGATAACGAGGGAAATGGATGAAAATGAAAGTGAAGTCTCTTAGTCATGTCTGGCTCTTTGCGGCCCCATGGATGATAGTCTACCAGACTTCTCTGTCCATCGTATTTCCAGCAAGAGTACCGGAGTGGGTTGCCATTTCCTTCTCCAGGGGATCTTCCTGACCCAGGGATTGAACCCAGGTCTCCCACATTGCAGGCAGACGCTTTATGCTCTGAGCCACCAGGAAAATGGATAGCGTTTATAAAACTTAGAAACTAGGCTTTAAAATTTTAGAACATTATACAGCTATATATTTTGAATAGCTCAATTGTAATAGGAAACACAGAATAAGTTATTAGGATTACTAGTGAGTATTTTATAACACATAATACCTATGTCATATAAATAGCTACCAAACACTGAAGGCTACTAATTTATTTTGTGACGCTGACAGATGCGGTGCCTGATAAGGACAGAATATAAAAATAAAGGCCAGTCTTCCAACAGGAACATGAAATGATGCTCAGCATCACTAATTTTTAGACAAATGCAGATCAGAACTACAGTGAGGTACCATCTCAAGCTGGTCAGAATGGCCGTCATTTAAACAAAAAACAAACCAAAAATCTACAAATAACAGATGCTATAGAGAAAGGGGAACGCTCCTACATTGTTGGTGGGAAAATAAATTGATGCAGCCACTGTGGAAAACCGTACCATGGTTCCTCAAAAAAGAAAAACAAACAAGAGTTGCCGGATGATCCAGTGGTCCCACTCCTGAGCATATATCCAGACACAGCTATAGTTCAAAAAGATGCATGTACCCGCTATGTTCACAGCAGCACTATTTGCAACAGCTAAGACATGGGGCTTGTGTGTGCGTGTTCTTTCGCTTTAGTCATGTCCGACTCTTTTCAAGTCTTTGGACTGTAGCCCATCAGAAGCCTCAGTCTATGGATTCTCCAGGCAAGAATACTGGCTTGGGTTGCTACGTCTCCTCCAGGGTATCTTCCCGACCCAGGAATTGAACCCACATCTCCTGCATTGCAGGTGGATTCTTTACCGCTGAGCCACTGGGGAAGCCCAGCCAAGGTATGGAAACAACCTAAGTGCCCATCAACAAATGAATGAATAAAGAAGATGTGGTCCATATATACAATGGAATACCATAGAAAGAATGAAATAATGCCATTTGCAGCAACATGAATGGACCTAGAGATTATAGTAAGTGAAGTAAGTCAGAAAGACAAATACCATATGATATCACTTATGTGTGGAATCTGAAATATGACACAAATGAACATATATACAAAACAGAAACAGACCCACAGACACAGAGAACAGACTTGTGGTTGCTAAAAGGGAGGGTGGGTAAGTGAGGGATGGATTGGGAGTTCAGGATTACCTGATGCAAATTATTATATATGGAATGGATAAACAAGATCCTGCATACAGCAGGGAATTATGTTCAGTATTCTGTGATAAGCCATAGTGAGAAACAATATGAAAAACTGTGTGTATATACATATGTATAACTAACTCACTTGATTTTACAGCAGAAATTAACACAACATTGTAACTCTTAAAAAGCCCAGTCTTGATGAATGGAAAAAGTGTACTAAAATAATGTAAATAGAATGCATATCAAAAGGTATTCAACATTAAAAAAAATTAGCAAGATCAAGTGAGATTTAGTATGGAAATTCATGATTGCTTTAGTGTAAGAAAAACTGTTACCTTAGTTCATTTTATTATTGGGAGAAGTGGTAAAATCAGTTAAACCAACATTCAGGGTATAATATTCTAGGCACTGAGCAGATACACTAAAACGTTTAGTAGAATCCTTGCTCTCAAGGATTTATAACCTGATAACTTAAAAGTGAAAATTAGTGGAAATGATTACGCCTCCAAAATATTTTAAAGAGGTTCTAAAAATGTAAAAATCACTCACTTCCGACAACTCTAAAATATATAAAGGAAATGTTTTCTTTATATTAAAAAGGTTTCCCTATGTATTTTGTCACTAAAACTCGACGTCAGCCCAAATGGAAAAGTAGAGGCATCTTCCATTAAAAAACAAAACAAAAATCTCATATCAATTGTCAGCCAGTTATGTGTTAAAAAAAATGATGTAAAGATAAACATAGGAAGGAAATTAAATGATCACTATGCACGTAATAATTACATACCTAGAAAATTTAAAGAATTCAACAGCATAGTGATTGAATTTAGTGAAGTTACAGTTTTTCAATTAATGTATATTACTGTATTTTAACAATAGATTATATAACAATAAACATACACTCATTTACAATGTTACATACTAAATACTTTTTTGGCAATGCATTTCTAGTGTTTTTAAAAAACAACATTTACATAGTTACCACTGCAGATGGTAACTGCAGCCATGAAATTAAAATATGCCTACTCCTTGAAAGGAAAGTTATGACCAACTTAGACAGCATATTAAAAAGCAGAGACATTACTTTGCCAACAAAGGTCCGTCTAGTCAAGACTATGGTTTTTCCAGTAGTCATGTATGGATGTGAGAGTTGGACTATAAAGAAAACTGAGCACTGAAGAACTGATGCTTTTAAACTGTGGTGTTGGAGAAGACTCTTGAGAGTCCCTTGGATTGCAAGGAGATCTAACCAGTCCATCCTAAAGGAAATCAGTCCTGGGTGTTCATTGGAAGGACTGATGTTGAAGCTGAAACACTCCAATACTTTGGCCACTCAATGCAAAGAGCTGACTCATTTGAAAAGACCCTGATGCTGGGAAAGATTGAAGGCAGGAGGCGAAGGGGACGACAGAGGATGAGATGGTTGGATGGCATCACTGACTCAATAGACATGGGTCTGGGTAAACTCTGGGAGTTAGTGATGGACAGGGAGGCCTGGTGTGCTACAGTCCATGGGGTCTCAAAGAGTTGGACACGACTGAGCGACTGAACTGAACATTATCTATTTTATATATTCTCATATAAGAAGGATTATATACAGTGTTCATCTTTCTTTGCAAGTTTACTTGGCCAGGTGAGGTAGAAATGTCCCCACAGCAGTAACAAAAATCAAAGCACTAGATGGAGTATGAGTTTCTTTCTAGATGACACCACCCATGACAGTCCCACAGGACCAGGACACAAAATCCCTTGCCCCCCAGAGTCAGTTGAAACCTTCCCTATTTGGCAGTCATGAAGATCGGGGCACTAGATATGATACTTTCGCCTAGTGTGTATATGTGAACAACAAAACTTCAATGGCAAACATCAAAGAATTTAGAATAAATGAAGTCTTATACCCTGGCTCAGGGGAGGGCGAGATATACTAAGATCCCATGTTTACCTGAGGTATTTAGTTTTTAACCAAACAAGATACATATCTTATAAGATACATATACATACCTTGCCACCAGCAACATCAGTATCACGTAGAAGCTTGTTATAATTTGCAGAACCTCATTTCACCACCGCATACATAGCAAATCAGTCTTCACTCTAAGACATTAAGAATCATGGGTAATTCTTATGTACCTTAAGTTACAAAAGCACTGTGATTAAAGCAGTAGTTCTTGAATCTGGGTAAAAGTCAAAGTCAGCTGGTATTCTTTGAATTGACATAGGAAATCTATGTGGGTAAATGGAAAAACTGTATAAATATCAAGGGGGAAAAGTATATAGCATGAAATCACAGTGGGGCCTAAAATATTGTAAACAGTATTCTGAGTTGATGATTTGTTTTAACAGTGTTAATGAGGCATAATTTACATGCTAAAACATTCATCCATCATGAGTATATAATTCTGTAATTTTTAGTAAATTTCCACTGTTATGCAATTTTGGAACATTTTCATCACCCCCAAAAGTTAACCATTTTGTAGTCAGTCACTCATTCCATTTCCCAACCCTGAGCAACCACTGATATGCTTTCTGTCTCTCTGAAAGTCTCATCCAAAAATTTCTTATAAGTGATATCGTATATTGTGTGGTCTTTTGTGTTTGGCTTCTCCTAGTAGCATAATGCTTGAGGTTTAGCCATTTGAGTAGTAGTTTGTAAGGAAGTGGCAACCCACTCCAGTATTCTTGCCTGGAGAATCCCATGGAGGGAAGAGCCTGGTAGGCTACAGTCCACGGGGTTGCAAAGAGTCGAACATGACTGAGCTACTTCTTTCACTTACAAGGAAGTAGTAGTTTGTTCCTTTTTATTCTGTTGTATAGATGTAGTATAGTTTGTTTATCCATTCACTAGTTGATGGATTTGACTCCAGTTTTTTAGGCTATAATACTGCTATGAATATTCACATAGAAATCTTTGTGTGAACATATATTTTCATTTCCCTTATGTAAATATATGAGTAGATTTGCTGGATCATATGGTAAGTTTATTTTATCTTTTTCAGAAACAACCAAACTGCTTTCCAAAGTGGATGCTTTCCAAAGTGGATTTTACATTTCCACCGGTCATATGTGAGGGTTCCAGTTTTGATTGGAATTACACTGAATTTGTAGATCACTATGGAAAGATTGCTATTTAACATTGAATTTCCCAATTCATGAATATGAAGTGTTCTGTCTTTTTAAATCTTTTGTAATTTATTTCAGCAGTATTTTGTAGTTTGCAGTATGTACATCTTACATTTCTTTTGTCAAACTTCTTCAGGTATTTTATTCAATTCTGTTGTGAATGGAATTGTCTTCTTAATTTCATTTTCAGACTGTTTATTGCTGTCATGTAGAAAAAAATGGGTTTTGTATAACAATCTTGTATCCTGCAACCTTGATAAACCTGTTTGTTCAAGTACTGTTTTTGTGTATTTGTGTGGTGTTGGAGAAAACTCTTTGAGAGTCCCTTGGACTGCAAGGAGATCCAGCCAGTCCATTCTAAAGGAGATCAATCCTGGGTGTTCTTTGGAAGGAATGATGCTAAAGCTGAAACTCCAGTACTTTGGCCACCTCATGCGAAGAGTTGACTCATTGGAAAAGACTCTGATGCTGGGAGGGATTGGGGGCAGGAGGAGAAGGGGACGACAGAGGATGAGATGGCTGGATGACATCACTGACTCGATGGACATGAGTTTGAGTGAACTCTGGGAGTTGGTGATGGACAGGGAGGCCTGGCGTGCTGCGAATCATGGGGTCGCAAAGAGTCGGACATGACTGAGCAACTGAACTGAGGATTTTTTACATAGAGGATCATGTCATCTGCAAATAAAACCAGTTTTACTTCTTCCTTTCCAATTCAGATTTTTTTTTTCTTTTTTTTTCTTTTTAAATGGAGGTGTGCTTTTTCCGCTGAGGAGAACCTCCAGTAAAATTCAGATAGACATGGCTGGAGCAGACATCTTTGCCTTGTTCCTTGACCTTAGGGTGAAGCATTCAGTCTCATTTTGAAGAAAAGTATTAGCTCTGTTTTTCATGTGCCCTTTATCAGGTTGAAGAATTTTTCTTTTTTTAGTCTGTTGAATGTTTGTTTGTTTTTATCATGAATAGAGGTTGGATTTCATGTTACTGGATTGGATTTCCTACTTGTGGGCAAAATGATGTCTCTGCTTTTTAATACACTGTCTAGGTTTGTCATAGCTTTCCTCAAAGGAGTAAGCATCACTTCTTTTAATTCTGTCTTTGAGAGTGGGTATTGAAACCTCCAGTTCAGTTCAGTCGCTCAGTTGTGTCTGACTCTTTGGGACCCCATGGACTGCAGCACGCCGGGCCTCCCTGTCCATCACCAACTCCCGGAGTTTACTCAAACTCATGTCCATTGAGTCAGTGATGCCATCCAACCATCTCATCCTCTGTCGTCCCCTTCTTCTCTTGCCTTCAGTCTTTCCCAGCATCAGGGCCTTTTCCAGTGAGTCAGTTCTTTGCATCAGGTGGCCAAAGTATTGGAGTTTGAGCTCTATCATCAGTCCTTCCAATGAATATTAAGGACTGATTTCCTTTATGATGGACTGGATCTTCTTGCAGTCCAAGGGACTCTCAGGAGTCTTCTCCAACACCACAGTTCGAAAGCATCAGTTCTTTGGCACTCAGCTTTCTTTATAGCCCAACTCTCACATCCATACATGACTACTGGAGAAACCTTAGCTTTGACTAGACAGACCTTTGTTGGCAAAGTAATGTCTCTGCTTTTTAATATGCTGTCATAGTATTTCTTCAAAGAGGAAGTGTCTTTTAATTTCATGACTGCAGTCACCATCTGCAGTGATTTTTGAGCCCCCAAAAATAAAATCTCTCACTGTTTCCATTGTTTCCCCATCTGTTTATGATGGGACCTGATGCCATGATCTTAGTTTTCTGAATGCTGAGTTTTAAGCCAACTTTTTCACTCTCCTCTTTCACTTTCATGACGAGGCTCTTTAATTCCTCTGCTTTCTGCCATAAGGGTGGTGTCATCTGCATATCTGAAGTTATTGATATTTCTCACAGCAATCTTGATTCCAGCTTGTGCTTCATCCAGCCTGGCACTTTGGATGATGTACTCTGCATTAAAGTTAAATGAGCAGGGTGACAGTACAACCTTGATGTAGTCCTTTCCCGATTTGGAACCAGTCTGTTGTTCCATGTCCAGTTCTAACTGTTGCTTCTTGATCTGCATACAAATTTCTCAGGAGGCAGGTAAGGTGGTCCCATCTTTTGAAGAGTTTTCCACAGTTTGTTGTGATTCACACAGTCAAAGGCTTTGGTGTAGTCAATAAAGCAGATGTTTTTCTGGAACTCTTCCTTTTTCGATGATACAGCAGATGTTGCCAATTTGATTTCTGTTTCCTCTGCCTTTTCTAAATCCAGCTTGAATATCTGGAAGTTCATACTTCACATACTGTTAAAGCCTGGTTTGGAGAATATTGAGCATTACTTTGCTAGCACGTGAGATGAGTGTAACTGTATGGTAATTTGAGCATTCTTTGGCATTGCCTTTCTTTGGGATTGGAATGAAAACTGACCTTTAAGATTCCTGTGGCCACTGCTGAGTTTTCCAAGTTTTCTGGCTTGTTGAGTGGAGCACTTTTACAGCATCATCTTTTAGGATATGAAATAGCCCAGCTGGAATTCCATCAGCTCCTCTAACTTTGTCCATAGTGATGCTTCCAAATATAATTAATTGATTGATTGATTGAATTTGTATTTGCCTTTTTGCTATAGTATTTGTTATCTACGTATCTCATGTTTCTTTTGTTGCTACAATCTTCCTTTATATCTTTGGTCTTAAACAAGTTCATATTTCAAAAATGTATTCTTGTGTTAACTGTTTTTCATTTTACTATTAACACTTGATTTTTTTTTTTTAATCCTCTCTTGGTTTTTTAGTTATTTTTTTATTGATTGTTCCCGGAATTGCAGTATGCATCTTAATTGATGAACTGTCTGTATCAGATTAATTCTAGTAAAATGCAACAACTTTGCTCCAGTATAGCTCAGTTTCCTCCCCGATTGTGCTATTATTGTCATAGATATATTACATCTGTGTTTATTAAAACCAACAGTTGTTCTGTTTATGGACATATTTGCAATTTTGCTGCCCCCCCCCACCCCCGCCCCTACTACCACTGCAGTTAGTATTCCACTGCTGTCTAGTCTCTATTATATCTGATGACAAGTCAGTCATTAATGGTCTTCGTTTTCTCATTATTTTCTTTGTATTTCAGTTATTAACCTTTGTCTTTAACTTGATCTGTGGTTGACTGTGAAGTGCCTGGGTACAGAACTCTTGTGTCTCTCCTACTTGGGAGTGTTTGAGCTTTGTATATTGTTCTTCATCAGATTTGGACATTTTGAAACCATTATTTCTTCCATTCTTCTTTTCCTGCCCCTTCCTCTCCCATTTCTTCATGGTACTCCCATTAGATGTATGTTGGTACACTCACTTTTACTACATAGGTCTCTGAGTCTGTTCATTTTTTTTTCAAACTTTTTCCTCTCTTGAGATGAATAGTTCTTGAGATTGTGTAATTTCTATGGATCTGTCTTTTATGTTCACTATTTATTTTATTTTTTTCTTTCTTCTGCTGTCTCAAATCTGCTTTGGGTCCATATAATAAGTTTTTCATTCCTAATGTACTTTTCAACTTTTAGAGTTTGATTTCCTTTTTTGTAACTTTCTATTTCTTTATTGAGATTTTCTGTCATTGTCATCATATTTTTCTTTAATTCTTTGAACATGTTTATAATTGCTTTTGAAATTTTTCTGAGTACAATATCTGGATCCACTCAGAAATAGTTTTCTTTTGGCTGCTTTTCCCTCTGAGTGGGTCACATTTTCCTCTGTGCGTGTGTGTGTGTGTGTGTGTGTGTGTGTTTTAACATGTAATTTCTTTTGTTAAAACTGGACATATTTGATAATACATTGTAACAATCCTGGCGGAGAAGGCAATGGCACCCCACTCCAGTACTCTTGCCTGGAAAAATCCCATGGACGGAGGAACCTGGAATGCTGCAGTCCATGGGGTCGCTGAGGGTCGGACACGACTGAGCGACTTCACTTTGACTTTTCACTTTCACGCATTGGAGAAGGAAATGGCAACCCCCTCCAGTGTTCTTGCCTGGAGAATCCCACGGACGGGGGAGCCTGGTGGGCTGCCATCTATGGGGTCGCACAGAGTCGGACACGACTGAAGCAACTTAGCAGCAGCAGCAACAATTGCGGATCTGATTTCTCTTCAGCCCTCCTCCCTCCTCTCTCTGAAGATTGTCATTATTGCTGTTATTATATTTGTTTGCTTAATATCTAAGTAACTTGACTTAATATGCCAGGTCTTTTTTTATTTTTTACCCTAGCCTTCTTGGGGTCCCATAGCTTAGCAGTCAGCTAAGTTAAAAGTTGTGCTCAAGACATTGTTCCAGTAAGGCTTCTACCCTATGCTGAGCATCTGTGAGTGTCTTAGGGTGCTTATCAGGTTTTCAAGTACGCCTCAGTTTTTACTTTCTGCTAAGCTTCCGTTTTCCCCTTTATATGTAGGAAGCCGCCTAGTCAGCCCTCGATAGGTAGTTTAGGACCTCTGCAGTCAACCTGCAGAGTTTACGAAGCCCCCTGTGGCTCTCATTTCTAGAACCTCATTAAATTTCTGGATTTCTGTTAGTCTGTACCTCTTCCCAACTGAGACAGCAGGCTCAGGCTAGCAGAGCTGTAAACCTTATCTGTTCTTTTCTAGCTGGGTTTAATCGTTTTACTGTCCGTGCCCCTGGGTGTGAGGTTTTGCCTTCCATTTCAGATTACTTCAGCAATCTCAGACAGGGAAGCCGCTGGTTTCTATGGCCAGCCCTGCTCAGGTACAGCTGCTGCAGAGAGTGTCTTGGGGTGGGGGGTGGATAAGGAGTAACCCCAAACAGTAACACCTCTGACTCCCTCTGTTCTTACCCAAAACTCCACATTTTTCAAAACACTTTTAAATTTGTCACTTGACTTTAGTTATTTTCTGGAGCCTGGTAATGGTTGTTTCTGGCACATTTGTCCAGTTTTGTAGTAGTTTTGTTAGAAGATTTGCTGATTTCTTCAGTTTGCCACAGCTGGGAATCGTGCCTCCTGTTTTGTATTTGCAGTATTTTGGGGTTTGGTTATTTTTAAAAGGCCAACTAATTAGAAACCTGAAGCACATCTATATATTGTAGCTGCTTCAGCATTTTGCTTCACAATAGAAGTTAGGAGATTGTGATTAGATTAGGGGTGGGACTGTAGTTCTGCTATAATTCTGCTGACAGCATTCTGTGGAATGCTCCTTAATAGCATATTCTTGTGTAATGATGAAGAAAACGTTTGTGTTTTTTTTTAAAGCAAGCAAATTCTTTTGGAATTCTATCAAAACATAAGGAAGATATTATGTATACTCCTCTCTTCAGAATGAACCAGTGGCACAAAGAAAGGTATGACAGAATCTATTGGGCTAGTGTAGATGTGTATCTTTATGGGGAGGGGGAAGGAAGAATCAACCTCTTTAAAAATTACTCATTATATAGATTTCAACCTAAAATGCTTTTTTAATGCCCAGATTTAACTGGGAGGTTAGCCTTTACCTTTTTACTTATAACACACAGAAAGAATACAAAATAAAACATACAACTCAGTGATTTATCACAGAGCACACACCTCTAGCCAGCATCCGTATGAGAAATAGGACATTGGCAGCACCCAGAAGTCCTCTCTGCTCCGCCCCCATCATTAAGTAACCCCCTTCAAGATAACCATTGTACTTACTTTTTTGGTAACCACTTCCTTTTTTAATAGTTTCTATTGCCTAAGTATGTATCCCTAACCTTTAGAGTTTAACTTTGCTTATACTTTTTATATAGAAATCTTATTGTTCATTTGTGACTGTTTTCTTTGGCTCAGAATTGTGTTTGTGAGATTTGTCTGTGTTGCTGCATATAGCAGTAGTTCATTTCAGTTGCTGTAAAATATTCCATTATGTGAATATACAACAGTTTGTTTATCTGTTTTACTGTGCATGGATATTTGAGTTATTTCCAGTTTTAAGGGTATTACAAATGTGGCTGCAAACACAAACACACTTGTTTGTGTTTTAGTGTATAGGTACACACATTCCTTTTGGGTGTATGCCTAAGAGTCAAATTGCTGGGTTCCAGCATGGATTTATTTCCTTTTTAGTATATAAAACCAACCTGATTCCCACAGTGATTCTGTAAATTTACACTTCTACTAGCAATGTATTAGGATTGCCATTGCATCACATCTTCACCAAACATTTGGTATTATCAGGCTTTTAAACATTAGCCATTTTGATGGTTAAGTCATACTTTCTCTTTGGTTTTAATTTTCATTTCCCAAATGACTAATGAGGTTAAGCTCCTTTTCATGTTTATTGGCCATTTGAATTAATCCAGGGTTCTGTATGTAACTGGATAAGAGCCCTTTGTTCCTTTTTTGCTACCTTAGCCTTGCTCCTATGGAGGAGACAATGGCACCCCACTCCAGTACTCTTGCCTGGAAAATCCCATGGACAGAGGAGCCTGGTAGGCTGCAGTCCATGGGATCGCTAAGAGTCGGACACGACTGAGCGACTTCACTTTGACTTTTCACTTTCATGCATTGGAGAAGGAAATGGCAATCCACTCCAGTGTTCTTGCCTGGAGAATCCCAGGGATGGGGGAGCCTGGTGGGCTTCCGTCTATGGGATCGCACAGAGTCAGACACGACTAAAGCAACTTAGCAGCAGCAGCAGCAGCCTTGCTCCTAAAAGGCTCTTAAAGCTCTTTATTAGCAGAGTCTTAACATGGATCTAGTTGGAAAAACCAAAACATGGTTTGCAGACTCTGAGCCTCAGTATTATAGAGCAATGTTTAGTTTTGAAGCTGAGAAGAACTTGCTTAAGACAGCTGTTCTGTCTGCATAGCCAGCTTTATGATAAGCCAAATGTCTATATATGGGAGAATCTGTTTCTGCGCCATATTTCTGTTTCATTGGACTATTAGACTGGCTAAATTACCATGGCTTTATAGTAAGTCTTCATGTCTGGGAGAGCAATTTTCCCTTCTCATTCTTTTCAAGAGTGTCTTTCCTTTTAGCTTTCCTTGGCATATTTTCATTTCCATAAAAACTTTTATACTAATTTGTCTAGTTTTACAAAATGAAAACCATTTTATGTTTTGAATTTCAGCTTGAGTCTATAAATCAATTTGGGGAGAATTGAAATTTTCACAGTATTAAATAGCTTTCTAATTCATGAATATGGTATATCTCTTCATTATTTATGTCTGTCTTTAATTTCTCTCAGTGATGTGTTTTCAGTACTTTTATGTAGAAGTCTTGCATAACTTTTCTTTAATCCCAGTTTTGGCTATTTCTAGCATTATTATAAAATTTAAATATTTTTTCATTTTAATTTTTTATTTGGCAATTTTGCAAACATACTTTTTCTTTACTTATGAATAATTAGATCCCATTAACCAGGCTTCCAAGGTGGCTCAGTGGTAAAGAATCTGCCTGCCAGTGTAGGAGACACAGATTCGATCCCTGGGTCAGGAAGATCCCCTGGAAAAGGAAATGGCAACCCACTCCAATATTCTTGCCTGGGAAATCCCATGGGCAGAGAAGCTTGGTGGGTTACAGTCCACAGGGTCCTAAAAGAGTAGAACTTGACACAGCGACTTAACAATGACAACTTACCACTGAGGTTCAGTAACTCTAAGGTTTGCTTCATTTCAACAGTCTTTATTGCTGAAGTATTTTAAAACAAATCTTAGATCTCATATCATTTCACTTATGTATATATAAGAATATGTATCTCTAGAAAATAGGGAAATTTAATTTATAATCATAATTTTAAACCATATTCAGATTTTCCCTTTTATTCCAAAAAAGACTTTATTGTTGGTGTGTTCAGTTTGCTTTTAACTAATAGCACATTGAGACTTATAGTTTATGTTATTAAAATATTAGCTTAACCACTAAATGGTAAAGCATTCTCTTTGGCAATTAAAAACCAAACTTTTTCTGATGTGCACAATTTATTACAGTTTTTGACATTAGTAAAGCCATAATCCTATAAACATACCACATGAATAAAACTGTCCTTTTCTTTCATTTTACATCTTCTACATTTATAAAACTGTGTAACAAAAATTGCCATTCTTTAATTAAAAAATCTTTATATTCATCATTGATCCTGTTACTGAATACATATCTTTCATGAAGTCATCAATGGGATTAAAAGTAAGTACATTTTTGTATGACGTAGTTTTAGTTTTGGTTACCCTTTGTGACCTCCTCTTGCCCAGAGTTGTTAAAATGCAAGCAGGAGTTGCAGTTGTGAATTATTTTCCTTTTGTGGCTTTGTACAGATACCTTTCCTTCATTGCAACTGGCTTCCTCCCCATATGATAGTCACAGGTCTGTTTCTAGGAGAAATGGTAGCTAGTGGACCCTGAAAATTTCCTAGACTTGGCAGACTAGGATGTGTCATGATCACCCTCTAACATTGGAAAGACAATGTGACAGCTTTTGTGCAGGCAGGTCAGACTCTTACAGAGATATTTGACAGTGACTGATAGGGAAAGAGTCTCTATGTCTTTTAGCATCTGCAGTAAGGATGGAACTAATTCATGATCTCAGGCACCATAAAATATTCCCAAGACAATAATTTGCATTAGATAATTTTTCACCTATAGTTTAACTTATTCAGTGACTATTGGAATGGGGAGTTGAGGAGGCGTTAAAGTTAGATCTTACAATAACAAGTATTTGAAAGTAAATATGACTGCTTGGTATTGGATGGCTTCAGTTCGGTTCAGTTCAGTCGCTCAGTCATGTCCGACTCTTTACGACCCCATGAATTGCAGCAGCACGCCAGGCCTCCGTGTCCATCACCAACTCCTGGAGTTCACTCAAACTCATGTCCATCGAGTTGGTGATCCCATCCAGCCGTCTCATCCTCTGTCGTCCCCTTCTCCTCCTGCCCCCAATCCCTCCCAGCATCGGAGTCTTTTCTAATGAGTCAACTCTTCACATGAGGTGGCCGAAGTATTGGAATTTCAGCTTTAGCATCAGTCCTTCCAAAGAACACCCAGGACTGATCTCCTTTGGAATGGACTGGTTGGATCTCCTTGCAGTCCAAGGGACTCTCAAGAGCCTTCTCCAACACCACAGTTCAAAAGCATCAATTCTTCGGTGCTCAGCTTTCTTCACAGTGCAACTCTCACATCCATACATGACCACTGGAAAAACCATAGCCTTGACTAGATGGACCTTTGTTGGCAAAGTGATGTCTCTGCTTGGATGGCTTGCCTATTCTTTATTCTTCCTCCCTTAAAAGCACCCCGGGTGTCTCACTATAGATCAGAATGGCTCAGCGCTCGCTCTCACCTGCTGGGATCATTGCTATTTATACTTAAGCACAGAGTTAGAGGATGTTTAAGTTCCCCTTTAACTCTTTCTGTTAAATGTAGCTATTTTGCTTCTCCCAATCAGTAATATTAGGATATGAGAAAAAAGAATGAACTGTTTCACTGCTTGGTTTGGCTACTGTATAATACCTTTTTTCCTTGTAATTTTCAGATAAAAAAATTGGAGGATCATTTATTTTATAAATATTTTGAATAAAACGAAAAAGATTGCTTTCTCATGTATAGAGCTAACTCAGCAGATACTAAATTTGGATAAACATTTTAAAAGAAAAACCCAACTGATGGAACAGATTATCTAAATATGAAAGATGAGAAACCTTTTTAATGTGTTTTTGGGTGGGGGTCAGGAAAGCTTAGGAGATTTGTTCTTCTAAATACTATAGTTTGCAACTCTGTAAATTATGTCAGAGTGCACACAGACTAGAGCTTGTTGAAGATCTGGTTAGAAAAACAAAAGAGTCATATAAATAATATTGCATATTCTTTAACCTGTAGTGTCCATGAACATATAATAAGTACTGAGGACAACTAAACATTTTCTAGACTTATTTGTTGTCAAAAATTTTGTCTCATAGTTTTTGCTATTGTTTTCTCAACAGACTTCATCTAAATACAAGTAAAAATAACTTTTAAGGAAGTGAATCCCGTGAATGTGAAGGCAATAATCTAAACATTTAGAGTGTAGTTAGGAAGTTCTTCTGAAGAGAAGGGTTGGCTATCCACTCCAGTATTCTTGCCTAGAGAATTCCATAGACAGAGTAGCCTGGTGGGCTGGAGTGTAGGGGGTTGCAAAGAGTCGAACACGGCTGAGCGACTAACACTTAGGAGGTTCTGTTACTGAGATGTGTATTGTATTGGTACAGTTGACATAGTAATTGTAGTATATAACAAAAAAATAGAGGATTGCTGATTACAAGTTAATGTGGCCAGAATTAGAAGAAAAATTTCTTAATCCAAATTGAAGCATTCTCATTAAAAATTATTATTATTTTTGTTGGATAGTTAAAAACCTGTATCAGAGCCATGAACTTTAAAACTGCTAAAATATATAGAGGGGAAAGATTCTTCACATAAAGTGAATGAGGAGCATTAATTTCTAGGAGATTCTTGCTGATTAGTTATACTAATTAAAAGATGTTGTAATGTAACATTCTAGTACCTGAAAAGTATCCCCAGTAGTAACTTTTACTCTTGTTTCGTTTGAACCCTTCTGCTTGTCAGTAATACAAGCAGATTTGTGGCACTGGTCTCAGCTTCCTGGGATTAAGAAAACTCTACAACAAAACAACCACACCAGATCTAAAAGGCTTCCTGTTTTGATAGTGGACTCTTTTGACTGACTGTATCTCTCTGAAGAATGGCTCATGGATTCTTCTGGCTGTTTAAAAAACAGTTGAACTTATATTCTAAGTTCAGAGAAGGATTGATGAACCTGAGAAGATATAAGAAAGGATTCTTTCTCACAACCCTTAAAACTTTGTTTTTCTTTTTCTCTTTTGAAAACTTCTAAGTATTTACAGACTCAAACGTTAATTTAAAACTGAGGAAGTGCCTGTTAGTATAACTGGAATGCCTGTGAAGGTAAGCAGATGAAAGGACAGATGCACTGTTTTATTTAGAGCATGTAGTATTTTAGAGAAAGTAACTGGTCATAACTGAATTGTAGGGCGAAGGATAACTCCCTTTTTCTGAAAGGAGGAAAGTTGCCTAAATATTGTTCATTATCTCTACAGCAGGAGCTTCATTAACAAGTGCAGTCGAAATAACCAGGGGTATTGCAGCAGCAGAGAAACTAAGCACAGCAAGCCATTCAGTAACAAAGAAAATAAAAGAATTCCTGTATAACAGGCTTCCACACTTATCTGTGTTCTGTGCTACTGTTTGTGCTGAACTAAAGCATCTGCTACCTCAAGTTAAGAGAGAACAAACTCAACGTGGCGTGAAATTACTGCACTGCCATTCACATTCATTAGAGTTATATTGTTACCAGCCACAGGCATGACTGGCTTTTGCATGAATAATAAAATAAAATGCTGCTTTTGAATTTTACCTTAAAACATCACCAGGAATGGTACTAACCTTGAGCCAAGAATGGGTTTATCTTAGAACAGCTTTCCTCACCATGGTAGGGTCAAGAAGTCAGTGAAGTCAGAAGTTGCAAAGAATTTTTGCTGCATGAGGCCTTTGGAAAGGGTATTGTGTTAAATCAATTTACTCATTTTTTAAAATTAATATTGTGCAGGCTAGCTATTATTAGACATTAAAAATTACTAAAGTGCCATTTGGCAACATCGTAGTGATCATTGATTGAGGCAATAAAGCCGTCAATGGATGCTAAATGTAGTGGGTCAGAGTTTGATGAGGAGTATTTACAGTTGAACAGAAAGAAAAAATAACTTTACAATGTAGAAGCCTGAAAGAACACTTCATCCAAATCATCACAGTTATCATCAGTCATGGGAAAAACTGACTTCATGTGCCTACTAAAGTTATGCACTGAGAAGACATCTGGGTCATTCCCGTTAAAAAATACATTCCCTAGTGGCTCAGATGGTAAAGAATCTGCCTGCAATGCAGGAGACCCCAGTTAGATCCCAGAGTCAGGAAGATCCCCCGGAAAAGGGAATGGCTTCCCACTCCAGTATTCTTGCCTGGAGAATGCCATGGACAGAGGAGCCTGGCGACCTACAGCCCATGGGGTTGCAGAGTCGACACAACAGCAGCCAACAGCATCAACTTGAATCTGATCTTAAGAAAATGTCAGACCCAAATTGAGGAGTGGTCTACAGAATATGGCCTGTGCTCTTCCAAAATAGCAATGTCATAAGAGACAAAGAAATGCTCATTTACTGTCCTCCATTAAAGAAGACTCAAGAGGCAGTGACTACTATGCAGTGTGTGACCCAGAATTTCCTTTCCTTGCTGTTTCATTGACTTTTTATCTTCTGGTATCTAGGTACCAGATATTTAAATACAAAAAAAAGTGTAATAGTCAATATAATTTTATATTTGGTTTCCTTCGTATTTTGCTTTCCTGGATTATGTGGATTCTAAGCAGTGTTGTGGATTTTGCTTGGTATTTTTTTAAACAACAGTCAAAAATGTTAGGTCTCTTAGGGTAGTTGACTTACATTTCAAGGTATTGAAGGGTTAAAAATGATAATACTTGTTTTACCAAATTTTCTGTCAGTGGGAGAAAGTAGAGTCCTCATGCTGTTTTAAAAATACTAGGATGCACCATTTAAGAGTAACGAGAACTCAGGAAATGAAGTAGCAATCACTAAGATAAATTTGTAAAGAAGTGATGAAGTTTGGTATGATTTTTAAACAGTTAAATAAAAGGAATGCTTTATTTTCAGAAAAATAATTTGATGAGTGTCTTATTTCTTCCTGGACAAGAGGAAGAAATAAACTGAGTGATTGTAGTTAAGTAAATAATTAATTGAACAAAGATGGCTTCTATTATTATATCTGTTGAAGAGCTTTGTCCTCAGTCCTGTTCTAAACTTTAATTAATAACTTAGATAAAGGCCTTGGTGACATACAGACCAGATTTCAAAACGATAGAAATGTGGGAAGAAGAACCACATCATTGAATGACTGAAAGAGAAAATGAAAGATAACAGTAGCCGAGAGTGATAATTATCTAGCAAAATAAATCTGACAGGAATGAATTCTACAAAGACAACCAGTCATCCATGATGGATAGAAGGCAAAAAAGCTTTAGATTAATTCATGGAAGCTCAGTTAGCCAAATGGCCAATTGGCCATAATTACCAAAAACTTTGACTTAATATGTATCAGTTGGGTCCAGTCAGAAAAATAGAAAACATGTTAGTACTTCAAACACAGGGAACTGTAATGCGAGGAATTGGCAATTTAGATGTTAGAAGGCAGAGAGAAAAGGCAGACACTGAGACACGGAGTTATTAGAGAGTAACTGCAGGAGGCAGCTATCATACCAAGAACTGAGAAACAAAAGGAGAGACGTTATCATAACCAAGATGCCACACCCCTAAACTCCCACTCAGACTTAGGAGGGGACACGCTTGTGTCCTGAAATGTCCTAGAAACCGTATTACTAAAAGATGTTCCTTTACATAAGAAATACTGCAGTTGTAGTCTCTACACTGAGTTAAAAGTGACCACGTTTGGTTCTGAAAATAAAGCATAACTCTCATTTGACTTCAATCATGTTACTGTTCTATACTTTTCCCTTCATGTTTAAAATAGCTTTACCGTTAATAGCCCTTCTACCTCAGATGTGTCACTAAATGACCTCTCCAGAAGATTAAAGTTTTTATAGAAATTTAGGGATTTAAAAAAAGGAGCAGCATGGCAAATGAGTTGGGTGAGCTAAACATTCTGTTTGGTTATACTTTTTTTTAATCTTTCTTACTGATACCTTAAGCATTATTAAGTGGATTTAATATTGAGTGTTTCAATATATAGGTATCTGTCATAGGATGAAACGTTGAAGAGCAAAGTTTGGAATTGATTTCTCTGTCTTTTTTTCCTCTTCCCCCTAAATATTGTGTCTTTAGGTCAGTAACAGATCCAAGAGATGGAAAGAGAGTAGCACTCAAAAAGATGCCCAACGTCTTCCAGAATCTGGTCTCTTGCAAAAGGGTCTTCCGGGAATTGAAGATGTTGTGTTTTTTTAAACATGATAATGTAAGTGAAGTTGGTGTTTGGGATAACTATTTCCTAAGCATGTTTAATTATGTTAGTAAAGAGCACTTAAAAAGGGTACATTAAAACGGGTACGTTACCATATTAAGGGATTTGGAAACCTGAGACAAAATAGACCTTTTTTGTGAATGAGCAAATTTAAATGAATTCTAGGATTTATTGATTGACAGAAATATTAATTGATATAAAGCAAATGTTAAAACTTAGCTTGGGAACAGTACTAATACTCGATGTAAAAATAGAGTATAATATGTAGTCTGAGTGACTTAAATAGAAGTAACTGGCCCCTGATTTTAAATGCCTTATTTTTATCTTTTAGTATTTTAAATCAGAGTTAAGTTAAAGATATAAGAAAACAGTTTTTCCTCTGAAAAAAAAAATACAGGTCTTAAAGATAATATGGGTTATCTTATTTATTGCTCTGCTTAGAGATGTCAGGACTCATGGGGAAAGAGAATCATAGTGGTTTGAGAGAGCTTCTCTTCAACTAATCCTGAATTAAAAGTCTGATATATGTAAAATTTACCTGGTGGATGTTAGTGTTAGACTGTTAATTTCATATGAAAAGAAAAACTGCCTGAAATTCTGCATTTGGTTCTCAACCTGTGCTGTTTTAATTGCTGAAATAAAAGTCAGGAAAATAATAATTGCTTGTGAATCTGACTGCTGGTTTGCACAGGAACTTTAAGAACTTTGGCCAAAGTATGAATCACACTTTAAGAGAAAAATTTATAGAAGTTTGAAGTATTTGGTAAAACTGGGAATATCAGACTTACAATGTGTTTTTATTTGAAGCTCCTTGGTTTGACATATTTCATTTTACTGATTCCCCCGCCCCCAATCCATTTTCCTTAAACTTTTTTAGAAAGTTATTGTTTTGTCGTTTATTCAGTTGGAACTGCTTAACAATGTGTGTGTTTGTTTCAGTAACTTTCAAAACATCATTCCGGTCGCTATTTCATGACTAGTTCCTGAAATTTTGGAAGTGATTTTAGATTGATGTCTAGTGCTTGCTCTGTTATTTATTTCTCAAATTTGCGTTGTGAATACCAATCCGTGTTGTATACATTGTCAGAGACTCAAGTAAAGGGATCCATGGGAAAGAAATATTTTGCAGGTGGCATCAGAAATTCACTTACTATAGGTTTCAATGGTTTATTATATTCAAACCTATCTTGGCTTCTTTCATAAAGGAGGGATGGTGTAATAGGCCACGATCTGTATATATTACTATCTTTGCTCATGACTCATTCCTATGGAGCAGCTAATTAAGTTACAGAGATAGTGTCAGAGTGAGTAGTGTGAGAAAAGAAACTGCGTTTTTGAAAATCACACATATTAACACACAGCAACAACTGTTCAGAAAAGAGTGCTTGGACTTCTTTGGGAATGTTCGAAAGTGAGGCAGATAGTTGGAGCTGAAGACATCATGGCACCACTATTTTATACATAATGAATTTATGCCGTGCTCTGAAATCTACAGAAGTATCTCTGGGCCAGCATACCTGGTATGTGTGGAATGCCAATCTAAGAGGCAACTGGTATTTGATGTAGTTAAGGCAACAGATGTTTATTAATTGTGTCCTGTGTACAGAGTGTAGTGCTAGGTCATATGGAGAATACCAAAAAAAAGAAAAGTTTAAAATATGGTCCTTTTTTAAAGGAAGTAGACCAGATGCTTGAGCATTTGTTACTGAGTGTCAGGAAGTATGTAGATGCTTTACGTATATTAATATGTAAAAATCTTGTCAGATAGGGCTTGTTATCCCTACTCTGCAGAGAAGGAAACCAAAGCTTAGAGTTAAGTAACTTGCCCAAGGTCAAGGTGGCACAAGATTGGAATTTAAATCTGTCTTGCTTCAGAGCCCATATTCATTACTTCAGTAAACATTTATTGTGCGCATCCTATATCCCTAAACTCCATCAGCTCCTAGGGGTTGCTACCCTCAGGGAGTTTAGTAATGTGATAAATACTGTGATAACAGTGCTGGGGTAGGACTACCTGCATGGTTAAACATTAATACAGGACACTCTGTGCAGAGTGAAAAGCTGGGCAACCAAACCTCAAAGTATATTTGAATCACCAGGTAAGTCTTAAAAAATGCAAATTCATAGGTTTCATCCTAGACCTACTAAATTGTAATCTCTGGGGTTGAGATTACAGGTAGCAGTACTTTTTTTTTAAAGCTTCTCAGGTGAAAGATGACACATAAGTATTGTACTATTAAGAAAAAGAGAGTAATTGTCCTGGACTTAGACTCCCAAAGATGATTTTAACAGGGAGAAGGTAAACCTTAAGATGAGCCTTTTGAGATTAATATTTGATTGACTAGAAGAAGAAAGGAGTGTCATGATGAAAATGGCATTTAGAAAGATTCACCTGGCCGTTGCTGGACGGTTGGGTTTTAATTTGAATGATTTTGTATGTGTCAGAGAATAGCTGCAGAGGCCTGGAAGACTTTGGATTTTCTTTTGAACAGAACCTTCAAAGTCACTGTATCATATTCATTGATTTCAGGTGATCTGACTGATTGAGATACACATGCACACATTGTTTTTCCATTAAAGTTTGTTCGTCTTATAGGATAAGTTCACTGTGATATAGTAACTTAGTGTGCCAGAAATGGGTTTAACTTTCTAAAGATCAATGTTGTTTAGTAGTTTAGTAGCATCTCAGTAGTATCTAGTCAGAATTTGAGCTGTGCCTGTATATTCTCTACTTCACAGACATGGTTGTCATTTTAACAGCATGGAAGAGGGGTGAGTGAGGGTTTTTTCAGTCTTTGAGAACCTGATGAATGCTGGATACCCTCTTTTGGAAAAATGCATATGCACACAATTTTTATTTCATTTTAGACATTAGCTAGTCCTCTAAAGCCCATCCAGAGCCTCCTTAAGACCCACTGGTTCCTGCCATGAGCCCTTGTTATACAGTTCTTAGGTTTTTTTTGTCCTTAGGTAATAACACTAAGCACACAGTAGGTAGACAGTCTATTGAAGAGTAAGTGAGTAAGTGAAAGTGACAGGAAAAAAATATGAAATCTTGAAGTCTAGAATGATATCCTCAGTGATCTTTCTTGGAGTTATTTCTTCCCAACCTTTTAGTTCTGGACTAGAGGAGGCCAAAGAGGAGGTAGAGAAAGCAAAGAAGAATCATTTGTTTTCCTTTGTATAGTCTGACTAAACTCAAACAAGGCCTTTCTGGGTTCATAAGTAGGAAAAAGAATCATACCAATAGGACCCTTCTCTGAATGCCGACAAGCTGTTTGGCTACAGGCATTATTAATGCTAATGGTTCTGCTGCTAAGGAGTATGAAAGGGCAAAGGATAATTAGAATAGGTTACTTATCAGTGGATTTGGTTTTGTTTGTTCTGTGCCTGAATCTTGTGGTACTCTGGATGCATTTATAATAATACAGTAGCTTGTATTCATGGGCTGAAATACTCACTGTGGTTAATATGCATGCTTTACCCAAGTTGAGCTATATATTCAAGGTAATCCCAGTGAGCATCCCAGCAAGGTTTTATGTGTATATGTGTTTGGAAATTGACAAACACTCTAAAGTTTATGGAAATGGAAAAGACCTAAACTAGTCAAGACAATCTTGAAGAAGTTAAACAAATTTGGAAATTCAGACATCCAGGTATTGAAACATATGAAGCTATAATAATCAAGGCAGTACAAGGATAGACAGATAAATGGAATAGAGTCTATAAACTGACATACACATATGTGTTCACCTGATTTATAAGATAGGTGCCACTGCAATCCAGAGGGGAGTGGATGGCAATTTCAGTATACGAAAATCAATTAGATACCCATTTGGAAAAATCTGGGTTTCCCTGGTGGGTCAGTGGTAAAGAATCCACCTGCCAATGTAGGAGACAAGGGTTTGGTCCTTGGGTGGGGAAGATCCCCTGGAGAAGGAAATGGCAACCCACTCCAGTATTCTGGCCCGGGAAATCCCATGGACAAAGAAGCCTGATGGGCTATAGTCCATAGGGTCGCAAAAGATTCAGACACGACCTAACAACTGAACCCTAACAACAAGAACAATGAAAGAGATCTACTTCATGACATATACATAAGTTAATTCAAAATGGATCAGAGACTTAAATGTGAAAGGTAAAATAACAAAGCTTCTGGAATGAAACACAGGAAAATGTCTTCACGACTTTGAGATAAGCAAAGATTTCTTAACTAGACAAGTAAAGCATTGACCATTTTTTTGAGAAATGTTCACTAGGACGCCATTGACATTAAAAATTGATGCTCATCAGAAGTTTAAGGGACTTCCCTGGTGGCTCAGATGGTAAAGAATCTGCCTGCAGTGCAGGAAACCTGGGTTCGATCCCTGGGTTGGGAAGATTCCCTGGAGGAGGGCATGGCAACTCACTCCAGTATTCTTGGACAGAATTTCATGGACAGAAGAGCCTGGCGGGCAAGGATCGCAAAGGGTCGGATGACTGAAGTGACTGTATGTGCAACACAGAAGTTTAAGAGAAAGAAAAGGACAGACCTCAGACATCATCCAGCAAAAAACTTGTTTCCAGAGTTTATTATGTAATAGAACAATTTTTAAAATAAATGTTTAGCATTTGAGGAAAACCATTAGAAATAAATATTTTACTTGATGTTTTTTCAGACTGTAAATTCTGTATCCAAACATTATACATCTTATAAAGAGCTCCAAATCAAAAATTTTTGCCCATCAGTAAAAGACTTAAGAATTTCACCAATAATAGGATAACCAAATGGCTAATAAGCCTGTGACAAATTGCTCAAAGTTGTTAGTCATCGGGGAAATGTAAATTAAGATGAGTGAAATGTAAATTAAAATTAGTGAGATACTACTATATACCCACCAGAATGGCTGAAGTGAAAGACTGACAATACTCAGTGTGGATGAGAATGTGAATCAACTGAAGCTTATTGTTGCTGGTAAGAATGTAGATTTGTAAAACCACTTAGGAAAACTGGTTATTTGTTACCGAGTCCAAGCTTGCTCTGCTCCTCACACTGCAGATCAATGAATCAGACAGAGACGAGGTGTTGAGGCAAGGAATACGAGTTTGTTAAGCCGACTGACCGAAAAGATGGCAAACTAATATCTCAAAGTAACCATGTTGTTGGGATCTAGATGCCAGATTCTTTTATAGAACCAGAGAGGAAAGTGCTGAGGAACTAAAGTCAAAAGGCAGAACAGAGAGGGAGAGCCAGTGAGGGAGTAAAGTAAAAAAGACCATCAGTCTTGTAAAACATCTACTGGAATGGCCTGCCTGTGGAAGAGATGTGTTAATCTCTTGCAACCATTCACAGTGGGCAGAGTCAGATTATCTCTGTGAGCTGAACAAAGGCACTTTAGTTTAACAGTCAGGCAGAAGGCCAGGGTCCTCTGAGACAGGTCGTTGATGTATGATTATAACAACAACAGCAACGAACAACAAGTCAAAGAAACCGTCAACACGGAGTCAGAATTGGTTGCTCTCTGCCACAGTTTCTGCTAAAGCTGAATATATACCTGCCCAGTGACCCAGCAGTTCTCCTCTTTGGTATACCCAAGGCAAATGATCGCACATATCTACCAAAGGACATGTACAGAAATGTTCATAGCAGCCTTATTCGTAATAACATTTAGAAACAACCACCAAGTTTGCCAGCAGTACTCTGGATAAATACTTTGTGTTATATTCCATTGATATGATGGTATCCTACACAAAAATGAAAAGGATGAAGATTCATACATGGGTGAATCTCACAGGCATAATAGTAAATGGGAGAAACCATATACAAAGACTTGATTTTTTATGATTCAATTTATGTAAAGTTCAAGGACAGGCAAAAGGAATCCATGGTGATGGAAGTGAGAATAGTGGTAACCTCTGAGCAGGTATGGGTTTTGACTAGAAAGGAGTAAGGGGACCTTCTGGGATGTTGAAAAATCCTTAATTTCTTAATCTAGCTTTTAACCATGGAATAAAAATTTATCGTGTTATATACTTTATGTGTATAAAAATTATTCAGATTATACACTGCAATCTGTATATTTTACTATATGTTACAGCTCAAAAAAATAACATTCTCTACCTTAAACAACTTAAAATCTATTGGGGGTAGGGGTAGGTGAGAAAATGGAGAGGTGGTGGGAGCTCCTTTGCTTAAATTTGGGATTGAATTAATTAAATTTGAAATCCACAAACAGTTACATTTTAGGACAGATTATTTACAGCAATTGTTTTATTGATAAAGGGTTAACTTAAACCCCACTAAGCCATTTACTAATGTAACCAATTTTAGTGAATCTTCTAACATCACAGAGGTCAAAATTCTGAAAAGCAGCTACCACAATGAGCTTTTGTCCAACTCTTAAAAGATTTGAGAAATGTGCTGAGACACTGGTAATGACCACTATTTCAGGACGGAGCTTTAGTTCATTTTTTAATTAGACAAATCAGCTTGCTTTTTGTGTGTTTGAGATCCTCAGAGTCTTGAGTCTGTGGTATTTTGGGATACTTTGACTCTTTACAAGTGACCTCCTATTTACATCATAAGGCTAATTTCACATACTTTATTCCCATAAATAATAGAGGGGTTATAGAAGGACTTGGACTATTTAAATAGTGAGTCAGGCATTAAGTCTGGGGTTTGAAACTCTGCTAATGTTCCTTCTCACTTAACTCATTTACATCACTTCTGAGATTCCTGAATCATCTCTAAGCACTGTTTTTGCCACCTGGAAACACTGAATGCTGTCATCTGATAAACATTTTGAGGTAGAAAGAACAGGAATATAAGATACTGGGCATTTAAAAAGTTCTAGACAGAGTTTAAAGTATTATACCTTCAAAGCCAAGAATCACAGCTAAATGCTTTGGTGCAAATGTCTAACCCTATTTTATGGCTGTTGTACAGAAAGCCTCATAAAATTTGGAATAAGAAAGCCTCATTCTTCTCTATCAAGGTTTAAAATGTATGGTTGTCACTTTCCTTTAGATAACCTCTAATTATAGCAGATAGATTTGAAGTGTAAAATAGCTTTGTCTAATGGACGCTGTCACTCACTGCATTCTGTTTCCCCCCAAGACAGGATGTATGTTGTTCAGATACAGAGCTTAGAGTCCAAAAGATGTCAAGTAAAACACTAATTTCTAACTGCCTTCCTCAAAGCATCAAATATTCATGTTAAAAATTGTTCTGTCACATAATGAGAAATGAATTTATGTGAATTTGTGACACCAGCTAATTATAGGTGTTTAAAAATATAGAAATGAAGTAATTTATCTTTCATATGGTAAAAATTATTCTTTGAAGAAACTAGAAAATCTGTTATTTTCCATTTATACCAAGATTTCCAAGTATAAACATTTTAATTCAGAAAGGAAATATAGATATTCTTTATAAACTAAAGATACTCTTTATAAACATCTAAACTATTTTAAAACCTTTATACTTAACTGGTATTAAAGTGAGTGAAAGTGAAAGTCACTCAGTCGTGTCCAACTCTTTGGGACCCCATGGACAGTCCATGGAATTCTCCAGGCCAGAATACTGGAGTGGGTAAGCCTTTCCCTTCTCCAGAGGATCTTCCCAACCCAGGGATCGAAACCAGGTCTCCTGCATTGCAGGTGGTTCTTTACCAGCTGAGCCACAAAGGAAGCCCAAGAATACTGGAGTTGGTAGCCTATCCCTTCTCCAGCAGATCTTCCCGACCCAGGAATCAAACTGGGGTCTCCTGCGTTGCAGGCAGATTCTTTACCAACTGAGCTATGAGGGAAGCCCTAAGTGAGTGAAGGCTTTTTCAGTAAAGGAGGTTTCATTTAATGAAAAACTTTATAAAGTAACAAATTATTGGCTAAAAAATTAATAATAACTTTTAAAATGAACAAGGGACTCCCCTGGTGGCCCAGTGGCTAAGATTCTGTGCTCCCAATGCAGAAGGCCTGGCTCAGTTCCTGGTCAGGGAACTAGAGCCCACATGCCACTGCCCGGAGTTCACATGCTAAAGATCGAAGATCCTGTGTACCACAACTAAGAGCCGACACAGCCAAATAAATAAAAATAGTAAAATAAAATGAACAAAATTTCTTCCATACATAATCGCAAGGGGAAAAGAGAAAGAAATAGAGGAGAAATTTATAGGTAAAACTTGCTAGATATGCATCAACCATAATATGTAAATCCTCTTTAGCTCCTAATTTAGGTTAACACTTTTTTTTTCCCAAAAAAAAAAAAAAGAAACTTAGAAATTTGAGCACTGGGTATTTATTGTACTTTTTAAAAGTTTTTAGCTTTTAGAGATGCTTACTGATGTACAGCTGATAATTTCTTCAAAATTATACAGGGAGATTGGAGGGTATAGATGAACGGAGAAAGGTCACATGTAGATAACTACTAAGGCCAAGCCTTGATTACATGAGTATTCTTTTATATCATTCTACCCACTTTTATATATTTGAAGTTCTCCATAATAAATTTTTTCTTGAAAAACTAAGCTAAAGATCAGGAGATATGAACTTGTACTACTAAATAAATAAACTTGTACTAAATAAATAACAATTTATTTTCTGTTAAATACCTTATTCTGTATCCTTTGAGCTTGATATTTCTCATTAGCAAGATAGGTTTGAATTCTTAGGTGTGACATCATAGGTGGGGCTTAAAGGAGTTGGTAGACAGTTGGTAGGGGAAGAAGGCCTATTTGTTACATTTCTATGGCAGAAGTCACATTGGTAGTGTGCAGCTTTTATAAAGGACTTGAATTTCAGATACCTTAAAGTCTTTCTTTTTTCCACCCTAGTGACTTCCTTTTCTGTAACTTGCAATAAAATCCAAAACCCTTACTGTAATTTAGAGATTTTGTGATATAACTCCTGCCTTTCTCTTCTGTTTTATCCCAGTCTGTTTTCCTCCCACCCTCTGTGTTCCATAAGCACTGGCATTTCTGTTTCTAGAATCCTCCAGGTTCTTTCTTGCCTCAGTGCTTTCACACTGCCTGACCAACTCCTATTCACCCTGCCATTCTTAGTGTTCCTTCAGGGAAGCTTTTTCTTCCACTGCTCTGTACTTTTTCCCTTCATGATAATAAATCAGCTCCATTTTTGTTAACTATTTAATGCCTTCCTCTCCCCTGGTCAAGAGAGTGGGGTGGTTATTTTTATTCATCAGTTTTACTGAAGAGCCTCCCAAAGTGCCTACCAGATAAAATACACACAATAAACATTTTTGAGCAGAGGAATAAAGGACGAATGGTAGATAGAGCTCTCAGGCTCTTAGAGCAAATCCTGTTTCTTTCCCGCATTCTTCTGTGCAGGTGTTCTGGTGGCATGTAGTATATCCCAGTTGCCTCTCTCCTATTGGTGTAGCTAAAGTTGTCTTTGATAGTAATTTTACAAAGCCTGTCTTAATGTTTCTGTGTTTCTTGATTGATAAATGTAGTTCATCTTAGTGGGCAATTATAATGAAGCCTGAAATCATTAATGAGTTAAGAGTACTTTTTTGCATTTATGTCATATTTTGGTTCTTTTTTTTTTTTCCTCTAAATTTTGCTTTTTTTTTTTTCCTTTCCCCAGGTACTCTCTGCCCTTGACATACTCCAACCTCCACACATTGACTATTTTGAAGAAATGTATCCTAACCAGGGAATGTGAAAGAAGGGAACAACTTTTTAATTAATTTGTTTCTCTAGCACCTTCTGGGGTTCATGCCTTGAAGTATATTAAATCTCATCCTTGCAGAAGTGGTTTGAGTACCTAGAACCAGGTAATTTTGAAATCCCAAGTATCTGAAAAAGCTCAGCGTTATCAATATATTCTGAGTGGTGATACCACAAAACAAGACTTCTGAATAGATGTTTCACTTCATCCCCACATCTTTGTGAGATAGGTTATTGCTATTCCTTTTTTGCTGATGAAACCATTGAGGCAGCTGTGTTGTAACAGAATTTGGTAAAGTCCTTTGTCACTGTACAACTGCCAGTCAAGAAGATAATACTGATCTTTCTTTTTTTTTAACCACTTGGGTAAGGTGAAAATTAAAGAGAGCTCTTGAATACTATAATTCTTGGTGATACTTCAACCTACTAGTCCTTTATGGAACTCATCCCTCTGTGCAGTAAAGGGTTAACTCGGTGAATTTGGGGCGCCCTACTCCTACACATTCTTAAGAAATGACTGACCTTTGACCAGCTCCTGGCTGATAGAGTGTCTTTGTAAACCTCTTAGTATTCAGAAATGAGATCTTGGGCCAGGCAAGATGGTTCTGACATACTTTTTCTTTAAACGTACATAAACAATTAGGGGTTTCTCTGGTGGTCCATTGGTTAAAAGACAATGCAGGGGACACCGGTTCAGTCCGACATGCTGCAAGAAATCTTAAGGAGAAAGCTACATGAGGCAGAGTCCAAGAGAAACCAGACACAAAGTTCCAGTTGTACTCTCCTAGTGAGAGTGCACAGATAGTGCTTAATTCTCCCAGCAAAAGTGTGTGACAACAGGAGTAAAGTGTTATCGACCAGCAGAGCTCACCTCAGTGTTGGTGTCCAGGGTTTTTGTTGGAGGTCAGGGAGCCTTCAGGACTGACCTTAGCTACTCAGTCTCTAGCCCACCTCCTTTCTCACCCAGAGGTTGAACTAATACAGCTGGCCCAGAGGCCCAGGTGAACGAAAACAGGTGTTCACCATAAATCACATTGTTAGCATAAGCCATCTGGTGTGGCCAAAGCATCAGGTATGCTAAGACATTCTTATGAGGCAGGATATTGCAAGAGTTCAAAGGTTATTTCTCAGGGGCCAGTCAGTCCTAAAGACTTCTGGAATGTGTAAGTTTGGGGCAACCCAGAGCTGCTGTTAACCCTTTATTCCACTTAGGCCATCTGTGGGGAAAAAATGTTTTCATATAAGATAATTGGTGAATATGGGTATTTTTAATAAATATCAAGTATTTGCAGATTTTCTTCACTGAAAACGTAGCTAATTCATTATATTCTTGTCTGTTTTGTCTTATAGTTCAAGCATCAGTTCTTTACATCAGGCATTAATTTTTTATACTTGGGTTTGTTATTCCTTTAAAATGTTTACTATTATAAGGTAGGAATTCTCAGTGCTTATTATTATTGTTCATAATTTGAGTCTGGGAGATCCTAGATTCATTATTATTTCAAATACTTAAAGAGCAGCGGAAATTTAGCACCGTTACAGTTTAAAACCATGGGTGGCATAGGTGATGTAATAGCTGTTGGTAGCTGATTTCAGCCATTTCATTAGCTAGCAGAATGTTTCTATGAAATTCCTTTCCCTAAAATTGTTCATGAATGTTTGTTTAAAAGCCTTTGTCATGAAATATTTGTGGAACCCTCTAGTACACCATTTACTTAAATGTTTTACTTTATTTACCTTTAGGTTAAAAGATTGACACCTGTGCTTTCACAGTTACTAGCTGGCTACAGATGGAAAAACCTTCAAACCTAAAACCTCGGCATTCGTTTTTCTGTTGTACAATTTTTAGCTATATGTAGAATGATGCACAGAAAAAAAGGTGCTTTTCAGTGGTTGTGCCATTTGGAAAAAAAAAGACAAATCCTGTTAACATAAAAAGAGTTAAACCAAAGCTGCCACAGGATTATAAAGACTTTTTTTTAATAAAGAAGACATGGTGAAGTTTGGGGTACAAAAATACTGAAATTACTTGTTTTAGAACAGCTAAATGGAAACATTTAGCTGCTAAATGGAAACGTAAGAAATGCCTTAGTTGCATTTGTGCTCTGCCTGATTTTTCTAATATCCTAAATAGAACATTTTCTATGTCCAGTGCTTTTTAATACAAATAAATTTGTTGTAGCCAAAGCAAAAAAAAAAAAAAAAGATTTCCCTCAGTTTCCCTCTGAAAAATAAGAAAACTTCTGCCTAAAACACAAAAGTATTGAATGATTAATAGGATCTCAAGTTCCTATTTGATTTCAATGCAATACATTATCCATCTGTGCCAGCAGCTCCCTCTGTAGTAGCTCAGAATCATGGCATATACATTAAACACGGTTTTAGACAGGGCCTTTTTTTTTTAAGTTGAAGGCTTTTGGAATGTATATTTTGAATTTTAAATATGTGATCTTGGAATTGTGCTTTGAAGAAACTATTTTGGAGGCTCTATTGTTTTAGGTAAGTTCTAAATACATATATTGCTAGGCATCTAATGGATGTCTGATATTTCATCGATGAAAGAGCCCATTTATGGAGTCAAAAATATGTATAAAGGGAAAGAAATAATCTTTAGTAATCTTAAACATAGAGTACCATATCGTTACACTTTTTTCTAAGACTAGTAAATTGGGATGTTATAGTACATATGTAAGTTTCAGCAGGCAATATTTTAAACCAGAAGATCTTTTTAAAGCTAATAGAATAGTTAACATCATTTTAGAATATCTGAGGTTTGTGAACATTTTGATGTAATCAAGTGTACAATAAGTGTCAACGTGTGTATCATGCAGTTGCTGCTGCTGCTAAGTCGCTTCAGTCATGTCCGACTCTGTGTGACCCCATAGACGGCAGCCCACCAGGCTCCCCCGTCCCTGGGATTCTCCAGGCAAGAACACTGCAGTTAATCATCCGTTTTTCACTAAAACTGTAATAAAATGACTATATCAGTGCCCACCAAAAATTTAGCTTGGGTTTTGAAAGACCATGCTTCTTTAAATAACTACTTATGCAACTTTTAAAAAGACAGTATCTAGATTATAACTGTTTACAAACCTTCCTACAGAGTTCAGCAGATGAATCAGGTATGGAAAGAGCAATAAGTTCTACCCTGACCTCTGTATCTTTGAGCTTTTGTGTTTTCACAGTTTTAAAGTCTAATGTATCCACCAAAAAATATATTCTCTAATAATTAAGGAAAAATTATTTTTTAACTTGAAACACAGTCTTAACATTTTATGGAGAAGAATATGCATGGTATAAGTCTTCTGTGCTAGACAATTACAGCCTAAAACCAGTAGAAATGAGAAGTCTAACGGGATGACAGTGTGCTGCAGTTTGCCAGGACTCCTGGATTTTACCTGATGTCCTGGTATTAATAAGTTTCTCCTTTTACTTTCTGGAGTGTCCCTATTTGAATAATAGGTTTGGCTTGTGCAGGCAATGTTTACACAGGAATTTCTTGTCATAAAGGCAGCGAGGGAACCTACATATCCATTTCAGCCAGTTAAAGTCTTTGGTAGGCAGTAGTGTAATACTATCGAATAAACTACTCCCAGATGCAGTGGTTTAATTGATAGTATTAGTAGACTGTATTTTATATACACAATATGTAATTCCCTAGTGCTATGAAAGAGCTCTGTAACCCTCAGGGAACCTTAGGAGCCAGTGAAAAGCTAAGAACAAGCAAAATAAAATGTGTAAATGCAGATATAAGTGCACTCTTTCTGCAGCAAAAGTACCAGCGAGGACCGGAAATCTACATCTTAAGAATTTTGAAGATTTCCATATTGTTAAAATTTCCTCTTCATTTATTGTATAAACATAAGCATCAACTATGTTCCTAGAACCAGGAATTTTTTTTTTCTGTTTTGCTCACTGTTGTGTTCCCAGCACTTAGAACAGTACCTAACATATAGTAGGTGCTAAATAGATATTTGTTGAATAAGATAGTGTCTGACTTAACAGGCTTGTAATCTAGTGGATGATACAATCATATAAATAATACAGATTGGAAAGTACAGTCATAGAAAAAAATCTACATATCCTGAGAGCACTGAGGATCTGATTTTCACTCTTTCCCATTTTAGTTTCCAAGCTGATTACTTGAAAAGCATTTGATGTTTTTAAACAAAAACTTTCATTTACCCACCATCACCAGTTCTGGCTCCTTAGCACTGAAGCCTAAGACAGACACTTAGAAAGGCAAAACAGAGGAAAAGTTAGGTAGAACAATCCAAGAACAGCAAAATTCTTAACTTTAACCACCTTAGTCAGTATCTCCTCAGCTTTATTTATTCATGTGGCCAAACATTTAGCACTGTTATATATTTAACATTGTATTAATACTAATCCCTGTGGAGGTTATAGAGATAAATTGATGAATTGTTTAATTTTTTAAAATTTAGTGTGTCAGAAATTATTCTCAATACTTCACTCTCATTTTAAAGATGAAGAAACTATAGCTCAGAGAGGTAGATAACTTGATCAAGGGATTTGAATCCATGTTGACTGGTCTGGTGGGTCAAGAATGCTCTTAACTCACTACTGCCTCTTAATGTTTTCCCTCAAGAAAAATGTTCTCCTTCCAGTCAGTGGGGTGAGATAAGAACTAAAGAAATAACTATTATGTATGGTAGATTGTGTCAGAAGATTTAAAAGAAGAGATTGCCTCACACAGAAAAAACCATAAGAAGATTTCATGTAGGAAAAGACATTTTAGTTGAGTATTGATGGATGAGAAGGATTTGAATCTGTAACATTGAGGAGGATGGATATTCCAAATGGATGGAGTAAGTATAAGCATCTTCTAGGGAATGACTAGAGTTTAGAATGTGTGGATAGTGAGAAATTAAGCTAGTTGGAGCCAAGTCATGGAGGGCCTTGAAAGCTGAACTAAGGAAATTCATCTTTATTCAGTAGGCAGTTTAGAATCCAGTGAAGGATTTTTGTGGTGAGGAATGACAGAATCAGAAGTGTATTCTGTAAACTTAACAAAGAGTTTCTGTTGGTGTGTTGAGAAAGTTCTAGAATCAGAAGTGGTGATAGTTGCATAACATTGTGAATGTGCTTAATACCATTGAATTAAGAGGTTTCTGAGCATAGCAGTGGGACCAGCCATAGTCTAGAGAAGGTAGGAGAAAAGGCAGCTTACTCCTCCACTTACCAGCTCTTTAAATGGAGACCATGTTACCCAAATCATGTTGATGCTCTTCATATAAATCCATTATACATGTTTTTTGATGGCCAAATTAACTAAATCTTAAAAATGTCAACACCTAATTCATTTGCTGTTAAACTTTAGAAAATGAGAATATATTTTTTAGGTCTCAAATTCCAATGTTATTTTCATGCTGACGCATAAGCAGTGGAAAAAGCAGAATTCAAAGTCAGGTGTGAGAAGTTTAAAGATATTTTCCTTTGACTCTGCCTTGAGCTAATCACCCAAAATCTCTGCATCACTCATTCTCTGTACAGTGAGTTTTTGAACTTACGGTGGAGTCACAGTCCTGCATTTAAACTGAAACATATGCAACACAGTTTTTTAAATTTAACATGGTTAAAAGAGAATGTAGTTTGTGCCCAATTCCACTCATTTACCTTCTTTTCCAGAATGAGTATGAGACAGAAACCAAGATGTACTGTACCCTCAGTTAGTTTCAGCTCCCATATGCTTCCCACAGTGAGAGCATTTCACCAAACTGAGTGTGACACTGGTGTTAAGAGAGGTACTTTTATGTGGCATGACCCTTTAACACAAGCCGTCTGTTTCATATGGGGTTCAATCAAAGAAAACAGCACTCTGTTCCAATGTCAGAGAATACAATACTGTTGAATTTAATGAGAGTTTGATATGTTGGTCTCCAACATGGTATCTTCCCAGGTGACTTTTTTTTGTGTGATACTTGGTGTTCATTTTATGCCTTAACTTTAGAACTTTACCCTCAGGAAAGAGGTACCAGCAGGTAGTATCAAGTATAATGGCAATTGCTGTTACCCTTAAGGAGTTCATGGTTCAAAAGTGATGATTGACGATAGTCAAATAATTATAATACCAGAGCAATCAAGTTTACAATAGAGATGTTAACCACATTTTCTTATGTATGAAAACTTCCCTGCCCTCCATCCCTCTCCCACAAAAGAAGAGTTTGGAGGACTTACCTGGAACTTAAAATTTTCATAGAATAAAACATTTTCCTACATCAATTCATATGAGATCAATTGCATATTAGTAGGATAGATATGGGGCTTTCCTGATAGCTCAGCTGATAAAAAATCTGCCTGCAGTGTGGGAGACCTGGGTTCAATCCCTGGGTTGGAAAGACCCTCTGGAGAAGGGAACAGCTACCCACTCCAGTATTCTGGCCTAGAGAATTCCATGGACCGTATAGTCCATGGGGTCACGAAGAGTTGGACATGACAGCAACTTTCACTTCTCTTCAGGATAGATATATTTTCCATATTTTTTCACAGAATTTTAGGCGGTTTCTGGTTTCTATTTGTGGGTCCATACAACCCTTTTTGTATAGCTATTCTAATGAAATAGCAGTATGGAACAGTGCTGAAGGTGGTACATCTAATTGCATGATAGAGTATTTGTTCCATAAATGTTAGAAAGTAGGTACTGTGAACAAGTGGATAAGGTACTCATATCTTTTTTCGCAAAATTCATTAAAATATAATTTGATACATAGCAGATCTTATATCTTGACAGAGGAGGTAAATCCCTTTAAATGGACCATTGTTTTAGCTTTTGTCTCTTCCCAGTTGCCATAGAAAATACTCAGAAACAGACTTTTGATATACCTCTCAGATTATTCTAGATTTTTGTTCTCTGTGTATTTTGAATCCTCTCTGCCCTATTCCTTTTAATAACTTAGCTTTTTAAAATCTTCAACCAAAAATGAATTTCACTGTGATGGGTGGCACTGGGCAGGTGTATTAAGGAAGCATCTGTAGCTTGGCATATGGAGAGGCTTGTCCTCCCTTCAGAATGCTGTTTGTGGTGGTTTATACTGCTGATAGCAATCTACTCTCAGGTTTTAATGACATCATTCTTGCACCTTTACAATAGATCAGACTGGAGTAAGTTGCTCTCCAATTCTGTTGGGTGAAGGACATTAGAAACCAGATCGTCTGAACATAGAAGTAAGGTTTTCAGACCCGTTGCAAAAGGGTATGTGTGCTTAGTTGCTCAGTCGTGTCCGACTCTTTGCAACCCATGGACTGCAGCCCACCAGGCTTCTCTGTCCATGGGGATTCTCCAGGCAAAAATACTGGAGTGGATTGCCATGCCCTCTTCCAGAAGATCTTCTCAACCCAGGGATCGAAGCCAGGTCTCCTGCATTGTGGGTGGATTCTTTACCATCTGAGCCACCAGGGAAGCCTTAAGAAAGGGTGGATAGGTCTAATATGAGGACCCATTGACAATAAGAAGCATGAGGCAGTTTATACGACTGATACGTGCATCTTTATCCTCTGAAGGGGTTAAGTGGGGATTGAAGACTTTGTCCCTTCTCTTCATTAATTAAAAAAAAAAATTGGAGAAGTAAAATGTTTCTCATCTTGGGGAGAGACTCTTCTCTCCAATATATATATTATGTCCAGAAAAAGTAGTGACTATTTCGGTCATTAATTCTGCTTCTGTTCCTTGCTCTTAATGTCTGGGTTTGTGTGTCTCTGCATTTATTTACTTTGGGGGGCTATGATGCAAAAGATTAATAACCCCAGACTCTACTACCAACATTTGACAGATACCGAAACTTGCCTTTGCCTTCTGTAGGGCACTTTGAAAAGACAAGACTGAGGTTTGAAATAATATCACATATTCTAGGATGCTTTTTCTGTCATTGCATATGTGGTTATAGCTTTAGTGACAAGGACGCAGCGAACAGGATATAGAATGACAGCTTTCCAGTTTTCTGTTTTTGTTTTTGTTTTTTTCTTTTTTCATATGGTAGAATTGACTCTTTTTTTTAGTCAATTTAAAATTGCGAGTTAAAGGTGGTTTTAATTTTTTTGATTTTTGACATTCTATACAACAAATTAGTTACCTTGAAAAGAAGAAGAATTTGCCTTAGCCTGGGAAAGAGATTTTTATATTCAAGCATTTTAACACCGTGACCTTTTATTCCATTGATTTCTATAGAGAAGCACAGGCATGCTTCAGAAAAGGTCAGTGATTCTAATTGAAGCACACACCAATTTTTTTCTAGTTGCAAAGGCGCCCATGCTTTTTGTTGCAAAAAAGATGATGAGATTTAGAGCTGACCATTTGTTACGAGAAAGCAATTTTCTCTGTGATGCATTGCTGTTTTTCTTTCACTTGAAAGGCATTGTTTGAAATCAACAATATCCAAAAACCAGATTTTTCCTTATTCATGCTATTTAATACCCCTCATTTTTATTTTTGAGGCCATTACATATCTGAGATCTCAATTGAAATTTCCCTCTGTGGACCTGATTTTTTTTTTTTTAGCTCTTTTAACTTTTATTTTTATTTATTTATTTATTTTTACTTTATTTTACTTTACAATACTGTATTGCTTTTGCCATACATTGACAAGAATCTGCCACAGGTCCTGATTTTGAAAGAAAAAAATGTGAGGAAAATGACACCTATTAAGTCTCGCATATTTATGGTTAAAAGATTTTCCTTCCAACAAGAATGGCAGGATTTCAGAATTAGTGCTTAACATGAGTTTAAACATGTTTTAACTGTCATTCTTGGACTTTTCATAGAAGAGAATCTGTGGCTTTAGGAACCAAACTTGGGTATCTACATACTATAGTTTGTGAAACCAAAAATTCACTGTGTCCTTTTGGAAAAGTCACCTGATCTTCATATTTGTTCTAACTTATAGTGCATGAAGATGGAAGACTTTCTTTTTTAAATGGTTGTTAAATTGTTGGCCAACATGTCTCCTACTTAATATTTAATATTCCAAGAGTTCTTTTTTATAATCTGGTTTAGTGTTGGTCTTTGTCCAGTATGAAGTGGAAGAAAGAATTGCCCACGTTTTAATATCTGAAGTCAGGGATTAAAATTGTGTTTTCAAAGCTTTCTGTCTATATTCATTCTGGAGGAAATAATTTGTGTTCTCCATTTTATTCTCCCAACTCAGCTAAACCAGCTAAATACCTTTACTTTGCTTTCGGAAAGCTTTTAACACATCATTAATAGTTTCTCACACAACCTCAGTTGCTCATTGCACATAGAACATTAAATGTGTTCTCAGACTTCAGTTAAGCAGGCATTTCAACCCACTGTAGTTCTGAACTTTAGTGGTGAGAGTTTTTGAACCCGATAGGGTAGTTTTTAACATAAGACCACATCACAGATTTTCACACATATGCACACCTTGAGCTGTCCAGAATGATTAACTCTCTATTATTAAAGTGCTTATATAGTAGTGCTTTCTTATGACATTTGCATAACCTTTATCTATAGCAATCATTTATTTGTAATAGTTTATAAACTCCCCTGGTTCTTACTGACTCTAGGAACTGGCTAATGAGTTTATTCTTTATTCTCTTTTGTCTGAGAGGTGGAAACTAAGTCATAGACTGATTGGCAGGCTCAAACATGGGATTATGGAAAATTGACCATCATTGCAGGATTATTATATTAGGAAATTGACAAGCAAGTATCTCCCTTTCTTCGCCTTCAAAGCCTTGATGGCTCTTCCAATAGACTGACTGGCAGGCTCAAACATGGGATTATGGAAAATTGACCATCATTGCAGGATTATTATATTAGGAAATTGACAAGCAAGTATCTCCTTTTCTTCGCCTTCAAAGCCTTGATGACTCTTCCAATATCTGTTCTCGGTTAGAGCCTAAATAACAGCACTCTAAAATCAGTCCCATTCTCTGCTCCTTCTCCTTACCATGCTCTCATCATCCGTTAGTTCTGCCTGACAAGAGTGATCTTGACCTCAGTGACTGTCATGTCATAAAATGGGAACAAGCTCCCTATCTCCTGTTTGTTTCAAAATCTTTTGATCAGTCCAGGGCCAACCTTGTCAGCATTCTTGCTAGCTTGAGGTAACAGAAAATCTATCATAGTGGCAAAGAGCATGGAACCAGACAACCTAGATTTGAATCCCAGCTTTGCCTTTTACTCTTGTTTTCTTGGACAAGTTACTTAACCTCTCTGTGCCTCAATTTCCTGGTTAATAAAATGAAAATATTTAGTAGTGCCATAAAGAAGGCTGAGTGCTGAAGAATTGATGCTTTTGAGCTGTGGTATTGGAGAAGACTCTTCAGAGTCCCTTGAACTGCAAGATCAAACCAGTCAATCCTAAAGGAAATCAATATTGAATATTCATTTGAAGGATTGATACTGAAGCTCCAATACTTAGGCCACCTGATGTGAAGAGCCAACTCATTGGAAAAGACCCCGATGCTGGGAAAGATTGAAAGCAGGAGGAGAAGGGGACGACCGAGGATGAGATGGTTGGATGGCATCACTTGACTCAATTGACATGAGTTTGAGCAAGCTCCAGGAGATGCAGGACAGGGAAGCCTGGCATGCTGCAATCCATGGGGTTGCGAAGAGTTGGGCATGACTGAGCAAATGAGCAACAACCACCCCATAGAGTTATTTTGAGGAATAAATTGGGAAAGATAGTTAGAACAGTACTTAACAAGTGCAAAAAAAATAGTAAGGAAAGGCCTTATAGATGAAGTAGAACTTAGTGAAGTTGGAAGACAATAGAAACTCCTGTGGACTTTGTGATGCAAAGTGCGCCAGGCCAGCTGTGAACAGATGGTATTAGCAAGTCCTCATCACAAATGGACTTTCGTAATGGCTGATCAGTAACTACCTAGCCCATTTATAGAGAGGTGTGTTTTTTTTAATGTTAACTGTTAATGAAGAGTGGGTTGTCAACCTCAGTACCTCATATTCTCTTACCTGGTCTCTTCTAGCTTTAGTTTTTTTTGCCATTTAGTTTTTTTTCAGATCTTTGAAACACTGTTTCAGGATATATACAGAAAATCTATTCTGTATACATCTCACTGGCACCTCCAAGCCTTCCATCCAGACTGCATCTACATTATAGCTTTCTTACTACTTTTCCCATTACCTTAACCAAACTCTTCTTATTAATTAGAAAGACATAATTTCCTCCTTCAGCCTATCATCCCACAGCCACTCACCTTGGGTCTTCCTGGTGGTCCAGTGACTAATACTCTGCCCAAAGACTACTCCCCTGTGATGCCCTGAAGTAGGAGTCACATCTCCTGCTAGTAGCCCCTTCATGGCTACAGAAAGATTACTTTGGCCTTATGTATTTTAGGGCTTCCCCCATGGCTCAGTGGTAAAGAATCCACCTGTAATGCAGGAGCTGTGGGTTCAATTCCTGAGTGGGGAAGATCCCCTGGAGGAGGAAATGGAAACCCACTCCAGTATTCTTGCCTGGGAAATTCCACAGACAGAGGAGCCTTGTGGGCTACAATCCATAGGGTCACAAAGCTCCGACACAACTCAGACGACTTAGCAGCAGTAGTATATGTGCAAATCCTGAGGTTGTTTTAAAAGAACTGTTTCAAGATCCAACTCACAGTTGGAATTTTTTTCCCTCTGCTTTGAAGAGAGTTGCTATAGTAGGAACAACTTATTCACACCAGCTCTTTGAAACACCTGTGTTTCAGGTGACGCCAAAACAACCTAAAGCTAGAATCTAGTCTTTCCACCTCTATTACAAAATAAATATACCTCTAAAACTTCCCAGCTGATGGGGAATGAAATGCTGCCAGCCTTCCCAACTATTTGAGGGTAATAATGAATAACAACAAAGCCATACCTCATTTGAGCCCCTGAAAAGCCTCATAACCCCATTATCATTCTCTTGAACTGGTTAACCTTCTGATTATTAGCCTCTTTAATCCAGGTGTGAGGATTTAGGGACGCTCTTAGGGCTATTTATTTGATCTTTTTGTCCTATTCCACTGTTCTGACTTTATTTTTTAAGGTTGGTAGACACCAGGGAGACATGTGTTACATAGAGACCCAGAGGTTTCAGAAGTCACTAAATTTATCAGGCCTGCCTTAATTGGAGGATATAGGGAAGCAGTGGGGCTTTTAGCCACTTCATAGACCAGCTGAGTCTCCTGCTACCAACGCATTTTATTTGAGAGCAATCCTTCAGGGAACTTAATAAACCTGTAGCACACTAGCATGAATCTGAATTTTAACCAGAGTACAATTTATGTACTACTTATTAATACATTGGTTTGCTCTGTGTATAATATATAATGCCATTATTAAAAGTTAAGTCCACTGAATTTTGGTGTGGGTTTAATAATTACATGTTTAATTAACAGTTTTCCTCTTATTGATACATCACTCAGAGGTGGCAAGAGAACCCAGATGGTTCAGTTCAGTTCAGTCGCTCAGTCGTGTCCAACTCTTTGCGACCCCGTGAATCGCAGCACGCCAAGCCTCCCTGTCCATCACCAACTCCCAGAGTTCACTCAGACTCATGTCCATCGAGTCCGTGATGCCATCCAGCCATCTCATCCTCTGTCGTCCCCTTCTCCTCCTGCCCCCAATCCCTCCCAGCATCAGAGTCTTTTCCAATGAGTCAACTCTTCACATGAGGTGGCCAAAGTACTGGACTTTCAGCTTCAGCATCATTCCTTCCAAAGAAATCCCAGGGCTGATCTCCTTCAGAATGGACTGGTTGGATCTCCTTGCAGTCTAAGGGACTCTCAAGAGTCGTCTCCAACACCACAGTTCAAAAGCATCAATTCTTCAGTGCTCAACTTTTTTCACAGTCCAACTGTCACATCCATACATGACCACTGGAAATACCAGAACCTTGACTAGACGGACCTTAGACGGCAAAGGAATGTCTCTGCTTTTGAATATGCTATCATAAATTTTCTTCCAAGGAGTAAGCGTCTTTTAATTTCATGGCTGCAGTCACCATCTGCAGTGACTTTGGAGCCCCCAAAAATAAAGTCTGACACTGTTTCCACTGTTTCCCCATCTATTTCCCATGAAGTGATGGGACCAGATGCCATGATCTTCGTTTTCTGAATGTTGAGCTTTAAGCCAACTTTTTCACTGTCGTCTTTCACTTTCATCAAGAGGCTTTTTAGCTCCTCTTCACTTTCTGCCATAAGGGTGGTATCATCTGCATATCCGAAGTTATTGATATTTCTCCTGGCAGTCTTGATTCCAGCTTGTGCTTCCTCCAGCCCAGCGTTTCTCATGATGTACTCTGCATATAAGTTAAATAAGCAGGGTGACAATATACAACCTTGACGTACTCCTTTTCCTATTTGGAACCAGTCTGTTGTTCCATGTCCAGTTCTAACTGTTTCTTCCTGACCTGCATATAGGTTTCTCAAGAGGCAGGTCAAGTGGTCTGATATTCCCATCTCTTTCAGAATTTTCCAGTTTATTGTGATCCACACGGTCAAAGGCTTTGGCATAGTCAATAAAGCAGAAATAGATGTTTTTCTGGAACTCCCTTGCTTTTTCCATGATCCAGGGGATGTTGGCAATTTGATCTCTGGTTCCTCTGCCTTTTCTAAAACCAGCTTGAACATCTGGAAGTTCATGGTTCACGTATTGCTGAAGCCTGGCTTGAATTTTGAGCATTACTTTACTAGTGTGTGAAATGAGTGCAATTGTGCGGTAGTTTGAACATTCTTTTGCATTGCCTTTCTTTGGGATTGGAATGAAAAATGACCTTTTCCAGTCCTGTGGCCACTACTGAGTTTTCCAAGTTTGCTGGCATATTGAGTGCAGCACTTTCACAGCATCATCTTTCAGGATTTGAAATAGCTCAACTGGAATTCCATCACCTCCACTAGCTTTGTTCGTAGTGATGCTTCCTAAGGCCCACTTGACTTCACATTCCAGGATATCTGGCTCTAGGTGAGTGATCACACCATCGTGATTATCTGGGTCGTGAAGATCTTTTTTGTACAGTTCTCCTGTGTATTCTTGCCACCTCTTCTTAATATCTTTTGCTTCAGTTAGGTCCATACCATTTCTGTCCAGATGATAATAGAATTAGGTTGAAGTGGCGTTTTTCCAAAGGAAATATGATATGCACAAGCCTAGCAGAGTTTTGTTTCATGTGTGTTGTTCTGGATATGTGGTATACTAACCAGTTAGGAGATGCCGATCTAATAGTTAATTTTTGCCACCCTGAGTTCAAGTCTGAGAAACTCCAGGTGACTAGAAGTTCTTTACGAAAACCAGGAGTCCCATGGGTAGAGGTCTCACAGTGACTAACACTTAATTGCTCCCTTGAGTTTCCAGTCCTTCCAGAACCAACCCTCTCTCAAAGGTAGTATGCAGTATGCCAAGAAAACTGCATGAGACCTGTTAATAAGAAGTGAATATAATTTTCCTTTTCAGCAGTGATATCCTTTTAGGATTCTGATCTTAAGATCAGTACCTTAAAGGAACTTTTTTAATTGGTTGCCTGTTTTGTTTTTTTCTTTTTTTCTTTTTAACTTAGGTTCTTTTGGCTTTCCCTTGGGTAGGGACAGTGAAATGTTAGGAGGAGATAAGAATAAAGATACATGTTCTTCCCATAACAGTGATGATGGTAGCAGCAGCTATGTGTCAGACATTTATATGTGATTCACATATAGCATCTGGACCCAGCAGTGTAGTAGATGTCGTTGTGTTTCTTTTATAAATGCAAAAAACAAACTCAAGAGAGGTTATTTAACTTGTCTGATGTTACCAAGCCAGTAAGTGACCAAGTCGAGATTCTAACCTGGTCTTTAATTCCAAAGCCTACACCACACTGTCTCCAACTACCAAATTCTGTTTTAACTCCCCATTCTAAAAATCTCCCCTCTTCTCAAATAGAATTATTTTGTTCACCTTTTTTGATGTTTCATCTATTCAAAGACAAAGCACAGGTTAAGAACAAAAGCTGGGGTTTAGCACCAACTCTGCTGTATACAAGCTGTGACTTCTGGCTAGTTTCTTCACCTTGCTAAACCTCTTTGCTTATTTGTATAATGGGAATGTTAATAGGACTTAGAGTAATTATGAATAGATGAGACAAATTAACTTAAGCTGGAGGTCTGACACATAGAAAACTAAATAGCAGTTTTTTAAAATCAAGTTTCTGTGGCCAGGTACATTAAAATCTTTTTGCTTCCTTCTTACTTTTTCTACCTGATTTTTACTTGTCAGTCTTAACACTTTTTTAATCTCTTGAATGTTGCTTTGCATTCATTCATCTTTTTCCTCTGTTTTGTCATTGAGTTAGCATGCTCTCTACACCCCTTGGTACCCAGTCAGTATTTATTGATGCTAATGATAATGGTTAAACAGTGATGGTGTTGGCACCAGTCCTGCAGCCTCTGAGACTGCCTGAGTAATCATGACTTCCTAAGAACAGAGACAGACTCAATCATCTTTCTCATAATTAAAGGTCAGAATTTGATGTCAGCATTTGTTTCTGTGGTGACTATGTAGCTTTTTCTGTGGAATTACCTTTGACAGTTGGAGTAGCCGGGCTTTCTGGCATGAGACTGATTGTCATGCATTCTTAAATTACTTTCTAAAGTAGATGGAGCATCATAAAGGTAGGTAAACAAATACTGATCGTGGTACAGATTTGTTTTTCTTGAAGCAAGAGGTCAGGGGAGGCCTACCGTTGAGGGGCAGTTGACGACCAGACTCTACATTAGTTCCCTAGTTTTCTTCCCATAATCCTTTCTGGCATCAAAGAACATTGTACAAGACTGTGTTTAATCCTAAACATGCCTCTCTTTTCTCTACCTTTCTGGTATCTCTAATATATTCCTACCTCATTTCTTTGATTCTCAGAAGATTTCTAATTTTTGCTTTTTCTGCTTCAAACTCTGTCCCCATAAACACATTTTATTCCGCAGCAACCCTTTGTGGGTGTCCAGCAGGGTGTCCTGCATGTTATATTGATACTTGGGCCCTATGCACTAACAACTCAGCTGCTAACACTGTTGGGCATTATTCTAAAGAATATCATGTCATTAAGGCTGAATTTTATAATTCATTAATGGTAACATGCTTCCATAATTTAGAAATCCAGATTTTTTTAATAACAAAAGGAAAGAAATAGAAAAAAACTTTATTAAAAAAAGAAAAACTTTGTAAAAGAAAAAGAAGATTGTAAGCAGAAGCAAAATTAATGCCCTGTCTGTGGCAGATTTCATTTAGTAGTAATTACTTGTTACTATGTCTAATGTAATGTAATATATAAACTTATATTTTTAATTTAATCTCCCACTAAAACCTGTCCTATATTTCCAGCAATCTATAGTTCAGACTTGTTTTCTTCCTCATTTTCTTCTCAAGGGATACCACTGCACAAAGTTAGCTGAGGCTTCTTTATATATATATATATATATATATATATATATATATACACACACACACACACACATTAATGTGTATATGCTAATTTTTTTTGTGTTTTACATATCCATTTAAAGAAATAGAGAATATGAAGCTATTCAAGTAAGTGTGTATGGTTCGTTGGTATAGGAAAGTGTTAATTGAATTGTCAGTTTTAGTTTTGTAGCTTAAGAAAGGTGAAATAAGAAGTTCCCTGGCAGTCCAGTGGTTAGGACTCTGCTCTTCCAATGCAGGGGGCAAGGGTTCAGTCCCCACTCAGGGAACTAAGATCCCATGTGCCACATGGCATGGCCAAAATACAAATTTTTTTAAAAAGGGAAAAAGAAGTGTGAAAGGAATAAAATTTGAATGAAGTAACACGGGAGAGAGAGTATGAGGTAGAAAAACTTGTGTCCATCATTTTTTTTTAACCTTTGTATTATTTTTCAGTTGCTGGCAAAAGGAGTATCATTATTTAGCTTGTCAACCTGATATTCGTTCACCCCCAACGTAGATCTGTTGCATGGGAGTGGTACGAGGTTGTTATGAGGATTAAATGAGGTGATCTGTATTAAGAGTAGCACATAGTAGGCTCAAGGGTGCTTTATTTGAGGTCTGACCTGTTAGTAACAGAACCAAGATTACAGTTCAGGTACTAGAGGAAATGAGTAAGAGCGTGGCAGTTACTTCAGACACCTTTGGATTCAGTTCCTCCAGAAGGAAAGCCTAAAACTCAAAAAGAGAACAGTTCTTTAGAATAACCTAACTTGTGCTGTGAGAAATCAAGGAGATAATTCATAGCAAGTGCTTCCAAAGTGCCTCACATATAGAGGGAACTCAATAAATGTTCATTGCTTTTATTTTTGTTATTTCTTGTGTATTTTTATTTTTTTTTAATTCTTAGGGTAAACCATTTTAGGAAACCTAATGCATGACTTCGCTGGTGGCTCAGTGGCAAAGAATCCACCTGCCAATGCAGGAGTTGCAAGAGACACAGGTTCCATCCCTGGGTTGGGAAGATCCCTTGGAGTAGGAAATGGCAACCCACTCCAGTATTCTTGCCTGAAAAATCCCATGGACAGAGGAGCCTGGGGGGTACAGTCCATGGGGTCTCAAAGAGTTGGACACAACTGAGCACAATGCATGTTTGTGTGTTTTTATAGATATAGGTAAATTGCCAATTAGAATGTGCATCTAATGAGAAGTTCAGTATGAGCCAAAGAAACCTGGATGGTTTCTAACATGTTTCACTGATGGTGTAAATCTCTGTAGTTACTGGCATTTAGCAGTTCTAATAATTTAGAGGTTTATCTTTTTAGAAGAATGTGTCTTGGTTGTGCTGCTTTGCTTCTCTTAACTCCTCTTGGCCCTGTGATGGCAGATCTGCCTTATTCAGTCCCAGAGCAGTGCCTAAGGGGCTTTACGAGATCAACAGCCATGACATTGTTGTGATCTTTGAGTGAATCTGTTGTAATTGCTTGTTTGATTGTCCACTTGCCTTGGTGGGCTATGAATTCAATCTTGGCAGTGACGCTCTTACACTCCATCACATTTTCAGTGCCTAGAGCGGAGCCCATGTCTGGCACATGCTGCTATTCTGGGTATTTGTTGGAGAACGAGGAGAGTGACTTCTCATTTTAAGACACAGTGAGGGAGGGATTCTAAAAGCTCCACCGTGTAACCCAGTCCAGAATTTGATTGTTTTTTGGAATCTGTTTTTTTCAAGGTGCAAAGTAGATCCATCTTAGGAATTTCATTTTCTCTCTTGACAGTAAACAGAGTGAGGCAGAATTTCACAGAAAGGGTCCGACTTAGGGATCATTACAATCTAGGTGTGAATCCAAGCTCTGTGTCAGCAGCTGAACCTCTCCCAGCCTCGATGTGCTCATATCTTAATAGAAATAGTTACAAATTAGGTATTGTACACAGGGATTAAATGAGGTGATAAAGTGGCACATAAGTAGCTTTAACAGGAAGTTAGCTTCCTTTCTTCTTTTCTTCTCCTCATAGCACTTAATTAAAAGTAATTCAGCTTTTCTTTATTGCAAAGTAGTGTGCATGCTGTGTGACACGTGGTTAAGAAATGGGAATAGTAGGCAAGCAGGAAGCGGCTTTGTGGGATAGAGTGCGCTGGGCTGGGAGTTGGGAAGCATAAGGTAGTAAGGCTTTTTGCAAACTTGGAATGTGACCTTGGGTAAATCCCATAACCTCTCTGTGACTGAGTTTGTGTTTCTGTTAACTGATGTTCTCCATTGACTAGTAATATTTGAGAAAGCAGTGAAGGGACTGTTTTCTACCCCGTTATATATAAAGAAGTTTCTGAAATGTCAGTATTACAAAAAAAACAACCTACACAAAATTAACTCTTTAAAACAACACAGATACACTTGTGCCTCTTGGGCACCTTCAGGTATCAAGAGCTGCTACCGCCCCCCCCGCCTTGCATTTCTAATTGTTAATTTGCATCATTCGTTTTTCTGAAGCAAATCAGTACATTTTGAAATCCATATTTCATGGAGCTACTTAACTAATTGCTGCAATCAGCAGCAATTTATTTTATAGCAGGGTTGTTCAAATCACTGTGAGGTTGGCATAGCATGCACAGTGTGTTTTTTACAACCATATTTTTAATGATGAGTTTTAATAAGGGAAAATGGTTAATCTGCTAATATTCTCCTGAAAGTCCTAACTTTGGTCCTGTGATTTACCTTTACCCAATGCTAACTTTAAAGGCCATGGCAAAGTCAGTGACCCAGTGGGCGCACCAGCTGTTGGAGAGGCTGTCCCATTTAGAAGGACAGAGAGAGGGAAAGAGCACCCTGTTTTTCTTATTTGGAGACCCTCATTAAATTACTCAGAAACAATAATCAGATAGCTGCTGTTCAAGTTAATGGCACCTCTGAGTCCCTGTCAAGAGAGCTTTATTTAATGTGTGACAGACCTGGAGTGGTGCAGGTGCCTTTTCAGGCCCTCATTTAATTTAAGCTGCTTTAGTTGGCATGGCAACTAGTTGAGACATCTGGGAGACATTATGTTGGGGATTGAGACTTTAGAGGATTTCTGCTAGAGCAAAGCAGAAACCTTATCATAAAGTGGTGTGTGTTGCTTCTAAATTTCTGCAGCTCTGTTGTTCAATCGCCAATTCAGGAATTGTATTTTTCCAGAGAAGTAAAATTTTTAAAGGTTGGCCTGGCCATTGGCTTGTTTTCTGTGAAGAAAAAATTTGCTTTATCCCTGAGGTGAAACATATTTATTTCAACCCTGAAGACTTTATTTTGCTAAACTAAAGCTTGACAAAACTTATTCTATGCAGAGTGGCTGTTGTGATTACTTTGTAAAAAGTATATTTCTAAAATTTCTCAGACTTTTATATTCAAAAGATATTAGAGGAAGGGAAATATCTCTGTACAAAGGTAAATGAAATTGTCAAGGTAGACTGGGCTATATGTGGTTTTTCCTGGACTTTCTGATTAAATTAAGAGATTATTAAACACTACCCTCATTTTTTTTTTAACGCTGACTATCATCTTCTCAAGAAGCAGAGACATGAAAGTAACACTCGTTTAAACTCTTTCTTAAATATTATAAGAGGAGATTGAAGGGTTTTTTAAATTCACAGATCCTGAAGACAACATGATAATCTGGTCATTTGTGTTTAGCAGAGGGAGTACCTGCTGGTTTATATTTTGTAAGAAATTATGCACATAATGTGCTCTTAGTATAGAAGAATTGACTTACTGTTTGAAGTCATCCTTTATATTCATTTTGAACACCTTGTCTTTAAGGTTCATTTTGGTTTTGGGGGCTTGTTTATTTTGTTTTTGCTGTCTGTTAATACGTTGCTCTGTATTAGGTTGAACCATGTGAAATAATTATTTTTGTTGGTCAAAATGGTTGAACATTATCAGTTCAAATCCAGTAGGTCTAAGGTGGGAACAACACCCTGATCTGGAGGTACTTGTTTCATAATACTAGATTAAACATAAGAGTGTTTTCTGAAATTAGTAATTATTTGTAAAATATCTGGTTAGAATAGTACCCATTCCAGCCAGACAATGTTTTCCTTTTCCCTTTTCTTTGAAAATGTAGTCACTGTTAGAAGAAAGCATATGACATTACTTCATGCTTATTCTCTGTTTTTGGCTTTTGTATCAGTTTTTTTCCTTTTATAAGTCAAAGCAAGATCTTTCAAGTGCCAGCACCATGAATTCAATCAACCCGATAACTTGAAAATTAAGATGTTTTCTCTCTGCTGTTTGTATGCATACCAACTGTCACCAGTCACAGTAAAGATTCTGGCATCACAGCTTGGCTGCCTGTTTTGTAGATATGTGAAATAGAATAGAATGTAACCTGCTCTTCACTTCCATGCAAGAACTTTTCAATCCTGGCAGGAAGAAGAAAATTGTCAGTAAACTCAGAAGACATGACTGACATCCCATACAGATGAGTACTCTGTTTAGGAGTTTTCTTTTCCACAAGTTGACAATACGGGGATGTCAGTTGTGAAGTTTTTCTGTGTTTGCTCTGTTGTTCTGTTTTTCCCTGTGTAATGTTCCTTTGTTTTTATCCCTTGAGATTTCTGGAACCAACTCAAGCATATTAGAACCTCTGATTAAAGCTTAATGGTGCAAATAGAAAATTTTTTCCCCTATCTCTATCCTATGATTAAGATTTCCCAGTGGGGGAAAAAAACTTTTTAGTATATACAAGAGGGTTAATATCCTTAATATGTAAGACACTTCTATAAATAAAATTATCACCCCAGTCGAAAACTGAGTTAAAAAAAGAAAAAATTCTCTCTTCACTCCTCCTCGCTTTTTTCTCCTCTCATACTCACACATATATGTGGTGAATAAACATGTAAACAGTTTCCATCTGAAAACACATTTGATAAAACACAGATCTTTATTGCTAAAATCCTTCTTACAGTCCCCAAGAATTCATACTAGAAGAGGCAGAAACCTCTACTGGCAGTAATGAGAACCCAGAAGCAGGTTACTTCTTGCTCAGAACATAAAAGCAGCTAAGGAATTGGAGACATCAGGTATCTTAGAAAGTAGGGATGCACGTAGGTCTAAACCTAGAATTGCTTTCAGGCCTTCGTTAGAAGTAGTAAAGATGTTCAGGTGTCTTTTCCTATCCCACAGGAGACCAAATAAAGCCTTATTCCCCGGTGACAGCAGGAGCTAAGCTATGGTGTCTTTGGCTCTTCCCCTGCTCTTACAGACTATCTTGGACATGTTATTTTGAGCCGTCAGTGAGTCATCCATTGGAGATGATGAGTAGACAGTTAAATATACAAGGCTGGACTCGAGGCAAGAAAATTACTAGAGATGTAAAGTTGGGAGTCGTCAGCATGGATGTTTATTTAAAGTCATGGGACTCTCTTCGATTACCCTAGAGAGTGAGTATCTGAAGAGAAGAGGACCGAACCCTGGGGCATTTCAACAGTAAGTGGTTGGGAAGGAGCACCAGCAAAGGGAATGAGAGGAAACAAACCGAAAGGGAGAAGGAAAGTCAGAGCTGAATGTTCCACTAGCCATTTGGAGAAAATGTCTCACAAAGGAGGGGTTGTCCAACTATGTATGTCAGCTGTTACCAATTTTTCATTCTCCCTATGCCCAAGTTGTCCCTTTTCCTACTTGTTTGCGCTGAAACATTAAATTAAAAGTGTTTTTAAGTCCCCAAATAATCACTTACTACAAGAGACTTTTTAAAGCTCAGAAAGGTAAGATACTAAACCTGTTACTTTTTGAAAATGTAAGTTATGTCCAGCACTTACCCTTCCAAAGAGCATGCCAGTTTTGAAACAAGAGCCCCTGCCCCGGATCCTTTTAGTTTTTTATAGCTAATGGTGAGCACCCAAAGACTCCAGCCTCCATAATATCTTTCTCATAGAAAAATTTTAGGATCTGAGGAAATATATAAGAAAGCAAACTAACTCTGCTATTTTTTGTCTTGCCTTTCCCTGCTTTCAGGTGCACAGGGCTGGGGAATAAGCCTTAGTGTTTTACTCAGAATGTGAAACTAACTTTTATAAGGTGTCAAAAGAATTTGTTTGGGTTATTTTTCTTGTTTATTCATTTCTCTTTATTAAGTTTTATTGGAATACAGTTGATTTACAGTGTTGTGTTAATTTCTGCTGTATAGTAAAGTGAATCATTCATAATATACCCACCCTTTTTAAGATTCTTTTCACATATAGAATGTATCAAAAGAATTTAAATCGTGTAAGAGCCTCCTAAACTCAAAGGCCCTCTTCTCTCGTCTGAAGGAAGCTTTTATATCATAAAACTTGCCTAAAATTTTAAGGAGTTGTTACTGAAGGCAGGGGTAAGTCACGAATCTGTCCTTTTCTAAATAAGCAAAAGACAGTGTCTTTACCAAGAGAGTTCCACATCTCCGTTATTCCCTGGGCCCTAGCCTTCGGTCATCTGCCTCATGTTAATTGTGCAAAACCCTGAGGATATACTGAGTACAAAGCACAGGAAGCTTAAAATATTAAGTACGGGAGGTATACATGAATAAGAAGTTAAATAATAAAAGTTCAGTTGTGAAGACTGTAGAGACTGAGATACGAACTAACCATTGTACATGTCTTTCGGAGCACCATGCTTTACAAAGTAACTGAAGCCACTGTTAATGGATGGATTACACCTTTTGCTTTGGTGCCATGCTGGCCTAGCACGAGACCAGCACTCTTTCTTGTTCGGATTCAGAGGACACTCCAGGAACATGTCTGAATAGACCCTGAGACCGCTGGTCTTCACATTTCTCCTGATCTGACTGTCTTTGAAAATATTTTCCCTTATTTTTCTCTTTTATAGTGCTAATTATAGTCACTTGACTGTTAACTTCTAACTTTTTAAAATTTTGTTTTGGCAGTGTTTTCATCTTAGGAGGGCTGGAACTGTCACCTCTTCCTGCTGTCATAAACCTTTCTTTCCTTAAAGCTTTTTCCAGCCTTAAAAAGAGAAGTTATTTATTTAGAGTTGGTACCTAATTTATAGGGTTTGGGGGCTGAATTCTCTGAACTCTCCTTAACTAAAAACCTCAAGATATGTTGTCACAGAACTGATGCAGAGTGACCTGCATAAAATTATCGTCTCTCCTCAACCACTCAGCTCAGATCATGTCAAAGTTTTTCTTTATCAGATTTTGCGAGGTAAGACTTTCTCTGTGAAGAAAAAGGTAGTGTCACTGTATAAATGAAATGTTTTGCTTTTCATTTGAACTAATCTGACCTTCCAAGGCTAACTTCTTGCCCACAACTGTTTTTCTTCTGACCAAAGTATGTTTAATACTGTCTATACTTGATGTTAAATAAGAAGCTTTTAAGGGTAGCCAAATGGTTCTTATTTTCAGTGATGGAAGAGAAGGTCCTATCTAATTCATTAGGTAGTCAAGGGGGTTAATCTCGGGGGGTACATAAGCAGGATGTTTTGCCACAAAGCTTCCACTGAATAGCCTTTAGTAGGAGTATGTGGCTGGCATCAGATGATTAACTGAAAAGGAACTGTGTTTCCTATGGATGACATACATTCTTTAAGCCGGCAGTAGGTGGGCCTGGTCTGAGAGTTGGCAGGCATGCCTGAGTTCCACTCTAGAAAAGCAAAATGAGTTTTAAAGTAAAAGCATGGAGAAGACTGACAGAAACAGCCAGCTCACTCACCCTCCAGCCTGGCTCATTAAGGAGCACTGATGTGATGGAGAAACAGTTTGGGCTGACATTGTTGGGGCTTCCTCCGGCCATCTGGTGTCCTTCAGAATTTTGGCATTACACCTGTTTAAAGCTGAAACAGTTTTCTTACCTAGTAAAATGTTTTCTCCCATAGGATTCAAAGCATTAAGACATTCCTTATAAAAATTGAAAAGCATCTGCCAAAGGAACTAAAACACACACACAGTGTTAAAACTAGAAAGTTCACCTTCTGTAGATTTGTTGATATTTGGGAGTGGGGGAGGTGGCAGAGGGAAGATACTGGATAGAGGATCTTTAACATTGTAGAAAATGTGATTTGCTTTCTTTTATTCAGAAGACTCAGCCTTGAAGCTGTGCCTTTTATCTAGCACTGCTAAAGCCCACAGACTTTATAAAGATATCAAAAATATTTTTAAAGTAATTAATTACCTTCCTGATTCTCAGTGGTAGAGAATACTACCAACAGACCTGGGCAAGTTTCTGAATTTTGTCTCATCAGTGAAAATCTGTCCTGGAAAAGGCTTGCTGTTGGTTAATGGGAACTATTTTGTGGCAGCAGCTCATAATAAGCTTGAGAGTATCCAGAATATCCAGAGCTCCAGGAGCCACACTTAGAAACTGTTCAAGGTTATTGGTCTGGTCAGCCTTAACTCCAGGGCTTGGAATGCTTATCTATACTTAAACCTAAATAATCTTTCAAATTATAGACATTATCTCTAGACTGTGCAAACCTTTGATGACATTTTATTTTACTGTAGCGAAATTACAGTTTTTTGAGGTAGGACTAAGTCAAGCTTTTAATAATGTCCATTATGCAGTTATTTAGAGAACAATTTAAAATCTTGTACTCTTGTTTCTATGGTTCTCCCCAAAATCATTGGTTGAGTAAAGGAATTAAATATCTGCAGTTAAATCTGTTTGTTATTTCAGGTTTGAAATATCTCCATTCAGCTGGCATTTTACATCGAGACATTAAGCCAGGGAATCTCCTTGTGAACAGCAACTGTGTTCTAAAGGTAGCTTTTCATTTTATTTAAACATCTAGGAAACAAGTGGAATGTCAGAGTGTGTTTAAGAACACATTTTTGTGAAAGAAATGGTTAAATTTATTCTCATCACTTTACCAGAAATGAAAGAACCCAGTGTTCTCCACCAGTATCACTAGTCATGGACAAAACAGTAACTTAATTTGTAGTCTTGGCTCATGGTTTCTTCATGATATTTTGCACATATTTTGGAAACATTGGAATCGGAATTGCAATGTGACTAGAAAGAAGACTAGAGAAGGTGATTTCTTTTCAGCTTGTTCCATTACAAAGAAAGTATATATCAGAAAAAAGATTGGAAGACCAGTAAGCATCTACTTACATGACAATCAAGTGTGGCTTTTTAAGAAGACTGTATGTTTTTGCACAGCTGATGTTTTTATATGCTGTTTGCCTGAGGCAGCAAAGTAGGGGAATAGAAACATTTAAAAGTGAAAATACTAAGCCAGAAAAGGGTCAAAGGTACTTTCACAGTATGTAGTGGCCAATCCTCAGTTACCCCTCTGAAGGGGTATTGATTTCAGGGTTTAGAGTGCCTCACAAATAGCAAAATCCACATGTGTGCATTGCCCTCTCCCTAACAGAAATGTGTCTTTTAACAGAACTCCTAAATAGTGAAGGGTCCACCATCTTTCCCCATTATAGAAATTAGAGGTAAAGGCCTTCCTAGAGCTGAGTCATCTCTGTGAAGGCAAATTAAAATTCCACTTATTTTATGAGCGGCTGCAGTATTATATGGTGCTTCAGTCTACAGTAAATATTCTTAACATTTCAACTGATATATTTGAAAAAGGAAAGAACTGTTTATAAACGTTGCCTACTATAAATGTAATCAACTGTCATTAGTACTTATCCCGTTGGCAGTTAAACTAAACCTTAAAACCAAGTATATAAATGAATTTCATTTTTTATTTTAAATGCTTTCTTTAAACTGTGGGCCAGTTTTCTTTAAAAACTAGTGTGTTAAACTGCTTTTGAATTTAAAAAAAAGCTCCCTTCACTCTATATGTAAAGAACTCTGATCCTGTTTTAAGTCTAGAAAGATTAAAAACACCTATTTTTCATATTTTCCTTGAAAACATCTAATATTATACTTAATTCTTTTTGTTTCCACAGATAATTAATTGTCCCAAAAACCATTAAGTAAAAACTACCAAAGTAAATTTTCCTTTTATAGGTCATTGAGTTCACTCCTTTTCACTGTGGGACTTCCCTGGTGGTCCAGTGGCTAAGACTGAACTTTCAGTGCAAGGGGCCCAGGTTCAATCTGTAGTCAGGAAACTAGATCCCATTTGCCACAGCTAAGACCGACTGCAGCCCAATAAATTAATTAAAAAATAAATAAATAAAAAGAGTTGTGACCAGGCTTCCCGGGTGGCTCAGTGGTAAAGAATCCACCTGCCAATGCAGAAGACACGGGTTTGATCCCTGCTCTGGGAAGATCCCACGTGCAATGGAGCAACTCAAACCATATGTCACAACTGTTGAGCATATACTCTAGAGCCCCAGAGCCACAACTTCTGAGCCCATGTGCCGCAACTGCTAAACCCCACACACCTTAGAGCCCATGCTCTGCAACAAGAGAAACCAACGTAATGAAACCCATGCACCACAGCTAGAGAGTAGCCCCTGGTCACCTCAAGTAGAGAAAAGCCCACGCAGCAACGAAGTCCCTGCACAGCCAAAAATAAATAGAGCAGTGGCAAGCTATTAAAACACAGTGTGATAAACATCTTCAGACCTTATCTCCATAACCCATTTTAATTCTTTTTTTAAAATAATCAAAAACCTTACAGTCAGAAATTCTTTGACTTATGCAGACCAAGTCACTTATATGACAGTTTAAACCAGTTTCTGCTTATTTCAGTTTCTGGTTGGAAAACTTCACAAAGCATTTGTGTAGAGCCTGTCATGCTTGATGCCGTTAACTACTTGCAGTCCATTTTCTAAATTGTCTTTTATGGTATTGTAACCTCCAGCTACATGAGAGAGTAACTAAAAGAAACTTTCATTTATGAATAAACAACATACAGATCAGAACAAATTGAGATTTTGCTCTGCTCCTTTAACTTGTCTTAGCAGCCTACTTTTAAAAGCCAGAGTAGATTGCCAATCTACTGATGCTAATTCTCTCTTCTCAAATGTAAAAATTTGTAGAAAATAATTATGACAAAACATTTTAAAAAATCATCCTTTCAGATTGAGAATCTATTTTGTTTACTGTTAGGCACAAAGCAGATAATTTTGCTGGAAATTGCAATATCTTTTTGGTTACCTGATCATGTAAGCTGCTTTCTTTGGATTTAGCCTGTTCTCCAGATAAACTGCCAAAAAATGAATCCAGATTTTTTTTTTTTTTTTAAACAAAAGGCCTGCTTTATAAGAGAAAACATTTTCTGTTGGTTAAGGTGGTGTTTTGTTTTGTTTTAATACCAGAGAAATAAAGTGGATTTTTAGGTTTTTTTGTTTTGTTTTAAAAGATAGCCTAAAAATTTTTGGTCAAGTAATAGAGTTTTAAAATATTATGTGTTATTTGAACACTGGTCTTTGGGAGGATTTGATAAACAACATATGCCTGTTTTCCTTTTTGGTATAGTTTTTCTGTGTGGTCAGAAAATGTACTTTCATTTTAAGTTTCAAAGATGTTGGTTTCATTCTGATTTGTCCCCACATACAGACATGCATTCATTTGATGTGACCAGACATAGTAGATTCAAGATAAAAAGATAAGATTGCCAAAAATTAGGGGTAAAATATGTTTTCTTTAAAGCAGTAGTTTTCCATTGCTTTTTTAAGCTACGAGATCCTTTTTTCAAATAAAATATTATGTTAGGACCTCAACTTAGAAGGCAGATAAGTATTATTTTGTCAGTTATATTAATAATATTGACTCAGACTTAATCAATGAGAACACTGGAGCTTAGATGGTCATTCCTCTCTTATCTCTTCCTCAGTGCTCCCAGTTTCTGTTTTGGTTGCCCAGTATCAAGAAAGCCTCAATTCCTGAAAATAAGCAAAATTTGCTGGTGGTGGCACTGCTGCCGTTTACTAACAGCTCACCTTGCAGCCTCCAAAAACTTTTTGCTTAAACAGAAAGGGCAAGACTTCGCTGCTGGTCCAGTGGTTAAGAATCTGCCTGCCAATGCAGGCATGGCTTCTATCCCTGGTCCCTGGTCCCGGAACTCAGATACCACGTGCTGCAGGGAAACCAAGCCCATGAGCTATAACTAGAGGAGAAAAAAAGGCCTGTGTGCTGCAACAAAGACCCAGCGCAGCCAAAAATAAACAAACAGAAAGCACAAGGAAAGACTTATTCCTAGGTTTGTAGGTGAATTAACCAGTCTTTCTCATTTACCATTATGTTCTAGCATACTGCCTAAAATATAATAGGCATTCAGTTAATTAAATGTTTATGGCATGAAGAATTGAAGGGACCTGTTAGCATTAGTATTCTACAGTGTGCTACTTTCTGACATATTCACATATTGGAATGTGAATTGATGTTTTAAATATTTATAGATTCATGTGAAATTTAGGTAAAATGTTCATGGAACTCCTGAAGTACCTCAGGATTCAGCAGGACTCTGTTTGAAACCCATAGCTTTGAAGAAATTTTACTGTGTATATTCCATAAAGATAGTGAACATATGGGAATTCCCTGGTGGTGTAAGTGGCTGGGACTTGATGGCTTCACTTCCAAGGCCTGGGGTTCATCTCTGATCAGGGAGCAAAGATCCCACAAGCCATGCAGTGCAGCCAAAAACAAACAAAAAAATAGTGGACATAGTTAGCTCAGGAGATCGTTTTCTTCCCTTATAATATCTTCTTCCATAAGCAGCCTTGAAAATAAATTAGCTTGGTTTCTTCATTAAACCTAAAAGTATACATTCAACTTCTTTTTGTTTGTTTCATTAATTACCAATTAAAAACAAAAGAAAAGTGAAAAGCTTGTCTTTAAGATAATTCTGTATAGAAATATGGAAGTTTGAGACTTTCTTCCCTCTTATCCAAATAATATCAAAATATACTGACACAATGTACTCCACCTGTATCATTGAAAACTTTGCAAAGTTCAGAGGTCTGTCAAGGTTTTAGTTTTTTATTATTTTGTTCTGCTATTCCACTTGTAAATATATTTGTCTATTTGACAACATTTTGATCATCTCTTCTGTTTAGATTTGTGATTTTGGATTGGCCAGAGTGGAAGAATTAGATGAATCGCGTCATATGACTCAGGAAGTTGTTACTCAGTATTATCGGGCTCCAGAAATCCTGATGGGCAGCCGCCATTACAGCAATGCTATTGACATCTGGTCTGTCGGATGTATCTTTGCAGAACTACTAGGACGAAGAATACTGTTTCAGGCACAGAGTCCCATTCAGCAGGTATGGTTTCACTCTAGGCTTTAGGAACTTTCCATTCTATTACAGATTTAAGGGAAAGACCATCTTGTGCACACCTTGGGCTTATTCACTGTACTGTCTACATTGCTTTTAGCAAGTTCAAGTTCTCTTAAAATTCAGAAAGTTAGGAAGATTACAGAGAGATTGATTTTGCAGCTTACGAGCCTATTAGAGGGAATGTTGACTTTATTACACGCACTGATGCATGGCAGCAGACTCCGCTGTAACAGTTTGCACAGGTGTAATCTTCAGTGGTTCAAGAGCCTCTGTTCTTTCTAACTGAATGGATCTGACTTGAAAATGTATTTGGTGACTTAATGTACTTACACTTTGTGCTTAGAATATAAATTTTGAGTGTTGACTTCTTTAAATATGAACATTTAGAACCCTTTCCAACCTTTATTGGACTAAATTATTTAAATATGGCAGAGAATATCAGAAGCTGATTAAAATGTTGGAAACCATTTGTGGTACTTTAACTGTCTGCCTTTATAAACTAATTCGTTACTACCCACATTTTCTTTGGTCTAATTCTTAAGTATTTTTTATTCATAAAAATTTTAACAGTCTTGTTTGCATGAGAAGAATGTAACAATGGTGAGTCAGGCTGTACAATCCAATTGGTGGATTCAAATCCTACTCTGCCACTTGCTATCAGTCAAATTCTGGGCAAGTTAAACTGCTCTGAGGATTGTTGTGCAGAACAAATGAGGTAGCAGAGCCAACACTAAGGCCTGGAGTCTGGTAAGCACTCCATAAATGTTAGCACTTGTGGTGGTGGTGGTGGCAGTGTGCCAGGGTATGAGGGGTACAGCTGTAAATAAGACAAAGCTTTCTGAAACTTTCATGTGAGACAGAAAATAAATAAGTATGGGGGGCTTTCCTGATGGTCCAGTGGTTAAGCTCTGCACTTCCAGTGCAAGGGACATGGATTCGATCCCTGGCCGGGGAACTGAGATCCACATGCCTCAGAGCATCTAAGCCTGTGAGCCACAGCTGCTGAGCTCATGACCCACAACTAGAGAGCTTGTGCGCCACAGTGGAAGATCCCAGATGATACAAACTAAGACCTGACGTGTTCAAACAAATTTCTTTTCAAAGAAAATAAATATAATCCCAAGTAATGATAAGTACTATCAAAAAGAATTAAACCAGGTTAGGGAGAGAGAATGATGATGGAGCCAGAGCAGTGCTAAAAAGCCGTCTGAGGGAGTAACATTTGAGGAGGGACTCAAGTGAAATGAGGGAGCCAGATATCGGGAACGGATATTCCCGGCACAGGGACAGCCGGGAGGTGCCTGGATGCAGGCGACACCGGGAGCGCGCCTGGGACAAAAGGGACGACCAGCATCAGAGAACCCTCTGAGGCAGGAAGAAGTGTGGGTGTGTTGGAGTGATGGCTTGATTAAGGAAGAGTGTGTAGGAGATGAGGTCACAGAAGAAGAGCCTGCCTGACTTTGGCAACCTGATAAGGACTTTGGGTTCTGTTCGGTCCGAAGTGTGATGGAGAGCTGTCTGTTTTTGAGCAAGAGAGTGTTAAGATTTGATTGATCGCATTTGAAAAGATCATCCTACCTACTGTGTATCTTTGTAAATAATTCATGCACTTGACGAAAAATGAAGCCATCTCCTTTATGCTCTGTCTACCAAGAGTTGTTAACTGATACATTAGAAACTGTATATGCTCTGATCAACATTTAAATTTATTTCTGTGCTATACATCCAGTCATTTTTGTTTAAGTCTACATCTTTTAAAATTGATGGTGGTGATAAAAAAATTATCATATATAAATCTAATGTTGGGTAGTATTGATAATATCCACTTTATTACTCAATTTCTTTAGAAAGTAGAGTTTAACAGCCTTACCTATAAGATGACATGTCATATATGGACATAAGCTGCCATACAGAAGAGCTTAAGTAGGGACTTCCCTGGTGGCAGAGAGGGTAAGAATCCGCCTGCTAATGCAGGGGCCTCAGGTTTGATCACTGATCTGATCCAGGAAGATTCCACAGGCCTCAGAGCAACAGAGTCCACGCACCACGACTACTGAGCCCACAGTCTAGAACCCGAAAGCTCCAGCTGCTGAAGCCCGTGCACCTAGAGCCTGTGCTCTGCAACAAGGGAAGCCCGAGCCAGGGAGTAGCCCCGCTCTCCATGGCGGAGGAAAGCCCCCTGCACAGCGACGAAGACCCAATGCTGAAAAGAAGTTACAGAGGAGAATGTGAAGCAACCAGAACGGGATTCAAACACCTCATTTGCTAGAGAAATAACAAAGGTCTTGAGTTTTTCAGTCTGATGTAGCCACTGAAGGAGAACTCACATCTGTCAGGCACCGTTGTATTTTGGAGTGAGAAATCAAGATCTATAACGAAAACAGAGTCTAACTTATAAATGGAAGTATTAATAGATATTTGCTGAAGCATTTTCTCTTTGAGAAATAAATATCCTATGTGCTGTAGTATCAGCAGACTTCATTAAAATGTTTCTTATCCAAAGATCTGAGCCATTTTAATAATTTTATTTATTTTTGGCTGTGCTGGGTCTTCATTGCTGCCTGGGCTTTTTGCTAGTTTTGGCGAGCAGGGGCTTCTCTTTGGGGTGGCTTCTCTTGTTACAGAGCCCAGGCTCTAGGGCACAGATGCAACAGTTGTGGCACACAAACTTAGGTGTTTCAAGACATGTGGGATTTTCCCGAATCAGGGATAAAACCTGTGTCTCATGCATTAACAGGCAGATTCTTTTACCACTGAGCCATCAGGGAAGCCTGGATCTGACCCATTTTGGACAACTTTCTCAATATTCCCACTTGTTTTCATGAACTGCTCATTTCCTTTTGTGTTTATTAGAGGTCCAAACGTATCGCCAAATCACTTTTCCCAGAAAGCTTTTGCACAGAGATATTTAATTCTGTGCAAAACAAGCCACTTGACAAACTCCATTATCCTGGAGGGCAGTGATACTGAGGGCCACCCCATGGTTTAGTTAAGTGCAGGAAATAGTGCTTTATATTTGGAAATCCCAGAACCAGGAGAAGTATTCTCTAGGTAAGAATTTTCCATTCTGGAAGAATTAGAATGAGATGTCATTGCTAATTGGGTTAGAATAATCATAGCACTTACAGAAAATTGTTAAGGCAGTTTGCTATCTACAAGGGCTTGTTTGTGAGAAGACCGTTTTTTTGGTCTCTTTTATTGGGCCCAGCTGACTAGATGTGGCCTTACACAGTGTCACAGTTTCCTGGGCACCACAGCTTTCACCAATGTAAAAGATTGTGTATGGCATGAAGACACACAGCAGGCACATGCAGACTTAAAAATTACTGTCACCTTGGAATGCCACAGTGGCCAAAACCATTTTCTTTATTTCTGTCATATACATCCCAAGTGAACATTTTTCTGTTTTGTTTTGTTTTTTTATAGTCCACAAAGTGAAAATAGAGGCTCCTACCAGTTAATCTGGAACTTTCCTTAAGTTTTCTGCTCCCCTCCATATTTGGTCCTCATCTCTCAGGCTATGACATAAGAGTAATGAAAGGTTGTTCCCATGAGCTTACTAACCATCTGTATTTCCTGTTTGTTCATAGTTGGATTTGATCACAGATCTCTTGGGCACACCGTCACTGGAAGCAATGAGGACGGCTTGTGAAGGCGCTAAGGCACACATACTCAGGGGTCCTCATAAACAGGTGAGAGGAGTCAGGGGGGCCTTGTATTTGGTCACCATCTGTTTGGACAGAGTTTCCCTCCCACAGAATAGCGAGATGAGAATTTTTAAACAAAAACATTACATGTAGGTTTTATTAATTTTTTTTTTTTTTTAATGTCATGGCCATAGGTAAAATGTTAAAATATTTGTCAAACCCAATAGGATATAGTAATTCCCGGTGCTGTAGGAGAAAGTATTTTTGTAGCACCTTTGCTAGTAAATGACCTCTGGCTTTGGTCTCCTGGTTTTTGCCTTGTTGGGGACAAGTTACCGGGGATGGAGCCTTGACCTTCGTACCATAACCTCGTATATGTGTATCAAGCTGTCATTTCACATACTAAGCTGAAATACCCAGTATCTCTTATTCCAGCGAGGAATGTGAAGCTGTTTCTATTGCACTCTTTCCACTAACACAGAATTAGATGTGAATGTTATTAGAAAAGAAGTATGAAGAGAGATTGCCAGATTTGCACTGATCAATATTACTTGGAACCAGCCAAGTCACTGCTGAGAAAGATGAGATGGTTATTATCTCCACCCTGTTGATTGAGCAGCATTTTTTAGAAGCACTTTCCTAATCTCCTTGGGAAAACAGCTTAATGATGTGAAGAGTGAGTAAGGGGAATACTTTTCCTAGGAACAACAAACCGAGACAGAAGGGAGAAGGCTTGACTAGGGAGCCTCGGCAACTCTTCCCTGGGCCTTCACCTTGCTTGCTTTTACGATGGGCATTGAGATGATCTGATTGATCGTTAGACGATCTGGTTGATGTAATTGATAGACCAAGTGACAGACCGAGTTTGGCAGTCCTCAGATTACCTGCCAGACATTTGATCAAGGCATTGCCTTTTCTTTGGAGATCCCTGTCTATGATTCTGGTGTGAATCTGGAGCTTCCATTTTTACAGGCAAAAAAGGCAATGGGTAAAGCGTGTTATATTCTAAAACCAGCCTGAATTGTAGATTTACTACTGGAGATGGTGTTTTAAACAGCCTCCTGCTGGTTACATCTTTCTGAAATGATGTCGCTGACTTCCTTAGAAGAGCACAGTCTCAACCTAGAGGAAGGTTTATATTCAAAGAAAGATCTGACAAGATCTGTTATATTCAATTTACTGGCCAGTATCAGGGATATTAAACTAGTTTATCAATACCTGGCATATATACCTACAAAGCAGATTTTTAAAACATTTTGTTTGTATATTTGCAAGTAAATATGGGTACATGTAAAATAAAAATTGTACAGACTTAGTCATTCTCAGCTACCTCCACATCATCCTAGTCTCCTCTGGATTAATTTGAGAATATCTTTCCAGACATTTTTGTATGCATTTACATATATTTGTACAAACAGAAATATATCCTATTGTTTGTTGGGATTTTTTAAAAAATACACATATACAGAAGGAAAACCTAATTGGCTATCTTCTTAAAGTCACAGATTACTGCCTCAAATTAATATACTTGTGTTGGTTGATTAATATACATCCTTCCAGGTGGTTTATCAGTCAGGATTCTTTCCACTGAAACTCAGTTAAAGCTGACTGAAGCCAAAAAGGATACTTAACTTAGGGCTCATGTAACTGAAAAGTCTTAAGCTACCACTGGACTTTGGGCTCTGCTGGATTCAGGTAGTCAGATGATATTTCATACCAGAACTTTGCCTCTCTTCTGTTCTGTTTTCCTATATTTTGGCTTCATTTTCAGAACAGGCTTTCCCTCATGAGTTGGCCAGAATGGAGCCAACAGTCTAGGCCTACATTCTATTAGTATATCAATCCTTCAGGAAAGAGCTTTTACAACTAGATTCATAAAAATATTCAGAGGGTCTCTGATTCTGTTAGGAATGTACTTGGTCGTGAGGAATGGAAAACCTTGCTTGTGTGTTAGTCACTTAGTCGTGTCCAGCTCTGTGCGACCCCGTAGACTGTAGCCTACTAGGCTCCTCTGTCTATGGGATTCTCCAGGCAAGAATACTGGAGTGAGTTGCCATTTTCTTCTCCAGGGGATCTTCTGACCCAGGGATTGAACCTGAGTCTCCTGCATTGCAGACAGATTCCTTACCATCTGAGCTACAGGGAAATCCCAAAAACCTTGCTTATAATGGTTTAAAGAAATAGAAGTTTATTTTTTCCTCATATCAAAAAGTCCCAGAGGTAGGCAGTCTGGTGATGGCATCGCAGCTCAATTATGTCATCGAGGATCTATTTTTTTTCTTTTTTCACCTTTGGCATGTGACTTCATACTCTCTTTCCTATTGCCTCATAGTCACAAAATGACAATAGCTTGTCCACAGCCATATCCATATTCAACGCAAGAAAACGGAGCAAAGAGGGAGCACTAGCAGTATCTGTTCCTCTTCTCAGGAAAGCAAACGTTTACCCAGAAGCCTGCCTAGCAAACCTCTGCTTATGTGTTATTGTCCAGAACTGTATGGCATGTGGCCTCTCAGAAGGCAAGAAAGGCTTTTAAAAAAAAAAAGAAAAAAGTGTCTTTTCTATCCCAGTTAATAAGGGTAGAGATAAAGGATAAAAGGGTTGGGAGGGTGCGTTAGGTTAGCCAGCCATTAACTGTTCCAACCTATTTTACTGTGTACATCATCCTGGCAGCAGAGGTGGTGCTCAGGACATCATTTGATTGGCCAAGCCCTCTGCTCATCTTTGCAGTTGGGCGACCGAAATCAAGCCCCACTGAATCACTTGACCTGAGAGTGAGAAAGGGAGTTGGGTCCCTTAAGGTCAGGAAATAATGGGCAGACAAGAACACTGGTATTTTCTATATATTGACTCTTTTCTACAACTCATGACATGAGTTTGAGTAGGCTCCGGGAGTTGGTGATGGATAGGGAAGTCTGGCATGCTGCAGTCCATGGGGTCACAAAGAGTCGGATGTGACTGAACTGAACTACAACTCAAGATCTTGGATGAAGGGAATCTTAGCTGCCACGGCCCCGGAATCTCATTAAGGCAGATACTTGTTGAGGCTCTGCCGTGTTGATGAGATTGAGAAGTCTCCTACCAGCCCTTAGTCCCTTTGTTCATCTCATAAGGTTTAGAGCTTCATTTTTCCTCAGATTGTTCTCAGCTAATTGTGTCAGATAAAAGTAAAATATTTTCACTGAGGTGAAAATAGTTCCATCTCCTGTCAGGGACTTTATCTTCCAGTTAAGAGAATCAGAGTACTCTAGAGAGTTCACGCAGTTCAGACTTCTTATTTTTCAGATGGGGGTTTCTTTTGTATAACCCCAAAGTGCTTACTGTAGTGCACGTGCACGGTGCAGTTCAGTTCATGCTGCCGACTGATGAGCGCGGCTTCTCTGCTGCCAGGTAAAGACTTTCAGGAATCTCCAACAGGCCTTGCACAGCCTGGCTGACTGCTGCAGTGACCACAGTCTGAAGTTGGCTCTTGATAACTGGCGTCTATCACCTAGGGCCTCTTGCTCGAGCCAGAGGCTAATCCTTGCTTCATTTCACTGGCAATTACTCATAGTCGTTACTGGAGCACTCTTCATAACCCTTCCTGTGCTCGTGACTCGGCACGGCACCCGCTCACTCCTACATGGCCTGAGTGACTTATAAACCTGAAGAACAACAGAAAATAGACCCATATATAATGGATCCATATATTTCAGAGGGAGAAAAGTAATGTGTGTGAGTATTGGGGGAGTTGGCAGAACCTTTTTCCAAAGGAAAGGCTTAAGGCATATTTCTAAGCATTCTGGGCTTCCTCATGGTTCAGCAGTAAAGAATCCGCCCACAATGCAGGAGATGCAGGTCGAGAAGATCCTCTAGAGCAGGGCATGCCCACCCACTCCAGTATTCTTGCCTGGAGAATCCCATGGACAGAGGAGCCTGTTGGGCTACACTCCATGGGGTTGCAAAGAGTTGGACATGACTGAAGCAACTAAGCAGCAGCAGCTGAACTTCTACTTTTTCTTATTCAAATTGATTCTGTGGCACTTGAGGAGAAATATACGCTTCTTAGCATTGGCTCCGCAGAGTGCAGAAAAAAAAGGAAATGCAGCATTTGTAGTATTGCATCTTTCCTGTGGAGCCAAGGCTAAGTTATTGATAGTTATCGTTTGGGAAAGGTCCTGGCATGACTGAACTGACTCTTCTTTTTCTCTGGGCCTCTTTTTAACATCCATTTATAAACACAGAAAAGGAGAAAGCATACCAAATTATTGTTAAGGCTGAAATGAAACTTAGGGTTATTTTTAATGTATCTGTTGGGGTGTACTTCTATAAAGAAAAGTAATACTGGGGGGAGGGTGGATTTGTAATATTTCAGGTAGCCTTAAACATCCACTCTTGGTTTTCACAAATTCCCCATCCCGTATCCATTTGTCCTCCGGTCATGAATTTTACTTTCTAATTTATCTTAGATCCTCTGTTCAGTGGCCTCTAGAACTGCTTGTTCATGTTTTCCTTGCCCACCAGAGAGGTGTTAATCATCTCTGTTGTCTCAGCATCTAGCCCAGGACCTGGCACTTCGTGGATGTCAGGATTAGCAGCGATGTTGGTAGGTAGGCAGGTCTGTACTGGAGTAGTCTAATGGGTGAGAGAGCCAAAGCAAGTCACTTAACTGAGTCTAGTGATGGCAGAGTTAGAATTTGAAGCCACATTTTCTAGTACTTATTCCAGTATTTAGTATTCCCTTCCTTAAGCTATAACCTGCCTCCACCACAAAAATGGAATGAGGGGTAGATTCACTTTGAGAGTGGAAAGAAAAGAATTACTTATGGGAAGACATTTTGGTCAGTAAAAACTGACTGGAATTTGGCTGTCAGCCTACATAAATCAGTGAAAAAGAGGACAACTATTCAGTTAAACCAAGAATCAGAGTCTTTCAAGATTATCAAATGACTTCATTTTATACAATAAAAAAATTCTTATAGAAAATATGTGTAAGTTAAATCATAGGTTAAAACCTTTTCCCTACACTCTCCACAATCCCCCCTCCTTCTCTTGACTAAAACAAATAATTTTAGAGCTGCCATAGGCTTGCATATTTACTCCTTGGTAAATGCACCCAGGAGCAGTAAACTGGTCTACAAATATCTGAATGCCAACTATATATGAGTTCTGTGAGCATAGTGCTTTTTATCTGTAGTAAGCCTATCAAGTATTGTACAGTTAGAGCAAAACTTCAGAGATTGTTTAGTCCAGCCTCCTCTTTTTAGGGAACTGAGATTCAGACATGTTGATCTAGTTAGTGAAGTAGAACTCCCATCTCCTTTTATCTCCTGTTAACTCATGATCCTAAAGAAAACATCTGTAAGGTGAATAATTACCCCCTGATGATTCTGAGGTGTCTTCTTGTTCTTGTTGGATTTTCCTATACAGTTTAACTGTTGCAAGGAGGCAGATACATAGAATGCTTGATGCTAGTAGTTGTCATAGCAGGATTCTAAGGCTGTGGTCAAGATACAAGGGGACCTCTCAGTGTTACTTGAGTGAGAGAGCAGTGACACCATTCATCTGCCAAGCAGCAAAATAACAGCTTTATAAGCTCTGTGGCTTCCAGGCTCATTAGAATCATCTCCCTGCCTCAGTGCCAAAGGGTTAGATATGGGTGTGTGGATATGCCTGCCACTTATTAATACAAAAGACAATTATTGAGTGAGTAATCAGTGCTAAAGGCAGTATGGCTGGAACCAGCAAAAGCAGTGTCATGCTTTCTTGGAAGACTGTGTAAATTCCTGAGTGTCCTAAAGCTCCTTCAGCGTTTAGGCAACTTTATGGTAATGTTGACATAAGACATCGTTCACATGCTTACTTGCACAGTTTACTTGCAAGTGGCTGAGGCTGTAAATCTTTTCTCCCATCCCTTGGCATGTTTGGTCTTCCCTTGCCAAAGCATGTATAATATAAGGCTAATAGGGGTTTCGTATTTGCAGGATTACCTTTCAGTTTTCATAGGCTCTTTTGTGCTCTGACCTTCAATGGGTAATCATGCAATATAAAATATGCACTGAAAGTCAGTTGTTGCTTTTGAAGACTGGTTAATGAGGGGAATACTCATCTCCTTTGAGTTGAGATTTCTCTGCACACATCTTTAGAGCTGGGTACTTAACTTGTCATAAATTGGCTGTATTCCACATCTACTTACACAAAGACTCGCTCACATATTTGAATTCTTTATTTTTTTGCAGCCATCTCTTCCTGTACTTTATACCCTGTCTAGCCAGGCTACACATGAAGCTGTTCATCTCCTTTGTAGGATGTTGGTCTTTGATCCAGTAAGTAGTGTTTGTTTTTATGTTATTTTAATGAATTAAAAATGTGTTCTAAGAAAAATATCCTGGCTTTGAATAGATAGGCAATGTAAATAATGACTTTTTAAAAGATAACTCATGTAATTGGGGCCTGAAGTTTATCATGCTCCCCCATCACAAAGAAGTTCGAGTAGTAACACATAATACTACGTGAAGAGAGATAAGGAAGGGCATCATCCTTATTTATCTCAATATTTGTAAAAGGAGTTTGACACCAGGCTAAATTAGGGGAAATTTTTTTAACATTATTTGAAAAAAAGTCTGCCCATTGTATTGCATAAGGAATTATTTACTCTGGGTTTTCAGTTCAGTCGCTCAGTTGTGTCCAGTTCTTTGCAACCCTGTGGACAGCATGCCAGGCTTCCCTGTCCTTCACCAACTCCCGGAGCTTGCTCAAACTCATGTCCTTCGAGTTGGTGATGCCATCCAGTCATCTTATCCTCTGTCATCCCCTTCTCCTCCTGCCTTCAGTCTTTCCCAGCATCAGGGTCTTTTCCAATGAGTCAGTTCTTTGCATCAGGAGGCCAACATATTGAAGCTTCAGCTTCAGCATCAGTCCTTCCAGTGAATATTCAGGGCCAATTTTCTTTAGGATGGACTGGTTGGATCTCCTTGCAGTCCCAGGGACTCTCAAGAGTCTTCTCCAACACCACAGTTCAAAAGCATCAATTCTTTGGCACTCAGCTTTCTTTATGGTCCAGCTCTCACTTCCATACATGACTACTGGAAAAACCATAGCTTTGACTAGACAGACCTTTGTTGGTAAAGTAGTATCTCTGCATTTGAATATGCTGTCTAGGTTTATCATAACATTTCAAATGGTGGCTTTTCTAAATGCCATTTCTAGACTTGACTCCTCTGGGGCAAAGTTCAGTTATTCATTTATTCATTCATCTGAAGAATATTTATCACATCTGTGCCAGTAACTATTGTCAAAGAAGAATTTTTTTAATGAAAGCATTTAGAAAATTTTACTTACCAAGAGTACATGGAAGTCACCAAATACAAAAGACAACAGATATTTAAAGGGAAAAAATACCCACAAAATTACCAGTTAGGTTTACACTGGTTTGTTCACAGTGAGAAACAGCAACTTTGTCACCTGATTATTAAATCTGCAAAGGTTAGAACAAAGATTAGGGATAAAAATGATTTGTTAGGGAGTCCAGGTCTGTAGGAAACAGGGTTTTTTTTATTTGAGGGACCAGAATGCTAGCAAGGTCATGCTCAAAATCCTCCAAGCCAGGCTTCAATAGTATGTGAACCGAGAACTTCCAGATGTTCAAGCTGGATTTAGAAAAGGCAGAGGAACCAGAGCTCAAATTGCCAGCTTCTGTTGGATCATAGAAGAAGCATGAGAATTCCAAAAAAACATCTACTTTGCTTCACTGACTACACTAAAGCCTTTGACTGTGTGGATCACAACAAACTGGAAAATTCTTCAAGTGATGAGAATAGCAGACCACCTGACCTGCCTTCTGAGAAACCTGTATGCAGGCCAAGAAGCATCAGTTAGAACTGGACATGGGACAGCAGACTGGTTCCAGATTGGGAAAGGAGGACATAAAGGCTGTATATTGTCACCCTGCTTATTTAATTTACATGCAGAGTACGTCATGCAAAATGCTGGACTGGATGAAGCACAAGCTGGAATCAAGATTGCTGGGAGAAATATCAACAGCCTCAGATATGCAGATGACATGACCCTTACAGCAGAAAGTGAAGAGAAACTAAAAGAGCCTCTTGATGAGGGTGAAAGAGGAGGAGAGTGAAAAAGCTGCCTCAAAACTCAACATTCAAAAAACAAAGATCATGGCATCTGGTCCCATCACTTCATGGCAAATACATGGGGAAACAATGGAAACAGTAAAAGACTTTTATTTTCTTGGGCTCCAAAATCACTGCAGATGGTGACTGGAGCCATGAAATTGAAAGATCCTTACTCCTTGGAAGGAAAGCTAAGACAGACGTGGACAGTGTACTAAAAGGCAGAGACATCATTTTACCAACAAAGGTCTGTCTTAGTCAAAGCTATGTGTTTTCCAGTAGTCATGAATGGATTTAAGAGTTGGTCCATAAAGAAGGCTGAGCACCAGAGAACTGATACCTTTGATCCATGGCGTTGGAGAAGACTCTTGAGAGTCCCTTGGACTGCAAGGAAATCCAACCAGTCCATCCTAAAGGAAATCAATCCTGAATAATTATTGAAGGACTGATGCTGAAACTCCCAATACTTGGGCCACCTGATGTGAAGAACTGACTCATTGGAAAAGACCCTGATGCTGGGGAAGATTGAAGGCAGGAGGAGATGGGGACAACAGAGGATGAGATGGTTGGATAGCATCCCCAATTCAATAGGCATGAATTTGAGCAAATTCTGGGAGATGGTGAAGGACAGGGAAGCCTGGCGTGCTGCAGTCCATGTGGTCGCAGAGAGTCAGGCACAACTAAGTGGCTGAACAAGAAGCAATCAGAGTGATCAAGTTATTTCTATCACATCTCCTGGTACAAAGTGGATGTTTTGTCTGGTGTTTTCCTTTTGTTTGTTTACTTTGGTATATGAGGTTCTTAGTGATCAGGGAGCAAGACAAAGTGGCAGTTCTTTTGCACAGTCCCTCCTTGCGGTCAAGTTCCTGCCATTAAGGACAGTTTCAGCCACATAACTTGCTGAATGAGCTGGTGATTTAGTGTCATTAGTTTGATATTTTATTTGGCAAGTTTATCTGTATAGCTTTCACAGGAGATTTTGATCAATACATAAAGCCTTTTTGTATGGTTAACAAAACAAGAGGCACATGAATTTCAGCTTTCAAAGGTAATTTCTGTCTGCCCATAGAGGATTTTCTAAAGGCCCTGAGGTTAAATTTATTTGTCAAGCATACGTTACTCTCTTTATTAGTTCTACTTAGATTAGGAATGAGGAACCATGTAATTCACCTGTCCCAGGTTTTACCTGCAGTTCTTGTAGCTGTAAGGTATCCTCTTTCTCTGAGTTCCCACGTTTATTAATGACCATGACCTGCTGAGAACTCATAGTCTTTACAGCTCTAGGGCCCTTTCCCTAAGCCACAGAGTGGATGCCACGCTCATCTCCCCAGAGGCCTTTCGGATATCAGTTCTGCATGTGAAATGTAGTCCTTATTCTTCAACAGTGGGATTGTCACACTTAATTAAATGAAACTTCTGGTGTGGTCATAGTTACAAATTAGATTTATGTACAAAAAGGAGGTTTGATTTATCTAGTAAGGAGGATAGGGTCTTACTGAATTTAGTTTATGAATGATTTATTAGGGATTCTTTTCTTTCTAGTTACAAGAGCTCTGTATCCAGCTTAAAGAATGTTTCATTCTGATTTTGTCCTGTTAAATTTGAGAGTTAATGATACATTAGAAAGAAATGAGATTTTTTTTTAAGCCATTAAAATAGAACATTAGCCATAATTAAATAAGTTTATTTAATCCATTTAGTCTGAAGTAGTTAATTCTTATTTTGTTGATCTTGGGTTAAGCAGTCTATTACCTCGCGTCTGCTCCTTGTGGCTGTCTGTAGTGATGATAAGCAGCTGTAACCATGAGTTTGAATCCCAGAGACCACAGTCAGGAGTACCTGATCACATTTCTTTACAGAGATCTTTGTGATGGTTCATATGGAAGACTCTAACTCCTAATCTAGGCAAATATAAGGAAAAAGCAGAAACAACCAGGGGATGATGAGATGAAAAGGGGCTGGTTCTTTTATTATAATAATACCAACAATACTGAAAAGGATGGAGTACAATAAATAACTTTAAAAGATGTGATTAACTATCACCTCAAAATAGTGAAGACATTAAACAAATCTCCAGAGACCTTAATTTATCTAAAGACAACAAACCGTTATAAGCAATATTTTAAAAGTACAACAATAATTATTAGGAATTTAGACAAGTATTCACTTTTTTCTCTTGATGAACAAAAGCATATCTCTTATCTTAATACACACATCTTTCTTTCATCACACATTTCTTTTACGCTTTTTAAATACATATGTACTTTAATGCAAAGGTATTTGCCATCTTTTTTTTTAACTGTTTGTTGATGGCTGCTAAATAATATATTAATTAAGAGCCTGTGTTTATTAAAATTATGTTGCCCATATATCCAAGACTACATATTAATTCAATATTAGTAAGGTCTTAATGTTAACTAAGAATTAGGAGTTTACATTTTAAGTTGACTCATTAAGTCTTTAGAATTTTTAGCATACAAAAAACTAATTTCTTTTTAGAAACACATTACCTATTATAATTTATCTAATTTAGTTGAACACATAATTTTTCCAGTAGGAAAAAAATTCAAAATGATTAGGCTTTTTATGAAGGAAAAAAACCTAAAATTTATATAAACCAGAATATAGTATTAGCATTATTTGTACATGACTGTAAAATCAGAAAGAAAACAGGTGGGTGTTTTTAAATTTTTATTAACTATTAACTCATACTGATTTGTCCAAAGAGTCATCTTGTATACAATTATTAAAACTTTTTAAGTTGTTTATGAGAAGTATTTTGCTTACTCTGTGGTCTAGGAATTAAGTAATAGTATTATTTTAACTCACAAAGCTTTTTTAATCTTTGAGTTACAACTTGAGCAAGAAAAAATTTATGAAGAGCCAAAATACTTCATTCATAGGGAAGAATAATGTTTTTATATCTTTCCATTTCTTTTTATAGTCTTAAACATGTTGTTATTGTTTCTAAACGCCAGTTGCAATAGGAGTTTGCTTCATTTGATTTTAAGAGATCTCATAATATGATGTATTAACTCCTCTCAGAAGTATACAAAGTATATCCATTTATATTTGTAAAATGGAAAATTTTATCACTCTTATTCAAAATTTAGAAGAGCCAATTTTGATAAAGCAACAGAATCTCATAAAAACAAGTATCCATACCTATTACAGATGTTGATCAAGAAACAAGATGTAATTATGACAGAGGACATAATTATGTAACACCAGATACTTCAAAAAGAACATCACTATTAAATCTGAGATGTTTTGTGATTTTTTTTTTTCACTTCAAAGAGACTTTAATTTGTTCAGAGAAATGAAAATTGATCACTGCGTGCTAGGGATTTGATTTACTTTTTGTTCAAAGGCTTTTCTTTTGTAAAGCCTCTGAGACACTTCAGAGGACCCAGGCCTAGTACACACAGAACATACAACATACAGAACGCCATCCATAGTTAGGAAAACACCAGAATCTCTCCAGGCATGCATCTGAAATGTTAGGAAATACCAGAATCCCCAGACAGACAAGACTAACAGTGAAACCAGATTCCATCTGCTGGTTCACAGCTGACAGGGACCCAGTTTCTGACATCTACCACCTGACAGAAATGACTTACTGGTTGTATGATAAAACCCAGATTCAGTCACTGCTGCTACCAGTTTGGACATGATCAGCCATGCTCACTCAGAAACAGAAATAGACTTGGCCAGTAACCAGTGAGCAAAAGCCAAAGAGCTCTCGACCCTGCACGTGAGCCTGGCTGGAGATGCTGTGGCCTCAGAAGGGTCCAGAACCAGGCAAGGTGCACTGTCCTGTATTTTTTGGTTCTGACAGTAGACCTTGATCCCAGTAGAGCCTCTGGGAATAGTTGGACTCATTTAGGAAAAAGAAAAGGTTTAGTTGCTAAGCATGTTAGTGTGTCAGACTTCAGAAACGCTGTCACCAAATAAAGCACAAGAAGCAGCAAAAGGAACAAAACTGGGTTGTAAAGTTCACGTTCAACTCTTCTTGGTAGGTCAACAGCCGATTTCTCTTGTTGTTGTATCCCAAAAGGTCATGACATGGCTTTTTAATATTAGCATAGCAAAAAATCAGAGATAATGTGTTTTTCTAGGCAATCCAGGTTTAGGGAAATACTTAACATTCCATCATTTGAGGGACCAGAATCAGTTGGAGGATCCAGTTATTTGGGGTTTGAATGCAAATGGTTTTCTCTTTTTTAGTCGTGTTATGTGAAGTGCTGGCAGACTGGAAGCAGGGCAAAGGGTCAGTTTGTGTTCTCCTCTCTACTACTGAGTCATCCTTAAATCCTTTAAAATCCACTTTGTCTCAGTAGTACTGACATATCCACTGAGCTACAAGAAGGGACAGCTTTATTCTTTTTTCATGGAGAAGCAAGTTTAAAAGTTTATGGTGTATGTAACTGGAAACTAGTACACTCAGTATTCTGATCTGAAGTGCCAGAAAACCCCAGGCTGCTGATACTCACACTGGGATGGATATCAAAACATGGCATGCAGGCTATTAGCTGCTGCCTAACCCCAGCAGCTTTCAGTCAGGCTTTTGCTCAAGTTGATTTGGTGTCCAGGAGGATAAAAGTTTCAAGCAGCTTTGTAAAATTGCCACCATGTTCACATCTAAGTGCTGAAACATATTTAGAAAATACAACTGTTACTTAAAATGTAAATGTATCCCTTCCAAAGCATTGCATATTTAAATGTCATGATATTTATCATTTTTGACCCCGCACACATCCATTTCAAGGTAGGAAACTTTTCAGGATTTTAGCAGAAAGTCATTTCTAAGTGCTTCCTGGCAGCGTGTGGTGGTTTATACCAGTAGCTTCTTGTCTTATGTCAAAAACTGCCTTTACTGCTATATTACCTGCCTCTAAATTCAATTATCCTCTTACCCTCAACCATCTGCAGTCACTCCTCTATGCAGGATGTACCGCACGTAAATTAAGTGTAAAGTTGTATAAAGCAGCCACTGTGGCTCATGAAAGATCCTGTATGGACAGTTCTGTTTATCTGTAGTGTTGATGTGCTGGTCTCTCAATTTGATTTCAGTCCAAAAGAATATCCGCTAAGGATGCCTTAGCCCACCCCTACCTAGATGAAGGGCGACTACGATATCACACGTGTATGTGTAAATGTTGCTTTTCCACCTCTACTGGAAGAGTTTATACCAGTGACTTTGAGCCCGTCACCAACCCCAAATTTGATGACACTTTTGAGAAGAACCTCAGTTCTGTTCGACAGGTTAAAGGTGAGTGTGTTTTTTGGCTTTCTGCCAGGTGGGATGACTCTAACATTTTCTGTTATGTGACTGTGGAAAGCTGAGGTCTGGATGGTGATCAAAGCTCCTTTATATGTTTATTTTTAAAAACTTGCATATAGCCGTTTGTCCAGAGTATATAAGCCAAGAAAGCTATGTGTGTTATAAAAACATTGATTTTATATCCAAGGGAAGGTCTGGCAGAGGAATGAACATTTTGTTCTTGTTTTTAGAGCTGACTTACTGTGACTCAATATATTTAATATGTATTCACTCAGTGTGATTGCATGGAATGAAACATATTGCACTTTTTTATATAACATGCAAAGCTTTAAAAAGAATAAACAGCCACTGAGGGAATCATTCCTTAGATGATGACAAGAAGAGGATTTCTGATAGTTAGTCATAAAATATCCTGACACAATCTCCTCTTGGGTTGGGGGTTAATGACATCCAAAATTTTGAGTGATTTTAAGTGTCTGCTCTAGGACATCTTAGAAAAGGATTGTCCCCAAAGTGACCAGCCTGAAACTATGTACCTAAATACCAACTCAGGTTTTTTAAGTGATTTTCAAAAAGGCAATAATTACCAGCAGTTTAGAAGAGCTCATGTATAATGCCAACCCGGTAGAGGCACTCTCAAATTTATACACTATTTTACACCTCCCACGGGTGGGATTTCCAGCCCCTGTAATGCCACTTTGGGAGGGTTGGCCTGCATTTAGCAGCACCTGTCGTCTTGGTTTCAGGAAAGTTCCATTGAATTCTGCCTGAGATGACGTGTGTGCTTGGTTTAACTAAAGCACTAGGAAATGCCGTTCAGATGCTGACTAGAGTTAAGCCAAGAATCCACTGCTCCCAGGCCTGCAAATTGGCATGGGTTGTATGATGTTTGTTTTCTCCACAGAAATCATTCACCAGTTCATTTTGGAACAGCAGAAAGGAAACCGAGTGCCTCTCTGCATCAACCCTCAGTCCGCTGCTTTTAAGAGCTTTATTAGGTAACTGTGTAACTCGAACTTCCTTGTTAGAATTGAAAGGATGCCACTGTGAGTTTATTATTCAGCGTATTTGTTTTATTTAGATTAGATAACATGAATAAAAGGTCCAACAGAAAGTTTCTGAGTTTTGGCTTTACTCAAAAGCACATGTAAAACGTGAACATGCGTTTCCAGTCTCACTTCAGTTCAATGTGGTTGCCTTGGCAGTTTTTCCCAGATGACAATTATGCTGCCTGATCAAGTGCGTGGGGATCGTCCTTCTGCAGCAGCCACTGTCCTGGAGTTGGACGTGGTCACCTCAGTTCCCACTACCAGCCCCACCACCTTAATGATAACTGCAAGCAAGAAAATCATATTTTATAGGTGGACTGCTGATATATCCTCTTTAGGAAAGAAGCCAACAGTCTGATTGACTCAAGAGCTATAAGCCTCCTCTAGAACCTAGCAAGCCTCATGCTCTGTTTGTCCTTTCCTTCTTCATTTCTTTTCCCTGACTCCTTGTATCAATCATGGTCCAACAGGAGAAAGAAGCCCACCTAGTAATACGAACAGGGAAAATTTAATAACAAGCATTAACTAGGAAAAGATGGCAAACCACTCCAAGGCCTGGAAGAGGATGCTGAGGAGTCCAAAGTAGCAAATGCAGAAAAGCAAGCACTCCCTCTGGACCAAGGGAGAGTGAACAGAGAGAAACCGAGAACTCGGAGGAAGCCCCTCCACCCCAGGCTAATAAGATTTGTACCTCTTTGGAGAGTAGCTAGCTGCCACAGAAACACAGCATGGAGGGTGGTGAAGAAGCTTTTCAAAAGGGGTGGGCTGAGTTGGTGCATCCCAGAGCCTGCTGGGAGCAGAGAAAGTTTGGGTAGACCGAAGGCCCCCCCTGCCCCCCAGAAAAAAGGCACACCAGAACCTGGAAGGAAAGCAGCTTCCTAACGCCGTGGCCTTGCAGCGCCCCTTGAGCGCCCTCTGTTGACAAAGGCTCACATCAGGCCGGGCGGCAAAGGAAAAAGGTGCACAGGTCTGGCTGGAGTATCACAGAGCAGAGTGTAGGGGGTCTTTGACCTGAGAGGCCATGCTCTTCCTGCCCTTCTCCCACTCCTTTTTCCCCTCCTCCTCGCTTCTCTTTCCCTTCCCCTCACACTACCTCCTTTTAAGTGGCCTGGATATAGTGTTGAAGGGGATTGAATTTACTGAACCAAGGTCAAGAATTCTTTAGTCATCTTTCATTCCTTCCATGTATGTTTCCATAGAAAGAAGGAATGAAGTTGCATTTTTACTTCTCTATGGTTTTAAATTTGTTTTAAATTTTTCCCTAAGAGTCAGTGACCCAGTCAGTCAGGTGTTTTAATGCCTTTCAGGTGCAAGTTATTCATTATCCTGGGCCCCAAGGAAGCAGGGTGACACCAGCTGCCTCGAGGCTGTAATCTTAGTTGGCAACATTAGACAGACCTGTGAAATAACCGACAAAACAGATCTGTGGATAACAAGTGCTAAATGATTATCAATTAAAATTTGATAAAAGAATGCTTATGAGGCTCATTCAAAATAGGTCCCCACTTAAAATCACCTTATTTTGAGAAGCTACTTTTAAATGGATAATTCTGTATCCTTTAATATTATTTTCCCAGTTGATTATAGGTATTATTATTTATAATAGCTTCCATTCGTATTATGAAGTAGGCACCGTGGAAAGCACTGTACACAGACTCATTTATTCACCCCCATATCCTCTGGAGGTGGATAGATAGATGCACCGTTAGAGAAGTGAAACAGGTAAAACTCCAGGAATGGACTTGACCCTTTGTTTGTCTGTTTTTAGAGGAAGAGGGGGAAACAGGCAGCGATGAACTGCCCTTTTGTGGTGCTCACAGCCGGCTCACCATGTCTCTGTTCTCTTCCAGTTCCACTGTTGCTCAGCCGTCTGAGATGCCCCCATCTCCTCTGGTGTGGGAGTGACGGTGGAAGATAATGTACTACTGAAGATGTTATGTAGCTCTCCACTGGAGTCTGGGATTTGCAATTCTGGAGGTTAATCATGCTTGTACTGTAATTTTACTAATGAAGTTTTAAATTAACAACCACTACTTGTATGATAGGAATAATATTTAGAAATGTTACTAGACTTTTAATCTTGTAAAGTGGTTGTGCTTTTAGAAAAAATATTTTACCCAGAGTTGCACATGTTTTATGAATTTAGTGCAGCTGTTATGGCTCACCTCAGAACAAAAGAGAATTGAACCAAATTTGGGAGTTTGGGGTTTTTGTGTTGTTTTTTTTTTTTAAAATATGAAGTGAGATTGTTCACACACACACGCAAAGGACAGTCATACATTTTGATATTTGAGCCATTCCTGAAAATTTGGGGTTTTCTAAAACAAAAGAATCTAGAAACCTTGCCTGCGACCAATCATGGAGCCACGTGAGCTGATCGTGGCTGCACCTGGGGGGTGGGGGAGGGGGGCATGCCACCTAATGATCAAGCCCTATAATTAGCTTCTCATTAGAGCCGTGACGGTGATGTGTGCTGTCTAAAATCCAATGTTGTGGGTAGAGAGAATGAGTTTGTGACTAGGAGAGACTAAACTTTTGTTTTCCTTACCCAATATAAATATATATATATATATTTAATCTATTTTTATTAGAAGTTTTTCTGCTCTTTCTTACATAAAAGAATCCCCAAGCATGCATCTTTCATGTGTGTAAATAATTCATTTCTGGGCTAATTTCAAAAGAATCCCAACATTGCTGTATAGAGAGAGAACTAGCTTGCACATTTTAGGTCTGTGAAATTTTGTGAGACTTTTCCTGCACTGGACAGTAAAAAAAAATAAAGATAAAAACAAATTTAAAAAAAAATTTTAAGCCACAAAAAAAGGCACATAGGGAATTATGTCAAATGTGTTTGTGTCCTTAGGCAAAGCTGTGGGAGTCTTGAAATGTCACAGTAGTAAATAACTTATTACTTTTTGACAAACTCTTTTTTCTGTTGGAACACTGAATTCTTCTGTGCATATGTATATATGAATACAAATTGAAGGCCTCTACCTCCTGGAGTTATACAACTTGGCTTGTTTACCTCCACATGCTGATGATGACTATTTTTTTTTTTAAGTTCAATGTGGAGACTTGAAACTTGAATGTCCCTTCCAACTTTTATATTAAAAATAAAAAGACAAGAAAATTGAAGATCGTTTTTCACCTGTACAAGGAATACTAATGGATCGTCTTAAAATTGGTCTAGGAAAAACCTTGGTGTGTGTTATGGACAATTAACTGTTAAAGTTATTGTAAGTTATCTGTATTTAGCAGAGTATTTTCATCTTGAGTGATCTGAGCTGAATTTGAAGACTATTAATAAGTTATGTTTGGAAGTTTTAACTTCAATGAAGTAATTATTTGCTGTGAAAGAAACAAACATTGAATTACTAAACAAAGATGGTGCAATATCTTTGTTTTCTTTTTACGAGGCTCCTGAGAATCAACCCAACTGAAGCATTTCAATTCACTTGAATGAGAAACGTGTTTAGTATCAAAAGAGCCCAAGAAGACACTGGTGTGAAAGGTACAATCTCAGAGGTTGGTCAATTACCGTGGCACACTTACTGGTCACTTTGTACAATGTAGATTTGAAGTACAGTGGTGAAAACATTAAATGTGACATTTGAAAAAGATGTGTCAGCCGTTTTATTTCCTTTATTTTCTCTTCAGTATAACTTGCAGCCTGCATTTGCAAAGTTTTGAGATATTACCTATTTATATTTCCATTTCAATTTTTGAGGAAATTAGTTGTGGAGTTTTTTTTTTTAACCTTCTCAGAGACTTTAGATTGCCAAAAACATAACTGAAAACTTAACTGATTTCAGAGATACTATTTATATGTAATTTGAACCTTAGAGTCAATCTAACCCAGTGGTTTTCGAACTTTTCTTAATCCTATTTTCTTGTGAAATCAAACTCCAATATAGTAGAGTCCATTATATTAAACAAACAAAAGTGGACTGCTCCAAAGCAGCAGAATGCTCAGGGGGCTTAACCTCTCCCTCCACTTCCTTTCTGCCTCCTGTCCCTGGCATCCCAGCAGTACTTCTGGCTAAAGAAGAAGTCCCAGCTGGGTGGTGATGTGATCAAGACTGAATGCCAGACTGCCTGTCTGGTACCAGCCTATGGTGTTAGACTGCCTAACTTCAGAATACTTTCCCTGAGGCTGGATAAGGCAAGAATACGCTTGGGGTTGTAGATACCATGTGTACTTCTTCATAGGTAAGTATTAGAGAAAACTTGTTTGAGCTATTCCCACTAAAACCTGTTCATCTAACCAGGGGGGTTGTGCCTTATTCTTTAATTTAAAATTGTCGGTAATTGCAAAAATGTGCAGTGTGTACAGCCAGTAGTCAGTATGGACAGAAAGTCAGGGTTGGAAGCAGCTGCAGTTTGTTTGCAATTTAAGTTATAAGAACTTGGAATATGAAGATAATCTCTTGAGCTAGCTCATAAGATTTGGATTTTTTTTTCTGTATGCTAAGTAATTTTAAATATTACTTATATTAAAATATATTAAAGAATAGGATGCATAACTTGCATGGGTTTTAAATTAAGACAGCTTGCAGTGGGGGCTGTTGTCTAGACACCACAGCAGTAAATGGACACGTTTAGTGTCTTCCCTGCAATGACTCTTCCACCTCTCCTTCCTCAGATCTTTCCTTGGCTTCTGAAACACAACTCTTTTTTCCTCTTAGGGGCCACAACTCTCCCTTACAGGCTCCTTCCTTTATCCTAACGTGTTGTGTTCTCTGGGCTAGGGATCAGTCCTGGGTTTTCATCCTAAAGTCAAAGGTTCTTGACTTGGTCACTTGGTAGAATCACCTGAAGAACTTTCAGAAATTTCACGGCTGCACTCCAGAATCTGGAGGCGAGGTCAGGCATCAATTTGTTGTAGTTTGGTTCTGTCTAAGTCCTTCCAGTGTGCAGCCAAGATCCATTGCTGGACACACTCTGCTTGTGACCTCATCTACCCTCCTGCCTTCGTTCACTGTAAGAGAATGACCCCAAATCTTATCTCTATACCCAGATTCTTTTAGGTAGCTACTAGAAATTTCTACTTGGGTATCTTATAGGTCCTCACCCATGTCAAAAATGAAATTAAGGGACTTCCCTGTAAGTCCAATGGCTAAGATCCCAATGCAGGGGGGCTTGGGTTCAGTCCCTGGTCAGGGAACTATATCCCACATGCCACAACTAAGATGCAGCGCAGCCAAATAAGTTTGTTTTTTTTTTAATGAAATTAACATTTCTTCCCCCATCATTCTTATTGCCCCATTAGCTCTTTTTCCCACTTCCTTGACTAGCAAAATAGTTGAGGCTTAACAAGCTAGGGCCATCCTGAGCATTTCATGAGGAATTGTGGAAGGGAAACTTGCTTGGAGGCAAGGGGGGTGCGGAATCGTGCCGAGTCAGCCTATTCACATTCAGGAGGACCACTGCCAGGGGAGGGCCCCTGACAGCGCAGCAGCAGGCCTTTCTTTTTTGGCAGGTGAGATGGAAGTGAATGACCAGTTACCGTCCTCTGTCTGCTCCCTACCCCTCAACCCTGGGCTTCACCATCCATCCACTTACTTAAGCCTAAAATCAGAGTCCTCCTCACTCCCCTCTCAGCTCCAGAATTCATGCACATTTTGCATTCCATTCTTTGATATAGTTTCATCTCAATGTTTTAAATGACACGCCATTAAGGAAAAAAATAGTAAAAAATTTCCAGTGAATAAGCTAAATGCTGTTCAGTCTTGTTTTCCATTTTGGGGCCAGGGCTGAATTGAAGAGACTGATCCTACTCACTGATTTAACATCCAGTTTTTGCCTCTCAGGTTTAAAATGTTTTGAGAATCAAACACCTAAGTGATAACATTTTCTTGTGACCTTTGCCAGTGAGTGAACAATGCCCAGATACTTGGAAAGAAGTGGTAAATTACGTTTTCAGGTTGCTGTTGGTAGAATGTTTAACACAGAGATCTTCTTGCTAAGAGTTCAGTGTTTAGATTCAAACAGTGGTCAGCCTCCTGCTGTCTCAGGGAAATACTCAAAGATCTCTAAGTAATAAAAATGGGTTTATTTTTACTTATGTTTTGATAATACTCATTTTCACAGCTCTTCATCGCCACAGCCAACTATTTTATCCATTTCTTAATTATAGCAATTATACTTTTTTTTTAATGAGCAGCTTTACCTTAGAGTTTCTGAGAATGCTTATCCTTGAGAAGAAAAATCTTATTAAAGACAATATTGTGATTTCTTTTTAAAAACTATATTGTGGGGGCTTCCCTGGTGACTCCGTGGTAAAGAATCTGCCTGCTACTGCAAGAGACACAGGTTTTGGATCCCTGGTCCGGGAGGATCCCACATGGCCCAGAGCAGCTAAGCCCATGTGTCACGACTGCTGAAGCCTGTGCACCTAGAACCCGTGCTCCACAACAGGAGAAGCAACAGCAACGAGAAGCCCGCCCACCGCAACTAGAGGAGCCTCTGCTTGCCTCCTGTCCTGCGCCTGCCCTGTCCTGTCCACTGGACTGCTGTAGAAGGTTGTTCCACATGAACACAGAGCTAAAGCTTTTAATTTGAGCCACTTCCTTATTATGAAAGCAAACAATGAGTAACTTGAATTTATTACCTCTTATCTATATTTTTATCCTTTGTCATGACTTTTCCATGAAGAAAAATAACTCAAGGTAGAACCAACTAACCAATTTCCCCCAGATAAGCCATTGCTCTTATGTGTAGTAGTAGTAGTACAGGATTTCTAAATCATTTTTCACTTTACTACACGTGTTTTAAAAGCAAAATATTCAAAACACATTTTAAAAAACTAACCGTTTTTTTCCATCCGGGAGTTGATGGTGGATAGGGAGGCCTGGCGTGCTGCAATTCATGGGGTCGCCAAGAGTTGGACACACGACATCCTACAGATTGCAAATAAAGACCAGTAGAATGACCAGATCATTAACACCCATGCTTTTCCATCTAACTATCAAGAATCAGGTTAAGCTGAGTTTTGCAACTGGTCCTGTTCGGACCTTTTTAAGTGCAGCAAAAATATTTGAATTTTTATTTCAAGTAATGTAGATGATATTTACACACAACTATACAGAAAACGTGGAGGTTCCTTAAGAAACTATAAATAGTTACCATATGATTCAGCAATCCCAATCCTGGGCATACATCCAGAAAAGACAAAAGCTCTAATTCACACAGATACAAGCACCCCAGTGTTCACAGCAGCTCTGTTTACAACAGCCAAGACATGGAAGCAACCTAAGTGGCCATCAGCAGATGAATGGATAAAGAAGATGTGCATATGCCCAATGGGATATTACTCAGTCAGAAGTGAAATACCATTCGCAGCAACATGGATGGACCTACAGATTAGCATACAGTGAAGTCAGAAACAAATATGGTATCACTTATATGTAGAATCTGACAAAAAGTACAAATGTACAAAACATTCACCAACACGGTAAGGAGAATGGGGGGAGGGATAAATTGGGAGTGTGGTATGAATAGATGTACATTACCATATAACAAAATAAAAGATTTACTACACAGGGAACTATATTCAATATGTTCTAATAAACCATATATATGGATACATGTATATAACTGAGTCATTTTGCTGTACACCTGAAACTAACACTATTATAAATCAGCTATACATCACCAACAATAAAAAATGACATAAACACCCAGGATTTCTTGATGATATAACAAACATTAAATAAATAGCTGAGCTTACAGAAAAAGAGGATTCTTTAAAGACCTAAAAGATCACGAGCCAGTACTTCCCTAAGGCCTTTTGCCAACTGGTAAAAATAACAGCTAACACTAATAGTTAGTGTTTATTGACTAATTACTATATGTCAGACCAGGCAATGGCACCCCACTCCAGTCCTCTTGCCTGGAAAATCCCATGGATGGGGGAGCCTGGTGGGCTGCAGTCCATGGGGTTGCTAAGAGTCGGACACGACTGAGCGACTTCACTTTCACTTTCCACTTTCATGCACTGGAGAAGGAAATGGCATCCCACTCCAGTGTTCTTGCCTGGAGAATCCCAGGGACTGTGGAACCTGGTGGGCTGCCCTCTACAGGGTCGCACAGAGTCGGACACGACTGAAGCGACTTAGCAGCAGCAGCAGCATTCTTTATATCAGGAGAAGGCAATGGCAACCCACTCCAGTACTCTTGCCTGGCAAATCCCATGGACAGAGGAGCCTGGTGGGCTGCCGTCTATAGGGTGGCACAGAGTCAGATACGACTGAAGCGACTTAGCAGCAGCAGCAGACCCTGCTCCAAGTACTTTACAACAACCCTGTAACATGGGTACTATTAGCTCTATCTTTCAGAGAAAGACTGAGACACAAAGAAGTCAAAATCTTGGCTAATAGCTACAAGGAAGACAAGATATGTGGCCTTGAGCAAGATACGGAATTGAAACAGGCTCCCACAAGTAGCTGAGACGTTAACAGGGCTATGCCTTCAGTAAGAGCTCTGTCGGGGGAAAAAATCCTACCTGCCACAGTGAAATGTGTCTGTTACAGCCTCAGCTTCTGGTGGGGAAAAAGTCCTCCACATAAATTTAAACCACAAATGTGCCCTTACATGTCATCAGATTTATGCTGCCATCAAGGCTTAGGAAACTCAAATCAAGATATTAACCTAAAATGCCCTCAGTTGGTAGTGCCCTGGGGTGTCTGGCAAAAGCAAACACAGATGCTCTTTTGAGGGAAATGCATCCTTAACTAGGGCTCCAGAGATTCTCATAGACAGAGCCCACCCAAACAGGAACTCACAACCCAAATTACAAAGCACAGAGAAATAAGCCACTATACGTAAGAGCGTCCCCGGTGGCTCAGCTGGTGAAGAATCCACCTCCAATGTGGGTTCAATCCCTGGGTTGGGAAGATTCCCTGAAGGAAGGCATGGCAACCCACTCGAATATTCTTGCCTGGAGAACCCCTGTGGACAGAGAAGTCTGGCGGGCTACATCCATGGGGTGGCAAAGAGTCAGACACAACTGAGCTACTAAGCACAGCATGACTAAACATTCATAAGAGACAATTACAGCCCAAGCACTTCAGATACTGGAAGTACTGGATGCAGAATACAAACTGATTATGCCTGAAGAATATCTAGAGGGTTTCCCTGATGACTCAGTGGTAAGGAATCCGCATGCCAATGCAGGGACACGGGTTTGATCTCTGATCTGGGAAGACCCTACATGCCACGGAGCGACTAAGCCTGTACACCACGACTACTGGGCCTGCACGCTAGAGCCGGGGAGCCGCAGCTGCTGAAGGCCACGCCCTAGAGCCTGCGCTCTGCAGCGAGAGAAGCCAGTTAGAAGCCCACGCCCTGAAACGGGAGGAGCCTCCACCTGCCACAACGAGAGAAGCCCACCCAGCAATGAAGACCCAGTACAGCCAAAATTAAATTTAAAACAAAGTCCTAATGAGGTGAGTGAGCCTAGAGCCTATTGTACAGAGTGCCGTAAGTCAGAAAGAGAAAAATATATATTAACGCATATAGGCAGAATCTAGAAAGATGGTACTGATGAACCTGTTGGCAGGACAGCAATGGAGAAGAGACTTGTGGACACAGTGGGGGAAGGACGGATTGAGAGAACAGTGTGGAAACATACACATCACGGTATGTAAAATAAACAGCCAGTGGGAATTTGCTACCTGACACAGGGGGCTCAAATCAGGTACTCTGTGACAACCTAGAGGGGTGGGATGGGGTGGGGGGTCGGAGGGAGGTTCAAGAGGGAGGGGACATATGTATACCTATGGCTGATTCACGTTGATGTACCTACGGCAGAAGCAAACACAATATTGTAAAGCAGTTATCCTCCAATTAAAAATAGATAAAATTTCTTTTAATGAAGGTATCCAAAAGCCAATCAAGGACTAAAATCACTGAAATATCACCAGGCAAATCTGAAAGGAAATCAACTCACACAGATGAAAAATAAAGTCATTGAAAGTAAAAATAGACAGCAGATTGAACACAATCAAAGGAAAACTAAAACTTGTGAAAAATTTACCCAGTATACACTGCCTCATATACAGCAGAAATAACGAAAATACACAGAAAGTAATAAAAGATATTGACACGAGGGGTAGAGTGAAAAAGGTCTATATAAAATTGGAGTTCCAAAGATAAAAGGATGCACGAGGGGCAATATTAAATAATAGCTGAAATTGTCTCACATTCGATCATAGTTAGGAATCACTGAATTTAGGGAGCACAACAAATCATAAGCAGGACACAGTTCATGGCAGCTCTATTGACAACAGCCAAGATGTAGAAGCCACTGAAGCAAACCAGGCAAAGCAAGACTGGCCAAGGGAAACATGAAAGACGTGCCCCATAAAAGTGACTCACACTACCACAGGGATGCTCATGGGTCTACCCATACATGCTCATTTGCCTCCTGACAAACACTTGGCTTCACTACTTTCCATCTCTATGTGGAAATTCATTTCTACGTGGCTCACTGGCCCCTAGTGGTGTAGTAGCTAGGATTCTGCGCTCTCACTGCCATGGCCGGACTTCAATCTCTGCCCGGGAACCAAAATCCTGCTTCAAGCTGAGACCATCTGAGGTCAGTCTTAGCCGTGAGCACACGAGCATGTGCTGAGCCTGGTGAGCCTTCCTCCTAGCAAGTCTGCTCCTTCCCTCCAGTAGTAGGTAGAAGAACCACTTCTTTTTGCCATTCTGGGCAAGGTCCTGGGGTTTCGCAGGCGGAGCCCCTGTCTATATCCCCACTCCCTGACAACAGCACCCAGAACAAGCTGTTTGCCCTGCTGCTTGAGTGCCCCTCAATGTTCTCAGCAAAGAACTCGGGTTTTCCCGGCAGCATCTGCACCCACACAGAGAGCCTTCCCTGACCTCATGCCGCCTCCGCACGCTGGCCCCAGGTGTCAGACCGACCACCTGCCCATCTATAAGGGACAGTAGTCTGCCCGTGGCATGAGCGGAGGGCACAGCCACAGCACTGGCTCCGTGGATGGTTGACCCATCGGGGGGCTGGACCACTCGCTCTCCTCCCCCGACACCTGACACACGGTCATGACAAGGTGACACTGGCAGCCGGGCGCCCGGTCAGGAGGGGGCCCAGAGGCCAGCACCGGGCGCCAAATCGGATGTGCCTTTCCACCGGCCGTGAATACACAGGATGTTGGGACTTTGTGTCTAGAAAATAATCCGAGCCCACTAGAAGCGGAACCGCACGTGCAGGGTGAGAGCTCCCTCTGGACACAGGCTCGGAAGCTTGTGCACAGGTGCTGGCCACACCAGCGCTTCCTGCCCACTCCCTCCAGCCTCCCTGATGGGCACGGCTGGACTGGCACTCCATGGGCTTCCCTCCAAGAGCCTGAGGAACCAATCCTGGGGACAAAAGTTGTCACTCCACCAACGCCCATCAGCGCCTCTTTCCCAGTGACCAGGAGAAGGAAGGCTGGTGAAGCTTGAGGCCCAGCATCAGCAAAGCTCGACCCACCCCCACCACGGGACCCCCGCAAGCCTGCTCACTCCGGCCCACCAGCTGCACCTCCTGGTGCCCAAGTACCCCCGGCACGGACCCACATTCCTGGTGTGGACGTCCACATACACAAGCTGCCCCGTCATGTCCTCTTCCCACATGGGACGCCCCCTCCACCTCTGTCCTTCCTGACAACAGCCTGGGGAGGAAGGAGGCGGCCAGCCTGTTCTACCTGCCCCCTGGGGGTCCAGATACAGGGGTCAGGGGCTGCTGGGCCTTGGGGTCCAGATGATTCTGAGGTGGGATGAACCTGCCACTGCCCACTGGGGCTTCCCCATCTCCAATTCAGGAAACATGAGGACCCGCCAAACTGAGCCCATCCCTGGGGTCCTCTGCAAAGTGCTTCAATTCCCTGATTCCTTCTGCCAACCCCACAGATCCCCACAAGACCTGTGAGATCCCCACAAGACCCCCACTACCCTGTTCTGAGCAACTCACTAGTCAATCCACACTGCCGTGACCCCTTGAACAGACCGGGAAGGTGCAGCTCTGAGAAGGCAAGTAACCTGTTCAGAAGCACAGACATGGGGCCACCAGAGCAGGGACTGCACCCCCAACCCCCGACCAGGGCCCACTCCCGGCAGCTTCCACTTCCTGGTTCTGAGGGGACGAGCTCACAGAGCCTCCTCTTAGGGGGATTAGCTTCGCAAAACCTCCTCCTCAGTGGGACTCATGTTACAAGACCTTCTTTTAACAGGATTTGTCTTACAATCCTGTTTTGGGGGTCACCTGGGAGATTTGTCACCCAGAAGGGGGTTCAGCCTCATGTCATCAGGGAGGCTTTTTTGGGTCATGCTCACCACTGTTCACCACTGCTCGTCCACTCCTAAGACCTAAGGAGACCCCCTGGGGCCCTAAGCCCCATGGCTCTGCCTGGGTGCCCACTCCCCTCCTGCCTGGTCCCTCCCTCCAATGTCCCCTGCAGGGTCACCAGGAACTCTTACCCACCTAGGGCAGGCTGGCCCCTCTGTCCTGGGTGGGGAGCTCCCCAGTGTCAGTGGAAAAAAACAAGAGGTAGCCGTGGGGCCTCCCTCACGCACCTGCCGACCTCGTCGCTCTCGCCCAGGCCCAGGTGGGGGTTCAGGGACTTGCAACCTCCCCTTGTTTCATCTCACCCCAGTGGTGTCCATGGAGGAGTTGCTAGGCAGCTCCGTGCCAGCTGCAAAGAGAGAACATTAGTTCACACACCCCTCCCAGGGCATGGGGCTCTCTCAGGCAGGCACTTCCAGGATTTTGGAGCTCACCTGGGCAAGCACCCAGTAGCCCATGCGGCTCACGTGGGCAGACACATTCAAGAGCAGAGGACTTACCTGTGCAGCCCATGATGCTCCCCTGGGGAGACTCCTCTCAGGGCTCGGGCCCACCTGCGCAGGCAGCCCAGCAGGGCTGGGCACACAGGAACCCCACGCAGAGCCCTGGTTGCAGAGCCCCTCCTGCCACACCTGTTGGTCAGAGCTGACCCTGAGCACCTCAGAGAAGGACCTGAACAAACAGCAGCCCCTGGACATGTCAGTGACCCTGGGTGGCCTCCCTCCACTGACTCTTCTAGAGGCTTCCACTGCACCCAGGCATCAGGCCTTGTCTCCAGCCCTCCTTGACCCCTCCTCACCGTGACTCCTACATCCTGGGCAGGCACCCAGCACCCCATGGGGCTCTCATGGGTAGCCCCCTCCAGGGCACAGGATCCATCTGGGCAGGCACCTCAACAGAGCTCAGCACAGAGCCCTCACGGCAGAGGGTCCCAGCCCACCTCTTGGTCAGACCTGACCATGAGCACCTCAGCAGGATTTCAGCTAACAGCAGTTCCTGGACAGTCTGTGACCTGGGCTTCACTCTGTGCCACCTCCCTCCATTGGGTCCTCCAAAGGCTTCCACAGCACCCAGGGTACCAGGCCCCTGCCTCCACCCACTACCTCGCCTCTCCTGACACTCAGATCCCTCTCAGGAGGAGAGGGTCTTCTGGAAATTGTCTCCCACTCATGGGCCAGTTAAAATGATTAGCAAACAAGCCAGAGCTGCAGCCCCATATCCATCCTGACCCTGAGGACCTACACCTGTTTCTTGGACCCGGCTGGTGTAGCAAGCTCCATTTTTCTGCAACTGTGAGCTGGTGGCTCAGTTTTAAAGAAGCCACCTGCAATGCAGGAGACCAGGGTTTGACCCCTGGGTTGGGAAGATCCCCTGGAGAAGGGAATAGTTACCCACTCCAGTATTCTTGCCTGGAGAATCCCATGGACAGGGGAGCCTGGTGGGTTACAATTCATTTGTAGTTTCTTAAGGAACCTCCAAACTGTTTTCCATTTAGCTTATTAAAAAAAATCTAATTACCTAAATCGCCTGTCTACATAGGACCTCAGTCATCTCCTAAAATGAGAGGACCATTTTATACAAACATAGTGGGTTGAATGGTGGCCCCAAAAGATGTGTCCCCTAGAGTGAGTGAAGGGACGTTACCTGAAAAAAAGGTCTTTGCAGAATGAGTGACGGATCTGAGATAAGGTCATCCCAGATCAGGGTGGAGGAAAGGGCTTGGAAACACACCAGAGGCAGCATGCACGCAGAGCTGCAGGCTGCAAGGGATGGCCCTGGTCTGGGTGTTTCCATTCACCTATCTCCGCTATCCCTCCTTTCGTGGCTCCCACTGCCTTTTTTCTTGCTTCCTCACTTCTGTCTGGACAGAACTGACAGCAGCAGGTGACAGCTCCTCTTCGTTAGCAGGTGTCAGTCCAGCAACTCCTGCAGAAAGGCCGTCAGAGGCCCTCTCAGACCGGGCCACACCCTCGGCCATGGCCCCTCCTCCCACCCGCCAGCCCCAGCCGGCCCCGCCCACCCGCAGCCGCTGGCAGGACAGGGGGCGTGGCCTGAGGAGCACCAGCATCTCTTGCAGCCTACTGTGTGTTAGCTCGCTCAGTCGTATCCCACTCTGTGCGACCCCATGGACTGCAGCCCGCCAGGCTCCTCCGTCCATGCGATTTCCCAGGCAACAATACTGGAGTGGATTGCCATTTCCCTCTCCAGGGGATCTTCCCGACCCAGGAATTGACCCCGAGTCTCCCTCATTGCAGGCAGACTGCGCGTGAGCCACCAGACGGAGGGGCTGGAGGGGGTTTCCAGACCTCGATCCAGTACACCCGGGAAGGGCTGACTGGCTGAGCCAGACTGCCCATGTTGGCCAATTCTCCCCCATCACGGCCTCCGGAAAAGTGAAAGTCGCTCAGTCGTGTGGGACTCTGCGACCCCACGGACTGTAGCCTACCAGGGAAGCCCTACAAATCCTGCCTTTCCTTTGTTAAATTTACCTCCAGTAATTTTGATGGAATTGTTTTCAGATTTTTCACTGCTAATATATAAATTACAACTGATTTTTGTATATTATTAATTATCCTAAAATCTGGATGAACTCATTAATTAGTCATAATAGTTTTTTAAACATATTCCACTTAGGATCTTATAATAAAGTTTAATGTCCTCTGGAAAAACACTGTTATCAAATTTTTATATAGTTTTCATGTTTTTCTTGAGGGAAAATAATTAATTTCATTATTCTTGAGGCAATAAAGAAAAGTTTTCAGTTATTCTTTTAAATTGATGATGCCATTTAATAAGGAAAACTTTTATTTGGGGGCAGTTAGTCTTGGCTATCTGTGTCCTGGCAAAAACTTCTGAAAAATGTCAAATCTACTGAAAAACAGAGGAAGCAGAGGTGGTCCAGTGGCTAAGATTCCAAGCTCCCAGTGCAAGTTGCCTGCTTTCCATCCCTGGTCAGAAAACTAGATCCCATGTGCTACAACTAAGAACTGGTGCAACCAAATAAATAAAGGAAGGAAGGAAATATGTGTAAATTAAAAAGTAGAAAGGGAGTAGTAAAAATCCATACATGCTTCATCTAGGCTCATCAGTTTTAAACCCTTACCACATTTGCTTTATTGCTTATATACTTTTTGCTAAAACATAACACTTCACTCCTAATGTATCTCCTAATAACATAATTACAATTATCATACTTAAGAAATTTAACAATTAGTATATTACCTAATGTGCAAGATATACTCAAATTTCTCCAGCTATCCCCCAAATTTTAAATTTTCATTTTTAGCTTTTACTTTTCCAATTCAGAATCTAGCCAGGATGTCTTGGCACTTGCTTCTTGTGTCTTTTTAGCACCCTTTAATATAGACGTGTCCTTCTGCCTTCTCTTTCATGGCATTTGGCATTTATGAAGGTGCAAGGCTAATTATCATGTAGAATTTTCCCTACAGAGATTTGGATTTTTGTGACTGTTTCCTCATGATTCAGTTCACTTCAGTTCAGTCTCTCAGTCGTGACTGACTGTTTGCGACCCCATGAATTGCAGCACACCAGGCCTCCCTGTCCATCACCAACTCCTGGAGTTCACCCAAACTCATGTCCATCAAGTCGGTGATGCCATCCAGCCTCTCATCCTCTGTCATCCCCTTCTCCTGCCCACAATCCCTCCCAGCATCAGAGTCTTTTCCAATGAGTCAACTCTTCGCATGAGGTGGCCAAAGTACTGGAGTTTCAGCTTTAGCATCATTCCTTCCAATGAACACCCAGGACTGATCTCCTTTAGGATGGACTGGTTGGATCTCCTTGCAGTCCAAGGGACTCTCAAGAGTCTTCTCCAACACCACAGTTCAAAAGCATCAATTCTTCGGCACTCAGCTTTCTTCACAGTCCATCTCTCACATCCATACATGACTACTGGAAAAACCAGAGCCTTGACTAGACGGACCTTTGTTGGCAAAGTAATGTCTCTGCTTTTGAATATGCTATCTAGGTTGGTCATAACCTTCCTTCCAAGGAGTAAGAGTCTTTTAATTTCATGGCTGCAATCACCATCTGCAGTGATTTTGGAGGCCCCCCCAAATAAAGTCAGCCACTGTTTCCACTGTTTCCCCATCTATTTCCCATGAAATGATGGGACCAGATCCTCATGATTAGATTTTGGTTAAACATTTCTGGAAAGATTTATTACAGAGATGATGTATTCCATCAAACCTGGAGACACAAATGTTTGTCACACTTTTGATGATACTAAATTTGATCACTTGATCAAAGTGGTGGTCGCCAGACTGCTTCATGGTGAAGATACCTTTTCTCTTTGTAATTAAGTGATCTATGGAGAGATGCTGAGACCACATCTTGTTCCTCAGTAAATTTCATCCAGTGCCATCTATTGATGATCTCTGCCCCAATTATTTATCACATTAGTGGTTGGATAATAGTGATCCCCTAATTCTATCCTTCCTTCTACACTATGCTTGCTTAATCTTTTGAGTCATGTCCAACTCTTTGTGACCCCATGGACTGTAGCCCGCCAGTCTCCTCTGTCCATGGGATTTCCCAGGCAAGAATACTACAATGGGTGGCCATTTCCTTCTCCACTTCTACACTATAGATTCAGATGTATAGTGAAGGATTCATCAGAATTTCTGAGTATGTGGACATACCTTCCAAAAAGATTCTGAAAATGCCCCTAACGGAGCTGTGGTAATGTTACAGGAAAGGGGACCCTTTCCAGGGCCCAAAACTGGGCCTTTGTCTAACATTTGGAAATGAATTGTCCGAGGAGACACATGTGCTGACAAAGCAAGAGATTTTACTGGGAAAGGGAACCCAGGAGTACTGCTCTGCCATGTGGCTCGTAGTCTCAGGTTTTATGGTGATGGGATTCGTTTCTGGGTTATCTTTGGCCAATCATTCTAATTCAGAGTCTTTCCTGGTGGTGCATGCACTGCTCAGCCAAGATGGATGCTAGCAAGAGGGATTCTGGGAAGTGGACAGACACGCGGTGTCTCCTTTTGACCTTTCCCAAACTCCTCTGGTTGGTGGTGGCTTATTAGTTCCGTATTCCTTACCAGGATCTCCTGTCATAAAACAACTCATGCGAATGGTTACTAAAGGGCCTGGCCAGGGTGGGCGGTTTCAGTCAGCGTGCTTCCCCTAACAACTCTCTCTTGAGAGACTTTATACTCAAGATACTTCTTGGGAATTTGGGCGGAGGTCTCTTTCTTTTAACTTCTTTTTGTTGTGCATGGGCATAGGCCTGTCTAGTAGAGCAGAAGTCTCTTTTTACCTAAGTCAAGGTATTTTTTTGCCTGAAACCAGCATTCACCCTTGTAATAACAGCAATTTAGTTCAAAACTGTTGGCCCCTTTCAGAGGTGAAATAGACAGGGGCCAAACAGGAGACCTATCAGGATGGTCATCTCTGGTCCCCGGAAACAGAAGGCAACATTTGGGGTGAGGGTTGCAGGCTCTGTGACCCTTTTGGATTGGTTGGTGGTGAGGCAACAGAGCTGTTCCAGGAATCTTGTGTTCAGTCTGAAGTTACCATCTTTTACCTGGGTGGGGGCTCCAGTTCCATAGAAGAACTCAAAGACATTGTTATGTATATTTTTTGGAGTAGGAACCAAGACCCTATCTGGAGGCTGTACCAACCTTTGATTGTTTTTTCTGTTTCCGTATCCCCTCCCTTCCCTGATTAGCAATTGTTTGAATCCACCCTTTGGAACTCAGGGAAGGTCAAGGAGGCTGAATGAAGCCTATATCCTACAGACAGGAAATGGAGAACACAGAACAGGTCTGTACTCCAGAGCCCCGCAGAGTTCCTGCTCAGTTTTAATTTAGGGAACTGGGCAACTATGACTGTGATAACTTCCTATCAAAATGGGGCATAGGACTGCCTCAGCTTGGAGAATAGACACTGAATTGGAAGTATTCCTGAGTTCCAAGTCCTAGATCTGAGTCTTGTATGATTAAAATCCTAATCCCTTGGTCTGCCATTTTGGTGTAACAGACCCAGTTAGAAGTAGCTGGAGGAGGGATAACTGGAATTTTAATAGACAAAATAAATCTCATTTATTTTTAGAATAACAGGCCTGAAACCCAGTCTGGACCTGGCACTTCGGGGAGACTTGTAGCCAGGTAGCCAGTTGCATAGTTTTATAAAAAGTAAGGTTGCAGTTACTAGCTTTCAGCAGACATTGTTTTGAGGATGGTGGCATTTAAGCCTGACACAACTCAGAAAACTCAACTGTTAGCAATACAACGTCTAATCTGAAATTACACCATAGTGTCACCTAGTTATTTTCCAGGATGTCTGAACCATAGCCACTCTATTTTGACTTTTTAACTGTAAAATTTTTTTTAATAGCCAAAGTTGATGTCAACATTAATGACGTGTTTCTCTAGGTATGAGAAGATGTAATAATTGGAACTTATACAATCTTTTCTTGAAAGGATCTAACTATCTGAAGACCTGTTCTGCCGGTTTTTTTCCAGAGCACAGAGTGCCTCATTCTTGATTTTAACCCTGAACTCTTTTTAGAGGCATTGAAAGTCAGCAGTTGCAGTGGCCATGATTTAATCTTTGTAGACGTAGATGGCAAGTGTCAGTTTTCAGTTGGCAAAGCCCTTTTTTGTTCATAAACTTGACCATGATTTTGAGTGGGGCATTTCATGACCATTTTATCTCATGGTGCTGAGAATGTCCATTCTCAGGTTTGGCAAAGATTTTGTTGATAAGCCACTCAATGTGTTGTTACTGGACTAGGCCATAAAACAGTATCCAAAATTTTTTGGACCACCTGTCTTACTAGCCTCTTGGTCCAGGAAAATATCTCCTCTTGTTGCTTTTTTCATATATAGAGTTACACTGTTACCATCATTGATCTCATATGGAACTATATATTATTTTATCAGAGGCCTCAGTCATACATTTGCAGTGTAAGAAATAGCAATTTTGTAAAACAGGTGAATGTTTTACAAATAACATATTTGTTATGTTACAAATAACATAGCCAGAAGTATTAGTAAAGTCACAAGTAAGACTTAAGAGCTTTCATTAGATGTGGCCCAGTATATCTCAGGTCATCTAACTTAGACTGCTCTGTAGAATCTTTATCTTTTAGGGAAATTATGTATTGGTACTGTCTATAAGGCACATAGTCCAGTTTTTTAGTGTTACTAGACTGATAATCTTTCAGTTCAGTTGAGTCGCTCAGTCGTGTCCGACTCTTTGCGACCCCATGAATCGCAGCACACCAGGCCTCCCTGTTCATCACCATCTCCCAGAGTTCACTCAGACTCACGTCCATCAAGTCCGTGATGCCATCCAGCCATCTCATCCTCTGTCGTCCCCTTCTCCTCCTGCTCTCAATCCCTCCCAGCATCAGAGTCTTTTCCAATGAGTCAACTCTTCACATGAGGTGTCCAAAATACTGGAGCTTCAGCTTTAGTATCATTTCTTCCAAAGAAATCCCAGGGTTGATCTCCTTCAGAATGGACTGGTTGGATCTCCTTGCAGTCCAAGGGACTCTCAAGAGTCTTCTCCAACACCACAGTTCAAAAGCATCAATTCTTCGGCGCTCAGCCTTCTTCACTTCTTCGCACTAAGCGCCGGCGGCGGCGAGCCGGCACACTAAGAGGGGCCGAGAGGAGCTACCCCAGGTCCGAGGTCAGGGGCAGCGGCCTAGAGTGCCAGGTTGCGACGGCGCAGGAACGGCCGAGAGAAGCTACCCCGCGTCCAAGGTCAGGGGTGGCGGCCGGGATGAGACACCCCGCATCTGAGATCAGGGGCAGCAGCTGGGAGGAGCCACCCACGCCCGAGGCCAGGGCCTGCGGCCAGGAGGAGCATCCTGAGGAGCGGTGGCTGCGCAGGCGCAGGAGGGCCTAGAGGACCCACGTTGAAGGTCAGGAATGGCGGTGGTAAGGAGATACCCCTCATCCAAGGTAAGGAGCAGCGGCTGTGCTTTGCTGGAGCAGCTGTGAAGAGATACCCCACGCCCAAGTTAAGGGAAACCCAAGTAAGGTGGTAGGTGTTGCAAGAGGGCATCAGAGGGCAGACACATTGAAACCATACTCACAGAAAACTAGTCAATCTAATCACACTAGGACCACAGCCTTGTCTAACTCAGTGAAACCAAGCCATGCTTGCGGGGCAACCCAAAACGGGCGGGTCATGGTGGAGAGGTCTGACAGAGCGTGGTCCACTGGAGAATGGAATGGCAAACCACTTCAGTATTCTTGCCTTGAGAACCCCATGAACAGCATGAAAAGGCAAAATGATAGGATACCAAAAGAGGAACTCCCCAGGTCTGTAGGTGCCTAATATGCTACTGGAGGTCAGTGGAGAAATAACTCCAGAAAGAATGAAGGGATGGAGCCAAAGCAAAACCAATACCCAGTTGTGGATGTGACTGGTGATAGATGCAAGATCCGATGCTGTAAAGAGCAATATTGCATAGGAACCTGGAATGTCAGGTCCATGAATCAAGGCAAATTGGAAGTGGTCAAACAAGAGATGGCAAGGGTGAACGTCGACATTCTAGGAATCAGCGAACTAAAATGGACTGGAATGGGTGAATTTAACTCAGATGACCATTACATCTACTACTGTGGGCAGGAATCCCTCAGAAGAAATGGAGTAGCCATCATGGTCAACAGAAGAGTTTGAAATGCAGTACTTGGACGCAATCTCAAAAACGACAGAATGATCTCTGTTCGTCTCCAAGGCAAACCATTCAATGTCACAGTTATCCAAGTCTATGCCCCAACCAGCAACGCTGAAGAAGCTGAAGTTGAATGGTTTTATGATTATCTTTAGTATGCTTTAATTGTTTTCAACACAGAGGAGACTTTAAACCTAAATTACCATATCCTGGTGTTATCTATATAAATCTATCTCATAATTGTGGGAGATTTTTGTTGTTGTTGTTGTTGAAACTTTTCTTGTTGCTCTGATTGAGCTTGAGTAATAGAAGAAAACTCAAATTTATGGCCAGAGTCAGAGAAGACATTATTAATTGGCCCGATAAGGGGATCCCATCTAGCAATATCATAGTGACCTGAATATGACTATAATTTTTTTTAAGTAAATTTTTTCAGGGCCAACCATTTAGAGTCTTATAGAGAATTTTGCAAAGGTAACCCAGAACTAGACACAGGTAATTGGCCACAAACCCAACAATTGGATTGATTTTTAAAACTAGCATAGGATCAGGCCTATGATAGAAAAGCACTTGATTTATATGCAAAGGTCTACGAAGTCAAGGAAACATTATAAATGATCACATGAATCGGGTCCAGCATCTTGGGTAAGCTGTCTACCTCTGATGTCATTGTGTTCTCATCCTGGTGTAGTGTAGTTTCTCCTCTGTTTGAGCATCCTTTTAAGTGAGATCAGGTCAGCTATCTTCTCTATAGACCAATCCAGTGTAGGGGCCTTTGAAAGTGGGAATTAGTCTAAGAGTTAATTTTTCTTTAGTTTCATTGTGCATGAGCTAGTTAAGAGTACCTGATAAAAAAGTCCTTCCATCCAGATTGGAGACAGTCCCTTAAACTATGTCTTTTTTCAGTCCTGGTTGCAGGTCATGAGGCATCTGATCTTCATCCAAAGATAGATTACTGAGATAAGCTTCAGAAACAAATTTAGGGTGTTCTTTAAGAATTTAATTAAATTTTACATTAATATCACATAACAGCAAAGATCTAAGAAATGAGTTTTACTATATGCAGACCTCCATTAACAAACTGGGATTTAACATTTATTGAAACATCTTTTTCTCCCTAAAATTACCCTCATTTTTATCAAATATAACCAAATTAAGCCTAGTTTGTTTGCAAAATAGATCTGTTTTCACTAATTTTGGTCTGATGATTTATATAACCATAGTTGATCATAGCAGAGAAGGCAATGGCACCCCACTCCAGTACTCTTGCCTGGAAAATCCCATGGATGGAGGAGCCTGGTGGGCTGCAGTCCATGGGGTCGCTAAGAGTCGGACACGACTGAAGCGACTTAGCAGCAGCAGCAGCAGCAGCAGCAGCAATTGATCATAGACTTTTTATTTTGCTGAAACATTTATGGAGTCTCAGACTGAACTTTTAAAATAAAACAGGGCTGGGAAACTCACACCAAAGGCTTATCACAGATTTTGCCTAACAACTCTAAGTGAATTTTTTCTTTTTTAAGGTCTCAAAATTTCTTGAGATTTTTTTTGTACCTGTTAGTGAGATAACCTTCCTAATTCATTTGATAAACTTACTGGAAACCTAAGAGTTTCCAATTTTTGGAGGAGCCAGAGAGAAAATATAACTGTTTCATTTATAATGTATAATTTTACCAAATATTGTCATAATTAGAGAGGAAGGTTTTCTCTACCCCTGGAAAACATAAGATTTAAACCCGTAATTTTTCAGACAGAAACCATAAGAGTTATAAGCATATTCTCTGGTTTATTCAGTCCTTTTGTTAACTTTTATGAAGTCGTCAGGTTTTCCATTAGAATACCAGGACATATCAGAATGTTAAGAACTCCATATAATTTCTAGGATATCTGTATTAGTAATTTTACCATACATTATAACATGAGTGGATTTATTACTCATTTGATAATCTTCTTCGTGTAATTTAACCAACCAAATAAGCATAGTTTAATATCTCTCTTTGGGATGTTTCAGGGGGCCTCTGAAGTACCCCAAAGTTAGCTAGAGGTCAAAAGAACTTTAAAAGAATTCAATTTAGGAAATTTTATCAAAAAGATAAATTAAAAGAGTTTAGAACATTTGGTCAGATTTAGTTGATGGGTGTATCATTTAGCTTGTTGATATGTCACAATGGGCATAAATACCAAGGCTCAAGGTCTAGTGAAAGTCAGCTCTGCCATCTTGGACCTAATTGGCTCTAACCAGTTTTCTGATGGCTGTGTCATTGCAAACAAAATCCATTTACCTAACTGATTGTAATCCAATTTTAGAAAATCCTGCTCATGCATAATTCTTTTTAGTATTTTTTATATCTTTTTTTTTAACTGAAAACATACTTTTTACTTTCCTTTAGCAACCAAGAACTAACTTTTATATTAGTATTTTATAGATTGGTGAGCATAAATACCAGTGATAATTTCTAAAACCCTTGCTTTCTTGGAACATTTTAGGATGGCACCAAACATTATTTACTTATAGTCCCAAATCTCTTAGTTTCTCTGTGAAAGGAAATTAGTGTTTATAGTAAATGTTTCAAAATCTTATTTTATTTGGAAATGGCCTAACTAGTCAATAGACTTCTAACACTTAGCAAACTTAGCACAACCCTTAGAAATTCAAGTTATGCCAATCTGGAGAGACTATTTTAGACAGATATTTTTAAAGAATAATTTTTCAAATAGAATTTATATAAAAGCTCATGTCTCATTTACATTTTTTTAGAAGTTTTCTCACTCAAGGTAATTTTCTTGTTGACAAATTTATAACAGATATGATAATATTTAACTTATATTAAACCTAGGTACAATGAAAATATTTTGCTTAATGTTAATTACTCTAAGACATGTCTATATTAGATAGGTCAACAAACATTAATATCAGGTATTTAATACTGAATATTTACCAGTTCACATGAACCTGGAATTTATTGTTTAATTTAGAATTATTTGATTTGTAAGCACTTACCTTTTTTAAGCCAATTAAATAGAGCTCATTTACAAATTAATCTCAAAAATATTATCGAGATAAAGACAAACTGAGACATATTTAGACAGACACAATGCAAGATCTAACTTCATTTTCTAAGTTTAGTCATGAATTAGATATTATAATATAAATTTTACTAGTTTATAAAAAAACAGAATAAAACTTTTAAAGGCTTTTTCCCATTTTTCCTCAGTGTCAGGGGTTAGAGATGGTCTAGATAAGTGTTTCTGAGAGCCCTGGTCTCAAGGCACAGGGAAAGAAAATCAAGTTCTAACAAAATGGCAGCAGGTCTAAACCAAGTGGTGGCCAGACAAAGCAAAATGGGCATCAAAAATCACAACACAGAACACAGAGTTAAAACACACACATATAAACCTGGCAGTCCTCATCAGACACACCCTTAAATACAAGAATACAGTCTCTCAGAAAACCTCCTATGGAGACACAGAACTTCAGATTCAAGTACTAACACTTTTAGGAAAACATCTCAGTGTTATGCCCAGAGTCCGAGTCCCCGAAACTGAGAGAATAAGACGTCCACAGCAATGCAAAAGCATAAAGGGGTTTTATTTCTAGCTCGAGCCAGGGCTCCCGTCTCATCTAGCACAGTGGAGTCTTGACGAGAGCCCCGAGCCCTGGATTACAGCAGTATTTATAGGTTTAGGACAAAGACAGAGAGTTGGCAAGGGCTTATTGGCTGCAGGAGTTTCCTGGTCTTTACTGATTGGCCAGTTATCATCCCTCTGATTGGCCAGAGTTATCATCCCCGGAAGCCCTGGAAGCATGACTCAGGGATTATTTTTGGCCTAGTGTACCTCTCTGAGCCTGTCATGGCTCTGGTGAGGTTGTAACACTCAGGTCTTCAAAGATTTCAAAGGGAGGAAAGGAAGCCAGGCTGAAAGAAGGGGGAGGAAGCAGGAGAGGGGAGCAAAAGGGGTGGCGTTACAGACATCTGCCACCTGCAGATACCCAGGCGTTATGAGACTTTACCCTGGGCCTCCAGAGAAGGGAGGACTGGAACTCAGCCCGACCAGAAATCAGACCAGAACAGAACCAGAATTCGAGTTCTCTGCCAAGAGGAGGTGATCAGTATCCAATCCTCAGCTCAGGCTAGGGCCCTTTGACCAGATTCCTGCGTCCAGGACCAGGGGACTAGAAAAAAGGAGGAGGATAGGAAGGGTTAAGGAGAGGAAAGAGAGAGAGAGAAGGGGAGAGAGGTTAATAAAGTCTCTTGTTCCTTACCGGTCGGGGCACTCTGGCCAGTTGTCCGTGTCAGGAGGACACCAGGGACAAAAGGGTCCCAGTTGCAGCTGCTGGGTCTGGTCCATTGGCAGGCAAGCTGGCCCCTGAGTACCCCGAGTGGTCAGGATGTCAGTCTCAGCGAAGAAGAGTCCCCGCCAGAGTCTCCATTTGTTGCAGGAAGGCGGACCCCTTCCAGGGCCCGAAAAGGGCTCTTGTCTAACACTCAAAAATGAATTGTCCAAGGAGACACATGTGCTGACAAAGCAAGAGATTTTATTGGGAAAGGGCACCCGGGGGGAGAGCTGTAGGGTAAGGAAACCCAGGAGAACTGCTCTGCCGCGTGGCTCACAGTCTCGGGTTTTATGGTGATGGGAATAGTTTCTGGGTTGTCTTTGGCCAATCATTCTAATTCAGAGTCTTTCCTGGTGGCGCACGCACTGCTCAGCCAAGATGGATGCCAGTGAGAGGGACTCTGGGAAGTGGACGGACACGCAGTGTCTCCTTTTGACCTTTCCCAAACTCTTCCGGTTGGTGGTGGCTTATTAGTTCCATATTCCTTATCAGGATCTCCTGTCATAAAACAACTCATGCGAATGGTTACTAAAGGGCCTGCCCAGGGTGGGCAGTTCCAGTCAGCGTGCTTCCCCTAAGAGTAAAGACTGCTCATGGACCCTGAACTCTTCTCTTCCTCCTTCCCTGGCACAAGGCCAGAGTATATCCCCAGGCCCCTGGTGGGAAGATGTGGGCATCTGTCTAAATCCTCTCTGATGGAATGTGACGGGAAGAGCTGTGTACACTTCCAGGACTTAGGGTGTGTGTACACTAGGCCTTAGGGTGACCCATACACCCCCTGATGCTTCCTTTCCTCACTCACTAGAACCCACAGCTACCTGGCCTTGACCACAAAGGTGGCAATGCCTTAGAGCAGGCGTCAGTAAACTACAACAGCCACAAGCCAAATCAGGCCCAATGCCTGGTTTCATAAATGAAGTTTTACTGGAACACAGCCAGGCTCACTCGTGTACACGTGGCCTATTGCTGTTCCTATACAACAAATGGCGGAGTTGAGTAGCTGAGACAGAGATGAGCCCAGAGACACTAAAATACGGTCTGCTCTGTTTATAGCAAACATTTGCCAACCATTGCTCTCATGTATGCAGTAGGCACTCCATAAGTGAAAAATATTAACTTTCATTAAATGCGCCCCACTACTTCCACCACCAAATGTACTGGAGACACACCTATCTTGATACTTCCAGCCCTTTCCTGTGTTGACTACTAAAGTTCCAGAAATACATGATATGGTGACAAACACTAATATCTTGCTTCCAGCCTCCCCAGCTCCTGACCCCCACGTCAGTCCACCTTGCACACACAGGGACCAGGGGAATCCTCCTGGAACACTACTGTAATCCCACCTACCTGTCTCCCTGCTGCCTTGATATCAAATCAAAAGACTTACTACGCTTAGCTTGCCAGCCCCAGTAACCTCTCTCCCCCAAATCAAACTTAACCCCAGACCTACCTGAGAGCCAGTGCTGGGACCAGGTGAGGTGAGTGAGACACCTCAGGCACACAATTTGGATGGGCACCCAAAGTCAGTCATCAGAACAGATAATATTTTAATGCAATATTTTAAAAAAATCAACATGAATGCAAAAAGAGTTACAAACAACAAAAGACCCAAATTTTGAACAAGTCTTTCAGAATTAACCCCCACCTGCTCTGCATGAGTTTACAGTTTCTTTGACACAAAAAGGAGGTAATCACTCAAGTCAGGGGGCCAGCTGCCCTCTGCCCAGGTAAAACCCACGGATCTGCAGAGAGATCCTTCTGAATCTCACCCCCCAACTCCATAACCCAGCCTCCTTGCTCTGCTTCCAGCACTGACAGAATCTTAGCTCTTACTAATGAAGACATAATGTTTTAGCTTTGAGGTGTGGAGCGCCCTGCTGACTCTAGAGCCAGGTCTAATCGCTTTCCATTAGCAGCAGAACCTCTTGACATTTGCTGTGTCTATATCCTGCCATCGGTCGGCTGTTCTTACACCCAGTGATCCAACTCTTCACAGTTACACTGGGTGACCGTCTCTGTCTCGGTGGACAGAGGAGCCTCACTGTCACATGTAGTTCACTCAACAATAACCCCGGCTTTTAGTATAAGAAAGATGCCGGTCGCACAGTCTTTGTGGTCCAGGAACCCAGACTCTAGCAGGAAAGGTGCAGACAGGTACTCAGATCGGTGAAAACAATCAGTGAAAAGAGCAAACGTGTCAGAGGCAGTGCTGCAGAGGCGCAGAGACAGCAGCGACCCCCACTCAGAGGCAGTCAGGGCAGGGGGCCATTGGGCCTTAAAACAACTAGGGGTGGAGGCTGGGTTGGGGTGAAGAGGGTGGGAGCATTTTAAGGAGAGGGAAGAGTGAAACAAAAGCAGAGAGAGTGTCAACTATAAATTGGCACTTGCCATGGGCACTTGCCATCTACTTCTAAGGATTAAACCATGTGCTGCTATAGCTGATTTTCAACACCCATGAAAAGAGTCCAGGGTGGAGAACAGAAAGGAGGCACTCTGTGCTGGGGAAGAGAAACTGGCAGGACAGGTCTTCAGATAAGATATTTTCAGGAGTCAACTTTATGAGCCCAATCCTTGTATCTCCTCCTCATATCTAGTAAAGCACTAAAACTGTTCATGGGGACGACTGTTCCTCATGACTAGCAAAAGCTTCACAAAACTAGAAGTAAGTTTCTGGAAAAATATGTGTTTCATTGCATGTATTCCTCCTTCACCAATATCATATACAGACTGACCTGTCCCCTGCTGCCTCTTTGGAGCAGTTTCTCAGGCGCCATCTGAGGTGCTGTCTCCCAGGCTGCAGTCCTCACTTTGCATTTTCCAATAAAAACTTAACTCACGGCTCTCACACTGCGCATTTAAGTCGACAGAGGGAAGGGACTTGCATAGTTGCTGCTCAGGAGGCAGGTGGCAGGTCTAGTTCGGACCTTCTCTAAGTGCCTTTTAGCTGGAGTTACAAGACTAGAATTCTTTTCCCACCACTGTGAGGGTCCATTGTCCAGCTAGCAGTGTTTGTCTTATCACAATATGAATAATTTCCAAAAGGTCATCACCTCTTCTCACTCACAACAGGGAAGCTGCTCAGAACTTTCTTTTTTTTTTTTTTTAAGTCATTCTTTTACTCAATATTTGCTTTGGGTAAGAATCTGTTATTAGCTGTGTCCTTCTTCCCAGGGCCATTTACCTTCTATGCCTTCTCTGATCGTCTCAAGCTTTGGCACCCCTACTACAGGAATTTCAAGCTGAACACAGCAGCTGGACAGAGATTTCGCTGGATGCAGGGCCTTTCAAAAGTGCCTGGCCTTGAAAATCTTTATCTACAGATAAGAAGCTTGGCTGAGTGAGATGCTTTCAGAGGAACAGTGACTTTAACAGCTGTACACTTCCCACATTCCCTGGGCAAACCCCAGCTTAGGGCCCCCCAGCCCCCTTTCCCCAGCGAGCAGTTAGTCTGCATGGAGTACAGCTTAACAGGTGTTAGCCATTCCTGCCGGTGCGGGGGAGGGGGTCTGTGGCCAGGGCCTGTCCTGAGTGCATCTGTGCAAGAGGGCTCCTGCCTGCCCCCTAGAGGCCCCAGGAACGCCAGAACCTTGTGTTCTGATAATGTTTATCCCTTGTTCACCACCAAGGAAGGACCTCCCTGACAGCTCAGTTGGTAAAGAATCCGCCTGCGATGCAGGAGACACCGGTTCGATTCCTGGGTCAGGAAGATCCCCTGGAGAAGGAATAGGCTACCCACTCCATTATTCTGGCCTGGAGAATCCCATGGACTGTACAGTCTGTGGGGTTGCAAAGAGTCGGACACGACTGAGCGACTTTCACTTCACTTCACTTCACCACCAAGGAGGAAATCTCCACTCCTCTCCTGCTGTGCCCTCTCCTCCACCCAGCTCTGTTTCTCCTCCCCAGTAAACACCCACTCCTTACCAGAGCCCAAACCCCTCTACTGCGGGGCTCACAAAGCCCTCCACACCCTCAGCCCTCATCTCCTGCAGTAACTGACACCTGGCTCCCCCGCCCCTGAAATTTGGGCTCTCCCACAGCCTGCCCCTGGAGAAGGCAATGGCACCCCACTCCAGTACTCTTGCCTGGAAAATCCCACGGACAGAGGAACCTGGTAGGCTGCAGTTCATGGGGTCGCTAAGAGTTGGACATGACTGAGTGACTTCACTTTCACGCATTGGAGAAGGAAACGGCAACCCACTCCAGTGTTCTCGCCTGGAGAATCCCAGGGACGAGGGAGCCCGGTGGGCTGCCGTCTATGGGGTTGCACAGAGTCAGACATGACTAAAGCGACTTAGCAGCAGCACAGCCCGCCCCGGCACAGGTTGTTCACTTTCTCACACTCACACATTCTCAGAGTTCAAGGTCAGGAGGTGGGGTCACCAGTTTCCCTACTCCCCAGGGCCACCTCCACACCATTTCTCCTCCGCTCTCTGAGGTTCAAGCCAGACCTCAGCCCATGCTCACCTCCTTCCTCGCCACTCCCCTTACACGCTGAGCCTATGGCCATGGGCTCACAGTGGCCTCTGTGGTCAATCCACCCCACGCTCTGGGCTCTCTGTTCCGTGATCTCCGAACACCTTCCCCTCCACTCCATTTCAGCCAGATTCCCTGGGGCAGAACCTCCTCCTGATACCCAGAACCCAGACATTGTACCACTTGTTCTGCTCGCCCATCCTTCGGGCCCATTCGTCCAGTTTCTCCCACCGCATTAGCAGTCATGCCTCTGCAAGGCCTCAAATCCGTGCACTTCTCCAGTTTCTCCCAGTCTACCAGCCCCTTCTGGCCTTCCATCACCCACTCCCTGTCCTGTTCGAACTGCGTGCTCCATCTCTTCCATCACTCTCTTGTTCAACTCCTCAACATCAACGCTGTCTTTCTTAACTTTCACCCCAACAGCCTTTTTCTGTGTAGCCCTCACAACGGACCAAAGCACACAGCCTGGGAGAGGCCCCCAGATCAATGGCCACACATCTCAGCGGGGTCCTCGAAGCTGACCACCGTTTCTCTGTTCTCGTGCTCCACCCTGGGGAGCACAGTGCACCTCTGACCTAACCCTGATCCATTCTCTCCAACTCCTGTCTGGACAACCTCTCCCCCGACCCAGAGACTTCAAGCAGCATCTAGACACATGAAAGTGCTCTGGTCTCTCTTCTCTGAAAAGAAGATAAATCAGCCTTCTCTTGAGCACATTTCCCTCCACCTCCTGCCCCGGCTTTCTCCTCCAGTTCATAATCATATCTAACTCCCTACCTCCATTTCCTCACCTCCTGGCTCCTTGCCGGCCTGTCATCATTCGGCTCCTGCCTCCAACAACCACAGCTGCTCTCACAAGTCACAGGCGGGTACCACTTAGTGTTCAGAGACAGCAGAACCCCCTCCTTCCCTGTGTTTCTGAGACATCACACTCTTGCTGTCTACCTGTATATCTCAGCCCCCTCCTCCCCTGACCCCTGAGGTCATCCAAGATCTCTCACAGGTCTTGTGCTCTCACAATTTCCACGTCCAACAAATGCCTCACAAATCCACATCTTCAGACGTGTTCACCTAACTGCCTCCTGGACTTTTCCATTCATGCTGCAGATTCTGCTCAGTAACAACATGGCCACAACCAAATTCTCTTTCTCTTTGACTCACTTCTCTATGTCCCTCTTCTCAGTGAATGGGTGCCCCACCTGTCCTGTTCCAGGGCAGACCCAGGTCCAGTATGTAATTAAAGATCAGTATTTGCGCGGCCTGAAAACGAACCCTTGAGCCTCCCTTATTCTCCACAGCGAATCACCAAGATCTGGCGATTTTACCTCCTCCTATATCACCATGCTTCTTTCTGAACTGAGGCTGGCTGCCTCCTACACCTCCTTCGGAAAGCTTCCGGTACCCTCAACTCCGGCAGGCCAGGGATCTTGCCCCCTGTTCCCAGGCCCGGGACTGCTGCCACGGCACGGACCACCACCACGCAATGTCCAGCCGGCCCTGGTGGGTGAGACCCCACTGCACTGGGCGCTCCATCCCCGCTAAGTCCCCACGGCCCGGCACAAAGGAGCCGCCCGGCAAGCACTAAACGGATGGAGTGAAGGAACGGAAGAGTAATAATGAGTGAAAGGGCCACGGAGGGCAAACGCCACGAAGCCAAGCGCCCACGCGGCCGCGGACACAAGGCCGCCGGGTAGCGCTGCGGTGTGCGACCCGGACGCCCTGAGAAGCCCCGGACAGCCCCGCCCCCGCCTCACGCGGCGCTCCTCGCAACCAATGGGAACTGTCCCCGGGCCGCCTCTGCGGACGCTCCCGGCCCGCGCGCGGCGTCTCAGCCAATGGGAGCAGCCGGCGTCGCCCTCGCGGCGGGGCGGGACGGGGCGGGGCGCGGGGGTCCCGGGACCGCTCAGGCGCGGCGCTTTCCCGACGTAGTGTTCCGGTGAGTGTCGTCTCGGCTCCCGCTCAGCCCAACCGACGGACGATGGGGACTCTGGGCGCCCGGCGCGGCCTGGAGTGGTTGCTGGGCTTCTACTTCCTCTCCCACATCCCCATCACCCTGCTCATGGACCTGCAGGGGGTTCTGCCACGCGATCTCTATCCCGTCGAGGTGAGGGCGCCTTCGGTCCCGGTCGCCGGGGTTGGGGTCCCTCGTCGCAGCGGTTGCCCCAGCGTCCCCATCACGTCGCCTCCTCGGGCCTCGCCCACTCAGGGTTCTCTCCCACTTTCCTTGGGTTCCGCCGGCGCTCTTTACCTCGACGTCTTGGGCTTTTCTTTGTTTCTCCCGGCGGCTTCTCCCAGGCTTCAGGGGGGAAACACCTTGCCCCCTTTGAAGACAGTTCTTCTCTCTCTCTCTTTTTTTTTGAAGACTCTCATACCCCAGCTCTAGTCAGTTGTCCGTATTTGAGGGAAAGGGTCTGGATGAATGGGCTTCCCAGGTTGGCTCAGTGGGTAAAGAATCCGCCTGCCAGTGCAAGAGATGCAGGAGACATGGGTTTGATTCCTGGGTCGGGAAGGTCCTCTGGAAGAGGAAATGGCTATCCACTCCAGTATTCTCGCCTGGAAAATCCCAGGGACAGGGGAACTTGGTGGGCTACAGTCGCTAAGAGTCCGACGCCACTGGGCACACACACACACACAAACAGAGTGGATGAACCAGTGTCTAAATTACATGTGGAATTGGTTTTAAAGTTGTGTTTCCTGGGAGGACTTTAAAAATACCGACTAATCCCAAAGAAATATCGTGCACGTAGAGTTAGATGCGTCTATAAAGAAATTGGCAGAGAATGTCTTAATTTCAAGATTAGGATCCTGCAACTTCAAAATCTCTGAAGTAAATTAAGGATACCTTGCAAATAGGGCCTTTTTAAAAATTGTGTTTGAATAGGAATGATCATCTGAGTAGAAATACAGGCAAAGGCCCCATTTCCTGGTTGTTGGAGAACACTCTTTAAACTTTGTTTTAAATGCTTTTGATTTTTTCAGATTAATTTTCATGTCTGGACCCTATAACCTACTATCATGGAATTCCAGTCCTCAGTTCTACCCTTCTCCAGTTTGTCAGCAGAACTATAGGCAAGCCTGACTTGTCTACCTAAAGATGATTTTGCCTCTGTTTCTCCTTAAACGCTTTTTCTCTGCAAAGCAGGGGTTCTTAACCTGAGACCCATGAACCCCTCATGGGGTATGCAGAATTGTGTGTGTCCTGTGCTCTCCATAGCTTCCATCAACTTTTTCAGAGGTCTGACCGTACTAAAAAGGTTAAGAACCACTGCTCAACAATATACCCCAACTCCATAGTCTGGTTTGTTTCTAGCCCCAAGCGTAACTAAGAAGATCTCTGACCTTCCTTTTCCTGGGAAAAGTGTAGGCTGTGTGTGGCAAGACTTCATTGGACTGAAGTCTGGGGATTTGGTTCTTTTAAGAACCTCTTGAGCACCTTGGGCAAGTCAGGGCTCTTCAACTGTTAAGAAAGAGAGAGTTGAGTAAAATCACAAGCTCAAACATATACAAGGTGTATTAGTTTCCACTTGCTTCTGCAGCAAGTTACAAAAATAAAGTGGCTTAAAACAACACGAATTTGTTCTCTTTCAGTTTGGGAGGTCAGAAGTTTGAAATGAGTCTTGCAGGCCTGATTCCTTCTGAAAGTCTTGGTGGAAGATCTGTTCCTGGCCTCTTCCAGTTTCTGGTGGCTGCAGGTGTTCTTGGCTCGTGGCCACATCACATCAATCTCCGCCTCTGTCTTTACCTTGTTTTCTTTAGTTCAATCTCCCTCTGCCCGACGTTTGTAGGAACACTTGTCACTACATTTAGGGCTCACCAGATAACCAGGATAGTCTACCCATTTCATGATCCAGAACTTTAACCACATCTGCAAAGTCACTTTTGCCAAATGGGGTTACATTCATACATGCTAGTATGATTAAGATTATTCAGCCAGCCTACTGCCTAGGCCCAGGTGGTACATGATCTTGGCCAACAGAACTCAGGCAGGCTGCCTGTTTACGGTCTCACGTGTTATGAGTCCCTTTACTCCTGGCCAGTTACATTACTCCAGGTAGCCAGCCTTTCTGGACCGAACAGCTGTTTTTCTCTCTCTCTCTTGTTTAAATTGGATGTGGACTGTTTTTGAAGTCTTTATTGACTTTGTTACAGTACTGCTCCTGTTGCATAGATTTGGTTTTTTGGCCTCGAGGCATGTGAGGTCTTGGCTCCCTGTCCAGGGTTCAAACCCACATCCCCTGCATTGAAAGGCGAGGTCTTAACCACTGGACTGTGCCAGGGAAATCCCTTTCTTATCTTTTCTGAATGTGCCATTCCCACAAGTCCTTGCTCACAAAATACAATTAAAATTTGTTCAAAATCATAAAGACCCCATTTAAACTTACATATTTGATTTGGTAAAGTTTTCTTAGCTTTATTTTTTTCAGTTGACTTATTGTCGAAGGTCAAGGGCCAAAGCAGGCCATGTCTGACCAGAAAAACTCTGTGTCTATATCTCTGATGTTATTTAAAGGCCTTAGCTGTACCGGGGTATCTCGGCTTTGAAGGCCTGTGTCTGTAATCACCTTTGTTGCTTTGGGGTGGGCAATGATGGATGTGTTTCTTCCATATGGGAAAATAATAATAAAAGCCTTGAGTTATTTTCAGATTCTCCTTGAAAAAGATGCCAAATTTTAACATCTGTTGTGTTTTTTCCTCCCTAAAGAGAAGAAATTTCCTCCTCGAACTAAAAAGCTTGTAGAGATCACATAATGGTTAGACTGAAATTTGCAAATATCTTTCTTGGTTTGAACCAGATCAACTCTTAGGAAAAAACTCTGTGAAACAGTAAGAATTCAGTTTGGATTAAGACTTGGAGAGGATGGAAGCATTTTGTGATATCATTTGCATCTGGGTAGCATTGGAGATGGAGAAGGTGATGGCACCCCACTCCAGTACTCTTGCCTAGAAAATCCCATGGACGGAGGAGCCTGGTAGGCTGCAGTCCATGGGGTCACGAAGAGTCGGACACGACTGAGCGACTTCACTTTGACTTTTCACTTTCATGCACTGGAGAAGGAAATGGCAACCCACTCCAGTATTCTTGCCTGGAGAATCCCAGGGACGGGGGAGCCCGGTGGGCTGCCGTCTATGGGGTCGCACAGAGTCAGACACGACTGAAGCGACTTCGCAGCAGCAGCAGCAGCATTGCTTCTATTAAAATAAGGAAAAACAGGTGAGCATCTAGGCCTGAAATCAGCTGTGTGCTCATTCTAAGTTTAGAGGAGTGCAAGACCGTTCAGTAGCAGCTCTGGTCTAGAAATCCATGTGCGTAGGCCAGGTGAATATTTTAATGGATAACAGTGGTAAGTTGAGTCAAACGTGAGTCAGCTATAAATGGAAACAGTTTTATTACCTTTTTGGGGAATAATCAATAACTAGTTGCATGCTGAGATTTAGTAAGATTAAACTGAATTCCAAGTCCTTATTAATTATTTTCAAGTAATCTTAGCATTTACTGTGTGCTAGCCATTGTTCTAGTCAAGGCTATGGTTTTTCCTGTGGTCATGTATGGATGTGAGAGTTGGACTGTGAAGAAGGCTGAGCGCCGAAGAATTGATGCTTTTGAACTGTGGTGTTGGAGAAGACTCTTGAGAGTCCCTTGGACTGCAAGGAGATCCAACCAGTCCATTCTGAAGGAGATTAACCCTGGGATTTCTTTGGAAGGAATGATGCTAAAGCTGAAGCTCCAGTACTTTGGCCACCTCATGCAAAGAGTTGACTCATTGGAAAAGACTCTGATGCTGGGAGGGATTGGGGGCAGGAGGAGAAGGGGACGACCGAGGATGAGATGGCTGGATGGCATCACTGACTCGATGGATGTGAGTCTGAGTGAACTCTGGAAGTTGGTGATGGACAGGGAGGCCTGGTGTGCTGCGATTCATGGGGTCACAAAGAGTCGGACACGACTGAGCGACTCAACTGAACTGAACTGAGCCATTGTTCTAGGACTCTAAGTATTAACTGCTTTTATCTTACCAACAATGAGGTAGGTATTATAATTAGGTAACCAGCTTAGGGTGTGCTTTGCTCAGGCACTCTGCCCCCAGGTACCATGCTCTTCACTCTGCTTGGGGGTTAAGGGTGTTGACCCTCCAAACAGTTGAAAATCCACTTATAACTTACAGTCAGCCCTTGGTACTCACGCTCCTCCCTATCCTGATTCACCAGCCACTGACTGACCATGTAGCATTTACTGTTGAAAAAAATCCTTGTAACCCATGTTGTTGAAGGGTCAACTGTATTTTAAATTTTGCTATTATAATTCTGAACCTCTTAGAAATGACAAATTTCTTGTACATATCTGCTTGGATTTATGAAATAAGTGGATCTGAGAGAATGAATACTAATTAAGTAGGTGAAGTTCAAATGAATCAGAATGCCTTTAAATTTTGTTGTAAATCTTTTAAAATAGGTCTGTCCCTCCAATTTTTTTTTTAATTAAATCTAGAAAGCAAGAGAGGATCTTAAAAAACATTTAGTCCAAGTTGCTTGTTTTACAGATGAGAAAACAGAGTCCAGGAGAGATGCAGGGATTTAACCTTGATGAATATTTTCTACCACATGACTATCCTGAAAAGTGCTTAGGAAGAAGCTAAGGATATTTCCATAAATTTAAGTTTCAAGTCAAATACAAATTCAAGATCACTTGGTCAATAAATTGGCTATCTAGCTGAGGCCCTTCTGTCATTAATTATACTAAGTGTGTGTAAAGGTCACTCGCAGCAAAGAGGCCTCTTATTTCACAAGTCTTTAGATTAAAAGTTAACAGGAAAAGTATCTTTGGATTTTCCATTGTAAGCCAGATTCCTAGCTTGGAAGTTGTTTTATAATATCAAGGCGCCATCTCCAGAAGGTTGAATGCCACAGACCTTCAGTAATCTCTCTGGGGAGAGCCCTAGGCTTCGGGCTAGGAGTACAAAAGGGGCAACCTCAGACCCCCTTGCTGCCTCCCCCACTCCCCGGCAACATGGATCTGCCTCTTTCGTTTTGGCAGCGTTATCATGAAGGAGGGGCCCATGCTAGCACTGAGGCCACTCACAAAGCTATAGTCTGTTTCTCTACAAATATCCTACGGATCTCCCAAGAAAACCAAACAAAATCTTTTAAACTAGGGGAGTTACGAATGAAGAGGAATTTGAGATTTGGGGATTATTTAAATTGTCTAAAACTGCATCTTCACAGAGGTTAGATTTACCTTCTTTCCATTCACCCCCTACCCCACCAAAAAAAAAAAAATTCATTTCTGTACTTGAGGAAATCTGGCCCTTGGAGGTTGGTGTGCAGTTGCTGTTGTGAAAAGACAAACCTCAGGATGGTTTTCATATCATTTCTTTATAAAGAAGGAGACTGTTGCCCAATACATCCTGTTTGTGTGTTCAGCAAACTAAGAGCTTACTAAGTGCCACTCAGTGTTGCTCTTGACAGGCAACACCTGGATGTATGTTATCACAGATAAATTCTGGGCAGCACACAGGGGCTGGAAGAGCTGAGAAAAGCTGCTGGCGAAGGTACATTTGAGTTAGAGCTTGTGTGTGTGTGCTGTCACTTCAGTTGTGTCCGACTCCCATGGACTGTAGTCCACCAGGCTCCTCTGTCTATGGAATTCCCTAGGCAAGAATATTGGAGTATGTTGCCATTTCCTACTCAGGAGATCTTCCTGACCCAGGGAGTGAACCCGTGTCTCTTACATCTCCTGCATTGGCAGGTGGGTTCTTTACCACTAGTGCCACCTGGGAGAGCTTGTGAGTTTTAATTAAATGACCATCTAGGCTGCACCACTGAAGCCAGCCATGAGTGCTGCTGGCCCACCAGCTGTGACTCTGCTGCCCAGGGGGCTGGGTGATGAGAGGCACGTCCAGAGGGTTGGAGCTGCGGAAGCCAGTCCTCCCAGGTGGCTGTACTCACCATATTTCTCATCTTTTCCCAGCTGAGAAACCTGCAGCAGTGGTATATCAAGGAGTTCAAAGACCCGCTGCTCCAGAACCCCCCGGTGTGGTTCACATCCTTCCTGTTCTGCGAGCTTGTGTTTCAGCTGCCTTTCTTTCCCATCGCAGCATATGCCTTCTTCAAAGGTGAGTAAATGGAGAAATCCCATTTTTGCTCTGGGACCAGGTCTCAGAAATCTTTGGGGAAAGTTCCACCAAGGAAGGGGAACGGTCTCTGGAGGATGTGTGAGGGTGATACAGGAGTGGGAACGGTCAGGATCGATCTTGTGAAGGGACACCAGTGTGGCTCAGGATAGTGTCTAGGGTCAGTGCGGCTGCAGGACTGCCTCAGTCAACTGGAAATCTCGCACACATGCCACCTGAGGCTACTTTACCGACTGAACTTCTTCCCTTTTATTGTTTTCCTAGCATTTTTTGTTTTGGCTTTTATTTTTCTGCTTTGGCTAGTATCATACTGGCTTATAAGCAGTAGCAGCAAGTTATCCCTAAGTGGCCTGACTTCTCACTTAAAGATTATTCTTCCAGTGTCCCCATATGACTATTGTTTATAAAAAGGTGGCCATACCAGTGTTCATTGTAAATAAACTCATACAGGTTATTTCCCACCGGAGCCCTCAAATCCATGTCTTAGCAGAATCCGTTGATTCTTCTCATCCATATGTACTTAGCAGAGAGATGCTGCTGGCAGAGCTGCCTGCTCCCCACCCACTGTATCTGAGACCGGCTGAGTTTACCTTCTAATGGCCATTCTACTGCCCCAGAGTTTTTCTGATTCCAACTCCACCCGTGTTCTTTGGCAGTCGGTGCTAGGGCTCCAGCTGTCACATAAGGACTGCACGTTGGATGCTATTATATCGCATCCAGTTTTCCATTTGTTTCCACTTGGAAAAGGAGGTAGAATGACTGAACGGAAGGGAGCAGGGTGGAGGGTGTGGCGGGCTCCCAGGAGCCATGAGCAGGTCTCACCAGGCTCTTTCTCCCCTCGCTGACCTCAGGAGGCTGCAAGTGGATCCGCATCCCTGCCATCATCTACTCGGTTCACACCATGACAACTCTGATTCCCATCCTCTCCACGGTGCTGCTCGACGATTTCTCCAAAGCCAGTCGTTTCAGAGGACAAGGACCTAAGACTTTCCAGGAACGACTATTCCTGATATCTGTCTATATCCCCTACTTTCTCATCCCTCTTATACTTCTGCTTTTCATGGCACGGAACCCCTACTACAAGTCTGAGGAGAAGAGAAAGAAAAAATGAAAGAAATGCCCCCAGGTCCAGGGGAGAGGTGACCACTGGGCAGTTTCCTGTTGGACCCAGTACCAGGAACAGTGCTCAGAACCCATGTTTTCAGTAGAATCTGAACCATATCAGCAGCAACACACATGAGCAAGATCCTGGCAGGAGGCACACCAAACCCTCACCTTCCAAGGGCTTTGACACAGACTGACTGATCACCTGAGGACGGGCAGAGGGGTGTGGGCTAGGTGATAGGAAGTGGTGCCAAAGGTCTCCTCAGCGTGTCCCCAGGTGCCACTGCAGGATTACTCAAAGCAGAACCAGACCAGAAATTAGATAAACTTCCAAGAAACATGGCCTGCTTGGCATGTTCCTGAGTCATTCAACTCACAGGATACATGTGACTAAAACTATGACTCATGAGTCTCTACAGAATATCACTGATGAGCAAAATTCAGTTTGAAATTACACCTCTCTACTATTCATTAAAAATTGTTTCCTTGCCCCTCCCCCTAGGTAGGCATGAAATATTCTGTAAGAGGGTTATAAATTTAGTTTTAATATTCAACCTTGGCATGACTTTCAGTTGGAAATGGGTCAAACTGGAAGGTATATTGTTTCTGTCCTAAAATCAGTCATCCCAGGAGAAGAGAATTTTTAAAGTCTCCTTGTTCATTCTCTTTCTAAACCTTAGTCTTCCGTTAGTTTTTACAGACGACATGGGTTCCTTTACTCTGAGGTCTGGTGTCTCAAGCCTGAGCTGGAGGAATGCTTCCTACTGGATAACTTTATCCTACCAAGTAGTTTCATAATTCTTTGTCCTGTACCCAGTTGGGGTAGGGGTGGGGGGCTGCCCATGACAGGTCCAGTGTGTGCAGATAAGGGCTCTTTATTTGTTATCCTAATAGCTTTAAGTTCATACTCGAGGCCGACTCAGAAAGACTTGTGAACGCACAGGAAAAACGGTAGATGCTGGTCCTGGTTAGTTCCCCCTTCTTGCCTATTTTGCTTACAAGCCCTAATGATCTGATTTTGGGGGAATATCATCTGACTTGTGTGTCTGGTCAAAATAAAGGTAGCTGCTGACCACTGCCTGGTTTTGTTTTGTGGACTAAGGGCTAGAGAGTCCAGGGTTCTTACAATGGGTTAATAAATGTATACTTCAAGGGCATGGAAAAGAGGTAGATCAAGCCATTTGAAAATAATAATTTATTGCTTTTCCTTCCAAACCTTTGTGAATTTACAAAAAAAAAAAAAGTTGACAGGCTGCTCAGTTCAGACTAAGAATGCAAGAGGTGAGAACCTGGACCACAATGGCCACTGGATGTTCACCTGCAGATAAGCACTGACATCTGAAACAAACTCCCCCAGGTTTGTTATTGCCTTCAGAGATGCTGCAGTTCTTCACACAGCTTCTCACATGACACATTTGGGTCATTGGTCAAGTCATGGAATGATAGAGGTTTTTTTGGTTTGGGGGTTGTGGGGGTTTTTTCCCTTTTTTTGCCCTCCTGCTAGAAAATGAAATTTTCAGTTCATTTCTGAAAAATAAATTGGTCAATAAACTCATTTTGTTCTGCTTCTACTTTACACAAAGCTTCATATTCAACCCGATACCTGAAAAACAAAATTGTTAGAAGCTCTCAAAATGGATAAAATAAACCATGAACTTAATTCTTCCAGAGAAGAACAGAAGCGACTTAGATGATTCCAAGAAATGGTGTGAGTTTAAAATGAAGTTAGTGAGGGCAAGAGAGGGAGAAATGAGGCAAAGCTCTGCCTAGGGCTACCCCTGAGAAGTCTGCAGCTCTGAGTAGCTCCCTTGCAGAGAGCCAGCCAGCTCCAGACACTCAAGTGTGTGTGTCCTCAAACTACGAAAGGCTCTCTGACTAATAAACTTTCTTCCCATCCAATTAATTTTATTTTTAAAATCTTCAAATCAGGATGATAAGACACTATTCCTGGGAGAACAGTGATGAAGAGCAAGGGTAAGAGGTGACCATTCAAGAGGAAAAACAGAATTGCAGTTGAGTAAAGAACTTGCTTTACGACAAAACTTACCTTTCAAGCTGCATTTTCTTTTCTGCTATTAGTGCCTGAAGTTGCTGCTGTTGGGCTTCTCTCTGTTTTGCTATAGATTTGAGCAAGTTCCGAGCACCAATGGCCTAGAAAAACATGATATTGCCAAAGAAGGTCATGACTTCCTTAAAGTCCTCAACTGGAGAAGGAACCATGGGGCTATGGAGTGGGGAAAGGTTGAGCTTCAGAGTTTTAGGAGTAAGTCAGAGGAAGGCTTAACCTCCTGATCCCAAAATGCCTGGTGAGAACAGAGCGGTAGCTCAGCATCTGCAGACCTAGGGATCTGCAGGGCCTGGCGCACAGTGGCCCATCTGGTGCACCATTCAGCCTTGTGTCCTTTGCTAAGTCATCTATACTCTGCATGCCTTCATTTCTTCATTTATAAAATGAGGGTAAGTCCAGTTCAGTTGCTCCGTCGTAAATGAGGGAAAACCATCTATCATACTCATCATATCTCAGTGATGATGTGAAGACTGAAGGAAACAGAGTATACTGGCATGTAAGAGTTCAACAGTCAGTTAACTGGACCAGGACTTTTTTAAATTGCAGTATAACTGACATATATTAGTTTCAGGTATGCAACATAATCATTCAATATTTGCACAGGCATTCTTATTTAAAAAGAACCCCCCATCACCTAGCCCTCCCCACCAAAATAAATAAGGGGACTTCCTTGATGGTCCAGTGGTTAAGAATCTGCCTGCCAATGCAGGGGACATGAGTTCCGTTCCTGCTGCGAGAAGATTCCACAGGCAACAGGGCAACTAAGCCTGCGCGCTGCAGCTGCTGCCACAGCCCCGAGCCTGCACACCCGAGAGCCTGTGTTCTGCAACAAGAGAAGCCGCTGCAGTGACAGGCCGCTCACCACAGCAAAGAGCGGCCCCGGATCGCCGCAACTAGACAGCCCACACAGCAGCCACGAAGACCCAGCACAGCCAGAATCATTTTTTTAAGAACCAGATTAAAAACAAGGTGGGGGGCAGAAGGATGAGAGACTAGTGAACCAGGCCAAAAGTCAGACGAAATACTTGCTGACCTTACCTTCATCTTCTCATTTTCTGCTTCCTTTGCAAGTTGATCAACAAGCTCAATTAAGCCACCAACTATTTTCTGAAACTGGCCAATTTCTTTTGTGGAAAGAAGAACAAAAACAAATGTTTTATTTTTCAGCCTTACCACTCTCCCTCAGCATTTCCTTGTGGCGAGAGGGCAGGGCTAACCGCCTCTTCTAATTTGTGTGAAAAGCCATTTGGTGTCTGACAGCCTTGATCTGAAACTAGAGAAGGGTGGCCGTGAGCCCAGAACTGGGTTGGGGTATATTTGGATCTTGAGTCCCCACTGAACCAGCCAGAAGCTGTAGCTCAGGCTCTGAGGCTCCTGATGGGCGCACCTTCGGAATGGACTGCATTCTGCTGTCCTAGGAATGACGGGAAGCACAAAGGACTGACCTCATGAAAGGACCGCCTCAGGATATGAACGCTGCCTCTGGCAAGCCGCAGGTAAGACACTAGATTTGACTTGATGGGGACTGGGGGCTTTCCACTTGTGACCAGAGCTAATAAAAAGCTCAAAGCATTTAAGGAGTTAATCTCATTTGTTCAGTGTCCCTGGGTATAGTGGAACCCGTGTTACCGAGGATTAAACTAAGACCCAGAGGGTAGGACGACACACACAGAGTGTTCAGAAGACGTGTGAGAGGACCCACTACCTTCCGCCAGTCAAGCTCTCTCCAGAGCCTATGGATGCCCCAGAAGGCTCAGATACTGGCTACATCTGCTCTATATTTGCTGCTACTGGGCTTGTTTGGCTGCTGGGACAGGCGGCATCCTGGCTATCACTAGCTTAAAAAAAAAAAAAAAGACCACTGAGTCTTTTGAACTGCCTCTCCAAACTCCAGGTGATCAACTTTCACTCTAAACAATGGAAAGTCTGCCACTGAGAACACTATTTCTCCCAAGAAATCAAATCCTAACTCCGTTTCCCACCCCCAAGTCATGGTTCTGAAGTTGAAGGTTCCTGGGATGGCCTACCTAAACAAACATCCTCCTGTCTCTACAACAGTGTTTGATTGGTGCCCTGGGACTACCTGAGAGCATAGGAGGGCACGCAGACAAGGTGGGTGGCACATGGGAATTCAGGAGGGCCAGGTTCAACCTCCTGGGAGACAGCAGCTCCATTCGGGCAGGGCCCAGAGCTGCAGTCAGGGTGGGGGCAAGACACAAAGCTGCGTGGCACCATGTCCCCCCAGACGACACTCACTGTCCACAAAGTCCTTGCACTCTTCCTTGAGCTCTATGGTCTGCTGGGTAACCTCTGGGTCCAACACCCGCAGCTTGTTCAGCTCATCAAAGTGCAGCCCTGCTTCAGCCAGAATGTCCTTGGCCATGGCTGTAAAGAAACCAGCCCCAGTCCCCAGTCACTTCCCAGCCCCTCAAGGAGAAGCCAGCTTCCAGGCCAGCCCCACTCCTGGTCCCGGACACCAAGGCCAAAAGCCCAGATGTTCCAAAGGCTCCCTCCCTTCCCTCTGCCTCCGCCTCTCTGAGCCTCACCTGTTTGCCTTCCAGCTTCCCCAGAGAAGAGAGTTTCTCTGACAGGGTCAGCCAGGGAGAGGTGTGTCATAGGAGCAAGGGTCAGGAAAGAATAAAGTCCAGTTGCTTGTCACAGGCATCGTTCATTCAACACACATTCCTGGAGTGCCAACTACATGCCAGCACTGCTAGATGCTGGGGATAAAGATGCGCGCAACATGGTGCCTGCCCTGGAGGAGCACAGAGTGTAGCTGGAGGGAGACAGACACGGACACTGCAAAATTATACTGTGTTAAGTGCTTTCACAGAAATATCACTAAAGAGCTGGAGGAAAAGAGAACAGTTAACTCGGGGTGAGGGAGGGATGTGTGAACTAAGCTGGGAGCCATAAGCATATTTCTTTATCCCCAGTTATGTACCCAAAAGGACATAAAAGAGCTTTTCAAATATAGTGCTGGAACATGAAAGAAGTAAAAGAGAAAATTGGAGTGAATTAAAAATTAGGGTTAAAAATAAACACAGGAAAAAAAAACACAAGAAGCCAGGGGTAAGAATATTACCCATAATGTATGCCACAGGCACACCTGCCTCAACTGGGACCCAAAGCTGGGTCAGTCTCTTTCTAGCAGAAAACACAAAAAGGAGTGAAATATCAGCGAGAACATGCCAAGTAAGGAGGTCAGGGAAAGGCATTCCAAGCAGAGGAAACAGCCTGGACAGGAGCACAAAGCCACTGGAAGGGCCTATTCCTGACTAGAAGTCGAAAGGACAGAGGATGGGGAGGGAAACCCGGGTAGAGCCAGAGCAGAAATACCCTGTGGCCCAAGCTAATGTTTGTCTTTTTTTTCTGTAGATGAGAACCAGCAGAGTTATCTTCTCCCTTCCCAGGCCACCTCGCATTCCTGGTCCAAAGGATGCCTCAATTCTGGGAAGGAAACACTGAAAACTCACCCTCATTTTGGCTTAAACACACACACACAAAATAAAAATAAGAGAGCACATGCCCTGTCTAAAAAGGGAGGCAATGCTACTGAGGTCTAGCTCTTGGCTCCTAAACCAACTTGGAAACCCCCAGTGTTCCAAAGGCTACCACAGCCTGGCCCTGCACCAGTCCTTCCCTCTCATCTCCCCCAGCCTCCCCTGTTTCCCTTCCTGATACGTTAGAGAAGTTCTGTTCTGAATGGGGTAATTCTGGGAGCAACTTGCCAGGGTAGGTATACCACAGAAAGAGCAAGGGTTAAAAAGAATCAAGTTCCACTGCTGCCAGAACTGACTTTCAAGAGGACCAGAAATCCAGATTTATGTATGCAATCTGACTTTTAAAGAACAGTATCTCCTTTAATTCAAAAATTTTAAGTAAAAAAAAAAAAACACACCCAAAACCCACATCCAACATTGTGTGGGCCAACTAACACATGTCTAGCTGTGTATGGCCCAGGGCCTTCAGTCTCACTGCAGTCCATTCAAGTAAGTCAACTAGCATCTTCCTTTTGAAACACTTTACTCATCCAGAGTTCCCTTGTAATTGGGCTTTTTAAAAAGATCTGTCTTCCTATTTGTCCTATTTACACACACAGTCTAAGTCAGGGGCCCCCAACCTCCGGGATCTAATGCCTGATGATCTGAGGTGGAGCCGATGTAATAATAATAGAAATAAAGTGCACAATGAATGTAATGCACTTGAATCATCCCCAAATCATCACCCCCGCCCTGCCTCTGCCCCCTGACCATGGGAAAACTGTCTTCCATGAATCTGGTCCCTGGTGCCTAAAAGGTTGAAGACCGCTTGTCTAAGCATTTAGCACCTACCAGGTGAGTGGTAAAGAATCCACCTGCCAATGCAGGAGACACAGGTTCAATCCCTGGGTTGGGAAGACCCCCTCGAGGAGGAAATGGCAACCCACTCCAGTATTCTTGCCTAGAAAATTCCATGGACAGAGTAGCCTGACGGGCTACAGTCCAGGGGCCGCAAAAGAGTCAGACACAATTGAGCACACACACAAGTAACTAACCAGACAAACTGCTTCAAATAACCAGAGGGCACAAAGATCTGCTTCAATTCGCACTCCCTTCCCAGAGAGCTTGCATTTATTCACAAACATCTACTGTCCCGGAGATAGAGTAGTGAAGAAAATGCTTCAGTGCTTTAAGTTCCCGACCTCTGGGCAGGAAGTAAACAAATAATCACAAATTATGATAAAAGTATGAGGAAAAGCACACGGTGCTACATGAAGCTGTAGCAGAAGGATAAAATTCATGTGGACACAAAATTACCCCCCAAAACTGCAAACAAAAGTCTTCTGAAAAAGTGACACGCTGAGAACTAAAGGCTGTCCAGAAGTTTGTCAAGTGAAGGGAGGAGGAGGTATTTCTAGGCAGAGGGAAAAGCACCTGTGAAGATGCTGAGGCTATGAGAAATGGAACCTGTAACAAGAGGCTAGGGTGGCTGAAAGGCTGAGCAAGGGATAAAGAGAAACGGGATGAGGTGAGATGGGAAGGCTAGGTAGGGCTGGATGGCGGAGGACTCTGAAAGCTGCAGTAACGAGCCTGGAAACGCTTTCTCATAAGCGTTTAACGGACAGCCAGTGGATTCTCAGCAGAGTGGCATAGTCTATCTGACTATCTGCCCTTTAGAGAGATCACCAAGACCCAGGATAGAGGATGGGTCGGAGGAAGAAAGAGGAGGGAGCTACAACTATCTTGCTCATTGCTGTTACCCTAGCATCTAACATGATGCCTACACAGAAACTGGCACTCAGCAAATGTATGTGGTATGAATGACTGTGAAAACAGAGCAGGCTATTTCAGTAACCAAGGCTTGGAGCTGAAGAAAAGTGTTCCGATTTGAAATGTTTTGTAAGTCGAGTTGATAGGACTTAGCAAAGGATGACTGAGGCAGGGGTTTGGGGAGGAGTGAAAGAGAGTCAGGCAAGATTCCCGCGTACCTGGCCTGAGCCAGCTGCACGGCTGGAAGGGATAGTTGAATGAGAAGGGTCAGACCGGAGAAGAAGCGGAGAGGGTTCAAAGCCGACTACCGGATTCTCTCCCAACTCCCACCACACGCGCATCTGAGGAACACCGGGCACAAGAGCCGGACTGAGCTCCAGTAACATGAGAGGGTGACGCGTTCTCCTCCAAACCCACCCCCGGGGTCTCCCCGGAACCACGCTGGGCGCTCCGAACAGGCTCCACCCGTGGGGTGTGGGGAAAATTAGGAAGACCTGGGTGTGGAGCTCGCGTCTTCACTACGTAAACTCCTTGAACTTAATCTGAGCCGCGGTTTCCTCCTAAGATAGTTGCGAGCAGCAGCGCGTAAAGCTCCAGGCCCTAGCCGGGGGTAAAACCGCTCCCAGAGCCTGGCGGAACTACCACGTTTCTTTCGCCCCGGGATTGCTTTTCCTCGGGGCACGGGCCTGTTAGGCTAATCTCACCCCGGGCCTGCCCTAAGCCCGCCAACCCGGGGTCACGGCCTACCTGTTCACCCAGCAGCGACAGCGCCGGCGACCCAGGCTAACGTCGGAAGTCAGCGCCTCTCTCCAGTCGGCTGCCGCCGACACCCAGCCCAGCAGCCTCAACCGCTGCCACGGCGACAGAACCTGTTTACGTCTAACGTCACTTCCCGACCCCGGAAGCACTTAGACCCATCAAGCCCGCAGGGCCTGCTGGGAAACAGAGGCCTGAGAGGAAGGATAACTGTCTACGAGACCCAGAGCCTACGAGACCCAGAGCCTTTGCGCCGGAAAAGCTGCCGGAAGTAGCTATGCTCTCAGCGCAAAATACTCTCAGGGGCCCCTCCCTCCGCCCTGATTGGGTGCTGGGCCTGCCCTGCCTTCTAGGCTCAGGCTCCCGCCGGCTTGGGGCGGAGTCCTTGGGTGGAGGATGCGAGTTTCGGCCCGGGATTGCTGGAGCTCGAGCGGCCACAGTTCGGGGGCGGCACGGTGTCGACTTGCAACCCAGCTGAGAGGAGAGGCGCCACCGGGGAGGGTGAGAGCCGAGCTGGCCCATGCCCTAGGGGAAGGGATGGTTGGGTCCTGGGCTGAGCAAAGAGAGCCCCACGCGGTCTTGGGGAAAAGGCGTGGGACGGCGAAAGGGGGGTGGGTGTGGAGAGCTCAAATCCTCCCCTGGGAATGGGTGTCAGAACCGGTCTCTGTTTCTCAATAGTGAGGAGGGGTACGAGTTGGGAAAGACTCTACACTGGCATGGAGAGGTTGGGTCTGGATAAATTTGCCCACACCTTTTGGATGTAGCAATAGAATTACACTTTGGATTTTCTGCTAGATCCGCTCTCTCTGACCAAGATCGGCTCCTCCCCTCGCCATCCCTGGTGTGACGAATTTCTGGGACCTTCTTTCCTTAGGACCCCACCTTCTAACACCGCCGTGATTGTTTGCCCTTTATTCCGCTTAGGTTCCCATTCGCTTTGCCTAGTGTGACACAGATAGGCCCCTAGCATCCCCAAATACCCACACACAAAGTCCGGAAGGAAGAGCTCTGAGGCTTTCAGTGGAAACTTCATTTTCACTGGAATTACCTTCTGGGGCGTCACCTGCCACAGGATTCCTGGAACGTATTGGCCTGGGTGGAATCTGAGCAACTGGAATCTCAGCTGACGTCATCCAGGGGCTCAAAGCAATTGCTTTGTTGGAAAAGAATAGATTAGTTTGGATTTGTCTTCCTTTGTTGGCAGCCGCCTAACCTTTGGTGAGCTCCTTTTCTTTGATCTTGGGGAAATTGGGGCTAGACACAAAATGCATAGAGAACTTGTTAAAACCTGTTAAGGGGTGGATTTATTCCTTCCGGGTGGGCAGTTTGGTAAAGTTATCTCATACCATTCAAGCTTACTTAATTGGGCAGTCTGCTGGGGCGGGGCGCTAATCTCATCCATACTGGACAAACCACCAAAGGAGTTCAGTACTTCATACAGCACCTGTCCTGGCCTTTCCTTGGACATTCTTTCCAGGATGAATGGTCAGTCACTCAGTCATGTCCAACTCTGCAACCGCAGGGGCTGTAGCCCCCCAGACTCCTCTGTCCATGGGATTTCCCGGGGCAAGAATACTGGAGTGGGTTGCCATTTCCTTCTCCAGGGGATGATCCCGATCCAGGGATCGAACCTGCACTTCCTGTGTTTGCAGAAGGAAATGGCAACCCACTCCAGTACTCTTGCCTTGAAAATCCCATGGACAGAGGAGGTTGGTGCAGGCTACTATCCATGGGGTCACAAAGAGTCGGGCACGACTGAGCGACTTCACTTTCACTTCACTCTTTACCACTGGCGCCACCGGGGACCTACTTAAATCTTTTCGGGGACAGTTTCAGTCTAACAGATTGACGAATACTTACAAATGTGCATGGCATTGTCTTAAGCACTGTTTGGAGAGTGGAGTAGTAAATGTGGGAAAACCAGTGCACTTCTGGGTTACACTTAGAGGAGATAATGATGTAAACTTCAGCATGCTGTGATGATGAAGTGAGGTCATTTCACTTTTTTTCTGACTCCCATTACCAGCACTGTAGTCCAAGCCTTCGTCGTCTCTTGCCTAGACTTCTGGTCTTCACACTTGCTCTCTTGCATTCATAGAGTCCATTCTCTACACAGTAGCCAGGGTGATCTTAGATCATATCGCTTCCCTGCTCTAAACCCTACAGTCGATCTTCACTGCAATTAATATAAAATCCAAACTCTTCAATATGATCTGCTGCTGCCTTCCCTGACTTCACATCCAGCCATCTTCCCCCTTCTTTCTTTGCACCAGCCACCTTGGCCTTATTTCTGCTTCTAAAACTTGCGTCTGACCAAGGAACTTTGCACCTACTCTTCCATCTGTCTGGAATGCTCTTAAGAGCTTAGCTGGAATGTCACCTTCCCAAAGAGCCTTACCCTGGCTCCCCATCTAAATGAGTCCCTCTTCCTAGTCACTCGCCTTATTAAGTAAGTTTTTCACTTCTGAAATTGCCTCATTTTTTCATTTTCTTGTGTCTTCCCACTATGAGGTTAGCTTCACGGGACTGACTCTTGTTCTCATCTGTATCCCCAGAACCTGGCACAAAGCAGGGACACGATAAATACTCTTATTATTTTTATTCTTGTTAATGAACAAGAATATTCACGTTTTTTTGAATTCCTGAAGTCAAGGACAGTATCATTTCATCTCTTCCTGCTTAACTTGGTAGGCACTCAATATTTTATTGACAAAGGAGTTAAATGAAGTGATGATATATATGCGAATAGTACCTGGAACAGAGTAAACATGCAAAGAATGTTGGCTTTCTGTTTTCTCTCAGTGAATGAATTCTAGCAGTTCTTTAGATAGCCAAAACATGTAGAATCTAGATCACAAGGGGTGGTCTGACTATGTCTTCCTCTGCTTTCCTTGCTTCTCTGTCCTGTAAACTCCTGTCAGTGTTTCAGTTTCCAAATTACCTAATTGTTCTTAGACTGATCATCTGGTTCTTTTTCCCCATTCTTGTTGGGCGGGAAGAGAGGAGGAGATAGGGCTGGGTCCCCTCTCAGGAAAAAAGAAGCAAAAATAGCCATCCTGTAGTTGTTCTAGCCTGAAAAATGGTGACAATTTCAGGAACTCAGGGCAGGGCTGATGCCAAAAAAGAGGAAGGTCAGGAAACCTCAGTGGGAACCAGGATAACCTCTGCCAGGAACACTGGCCAGCTCCCTCCAGCCTGGCTCAATCTGTGTTCTCCTGAAGTTGTTGTTACTTGCCTTCGTGAAGCCAGACTCTGGGTGGTGCTCAAAGGAAGCACTGGTGCAGGCTGCCCCGAGCCTGGAGTCATTAGAAAGGAAGTGCATCCTGTCCCTTGGACTCCTGGGAAACTCCTAGGCTGGCTAGATTCCCAGTAGGTTTGGCTGGAAATCTTGGATCCTGGGAACCTCGAGAGGAAAACAGCTGGAGTCTAACTGGTGGATCCCCAGGGTGAGGACTTCTGCTCTGCCTAGTCTATTCCTGGAGCTATCTCTGATTAGCTCCAAGAGTTTGCTTGACCTCTTTGTCACCCAGAGGTGGGCCAAGTCTCAGGGAGACTGATGAGGTGACCAGCACTGGGTTCTGGAAAACTGTGCTCTCAGACCTGGTAACTGGTACCATGAAGAACATCAGGAATGTTTTTTTGTCGTTGCCTAAGGCTCAGCTTCTCAGGGAGTCTTGGGCTCAGAAGGAGAGAATGACTGGCTGGTCAGTGTTTGTCTTCCTGTCCCCTCCCAGCTGCGGGCTCTCCTCCACTGACTCCTGTCTTCTCTCCCATGTCCTGCTCACAGCGCTGAGAGTATGAGGCTCTGGCCTCCACTGGCCACTCACTCGTGACCCTTCCACCACGGCGGAGCCTTCCAAGCCAACCTCCTGCCGTGTGGTGATCTACTTGCAGCGGGAGATGTCAGGAGATACCTGTCTGTGCCCAGCCTCGGGGGCCAAGCCCAAGCTCAGCGGCTTCAAGGGAGGAGGCCTGGGCAACAAATACGTCCAGCTCAATGTGGGCGGTTCCCTGTACTACACCACTGTGCGGGCACTAACCCGGCACGACACCATGCTCAAGGCCATGTTCAGTGGGCGCATGGAGGTGCTGACTGACAAAGAAGGTGAGGCACGGGGGCTTGTTGGGCGGGATGGGGGTGGGAGGTGGGAGAAGGAAGTGACCTCAGAGCACGGCCTAAGCCTGGCAGATCTGGAATCTAGATTCATTTTTCTTCTTCATCTAGTACGGGACTCCTTCACCTGGAGTTCTTGTGCAGCTTCAGAAATCTCTGAAACTGTACATGGAATGTTGTGTGTGTACATATTTTTCAGGGAGAAGAGCTGTACTTTTTAAATGTTCACACAGGACTAGATTCTCATAAGAACCATCACCAGAGTGCCTGAGCAGTGGGCAGAAAGCAGGCAGGGCTGGGTGGTTTCTGTGTTGCCAGGAGGTGGGCCTGGAGGGCCTGTGTCTTCTTGGTTTCAGGGAGGAGGGGTGAAGAGCAGCCATGGGCCTCAGAGCCAGAGGTTCCTCCTGTTACCCTGTGCTGTGGGCTCTGTGCTCCTTATCACCTGCCACCAGGCTCGCCAGGTGGCTTTTGCCTGCTGTCTGCCCTGAGGTACCTGGAGACAAACAGTAACCCTCGGGGGCCTGTCTGAATCCCTAGGCTGGATCCTCATAGACCGATGCGGGAAGCACTTTGGCACCATTCTGAATTACCTCCGAGACGACACAATCGTCCTCCCTCAAAACCGGCAAGAGATCAAGGAATTGATGGCTGAAGCAAAATATTACCTCATTCAGGGGCTGGTGAACATGTGCCAGTCTGCCCTGCAGGTGCGGAGGCAGAGGCAGGGCGGGTTGATGAGGGCGGGGTTGGCTCCCTCCTTCAGGGACGTAGGGTGCAGTTCCTGGAAGACCACATGGCACGTATGAGATGAGTCCAAACCTAGTTAGACACACCATGTTGCCCAGGCCAAGCAAGCTGGCAAAGTGAGTGAAAGTCACTCAGTTGTGTCTGATTCTTTGTGACCCCATGGACTGTATAGTCCATGGAATTCTCCAGGTCAGAATACTGGAGTGGGTAGCCTTTCCCTTCTCAAGGGGATCTTCCCAACTCAGGAATCAAACCCAGGTCTCCCACATTGCAGGCGGATTCTTTACCAGCTGAGCCACAAGGGAAGCCCCAGCAAGCTGGCAGCCAGTTTATAAGGTGACAGACTCAGGTGGAGTGACTAGACCCTGCTTCTAGTTTATATGCCTAGGTATCTGGAGTTTAGATTTCTGAAAGTGGGGATCTGCTTGCCAGTTGGCAGTTTCTTCTGCCAGGGGCCTCCTGTCTCTATCTGATGCCTCAACAAGCAGGGGGTAGCCACGGCAGAGGGGCTCTGACAGCTCCTGGGAAAAGCCTGGCAAACAGAAGATCTGGAAGAAAAAGATTGTTTGCTGTTTGTCACCCAGGACAAGAAGGACTCCTACCAGCCTGTGTGCAACATCCCCATCATCACTTCCCTGAAGGAAGAGGAAAGGCTCATCGAATCCTCCACCAAGGTAGGCGGGACCTCCAAGGGGTCGCCAGGGGCGGCAGGCAGGGGGGGCCAGGTCCCTGGCCCTCACCTTCTCTCCCCTCACAGCCCGTTGTGAAGCTGCTGTACAACAGGAGCAACAACAAGTATTCCTACACCAGGTAGGGGGGCACCCTGGCAAGGGTGGGGGATGATGCCCAGGGAAGGGCTGAAGAAGCAGCTGGAAGGGCTGAGTGGACAAACTGGGCAGCAGACTCAAGGGAAGCCACCTGCACGCCTGGCACAGTTGGCATGAGTCTGGGTTTTGGGAGAAGAGAGCAGAAGGGGAATCAGGGCCAAGGCATTTGGAACCCAGTGCAGGGCCCTGGCCGGGATGGAGACAAGACTGAACATGAACATGTAACTGAGCATGTGTCATGTCCGGCAGTGGGCCAGGGGTTTTCCCCACATTCTCTTACAGGGCTGGGAGGCCAAGAGGCTGGAACTCCTCTTGAGACAGCCCTTGTTCTTTGCATCTGGGCCAGTGGCCTCCTCATCCCCCAGTGTCCTCTCAACAGGCCATAGCTAGGTACAGGCAGGAGGCTGCAGGCCCTCAGTGATTCCTGTCACCCCTGCAGCAAGGGAAGGAGGCTGACTGCCGTCTCAACAGGTCCTCCTCCTCCTGTTAAGACGGCAGTCAGCCTCCTTCTTTTTGGGCCTGCTGAGAGGAGGCTCTCCCTCAGCTCTCTCTGTTGTAACTTAAATCCAACTTACCTCCTTCCCCTCAGAGGCCCCCAGATTCACAGGGGAGCCCATGACCCTTTCTCACCATCCCTCTGGCGTCCTGACTTTCCCTCATTTTGTGAGCACGATGGGGGAGGGGAGGGCAGGGGAGCGCCCAGCCTGCACCACCCCTGTGCTGGGATCTCACTCCCAGGCCGGTGGGCTCTCACTGGTTTTTCAGCAACTCTGATGACCACCTGCTGAAAAACATTGAGCTGTTCGACAAGCTCTCCCTGCGCTTCAACGGTCGCGTGCTCTTCATCAAGGACGTCATTGGCGATGAGATCTGCTGCTGGTCCTTCTACGGGCAGGGTCGGAAGCTGGCAGAGGTGTGCTGCACCTCCATCGTGTATGCCACCGAGAAGAAGCAGACCAAGGTATGGGGCTTCCGCCTGCCTGCGTGCGGCTGACCCTTTCACCGCCCGGTGCACATCCTGCTGTGTTTCCCACACCCACCGCAGTGGTGTTGCTCAAGGACAAAAGCCAATGCAGGGAGTTTAGGGAATGCACAGAATTCTGCTCTGGTCAGCTGAGAGGCAGGGCTGTTGACCAGCGGGGTAACTGGAGTTGGCCCAATTCAGATCGGAATTCTGGTCTGATAAGACATCTGGATAGGACATTTAGACCTTCTGGGCCTCAGTTTCCTCATTTGAAGATCTGAGAATGAAAGTATGAATTTAACAGAACTGTTACGAAAATGAGACAGTTCTGAGGAGAAGCAGTGCAGGGCAGCAGAAATAGCTCTAGCCCTTGGTGGTTGGGCATTCCTGGTCAGTCAGCTTGCCTCTGCAGTGACAACACACTGCCAGGCACAAGGGATTTGACAGGAGATAATAAATTCAATTTTTATAATCTGTAAAACGGAGACTAGGGCTGTTAGAAATTTAATTCTACATATATACACACATATATATTATATATATATACATATATTCTATATATATACACACACATATATATATAAATATATAAAGATCTTCGGGCTTCCCAGATGGCACCAGTGGCAATACAGGAGACACAAGTGATCCAAGTCCGATCCCTGGGTTGGGAAGATCCCCTAGAGGAGGAAATGGCACCTCCAATATTCTTGCCTAGAGAATCCCATGGACACAGGAGCCTGCTGGGCTGCAGCCATGGGGTCGCAAAGAATCGGACATGACTGAGCGCATGTGCACAACAAACCCAACTAACTCTCCCCAGGCTGCCAGCAGACGGTGCCTCCCTGGAGAACAGCTGCCCCCCGGTGTTTAGGAGACGACAGACTGCTAGGGTGGAAGGGCAGCTTGTCTCGGGGGAGATCTGTGTGCATGTGAAGGGCTCAAAGCAAGTAGGTTTTTTTGTTTTCTGTGTGCCCAGCTCTCTGCTCAACACTTTACAATCTTCATATAACATTCACAACAGTCTCTGAGGTCAGTGTTAACATTTGGAAACTTAGGCACCACAAAGTTAAATCTGAGACCCCACAGCTAGTGAGTGGGGGAGCTGTGTTTGTACCTAGGCCTGACCACAGAGCTAAGGCCCTGACCTCACCACATACTAGTCCACTGTTCTGGGATTGGGTGGGGCAGGGTACTAGTCTTCTGCATCTTTATGTCCGTAGAATACATCTCCTCATGCCTCCTTCAGAGGAAGACCTCCGCCCGCCCTCGCAAGACAGAAAGTCAAGTCTCTTAAGAGACTTCTGGAGGCCTCATGGAGTTAGCAGGGCCAAGGGCCCTGACGTGCTGTGCCCTCTTTGGGATGAAACCTCATGCTGTTTTCTCGTCCCAGGTGGAATTCCCAGAGGCCCGAATCTATGAGGAGACACTCAACGTCTTACTCTATGAGACCCCCCGAGTCCCTGACAACTCCCTCTTGGAGGCCACAAGCCGGAACCGCAGCCAGGCTTCCCCCAGTGAAGATGAGGAAACCCTGGAACTGCGGGACCGTGTCCGCCGCATCCACGTCAAGCGCTACAGCACTTACGATGACCGGCAGCTCGGCCACCAATCCTCCCATCGCGACTGACGAGACCCTCCTGGAGTCAGGGCACGGGACACCCCATCGCCCCTCTTGTGGAGCCCTGCCCCCTCGGCCACCCCACTCTGCTGCTGGCTGGGTCTCTGCCCCAGCACCCAGAGGCACGACAGGACCTGCCTGGGAGGTCAGAGGGCCTGAGCAGCGGAGGGCTTGTGTTTCTCTGCCCGGCTCCCTAAGCACTTCGGGAGGACTGGCCTGTTTGCTCAGCCCCTCCCTTTCTGCCCGTGGGCTGAATGGACTGACCCATCCACCTCCCACTAGGAGCATTCCCCTCTGCCCTTGGCTGAGCGAGCCTTTGCTCTGCTGAAGGCTACTTTAGGCCTCAGGGGAGGCCCATGGGGACCGAGTCTCGCTGAGGAAGGTGGCTTCTGGTGCTGTGGAGGCCCAGTTTCTTACAGGAGGTGGGGCTCCTTTTTTCCTAAGCACAGGCTTGATGAGTTACGTTTTTAACAAATAATCTAGGAAATGATTAGTTTTTAGTTTTAGTTGAATAATGAGGGGACTGGGTATCTCTGCTACCACTCCAGGGTTCCAAGATCCACAGTAAAGCAGAACCCTTGGCCCTTTTGATACCTTTGGGATCTGTTTCTTTAAAGCACTTTGTACTTTTATTCAGGAGATTTGTAATCTGCCCTGACCCACGTCATCTGATCTAATTCCCCTTTCCCTGTAGAGTCAATCTAAGGGAGGGGAAAGAAGCAATAAAAAAACTGACCAGCTCTAGCTTTGCCACAGTGGCCAAGCAGCCAACCCGAAGAGCACTGACGGGGTGAGTTTGTGTAAGTTAGGACCTGTGGTCCTAATAACACCCCTGTAAGAAAGGATAGTTTACCCCTGCATCTTCAGAGTCACATAAGCACTGACTCTTAGGGTCTTACATGACTGTTCTCTTTGATTCTCTCGCCCTTGGCTCTGAGGCAAGCTGTCCTCACTTACTGTAAGCCCAGAGGGCCGTTGCGGTGGCGGGGGGCAGGAGCTGCAGCAGGAAGGCTGGAGCCCATGGGCCCCACACCCACCTGCCCATCATCCAAGGACAGCAAACACAGCCCCGCATTCCCCGGGGCCCCGCTGAGGTGGTTATGCTTGGCCATCCATCCCCCCACCGCCATCCATGCTCTTGGTTTGGGGGATGGTGGTTCTGCCCAGTGGTGAGTCCCTGAACACAGGAGGATGTGTGTAGCCTAAGAGCCTTGAAAGGGTTCTTCTTTTCTTTCTTGCTGGGTAAATTTGGCTCTAGAGATGCCGCACCCTTGGGTAAGGGTGCAAGTTCCTCTTCATGGCTTCAGTTTTCATTCCCTTCTGTTTGGCTTGGCCCGCGGGCAGCTGCTTATCTGAATTCTTTTCTAAAAGAATGCCACCAGGAGGGAGCTGTTCAGCCAACCTAACAAACCAGCACTGCACTCAGCAGTACCCAGTCAGTCAGGAAAAGACATAGCTGATCAAGTTCATGTCTCTTGACTACTCTGACTATAGCTAAGTGGCTGCTTATAGTTGAGCCTATGGGAAATGCCAGGCCGGGGTTAGTAGACACAAAGACCTGTGCTAGGGCAAGAGAAAGGTGACTCTAATCAGGCATTTTACGCTAGTCATATTCTTGAATGCATAGACTTTCAGGTGAGGCACCTTGATGGTCAGCTATGAACGGTTCTTCAAGCCTTCACTGGAGTAACAAGATGAAGACAAATCCATTTCTTTGGCCAGATTCCAACTCTGGGTTTCCCACAGCAACTGGAATGCTTCTGCTTGAGGCCACCAGTCTATTTCCTCAGCTGCCTTCCCGAAGCCCTTTAATACTCAAAGTCCCAGCTCCCCACTGAGGTATTTTAATGCTTGTCCCTTAACCTCGCCAGTCCCTGGGCCTCTCTTCACTGCTGGGACTTTGAGATCCTCAGCTGTCTCAGTGGTGAGCAGTCTTTTCTTTCTGAGACAGCACAACAGTCTGGGACTCTGGGCACTTATCTCCTCCGGTTGAAAATATCTCTTTGGTTTTAAAATACTAACATTGAACTCACTGAAGTCATCTTAGCTTTTAAAATCAGACTGTGTTGTAAGGGTCTGGGGAATTTTGAGTTTCCCAACCCCATTCAGAAAACAGCTCTTGGCTGTGTGAATTTTTCAATTCTGAGCAGCCCTGGGGAATGTACACAAAAAGTGTGGATGAAGGCTAAACCTTGTCAGTTTCTAAGAAAACTGGAAGCCTACTGTTAATCACATGGCCCAGCATTATTAGGTTCTGATCTCTTACCTGACCAGGGTCTGCTGAAGGATGGCACAGGTCCTGGCATGAAAGAACTTCTTTTATCATGTAACTACAATTCTCTGTTGCTCAGCATAGGTGATGGAAACAAACACTAATTTCTAATAAAACTGTTACACTGCAGTGGTTCAGAGCCGTGCTTACAGGGAGTAGAGCTTGGTCACTCACTGCTGTGTGGACATAATTCATGTATTTCTGTTCACCACCTGACTACATTCTCACTGGGGCCTATGCCCTATTGCACTCAGTTGCCCTGCAACCCAGGCTCCCCCTGGTGGAGGATTAGTGAAACTCGGTCAGTCATGTCTGACTTTTTACGACCCCACAGACTATACAGTCCATGGAATTCTCCAGGCCAGAATACTGGAGTGGGTAGCCTTTCCCTTCTCTAGGGGATCTTCCCAACCCAGGGATCGAACCCAGGTCTCCCGTATAGCAGGTGGATTCTTTACCAGCTGAGCCACAAGGAAAGCCCAAGAATACCAGAGTGGGTAGCCTATCCCTTCTTCAGCAGATCTTCCCAACCCAGGAATTGTACCGGGAACTCCTGCATTGCAGGCGGATTCTTTGCCAGCTGAGCTAAGGTGGAGGATTAAGGACAACACTATAAAGGGCTGGAACTGAAATTTAATATTAACTCAAGAAAACGACCTCTTTAACAATCACTACGGTAGTCAGGGAGCAAGCAAGAATCCTAAGAATCAGGGCAAAAATGCAGCACATTTTTATCTCTGGCTCTTGGAGATCTTCAAGAAGCTCAGAAAGTAGCTTGGCTTAGTCTGTCCATACCTAACGCTCCCTGGCAGAGTTTCTGCATTTCTGAACTGGAGGCCTGAGACTGGTGCCCATGGCTGGCAGGCCCACTGCTCCAGGAAACCCAACAGGCTTGCCTCACTCCTTTGACCTTGCTGCTGCCCTCCAGCTCTGCACTTGGCAGAGAATAAAGAAAACAGAGTCCAGTCCATCCCCCGCCTCACTGGCTGAGTGACCTGGGAGACATCAGGCAAACCCCTGCCCCACGATGGAGACCCTAGCTCCGAAGGGGCAGCTTCCTGGAAGGGCAGTTAAGGACAGTAACCAACGGGCCCCACCAGGTCAGAAAAGGAGCCTAAGACCCCGGCAGAGATGGGAAGGGTGGCCAAGCGTACACTGGTTTATTGCCCAAAACTCACATTCTGAACAACTGTGTGACAGGCTAGGGGACCCCCACACCTATGGCAGCTGAACACAAGAGCTCCTGATGGAAAGGTTTACTGGAACACAGCGTAGGCAGGGCTTACGGGGAAGGCCAGCCTTGGAGGAGGCCCACATGGGTCTTCTGGAAAAGAGTTATAATCCACCCGCCAAAGTAAGAACCCCGCAATCAAATGGCACAAACGATTAAGAGACCCACTGTGGCCATTACAGAGTTCTGCAGCAACTCTCATGGGATGTGAGCTGTTGTTCAGGGCGGAGCCTGGGTGCTCAGGGGCTCTGCTGGCCTACCAGTGAAGGCCTGAGGGCGGTGTCTTCTCATCTTTATTGCTTTCCAGGGAGAAGGGAGGGATCCGGACGTCAAAGTGGGAACCATCAGGCCTCTCGAAGCGGAAAGTGCCCCTGGGAGTCAGAGAGAAACTGGTTTAGAGGTCTGGAGAGCCCTGTGCCCTCAGCACCACAACTGAGGCAGAATAAAGCAGGCCCGGGCTCTTCTGCCTGGCTCATGCCAGGATAACACTGGTCCAGGGACCCAAGCCATCCTGGCCCTTCATGAAAAGAAGAAATGAAGTTGTCCTGAATTCAGCCCTTCGATGCACCCTGCATAAGCCACCCAACTATGCTTTCAGGATACAGAGTGAAACACCAAGGGAAAAAACCAACTCATCGGCAGCTCTGTAGCAAAAAGTCACCAGACCGCTTTGACCTAAGTCCTCATCCCACAGGGGCCTTTCCAGATGGCACAGTGGTAAAGGATCCACCTGCCAATGCAGGAGATGCAAGAGACACAGTTTGATCCTTGACTGGGGAATATCCCCTGGAGAAAGAAATCTCCAGTATTCTTGCCTGGAAAATTCTATGGACAGAAGAGCCTGTCAGGGTATAGTCCATGGAACTGCAATTAGACATGACTGAGCAACTGAGCACACACACACACACACACACACTCATTCCACAAAATCACAGAGAACTGGGAAAGTCATGAATCAGGCAAGACTCACACAACAGTGAACGGCAGATACAGCTCCACCTCAGGACTTCACTGGGTCCAGAGTGAACTGCATGCTATGAGCTCTTACTTTTCTGACCCGCAGTGTCCATGGACCTAAGCTGCCCCCACACCCACTTACTCACCACATGTGCCCACTGGAGGCCTGCAGGGAGACGTGGCTGCTGTACTGGAAGGCGGGCTGCTCCTTGGATAACACTGGTTCCTATGAGGGTTCAGGCAAAATAGGTCAGACCAGACAAGCTCCCTGTACCCCAGGGCCACATGCTGACCATCACCGAGTCAGGACCAGATGCCCTCTCATGCCACCATAACGGCCAGCCAGCACCTCCTCTCACAGCACCACCATTAACCTGGGCCTTTTACTCTGGCCCTGGGGAAGATAATCTCAGACTAAACATCTGAGGTTTCCAGACAAAGATGCCAAGATCTCTGCAAATATCCCTTTCAGAGTCCATTCACTAAGTGCCTTATGATCAGCAAACATCTGCTAACTTAAGTCCTGGTAATCATAAGATAATAGATGTTATCCTAAAAAACTGAGATTCTGGTTAAATAACCTGGCCAAAGTTATGCAGCAAGTAAACAACACAGTGGGCATCTGAAAAGAGATGAGCTCCAAAGCCCTGTTCTTTCTATCCCACGCTGCCTCCCCAAGTCCCTGCTAACGTGTATAACTGCTTATTGAATGTGGCCTTCTCTTGCCTTTATTTCTCAGGAGAGTGGGTGGGGTAGCACAGGAATTGCAAAATCAGATCTCTTCAAGGGCCACCAGAGGATGTATGTGTGTGAAGAGGCAGAGGAAGGACAACTGGGAGTGGTGGGGGCTGTGTGCCACACCCAAAGGCTTCCCAATTCAGATTTTTAAACAGGGTGGCCACCAATGTTACTTACTTGGCTCCAAATCCAGGACCTGCTGCTATGAGTTATAAGAACCATGGGCTAGTTACATAACAGTCTCAGTGTCACCATCTGTGAAATAGGTTATAAGACGCCTCCCTCACAGTGAGCTTTCTCACTCTTAACAGTCCTGTGCTTTCACACACTGAGCCCGTCCCTAACCACAGAGGAGGCGACCATGCCTTAAGCTCCCAGGCCTGCTGGGTGAGACCAGAAACCAAGATCATCAGCCCAAAGATGCTCACCCTGCCCACCACCCCTCGGCCTCGCACTGTCTCCAAGGTGCCGGATAGACTGAATATCCTCCAGTGTCGCTCCCGGAGCTGAACCACGTCACTGTCGAGGTTCTCCAAGCGGATGCAATAGCGCCACTGTGGGAGCAGGGGAGAGACTTCACGTCTGAGAAGGAACAGAGCCTGGGCTCGCCCCCCGGTGATTCTGAGAGCAAAGGGCAACAAAGGCCAGTACCTGCACTGCACGGGTCTCATCTCCCACCCCGGAGGTAAAGCCCCCACCTCCCAACCTGCCCCCACAGGCACGCCTCCTGAGCTCCCCTCCGCCGGAGATTAGACACTCACCCAGTAGACGTGGGAATTCTGGGCTTCCTGGGGAAAAACAAACACAAAGAATTTCAGTCCCCAAGGGTAGAAATTCCAATCAACATCTCTCCAGTGGAGCAGATGTATTCCAGGATGGATGCAAAGACAGAACAAAGCCACAAGTATCTTGATGACGTGCTAACTATGGCCAACATGCCCAGAGGGAGGCAGGCTCCCTGGGCCCTCCCCTGGCCTCCTTCCTCCTCATCCTATCAAGATCACAGAGCTGGATGAGAACAGAAAACAGAGGAGAGGGCCCTTCCCTCTCACCACTCTCCCCATCAGCCGCTGCCCCTTCACCCACCACTGCTGCCCAGGCTGCTGTCTTCCTCCTCTGCCTTCCCACATCCCAGCAGGATAACAACACTTGGAAAGCTGTAGGCTGGCCTCCCCCACTATCGTGAGCTCCTGAAAGGCAGGTACAGTCTTTCAGTTTTGTCTCCCTAAGACCCAGGTTACAGCCAAGCAAGAAACAGCTCAATAAATTTATAAAATGTGGGAAGAGGAACCTATGGTGATTTAAATAAGTATGTGTATGTTCTTCATAATCATGGCTCCCTTTGAGCCAGAAGAGAAGAGAGAGTCAACCTGGAGGCCTCCTTCCTGGGATCTGAGAGTTTCTTTGCTCTAGGTCTTGGTGTCAGCTCTTGCCAAGAGGGTGCTCGACCCCAATCAATACACGCAGCACTGGAAACCAGAACCTCAGGCACATGGTTTAAATGTGGTGACACCACACAGAACCTGGGCGCCCGGCCCTGAGGGAAGGTATCAAGGCTCAGCACCTACCCTCATGCCCATGTAGAAGGGGATGACGGTGACACGGATATTCTCCGTTGTTTCCCGGTGGACATCAGAGAGCTCCAGCCAGGGGTGATTCTTCTCCTGCCAGGCCCGTAGTGTCTCCCGAGCCACAAAAGGGGGTGCTGGGGCAAGAAATGACTGGTTAGACCAGGCCAGCGGCCAACTGCTCCTCTTATAAAACCCTTCCCAGTGATGGTCAAGGTATATAAGACACATGAGCAAAAGCAGCACAGGCTGGAAGAAGGCACAGGGCTGCCTACCAAGAATAAGCCCCAAGGAGGAATATGACGTCAGGGGAAGAGAAGTGGCCTGGGAGTTAGGAGCCCTGGCTCTCAGATCTCACTCTGCCACTACCTAGCAACCTTGAGTTGCTCTCATCATCCCTGAGCCATCTACCTGACAGGTCTAAAGGGAGGTTAAATCAAGTTGTAGAAACAGCTTTGAAACTGCTTCTGTGACACTGTCTTTGAAGAAAGGGCCCTCCCATTCCAGCTTCCCTTTATGAGAGAGGGTACCTTTTGTCTGGTCATACAGAAGAAATCTTTCAAAGAGCTCATGCTGGATAGGAACCTGATCAGTGGAGGTGTAGGGGAGGATGTCTTCATGGCTGACATAATCCAGGCCTGGCAGAGAGAGAGAGACAGAAAACTCAGGGAGGAACGGGGAAGAGTGGGGCTGAAAAGAAACTCAATTTCTGGGCCTTGTCCCAGGGTGGGACAACCCTCGCACCAAGGCTCTCAGCATCTACACACCCTCCAAAGCAAATTCAAGGACAGCAGAAAGGCACTGGAATTCTCTTCCTGAGACACACCAGACCCCTCACCGATGGGCACCACTCAGACGGTCATAACTCACCTGGGATGGCATAGAGGGCCCGGCTGTCGTCGTGATTAGCCAAGAAAGTCACAGCTTCTGTCTGAGATCTCTGAGACTAAGGCAAGAAGCAAGTCATAGGTTTGCTCGGTCACTATCCAGTCCTGAGGACTTGGGGCCCAGTGCAGTATGGAACTGTTGGATCCCTCTCCTTCTCTTAGTCCCCATCAGGGTCTTAGTCCCATCAGGCCTTCCCCATGGAAAAGAACCCCAGGCACAGCCACCTTGCTTACTTACTATATGTGGACAGTCTCGGGCATCAATCAGCACCTGGTAGTAAGTGTGAGTTTTGCCTTTCACCTCCTTCGAGCCGTGGCCGGCAGGGTTCTCTGCTCTATGGGGCAGGAGGAAAAGCCGAAGCTCAACCTGAGAAACGGAAGCGGGGCCTGCCCCAGCTCCCTACCACCCCCTCACCTAAACAAACCAGTGCCTGAACTGAAGGGGCTTAGCAGCAGCTGGGCAGACGTTCAGCACGCCCTGTCCCAACGCTCCCCAGTCAGGAGCAAACAATAGAGTGGGGTGAAGAGTCATCGTTTATCTTACTTTCTGGATGCCTCTTTAAAAAAGGGGCCAAGCTGAGAAAATCATACTGCTGCTTCAGTCCCTGGAGCCCAGAGCACCTCACTCTTCTCACATCCCAGGGGCTCTCTGTGATCACTTAATGGAGCTGGGCCTTTTCTTTTTTTAAAGTACTCTAGTGATGGTAAGAGATGAGGAGAAAGATTCTAACTGAACAATCAAGAAATCAAGAAGCCTAGTTCCCCAAATGCCCTCTAGGATACTTATAATGCAAACTAAGAATGCCTGGGGTGAGCATCCTGGGGAGGTCCGAAGGGACCCTTTGGCTTAAGACTCAGAACTCAGCACTTTTGTCTCCATGGGCATCAGTGCCAAGGGCGTGTTTTGGGACTGTTCCTAAGGTCCAGAAGGATGCTGTCTTGACTGCTGGGACTCCAATTACGTATGTCTACCATGGGTCAGGCCTCCTCCAGAGGATACTGCGAGGCACAATGAGAGGGAAACTCACTTTTCTGGGGCTGCAGAAGCCACATCCCGGTCATAAAGTCTGGCCTGCCAGGGAAACAGGACGACACCTCGGTAGCCAAAAACACTGTGAAGGAAAAGCTGGGAGAAGAGAGGCTTCAGTGAGTCTGCAGTCAAGCAGGTACATCCAGGTGGCGCCCAGACCACTAAGTGGCACAGGTGGTGGCAATTCCAGCACAAGGTCTTGCTATTCTTTCCCTTGGACTCTGAGATCCACCCAGACCAACTGTGGAGCACGTTTACTGTCCCTGTACCTGGCTGACTTCTACTGAGCCATCAGGCCATAGCCGAGGCCTCAAGGAAGCCTTCCCTTCCCTCCCTTCCACTTAGCATGGTGTACAGCTGTGAACCATGTGTATTCTGTAATTCTTTTCTTAGACTGTCAACTCCATGAAGGAACTGCTTTCTGATTTAATACCAATGCATAAAGCCCACTCTATTGTAGGCATACAGGGGAAAAAAGCTGAATAAACAAAAAGTCCTCCTTATCTACAAGAGGCCTAAATCTATCTCAGTAGATCAGGCATAAAACTGACTCAGAAAAAGAGCCTCACACCCAGAGCTTAATTCACTGCACTCAATTCAACTAGAACAAAGCATCAAAAAGCAGGCCCTCCACTGGCTTCTCACCAATCACTATGTTAGATGACTCTTTAGCAATAGGACTTTCTCCTCAATATAGTTCAAACCATCTCTGTCCACACTAACTTGGAAACAAAAACCGATGACACATGAAGTGCATTCAAATTCAGGAAAACAGGAACAAAACACCATCTTAACAACAACAACAACAAAACTTTTGATTCTGGTCTGGCACCAAACATCAAGGCAGAAAATCATAATGTTCAGGCCTGTGGCCAAATTTCACCCTTTCAGAAGCAGAGCATACCCTGAAAACAAAAGATGATGCTGCCCAGCACTCACCTGTCCAGTCTCATATTTTCCATTCTGTTTTGGCACCTCGAACACACCAACTGTCTCCAAAACTTTGCCCTCTGGTCGGTTTCTAATTAGGACAGAAAAGGAACAAGGAACTGAAAAGCTAATAAGTGAAGGGTACTAATTCATCAGAAAAAGCTACTAGGATACTGGGGGGGCCGGGGCCATGACAGCAGAGAAGGGTTGCGGCATAGGGGCCAGCTGAAGCAGGGAAGGGTCCTGCCAAGCCACCCCTCCACAGAGATTCTGCTGCTCCTCCTCTGAGGACCAGCCGCAGATGCCTCCTTGGTTTCCATGATATCTGACAGCTCCTAAATCACTTTCTTCTCTCTTGACTCTTAGCATTCCTCTATCACGCCCTCAGACCCTGCTTCATCATATCCCTTGCCTCCATTTCTTCCCTGACCCATCCTCCTGACCTCCCACAGCAGTGACTGCCTTTCCCATCTTGCATTTCAGTTATTTGTGTCACTGTCTTATCTCCATTAGAGACTGTAAGTTCCCTGGGAGCAATGTTTGTGTCTGATTAGCCTGTGCTCCCTCTCAGAGCCTAGGGTATAAGGGGTGCTCAAAAGAAAACTTCTTTTGTGTCATCATGCCATGCCCAACTCCACCTCTAAACTGCAGTCCTCATCCTGGCATTGCACCAATGTTATTCTCGCAATCTAGCTTTTGTTCAGGTTTACATCAGTTTTCAGAGGAGTCTTAAATTGCAAATAGCTATCATCTCTCCCCCATGTCTGTGTCTCATCTCAGCCACTAAAAGGTCAGCTCTCACAGTGACTTCTGGACCAGACTGCTTTTTCTGGGGGCCCTTCAAAGCACCGTTTTCTTACTATTGTGGAGAGGTGAACTCCATGTCTCCTTCCACTTGGTTCACCTGCCCCAATTTGATCTCTAGGGTCCCATCCCTAGGCACATTGTTCATACCATCCCCGTGGCCTCAAACCCCCTTCCTCAAGTCACATAAAGAGAGTATGTGCCCCCAAGGTCACACTGAAGCCTGGGACCCACGCAGGGCGTAGACTCGGGTCCTGTTTCCCACTTCCAGCATCTTTCTGAGGGAGGCCTTGACCCTCAGTCACGGGCTGGGGGTTCAAATTAAAAGCCCTAGCACTTAATTGAAGGACTTCCCACCAACACCGGCGCTCGGATGCCCGCATTCGAGGAAGTAGGCTTTGCTCCGAGAGGGTTACTAGTTCCCCCTCGGAGCCCGTCCGGCACAATCCAGGACTCTGGGCCGCGCTCCCTTCCTCGTTCCTGGCACGCGTCCCAGGCAGCGCAGGTCGGCTCTCGGCCGGAACTCTCCCGGGTCGAACTCCTATCACCCTCTGCCGCTGGGCCCTCTGGCCCGGGACACGCTCCTTAGGCTCCGGGCCCGACCCCCGCGCTCCGTCCCTCACCGGGACGAGAGGTGCCTCAGCGTCGTCGTGGTCGCCACGGGAGGGAAGACCCCAGCTCCACCCGCCGCACAGAACGGCCTCGGCCCCCGGGTCCCAGTCAGCGACCGGGACCACCATCGACTGCCCACGGTCAGGGCCCGCCGGGCCACACAGCCCGCCATGTCTAGCCCGAGCGCCCGCTGGGCTGCTGACACACCGCCCGACCCGCGGCCGGGCGGCGTTCCGCCCCCGCCCCACACTGCCCCGCGCCGTTGCCCCGCCCCCTTGGCTCTCTGCCCCGCCCCGCGAGTTTCGCGCTTCTTCCGGCGCAGGCGGACGGAAGTCAAGGTTCTGGGTCACCTGACCGTAAAGTCGGCTAGTAATGGCGTCTTGCTTGTTAGCTGGCGAGCGATTTGTACGCGCTCTGGGTCCTGGTGGGGAGCTGGAGCCAGAGCAACTGCCCGGGAAGCTGCGAGCAGAGCTTGAGGCCGCGCTAGGGAAGAAGCACAAGGGCGGCAATCGCCCGGCTCGCCTGGTTTCTTTCCGCCTGATCCGGGATCTGCATCAGTACTTGAGAGAAAGGGGTGAGCCCCAGTCTCCGGTTCAGAGTCGCCTCATTTTTTCCCAGAGTTTAGGCCCTTCCTGAGGTGTTTTTTTCCTGAGGAGGTGTATCTGTTGCTGAACCAAACTCGCGGCTTCTTTCATGACTTCCAGCAAAGCCAATATACTGAGGCAGGGTTGTGGTGAAGGAAAGTACAGTATTTAATGCAGGGTGCCAAGCAAGGGAACGGGAAACAAGGCTCAAATCCACTCTCGCTTGGAATTTGAGTAAAGGAACTTTCGTTTAAAGGAGAAGAACAAAAGCTAGGAATAATTGTCGTGTGACATTTCCTAATTGTGGTTTCAGGAGTCAGAATGTCTCTGATTTACGATTCTCAGGTCAAGTGGTCCTTGGCTCCGGTGTCTGTTAGCTCACTTTGCCCTGGAGAAGCAACCAGAGTTTTCACATTAATGATGATATTTATAACACTACATTAAAGATGTTATCAACAATAGCAGTTTTAGTCATCAGACTCTGGTTCATTAGTATTCTGTTAACACAAGATAGAAGTTAGAGGAGACAGGGAAAGGAATAAAGTTTTAGATAGATTAATCGTAAGGTCAGCAAGGAAATTCAGTTTTAGGGGGACTGAGTTTCGAATCCACCACTCTTTCACCCGTGGAATGATAATCTGGCCAACCCAAGAGTAACCTCATAAATCCTGGGGAACCAACCCACTCTCTTCATAATTTCCACGGGAATTTTTCGTGGATGACAAAATTTACTTGTGCAGTTTCTGTTCTCTTGAGTCTCATCTTTACATCTAGGCCCACGTGACCCTTGAGGAAGTCCAAATTCCAACTCAGTAGCACAGCACAGGTTCAGTTTCTTTCTTTTAAGCCACATTTTAAAAAAGGAACATAGTGAGCTCGCCCTGTGTGTGAATCTAGATTTCTTTCCATCTTAAAAGCAAGAGTGGTCACATCTGATAGAGTTGGTTGTTTTTTGTTTTTGGGTATAGAATGATGGGAAGTTCTGTTGAAATATCTGGACTGGGAGTGACATCTGAATTATAGTCCTAACTGCTACTGACTCTTTGTGGAGGAGTCATTTCTCTTCCTTGAGCCTCTGTTCGCTTATATGTAAAGGGGTCCAGTAAGACAAACTGGCATGTAAGGTCTTTTGCCAGAATTAACAGCCTACCCAGAAATGTGAAGGGTAGATTACTCAATTATTAGAACTAAAAAGGACCTTAGAGTTCATCTAGCACTGTGTCCTCTAAGTATTCACCATCACTAGGCCTTAAACCTGTTTAGGGCACGTTCTTTTGTGGCCACAGAAATGACCTAACTTAAAGGCAAATATGGAGAAGGCAATGGCATCCCACTGCCGTACTCTTGCCTGGAAAATCCCATGGACAGAGGAGCCTGATAGGCTGCAGTCCATGGGGTCACTAAGAGTCGGACACGACTGAGTGACTTTACTTTCACTTTTCACTTTCATGCATTGGAGAAGGAAATGGCAACCCACTCCAGTGTTCTTGCCTGGAGAATCCCAGGGACGGGGGAGCCTAATGGGCTGCTGTCTATGGGGTCACACAGAGTCAGACACGACTGAAGCGACTCAGCAGCAAAGGCAAATAAAAATGACCTACTTGTTACTAGCTGTAACATTGGTTGGGTAATTGAGCCAACAATTAAAGTCACTGTGTAGCAGTAGGATATACTTATGTATAAGGGAATATCTTAGTTTCTTTCCAGTGAAAAATGATCTTGCAGATGAACTGAGATAAGAGTAGCCATGTTTTATTTTGGTAGAAAGAATTGGCGGGCTGGGGACTTCTTTGGCAGTCCAGTGGTTAAGATGCCGTGCTTTCAATACAGAGGGTGCGGGTTTGAACCCTAGTTGGGGAACTAACTTCTACATACCTCATGGCACTGCCAAAAAAAAAAGAATTGACGGGCTAGATCCTTCTCTGATCCTTCAACCTCACCTCTATGCATTTTTCCTCAGGTTCCAAACTATACCTTCATGAGCTCCTAGAAGGCAGTGAAATCTATCTCCCAGAGGTTGTGAAGCCTCCTCGGGTACGTAAGGGATATATTTGTGAGAATGGATGTTGACTCGGATTTATTCATTTTATTTCCAAATTTATGAATCTTTGGCCTCAAAAATTGTTCTTTGAATCCTTGAGAGCTGGGGTGGAGGAAACCAGATATTGTCCTCCCAGTTTGACAGCTTGAAAAACTGATAACCAAAAAAAAAAAAAGTTTCCAAAGCACTGGAGGCAGGACTGGTGCCTGGGTCTTCTTAGCAGTACTTTGCCCCCTGAAACCAGTGATTGTGATGTGTTTTCTAGCAAGCTGGAAATATCATTCTTCTTGTTTGTTTTTTCTGCCTCAGAACCCAGAGCTAGTTGCTCGTCTGGAAAAGATTAAGATACAGCTGGCCAATGAGGAATATAAGCGGATCACCCGCAATGTCACCTGTCAGGTAAGAGCCCACTCTTCAATATATGGACCCTGTAGTCCCTGAAAGCAGGGCCCTGCACTGGGAAGACACACAGATGAAAGAAAAAATGTGGAAACCTGGTTTGTATACTATTAATATTAAGGGACTGTAGAAGCTCTGTGCTGCGTACAAGCCAAATACAGTTCCCATCCTATTTACTGAGACTGTCGGCTCAAATGGTGACTGATTTTTAAAGGTTGTAGATGTGGAGATGAGCCTGGAGCCATTCTTTTGGCAGAGCACCCTACTTTTCTCTGGCATGCACCTGGCCCAGAGGAGGAGAGGGATACATGGGTACTGGAAATATATGTCTCTTCTCTGAAATGCTTGATCCAGAGTAGAATCCAACTGGTCCTAGACAAAATCCAGGGAGAAGACAGAACTAGTGTGTTGGCTAATAAAGAGGGCTGAGCCCAGACTGACAAATGAATACTGTCTGGGCTGCTTCCATTCTGAAACCCTTTGTTTTTTCTTTTTCCAAGGATCCAAGGCATGGCGGAACTCTCAGTGACCTGGGAAAGCAAGGTGAGGTACTAGGAAATCAGGCTGTGAAAGCCTCTCACTGGGATGGGTCAGCCGTGGTCCTCCTTCCCACTCCATTGCTCAGGATTTAAGCCTGAGCTGTTCAGGCTTGCTGTTTGAGGGAAGCCTGGCTGATGGGGGAGGCAGCTGTGAGATAAAAGGGCCTCATGGAGGATGCTGACCTAAAAGTTTCTTGCCTGGGCTCCTCCCCAAAGTGAGGTCAGTGAAGGCTCTGGTCATCACCATCTTCAACTTCATTGTCACGGTGGCGGCTGCCTTCGTCTGCACTTACCTTGGAAGCCAGTATATCTTCACAGAAATGACCTCGGTGAGTAGGTTCTGGGCAGGGCAGGGTGCCCTAGTTGGGAGTGTTGGTGGGATAGGGAGAGGTACACGAAAATGCTTTGAACAGGTTATGTATTTATGTGATAAACAAAGGGGGCATTTGATCTGTCCAGCAGTCATGGAGGTAGATAATAACCTCAAGAGAATCAGGATCCGGTTTTCTTCCCTTCCCCCCAACTTATGGGCTGGGTTGAGGTCCTCTCCATCCTTGTTAGGTTCTAGAGGCTCCAGAGCTGGAAGCTGGTCTGCATCCCATAAGCCTGATTCTCTCCCTTCCCAGCGAATACTGGCTGCCTTGATCGTGGCCTCTGTGGTGGGTCTGGCCGAGCTATATGTCATGGTGCGGGCGATGGAAGGCGAGTTGGGAGAACTGTAACTGTGCTTCCTCATCAAAGTCCGGAGACTCCAGGGTCTCAGCTGCCAGTTGCTGATTCTCAGTCAGTGATTCGTACTCAGCCAAGCCAAGGCCACGTGCTCTTCCTACAGGACAGCCCCATCCTGTCAGTTAACAGAGGGAGCTGTAGAGGAGACTCAGACAACAACAGGAAAGAACTGGTCTGTCCGTACATTTTCCTGAAGCCAGTGCCCATCTGCCTTCTACTGTCCATTCTGGGCGTTGCTGGGGCTGGTTTTTTTCCCCACTGGAATCAGAGAATCCAGGCCTTTCCAGAAGTAGACCATACTGCCTTGAACTTGCCCAGGTGCACAAGTCAGTGTTCGTCCTTGCTCCACATATCATGATGCAGACCTGTAATTTATATCAGAAGACTCCAATAAAGCAGAGGGATTCGCTTTCTCCAGTTTGTGCTGGAAGAGGAACTGATCAGAGGACATCAACTAAGAGAAAGCCAGTTGGTATAGGATGGTGCAATTGTACTCAAAGCAACTTTTTGGAATCTTAGTTTCTGCCTTCATCTTTTTCCTTCTGCTGGCCTTGTTCAGATTTTCTGTGTTTCTGCCGGTCTTCACTATTCATCAGCCCTCCTTCAACTTCCCACTTTCCGGTCACCCTTTGCTCTGCTTCCAAAAATGAAAAAAGTTCAGATAGCAAAGCAGTATGTCTGCTTTTAATTGCAAAAGCCCTTGTACTTGTTTGTATTTGTAAGGAGAGTATGTCTACTGTGAGTTGTCTCAGCTAATGAAGGGAGAGATTCTTTGTAGACTGGTGACTGTTTTTAGATTGAACTGTATGTGTAATTTATACGAGTATACACATAACAAAAATATATGGTATGTGTACATATTGTTATACATAAGCCTGTTACAGGTTATTTTATGCGGATTCTTGAACATATTTGGGTAAGTGCAAAAAATAGTATGTAAAATTGTTTTACATGATTGCTTTTGGTCTTCAGAACTATTCCAGAGGTTAGACAAGGAAGCAGTTTTAGGTCCCTTTTCCGGAAGACAAAACTGAGGCTGAGAGAGGTCAAATGACCCTCAGCAGTCCTTTTTCTGTTAAATGGAGCCAAAGACTCCTAGGTTATCTTGAAGTCTCTGTGTAATGTTACACTTTTAAGAACTTAGATTAGTGGTGTGTTGATGGAATCTGTATAAGACTTTTAGAAATTACAGTGGCATTATTATTTATACAATAAATATTTATCAAATCAGCATATTCTTCTGTTTGTTTGTTTGTTTGTTTTTAACTTTGGCCATGCCACACAGCATGCGAGATGTTAGTTCCCTGACCAGGGATTGAACCCAAGGTCCCTACAGTGGAAGTGTAGCATCCTAACCACTGAGCTGCCAGGGAATTCCCTCCAGGGTATTCTTATTTCAAATCTTATGACAACAGAGAAGTCCAAAGGCTTCCATAGTTGTGAGACTTAATTCAGGTCTGCTCCTAATGGGAGACTTTTTATTTCTGTTTGTTCAGTGTATGAGCTCCTAAGGTCTTTTTTTCCCCCAGGACACTCTTCTGTTTTAGAAATTATACACTCACTGACTCAATAGACGTTTCCTCCACAGTATTGCCAGTTTCTTGAATTACAGCAAGTCAGCCTCTAAGGACAATATTCTACACGAGAGAGAAGGAGGGTGTAGGCCCTTCTGTTACACCACAGATCATTTTGTTGAGAAATCAGGATTTCTGTTGTTGACTGGAAGAAATATCAACTTGAAAAAAAAATACAGGTGGCATTTTACAGTGCTTTTAGCAATCCTGACTGTTTAAGATTGAGTTAAAAAGCTACAATGAATCACTCTTCGCTCCTGATGAGCAAAGCCAAGTCAGATTTTTAGAATTCAGGTAGATATAATCTCTTTTCAAGTGCCTGAGTCTTGCAAGTGGAAAGAGTTTTAACCTTCAGACTAATATCTATGCTACGTGCTTTAAAAATCTATTTGAATTATTTGTTTTGGTCTGTACTCCATTCTCCTCCTTTGACAATATCTCTGGGGTGTATGGGCAGAGAACAGTAAGAAAAATAAGGGGAAAAAATCTACAGATTTTATCCTAATACATATAAATCAGAACAGAGAACCAGAGAATTTTAAAATGCTACAGAAACTTAGAGAAGTTAATTTTCCCAGCCAAGTAGTTCACAAAGACATTAATATTCCAGAGGATCATCTGACTTGTCCCAAGGCTACAGAGCTTCAGTCAGTTCATTTCAGTCGCTCAGTCGTGTCCGACTCTTTGCGACCCCATGAATCACAGCACGCCAGGCCTCCCTGTCCGTCTTCAACTCCCGGAGTTCACTCAGACTCACGTCCATCAAGTTCGTGATGCCATCCAGCCATCTCATCCTCTGTCGTCCCCTTCTCCTGCTTCCAATCTCTCCCAGCATCAGAGTCTTTTCCAATGAGTCAACTCTTCATATGAGGTAGCCAAAGTACTGGAGTTTCAGCTTCAGCATCATTCCTTCCAAAGAACACCCAGGCCTGATCTTCTTCAGAATGGACTTAGTTATAGCCAAAGCTCCAACCCCTGGCTCTTGGCTCTCATGCCATGTCTCTTTCCACATAATGCTATTCAGTCTCTTCTTAACATTAGAAAATTGGTTAAGTGAAAGTACGTTTGAAGTACCAACATGGAGTGGGAACTTATTCTCACCTTGTACTTAATAACTGTTAGCTGCTGCTTCTCTCCCTGACCTTCATGAGTCTTGAGGTTGAAGTTTTCATTGTGTCTGATGCAGTTCCTAATTTTCTGTTTTCTCTCTCGCTTGTTTTCCTTCATACTTAAAATGCTTGAGGGAAGAATGGCGAATACTGCCTGTATTTGTGTAGGGTCTCTATTAAGCTTTGGTATTAGGGAGCCTGACAACACATGTGCCTTCAGACAGACTTTTGGGGGTTAGGCTGATCATCACTTTGCTTTTTGGCATTAGTCAGTCATATAGAACTACCCTCCATTTCCACTCTCTTTAAAGCATATTTCATACACTGACCTAAAGATGTCTGGGCAGTTCTGATGATCTGCATCAGGGATCAGCAAAAGAAGAGGTATTTTAAAAAATAGGTATCTTAAACATACCAACAACCCTTTTAGAAAGCAACTTGTCTCAGCCATAAAAAAGAGTGAAATAATGCCATTTGCAGCAATATGGATGGACCTAGAGATTATCATACTAAGTGAATTCAGAGAAAGACAAATGTCGTACAATAATCACTTATATGTGGAATCAAAAAATCATACAAGTGAACTTAATTACAAAACAGAAGCAGATTCACAGGCTTAGATAATAAACTTACGGTTATCAAAGGGGAAAGGTGGTGGGGGGGGGGGATAAATTAAGTTGAGATTAATATATACACACTGAAGGAAGTCAGTCCTGAATATTCATTGGAAGGACTGATGCTGAAGCTGAAACTCCAATACTTTGGCCACCTGATGCAAAGAACTGACTCATTGGAAAAGACCCTGATGCTGGGAAAGATTGAAGGCAGGAAGAGAAGGAGATGACAGAGGATGAGATGGTTGGATGGCATCACTGACTCAATGGACATGAGTGTGAGTAAGCTCTGGGAGTTGGTGATGGACAGAGAAGCCTGATATGCTTGTAGTCCATGGAGTCGCAAAGAGTCAGACACGACTGAGCGACTGAACGGAACTGATAAATAAAATAGTCAACTAGGACCTATTGTATAGCACAGGGGAATCAATATACTGTCATAACCTAAATGGGAAAAGAATCTGAAAAAGTGTAGGTATAACTGAAGCGCTTTGTAGTGCACATAAAACTAGCAACATTGTAAATCAGCTATGAGGCATGAAGTGTTACAGTCTCAGTCGTGTCTGACTCTTTGTGACCCCATGGACTTTATGTTCCAGTATAAAATAAATTTTTTAAAAGGTAAAGGCAAAGGAGAAAAGGAAAGATAAACCCATTTGAATGCAGAGTTCCAAAGAATACCAAGGCGAGATAAAGCCTTCCTCAGTGATCAATGCAAAGAAATAGAGGAAAACAATAGAATGGGAAAGATTAGAGATCTCTTCAAGAAAATTAGAGATACCAAGGGAACATTTCATGCAAAGATGGGCACAATAAAGGACAGAAATGGTATGGACCTAACAAGCAAAAGATATTAAGAAGAGGTGGCAAGAATACACAGAAGAACTGTACAAAAAAAGATCTTCATGACCCAGATAACCACGATGGTGTGATCACTCACCTAGAACCAGACGTCCTGGAATGTTAAGTCAAGTGGGCCTTAGGAAGCATCACTACGAACAAAGCTAGTGGAGGTGATGGAATTCCAGTTGAGCTATTTCAAATCCTAAAAGATAATGCTGTGGAAGTGCTGCACTCAATATGCCAGCAAATTTGGGAAACTCAGCAGTGGCCACAGGACTGGAAAAGATCAGTTTTCATTCCAATCTCAAAGAAAGGCAATGCCAAAGAATGTTCAAACTACTGCACAATTGCAGTCATCTCACACGCTAGCAAACTAATGCTCAAAATTCTCCAAGCTGGGCTTCAACAGTATGTGAACCGTGAATTTCCAGATGTTAAAGCTGGTTTTAGAAAAGGCAGAGGAACCAGAGATCAAATTGCCAACATCCATTGAATTATCAAAAAAGCAAGAGAGTTCCAGAAAAACATCTACTGCTTTATTGACTACGCCAAAGCCTTTTTGTGGATCACAACAAACTGGAAAATTCTTAAGAGATGGGAATACCAGACCACCTTACCTTCCTCCTGAGAAATCTGTATGCAGGTCAAGAAGCAACAGTTAGAACTGGACATGGAACAGACTGGTTCCAAATTGGGAAGGGAGTATGTATGTCAAAGCTGTATATTGTTACCCTGCTTATTTAACTCATAAGCAGAGTACATCATGCAAAATGCCAGGCTGGATGAAACACAAGCTGGAATCAAGATTTGCCGGGGTCCAGCCCCGGTGGATCCAGGGAATTCGAAGGTGGGGACGGAGTCGGCGTCTTTGGAAAAATACATATTTGATCACAGATATAGAGAGATTAGAAATGGATAGTGTAGTAGGAAGATTAGTGGAGAAAAAGAGGCTGAATAACTTGGATTACGTGGAATAGCATCCATGCTCCAGATGGGAATGCAGCCAGAAAAACGGGAGCAAGAAAGAAGCAACATGGGGGAATCAGTCTTTCCGGAAACTGATCCGATTTCTTTATTTTGGGGTTTGCTTATATACCTTTTGTTACACAAAGGGATGAATACCGAGTCACGCGGGAGTCAGCAGTCCTGACCTTTATCAAAATCAGGTGCTTCACATAAATGTATAAAAAAGGTACATCATCTTCTGGCCATGAGTGAGACCTGCTGACATTTTATGATCCTTTCTTTCTGATAACCAAAAAACTTATTTCTTCCAAGGGTGTTTTTTCTTAAACCAGGCACCACCCTCCAAATAAAGTTACATTCCTATAGGGTGAGGGTGTAGTGAGTTACAATCAAGAAAGGAATTTATTTAACCCAAGGTTAACATGATTAGTCTTAAAGGTTAATACTTATTTCTCCTATATGCTTAAAGGTTAATACTTCTTCCTAAATGCTAGTTATATTCATTATAAGGGTAGGGAACATGGAGATTTAGCAGCAAACATCAGCCCAACAAATGAAAATCCTTTCACCAATGCTCCCCTTAAGATCTATGTAGTCTTAAGATATGATAAAGTTACATTTTTACATAGCAAGGACACAGTGATTTATAACAAAGTACAGTGATCTATTACAAAAGAGAAAATCCATTAACTCAAAAAGTCTAGTATTGCTAACATCAAACTACTATATTTCCTTTGCTATATTCCAAATACATTGATTAATATATTCCCAGGTGCCTAAGGATATGGAGGCCTGGCGGCAATCATTGACTCAACAAGAAGAAAAAGCCCTATGCTAATTAGGACTCTCAAAATACTCCAAAACTCTCTGTGCTGTTTATGGTTAAGAGGTAGTAAACAATCATGTGGCAGGAGTATGGATAATCCTGTCACACAAGCTAGTCTGTCAGCAGAGAGGTTTGACCTGAGACATCCTTGTCCCACCCAGAGCAGGGAATTAGCAGCAATTATTGACACAACAAATGAAGAACCCTTCACCAATATAATTCCTAACCAACCCACTATACTAATAATTTCTAATTCCCCAAAAGAATTTGCCTTTAGTAAGTCTAAAACATCTCGTGCCTCTCAGATTGGGAGGCTGTAAACAATCACGTGTGCCCGGACGAACCTATACAGGTGGGCTAGATAACCTTCAGAGGAGTCCATAAGCTGAAACACTCTTGTCACGCCCAAGAATTTTTATTGCCTTGGAGCTGCACGTTTACTCCTTCTCCAAGAAAAACGGTTATGGAGGAGAGCCCCCCGTAAAGTCAGAGGTGTAGGTGAGAGCATAAAACAGACTCTGGTTTTGGGGTTAGATGCTCGGGAACAGGGGGTTTCCTGAGGCTTGATCACGCCTTTGCGTATACCAAGCCTCGTTCCTCATGACCTTTGCCATGGGCGAAGTTCCTCACGCTGGCTCCCGGCAAAGATTGCCAGGAGAAATATCAATAACTTCAGATATGCAGATGACACCACCCTTATGGCAGAAAGTGAAGAACTAAAGAGCCTCTTGATGAAAGTGAAAGAGGAAATTGAAAAAGTTGGCTTAAAACTCAACATTCAGAAAACGAAGATCATGGCATCCGGTCCCATCACTTCATGGCAAATAGATGGGGAAACAATGGAAACAGTGAGAGAGTTTTATTTTCTTGGGCTCCAAAATCACTGCAGATGGTGACTGCAGCCATGAAATTAAGACGCTTGCTCCTTGGAAGAAAAGCTATGACCAACCTAGACAGCATATTAAAAAGCGGAGACATTGCTTTACTGACAATTGTCCTTCTAGTCAAAGCTATGGTTTTTCCAGTAGTTATGTATGGATGTGAGAGTTGGACTATAAGGAAAGCTGAGTGCCAAAGAATTGATGCTTTTGAACTGTGATGTTGGAGAAGACTCTTGAGAGTCCCTTGGACAGCAAGGAGATCCAACCAGTCCATCCTAAAGGAGATCAGTCTGGGTGTTCATGGTAGGACTGATGTTGAAGCTGAAACTCCAATACTTTGACCACCTGATGCAAAGAACTGACTCATTGGAAAAGACCCTGATGCTTAGAAAGATTGAAGGCAGGAAGAGAAGGGGACAACAGAGAATGAGATGGTTGGATGGCATCACTAACTCAATGGACATGAGTTTGAGTGAGCTCTGGGAGTTGGTAAAGGACAGGGAAGCCTGGTGTACTGCAGTCCATGGGGTTGCAAAGAGTCGGACATGACTGAGCAACTGACCTGACCTGAAAACTTAACTATTCAGTAAGATTCCCACCAAAAATAAATAGATATAAAAATAAAAACTACCCACAAAAAAAGTGATTGATTCATATGTCAGAGATCTTTGAAATACATTCCAATGTTCATCTCAATTATGTCTAATAATAAAATCCTATATTGGATACAACTTAAATATTAGTAATAGTATGATTAAGTAGATTATAGCAATAGATACATTTTTAAAGTATTATACAAAATATTGTCCAAAATAAGTTGCTATACAACCCTGGAATATTAAAAAAATTAGCTGTACTGAACACTGAAACTTTTTTGGAGAGTCACATCTGTCTGGTTTTTGTTTTTGTTTTTGTTTTTGCTGCATCAGGTCTTAGTTGACACATGCGGAATCTAGTTCCCTGACCAGGAATGGAATCCAGGTCCCCTGCTTTGGGAATGTGCAGTCTTACCCACTGGACCACCAGGGAAGTCCCCACAGCTGTACTTACTTACCTGTGCTAAACTCCATGGCCAGAGTCCCCACATATCCTCAAGCTTTCACAGTCTCCACGTAACTGGATTCAGGTTGGGAGACTTCCAGATTTTAGATACAGAGCAGACCTTTTTCTTTTTCTCTTTTCTTGGCTGTTCAGCTTTCAGGATCTTAGTTCCCCAACCAGGGATCCAACCTGGGCCCAAGTCAGTGAAACCACCAAGTCCTAGCCACTGGACCGCCAGAGAATTCCCATGGAGCTGGATTTCTTAAACTGCTTCTGACCCAGTGCAATTTCTCAGGATGCAATTGGAGTCAGTCCCCACATACTCCTTCTTGGGAAGGCGTCCTCACTTGATTCCAGCCCCTACTCACAAGCCAACAGACTGCTGTGGCATTGAGTAATTTGTGTGTGTGTTAGTCACTCAGTCATGTGTTTGTGACCCCATGGACTGTAGCCTGCCAGGCTTCTCTGTCCATGAGGATTCTCCAGGTGAGAATACTGGAGTGGGTTCCCATTCTCTTCTTCAGAGGATCTTCCCAACCCAGAGATCAACCCTGAGTCTCCTGCACTGCAGGCAGATTCTTTACCCCTGAGCCACCAGGAGCTCCTTTACAGGCCAATCAGGCTTCTCAGGTGGCTCAATGGTAAAGAATTAGCCTGCCAAGGCAATAGATGTGGGCTCGATTCCTGGGTCGGGAAGATACCCTGGAGAGGATATGGTAACCCACTCCAGTATTCTTGCCTGGAGAATCCCATGGACAGAGGAGCCTGGGGGGCTGTACCCCTTGGGGTCGCAAAGAGTCAATGACTGAGCATGCGCACACACACGCATGCATGGGCCACTGTACTGGCTTCTAGAGCGAGAGCAGCCAAAGCCTTACATGCCTGCTGAGGAAAGGGCCGTGGTACAGCAAGGGCAGAACCAGAAACAGGAATCGAGTGGCCTTTCCTCTGCTTCTCACCCCATTTTGGGAACTCTGCTCTCAGCCACTCCCTCTGTCTCACCCTACCATGCTTTCTCCAGTGCATTCTGGGTCCAAGGCTTCCTGGGGAGCAAGGGGAGTCCTTGCCAGAAGCCCAGAGAAACAAGAAGCTTGAGACCTTTCCAGTTTCTCATGTCCCACCGTATGGATCATGCTAAGTCCCTTCAGTCGTGTCCAACTCTTTGTGACCCTGTAGACTGCAGCCCGCCAGAGTCCTCTGTCCATGGGATTCTCCAAGCAAGAATACTGGAATGGGTTGCTCTGCCCTCCAAGGGATCGAACCTAGGTCTCTTACATCTCCTCCATTGGCAGGTGGATTCTTCACTAGCGCCACCTGGGAAGCCCACCTGGGAAGGAGGGAGAACTAGCGTCCATTGAGAGCTTTTATTAATACAGTGTGTCACGCACCACATGAAGCCCTTCACCTACATTATTGCTTTTTGTTCCCCAAACAGGAAATGAGTATTACCATCCCCATTTTTTCAGGCTTCTAGACTTCCAGAGAGTTTCAAGACTACATAGCAGCTAGGATTTGAATCTAGCACAGACCAATCGCAAACTCCAAGCTCCAGAAGCTGAGCAGCTCCAGAAGCCCAGGAAGCTGGAGTGTCCTGGAACAAGTGGGCGCAGGAGCAAGGGGTGCAGCTGAGGCTCCTTTCTCTCCAGGGTCTGTCAGCCAGAGCCCTAATCCCTTCGATTAACCCTCCTCCCTCTAACTAATCCCGGCAGAAGCCTGAGTAATACCTCCCACCCCGAATCTGCTTGGAACCTGGCGCTATTTAGGGATTAGGTGATGGAGATAAATTTCAAAAGCAAACGGCCCCCATCCCAATTCATTTGCAGCACAGAACAATCCAGATTAAGGTACAGAGTTGGGGGTTTATTTGAAGATTAGTTGGTATTACAGATGACAGTGATACCAAAACCCAACACTGCCGACATGCACGCTCCTCCCCACCACATCCTGAGTCTGTCAGGTTGTCTCTGCAGCCCCGGGTCAGAGGGCAGCCAATCTCATATTTGTGAAAATTAAATCAGCATAAGCCCTGGGTTCCTATTTCTACTTTATGACTTTAATATCACTCCCTCTTCAGATCCATGGCTCTGATTAATTTGTCCAGGTGGCAGGAGGACAGGGGAGGGGGGCCCTGAACTATAAAACGACTGGTCCCTGCAGTCTAAAATTAGGATCAGCCCTCTCCCAGCTTACTTAACAGTCAGGTAATGGCTTAAAGGGCCCTTGGGTACAGGGTGGTGGCCCATTGTCCTTTGGAGGGAGGAGGTATTGTCAGCTGGGATGAGAAGAATTGGGAAACTGGCAGAAGTGGAAAACATGGGCTTCTATCTCATCCCTCTGTGCCAAGATAATGGGTGGGGAGCGTGTTAGGTAGCAGGAGCCAGGCCCCCATCACACCATAGAATCCATATCTAGGCTGGTCTGGGGAACAGTGGAAGGGAGGGATCCCTGAGCTAGTACTTTCATCCTCCCTTGTGTAAAAGGAGGGTTCAGGAGATCCACTTCCGGTGTGTTCAGTCCTAAGGAGCAGAGTGGGCTACAGGAGACACGTAGGGGTCTTGCAAGTCCCAGACCTAGGTTAGGAATGGTCCAGGTTGGTGACTATGGCCGAGGCATAGATGAGGTCAGACAGAATGCCCAGTGAGGTCTGGGGAGCAGCTCGCTCGGAAGAGAGGTGGGCCCCGGAAGGCCCAGCTGGTGCCCAGGGGGCTGCAGCTTTAGCCCCCACCCAGCCCTGCCCTGGACCCAAGCCAGGAGCTGGGCAGGAAGCGTGTCGACACACAGAGGCACACTGAACTGTGCTGTTGGAGGGTGGAGGCTGGCCAAGGGTCCAGGGCTCTGGGGACCGCTGGATGGTGTCCGGAAGAGAACAGGATCTCTGAGGAGGCTCAGGCCTGGGGCTTAGGCCTCCTGGCTTTCTATTCTTGATTCTCTTGGCTCTGCGGTTCTGGAACCACACCTGGTAAGGAAAGAAGGAGCCTCTTCTGGTTCCAGCATCCCCTCCCGTGAGGTACAGGGAAAGCAGAATCTGGAGGCAGGATACCCGGAGAGAACGGACTGTGGGTCAAGCTTAGAAACTCTGTGCAGGTGCAGCCCCGTCCTGAGGGGGATGATCACAGCTCACCTGTATCTTGGCCTCAGGAAGAGAGGTGACCCGGGCCAGGTGCTCACGGGTGCTGATGTCGGGGTAGGGCCGTGCTGCAAACACTCGCTCCAGCTCCAGCAGCTGCCCTCTGCTGAAGGTGGTCCTCTTTCTCCGGTGGGGACCCAACCCACTGGCATGGCCTGCAGGCCACGGTGGGGAGGTCAAGCCAGGACTCCCTGTGAGAGCCTCCACCCCAGTCCCAAAGCCCCCGAGTAGACCCTGAAGCCCCTGCTCCCCACCCCTCTTCAGACTGCCCCATCACACCTTCCCCACGTCCTCCCCCTGCCCACGCTTTCCCACCAGATCACCTGCCGGAGATGCACCCACTGGGCTGGTCATGGAGCCGGCAGAGTGAGGAGCCAGATGGCCATGCCAAGGCTGTGCCCACACCAGTCCCCTCCAAGTGTGGGGTTTTATCCTGCTCAGAGGCCTGGCCCCGCCTCCAGGAGGTGGGGAATCCCGGAGGAAAAGGAGCCTCGTGGGAATATGGGTGGGGCAACCCTGCTCCTGTGGGGCTTCACCAAAGAAGCTGGCCTCATCGCCCCATCCTCACACTTCAAACTCTGGCAGTCTATGTCTGAAATCCTGTACTTTATGAAAATCCTCCCATGGTTCCATCCAGAAAGGCAGGGATGCTCCCAGGGCTGCAGCTGCCCCTCCTGGGGTCTGGGGGGCCGGCTGCCTTCAGGCAAGACTGGGTGGAGTCCTATCCCATGACTGAGATGGGGCTGAGGAAGCTAGACAGGATGTGGAGGACGATGGGGACAGCAGATGAGCGGGAGTCACCCTCCCCTCAGCAGGATGGGGAGCAGATGTCACTACCAGGTCACCCTCGGGTCTGCTTTAGAGCTTGGCCTGCTCTCCTGGCTCCCTAAGAGCCCAAATGAACTTCCTAGAGTCCAGGAACGTGGAACCAGAGGAGGTTCCACAGGTACATTTCGGGGGGTGGGGTAGTTTAAGAAAGATGTTATTACAGTGTTCTCGTCCTTTGAAATCTTCTGGGCCACTTTTCCACAAGAGATGGGTGCATTTGAATTTCCTTTTGGTCCCTGCTCTTCCCTGTGTCGCCTGCCTCAGTGCCCTGCACCCCAGACCCAAGACAGAGATCTCAAAACCCCATCATCATAGGGATAGGTTTGTGGGAGCACAGTGATCACCTTCCCAGGGGCTCTTGAGTGTCTGAGCTAACAGCATTTCAGGTCCAGGATGGGCAGAAAAGCGAAGCCGCAGTCCACTACCTCCTGACCCCCTGCCCCTTCTAAGATCTGGGTGAGTGACAAGAAGCAAAACAAGCCCCAGGCTGGATAGGGGGGCTTGGTGACTCCTGTCATCCTCACGAGGGGTTCAAGTCCACGCTTAGCTGCTAGTGGGTTGTTGGGGACTGCTTGGTGCGGGAGGAAGGCTTGCACTCATGAGGCTCTCCCAACAGGTTTTCCGGCTCACTGAGAGTGCCTGAGCCCAACACAGGCTGGACACAATGAGGATCTTCTCTGTTCTCTCTTCCAAGTCATCCTAACTGCCTGACTTCCCCTTCTTTACCCAGGCAGACCCCTACCTCCTGCCTCTCTGCCTTGGTCAGGCCCAGGAGTCCTTTCTTTTTTTTCTTTTGGCCACACCACGTGGCACATGGGATTTTACATCCCCGACCAGGAACTGAACCCGTGCCCCAGTTTCTTAACCACTGGGCTGCCAGGGAAGTCTCAGGACAGTAGTCTTAAACTCAGGGTCAAGGGATCTTTATTGAGCTGGAAGGAGGATGCTGGAGTAGGGAGCAGCAGAGCCCAGCTGTCTGGACTCAGGCTGCTATGCATGGCCAGGGACTGGGCAGCCCAGCCAGTACTGGGCAATGGAGCGTGGGTAGGGAGGGGTCACAGAGTCCACCCGCCGCGTGCGAAGGTTCACTCGGTAGTACTTGTCTGCAAGAGAGGTTGGGAGATGGGGTGTGAGACACAGCCTGCCCAGCCTGCCCTAAGAAGACCTGGGTGTCTCCTAGAAGGGTGAGTGAACATCCACCAGGCACCCGAGGACTCTGGCCTGCCTCGTCACCACTCAAGGGCTGTAGTCAGCCCCAGGGACCAGGGATAGCAGGAATGACCCAGCCAGACCAGCTACAGGGCAGGCAGGGGCTCCCACCTTCTGAGAAGAAGTAGACACTCTGGATGGGCTCACAGGTTGCAGGCACAAGCCAGTCCATTTCGTAGTTATCATAGTTGTCGGCTCCCAGGCCCAGCTCCTCGCTGGAGAACCAGGACAGCCAGCTGGACCGAAATCGCCGGTAGGGGTTCTGGCTGCGGCTGCGACCGCGGCCTCGGCCACGGCTTCGGAGCGAGCGGTAACGTTTGCGATGGCGCCGCGCAGACTTAGTCATCTTCGCCCGGGGGGAGCTGGGAGCTGAGCCTGAGACGTAGATGTGGCCGGCCATGGCCGCATCCAGTTGTCCCGGCAGACCAAACCAGTCGCGGCTGATGAGCTGGGGCTGTCCAGCACCACCTGTGGTGAGGAAGAAGTGAATGCAGAGCCTCGGTGGCCAAGGATGGGCTGTCCGCCTTGTCCAAGAACAGCCATCAGGCTAGTGGCAGAGCCCCCCATCCCGGCCTTTCCCCTGGCTTCCCTCCACCGTAGCCCTCCCCGGTTGCCCCAGTCACAGCCCCTCCTTCTGCTGGCTGTGCTAGGCAAAGTCCAAAGTGTGGGGTCCAGGTGGAGGCAAGCCTCCCCCCACCAATGTCAACAGAAGCAAAGTCTGGCCTGAGCAACCTGAGCAAACAGCTTTTGATCGATTGCTGCACAGTTGCAGCCTCTCAGGCTGGCCCAGCCCTCCCTCTACCTGGGGGCTCCCAGCCCCCTGGACCGGGAAGCAAGACTCACGCTCCCGCCCTCCCTCCGTACCAAAGGAACCGCCCCAGAAGAGAAGTCGGAAGATGTCTTCCCAGCTGTCCCGCTGCATCAGGGCAAAGTGTTTAAATGCGGCCGGCTGGGAGCTGCCTTCACACTCCTCTTGACTGGGCTGCTGCTGGAACACATATTCCCAGTAGTGGTTGCCTGGGGAGGGGTGGCCATGAGCAAGACGAAAGCCCCGAGGTTGTGGGAGTTGGGAGCTCCGGTGGGGGTTGGGAGTAGGGGAGGTGGGGTGTGGAGGGGAGGTGGGGGATAAACACAGGCTTATCCCCAGTGAAGTGTGGAAGAAACCCAAGACTGCTCCACTGTCTGCACACCCTCCCGCCCACCCCTGAGTACCCTTGAAGAAGTAGACTCGCTCCCTGCCGTTGTAGCTGTGAGCGGGGAGGGCCAAGGCTGCGTCCACGTCATCCGGAATACCCCTGAAGCCATCCGAAATGTTTCGGGGGAAGTCAGGTTCCAGGACACCATCCTCAAAGCGCCAGTACTGACTACCCTAAGGGGTTGGGGAGGAGAAGAGGGTAGGCAGGCAGTTGGCTGTGCACAGAGGTGCAGAATCCCCCACTCAAGGCGGGCAGCTCTAGTTCCAGGCTTGTTGCTCAGAAGCTGAAGCCTTGGGCTTTTGTGTGCTCACAGAGCCCCAGCCAGGGACCACAGGCCCCAATCCAGCCTTCTTGCCCACGCTGGTCCTGGGCACGGCTGCTCTCAACCTCTACCCAGATACTCTCAACCCTGACCCACAGCCCCCTGGGCCTGGCACCTTGAAGAGGTACGTCTTTCCCTGACAGTTGAACCGGGTGAAGGCGGCATCAATGGGCCCCTCAATGCCCCAGACATCTCGGATGAGTTTGGGGTATCCAGGCCTCACTGCCTTTTCATCCAGCTCATAGCAGTACAGCCCTGGAGGGAGGGATATTGTGTGAGGGGGGATGCCCTGAGACAGACCCCTACCCCCAAGTCCTGCCCCCCTTGAGTCACCTCGGAAGGCAAAGAGGGAACCATTCTTGAGGTCAGTGAAGGCATCAAAGGGTTTCCCACTGCACGTTTCCTCCTCTGCTGGGGACTCAGAGGTCCCTAGGTCACTGGTCCCCAGCCCAGGGTCTGAGTCTCCCCGCCCAGGTGATGGGGCCTCTTTCTCAGGGTTGAGAACCGGTGCCTGGACAGGAATCTGGGCCTGCAGAACAGGGGCCAGGGTGGGGCTCTCGGGCTGTGCTTCCACGCTGCGGTTGACCGTCTGCACCTCGCCGTAGTCATAGGTCCCGTACTCATCTTCTGGCAGATGGAACACATCCCCACGAGTCACTGCGGGCAGAGAGCGTGGCAGTGAGTCTCCAGCTGCACCGGGTACCCCAGGTCCACCCAGCCGCTCTGCACGCACCTTGGGGCTTGCACTCGGCCATGAAGTCGGCACAGCAGCTCTGGTAGTAAGAACAGAGCTCGTCACACTGACACTTCCTGGTGGCGTTGAAGCCCTCGGTGCAGCGGCCCTTGCAGGACTCTGTGAGGAGCCAGTGTCAGCTGGCACAGCCAAGCCCAGGCTACCCTTTCCCACCCTACCTTGACCCCAATGGCCAACAAAACCCTCCCGCACCTTGGTCAGCCACAACAACCCACGCCAGCAGGGCCAGCATCAGAAGGGGCCTTAGGGATGTCATGGCGGGGCCTCTGGCCTCGAGCCTGGTGAACTAGGTTCCCGTGGTCTCTGCTTTGATGCCTGAGAAAAGGAGGAAGCGGAGAGACAGGGAGTGGAAGTGGGGGAACCAGAGAAGAGGAGCTCCCTTTTCTACTGCTCTGTTTGCTCCACCTCCAGCCCAGCCCCCAGTGCCCCGACCCCAGAGGCTATTGCAGCAAAGGGTCATGTTCCTAGAACTGTGGGTCTGGGACAGCTACGAACAGGATCCTTGCCAAGTTCAGGGACCTCTCTGAAGAGGACTAGCGCAGTGAGCCTGGAGTGCAGAAACAAGTCCCACTCTGCTGATCCACTGGCCGTGTGACCTTGAGCAAACTGCTTTAACCTCCTTAGTTCTCTTTTTAGGCAAATGAGACTAATCATATTTGCCTCATAGGGTGTTGGGAGCTAAAGCCGACAAGAAGTCCAACTCCTGGAGCAGCTCCAACTTCATTCTACTGCAGTAGTTATTGATCTGTGATCTGTTTGACGAGGCACACTCCTGGCTGGGTAGTTCACTCACCCCATGTGTATTTAAGGCAGTGGAAGAGGGGGTAGGAGCTGGGGAATTTTTTTTTTAATCATAAAAGAACAAAGTTTTCATTTCTGGGTTCATCTCTAGGGTACATTGATTTCCCCAGGCCGGTCTTCTCAGCACAGTCCTTTGGGTGAATATTAACCCTTTGGAGTGGATAAGATTCCTGCTGCTGCTGCTGCTAGATCGCTTCATTCATTTCCGACTCTGTGCGACCCCATAGATGGCAGCCCACCAGGTTCCACTGTCCCTGGGATTCTCCAGGCAAGGACATTGGAGTGGGTTGCCATTTCCTTCTCCAATGCATGAAAGTGAAAAGTGAAAGTGAAGTCGCTCAGTTGTGTCTGACTCTTTACGACCCCAAGGACTGCAGCCCACCAGGCTCCTCCGTCCATGGGATTTTCTAGGCAAGAGTACTGGAGTGGGGTGCCATTGCCTGAGTCCTTTACTAATTTACTGCTTCTCAGCAGTAAATTCCCATTCTCCAACCTCATCCTTTCCCATAGGTAACAATTTTGATCCTGTTCCCCACACTTTTTGGCTCTAGTGAGAAATAAGATCCCTCTACCCAGAAAATGTTCACTTGGCACAGTATGCCTGATTTCATGCCCACTTTGAGGGGTCTATGGACCTCCTCAAGTTTTCCCACCACCTGGAGGAAGTTGTTCTCAGAGATTTCACTGATTTTTTTCTGTTTTGTAATAGATGGGAAAACAGTGGAAACAGTGGCTGACTTTATTTTCCTGGGCTCCAAAATCACTGCAGATGGTGATTGCAGCCATGAAATGAAAAGACACTTACTCCTTGGAAGGAAAGTTATGACCAACCTAGATAGCATATTAGAAAGCAGAGACATTACTTTGTCAACAAAGATCCATCTAATCAAGGCTATGGTTTTTCCAGTGGTCATGTATGGATGTGAGAGTTGGACTGTGAAGAAAGCTGAGCACCGAAGAATTGATGCTTTTGAACTGTGGTGTTGGAGAAGACTCTTGAGAGTCCCTTGGACTGCAAGGAGATCCAACCAATCCATCCTAAAGAAGATCAGTCCTGGGTGTTCATTGGAAGGACTGATGTTGAAGCTGAAACTCCAATGTGACTCATTGGAAAAGACCCTGATGCTGGGAAAGATTGAGGGCAGAAGGTGAAGGGGACGACAGAGGATGAGATAGTTGGATGGTATCACCGACTCAATGGACATAGGTTTGGGTGGACTCTGGGAGTTGGTGATGGACAGGGAGGCTTGGCGTGCTGTGGTTCATGGGGTCACAAAGAGTCGGACACGACTGAGCAACTGAACTGAACTAAATCAGAGGGGAAAAGACCCTGATGCTGGGAAAGATTGAAAGCAGGAGAAAGGGTGACAGAGGATGAGATGATTAGATAGCATCAACAACTCAGTGGACGTAAACTTGAGCATACTCTGGGAGATGGCGGAGGACAGAGGCATCTGGCATGCTGCAGTCCATGGGGTTGCAAAGATCCTCACACTTAGCAATTGAACAACAACAAATCAGAGGGGGGTGTGCCTTTGGGCAATCTTCTCTATGGACCTCAGTCTGTTTGGCTGTTAAATGGGAGCACTAATTCCTACCTGGTAGGCATGATGAAGACTTAACTGAGAAACAAGCGTAAGTTATCTCAAGAAATGTTACTATGATTGCATTAGCCGTTAGTAGGGCAAGGGCACACTTAGCCTTGTTCCCCTCACAGTCTAGTGTCATTCCAGCGTAAAACGGGCGACAGAGGATGAGATGGTTAGATAGCATCACCGACTGAGTGGACATAAATTTGAGTCTACTCCGCCCCTCCACCTCTGAACCCCGTAGAGGGGGTAGAGAACACGACGGCGAGGCTTGGCCAGGATGTGGGAGTGACTGGGGAAGACTTGCGGGTGGGGCTACGCAGGCGGCAGGGGAGGAGCCCCGGAAGACTCAGAGGAGGGGTGTCGGCTCGCGGTCCGCCGCTTCTCAGGGGTGGGGCTGCAGAGCATCTCAGCGAACCTAACAGGAACTGGAGCCACTCTTTGTTCTAGTTGCTGCTTCCTAAACCCTCCCGCGCCTGGGTCCAATTTCCTAGCCTTTCCCGCTCTCTCCTCCCGCCTGTCCCCGACAGCTGGGCCCTGCGTCCCCCGCCACAACCTCTTCGTCCCAGATCCTGCGCCCACCCTTTCCCCAAACTTCTGTTCGGTGCCCTTGCCTGGTCCCCTTCTCTCCACCCTCCCTCCTGCATCTCGGTCGCCCCGCCGGGCCCCGCCCCTCCAGACAGGGGATGTTCCCCGCAGCCCCGCGCCCATGGTCCTGACGCTGCTGCTCTCCGCCTACAAGCTCTGCCGTTTCTTCGCCATGTCGGGCCCACGGCCGGACGCCGACCGGCTAGCGGTGCCCGGGCCGGACGGGGGTGCCGGCGCGAGCCAATGGTGGGTGGCGGGCAGCCGCAGGCCCCGCGAGGTATCGCCGGGGAGAAGCACCGAGGTGCAGGGCGCCCTGGAGCGCGCACTGCCCGAGCTGCAGCAGGCGCTCTCGGCGCTGAAGCAGGCAGGCAGCGTGCGGGCCTTGGGAGCCAGCCTAACTGAAATTTTCCAGCTTGTGGAGGAGGCCTGGCTGCTACCGGCCATGGGCCGCGAGGTAGCCCAAGGCCTGTGCGACGCTATCCGCCTGGAAGGTGGCCTGGACCTGCTGCTACGCCTGCTCCAGGCGCCGGAGCTGGAGACGCGCGTGCAGGCTGCCCGCCTGTTGGAGCAGATCCTGGTGGCCGAGAACCGGTGAGGGGGCCGGGCTGGGGCGGAGGGCGCCACGGGATGTGGGGTCGCCTGGGTCTCCAGTGCTTTGCGCTGTGCCTTTCCTGCCTCACCTCACAAATCCTTGCGTTATATCCCTGTTGAGAACCAGCGTGTCCATTTCACAGATGAGGAAACTGAGCCTTGGAAGAGTTTAATGACTTGTACAGCAGTCACAGAGTGAACTAATGGTGCAGTCAGCATTCACTCCCAGAGCTGGTGGGGTGAGGAATGAGACAGGGAGGGAGGAATGGAGAAGTAGGTCCTGAATCTGTCCCTGGTTCTGAGGATGGAGGTGGGATCCTCTGAACCCACAGTCCTTCTCCCCTTGGACTGGGTATCCTTTTGTATTACCTTCACTCTGCCATACCATCTCCCTCCCACTAAGAGAGGAGGACACATTGCTCAGAAAACAGGAGGGGGGAATACCTTTCCTCTCTTCCCAGGCTGAAATGAGCGCTAACCTAAGGAGAAGGAAATGGCAACCCACTCCAGTATTCTTGCCTGGAGAATCCCAGGGATGGCGGAGCCTGGTGGGCTGCTGTCTGTGGGGTCGCACAGTCAGACATGACTGAAGCGACTTAGCAGCAGCAGCAAGGTTACTTGCTGCCTTCATGTCACCCCTAATCCACTTCCTGCTTTCTCTTTCATTTTGTTTCATGTCACAGGGGCAGACATAATCTCATGCTCTGCCTGCTAATGGGGAACAGGAGGTTTTCAGTTGGGAGGATGGGTGGGGGAAGGGGGGGCTGAAGTGTGGAGCTAGGCAGCTGCATCTTCCCCACACGAACCAAGATATAGCAGGCGGGGTCCAACTGAAGCCTGGTGGCCCCTCTCTCCTGTCTTTCAGAATCTCTCCTGGAATATGAGGATCCCAACCCACTTTCTCTCCCCTCTCATGCCGGAGCAGACTAGACTTTCACACTCCAGTCTCACACTGAATTCTCAGACCCCTCAGGTTTAGAAGGGTTTTGGAAGGGTCGCTGTCCGTTTATGAAGCTCTCACAAGTGTGATGGACATGGATAACGGGCATTTTCAAAAAGTAAAGATAGCCTTGTGGTTGGTGGAAATGATACAACTGTCAAAAATGCATGAATAAAGCAGTTTAAGTTGGAAGACCAAGTTAGGGTTGTTCAGTAAGTCATTAATCTTCCTGATGGAGATGGGCTGTGAACGTGAAGGGCTAGCAGATGGAGCAGGCTCTCATTGGATGTAATGGGCCAGGGCCCAAGGGTGTGTCCTGTATGTGGGATGGGGCAGCTCTAACCTGAACTCTTAGAGAAAGGGTGCAACAGCCAACCCCCTAAGAAAAGGAAGGCTTCAAGATGCAAATAGCACTATTTTTCAAAGTTGAAAGCAATCCTCATCTGGTTCGGAATTACTGAAAGGAATCACACTAACCATGTCTCTGGTTCCAAGAAATAACATGCTGGTTGGCATCACTTCAGGACCAAGGACAGAACCCAGTGAGCCAGGTTCTGATCAAAAGATCAAAATCGTCACAGAGAAAGGCAGAATTTCCCCCACTCCTACTTGGAGAGGAGGCTGAAAGGGCAAGACGGGAAAGAGTGTGGTTACACACTGAGAAATTTGTGTTTATGAAATCTTTTCCTTCCTCCACCAACCAGCTTCCTCTTAAAGGAGGTTCTTCCATCAGTGTATCCACTCCTTTTGCCGTTCTCTTTCCTGCAGCTCTCTTCTCCCCGGGGTGCTGCCACACTTACTGCCTGGGGGCTTAGGTCACAGGTTCATTGGTCCTGAAATACCAGGAGAAGCCCTACAGGGTAAGGCCCTCTGAGCCTGGTCCCACCACACTCTCACTGCTAGTCCTCTAAATTCACAACCTGGGGACTTCCCCAGGGGTCCAGCGGTTAAAAATCCACCTGGCAATTCAGGGCATGCAGGGTTGATCCCTGGTCTGAGAATTAAGATCTCACATGCCTCAGAGCTACTGGATCCCCTGTCCCGCATGCTGCAACTAAGACCTGACACAGCCAAATAAATAAATAAAATCACAGCCTGCCCCCTTCAGAAGACCATATGGGGCAAATGACTTTTCCAAGAATACACAGTGAATGAGGGGAGGGGATGTGTTTTAAAAAAGAAAGAAAGGGGAAAAAAATTATTGCACTTAAATTCGATGGAAAGTACAAAAAAGGTATACACTTAAAAGTTCTGTCTATCCAGGCCCCTTCCCTGGAGGCAAATTGGAGAAATGAGTTTCTTGTGTGTCTTTCCTGAGAGAGTCTGTACATATATAAGCACTTGCATATGTGTGTATATTATCAGTATATATACAGGCTTGTCTATGTGTATATGTGTGTAGTTTACCCTTCCTTTCAAGTTGTGATTTGAACCCAGACTTCTAAGGCCTCTAAGGCTACAGAAGAATTGGGAATTGAGTGACTAATTCTCATAATAAGTGCAGAGTTCAACTCAATAAAGATGCCAAGTGCGTAGAGAAAGATGAGGGCTGAGGTTCAAGAAATGAAAACTTAGGAGTTCTCTAGCAGCCTAGTGGTTAGGATCCCGGGCTTTCATTGCCGTGACCTGAGTGCAGTCCCTGGTTGGGGAGCTGAGAGCTTGCAAGCTTCATGACAAGAAAAAAGAAAACAGCATTATCACAAATTCAATAAAGACTTTAAATATGATCCTCATCAAAAAGTAAAATAAAGTCCTTATAAAATTCCTAAAAAAAAAGAAGAAGAAAGTTCTCTCTCTGAATTGTTGCTTTTTAACATGCCCTTCCCTTCACTGAGCCTCAGGAATGAGGGTGTTGTTGGATTAGAGATTTCTTAAGCAATTCCTGCCTTGAGAACCCCATGAACAGTATGAAAAAGCAAAATGATAGGATACTGAAAGAGGAACTCCCCAGGTCAGTAGGTGCCCAACATGCTACTGGAGATCAGTGGAGAAATAACTCCAGAAAGAATGAAGGGATGGAGCCAAAGCAAAAACAATACCCAGCTGTGGATGTGACTGGTGATAGAAGCAAGGTCCAATGCTGTAAAGAGCAATATTGCATAGGAACCTGGAATGTCAGGTCCATGAATCAAGGCAAATTGGAAGTGGTCAAACAAGAGATGGCAAGAGTGAACGTCAACATTCTAGGAATCAGCGAACTAAAATGGACTGGAATGGGTGAATTTAACTCAGATGACCATTACATCTACTACTGTGGGCAGGAATCCCTCAGAAGAAATGGAGTAGCCATCATGGTCAACAAAAGAGTCTGAAATGCAGTACTTGGATGCAATCTCAAAAATGACAGAATGATCTCTGTTCGTTTCCAAGGCAAACCATTCAATATCACAGTAATCCAAGTCTATGCCCCAACCAGTAATGCTGAAGAAGCTGAAGTTGAACAGTCCTATGAAGACCTACAAGACCTTTTAGAACTAACACCCAAAAAAATGTCCTTTTCATTATAGGGGACTGGAATGCAAAAGTAGGAAGTCAAGAAACACCTGGAGTAACAGGCAAATTTGGCCTGGAATGCAGAATGAAGCAGGCCAAAGACTAACAGAGTTTTGCCAAGAAAATGCACTGGTCATAGCAAACACCCTCTTCCAACAACACAAGACAAGACTCTACACATGGACGTCACCAGATGGTCAACACCGAAATCAGATTGAGTACGTTCTTTGCAGCCAAAGATGGAGAAGCTCTATACAGTCAACAAAAACAAGACCAGGAGCTGACTGTGGCTCAGATCATGAACTCCTTATTACCAAATTCAGACTCAAATTGAAGAAAGTAGGGAAAACCGCTAGACCATTCAGGTATGACCTAAATCAAATCCCTTATGATTATACAGTGGAAGTGAGAAATAGATTTAAGGGCCTAGATCTGATAGATAGAGTGCCTGATGAACTATAGAATGAGGTTCGTGACATTGTACAGGAGACAGGGATCAAGACCATCCCCATGGAAAAGAAATGCAAAAAAAGCAAAATGGCTGTCTGGAGAGGCCTTACAAATAGCTGTGAAAAGAAGAGAGGTGAAAAGCAAAGGAGAAAAGGAAAGATATAAGCATCTGAATGCAGAGTTCCAAAGAATAGCAAGAAGAGATAAGAAAGCCTTCTTCAGTGATCAATGAAAAGAAATGGAGGAAAAGAACAGAATGGGAAAGACCAGAGATCTCTTCAAGAAAATTAGAGATACCAAGGGAACATTTCATGCAAAGATGGGCTCGATAAAGGACAGAAATGGTATGGACCTAACAGAAGCAGAAGATATTAAGAAGAGGTGGCAAGAATACACAGGAGAACTGTACAAAAAAGATCTTCACGACCCAGATAATCACGATGGTGTGATCACTCATCTAGAGCCAGACATCTTGGAATGTGAAGTCAAGTGGGCCTTAGAAAGCATCACTACGAACAAAGCTAGTGGAGGTGATGGAATTCCAGTTGAGCTATTTCGAATCCTGAAAGATGATGCTATGAAAGTACTGCACTCACTATGCCAGCAAATTTGGGAAACTCTGCAGTGGCCACAGGACTGGAAAAGGTCAGTTTTCATTCCAATCCCAAAGAAGGGAAATGCCAAAGAATGCTCAAACTATCACACAATTGCACTCATCTCACATGCTAGTAAAGTAATGCTCAAAATTCTCCAAGCCAGGCTTCAGAATACATGAACCGTGAACTTCCAGATGTTCAAGCTGGTTTTAGAAAAGGCAGAGGAACCAGAGATCAAATTGCCAACATCCACTGGATCATGGAAAAAGCAAGAGAGTTCCAGAAAAACATCTATTTCTGCTTTATTGACTATGCCAAAGCCTTTGATCGTGTGGATCACAATAAACTGGAAAATTCTGAAAGAGATGGGAATACCAGACCATCTGACCTGCCTCTTGAGAAATCTATATGCAGGTCAGGAAGCAACAGTTAGAACTGGACATGGAACAACAGACTGGTTTCAAATAGGAAAAGGAGCACGTCAAGGCTGTATATTGTTACCCTGCTTATTTAACTTATATGCAAAGTACATCATGAGAAACGCTGGACTGGAAGAAACACAAGCTGGAATCAAGATTGCCGGGAGAAATATCAATAACCTCAGATACGCAGATGACACCACTCTTATGGCAGAAACTGAAGAGGAACTAAAAAGCCTCTTTAGCCTCTTTATGAAAGTAAAAGAGGAGAGTGAAAAAGTCAGCTTAAAACTCAACATTCAGAAAACAAAGATCATGGCATCTGGTCCCATCACTTCATGGGAAATAGATGGGGAAATAGTGAAAACAGTGTCAGACTTTATTTTTGGGGGGTCCAAAATCACTGCAGATGGTGATTGCAGCCATGAAATTAAAAGACCCTTACTCCTTGGAAGAAAAGTTATGACCAACTTAGATAGCATATTCAAAAGCAGAGACATTACTTTGCTGACTAACTTCCGTCTAGTCAAGGGTATGGTTTTTCCAGTGGTCATGTATGAATGTGAGAGCTGGACTGTGAAAATGGCTGAGCGCCGAAGAATTGATGCTTTTGAACTGTGGTGCTGGAGAAGACTCTTGAGAGTCCCTTGGACTGCAAGGAGATCCAACCAGTCCATTCTGAAGGAGATCAGCCCTGGGATTTCTTTGGAAGGAATGATGCTAAAGCTGAAACTCCAGTACTTTGGCCACTTCATGCAAAGAGTTGACTCATTGGAAAAGACTCTGATGCTGGGAGGGATTGGGGGCAGGAGGAGAAGGGGACGACAGAGGATGAGATGGCTGGATGGCATCACTGACTCAATGGACGTGAGTCTGAGTGAACTCCGGGAGTTGGTGATGGACAGGGAGGCCTGGTGTGCTGCAATTGATGCGGTCGCAAAGAGTTGGACACGACTGAGTGACTGAACTGAACTGAACTGAAGCAATTCCTGGCTCTGATAAACTTGGAGTATATATAGTCAGATTGTTCTGGAAGCGCAAAGTGCAGATGAAGGATCTTGAGGCCTGAAGACAAACAGATGTGAATTTAAATCCCAGCTGTGCCTCCCACCAGCTGTGTAACCCTGGGCATGCCATGTAACCTCTCTGAGCTTTGGCTTTCTCATTGGTTAAAGGAACAACTATAGTGCTGACTGCCTGAGTGGATGATTGGAACCCATCTGTTCCTTTGGGCTGCAGAGAAGCTCAGTGATCAGATCAGCAAAGCTGTCCTGGCCTCAGGCCATGTTCTGGGCTCAGCTGGGCCCTGCAGTGGACTCAGAGTCACAAGCTCTGTGGTTGCTGTGGTCCTCCCTGGGCAAGGAATTGATGGCTGGCTGGGCCTGTAAGTCTTTGAGGGGCATCACTGGTGGAAGTCAGGAAGACAGGACACTTTCACCTCTGCTGGAGTGTGGCAACTCTCCTGCCTGCTCTCCTGGCCTCCAAGCTCTCTCCCATTGACTGTCTTCCCCATAACAGCCAGAATGAGTTTCCTAAAATCCGTGTGTTACCAGGTCATTCCCCTTCTTGAAAACCTTTCAGTGGCTCCCCATTTGCTGTCAGAATGAAGTTCAGGGGCTTCCCTGGTGGTCTAGTGGTTAAAAATCTGCCTTGCAATGCAGGGGACACTGGTTCGATCCCTGGTCTGGGAAGATTCCATATGCCTCGTTTTCAACTAAGTCCCAGTACCACAACTTCTGAAGCGTGTGCGCCTGGAGCTCCACAAGAGAAGCCACCACAGCAAGAAGTCCATACACCACAACTGGAAAGTAGATCCCGCTTGTCACACTAGAGAAAAAGCCTGTGTGCAGCGAGAAAAGACCCAACACAATCTAAAATACAAATAAATACATGAACAAAAAATTTTTTAGAAAAATGAAGTCCGAATGTTTTGAGCTGGCTCAAAAGACCCCCAGAACTCTTTCCTCCCTCTTCCCTTCAAACTTCCAACTCAACCACTTGAAGTAACTTCTGCTTTTCTCCCCTTTCATGGGTGTAAAGTGACAGCTGTTTTAATGTTTATTTCTCTGATTACTAGTGAATTAGAGCATCTCTTTAGTTGCTTGTTAATGTTCTGAATTTCCTTTTGTAATTCCCCGATTGTATCTTTCACCCCTTTTCTGGTGGATTTACTGCCTTTTGTATGTTGATTTGAATATTTATTTATATATCCTTGCTACATATGAATCCTTTATTGATTTTATATCTTTCCTTGTTGGTTTTAGACACTGCAAATATCTCTGATCTTCTTTCTCTTCCTGGAATATGCCACGCTCATCCGGCTTTGGGGCTTTTGTTCTCGCTGTTCTCTCTGCTTTTTATATTTATCTTCCAGATACTTGCAAGCAGGGGTCTCTGGACATTTAACTCTCAGATGTCACCTCCCTAGACATATCCCTCTGCCCAGGCACTCTCCATTATGTCACCTGGTTTTGCTATCATTTTGATCAGATAACTGTTATTCTGTTCACACATTGCTGACTTTACCATTTGTCTCCATATTAGCTGTGTATAAACTCCAGTCTCTCTTTGTCACTGTTTAACTTCACCCCCTAGTGCAGTGCCTGGCACACGTAAGTCCTCAATTAAAGATCTGTTAGATGAATAAATAAATACACTCCAGTCACAGAGCACAGAGTGACGAGAAATTGAAAGGCAAGTCCAAGAATAGGGTCCTTCAAGTGACACTTCAAATGATAAAGAGTTAACATTTATGGAGTCTTTTCCATGAGTCAGGTACTGTGCCAAGCACTTTACATGGATTATTACATTGGTTCTCATAATAATCCTAGGGGTAGGAATTGTTTCTATCTTGTTTATGAGATGAGGAAAAGAATAAATGAAGGTACACAAGGTCCCACAACTAGTATACAATAGAGAAGTTACCAGGACCCAGGGGGTCTGCTCTAGAGCTAGAATTTTTAAAACTATTTTATTTAGTTTTTTGGCTCAGCTGGGTCTTAGTTGCAGCATGCAAGATCTTCAGTCTTCCTTGCAGCATGTGGAATCTTTAGCCTTGGCATGTTAACTCAGTTGCAGCAAGTGGGATCCAGTTCCCTGACCAGGGATGGAACCCCAGCCCCCTGCATTGGGAGTGTGGAGTCTTAGCCACTGGACCACCACAGAAGTCCCTAGAGCTAGAATTCTTAAACCACCCCACATACTGCTACTCCAAGAAAATGTGTCCTGGAGGCAATGGATGCGACCAGGATGCATGCAAGCATGCAGTGCTTACTGATGCATATAAGCATTCAGTCATGTCCGACTCTTTGTGACCCTATGGACTGTAGCTGGCCAGGCGCCTCTATCCATGGGATTCTCCAGACAAGAATACTGGAGTGGGTTACCATGTCCTCCTCTAGGGGATCAAACCAACCCAGGGGTTGAACCTGAGTCTTTTTCGTCTCCTGCATTGGCAGACAGGTTCTTTACCACTAGCGCCACCTGGAAAGCCGGTGGCCAGGATGGAGTGTCCTTACAATCAGAGAAGTCTGGTTCTCCATAGTGGCTCAGTAGGTAAAGAATGCACCTGTAGTGCCGGAGACCCAGGGTGGGACGATCCTCTGGAGGAGGGCATGGCAAGCCACTGCAGTATCCTTGCCTGGAGAATCCCATGGAATGGACAAAGGAACCTGGTGGGCTGCAGTCCATGGGGTCTCAGAGAGTTGGACACGACCGAGAGACTAAGCACACAGCACCAGAGCAGGAAGTGAGGGAGGTGAGCGAGGCAGGGAGGCCCAGACTCACGTCCTATTTGACACTATAACGAGGCCCAGAGGGGATAACTGATGAGGCCGTGACCCCTGTGAGGTTAAGACAAGCACCCCAGGCCTCAGCAACTCCACTTCTCCCTCATGTTTTCTCTCGGCAGGGACCGCGTGGCGCGCATTGGGCTGGGCGTGATCCTGAACCTGGCAAAGGAGCGTGAGCCAGTGGAGCTGGAGCGCAGTATGGCTGGCATCTTGGAGCACATGTTCAAGCATTCGGAGGAGACGTGCCAGAAGCTGGTGACAGCCGGCGGCCTGGACGCGGTGCTGTACTGGTGCCGCCGCACGGACCAGGCGCTGCTCCGTCACTGCGCTCTGGCGCTAGCCAACTGTGCGCTGCACGGGGGCCAGGCGGTGCAGCGGCGCATGGTGGAGAAGCGTGCCGCCGAGTGGCTCTTCCCGCTCGCCTTCTCCAAGGAGGACGAGATGCTGCGCCTGCATGCCTGCCTGGCCGTGGCCGTGCTGGCCACCAACAAGGAGGTGGAGCGCGAGGTGGAGCACTCCGGCACGCTGGACCTCGTGGAGCCGCTCGTGGCCTCGCTGGATCCCGGGCACTTCGCCCGCTGCATGGTGGACGCCAGTGACACCAGCCAGGGCCGTGCCCCTGACGACCTGCAGCGTCTTGTGCCGCTGCTCGACTCTTCGCGCTTGGAGGCGCAGTGCGTCGGGGCTTTCTATCTCTGTGCGGAGGCAGCCATCAAGAGTCGGCAGGGCAAGACCAAGGTGGGTGCGGGTGGAGGGTGGAGTGGGGGTGGGGGATTAGACAGAATCTGGGAAGGCTTCCTGGAAGAAATGGCATTAAACTGGGACTTGAAGTATAAATAAGGGTTAGGTGAAATAAGGAGAAAGATTAGAGACTAGTCATTGTGGCCTTGAAGGCAAGACCAAGGTTTTACACAGAGGACACCAGCATTTGACAAAGACCTTCCTGACAGCTGCAAAGAGTTGGTGTTGCCAAGGGCCAGGTTGGAGGCCAGGGGGTCAGATAGGAGGCCGTGCAGGAGGCACTTGGGATGGTGCAGGTCTGGGGCATGGTAGGAGAGGCAGAGAGAGCAGACAGATTTCAGAGGTGCTGCTGCTGCTGCTAAGTCACTTCAGTCGTGTCCAACTGTGTGACCCCATAGACAGCAGCCCACCAAGCTCCCCTGTCCCTGGGATTCTCCAGGCAAGAACACTGAAGTGGGTTGCCATTTCCTTCTCCAATGCATGAAAGTGAAAGTGAAGTCGCTCAGTTGTGTCCAACACTCTGCGACCCCATGGACTGTAGCCTACCAGGCTCCTCTGCCCATGGGATTTTCCAGGCAAGAGTACTGGAGTGGGTTGCCGTTGCCTTCTCCATCCAGAGGTACTGAAGAGATAGAATTAAGACTTGCTGGGTGGCTGGATGAAGAAGAGGAAGGATCAGAGGTTGGCTCCTGGCTTTGGACACAGTGGGTGATGGCAGCAGGTACTGAAATAAGGTGAACTCAGTGAGACAGGTTGGGAGTAGGCAGGAAGTGAATTCATTGGAACACCTGGAGTTTGAAGTGTCTCAGAAATGACCAGCTGGGGCACTCCAGTGGGCCATTTTGTCATTTGGCTCTGGAGTTTAGGAAGGAGATGAAGTATAGAGACAGTTTTGGGGCAGGACATCTGTGTGTCAGCCAGATAACTCCACCTGAGTCCCAAGGGGTTCCTAGTCTCAAGGCGTGATCCACAGCCTTTGCCCTCTACTTTAACTTGCTGTGTGACCTTGGGTACCTGGCTTCCCCTCTCTGGGACTTTTTAAAGTTTTGGCTAAAACTCATGGCAAGCAGCACTTCCCTGACCAGGGACTGAACCTACATCCCTGCAGTGGAAGCCTGAAGTCTTAACCGCTTGACTGCAGGGAAGTCTTGGGCTTTTATTTGTCTCATTTTTGTCCTCTGGAAAATTGAAGGAGTAGACCACAGCAGCTGTTTTTACCCTGGATGTGAGACTACTAATAGTTAAATTATCAAAAGTTTTTAGGATTTGTTTTTTAAATATTACAGAAGATAAAGAGTCTGCCCACAATGCAGGAGACCCAGGTTTGATCCCTGGGTCAGGAAGATCCCCTAGAGAAGGAAATGGCAACCCACTCCAGTATTCTTGCCTGGAAAATCCCATGAATGGAGGAGCCTGGCAGGGTACAGTCCATTGGGTCGCAAAGAGTTGGACACAACTGAGCGACTTTTACTTTCACATAATGTCACTCTCCTTCCTTTGTATTCCTCTGGAGGTTTGGGGGGTTAGTGACCCCTGGTGCACAGAGAATGGTGCACATTGCATGGACAGACTCTGTCTGTATGACAGTGGTCGTCTGGGGCTGGACAGGCGACATCAGAGGAATGTGTCTCGCAGGTGATTGCCACCCATTGTGTGTGTTCCCATCGATCCAGAAGACACCATTGTGTTAGGGGTCTCTGAGGCCTCTACCAAGGTCTGGTGTTCCAGGAGCTTCTGATTCTCCTCTCTGCACCCAGCGTGGGGCCATGGGAGGACTGGTGTTACAAAGCAGGCCATTCTGCTTTGGGAGGAGAGATTTAAAGGGAAGCACAGAGTGAGGACCCCAAGGAGGGGGTCTGGGCAAAAGCCAAGACCACCAACTCTGGCACCTCTTTCCCAGCAAGGCCAAGTGAGAACTGTCTAATAAAGACACAGTGAGTGCCCTGCAGTGTGCCAATCATGGGACCCCAGGGATGATTAAGACATGACCTCAGCTTCCAGTCCAGTGGAAGTTGCACTATCAGTTAACAACAATGGCATTTAGAGTGTGGCACAAGGTCTAATTGGAGGTGTGGGCCCAGCTGTGAGGGAATCAAAACAGGCTGCATGGCGGAGGTGCCAATCAATCTGGATCCAATGGATCAGTAGGATTCCCACAAGCAGGCTGGAAAATCTAAGGGTCTGGAAATAGCACAGCTGAGGCCCAGAGGAGGGAGAGCCTCCATGGGTGGGTGGTTTGGTGAAACGGGATGGAAGGAGGAGGGATTGGTGGGCGGGAGGGGGGTGGGGGGCTCCCCAAGCTGGCAGCCATATTAAGATCTAGCCTTTATCCCAGGGCAGCAGCAGTTGTAGATGGGAGACATGAGAGGGACCTGGTGAATAGCTGAGGGAGCTTCAGGAGGGGGAATTCACAGTACTCAGTGAATCATTGGATGAAGGCAAGGCAAGGGGAAACAGTGTGCTCACAGCGGGGAGAAGAGGGGAGAGGAGGGACCAGGCATGTTCCGGGCGGCTGGTGATTTGGTGCATCCAAGACCTCCTCTCCCCACACTTTTCCCCAGGTATTCAGCGACATAGGTGCCATCCAGAGCCTGAAACGCCTCGTCTCCTACTCCACTAATGGCACCACGTCGGCGCTGGCCAAGCGCGCGCTGCGCCTGCTGGGCGAGGAGGTGCCGCGGCGCATCCTGCCCAGCGTGCCCAGCTGGAAGGAAGCCGAGGTCCAGACGTGGCTGCAGCAGATCGGCTTCTCCCAGTACTGCGAGAATTTCCGGGTAGAGCTGCACGGGGTCGCCGGCTGGCAGTCGGAGCAAGCGCATCCCCGAGGGCCGCGTGGCCGCTAGGGGCGCCCTGCACACAGGCGACAGCGCCCCATCCCGGCACCGCTCGCCTGAGGCACCCGGGGTGGCCTTCTCGGGGTGGGGAGCCTGTACTCAGCCATTTCCTGAGTCTTGACGGTTCTCATCTGGGTCCCATCCACCTCCCTCAGCGCCATCTCCAGCTCCCTCCCCATGATCTTGTGCTGGGTGGGGTCCCCAGGCTGAGGAGGGGGGCCTCTCACATCTGACTTGTCCTCCAGAAGCAGCAAGTAGATGGAGACCTGCTTCTGCGGCTCACCGACGAGGAACTCCAGACCGACCTGGACATGAAGTCAGGCATCACCCGCAAGAGGTACAGAGCCTCCAGCCCGCTTGTTTTAACCCCCCTTCGCTCCCCGGTCAAGACCTCAGCATCCTCTCCTCCCCTGGGTGCAGGTTCCGCCGGGAGCTCACGGAGCTCAAGACCTTCGCCAACTATGCAACGTGCGACCGCAGCAACTTGGCTGACTGGCTGGGCAGCCTGGACCCGCGCTTCCGCCAATACACCTACGGCCTGGTCAGCTGCGGCCTGGACCGCTCGCTGCTGCACCGCGTGTCCGAGCAGCAGCTCCTGGAGGACTGTGGCATCGGGCTGGGCGTGCACCGCGCCCGCATCCTCACAGCCGCCAGAGGTGAGCCTGCCCACCTGGGCCCCCACCCCTGCCCCAGCTTCGGCCCCAGCGCCAGCCCTGGAGGGATGAGGGGAGACGCCCCGCGGGGACTTGGAGCCTCACTGCGGACTGATGGATTGATTGACTGAGCATGTCTGCTGTGCCACACACGCTCTGAGGATGCAAAGATGAGTATGTTGCACTTTGGCTTCCCTGGTAGTTCACGGCGTAAAGAATATACCTGCAACGTAGGAGACCCGGGTTTGATTCCTGAGTCGGGAATATCCCCTGGAGAAGGGACTGGCTACCCACTCCAGTATTCTTGCCTGGAGAATTCCATGGACAGAGGAGCCTGGTGGGCTACAGTCCATGGGGTCGCAAAAAATGGACTCGGCTGAGTGACTGACATGCACTTTGCCCTCAAGAAGTTCCCAGTCTAAGCAGTTGTGTTTCTCATAGCCCCAGACTAGAAACAACCCGAATGACCATCACTGGTGGCATTCGCATAGGAAGGAAACTGAGACAGCAATGGAAACGAATGAACTCCACCCACAGTGTGTACAAATCTCATAAACATAATCAACGCAAGCTTGACATAAGAAGTATACAGTAAGACTTTTCTACTCTAAAATCTATAGTATTAAGAGCTGACTGATTGGATGATACAATTTTTTTAAATGCAAATGAGTGATTACTGTGAAAAAACAAAACAAACCAAGTTCCCACTCTGAGGTGGGTAGGAGGGTGGGAGGAAGGCAGATCTATGAACAAGCACATGAGGGCAGCGGGTAGCATGCCCAGGACTCCAGTGGGAGCCTAGAGGAAGCACCAGCTATCCTGTGCGCCCAGGCCTGGGCTGTGGAGACGGGGGGGTGGGCTGCCCAGGTCTTGCCGGCTGTATTGGGGGTATGGGATGGTGGTAGCAGGAAGAGCGGTCCAGGTGGAGGGAGCAGTGTGAGCAAGTGTGGAGGTAAGACCGCCTGGGGGCTGCATACAGGGGATGTGGGTGGGAAGGCAAGGGGCGTATCCTATTACCCGACAGCTTACAAAGTGTGGGTGCTTTAGGGAAGTCAGGGTGAATTCTAGGGTTCTAGCAGCCCTCTTGATTTTTTAATTTAATTTACTAATTTACTATATAGCTAATGTTTATCACCAATTGCTATAGACCAGGTCCTGATGAAGTTTTTAAAATGTTATTTTTGGCTGTGCTGGGTCTTCCCTGCTGCCCGCGGATTTTCTCTAGTTTAGTTGCGGTGAGCTGGCTAGTCTTCATTGCGGTGCTCAGGTTTCTCATCATGGTGACTTCTCTTGTTGCCAAGCACAGGCCCTCGTGGGCGCAGGCTGCAGTAGTTGTGGCACACTGGCTCGGCAGTCGTGTCTCAAGGCGCCAGGGCTTAGTTGCTCCGCGGCATGGGGAGTCTTCCCAGCACAGGGATTGAATCCGTGTTCCCTGCATTGGCAGGCAAATTCTTCTTCACTGCGCCACCAAGGAAGCCCTTGATTAAGTGTTAAATAGATATTATTCCATCTCTACATCCATTTTGTGCCATGGGTGTTAATTTTTTAAGTCAGCTTGTAAAGAATAAAAGAGGTATACTTTAGAAGTGTCCAGTTTGAACAGTTTCCAATGCCTACCCCTGTGTAACCACTATCTGAATTAAAGATAAAGAACATTTCCATCGTAGGTGTTAATTTTACAGATGATGAAACTAAGATTTCAATACATTTTCTAAGGTTATTAGAGTCATTAAATGACAACTGGGGTTTCAATCTCTGCCTTGCTACCTCATAAACAGACAACATTGTGAGTGTTGTCTGACTAGTATAAGAAGATTGATTATTTTCATTCAACCATTCATTCACTAAGTATGCACTATGCTCGCACAGGGGACAGGGACTGGGCTTTGGCTCCATTCTTTTGCTTGAACCAAAGCAGATTAATTTCTATCACATTCCAGCTCCCAATACATCCCTGAGATTTAATTTTTAAAAAACAAGAGGGTGCTTCAGCAAAAATAGCTTACCAACACCTTCTGTAGGGAGTAGGAACTCGTGCACAGTTTTTAAGTGGGGGCAATGACACACTCGAAATTGGATTATTTATTTACTTATTCATTTTTGACTGGACTGGGTCTTCACTACTGCGTGGGCTTTCTCTGGCTGCGGTGAGTGGGGCTATTCTTCGTTGCAGTGCACAGGCTTCTCATTAAGGTGGCTTCTCTTGTTGCAGAGCACGGGCTCAGTAGTTGTGGCTCTCAAGGCTCATTTGCCCTGCAGCATCTGGGATCTTCCCAGACCAGAGATTGAACCCGTGTCCCCTGCATCGGCCAACAGCTTCTTAACCACTGGACCACCAGGGAAGCCCTCTCTATTTTGGGAGCAAGCCACTCTGCCTGGGATGGGCCGAGAGGGCTGGGTGTGCAGGGGCTGATGTACCTCGTGGTGAATGATGGGGAAGGCCCACCGTCACCAAGCCGTCTCTTGTCTGCTTCAGAAATGCTACATTCCCCGCTGCCCTGCACCAGTGGCAAGCCCGGCGGGGACACTCCAGACGTCTTCATCAGCTATCGGCGGAACACAGGCTCCCAGCTGGCCAGGTGAGGGGGGCGGGCCAGCAGGCAGCCTGGGGCCTCGGGGTGAGGTCCCAGCAGTGACCCTGGTCCTCCTGGCAGCCTCCTGAAGGTGCACCTGCAGCTGCACGGCTTCAGTGTCTTCATCGACGTGGAGAAGCTAGAAGCTGGCAAGTTCAAGGACAAGCTCATCCAGAGTATCATGGAGGCCCGCAACTTTGTGCTGGTTTTGTCGGCTGGGGCTCTAGACAGGTGCATGCAAGACGATGACTGCAAGGACTGGGTGCACAAGGTAAGTGCCGGCCTCGGTGGCCCCAGAGCTGGCCTGTGGCCCAGGGCTCAGCTTCCCCTTTCAGTCTTTTAGTTTATGTTTTATTTTATTTTTATATGTTTCTGCTATCTTCAGTGTATTTTTTTAAATTGGAGGATAATTGCTTTACAATATTGTGTTGGCTGCTGCTGTACAACATGAATCGGTCGAGTTATATATGTATGTCACCTCCCTCTTGAGTGTCCCACCCATCCCACCCCTCTCGGTCATCACAGAGTGCCAGGCTGGGCTCTCTGTGTTATATAGCAGCTTCCCACTAGTGGTCTATTCTCTTTCTTGTCTGCATATGCCAGCAACTTCCATGGCCCAGCTGGAAGTCAGGAGCCACCGCTGTGACTGTACTAGGACTGTAGCAACTTACTTAGCTCTCCGAGCCCCAGTTTTCTCATCTACAAAATGAGGATAACTTACCTGTCCTGTTCACCTCATAGAACTGTTGTGAGGGTCAGAGAGGGAACAACATGCTTTGAAAAATAACCTCTGTGAGGGAAGGGAGGCAGGGAAGCATAGTGATAGGCACAGTGGAAAAGTTAAGAATGCAAAGCTGTGAGTTTAAATCCTGGGTCTGGCTTTGGGCAAGTGACTTAATTCCTGAGTTTCATGTTTATTACTGGAAAGTGGGATAATTATAGTACCTACCTCCCTAGGGTAGTGTTATAAGGATTAAAAGAGCTAAAATTTGTGAAGTGCCTAGCAGAATGCCTGGCACATAATTGCTGTATAATGGCAGCAATTATTATTGTTAATATAATTATTGTGAGTACTACTACTGCGTAATTTCCCCATTGTATCCTGAGTGCATAACACATAGTAAAACTTATTGAGTACTTGTAGAATGAATGGATGATGGATGGATGGGTATCACATCTGTAGATTATTAATCATTACTCATTAGTCAGCAGAAACTGGGACCAGGGCTAAGGGAAGAAGTAGTCATATGGATAGAGGCCTTGTCCTAAAGTAGCGATGGAGACAAGAATATGCCCAGAATGACTAGATCATATATAAACTGGCGTCAGTGTAAAGTCAGGTAGGTGAAATTCTTACTTGCTATAAGAACATGAAGAACAGAAAGAGCATCAAGGGCTGGAAAAATCAGAGACTTCATGGAAGAAGCAGAACTTGAGGAGTCTAAAGAATTTATGTCAGTGGAAGAGAAGGCATCAGAGGCAGGGAAACAGCATGAGCAAAAAACAAAGGTAGGGATGAGAAAAGTGCCGAAAACCTACATTATTACTGGTATTGCCTTCTCATTTTACGGATGAAGAAACTGAGGCTCAGAGAAGTAGAATAATTTTTCTAATGGCCACACTGCTGGGGCAGAAATCAGAATTGGGCTTTGAACTCTTGTCTCTCTGACTCCAAAGCCCATGCACTTTCTTCAGATGTAGCTTTGTCCTATGACTCAGATCTGAGGGGTGGATTCAGCTGACACCAGAGTGACTGTCTGCATCTCTTCCCAACTCCAGGGTGTAGGAGCGGCTGAACACTGGGTTTGGTTTGGGGAGGGGATTCTGGGTCAGAGAGACACCCTGGAGAATCACAGCTTAGCGTAGATGGCAGGCAGCCTTCTGAGAGAAAAAGAGGAGCATTGTGAGCTCCATGACAGCACAGACCTTGCCTTGTTCGTGATGCCTGATGCCTAAAACCATGCATGGGACAAAGTAGGCTCTGGCAGACTTTATAGAATAATTGAGTCAATGATCAAACAGATGATTCTGATAAGCTGAGATGAGCAGGAGAATGGACGTCCTCCATGAAGTCTCCCTTGACGCTTTTTCTGTTCTCCACGTTCTTATAGCAAGTAAGAATTTTACCCACCTGACTTTACACTGACACCAATTTATATATGATCTAGTCATTCTGGGCATATTCTTGTCTCCTTGGCTGCTTTAGAACAAGACCTCTATCCATATCTACTAGGTTTATTAGGTCAGAAGACTCAACTCAGTTTTCATTCTTACCTGGTTGTTTGATCTTGAGCAAGTCATTTCTTGGCCAGCCTCTGAATCTGTGCAGTGAGCACAGATCCCTGTCTTTGGTTCTGTTTAATGGATGAAACAAACGTCTGAAGGTTCCCCAATAAATTGCTGCAGGGCCAGAATTCACCCAGGTGATCAGCAGAGAGGCAGACAGCTTGGCTGAAATAGCCTTGGACTTGGAATCAGAATGCTTGAGTCTGGGCTCACATGTGTTTGACTTGGGACCGAATCCCTTTGCTGGGCTTCCTTCTTCTCAGTTGTAATATGGAGAGGTTCCCCAGAAGCCAGTCGGGGTTGAAGTTAGAGATTGCTTCCCCAGGAAGGCTCTGTTCCACAAGGATGTTTGATATCCCTCACTGTTCCAGCTGACTGCAAGGAGGGGAGAGCAGGCAGGTGGTGGGAGCCTTCGCCTTGGACCAGTCCCAAAGGCTCCATCATCCCTCCTTGGTTGGTTTTAGTGCTTAATTGCTTCTGGTTTTGAAACTACTTTCCCCGAAGCCACACTTTTAGCGGGTAATCAATATGGAAAACCACAAGTGAACTGCACTCAAAAAGTCCAATCTCTGGGGTTTCCCCTTGAAAGGAAAAAACACTCAGTAAGCACTTACCCGAGCACCCATTAATAGCAACATCCTCAGAATAACCTGATGAGGTAAGTTTTATTATTCCCACTTACAGAGGAGGAAATGATAACACTTGTTATTTATTAAGCACACACTGCATGCTAATTGCTAGTCTAACACTTGCCGTGGGATAGCAGTTATTCCTCCCAACAACCCTACAAGATAGGAACTATCATTACCCCTATTTTAGAAATTAGAAAACAGGCTTTGAGAGCCTGTTGTTTTTGCCTCACATAACAGAGCCTGTGTCAGAGAACCCAGGTGTGAACACAGATCTGATGATTCAAAAGTGCAACCCCCAAATGCTATACTATTTTATTCATTCATACAGCCCCTCAGCTGTTAAATATTTAGCGAAAGCAGGCTGTGGGCAGGGCTTTGTGAAAGATCGGGAGATACAAGGGGAGTGAAACCTGGACATTGTCCCCGCCTTTATGTCTGGTGGAGAAGACAGAGAAGTAAATTTCTCACTTGTGAATTTAAATTTCCAACTGTAGCAAGTGCTACAGAGCCTATGAAAGCCTGTAAGAAGAGCATCTGATCTGGTCAGGGAAAGTGAGGGAAGACTTCTCTAAGAAACCTGATTGAGCTCAGACCAGAAACATGAGTTGGTATTAGCTAGGTGAGAGGGCAGGGAAGAATGTTCTAGACAGAGGAAGAAGCATGTACGAAAAGGCCCTGTGCAGGGAGGGAAGATGGAAAATCTAAGAGGCTGCGAGGTCTGTGTGACTGAGGAGACAGTGCCAAGTGGAGTTTGAGCAGTAAGTTGTGGACAACCACACAGAGCCTTGAACCCTATTCCAAGAGCCGTGTGAAGCCATGAATTCGAAGTAGGGGGTGACATGATAAGATTTGCATTTTGCAAAGAGCTGCCAGGTGAAGGGGCAACCTGGAGGATGAATGAAAGGAGGCTAGAATGGATGAGAAGAGACCTGGAGGGGCTTAATGCTAATACGGGGTTGGAGCAGGGCAGTGGTGGGGGTGGAGGTGGAGAAAAATGAAGGGATTTGAGAAATAAGTAAGGACTACAATTGGCAGGGCTCAGGACGGATTAGTTTGGATACAGGGGGTGGGATGTGCTTCTTGATACTAAAATTTGTTCGGGATTTTTTTCCCATACCAACAACTAGTTCTCCACTCCGCCACACAGCTGGCTGTCCCACAGTTCAGTTCAGTTCCGACGCTCACTACCCACCTAGAATGAGCGTCAGATGCCATGGTTTAGCGGCAGCCCCTGAACATGCTGGCACCAGAGATCGGTTTCGTGAAAGACAATTTTTCCACAGGCCAGGGAAGGGGATGTGCACTTAATTGTTGCATCAGCTCCACCTCAGATCATCCGGCATTAGATCCCGGAGGTTACAGACCTCTAGTTTAAGGGGTCAGCCTCACAAGTCTGCCCTCACCTCAGATCCAGTCCCGAGTCCCAGGCCATCTGCACTGCTTGTCCATCTTGGCTACAAATTCAAGGCGTTCCCATGACCACCCCTCTCAGGTTCAATAATTTGCTAGAATGATGTGCGTGCATGCACACTAAGTCGCTTCGGTGGTGTCCGACTCTTTGCAACCCCATGGACCGTAGCCTGCCAGGCTTCTCTGTCCGTGGGATTCTCCAGGCAAGAATACTGGAGTGGGTTGCCATGCCCTCCTCCAGGGGATCTTTCAGACCCAGGGATCGGACCCTCATCTCTTATGTCTCCTGCATTGGCAGGCGGGTTCTCTACCACTAGTGTGACCTGGGATGATGTGCAGAATTCAGGAGAGAACTATTACTGGTTTATTATTAATATAAAAGGTACAATTCAGGAACATTTAAACGCAAGAGATGCACAGGGCAAGGTAAGCAGGGGGTGGGGGAGTTGGGAGCATGGGCAGGGGAAGCATGGAGCTTCCATGCCCTTCCATGCCCTCTCTGGGCCACCCTCTCTGCACCTAGATGTGTTCACCAACCTACCTGGTCAGTCCTTAAGGGTTTTATGGAGGTTTCATTATGTAGGCACGATTGAGTCACTAGTGACGTCTCAATCCACCCCCTTTCCCCTCATCCTGGAGCTGTTGGGGGCAGAGGAGCTGAGACTGAAAGTTCCAACCTTCTAATCACAGCTTCCTCTTTCTGGCCATGAGCCCCCATCCTAAAGCTATCTAGGCACAGATCTCCATCCCCAGGTCATCTGAGAGGGCTTTAGGAGCTCTGCACCAAGAATATATATATATATATATATATATATATATATATATATATATATATATATATATATATATATATATATATATTTGGTGTTGTTTAGTCATTAAACTCTTTTGCAACCCCATGGACTGTGGCCCACCAGGCTCCTGTGTCCATAGGATTTCCCAAGTAAGAATATTGGAGTGGATTGCCATATCCTTCTCAACGGGATCTTCCCAAACCGGGGATCGAGCCCGTGTCTCCTGCCCTGGCAGGGAGATTCTTTACCACTGAGCCATCTAGGAAGCATCTACTAATATGTATTTACACACACACACACACACACACATATCAATATACAGATATGTGTGTGTGTGTGTATATTTATTATAGTCAAGGTGGACTTCAGGGCCAGCATCCAACCCTGGGCACAGCCTTGGGCTACTGGCCCTCCCAGTGCCTGCCTGGCTTCAGGGCCCCCAGATGGGTCCCCAGTGCCGTCCTCTTCTCTTCTTTCTCTAGGAGATCGCGACTGCCTTGAAGTACCGCAAGAACATCGTGCCTGTCATTGACAGCTTCGAGTGGCCAGAGCCCCAGGCCCTGCCGGAGGACATGCAGGCTGTGCTCAACTTCAATGCCATCAAGTGAGGAGGGGGCAGGGTGGGTTGCACAGGCCCCCGGCCTGCAGCACCCTCTGCCCAGCCCTCTGACCCAGCTGCCTGTGTACCCACAGGTGGTCCCACGAGTACCAGGAGGCCACCATCGAGAAGATCATCCGCTTCCTGCAGGGCCGCTCCTCCCGGGACTCGTCTGCTGGCTCCGACACCAGTTTGGAGGGCACTGCACCCCCTGGGCCCCATCTAACCAGCCCCTAGCTCCCATTTCCGTCATGCCCCCCATTTCCATCATCCTCCCCACCCCAGTGGAACAGCCCCTCAAACTGGCCTCCCTGGGCTGACACAGCCTGGGCTCTTCTCAGGAAATGGCTAACTCCCCTGCCCTCATGGTCCACCTCAAACCCAACGTCCTCAGTATCTGCAAAGAGAAGGGAAGCCAGGCACTGGGGGCGCTAAGACCTCCCCCAGGCCCTTGCCCTCAGTTCCTGTCTTAAGTGTGGAAGGGTCACTGCTCAGCTCTGAGGAGGTTCTGGAGGAGGAGGGTTTGCTGTGTGTTAACCGTTCCTGCCCTTCCAACAGCCGGCTTGAGTGGAGTGAAGGCAGGCAAACTCCAGCAGGGGTTGGTGCCTTGGCCACCCTTCTCCACCAAGCAAGGGCTTGGGCCCAGGAGCCAGCCAGGGATGAGAGGCCAGCCATGGTCTCCACTGAGAGTGTGCCTGGCCCCTGTGCTCACCACTTCCTACCGCCTGTGGCCTTGCTTCATAACCACTTAGTGCCCGTAGCTAGCCTGACCTGACCCCAGGTCCCCTCCCAGCCTTCCTGATGTGCAACCTCCTTTGCCACACCTGGGGTCAGGGTGACAGCGAGCTGGCCCTCACTCAGGCTGGTCAGCAGCTGTGGCCTGTGCTCACGGGTGCAATGGGAGCTCCTGCTTAGGCCTGAGCAGGGGAGGCTGCGTCTCAGAGTGCAGCTAGCCAACCTATTATGCCTTGGTGCTGTGTGCCAGGCCTCTGCCCAGCCTGGCTCAGCCCCCCATCCACCCACCAAAGGCTGCTCACCACCCACTGACTCAGGGAAGTGGAGCGAGGCAGATCCGTGGGGCAGCAGCAGTAGCCTGGGCAGAACCTGTAGCTCCCCCAGGTGTCAATCCACTGCCCTCCAGGAGGGGAGAGGCAGGGCCAGTGAGGAGAGGCAAGATCCTGAAGAAGGGGGGATTTTGTTAAAATTCCATTCAGAACACCTGGGGTGGGGCCCGAGTTCCTGCATTCCTCATGAACTCCCCGGTAGGCTAAAGCTGGTGACCAAGGAATGACACTCAGTACCTTAGGCAGCCAGGCTCTAAGTCCTCACAGATGTCAGTCATTTCCCTGACACTTCACCCGCTGGCCTCTAATCACCAGAGCAACCTTACCTGGTATCATCTCTGTCTGACAGAGAAGGACCTGAATGATGTGCCCAGTGTCCCAAGTCACCAGAGACGCAGACCAGGCCTCCTGGCACCCCGTCCATGGCCAGGGGCACTGCTCTCTTGAGAATTATCCAGGAGGCTGCATCCCGGGCAGGGCTGTTGCTCTACAGAACGGCCAGCTTCCCTCTTCCCCCCAGGACTCAAGCCATGGGGGACAGGCTTTCACAACAGACGCCTGACCCAGAGGCTGTAAAGAAATAACCGAGCAGAAGTGTCCCTCGGCCCCTTTCTCCACCAGGGGTAGAGAGCATCTCCTGCCAATAAATGCAGGCTCCAGCTAATGGGCTCGGCGGGCACCGGCCCAGCCCCTCCCCTCCCAAGGGCAGTGCGTTCACAACTGGCTCAGGTCCCAGAGCTGCCTCCCACAGATGCAAGCTAGGCCCCTCAGAGCTCCCCAGCCACATCTACACAAAGTCAAAGGTCTCGCCCCAGGCTTGGAACGCCTTCCTTCCACTCCTCTCCCTGCCAGATACACTAGCCAGTCCTCTGAGTGCCCTTCACCCTTTCTCCTTCATGCTTCATGAACGCCCACCAGTGTCAGGCCCTGGACAGGACGGTACCGAGGCAGACCGGATGTGGCCCCCAAGAGCAGAGGCAGTAACAATATAATGTGATGAGTCTCCTCCAGAGAAGGCCTTGTCTTCTTGTTCCCTGTCAGTTCCACTCTCTCAGGAGGCCCCTCACCAGCAGTACTCTGAGAGGTTGCCCAGCACACCCTCCACTGCCTGCCTCCTCTCTCTGGGGAATCAGAGCCCAGCCTCCAGGCCCTGCTGGAGCAGCTGAAATAAAAACCCTCACTCTGCCAGCCCAGTGCATTCAGGGGCCTGCCTCCCTCGCCATAACCAACCACTGCCCCAATCGCAGCCAGGGCGGGCACCTTGGCCCTCACCATCCACCTAGGCCTGGCCTCACAGAGCCTCTCCTGAGACAGAGGGCTGAGAAACAGCCTTCCCCCACCCCCAGCCTGCTCTGACATTGTTTTGAAGGGTCAGAGTTTTCTGCTTGGATGGGCTGTAACTGCTGCCCCCACTATGGGGCTGAGTCAGCCTCACCCCATCCCACCCCTCTCCGAGACCAAGACCTTGCTCATGACCAAGAAACACTCAAAAGTCAAAAGTCCAGCTCCAACTCATTTAGCCTTCCTGGGGCCCCACAAATAGAGGCATTCCATTTTAGAATGTATGAGGTAGGAAGGATCTAAGAACAATATTTAATCTAGTGTTTCCTAACTTGTCGAACCATGACCAGACAATTGGGGGGTGTCGCTGAGCTAGCCCTTCACAGAAGGCCACATACGAGTCAGAGGCGGTACCTGGAGTAGATCCCAGGCCTGAGGTCAACCCAGAGCCTTTTTGCCTACATCCACACCGCTGGGCCAGGAGAGGGGCCTCTCCTCACTTGATCTCACGACAGGGAACAGTGACATGGGAATCTGGTAACAGGCCACAACTGACCTTGGTTTGCCTTGGGCCACCCTCATTTTACCTGCGTGATTTCTAACCAGGAAACTGGCTGGCAGGGGATGTGAGAGAGAATGAGGGCGGGAATACCAGCAGGGGACTATGCCTTGTGGCCAATTCTGTTTTGAAGAGTCGGGTGTTAATCTGATTTGCTTGGAGGTTTATGGTCCCCATCAAAGCCAGTGCCTTAAGACCCAATCTGATTCTGCCTTTCAATTTCAGGCTTCCCTAAAGCCCTAGAAATGGGCCTCGCATTCTCTGGGACTTGGGCCTCCTGAACCATATGGGGAGGCTGGGCCCATCTCCAGGTTCCTGTTGACCTATAGGTACCCAAGGGAGGGTGTCAGCACATGGCCCTGCTGAAATGGCTAGAGATGGGGGGTGTTAGAGAGCTGAGTGGTAGCAAAAATTGATTCTGCTTGGGCTGGTGTAGCCAGGAAGATTGGGACAGGTGCCTTCAGGGAGTGGATCTCTGACCCTGAGGAATGAGCAGCCAGGGCTCTGCCCAGAGCTTCTCCACTGGCCTAATGCAAGCATGCCAGCGCTTTGCCTCCCAGAAGCTCAGAAGACAATGGGCAGTCAGATGAGGACTGAGCCAGCTGTGCCCAGTACCAATCTCATGGCAACTCTGGGGGCTCCTGTCCTTTCCAGAAGCTGCTGCTGTCTGGTCTATGGTGGGCAAACTGGGAAAACAAGGCCCCATAGCCTAATGCCATGGGGGAGCCAGGAAGTTCATTTCAGAGTGATCATACTGACTTATGAAGAAAGCTGAGTGCCGAAGAATTGATGCTTTTGAACTATGGTATTGGAGAAGACTCTTGAGAGTCCCTTGGACTGCAAGGAGATCCAACCAGTCCATCCTAAAGGAGATCGGTCCTGGGATTTCTTTGGAAGGACTGATACTGAAGCTGAAACTCCAGAACTTTGGCCACTTCACGCGAAGAGTTGACTCATTGGAAAAGACTCTGACGCTGGAAGGGATTGGGGGCAGGAAGAGGAGGGGACGACCGAGGATGCGATGGCTGGATGGCATCACGGACTCGATGGACGTGAGTCTGAGTGAACTCCAGGAGTTGGTGATGGACAGGGAGGCCTGGTGTGCTGCAGTTCATGGGGTTGCAAAGAGTCTGACACAACTGAGCGACTGAACTGAACTGAACTGATGATGATTGGCACTGCTAAGCCCAGCAGATTAGTTCCCACCCAGAAACAGCAGCATTCTCCCTCCAGGGGACACCAAGTCCCTCCCCCAAAGGTACCATATTCATCACTAAGGAGTGATGAGTTGAACACTCTGAGCTGCCCAGTTTGTGTTGGAAGCAGAGGTGCCAGCCCTCAGGCTTCAACTGGTCCCTCCATCAGGACCTCTCCCCTCCCCTGGAGGGTTCTGTGATTCATGGCCTAAAGGGTAAACAGATCCCTGTTCCAAATAGGGGCTCCCCCACCACCTGCCCTGAGTGGATGACAATTCAAGATCTGGGAGTCATAGGGTGGCATGGCTGTGGATGAGGCAGGGGCCTTGGTCCAGGTTGACCATCCTGTCCGAGGTGAACATGGCCCTTTGGAGGGCTTTGCCGCTATGCTAAGGGCTGGGATCCAGATGTGTCTCCTTCCAGTTGGTCAGCACTCACGTTGCTCCTCTTGCCCTCTGTCCTTGGGTCCAGGCAGATCAGGGGCTCTGGGAAAACTCCTGGAATTCAGGGCGATGATTATCCCTTTCCAGTATCCTGTGAGAGACCAGAGAGAGGGTTCAGACTCAACATGGGGGGGACCCTCACCTCCTGGAGGAGTGACATGGGCTTTATTGGGTGGGCTGGTCCAGGTAACCCTCCCTCCCCAAGCTAAGAGGTGGAAGACAAAACAGAGGGCTCGAGGAAAGAGAAGCAAGTGGGTCAGGTGAGCATGAGGCCCAGCTACAGCTATCCCAGGAAGCTCTCCAGGCTTCCCTTTAGCACATTTCTGCCACGGTTGTTGCATCTGTAAAATGAGAATGGAGAGGGGCGAGGGGATCTGAGTGCGAGAACACAGCCTTGCCAAGCAGCACTGTGAGCATGTCCCTTCCCCTACTGGCCTCTGCCTTGCCCCTGGAGAATTAGGCAACCATCTGCAAGGGGAGAGAGACACCCACAGGGGAAGAGCTCCAGAAACGAGGAGGTTGGGAGGAGGAGGAAGAGGAGCCCTTTAGGTAATTGGCTCCATTCTGACCGTGAGTCACAGCTCTGTATTACCCCATCAGGATGGCCGGGATGAAGAGCAGTCCAGCTCCCAGGAGGAAGGGGAAGCCCTTCATGAGGTTCAGGGTGGCTGGGTAGAGCGAGTTGAAGATGCCGGAGGCCATCAGCATGGCCAAGCCATTCACACAGGCCAGAGCAGAAAAGAGAGCTCCTGTGAAGAAATAAATACCACACAGCAATTTGAAAGCCCTAAATGCAAATTCTGGCACTACTACCCAACAGCTGTGTGATCGGGGGCAAGCCACTTCACCTGAGTCTGACCTTTCTCACCTATAAACCCTACATCATGTGTTGTGTGTGATAAGGCTTCAGTGAGGTCATACATGGAGAGCACCTGTGCTATAAAATAAACAGCTGTTGTTAAATCTATTACAAGGACATGTGATGTCTTCTCGAAGAAGTCTGATAAAGTCTGATAAAATCATGTGGGGTTTATCCCCTTTGGGATCATCACCTGTTCAGGATAAATTTCTGGGTTAATTCTCAGTTTCAACACTTATTAGCTGTGTGATCACTGAAAAAGTCATTTATCTTTCTGGGTTTCTGTCCGCCTTCTGTTAAACAAGGACATTACCTTTCGTGGATTGTTAGGAATGCTGGAAACATTATATACACAGGTAAAGCAGCTATGCCAGGGCCTGCCCTCCTAGAGGCAGTCAGTTAGCAAAGGCTGTTCTTTTCTCCTGTTCCTCTTGGCATCTCTGGGGACAGTGAAGGAGCTAGAAAAAGGCTTACTGAGTGAAGGAATGGAAACAACAGAATGGTTGTGAATGAATGGTTCTGGAGACAACAGAACCCACGATGGGATATATGACACGAAAATCTCTGCCATCGCCAGAACCTCTTTCCCGAGTAGAAGGGAAAAGGAGGATAAGCCAGATGTTTTCTGACTGTGATCTAAAGACCCAGTGACCTGAGAAACTACTCTTTATAGATATGCCAACAGAACACAAATTGCAAAGTAAGCTCAACCCTGGGCTTCCCTGGTGACTCGGATGGTAAAGAATCTGCCTGCAGTGTGGGAGACTCGGGTTCGATTCCTGGGTCAGGAAGATTCCCTGGGAGAAGGGAATGGCAACCCACTCGTACTATTGCCTGGAGAGCTTCAGGGGCAAAGGAGCCTGGTGGGCTACAGTCCAGGGGGTCGCACACAACTGAGTCAGATACAACTGAGTGATTAACACTTTCATTTCACTTTTGCTTTGAAGCTCAACCTAACAGAAGTTGAGATTAAACTATCAGACTGTCAAAGCTCGAAGGGCCTCCAGATGTCACCAAGAGCAATTCACGCGTGTTACAGATGAGGAAACAGGCCCAGAGAGGGAAAGGGACCTAACCAAGATCACACAGCTGGTGTGACAGAACCAGGACTAAACACACAGATCCTAAGCCCTGGTGCTCTTAAAAACACACTTGGGTGTGCATCCTAGGTCCACCACTTACTGAGTGATCTTAGGTGAATCAACTGAACACTCTGGGCCTTTGTTTCATCTGCCATGCGGAAACAATGAAACCTAAGTCACCAAGTTGTTTTGTCTCCTTCGAGCTTAGACACTGTGACCCCAGGAAAGCAGGGGCCTGGGCATGGTCACGTCCATTTTGCAGATGGAAAAGCTGAATTCTGGAAAGGGTAAATCCTCTGCTGGGCTTAAAAACATAAGCCCAGCAAAAGAACATAATCACATGCAGCTGACTGCAAATTCCAACTCTGATTTGGTCGGGAAATGCAAATCCCTGTGGTCCTCTGGCAGCCCTGGGTGCTTGGACAGCAACGCAGTTGTCTTAGCTACTTTTCCAGGGTGGGAGGAAGGAAGGTAAGCTCCTCCCAGCCCATGGCTGCCCTCGGCCCAGTTTAGGCAACACTGGCCTGAGGAACCAGACGCGGGCTGACCCTGATACTCACCCTGCTCCGATTGCCTCACCAGTCTAGATAGCTTGGCCCGGATGACAGGGGTGACGACCAAGGACAGGAAAAGGAGCCCGTACCCTGGGGAGAAAGAAGGAAAGATCGAGAGAATGGGCTGGGGGAGGGGATGCCCCAGTGAGATGCAGCAGAGCTCTTGTGTCCACGCCATGAGGGACACAGGTTAGACACTGGAAGAACTTCCCTGAGGAGGAAGCAGACCATGAGGGCGCACAGTAAGCACACAGGAAATGCGACTTCCTTTTCACTGGACACTTAGTGACTCACAGGCTCACACTGTTTCCTTAGGGACTGTTTCTCTTCCTTGTGCAGCTGTCACCTCCTCAGCAAAACTGCAAACTGTTCAAGGACAGCGGAGCCTCCAAAGTGGGCACACGACGAGGCCCCGCCCCCAGAGCCCCTGAAGATGACAGGCACCCCCAAATCCCTGAGCAATGACAGTGCCTTCATCATCTCTGCAGCCCTGAAGGCGCTGAGCCCAGCACACGGAAGATGTGCATGGAGGATGCTGTGTGTAGAAGGAAAGGTGCCTGGCCCTCATCAGCTGCACTGTCCGGAGGAGCAGCCACATTAAGAAGTCTGTGATTACTGGGACTTCCCTGGTGGCCCAGTGGTTGAGAAGCCACCTTCCAATGCAGGGGACGAAGGTTCGATCCCTGGTTGGGGAACTAAGATGCCACATGGCTCGGGGCAACTAAGCCTGCGTGCTGCAACTAGAGAGGGCCAAGTGCTGCAGCAACTGAGGCCTCGAACTCCAGAGCCCATGTGCAGCAACAAGAGAAAGCCCGTGTGCCTCCATGCCAAACATTAAAAAAAATCTTTGTTTTAATCTGTGATTACTAAGTGGCTGACTGTACACATTTTCAGGCTCTATTAAATCTGTTCATTCAGGAAAGTGAACTTCCTCATTTTCAGCTGTCCCCTCCAACCAAAAAAAAAATGAAAAGAAGAACTAACACAAGCAGGAATCTGATAGCTGTGGTCTGAGAAGGCTGGCTTTTTAAAAAAAACCCAAGGTCCTGTGATCCTTATCAGAGAAATGAGCATTAAGGCATTAACAGCATGGACTTTGCTTAAAAGCACCAGGGGAGGGAGGAGTGAAGCAATTAGTGTACAAGCAATACTATTGTCTTTGGCTCTATCTTACAATATTTATGGTTGGTAATGTGAATTAATTACTTTGGCTACTGAAGGTCTATCTTTTCTGTATAACAGGTGGGTTGTTTTTTTTTTTAATGACATTTCTTAGTCATTTGTCCTCCAGTGCAGGCGAGGGCCACAGTGATGTTTCCAAAGACATGGGCATGAACTGCATTTGGGGACAGCACGTGGCCACCCAGTAATTCTGAAACAAACTGTCGCTGAACCCATACACTTTACCTGTGAACATGAGGGGTGTGATGGTAGCAAATGCGAAGACCATCATCCCCAGGATATTGAAGACCAGGCCGATCTCAGCCACCCAGGTGTCGGCCAGGCAGTACTGCAGAAGCCGCAGGCCCAGCAGACTGGTGAGGTATGGGAGCTGCTGAGCTGCAGAACCGTAGCTGATCAGCCGAGAGTCCCAGCAGAGGGGTGCACTCAGCTCATAGAGGGTCAGGATGTCCTGGGCCCCAAGGTGCACTGTGATCATCACGAAGATGGCCACTGAGTACAGGGCTAAGTGCTTCCTGGACTTCTCCAGGGCCTGGGTCACATAGAGCTGGATGATGGATCGGTGGTGACGGAGTGTGAAGAGACGGGTAGGTGTCCGCTCCTTCACTGTCTCACCAAAGCAGAATGCTGCATAGAGAGTCATGACGGTCAGCAAGGCCAAGGCAAGCCAGAAGGGGTTGACATAAACCTGCTCCTGGAGCAAGGAGCCACCAGTGAAGCTCGCCAGCATTCCTGCCACCCCAATGCATGCTTCCAACAGGGCCATTCGGATAGTACGGGTGCGGCTGGAGCTGACATCAGCCACGGAGGCAAAGCCAGCGGCCAGGAGCCCACTGAAATCGCCAAGGAGGGCACAAAGGATGCGGCCCAGTACCAAGTAGCCAACGTGGAGGTGCAGCTGAACCACAAAGATGGACAGCACAGTCTGCAGCAGCAGGCCGAGGGAGGCCAGCACCAGCAGTGGGCGGCGGCCCACACAGTCACTCCAGGCGCCCAGCAGGGTGGACGAGAAGAGTCCCACCAGGAAGCCGCCCACGTTCATGTAGAGGGTCCAGTGGGAGGTAAGTGTCTCCACTTCCTGTGGGGGCGAGAGTTGTATTATGGGGACGGGGAGAGCTATCCCTCACTCTGGGCTGCCCACCCCCCACACTGTCACCAACCTGGGAGATACAGGGATCTGGACTTTCTCTGAAGCCCTAAACCTCAAGAGAAGTTTAGTATGGATGTTGGAGAGGGTATGGGAAATTTGTAGGATCCATTCCTTACTTTTACCACTGTGAATGAAAAATGCTGCTGCTATATCAGGGTTCAATCCCTGAGTTGGAAAGATCCCCTAGAGAAGGAAATGGCAACCCACTCCAGTATTCTTGCCTGGGAAATCCCATGGATGGAGGAGCCTGGTGGGCTACAGTCCATGGGGTTGCAAAGAGTCAGATACAACTGAGTGACTAACACTTATCATTTGTAACTTTTTTTTTTTCATTTGTAATCTTTTGATGTTCCTCCAACCTGGTTTTTATCACAAAACTCCTATATATCCTGGCTCCTCCCTTATCTCTCAGGAGCAGTCCTTCGGAGCTGTCTGAGAGACTGCCCCCAGGGCTTGAGTCCTCAGAAAGTTAGCTAAACAAGACAATTTTCAGGGCTTCCCTGGTGGCTCAGTGGTAAAGAATTCACCTGCCAGTGCAGGAAACACAGGTTCGGTTCCCGGTCGGGGAAGATTCCACCCGCTGCAGGCCAACCAAGCCTGTGTGCCACAACTACTGAGCTGTGCTCTAGAGCCCCTGTCCCCAAACAAGGGAAGCCGCCTCAGTGAGAAGGCCCAGGACTCTGCATCTAGAGAGTAGCCCCCGCTTGACACAACTGGAGAAAAGTCGGGGCAACCATGAAGACCCAGCATAGCCAAACATAAAATTGAAAAAACTCTCATCTTTTTAAGTTGTGCATTTTGTTTTTTCAGAAAATACCCCCTTGTTAACCCTCAAAGCTCGCTTTATCTGCATCAGCTTTAAGCATCTCGACACCGAAGTTCTCAGACTCCAACTTTTGCTCCCGCCCCGCCCACCACCCAAGATCCTAACCCCCGCGGCCGTCCCCAGTCTTTACCCAGGCCCCGCCCCTGCCACGCTCCTCGCTTCTCCGCACCCCTCCCCCGGCCCACGTCCACGCGCGCGGCCCCTACCTGCGCGATGGGGTTCACGCTGTGGTTGCTGCAGCTGCCCCTGTGGCGGGTGCCGTTGTAGCCAAGGTCTGCACTGAAGCGGTGCCACAGGTACTGCGTGGTGACCGGGCCCTGCAGGACCAAGGCGAAGTTGGCGAGGAAAACGAGTGGCTCCACGCAGCCGCGGCACAGCACGGACCGGGTGGGCCAGGCGCGGGGCTCGCCCGGGGAGTTCGCGCGCCCCTCCATGCTTGCGGGTTCCTTGCAGCGTTGGCGCAAGGCAGAAGGTTCATGTTTCTGCGCCTGCGCTCAGCGTCTTTTTTTTTATTTTTTTTTTAAAGTGGGCGGGACGGAGCCAGGACTGGTGAGCCCCTCCTTCCTCTCAGCCCCTCCCCCTCTGGGCTAGGAAGGGCAGGCGGGCCCCCCCATCCTCGAAACCCCTGACTTACAAAGTGACCTCGCCTGCAAACTGTGCCAGGATATCGGCTGGCACTCCTTCCCAGGCCCCGAAAACCCCATAACAGTAGGAGAATATCAATAATTAACATTCATTGATCACTTATGTGCTGGGCGCTGTACTAAACTCCACGTGGGTTAATCTCCCAACAACTTTATAAGCTAGTTATTGTTAAGGATTCCAATTTACCCATAAAGAGACAAGAACAATCAGGCATTCAAAGCCGAGCTGGAAAACACACGACTTCTGATGTCTGTGCTGATGTTCTGCCCTGCGACAGAGCGACTCGGTGGATAAAAGTGCAGCCTCCAGTTCTACTGGCTTAATTCCATCACCTAGGTTCTGGGCATGCCACTTGGCTCTTGGGGCCTCCGTTTCATCATCTTTAAAAGGATGGTGCTAATAGAATGTGACTCAAAGAGTTGCTCGGAAAGCACAATGTCTGATATATTGTAAATGCTATTATTGTAATGAATAGACTGTCACTTGTTCCCCTTCTGCCCACAGAATCTTTTTCCTGGGAAGCTAATCTGTTTCTGGGGCTGGGTCATGGCTCTGCAGTGCCCTTGGAGGAGCAGAGGAGGAGGAGGAGGAGGAGATGGTGGAGGGCCTGGGAGGCCCTTAAGTGTGGCCCTACTTTGGTGCTCCTACTACAGAAATAGGGGCAGAAGGCTGTTGGATCTCTATCTGGCCCTGTTTTATTGACTGTAAAAGAGAATAGTACTACTTGACTTTCTTCCTTATCAGTGCATTGGTTGAATGCCCCTTGTATGTCGGGGACTGTGGACAGGAGAGGTCCTGGAAACACTGCAATGTAAAGAGAAAAAAAAAAAAAATGTTGCCTGCCATTCCAGTTCTGTAGGGATCAAGCCATTAGCAGCTACAGTCACTCACCATCCACCCTAGGGCAGTATCCTGAAGGGCCTTCTGTGCTTTGAACCCCAGCCCCAGATAGTTGAGATCATTTAGGGAAAAATCTCAGTGATCTCAGGTTCTTGTGTCTTCCCATACACTGAAGAGTTGCTGTTGTGTCAGTGAGTCATGTCTGACTCTGCGAGTACTCAAATCACCCTGTTTTTTGTGGTTTGCTGTTAATTTTCTTATGTTTGACTGTTTCTTTACCTGTTTCTTTTTTTTTTTTTTTTTTGCTACACCTCAAAGGATGTAGAACTTCCCTGCACCCTCTGCAGTGGAAACCAGGAGTCTTAACCACTGAATCACCAGGGAAGTCCCTTAACTAGATGTTTTTCTTTCCATTGGGTGACTGATTAGTGGCTAGTGGCCTTATAGAACTGGAATGGCAGGCAATATATATATATATACTTTTTAACACTATTGTGATAGGATACTGAAGCTGGGAGGGATTGGGGTCAGGAGGAGAAGGGGACGACAGAGGATGAGATGGCTGGATGGCATCACTGACTCGACGGACGTGAGTTTGAGTGAACTCCGGGAGTTGGTGATGGACAGGGAGGCCTGGCGTGCTGCGATTCATGGGGTCACAGAGAGTCGGACGCGACTGAGCAACTGAACTGAACTGATTGTGTTTCCAGAACTCCTCCCTCCCCACCCCACCCAACCCCCTAGTATAGTCCTGGACATACAGAAAAACTCACATACATCCTGGTTTCTCCGTTGCCTCTTCAGAACAATTTCTTAGAGCTCAGTAAGAAACTGAATAAACCCAACTCACAGTTCTAATGTTGTGCGTTTTTTTCAAGTTGACAGCAATGAGGAAACAAAGGGGTGGTGTGGGCTGTAGTTTGTAGAATGGTGGGGGAGAGACATCAAACAGTCCTACTAATCCATGCAAGATTTCAACTGCAGAAAGTGCTTTAGAGGAGACAAGCTGTGGAGCTCTAAGGGCACAAATTCAGGAGCCTGGCCAGGTCTGGAAGGAGCTAAACCAGGAAAGGCTACCTTCCCTGACAACAGGGCAGCTGACTGGATTTCTAAAGGCAAGCCTTGTGCCATGACCCATAAACCTAATTCTTGGGGTGATGGGGGCTCCATTTCTGGCCATCATGGCTATGTGTGAGCTCGTTGCTGGCTTATTAATTTTCACCTACCTCCCCTGAGCCAAAAGGAGCCCCAGGCTGAGACAAGGTAGATGCTAGCTAGATACGGTAGACTGAAGGATGCCTGCACCCCAAACAGCCATCACCATCCTCAGCTCTTCCTGAAGTGAAATGAAAGTCACTCAGTTGTGTCTGACTCTTTGTGACCCCATGGACTATACAGTCAATGGAATTCTCCAGCCAGAATACTGGGGTGGGTAGCTGTTTCCTTCTCCAGGGGATCTTCCCGACCCAGGGATCGAACCCAGGTCTCCCACATTGCAGGCAGATTCTTTACCAGCTGAGCCACAAGGGAAGCCCAAGAATACTGGTGTGGGTAGCCTATCCCTTCTCCAGCAAATCTTCCCAACCCAAGTCTTCCTAGAGATAGGAAATAGTACGTGAAACATACAAGCCCCTGGGTTGGTTCCCTCCCCTTTCTACTGCTTTCAGAGGGACCATAGTCTTGCAGCAGGATTTTGTTTTCCTGTCCAGGGATAGCCAGTCCACCAGAGGTGGAGACTAGAAGCAAAGTTCTGTGATTCTTACCCCAATTGGAAGCAAAAATGTTTCAAGGAGGCAAACGCTGCAAAACAAATACAAAGCGTATTATTAGAGACACAGCACAAAGTATGGGAGGGCACACAAAGAAACAGCTTATTTATGTCAGAAGCAGGGCAGGAATACAGATGTCCGGAATAAGGAGTGCAGTAAGAAGAGCTTTAAGCCCCTTATATCAGACAGTCCTTCCAGGTGTGTGTGTGTGTGTGTGTGTGTGTTCAGTCATGTCTGACTCTTTGTGACCCTGTGCACTGTAGCCTACCAGGCTCCTCTGACCATGGAATTTTCCAGGCAAAAATACTGGAGTGGGCAGCCATTTCCTACTCCAGGGGATCTTCCCAACACAGGGATCAAACCCAAGCCCCGGTCTCCTGCATTAGCTGGCAGATTCTTTAGCACGAGCGCCACCTGGGAAGCCGGGTCTTTGTTCACTTTTAGTCGAATGTCTTATTTCTTTTTTCACAACTGACTGGTCCTTAGACTCTCCCCAAGATGCATGCACAACTTTTTGCTAGGATGGATCCCGCCACAGAAGCCTGTGGATACATTTCCACACTTATTATGGGGTGAGGCTTCCTCTCTTTTGGACCCCCAAGAAGCCTTCCTGCACATGTTCAGACAGGAACGTCTTCCTTGACCTGAGAAGTGGGTACCTTGTCTCCTAACTTTAGCAAAGCTCAGCTTTTGCCACCTGCTTTGTCCTTGGGAGTATCTGGGTGAGAACAAAACTTCTATTTTACTCCACTTGACAAACACCAGCTCTCTAGCCCAGAGGCCCATCTATCTCCTGCCTGCAAGAAAACTTGGCCCAGTTAGGTAAGCTGCAGTGAGGAAAGGGTGGTGTCCAGCTGAAATCTCTCTTTTTTAAAATTAAATTAATTGTTTTTTTAATTTTATTTTGGCTGTGCTGGGTCTTTGTTGCAGTGCACAGGCTTTCTCTAGTTGTGAAGAGCAGGGGCTACTCTTTGTCATGGTTCAAGAGTTTCTCATTGCAGTGGCTTCTCTTGTTGTGCACAGGCTGTAGGGTACATGGGCTTCAGCACCTGTGGCTTGAGGGCTCCAGAGCTCAGAATCAGCATTTGTGGTATACAGGCTTAGTTGCCCCAAGGTAGGTGGAATCTTCCTGGACTGGGGATCGAACTGCTGTCCTCCACATTAGCAGGCAGATTCTTCACCACTGAGGCATCAGAGAAGTCCACACTACTTTTTTTTTTTTAAAGGTTGCTCCCTGCACCAAGGGGGATCTTAGCTCTCTGACCAGGGATGGAACTCGTGCCTCCTGCATTGGGAGCAGGGAGTCTTAAGCACTGGAACACCAGGGAAGTCATCAGCTGAAATCTTAGAATCGTTTCCAGATAAAGAACTAAGACTGAAAGGCGGAGGGCCAAGGTCCATCTCTGAAAATGGGACAGGGTGTGGCTTGTCCTGGAGCTGGAGCCCTCAGTCCCCACTCGGGGAGAGGCCCCTTCTCTGATGAAATAAGATTATTTTTAAGTCAGGGTAAGAACATTTTTAAACATAAAATTCTCTCTCTGCCCATTTGAGCCACTACCCCTTGCTCTTTACTGTGCATTAAGAAGCTGTGTAAGACGTTAACTAGATCCCCTTAGAAGACCCAGCAATGCCTGTTCAACCCCTACCTCCTCCAGAAAAAAAAGCACTTTTCTCCTGACACCAGCAAGGTAACTCCTTAGGAGACCTTTCTTTCTCAGTCCTGTAAAGGGGTCACACTAACCCACGACTAGCCCTCCTGCACTATGTAAACTGTCAGTATTTTGATGTATAACATTTTGTCTCAAAAATTTATATAAAGGTAGGACAATCTTCAGAGCTTTCTGGAAGACCATCTCCCAGGTTATACTCCTCAGATTGGTTTTCTTTTCTTCTTTCTCTTTTATATTTTTAATTCTTTTAATATAAACATGCATTTTAGTCATAGAAAATAAAAAATTTTTTTAATCTGATGATGTTCTTCTACTTTTTTTTTAAATTTAAGTAGTTGACTTTTAAAGTTGTAAGCTTGTGGAATTTTAGTTCCCCGACCAGGGATTGAACCTGGGCCCTCTGAAGTGAAAGCATGGAGTCCTAACTACTGGACCACCAGGGAATTCCTCCCCTTGGAATTCTGGAGACATCAACAGGACCTGACTTTCCTTGAACCAGGCACTGTGTGAGAGTATTACGTATTATCTTAGTCAATCCTCACCACAACCTTATGAAGTAGGCACTGTTATTTTTACAGATGACATTATCTATGGCTTACAGAGATACAGGAAAAATCCTTCCTACTCTGGCCATAGCTTACATCCATTCCAGTGTTTGCTGGATTCCAAGCCTCGGTAAATCTTAGTCCTGTACCAGGACTACCCTTCCCACCTTGCTTAGCCTTAGTAAACTCCTGTTCATCCTTCAAGATCCACCTCTGCACCACACTTCTAGGCAGAATTAGTAATTGCCCAGCACTCCAGTACTCTTGCCTGGAAAATCCTATGGACGGAGGAGCCTGGTAGGCTGCCGTCCATGGGGTTGCTAAGAGTCGGATACGACTGAGCAGCTTCACTTTCACTTTTCACTTTCATGCATTGGAGAAGGAAATGGCAACCCACTCCAGTGCTCTTGCCTGGAGAATCCCAGGGACGGGGGAGCCTGGTGGGCTGCCGTCTATGGGGTCGCACAGAGTCGGACACGACTGAAGTGACTTAGCAGTAGCAGCAGCAGCATATGCTTCCACAAGACTGTTTTCATGCTTCTAACCCTGTTTTAGATTTCACCTAGTTATAAATATGTGTTCATGGGTTTGTCTCCTCCCAAACTCTACCCACATCTTACGGGCAGGACTATTACTTACTCATCTCTGTATCTCCTAGCAGTGGGCCTGGCATGCAATAAGATGAAAAGCCATACACACACTACCACATACAAAACAGATAATCAACAATCAACTATGCAGTACAGGAAACTCTACTCAACCTTCTGTAATAACCTATGTGGGAAAAGAATCTGAAAAAGAAGGAATCTGTATATATCTAATCTATCTATCACTAAATCACTTTACTGTACACCTGAAACCAATACAACATTGTGAATCAACTCTACTCCAATATAAAATTAAGTTAAAAAACATTTTTAAAAGATGAAATGGTAAATAGGTTTGATGGCATGCACCAACACCAGACAATTGATTGCAGCTGCCTGGATTGCTACATCGAGATGAACAATTTCTCTGGCTTGTGGGAAGGAGTCATGTGATCCATTAATTCTGTCTGCCCTGGCCTCAGGAATAAACATCTCTAATGACAGGGTTGTCTAGACCTGGCCTGGCTGCTCTGTAACTTTTGTGGGGAAGCTTTGGAAAAGCCCGGGGAAGCTACAGTGGCTTCTTCACTCCCAGTCAAAGAACCTTGTCTCACAACCAACCACTATGAGAGAGACAATAGCCAACAAGAGTTCCTCATCCAGACAGCAGTCTTGTCCTGACTTCCACTCAAAGCCTGTGCTTGCTTTTCACGGCTGGCCAACCACAGCTTCAGGAGAGCTGTTCTTGTTTTCAGATATTACAAGGGAGGGAGAAGAGAGCATGAGGGTAAAGACATTTCCTGTTTCCGGTTGTTGCTTCTCCCATGCCAACTCTGAGCTTTGTGTGACTGTGTCCAGATACCACAGATGGTGGTTGCTCTTAAACCAAGCTTGAAGACGGGGAGGAATTTCACCAAAAAGAAGTGAGGCTGTCCCATCTGAAAGCACCAGCTGAGCCTTAGAGCAGAATGCTGGCCAGGATCCAGGGAAGTGCAAAGCTGCGGACATAGCTCCCTAATCACCTACCCTACAGGGGAGGCTCCTTACAACCTGAAGCTTGCAGGATCCCAGTTCCCCAAAAAAGAATTGAACCCGGACCATGGAGTGAAAGCCCAGAATCCTAACCCCCACCAGGGAGCCCCGCCCCCCTGGGTTGGTCTCGTTTTAAAAACTTTGTCCTTGGCAGAACGCTTCTCATCCTTCCATCCCTCCATCCATTCACTTAGCATCTTACTGCTTGCCAGGCTCACTGCCAGGTGCTGGGGTGACAGATAAGTGTTTACACAATCCTCTTCCTCAGGGCATTCCCTCAAACAGCACCACCAATTCCAAATCACAATAATAGAAGTACGCAGCTACAGAAATCTGTTCAAAGTGTCTTCACGAGGAGGTCAAAGGATTCACAGCAGAGAAGCTGAATTTTGAAGCATGAGATGGTGAAACGACGTCATCAGGCAAACAGAGAGAAGAAATAGAGAAGGGTTTTCTGTGCCCTGGGAAAGGCAGGTCCGTGGATAGCACAGTTAAATAGCATCATGTTGTATGTCTTAAAATGTTTTCATTCTTTCAATGTAAATGTTTAAAATATGCTATAACAATCTGTCTTGTTTGTAGAGATGTGGATGGACCTAGACACTGTCATTCAGAGTGAAGGAAGTCAGAAAGATAAGAACAAACATCGTATATTAATGCATATATGTGGAATCTAAAGAGGTGGTACAGATGATCTTATTTGCGAAACAGAAATAGACACAGACGTAGAGAACAAACACATGGACACGAAGGTGGGGAAAGAGGGAGGGTGGCATGAACTTGGAGGTTGGGAATGACGTATATACAGTATTGATACTATGCATAAAATAGTTAACTATTCAGAACCTATGGTATATAGTTCAGGAAACCCTACTCAGTGTTCTGTGATGATCTAAATGGGAAATAAATCCAAAAGGGGGGATATATGTATATGTGAGGGCCTCCCCAATGGCTCAGCAGGTAAAGAATCCGCCTGGATTGCAGGAGACATAGGAGACTCGGGTTCCATCCCTGGGTTGGGAAGATGCCCTGGAGGAGGGCATGGCAACCCACTCCAGTATTCTTGCCTGGAGAATCCCATGGACAGGGGAGCCTGGAGGCTGCAGGACACAACTGAGCCACCACACACACTCACATGCGTATGTAAAACAGACTCACTTTACTGCACAGTAGAAACTAACAACATGATAAAGCCACTATACTCCAATAAAAATTAATTTTAAAAAATAAAGAGAAAAAATAAAATTTGAAAACCTGTCTTGGGAATTCCCTGGTGGTCCAGTGGTCAGGACTCCATGTTTTCACGGCCATGGTGTGGGTTTGATCGCTGATTAGGGAACTAAGATCCCACAGGCTGCAAGACACTGCCAAGAAAACAAAAGAAAACAAAATATCTTCTCTTATCCTCATGACAACTCTGTGAGAGAACTACTGTTATCCTTATTCTACAGATGAGGACGTTGGAGAGGTTACATGATCTGCCCAAAGACACTCAGAGTAGCAGAGTCAGTGTTTGAGTTGGCTTCAGTTTGACTCCAAAGGCTGCAGTTGCCACAGTCTCTGTGGTGGGTTGGTGGTCGTTTAGTCACTAAGTTGTATCCGACTCTTACGACCCCATGGACCGTAGCCTGCCAGGCTCCTCTGTCCATGGGATTCTCCAGGCAAGAATACTGGAGTGGGTTGCCATTTCTTTCTCCAGGGAATCTTCCCAACCCAGGAAACGAACCTGGGTCTCCTGCATTGCAGGCAGATTCTTTACCGACTGAGCTACAAGGGAAGTTCACGGACATACAGCCTGTGGGCTGGATATATGGCCCACATGTGTGTTTTGTTTGAGCGGTACAATGTTTTTTAAAAACTAGTTGGCTCACATAGTATCTTGTAAATTTTGAATTAGTTTCCAACTAACTTTCACATGAAAATCCAGATTTCTAGATTTTCTCAAAAACTCAGGGACTTCCCTGGTGGTCCAGTGGTTAAGAATCTGCCTGCCAACGTAGGGGACACAGGTCCTAACCCTGGTCCAGGAAGATTCCACATGTCACAGGGCAACAAAGCCCATGTGCCACAACTAGTGAAGCCTGCAAGCGTCAGTTACTGGACCCAGGCGCTCTAGAGCCCGTGCTCCGCACCAAGAGGAGCCGCCGCAGTGAGAAGCCCATGCTCCGCAACTAGCTTGCTGCAACTAGTTGCCCACATGTAGCAGTGAAAACCCAGCACAGCCAAAAAAATTTTTTTAATTTTAAATTAAATATAAAAATAAAAAACAACACAAGATTTACAAAAAGAAAGAAAACTCAAAACTGTGACAACACTTACGTAAGCCTATTACCTGGTTGAAGCTAGAATGGGACTGTCCTCTGTTTTGAGGCAGGGCGTGTGTTCTCCAGTTCACCACTCCCCCACCATCACTTTCACTCACACAAAAAACACCTGGCCTTGTAGGCCCGCAAGCTTGCAGCCCTTTTACTGGGCTCTGCCATTGTGTGGAAACAGGATTCCGAAGTATCCCAGAGTTTCTACAGAGCTTGTGCTGATGCTTTCTGAACATAAAGAGATGGAATCACTGTGATACTATGCCACGCGGCTGTAACAAGGGTCTGAAAAGCATTGTTTCCTCCTATACATTTAAAAAAAAATACTCCATAGTTGCTTTTCAACATTGTATTAGTTTCTGTTCTGAATCATGTTTTCATGCTCTGAAACAACAGGTTTCAGGCCTGTGTACACATATATCCTCTCCCTCTTGGACCTCCCTCCTACTCCACTTCTCTAGGTCATCACCAAATACGGAGCTGGGCTCCCTGTCAGTGGGTTCTCACTAGCTATCTATTTTATACATGGTAGTGTATGTATGGACTCCCCTCGTGACTCAGAGGGGAAGGAATTAGCCTCCAATGCAGGAGACACAGTTTCGATCCCTGGGTTGAGAATATCCCCTGGAGAAGGAAATGGCAACCCGCTGTAGTATTTCTTGCCTGGAAATCCCATGGACAGAGGAACCTGGCAGGCTACAGTCCATGGGGTCCTAAAAGAGTTGGACATGATTTAGCAACAATGTATCTATGTAAATCCTAACCTCCCAGCTTGTCCCCTGTCCCCTCCCCCCCACTGCCCTGGATCCACATGTCTGTATCTCAATTCCTGCCCTGGAAATAGGTTCATTAGCTGTAAGCCCAGTGGGCTTCCCAGGTGGCGCTAGTGGTAAAGAACTCGCCTACCAATCAGGTAGATGTAAGAGATACAGGTTCTATCCCTGGGTCGGAAAGATCCCCTGGAGGAGGGCATGGCAACCCACTCCAGTATTCTTGCCTGGAGAATCCCATGGACAGGGAAGCCTGGTGGGTTTCAGTCCATAGGGCCCCAAAGAGTCGGACACGATAGAAGCGACTTTGTGTATGCACGCAAGGCCACCATAATCCAGTACTGCTACACCTTACAGCAACAGGGAGAGAGTGTGAGGCCAGAGAGGTCGGCACGGGCCAGATGATGCCCCTGAGGAGTTCAATTTTGATCTTACGGGGTTCGAGGTATCTGTGTGACATCCCGGTGGAGGGGGGCCCTGATGGGCAGCTGCACACAGAGCTCTTGAGGAACAGAGGGACTGGAGTCATCATCCCCTGATAGAGTCAGGGGTGGGGTACAGACCCTCCTGAGAAGACAAGTGACAAGGAGCCTGGGCAGGAGGCTATGAGGAGCATAACAGTTCAGATGGACAGAGGAAGAAGGAGTGGACAGAGAGGGAGAAAGAGGAGAAGACGAGTGCTGAGAAAGCCAAGAGAGAAGAATTTGCAGGCAACATTGGTGACACGTGGGATATTAAAGAAAAATCAAGGCAACTGGGGGTCAGTGCTGGGCACCCCAGAAGTTTCAGCCAGTGAGACAAGGCCAGGGAAGTCTAGAAATCAAATCACAATGGGTTGAGGACGGATTGGCGAGGCATTTAATACCAGGAAATGAGGCAAAGGTGGCCCTTGATAAACTCACCCCTAGAGAATGTAGCAAGCAAGATGCAACACATCTGGGGTGAGACTGGCTCCTCTTTCAGAGGTGGGACTGAAGTTCAGGGATGGGCAGGGCTGATATCAGAGACCAGTGTAATCTCAGGGAAGCATATCTGAGGCTGAAACCCAGTCTAGGGGAGAGAGAAAGCAAAAGCTGCAACCCCAGCTAACCCTGGCCAGGCTCGGTGTTGACAGCAGCAGACGCGCTCTCCCATCCCCCACAGCGTAACCTGTCGAGGTAGCCAGTGCCCTCCAAGGTCCGAGCGCTGACGTCTCATACTAACACTCCAGGGCTCCTAGGCCGACTCTCAGAGGCTAGGCTGGAGCACTTTTCAGCCCTGCCAAACCCACACTTCAGGCTGTCTCACTAGCCTTCTCCATCTTTAAAATTTATTTATTTATTTATTTTTCACTCTTTTGGATATGCTGATTCTTTGTTGCTGTGCGTGGACTTTCTCTAGTTGTGGTGAGCAGAGCCTACTACGCAGTTGCAGTGCTCAGGTTTCATTGTGGCGGCTTCTCTTGTTGCAGAACACGGGTGCTAGGGCACAGGTTTCAGCAGCTGTGGCGCACAGGCTTTAGTTGCTCTGCAGCATGTGAGATCTTCCCGGACCAGGGACTGAACCCATGTCCCCTGCACTGGCAGGCAGATTCTTAACCACTGGACCACCAGGGGAGTCCTCTATGCAATTATTTTTGTCATTTAATTGCTATTTGCCCCTTCCCGCCCCCACCGCCATTTTTTGGACAGGAAAGTAGGATTTATTGGTGGGTATGTGTAAGGAGGGGACAGCATCAAGGCTCTCATGAGTACAGGGCCTTCTATTTATCCCGAGGGCCATGACTCGGGATGTATCTGACCCCACAGCCATCAGGGATAAGCCACTTTTCTGCCTACATGTTTCCAAATTCATCCACATTGAACTTAATACATCCCCGCTTCTTGGAGGTATGGATCTTCTGGTGGCCAGGGAACTTGAACTTGGCCCTGAAGAGAGCCTCAATTACATGCTCCTTGTTCTGCACCTTGGTGCGGATGGACATTATGATTGGCCAACGTGGACCCTGGCTGCTGTGCCCTGGGGCTTTGGAAAGGTGCCATGGACGCGTCTGGGGCCTGGGACTGGGGACAGCACGCCAGTAATAAATGTCCACTGGAAAGGTCTGTCTCCAAGCTCCCTTAGGGCAACCTGTATAGCAACAGGCTGCATATACTATCAAGGAGGCTGCTGTTTGTAGCCACTGCACCCTGGGCCCTCATGGGTACCCTAATCTCATAAGACTGAGTGGGGAAAGGGAAAACACTGAGCTGACCCTGTTGTGGTGTCAGATAAAAGACAGAATGGCACCAGGCCCCTGAAAGCAGTGGGTTTGGGCCACAGGCAAGTACTCGTTGCCCTGAGAGTGAGTGACAGGTGTTCAGCAGTGAAGGAAAGGGGCAAATTTAAAGAAGGCTTGTGGCTCATACAACTCAACATCAAAAAAACAAACAATCCAATTGAAAAACGGGCAGAATCTCTGAAAAGCCGTTTTCCCACAGTAGACATATAGACGGCCAGCAGGCACATGAAAAGATGCTCAGCATCACTAATCACCAGGGAAATTCAAGTCAGAACCACAGTGAGCTATCACCTCACACCTGTCAGGATAACTATCACAAAAAGACAACAGATAAAAAGTGTGGGTGAGGGCATGGAGAAAAGGGAACCCTCGTACACCATTGATGGGCATGTGAATTGGTACAGCCACTATGGAAAACAGTATAGAGGTTCCTCATTAAATTGAAAATAGAACTACCATACAATCCAGCCATTCCACTCCTGAGTATTTATCCGAAGAGCAAAAACACTAATTAGAAATGCGGCCACTCTTGCCGTCTGAGATGGCCCACATTCTGCCTGTGGAGTGTGTTTCTCTCTAAATAAGTCCACTTCTTATCTATCACTTTGTTTCTCACTAAGGTCTCTCTGTGATGAGACATCAAGAACCTGAGCTTCATTAAGTCCTGACTCCAGCCTTCATAACCTTCCCTGAGTTCCAAAGTAGCTAATCAGAAGAGGAGCAGCCAAGAAACCACCTGAGGCAAAATTCCAGGGACTGGAGAAGCTCATCCGGAGAAGGCAATGGCACCCCACTCCAGTACTCTTGCCTGGAAAATCACATGGGCGGAGGAGCCTGGTAGGCTGCGGTCCGTAGATTCGGACATGACTGAACGACGTCACTTTCACTTTTCACTTTCCTGCATTGCAGAAGGAAATGGCAACCCACTCCAGTGTTCTCGCCTGGAGAATCCCAGGGACGGGGGAGCCTGGTGGGCTGCCGTCTATGGGGTCGTACAGAGTCGGACAAGACTGAAGCGACTTAGCTGCAGCAACAGCAGCAAGTGGCAGTGATGTAATGTACAACATGATCAATATAATGAACACTGCTGTATGTTATATATGAAAGCTGTTAAAAGAGTAAATCAGAATATATGAAAGCTGTTAAAAGAGTAAATCAGAGTTCTCATCACAAGGAAAAATTTTTTTCTATTTTTTTAATTTTGTCTCTATATGACAGATGTTCACTAAACTTACTGAGGTAAACATTTCATGATGTATATAAGTCAAATCACTGTGCTGGGCACCTTAGGCTTATACAGTGCTGTATGGCAGTTCAGTTCAGTTCAGTTGCTCAGTCATGTCCAGCTCTTTGTAATGCCAGGGACTGCAGGCTCCCCTGTCCATCACCAACCCCCGGAGCTTGCTCAGACTCACATCCATTGAGTCAGTGATGCCATCCAAATATCTCACCCTCTGAGATATGATGGCAGTTATATCTTGATAAAACTGGAAGAAAAAAAAAAAAAAAGAACCCTGTGGACTGATGAGACTATATATCCAGGGGTGTGTCTAAAGCATGAAGAAATGAAAATAAAATAAAACATGAAGAAATAGTTAGTGTTAGTTACTTAGCTGTGTCCAACTCTATGCAACCCCATGGACTGTAGCCTGCCAGGCTCCTCTGTCCGTGGGATTTTCCAGGCAAGACTACTGGAGTTGCCACCCCCTTCTCCAAGGACTCTTCCCAACCCAGGGATCCAACCTGCGTCTCCTATGTCTCCTGCATTGGCAGGCGGGTTCTTTACCACTAGCACTGCCTGGGAAGACCATGAAGAAATAGAATGCCTTTAAAAGGATGGATTAGAATCAAACCATCTACCCGGAGCACAGTATAAATCTCCTTAGGATCGCTGGTATGAACTGGAGTGCAAATGATGAAAACCAACATAGGATTCTTGCAGGAATTCTAATTCCTCAGGCCAACACCATGACATCATCCTTTCTTTTTGATATATATCTAAATCTCCTTTCAGATAAAAACTTTGCCTGTGCACTACAATTCCTCATGTTTTGAAAATGTACATTTGAATATTTTTTAAATACATGTTTTCTTTTCTTTATCTCTATTTCCTCTGTTTTCAAAGTGTAAACCTGAATCAGAGAGCTCCTGGGTGTTCCCCATGAATAATAGAGAACCTGTAAAAATTGGCATAAGCAGTCAGCCAGCTTCTGGATAGTGGGATATCCCCCAGTCTTTCTGATATGCAATTTTTTTTTTTTTTAGGAAAGTGCAAAAGTGACCCATTTTACAGTGACCCATATTACAGTGACCCAAATCAAGAAATATTAGTAGTTAATGGTTAATGAATATTCACCATGTGACAAGCACAGTAGTATCTCAACTAATCCTTATAAAACCTTACAAGGTGGTTATTACTGTTCTCCTTTACAGAGGGGAAGACTGAGTGCTTCCCAGGTGGCACAGAGGTAAAGAATCTGCCTGCCAATGCAGGAGATTCAAGAGGCTTGGGTTCAATCCCGGTTGGGAAGATCCCCTAGAGGAGATACATTCCAGTATTCTTGCCTGGAAAATTCCACGAACAGAGGGGCCTCGTGGGCTAGAGTCCGTGGGGTTGCAAAGAGTCAGACACGACTGAGCAACTATGCACACACATAAAGGGGAAGACTGAAGCATTTAAGGATTGAGTAACTTATCTGAAGTCCTGTGTAACTGAGTCGAAGACATCACTGGAACCCTATTTGCCTGCGTCCAGGACTAGACTGCTATTCCTGCCCTCTGCCGCCTCCTGGGTCTATAGATCTGTTTGCAGACAGCCAGCTCATTAGAGTCCTTTCTCAAACAAAGAAGTGACTATTCGATTTCCTCTTGAAATTTTTCAAGGAAGTTCACTAAAACCCATTCACATCACAATCTTCTACTCAATCTTCTATAAAGTCCCTGTTGAGAAATCAGTCTCAGCAAGCCCTCATTCCCAAGCGTAAATGAATTTCCCCCGTCTCCTCAGTAGGATGAGAAAATGAAAATGGGGTGATAAGAAATTAGCCTAGGAACTTAATTTTCATTGCTGATATGGTTTAATCCATCTTAACTTTTTTATGATTATGAACTTGTTCAAATCACACAAAATAGAATAGCACAATGAACCGCGCCCGCCCCCCATGGACTCATTGCTTAGATTCAACAATTATCAAAATCCTGCCACAGATTCAACCACTTTTTTTCCTTGGCTGAAGTATTTAAAAACAAATTCCAGACATTATGCTGTTCTGTCATTTCACCCCCTATTTTCCACTTCTAAAATATATAGACATTTTCTCACATAAGTCCAATGTTATTTCATACTGTAAAATAGAACAATTCTTTGATATGATCCAATACTGGGTATTCAATAAGTGCTTCCAAAAGATGTCTTTTTATTACTGATGTGCTTGAATCAAACTTCAAACAAGACCACACAATGCATTTTAAGGGCACATCACAGCTTTTAAATCTCTTTTGTTTGGAACAGTCTCTCTGTTCCGTACCTTCCTCCTCATCTGTTTTTTCCTCCTCTTCATGTCATTGCTGCTGCTGCTAAGTCACTTCAGTCGTGTCTGACTCTGTGCGACCCCATAGACGGCAGCTCACCAGGCTCCCCTGTCCCTGGGATTCTCCAGGCAAGAATACTGGAGTGGGTTGCCATTTCCTTCTCCAATGCATGAAAGTGAAACATGAAAGTGAAATCGCGCAATCGTGTTGGACTCTTCAAGACCCCATGGACTGTAACCAGGCTCCTCTGTCCCTGGGATTCTCCAGGCAGGAGTACTGGAGTGGGTGCCATTTTCTTCTCCCTTCATGTCATTGGCTTGTCGAAAAAACAATGTTTAATGTTTCTAAAAAAGAAAATCATGTATAAATGGGATCATACTGAGTTCTAAAAAAACTCATACATGTTTATATAATAAATAGGAATTTTATAGCATTCATGAGTTCTGCGAATGGACTCTACCATATCACATGTAAACCTATTTATGTACTTCTGTATCCTTAACTTCTGCAGTATGTAAGAAATCAGGCACTTCTTGAAGTGGAAAAATGTGTCATATGAAGAGTGGTCCAGGGACTTGCCTGGTGGTACAGTGGTTAAGTCTCTGCACTGCCAATACAGGGGCCATGGGTTCAATCCCTAGTCGGGGAACTAAGGTCCCATGTGCTGTGCAGTGTGGCCAAAAGATTAAAAACAAACAAAAAATAAATAAAAAACATTTCCCCCCCTCCCCGAAAAAAAAAGAATGGCCCAAGATAGGATGAGGGAGACATCCAGGAAATGGAGATCAAAGGGAAAGATGAAATTTGATAAATGTTTTAAAAATTAGTTTCTATTGGAATATAGTTGCTTTACAATGTTGGGTTAATTTCAGGTGTACAGCAAACTGAATCAGTTATACATATACATATATTCACTCTTTTTAAAGATTGGTTCCAATCTTAAAAAATCTTAAAAAGAATCTACTCTTTTAGATTCCTTTCCCATATAGGTCATTACGGAGTATTGACTATAATTCCTTGTGCTATATAGTAGGTTCTTACTGAAATCTGGTAATTTATCCACTCTCGGGTGAGAGGCATTGAACTGGGTAGCCATAAGCCTTCACTTCACAGGCAACATGGAGACCTCACTGGACAAGAGTCCTTGTCAGCAAGTTGCTCAGAGTCTTCATAAATAACCTTACAGTCTACGCATACACAAGCCTTCAGCCTCCATCTCCCTTGGTGACCCCTGATGACCCTTCCACCTCCAGGGCCCTTGATGAATGGGGTGGAAGCGTCTGTTGACAGGTACAACTACTCTGGTCCCTCTCTAAGGATTTCTTTAGATTTTCTGAAGTTTGATTCCCTACGAGGAGGTAACATGTAGCTATCTGGAACCATGAGGCAGTCCTGTATGGTCTCGGTTACTGCATGTCAGCCTCTGAAAACCAGACACCGTCCGGCCATCCTGACAAGGTGGCATCTGGCTGCCCAAGATTTTGCTGCTGGGCCTGGACGGCTCTCAGACTGGCTGCCACCCTCACCACTAAACATCTTGCCTGGTGAACGAGGCCTCCCGGGACCTCTTCTTTTCCTCTCCTCTCCCTTATTCTGCCGCCCCGATGAGCCACCCCAGCGATTTCTTTCCTGACCCCACTGCCACTCCACCAGCCCAGGCTCCGTCTCTCCTCGGGCTATTCCAGCTAACTCCTAATTTGTCTTTTATACTCTTTTGTCTTCATCTGCTTCCAAACCTTTTTCCACAGCAACCTTTGAAAAATCTTACTGGGTCACTTCCCTACTTAAAAACCTTCAAGAGTTCCCTTGGCCTGACATCAGAGGCTCTTTCTGATCTGGTGCCAGCTCCTTCACACTCAGCCCCACTCCACATAAGACTCTCTGCCCACTTCCCATAGTACCCTGGCACCTGCTACTGCCCTTGGCTAGAAAGTCTCTCTCCCATGCCCACCACTCCCTCCCTGCTTATTTCCTGGAATAACTTCACATCCTTCACATTGAAAAAGACTCTGATGACTGAAGGCAGGAGGAGAAGGGAGTGACAGAGGATGAGATAGTCGCGTGGCATCACTGACTCAATGGACACGAGTTTGAGTAAACTCCAGGAAGTGGAGTTTACTTCTGCAAGAATACTCCTTGCAATGAAGGACAGCAAGCCTGGCATGCTGCAGTCCATGGGGTCACAAAGAGTAGGACACGACCGAGCCACTGAACAGAACTGAACTGGCACATCCTTCTAGAATCACCTTAGATACTCCCTCCTCCAAGAAGCCCACTTCCCATCTGAAGCAGGCACGGCCACAGAGCTGTGATCCCCTCAAAAGAGTACTAGCTTCTTTCCTTATCTAGCAGTGTCTGACATGCCAGGAATAAATCTCAGATGATTGATTAAGTGATGTTTTAAGATAGCATGCCTTTTAGGCTTCAGGCTGAACACCTCTGCTCCTTCAATAACTCCTCCTTTGGTGGCATTTCCACATGCCTCCCCATAGTGACCTGTCTTGCAGGAACAGATTACTTTGCAGGATGGTACAGGAGCATCCCTGGTCCCCTTAATTAAACCATAATTGCGGGTGGGGTGGGAGTGGTAAAGAACCTGCCTGCCAATGCAGGAGACATAAGAGACACAGGTTCCATCCCTGGGTCGGGAAGATCCCCTGGAGGAGGTCATGGCAATCCACTCCAGTATTCTTGCCTGGAGAATCACATGGACAGACGACCCTAGCAGCTACAGTCCATAGTGTCGCACAGAGTCAGACACGACTGAAGCGGCTTAGCGTACACATACACATGCACATGGGAAGGGCACGCTCACTGCCTTGCTGGCTCCTACTGTATTGTTCCGGGAATCCCCAAGTTTCCACCTCAAACTCTGCTCCTGGGTCCACCATCTGGCCCATGTGCAGGTGGTTTGGGACCCCTGGTCAGGCCCATACAAGTAGCCCTTACATGTGATGTCATCTTGTGAGATTCAGCCCATTTGTGTCTCTTAACACTCTCTAGTTGCAAGGAAAAGAAACAAATTCTGGCTTTTTAAAAAGGATTTGTTTAGGATTTCTCTGGTGGTCCAGTGGCTAAGAATCCGCCTTGCAATGCAGGGAACGTGGCTTTGATCCCTGGTCAGGAAATTAAGATCCCACGTGCCATGGGGCAACTGAGCCCGTGAACCACAACTAGAGAGCCTGTGCACCTCAACAAAAGATCCTGCATGATGAAACAAAGACCCTGCATGCTGCCGCTGAGATCGACACAGCCAAATAAATAAATTTTCTTTTTTTAAGGATTTTTTAAAGATCTTGGAAGGGTAACTCTCAGGAGACAAACAGTGCTGAACAACAGGTCACAATTAGGACAGGAAATGGGACCGTTCTGGGAATCCAGGCAGCAGGAACCATCAGACACACTTTATTGGACATTGCTGCCAGGAGAAAGCAGCTGTAACCCTGTTCCATCACTCTCAAGATTCTGGTCCCCAAGAAATGGAGAGGTTGGCTGGGCTGCCGGGTCATACGCGCACCTTTCAATCTGGGAGAGGAATCTTGTTTCTCCCAAGGCTGCGTGCAGTGGGGCATGCAGAGAAATATGCTCTTACCAGAAGGTGAGTTGACGGCCAGTCGGAAGAAGACATTGACCTCAATCCAGCTACAACCTGGATAGATTCTGGAGATACAGGAAGCTGGATGGAGAATATTCAGTGTGGTTTGCAAAGGGTTATCTTCGGTCCAGTTCCAGCAGGGTCTCCCCAAGGCTCTCTTTTGAACGTCATAGCGCTGGAGTGGGTGTTACTGAGAGCAGCCAGACAGCCAGTGTGCTGTAGGGCTCTAGTCTGTTCAGAGCAGACCCCACTGAGGGACAGGATAGGATTTAAGGAGTGTGCACAGGCTCAGTGACCACCACCCTGAGGGTAACACCAGGGACCAGGCTCCAGCAGCAAGACTGATTTCAATTTCTGTGGCCTGGGAAATTCTTGGCTTCCTGGCCACTGGGAGCCTTAGCTGCCCGTGTCTTCCTTTTCTCCTTGCATCCTGCTCCTAGTGAACTTTCTCTCTAGACCTGTCCCAAGCTCTCTCAGTTGCTTCCTGGTGGCCATGTCCTAGTATGACAGTACTTGCCAGTCTCTGACAAAGTCCCCAACCTGAGGATAGAAACCTCACCCAACATCTTGAAAGTGAACCCAAGCATATTTTTCAAACAAAGAACTGTCAAGAGAAAAGGTTCTTTTCAGTGGGTGGATTTACGCAATGACAGGCTTTATAAAGGTATGCACAAGAACAATTACCTCTAGTAAGCCAATTCTAAGTCATGACCCCAGGACTCTCCTAGAATCTTGCAAGTAAGCGTCAGACCACAGCCTCAGCAAACCTCCCAGAGACCAGCCCTCTTGGTTCTGTGATTCTTTCCACTGAGGAGAAAAGTCCACAGTCTGAAGCATTAGCCTGTCAACACTTCACATCCCCTTTTACCAGGAACTTCCTTCTCAGCACAGACTTCATTTCCCCCGGCTTCCTTGATCACAAGACCTCTTATCCCCTCCAGGCTTGAGTGCCAGCATTTCTTCTCCAGATCCCATCAGCCTTCAATTCATCACCTACTATTTTCAACCTCCGTGTAATTAGTGTTCCTATTCTCAAAGAGGAGGAAAAGAAGTGAGAGAGGAGGAGGGGATTATTGAGAGGACAGTACCTCCAGTTGACGTTCAGGCTAGACCAGGACAATCAGAAGCTCCTCACACTCTCCCCTGTGCCTGGAATATGCATCCAACTGGCCTTTCTAGAAGCTTCCCTCTCCCCCTTCTAGAAGGTGCCCCAAGGACACAGCCTTAAGATAGATGTTTTGAGGCCATTTGGTTAGTATATACGACTGAGCCCAGATAAGGCCTCTACATAAATTTTAAAGATGCTGGTGGAGATCTACTCCTCTTGCAGTCACCCAAAACAAGCCTGGTACGTAAGTTCTGGTGATTTTAAACCTGTCACCGAGCCATCTGGAGTGGCTGCTTCTTTTATTTGGTCTTTCCTTGCCCTGCATGTACAGGGGTCAGTTTGCAAACCAACAGTGGGATCAGTCACTGTATTAAACACTCAACAATATTATCACACTACCATGTGCAAAATAGATAGCTAGTAGGAAGCTGTTGTATAGCACAGGGGGCTCTGTGATGACCTAGATGGGTGGGATGGGGGTTAGGTGGAAGGGAGGCTCAAGAGGCATGGGATATATATGTATACATATAGCTTATTCACTTTGTTGTACAGCAGAAACCGACATAATATTATAGAGCAATTATACTCCAACTAAAAGAAAGACAAAAAAATGCAATATTATCTCGTTGAGACCTCTAAATATTCCCATTTTACAATTGGAGCAGGCGCAGGAGCCCCAGAGCCATCAAGAGGCAGGGGAAATAAAAAAAAAAGAGGCAGGGGATATTAACAAGTGGGGATTAAGGGCTATGGGAAGCTCCTGAAAAAATGACCACACCCACTGAACTGGTCTTGGGCCAGAAATCCTTCTCTGGGAAAGTCATTCCTCTGAAACTAAAGCTTTGGGGCTGAGAATTCTCACTGCAAATGGTCATTAATTAAGGATTCATTGACCAGAATGTTTTATCAACTGAGTCCTCTGTGTGTGTGTGTGTGTGTGTGTGTGTGTGTGTGTGTGTTTGTAGAAGAATATTAACAACAAAGTCTTTAAATAAAGGATTTTTACTTCCTTCTGTCATGCAAACACTTGCAATCTGTCAGGAAGGATTTAATTTTTAATGTATTTATTTTTAACTGAAGGATATTTGCTTTACAAAGGTTTCCGCCATACTTCAGCTCAAATCAGCCATAGGTGTACATACGTCTCCTCCCTCTTGAACCTCCCTCCCACCTCTCACCCCATAAGGATTTAATTTTTTCATTAAACTTTTTCATTTAAGATCATTGTAGATTCACATGCAGTTGTGAGAAATGTACTATCTGTGTATTCTTTTCATATCTTTTGCTAACTTTCTAATTAGATGTTTTAAATGCAGTTTTGACTGTTCTTTTATATTTTAGATATTAGTCCTTTGCTGGATAGGTGGTTTGCAAGAGATCTTTTTTTCTCGGTCTGTCACTTATCCTTCATCCTCTTAACAGGGTCTTTCAGAACAAAAGTTTTCATTTCGACGAAGTCTGACTTAGCAATTTTTGCTTTCATGGATGGTGTTTTTGGTATCAGATCAAAGAACTCTGCCTAGGCCACCTCCTGAAGTTTTTGTCCCACTTTTCCCCTAAGAGTTGCCCAGTTTTCATTTTCTACTTTAGTCCAGGATCTATTTTGAGTTAATTTTTGTTTGAGATGTGAGGTTTAGGTTGAGGGTTTTTGTTTTTGTTTTTGTTGTTTTGCTTTTGGATATCCAATTGCTCCAGGATCATTTGCTGAAAACTTGTTCTTCTCCACTAAATTACTTTTGCTCCTTTAAAAAAAATCAGCTGGAGAAATCCCCTGGCAGTCAAGTGATTAGGACTCCATGCTTTCACTGAGGGCCCAGGTCCAGTACTTGGTTGGGAAATGAAGGTCCAACAAGCTGTCTGGTAAGGCCAAAAAAAAAAAAAAAGGATCATTTGGGCATGTTTGTGTGGGTCTACTTCTGGATTCTCTATTCTGTTCCATTGATCTACAGGTTTATTCCTCCACCAATACTAGTTTTTGTTGTGGCTGCATCATGTTGCTTTTGGAGCCTTAGTTTCCTGACCAAGGATTGAAGGCAGGTGTGAAAGCGCAGCATCTGAACCAATGGACTGCCAGGGAATCCCCCACCAATTGCAGTCTTGATTAATCTAACTATAACCCTTGAGGTTGTTGATATTTCTCCCTGCAATCTTGATTCCAGCTTGTGCTTCATCCAGCCTGGCATTTCGCATGATGTACTCTGCATATAAGTTAAATAAGCAAGGTGACAATATATAGTCTTGACATACTCCTTTCCCAATTTGGAACCAGTCCATTGTTCCATGTACAGTTCTAACTGTTGCTTCTTGATCTGCATACAGATTTCTCAGGAGGCAGGTTAGGTGGTCTGGTATTCCCATCTCTTGAAGAATTTTCCACAGTTTATTGTGATCCACACAGTCAAAGTCTTTGCCATATTCAACAAGGCAGAAGTAGATGTTTTTCTGGAATGAAACAGGGCTGGATGAAACACAAGCTGAATCAAGGAAAAATATCAATAACCTCAGATATGCAGATGATACCTCTTACGGTAGAAAGTGAAGAGGAATTAAAGAGCCTCTTGATTAAAGTGAAAGAGGAGAGTGAAAAAGCTGGCTTAAAACTCAACATTAAAAAAGCTAAGATCATGGCATCCAGTCCCATCACTTCGTGGCAAATAGATGGGGAAAGTATGGAAACAGTGACAGACTTTATTTTCTTGGGCTCCAAAATCACTGCAGATGGTGACTGCAGCCTTGAAATTAAAAGACACTTGCTCCTTAGAAGAAAAACTATGACCAACCTAGACAGCATATTAAAAAGCAGAGACATTATTTTACCAACAAAGGTCCATCTAATCAAAGCTATGATTTTTATAGTAGTCACGTATGGGTGTGAGAGTTGGACCATAAAGAAAGCTGAGTGTCGAAGAATTGATGCTTTTGAGCTGTGGTGTTGGAGAAGACTCTTGTGAGTCCCTTGGGCTGCAAGGAGATCCAACCAGTCCATCCTAAAGGAAATCAGTCCTGGGTGTTCATTGGAAGGACTGATGTTGAAGCTGAAGCTCCAACACTTTGGCCACCTGATGCAAAGAACTGACTGACTCATTGGAAAAGACCCTGATGCTGGGAAAGATTGAAGGCAAGAGGATGAGATGGTTGGATGGCATCACTGATTCAATGGACAAGAGTTTGAGCAAGCTCCAGAAGTTGGTGATGGACAGGGAATCTTGGTGTGCTGCAGTCCATGAGGTTGCAAAGAGTCAGACACAACTGAGCAACTGAACTGAAATGAAAACTCTTGAAATTGGGTAGACTTGTACCTGCCACTGTAGTATTCTTTTCAGAATTGTTTTTAGGTATTCTTACTCCTTTGCCTTTACACGCAAATCTTAGAATAACCCTGTATATATCTACAAAAACTCCTGCTATGATTTTGATAGGGGTTGTATTACATCTGTATGTTAATTTGGGGAGAATCAGTATCTTTATGATGTTGAGTCTTCCAATATGTAAACACCCCATGCCTCTCCATTTATTTAGATCTTCTCTGATTTCTTTCTTAAGCATTTTTTAGTTTTCAACATACAAGTGATGTATATACTTTGTTAGGTTTGTACTTAAGTATTTTTTTGAGTGCTTATAAACAGTATTATATTTTAAATTTCAGTGTACTGATGTATTAATGAATGCATATTCTCTAGTTCTATAGGTTTCCTCTTTCTTTCCTTTCTTCTTTCTTTCTTTTTGTGAATCTTTTTGGAATTTCTTTCTATATAGGCAATCATGTTATCTGCAAATAGGTATGGTTTTATCTTCCTTGCTGATCTGCATGCCTTCCAATCTCCTTGTCTTGTCTTACTGGTCTGACTGGAACTTCCAGTACTTTGTTGAAGAAAGTGGTGAGAGTAGATAGACAGTCTTTGTCTTGTTCCCAAACTTAGGAGGAAAACATTCAATCTTTCACCACCAATATGTTAGCTGTAGGGTTTTTGTTGGTGTTCTTTATCAAGATGAGGAAGCGCCTCTTTATTCCTATTTTGCTGAGAGTTTTTAATCATGAAAAAGATAAAATTTTCTCAAATGCTTTTTCTGCATTGATTGATACAATCATGTGATTTTTCTCCTTTCACTTGTTTATATGATGGATTACATTGTTTAGTTTTCAAGTATTGAAACAGTCTTGCATGACTAAAATAAACTCCTCTTGGACATGGTGTGTAATTCTTTCTTTTTATATGTTGCTGAATTTTATTTGCATCTTTTTTCATATTCATGTGACCTGTTGGTCCGTAGCTTACTTTTTTGGTCCTGTCTTTGTCTGGTTTTGGTATGAGAGTAATATTAGCTTCATAAAATGAATTGAGAAGTGTTCCCTCCTCCTTTATTTTCTGGAAGCGATTGTAGGATCGTGTTATATATATAACCTCTTTATATGTAGGGTTCCCCCGCTATCTGGAGGCAGAGTGTTCCTATGAAACCTTTCCCACGCTGAAATAGGGCAAAGCAAAGTAGCACACGTCTTGCTTCTTTAGGACACCTGTGCTAACAGATGCACAAAAAGCTGAGATAAAGCACAGATGCTCACGGGCACAGGTCCAAGCTGTAGCGGCTGAATGCTGAGATGCTGAGCGTGGCTCCCAGGGAAGAAGCTTGGGTGCTACTGCTGCTGTCCAGGGGCATGTGCTGCCTCTGTAACCCTTGCTGCAAGACAAATGCTGGACACTATTTTCATTTTTAGCATCTTTTTGTAAAAGTGAAAATTCTCTTCAGATTTCTTTTGCTTATTGAAAACAGGTATTAACATAGGTCTTACATAAAAGGAAATGGCGAACTTCCCTGGTGGTCCAGTGGTTACGAATCCACCTGCCCCCTCCCCCACCCCCGAAAAGAATCCAATTGCCGACGCAGCGGACATGAATTCAATCACTGGTCAGGGAGTTAACATCCCATGTGCCTCCTGGCTAAGAAATCAAAACATAAAACAAAAGCAACATTGTAACAAATGCAATAAAGACATTAAAAGAGGTCCACATCAAAAATAAAAAAAAAAACCTTTAGGGACATCTCTAGTGGTTCAGTGGTTAGGAATCTACCTTCCAATGCAGGGGTAAGAGTTCGACCTCTGGTCAGGGAACTAAGACCCCACATGCCGCAGAGCAACTGAGCCCGCACACCACAACTAGAGTCCACACCCTGCAGCAAAAGATCCTGCGCGACACAGCTGAGACCCCATGCAGCCAGATAATAAGCACTTTGAGACACGTGTAGCCCAGTGTTCATCGCGGCACTGTTTATAATAGCCAGGACATGGAAGCAACCTAGATGTCCATCAGCAGACGAATGGATAAGAAAGCTGTGGTACATATACACAATGGAGTATTACTCAGCTATGAAAAAGAATACATTTGAATCAGTTCTAATGAGGTGGATGAAACTGGAGCCGATTATACAGAGTGAAGTAAGCCAGAAAGAAAAACACCAATACAGTATACTAACACATATATATGGAATTTAGAAAGATGGTAACGATAACCCTGTATGCAAGACAGCAAAAGAGACACAGATGTATAGAACAGTCTTTTGGACTCTGTGGGAGAGGGTGAGGGTGGGATGATTTGGGAGAATGACATTGAAACATGTATAAAAGAATCGCCAGTCTAGGTTCGATGCAGGATACAGGATGCTTGGGGCTGGTGCACTGGGATGACCCAGAGAGATGGTATGGGGAGGGAAGTGGGAGGAGGGTTCAGGATTGGGAACTCATGTACACCCGTGGTGGATTCATGTTGATGTATGGCAAAACCAATACAGTATTGTAAAGTAAAATAAAGTAAAAAAAAAATTTTTTTTTTTCAAAAAAAAGAAAATGGTATATAGTAAACTTTCAGTAATCAGGGTATACCCATATTTGGCCCAGTGAAACCATTTGGGTCTGTAGATTCCTCTTGGGGGAATTTTTAAGCTGCAAAATCAATTTCCTGAATAGTCATGGGACTATGAACATTTTCTGTTTCACATTGGGTGAGTTTTAGTAGTTAGTGCTTTTTGCAAAATTGTTTCATCTCATCTAAGTTAGTCAAATTTCTGTGTGTAGAGTTGTTCATTATTGTCATTTCCTCACTAAGACGTGTGCAACTCTTTTGCAACTCCATGGATTGTAGCTGGCCAGGCTCCTCTGTTCATGAAGTTTGCCAGGCAAGATTATTGGAATGGGTTGCCATTTTTCCAGGAGATCTTCCCAACCCAGGGATCAAACCCACATCTCCTGCATTGAAGGTGAATTCTTTACCACTGAGAAAGCCCATAGAGTTGTTCATAGCTTTCACTTATCCTTTTGATGGCTGCAGGGCCTGCAGTGATTATCCCTGTTTTATTCTGGATAGGCAAAGTGCTGATCTCTCTTTTTTCTTTGTCAGTTTTGCTAGAGGTTTGCCAATTTTATTGGTCTTTTCAAAGAACCAGCTTTTCTTCCTCCCATTTGACCTTCTCTATTTTTAAACTCTCTGTTTTCTATTTGCAGCAAAATGGATACACCTAGAAAGCTTCTTCGGAGAAGGCAATGACAACCCACTCCAGTACTCTTGCCTGGCAAATCCCATGGATGGAGGAGCCTGGTAGGCTGCAGTCCGTGGGGTCACTAGGAGTCAGACACGACTGAAGCGACTTAGTAGCAGCAGCAGCAGAGAGCTTCATAGTGAAGTAAACCAGACAAAGGCAAACATGACATGATATCATTTATATATGGATTTTTTTTAAGATACAAAAGAACTTATTTACAAAACAGAAATAAAGTCAGAGACACAGAAAACAAATTTATGGGATAAATCAGGAAGTTGGGATTAACGTATACACATTGCATGCATGCATGTGTGCTAAGTGATTGGAGTCTTGTCCAACTCTGTGACCTCATGGACTATAGCCTGCCAGGCTCCTCTGTCCATGGGATTTCACAGGCAAGACTACTGGAGTGGGTTGCCATGCCTTCCTCCAGGGGACCTTCCCGACCCAGGGATCAAATCATCATCTCTGCCTCCTGCACTGGCAGGCAGGTTCCTTACCAGTAGTGCCACCTGATTTTTGCATATTCTGTAAGTGTCAATTAGATACTGTTAGTTATGGCGTTTTTTAGTTCTTCCATATATACTTACTGATTTTTGGTCTAATTGTTATATCAATTGCTGAGAGAGAGAGGTAGGAGAGAGGAAAATGATATAATTTTAAGACATCTGCTAGCTTTGTGACTTTGGGCAAGCCAATTAAGCTCTTGGAGTCTACTTTCTGATCCTCAAAATGGTGACAAAATTACAAAACCCTTAGGATTATTCAGAGGATTTAAGTAATGAAATAAACTGTCCAGCAAGTGCCTGGCAGTGAATTCAGGTAGCAAGATCTTAATCAATAGAGTTAAACTGACCAAATCCTGTTTCTATCCAAACAGCTAAGGAATCAACATTCCAAAGAAGAAAGGGAACTGAGAGGGTACCAGGGCTTCTTTTTCAGCTGTACCAGGTGGCTTTGTGGGATCTTAGTTCCCCAATCAGAGACTGAAGCCAGGCAAGGCAGTGAAGGGGCTTCCCTCATGGCTCAGCAGTAAAGAATCCGCCTGTAAGACAGGATATACAGATTTGATCCCTGGGTCAGGAATATCCCCTGGAAAAGGAAATGGCAACCCACTCCCGTATTCTTGCCTGCAAAATCCCATGGACAGAGGAGCCTGGCAGATTGCAAAAGAATCAGACATGACTTAGCGATGGTTTTAATCCCAAGGTTCACCTTACCCAAGCTCAGACCTTTCCTTCCAGATATCTCCCTATCTCCCACCCTGAGCTCCTTAGATCCTCTGTCTGCCAACAATAAAAGGTCTTGAGACTCAAGGAATAGTCACTGAATGCATTCTCGATTTCTGAGGCTCAATTATTTTAACCATAACTCTATTAGTGAAAAATAGGTCAAAATTTTAAAATATATATATTCAGTAGTCCACCTAGAAATAAAGAATGTAACAAAATATGCTTCAGCACTGGCTCCATCTCATCTCCTCTTGGGGCTCTGTTGCAGAGAAACAAAAGTTTAGCAACAGAAAGTGTTAAAAGTAATTCTAACATTTACCCACATTTTCCAAAGATCCCCTTCATAAGCTATTAGTACAGTAATATCTCTTGAAATTTCCACTCCCAGGATACTCTTTTTAATAAATGGCCCTGGATCAATTGGAAAACCACATGGAAAAAAAATATTATCCCCTACATTACACCTTATACAGAAATCAATTCTAGATGACTTATTTTTAGAAGAAAACATAGGAGAATACTTAGTAGCCTCAGAATAGGCAAAGAGTTTTTTTTTTTTCTCCAGTGGGACACAAAGATCACGAACTATATGGGAAAAAATACAGAAATTAAACTATATGAAATATTAAAATGTTTATTTATCAAAAGACACCCTTAAAAGAGTGAAAATGCAAGCCATAGAATAGAAGATAGCACTTCCATCTAGGATATAGAAATAACTCCTAAGAACAATATGAAAAAGTTAAGCTCATTTAAAAATTTTTTAATTTACTTTTGGCTGCTCTGGGTCTTCATTGCATTGCTCGGGCTTTCTCTACTTGTGGTGAGTGGGATCTGCTCTTGGCTGCGGCGTGTGGGCTTCTCGTTGCGGTGACTTTTCTTGTAGAGCAGGATCTCTAGACGGTGCAGGCTTCGGTAGTTGCAGTGCGTGGGCTTGGCTGCTCCCCAGTATGTGGGCTTGGCTGCTCCCCAGTGTGTGGAATCTTCCCAGACCAGGGATCAAACATGCGTCCCCTGCACAGGCAGGTGGACTCTCAACCACTAGACCACCAGGGAGGTCTGAAGCCCTTTTTTAAAAAAAATGAGCAAAAGACTTGTACAGACATTCCACAGAAAATATCCAGATGGACTGATAAACATATGAGCAATTGCACAACTTCATTTGTCACCAGGAAGTGCAAACTGAAGCCACAATACAATGTTACTACATAGTGAATAGTTAAAAGGAAATATCAAGTCTTGACAACACAGCCGAATATCTGAAAGCAACTCAAATGTCCGTCAGGAACAAAACAGAGAAATTGTGGGTATTCACAGAAGCGTATATTAAACAGCAAGAATGAGTGAAGTACAACTCCAGGCAACAATATGCGTGAATCTCACCAACATAACTTAAAGGGAAAGAAATCAGAGACAAACCTACTGCATGAATCCACTTCCATAACCTACGAAGAACTGTCAAAACAAATCTAAGGTTGACTATAGGCAGGTATTGTTATTGACAGAAATATCAATGAACAGCATATAGCAGGAATAGAGAAAAGTTTTATTTGAGCCAAACTGAGGACTTTAACCTGGAAGACAGTCTCTTAGATTACTCTAAGTAAGTAAGTAAGTAAGTGAAGTCGCTCAGTCGTGTCTGACTCTTTGCGACCCATGGACTGTAGCCCACCAAGCTCCTCTGTCCATGGGATTCTCCAGGCAAGAATACTGGAGTGGGTTACCATTTCCTTCTCCAGGGGATCTTCCCGACCCAGGGGTCAAAACTGCGTCTCCCGCATTGGAGGCAGACCCGTTAACCTCTGAGCCACTAGGGAAGATATTGTTGCCCAGAGTTGCAGTTCATTCATTCTTGCTGTTTAATATACGCTTCTGTGAATACCCACTAAGGAAGTAAACATAGTTTTAAGTCTTGTCAGAACAAAGAACATCAAACAGGACAGGGATATACATCTTCAAGGTTTAAAAAAAATAGCATGTACACAGTGAGTCAGCATGACCTTGGTATCTGGGAAGAGAGACATCAAAGCAACACCAGGGCTTCCTGGTGCCTCAGTGGTAAAGACACCGCCTGCCAATGCAGGAGCTGCTGCTGCTGCTGCTAAGTCGCTTCAGTCATATCCGACTGTGCGCGACCCCACAGACCGCAGCCCACCAGGCTCCGCTGTCCCTGGGATTCTCCAGGCAAGAACACTGGAGTGGGTCGCCATTTCCTTCTCCAATGCCAATGCAGGAGACACAGGTTCAGTCCCCGGCCCAGGGCCATCCCACATGCCGTGGAGCAGCTAAGTCCCTGCACCACAACTGCTGAGCCTGTGCTCTGCAGCGAGATAAGCCACCGCAGTGAGAATACCCCCGGGCACTTCAACTAGAGAATAGCCTCCACTCTCTGCAACTAAAGAAAGGCCAATACAGCAACAAAGCCAGCGCAGCCAAAGTAAAATTGATTAATTAATTCAATTATATCTTTAAAGAAAAGAAGCCATACCAGCACTGGCTTTCCTCAAAGGAAGGCATTTATCTCTATTTTCAAAGTGGCCCTTCTTCTGGACCCTTTTCTTTAATGATTAAAGCAGGTGTACAATGAATTTTATTATTATTATTATTGAGGTGTAGTTGATGTATATCATGTAAGTTTCAGGTGTACAACATAGTGATTCACAATTTTTAAAGGTACTTTCCCATTTATAGTGGTTATAAAATACTGGCTATACCATGTATGTGTAATAGGCCACAAAACTGGCTGTCCTAGTTAGCATAAGGTTTAAGTTAAATTAAGTATAAGCCAGGATGACCTTCCCATACCTCAATATGTGAAAATTTCTCCAGTTATTGTGTTTTTTACAAATCAAAGATTTGTGGCAGTCCTGCATGGAGGAAATCTATTGGCATCATTTTTCCAACATCATTTGCTCACGTCATGTTTTTGTGTTGCGCTTTGGTAGTTCTTGCAGTGTTTCAAACTTTATTATTATTATATTAATTATGGTGCTCTGTATTCAGTGTTCTTTGGTGTTACCACTACATCTTCCCAAAGGCTCAGGTGATGGTTAGCATTTTTTAGCAATAAAGTATTTTTTAATTAAAATGTGTACATTGTTAAAGACGTGATGCTGTTGCACATTTAATAGACTAACAGTATAGTGTAAACATAACCTTTATATGCACTGGGAAACTAACAAAAAAACTTGTTGAATTGTTTTGCTGAGATATTCGCTTTATTGCAGTGGTCTGAAACCAAACCAGAAATACTGCTGAAGTCTGCCATTAATAGGCAGTTGTTACGCTGGGTGGGGTGATGGATGGAGGAGCTTCAAAGGAACTGTTAATACTCCATATGTTGATGTGAGTTCTGGTTACTCATGTATGTTTGTTTCATGGAAATTCACTGAACTATATACTATGACTTATGCACTTTTCTGTATGGATATTTTATCCCAGCGGGAAAAAAAGTCTAAATAAATAAATAAAAAGACCTTGCTACCCGTGCCTTTCATTTCATTTTCTTTCAAGCCAAAGAACTTACTGGCTCACTGCACATAAAAATTTAGGGGAAGTCTGCTTCAGGCATGGCTTGATCCAGCGGCTCAACAAACATCTTGGGACTGAGTATCTGCCCCCTCAGCTCTGCTAACCTGTGTGCTGGTCTCCTTCACTCAGGCTTTTCACCCCTGGTAGAAGCAGCCCCCAACTTAGAGCTTGCCCTCCCAGCCCCACCCTCTGCAGAAACAGAGCTCCTCATTCCTACGGTCCCAACAAAAGTACAGTCAGTCCTCATTACTGATGAATGTGGGGCAATTAACTGACAACACGGCGTCAGTCAGGCTCTCCCGCCCCACTCTTTCATGGCCTCATGGCCTCATGGCCTCATGCCTTATGTGCAGTATTGCTGACCTTGGGAGCACTGGGCCTGGGTGCCCACTTGGCCATGGGCCATGTCTGTCTGTCTTAATATATTAGTAGTTTTTGAAGACTCCCTGTGCTGCTGCCCGGAGAGAATAAACGTCTCTGTCTGCAGTCCCCGCAGCTCCTCAAGTCTTCTTCCCGCTTTCCTGGTCGCGCCTTACCTACCCTGGGTCCAGTGAGCCGTGTGAGCAGCAAGACAGTGAATCATAGACTCGCGAATTCACCTAGCTGCTAAAATTTATTTTAACCCCGAGATCAATACTGGGCACTTTCACCATGTTTTCAGGGTCGTTCGTGGACAAGTGTGGAGTGGTGAAAACTTTGAGTCGCCCAGTTTGTTCCCAGCTAGATCAAACAACATGATGCTTTGTTTTCTTGTTTCAGCTCATACAGTAAACAAGCGCCCCTTTTACAATCTAGTTAGTGCCACGTTGGGGGCATTTTTGTGCTTTTTTCTTGCTGACTTCACTGTTTTAAATGGCCCCCAAGTGTAATACTGGAGTGCTGTCTAGTGTTCCTAACTGCAAGCAGGCTGCCAATGTGCCTTAAGGAGAAAATAAATATGTTAGATAAGCCTTCTCAGGCATGAGTGATAGTGCTGTGGGCTATGAGTTCAATTTCCATGAGTCAATAATATATTAAATAAGGTATGTAAACAGAAATACATATGAACAAGGTTATTTATTGATTGGTTGATGAAAATGTGGCCAAAGGCTTACAGGAACCTAATCTTTAATCTCCCCTACAATATTCACTATTGGCTAATTCAGCATTCCTGGCAAGTTTACAGAATATTACGACTGTAAAAAGAAGAATTTGATTGTACTAGAATTAAGTCTCATTAGCCTGGCTTGAGTCCTAGGCTGTGAACAAATCACCTGGCCGGTATGTGAATGCTGTGATTGGCCAGGGCTGTGTCACTGGCCTACTCCACCCCCACTGCATGGACTGATTTCAGGAAGAGAGGTTCCTCAGAAGTCAAAAGGAGAGGAGTGGAAGCCTCGCAGGCAAAAATATAATTACCCAATATTCCCAGTCTCTCTTTGAATTGTATCTTTCTTTACATTTATTACATAATATTTTTATTACACACTATTATCTTACTTTATAGATTATTTACAGTAGTTTAGATTAAGTGGTTGAATAAAAAGCAAGATTGAGGTGGGTATGAGTCAGAGTTCTGTTGGCAACAGTAGACACTGATGTTAGCTAACCTAAATAGAGATTCTCTAAAATGTCATCAAGGGACTTGCCTGGTAGTCCTGTGGTTAAGACTTCACCTTCTAACACAGAGGGTGCAGGTTTGAACCCTGGTCGGGGAGCTAAGATCCCATATGGCTTATGGCTTAAAAAAAAAAAATCCAAAACAGAAAACAGAAAAAATATTGTAACAAGTAAATAAAGACTTTAAAAATGGACCACCAGGAAAAAATCTAAAAAGATAATAATAAATAAAAGGTCATCAAGGAATGCACTGAATTGAAAACTGAAAAGCCAGGCTTGGAAAATAATCAGGAACCACAGCCAAGTCTTGCCCAAGAAACTGTCTTGTCAGGACACAGCTTGTCACCACTGTGACCAGAACACTGTTGGACATGGACCCTGCTGGCGGTACAGCTACTGGACCTTGACCCCCAAATGAAAACATACTCTGCTTCTCTAATCACCGGGACTAAAACTACAGCTCGCTCAGCACCATTCCAACCCATTTCGAGTTTGCCCCCCTGTATTTTAGAGACCGAGAGAGTCTACGTTTTCTAGACTCCCATGTGGCTGCAGCGACCTAAGCCACCTCAAGCGCAGGCACCCACAGGAGAGCAATGAAGGCTACAGACCCCAGGCGGGGAGTCTGGAAATCTTTAAAGCACAATAGAACAGCTGTCCTGTTCCTTTGGGTGTTAGACAAGAATGAGGTTGCAGGGTCCAAACTGCAGCGTTATAGGGACTGGACAATGAACTGTGCCATTAGTAGTGTTTTTCCTGGAAAATTCTGTGGCCGGATTAGGTATTTTTCCTCATGCTATTCTTGACTGCTTGGCCTGATAGTTTAACTTCCATCCTCAGTTCTCTGGTCCTCCCAGAGATTCCTTGGCCGTCTGATATCCATTTATAAACTTTTCACAGTTAAATCAGCTAGACTGGATGCTGGAGATGGCAATTAAGAACCTTGATTAACAACAGATGATCCAGTAGACGCTAATGGATCATGCATACTCCACATGAGAGAATGACAAACGCCTGCACTCTCTCCCTCCCTCCCTCTTTCTTTCTTACTTTCTTTTTTCTTTCTTTCTCCTGGGTCCTTCCTGTTAGCATGCTAAGTAGATACCATCTTTTAAAAAATTCTTTTAGCCCTGTATTTTACCCTCTCTACCACCTCTGGGCTTCCCCAGTGGCTCAGCAGTAAAGAATCCACCTGCCAATGTAGGAGACACAGGAGACCCAGGTTCAGTCCTTGGGTTGGGAAGATCCCCTAGAGAAGAAAATGGCAACCCACTCCAGTATTCTTGCCTGGAGAATCTCATGGACGGAGGAGCCTGGTGGTCTATAGACCGTAGGATCGCAGAGTCGGACACGATTGAAGTGACTCAGCACGCACGCATGTAACACCTCTACCCTCTTAAGTATTGCACATACACATATTTTGTTCTGATTTTTTTAATAAAAGTAAACCAGATCCAGAGCACTGACTAAGCATATATCTGTGTTTATTAGATTCAGATGAAGACTGTTTTTGAAGGCAAAACTAAAGAGACACTCGGAACTCAACCCAGAGGCAAACAAAATGTGAAAAGTAATATCGAGTTAAGAAGCCAGAAGAATAAAATGTGAAATCTAACACAGGTCTAATTTGGATTCTGGGAGTAGAATCTAAAGAGAATGGGAAGAGACAATTTTTGAAAGAAATGTTAGTTGAGGAATATCCAAAATTCAGAAGGACACACAAATGATAAGATTCATGATAAGTCCAATTTAGGATAAGTGATCTCAAAAATCAGGTTTGGGATGAAAAAAAGGAGTTGTGTGCCAATAAATTGGTAGGCAAGTGAGTAAATCAAAGCAAACATTAACTATACAAATCAACATTATAATGACAAGGTTTAATTTGGAAGGAGGCTGTAAAACATAAACAGAAATAAAATAATGAGTGACTTCAGAAGTGGTCAGATGGTTAGGACTCCACACTTCCAGCTGGGGGAGTGGGGTGGCACAGGTTGATCCCTGGTCGGAAACTAAGAAAAGAAATAAAACCATGGACTGCAATGACATGTAAGATGGGATGAGGTGATTGGTCTTGGTGTTAAGGAGAATGACAGAGACACTGAATAATTTAAATTTTGTACAAAGCAAGCATGCTAATATGTTAACATTCAAAAAGAAGAGAAACAGGCTTTATAACTTCCAAATTAAAGTATGGAGGAGGAGTTAAATTTGAAAAGTGAGTTACTTCCAGGTTAAAATGCAGATTCAACATATGCAACAAATGTCACTGCCATCATACTCCACAAAAAGAACAGTAAACAGATTTTAAAAGGCATTTACTTTTGTGTGTGTGTGTGGTCATGCACTGGGTGGTATGTAGGATCTTAGTTAATTGACGAGGGATCAAACCCACAGCCGCTGCATTCAGAGCTCAGAGTCTTAATCACTGGACAGCCAGGGAAGTCTCAAAAGATATTTACTTTTTTTTTCTTTTTTTAATATAAATTTATTTATTTTAATTGGAGGTTAATTACTTTACAATATTGTATTGGTTTTGCCATACATCAAAGTAAGGAAGGGAGATGACTTGGAGAAGGAGAGTTAGCAGCAGCATTTTGGAAGATGTCGATCATATGGCTCAAGTGATTTAACAGAACAGAGAGGCAGAATTCTGAGACAGCAGTGGGGAACCAACTACATTTTCACCAGAGAATCCTTAAAATACTCAGTAATTGGAAATTACAAGTATGTATATCCGGAATCAGAGACGGGATGGGAGTAAAATTTAAAATCAAGAGGATGGGGGTGAAGGCTGAGAAGTAGTTGGAAGCCAAGTCCCCTTTGCTACTCGGCACTAAGGGATCACTGGCCCTCGTCCACTGCAGCAGCTGAGTGGGGTTTATTCTTTTTTTTTTTTAAGTCTTTTTTGAATTTTTTACTGTATTGTTTCTGTGTTACCTTTGGGGTTTTTTAGCCGAGAGGCATGTGAGATCTTAGCCCCCTAACCAGGGACTGAACCCTCACCCCCTGCATTGGAAGGCGGAGTCTTAACCACTGGACCACCAGGGAAATCCTGGGTTTTATTCCTACAACAAGGAACAATAGTAGGTCTTTGCATGGGGGAGGTAGACTGGCACAGTCAAGGACTACACTGAAAGGTGAAATTATATATTATAAGTACTAATTATTTATACATGTTGAAAGTTCAAACCTCCATCCATTTCCTCTTACTGGGCTTTCAGAATGCTAAAAGTAAAATCTCTACCCTCTAGTTGCAAGACTTGACGAGTCTTTTCCAAGTAATCTGAACAGCTAAAGAGGAAAGACCCAAAGATAGAGACACATTTCCAAACAAATGACCAATCCAGGTCATCACAGTGCAACTTACAGTTGGCTCAGAGCATTTAATTTACTTTTGTTTCCCCACTAGTAATCATAACCAAATGCATGGATTACTGGCTTCTGAAGAAAGCCTCTAGCACTGATGATAGAGACGAAAGCAAACCGGAAAAACAAAACTCAGAAGAAATAGAAGTTAGGCAGGAAAAAGAAAAGTTAAAAAAAACCCAACATATATATATATATATATATATATATATATATATATCCCTGGGCTTCCCTGATGGCACAGGGGTGAAGAATCCGCCAGCAAATGCAGGAGACACAGGTTCAGTCTCTGGTCTAGAAAGATCCCGCAGGCCTCAGAGTGACTAAGTCCATGTATCACAACTACTGCGCCTGTGTGCCTAGAGCCCATCCTCTGGAACGAGAGAAGCCCATGCAATGTGAATCCCCAGCAATGCGACTAGAGAGTAGCCCCAGGTAGCCACAGCTAGAGAAAAGCCCAAGCGGAAGACCCAGCACAGCCAAAAATAAATAACTTTAAAAAATCCCTATAATGTCACCAACATTATCAAAGAGATAATGGAAGACATTGTTTCAATGAAACAAGAACAGGATGCTATCAGGAAAAGACCATTAAGAAAATAAAAAACGTGATAATAGAAGCAAAAAGCTCAAAGAAAGTTGAGGAAATCAACTTACTAAACAAAAAAAAAAACAGAAAATGTGGAAGAAAGATGGTAAATTTAGAGAGACTGCCCAGTGACTTGAAAAAACAAATAATCCAAAAAGAAAGGGCAAAAAAAAAAACCCAAAAAACTAGAGGAAAAGAAAACATCATTGAGATCGATCAAGAAAACATCTCAGAGTTGGAGGATGTGAGCTTACAGGTTGACAGAGTCCACTGAATGTCTAGCAGAATTGTTAAAAAAATACACAGGCCCACTCCAAGGTACATTATTGTCACATTTTAAAGTCTTATTGACAAAGAGATGACTTACTAGTTTCCAAACAACAAAAAAAAAGTTTTTATAAGAACAGGAATAAAAAGGACTTTAGATTTCACTTGGAGGAAGAAAACAATGGAGCAATGACATCAAAATTCTGAAGGAAATTTATTTCCCACCTAGTTCTATTACCAACAAAATTGTCATTCTAGTATGAAGGTAGAATCAGGTATTTTCAGATACTCAAGTTCTCAGAAAGTTTACTTCATATATCCTTCCACATCAAGCTATTAGAAATTATGTTCCAAAATGAGGATGCAAAATAAGAGACAAGAAACGGACACAGAAAGGATTTTCCTGGTGGTCCAGGGGTTAAGAGTCTGCCTCGCACATTGAACCTGCAAGAAACTAAGAACCCACACGCCGTGGGCAACTACACTGCAACTACAGAGCCCATGAGCTACAAGGAAGATCTCACATACAGCAGCTAAATAATAAAATAAAAAAGAAACAGACACGAAAAATAGGAGATCCAGCCTAGAAGAGAAAGAAGGGACTTTTCAGAATGACAATGAAGGTAGGTATCAAGATGCCAATTATGCTCCAGAAATAAAGGAAAACTGCTTCACATTGGAGAGGGACGATTCATGAGGCAATCATATTAAAGGCTGTCATAACCAACCTTCTGCTGGTAAATAGGTTCCAGGAATGCAGGAATGGAGGAATGCAGAAGACCCAAATCAGAGAAAGGAAAAGGGAACACCAGGGAAGTTTTAGCATGGCAGCTAAGCAGCACGTCTGGAGAGCAACTCACCTGGATTGAAGGAGATGGGCGGTCGCCAGGGTGGAGGAAAATGAAGGCCTCCAAGAAATGATATGGAAATGACAGAGCACCTGGTGTAAATAAACTCTGGGAAAACTGTACTATAGGCCTTTAGATGGGATGAGAAGGGTTAGTAATGTATACAAAGAAAACTAAGTTAACAAAACAGATACCAACTTAAAAATGAAAGTAAAGGAACTGTAATCATTATATACCACAATGCCCAACTGTAAGTATAGGCATAAACATTCAAATGCAAACACTGAATATTGGTTATAATCATATTTGATTTGAAAAACCTAAAATTTCCCTGTATACATTATAGCTAAATCATAGTTTAATAGGAAGCTGATAATGTCTGAGATTGATGAACAAAATAGGAATGTATGATTTTTTATTTTTTGCTGTACCTAGCAGCTTTCACGGGGAAGGCAATGGCACCCCACTCCAGTACTCTTGCTGGGAAAATCCCACGGAGGAGCCTGGAAGGCTGCAGTCCATGGGGTCGCTGAGGGTCGGACATGACTGAGAGACTTCACTTTCACTTTTCACTTTCTTGCATTGGAGAAGGAAATGGCAACCCACTCCAGTGTTCTTACCTGGAGAATCCCAGGGACGGGGGAGCCTGGTGGGTTGCCGTCTATGGGGTCGCACAGAGTCGGACACGACTGAAGCGACTTAGCAGCAGCAGCAGCTTTCAGGATCTTAGTTCCCTGACTAGGGATTGACACTGGACCCACAGCAGTAAAAGCACTAAATCCTAGCCACTGGACCACCCGGGGATTACTAAAATATGAGTATATATATTCCATTTATAAACAGAGATTGTACAAACACTAATAAGAAATGGCTAAAAACAAAAGTAACAAATATTTGAAACTCATTGCTTCTTATTAATGTATAATATTTCACTATAATCCATGTATTTGAGATTATTTACATCTATTATATCTGTATGATGGGAATACTATATAGTAGTGCACTATTTTTTTTTAAATTACATTGAGGTATAGTTGATGTACAATATGACATCACTTTCATGTGTTCAACATAGTGATTCAAAAGCTTTGATTGAATTTAATTCTGTTAAAAATGATTTAATTTGATTCTGTTAAAACCAGCTAAAGTAAAATATTATATTTACAATTAAGAATCCTAGCTGAGGGACTTCCCTGGTGGTCCAGTTGTTAAGAACCTGCCTTGCAATGAGGGGATGTGAGTTCAATCCCTGATCGGGGAACTAAGAGCCCATACGCCTTGGAGCAGCTGAGCCTGTGCCACAACCACTGAGCTGCCCCATAATGAAAGGTCCTGCAAGACTGGGTGAAGGCCCCATGTGCCACAGCTAAGACGCAATGCAGCCAAAATAAATATATTTTTTTTAATGGTTCCTTCTTCGTGGAGTTCTTGTCAAATCTTCCCCTTTGTCACAATATACACATGCATGTAGAAATGTACATTCTAACATGAACATGTATGCATCTACCACACACATGAACATTTATAAATGCATTTACTTGAACACACATTACAAATACATGTGCACTATGCTCACCATACATACATAGGTATATATCACAAATCATACATACATATAAACAAATGTACCTAAGGACCCATAATCTTACACACACTCCCAAACACAAGCATATACATTTAGGCCAGTGCAGAGATGGGGAAAACAGAACCACTGAGGGGGCCTGTGAGGTTGAAGCTGGGATTGGAAAGGGAAGTTGAGACAGGTTATGGAGGAAGGACTTTGCGGAATGTTGTGATATCATAGAAAGAGCCCTGAATTTGGAACTGGATGATCCTGAGATTAAGTCACAGCTCTGCCATTCACCAGCTGTGTGACATCGAGCAACAGCCTTGACTTCTTTGTGCTTCAGTTTTCCTATTTGTAAAATGGGACTTTGTATCGACAGAACGAAGTTCCAGAATATTGTAGGTGCTTAATAACAAGTCATAACTGCTGTTATTATGGGTGTATCCAGGGACTAAAGGTATTTGCATGGAGCCTTGACCTCCATGAAGTGGTATTTCAGGAAAAAACCTTCACCTAGACAATTACAATCACTCTCCCATCTGAGACCAGGAGGCCCAAAGGAGGTGAAAGCACTAACCCTAGGGCTGAGTGTGGATGATGCCTGCATCATAGGAGGCCTCGTGCATGAGGCAGGACGCGTGAGCCAGGCCTGGCCTGAGTGTGGGACTTTGCCCACACTCAGCTCTCCAGAGCAGGAGTGGTCCTGCGGCATTCCTGAGGACTGTGAGGCCTGGTTTGCCTGTTGTGTGAAGTAGGACTCTATTCTCTGGAAGGCCACAGTTCTGGCTTCTTGCCTTTCTCAGCCACCCAGTGTCTCCAATGGGCCTTAACCTTTACCCTTTCCTCTCAGCTGGGCATGGTGCCGGCTCCCCCATCAGCCTTTCGGTCTTGCCAAGGAGGGACTGCAGGCTTGGTGGGAAGGCGCCCAGAAGGCATTTAAGGATCTGGGTTCAAGTCCTGACTTGGCCACTTCCTAGCTGCGAGGTCTTGGGCCAGTCATTTCCCTTTTCTGAGGGCCTGAGTTTGCCTCTCTGTTCAATGATGATCGAGAGAGCGATCTCAAACGGTATGGTGAGAATTAAGAGAATGAATGTGAAAATGCCTAGTTAGGGCTGGGCCCACAGTGGGGACTCATTCATGTTGCCTGAATACTTAGAGTAAAATTACTAGACGAAGACACCTGTGTTTTTGGCCAGGATGTGCCCAACGTGTGTGAGCTTTAGAAAGTCTCTTACCTTCTCTGGGTCTGTTTCCTCAACATGAAGTGAGAAAATGGGCCTGGATAATCTTCAGCCTCCTTTCTGGCACTAGGATTCCAGAACTTGGTGCTCTGAACTGATAGAGAATTCCCTGGTGATCCAGTGGTTAGGGCTCTGTGCTTTAACAGCCCAGGATCTGGGTTCAATCCCTGGTCAGGGAGCTAAGATTCTACAAACCAGGTGGCGTGGCCAAAAAAAAAAAAAAAAATTGAACCATCAGAGTGTCTTCCTCTGATCCTTTAAGGACACACATCTAGAGTGTGAAGGGTGTCCAGGTTGGGGACAGATAGAGAGCAAGGACCCTCTCCACCCTAGAGACCGGTATGCTTTGTAAATTAAATGGTAAGGGGCTCTGTCTTGTGGAGGGAGGGAGGGAGTTCAATGTGTGTATGTGTGTAAGTCAATATAAGTAAAAGTTTCTCAGTCGTGTCCAACTCTTTGCAACCCCAAGGACTGAACAGTCCATGGAATTCTCTAGGCCAGAATATTGGAGTGGGTAGCCTTTCTCTTCTCTAGGGGATCTTCCTGATCCAGGGATCAAACCCGGGTCCCCCACATTGCAGGTGGATTCTTCACCAGCTGAGCCACAAGAGAAGCCCAAGAATACTGGAGAGGGTAGCCTATCCCTTCTTCAGGGGATCTTCCCCACCCAGGAATTGAACTGGGGTCCCAGGTTCTCCTGCATTGCAGGTGAATTTTTTACCAACTGAGCTATCAGGGAAGCCACAAGTCATTATGAGGGGGATAACTCTGGGTACTTGATAGAGGAATCCAGTGGATCCGTCTGTCAGCCATGTATTGTCTGTCTGCCAACCATCACCATCTTTGAGGTCTCTGTTCCTGGAAGAATCCTGGGTGACCACACATTGAACTAACAACCACAGGTGTGAAAATCAGATTCCCACTCTGCTTTCACAGTCTGGTGAGGACACTGCCGGGACCACTTGTGACCACTGAAAGCACAGTTTGTGCTGAGAAACCAGGGCACCTGGTTTGCATTCTGGGGACAGTGTGGTCAAGATGGGCCACAGCAGCAGGCAAGGGTGACAGATGTGATCTGCTCTTGAGAGATGGAGAGAGCTTTCCGGGAGTGGAAGTGGAGGTGAGAAGCACATTCCAGAGGTCGGTTGGGGTGGAGGCATGTGGTGTCCTGAAGGTGTCAAGCCAGGAGGATTTGACAGGCGAGTGAAGCTTAAAATAGAAAAGGGAAAAGGAAGAAACCAGCCTTTGCCCCTGGACCTCCTGCGTGCCGTATGCCCGCTCACAGACACCTCACACCACACCTCCCAGGTAGGTTTTCCTCACGCAACTTTTACAGAAAGCCCAAGCACAGATCACACAGTGGAGGCCAGAGCTCCGACTGGAAGCTATATCCCAGTTCCTCCTCTCTCCTCATCCTCTCTGAAGAGTGGAGGATTCTTTAGCAAAAGAGGAACAACCAGTTTCCCCCTAAAAGGCTAGAGAAGCCCTCCTCTTCCAGAAGGCTTTCCAGTGCCCTCCCAGGGAGAGTTTCATGACTGGAACACGCTCTGTGGCTTGTTTATTAGCCTTATCGCCACTACTCCACCCAGGACAATCTGATTAAATCCTGCTGTCCTCAGTGAAAGGCCTTTTATAAAGGGCTCTGCTCTCCACAAATAAGGGCCGCCTTGCTTCCTTGCCAGAAACGGCCTTCAAGGTCTAGGACAGACGATAGGAGGGAAACTGTCACTGCCACAGAGGGGAAAGGTGTGAGCAGACAGAGCCTTGCTTAGATTTCTTTCTTTCTTTTTTTTACTGCATTGTGCAGCATCTTAGGTCCCTGACCAGGGATTGAACCCGTGCCCCCTGCAGTAGAAGCATGGAGTGCTAAACACTGGACCACCAGGGAATTCCCAGCTTTGATTTCTTGATCCTGAGACTCCAGGGCTGCACTGCCTGATGCTCGACACCAAGAAATTAAAACAGGGAGGGATAATAAAAGAACAAAAGAGAGTTTCATTCAAGCCAGACTGAGGACTACAGCCCAGGAGACAGACTTCTCAAACAATTCTGAGGAATTGTTCCAAAGAAGCATGGTTCTCGTAAGTTTCCTGTCTTGTCAGAACTATGACAGCGGTGCGTTCCTTCAAGGTTTCGAAAAAGACAAGTAGCTGTCACAGCACATCAGTGTGACCCTGATGCCTGGGGAGGGAGCCTTATCCTCAAAGAAGTTACCAGCATTGGTGTCCCAGGAAGGAAGGACCTTCCTTTTTTGCTTGCTGGCCTCATTATGGAGAATCTTTACTTCTGGACAATGTATCTTTATTTAAACGGTTAAAGGAGATGTCCAATGTATGTTTAATAGGCCACAAAACAGGCATAAAATTTAAGTTAAATCACGTATAAGCCAGAACGACTTCTCCATACCTCAACATATGGAAATTTCTTCCATCAGGTGTGTATCCCAAAGAATTGAAATCAGGGCCTCGAGAGATATTTGCACAGCTGTGTTCACAGCAGCGTTATTCACAATAGGCAAAAGGTAGAATAACCTAAGTTTCCATCTGTGGAGGAATGAATAAACAAAATGCATCGTATGGACACAAAATGGACTAAATGTTGTTTAGTCACTAGGTCATGACTGACTCTTTGCAACCGTATGAACTGTCGCCCACCAGAATCCTCTGTCCATGCAGTCTCCCAGGCAAGAATGCTCGAGTGGATTGGCATTTCCTTCTCCAGGGGATCTTCCCCACTCAGGGACTGAACCTGCAGCTCCTGCATGGGCAGGGAAATTCTTGACTACTGGGCCACCAGTGAAGCCCATATGTATACAAAATGGAATGTTATATATAAAAAAGGAATGTTACTCAGCATTAAAAAGGAAGAGAATTCTGACGCAAGCTATAACATAGATGAGCCTTGAGGACACTATGCTAAGTGAAATAAGACACGCACAGAAAGACAAATACTGTGTGATTCTCCTTTTATGCAATATCTAGAGGAGTCAGTCATAGAAATAGAAAGTAGAACAGTGGCTGTCAGGGCCTGGGGATGGGAGAGTAGGGAGTTATTGCTTAATGGATATAGAGTTTTAGCTTTGCAACATGACAAGGATTCCAGAGACTGGTTGTAAACTAATATGGTCAGACTTGATACTGAACTGATAACTTCTATGCAGAGTACATCATGCAAAATGCCAGGCTGGATGGAGCACAAGCTGGAATCAACATTGCCAGGAGAAATATCAATAACCTCAGATATGTAGAGGACACCACCCTTATGGCAGAAAGCGAAGAACTAAAGAGCCTCTTGATGAAAGTGAAAGAGGAAAGTGAAAAAGCTGGCTTAAAACTCAACATTCAAAAAACTAAGATCATGGCATCTGGTCCCATCACTTGCTCCTTGGAAGAAAAGCTGTGACCAACCTAGACCGCATATTAAAAAGCAGACATTACTTTGCTGACAAAGGTCCGTCTAGTCAAAGATATGGTTTTTCCAGGGGTCATGTATAGATGTGAGAGTTGGACTATAAAGAAAGCTGAGGGGAGAAGAATTTATGCTTTTGAATTGTGGCATTGGAGAAGACTCTTGAGAGTCCCTTGGACTGCAAGGAGATCAAACCAGTCAATCCTAAAGGAAATCAGTCCTGAGTATTCATTGGAAGGATTGATGCTGAAGCTGAAGCTCCAATACTTTCATCACCTGATGTGAAGAACTGACTCACTGGAAAAGACCCTGATGCTGGGAAATATTGAAGGCAGGAGCAGAAGGGGACGACAGAAGATGCAATGGTTGGATAACATCACCAACTCAATGGACATGAGTTTGAGCAAGCTTTGGGAGTTGGTGATGGACGGGGAAGCCTGGTGTGCTGCAGTCCATGGGGTTGCAGAGTCAGACACGACTGAGTGACTGAACCGAAATGAACAATCAAAATGGTTAAGAGGGTACATTTTAAGTTATGTGCTTTTTTCATCACAGTATTTAAAGGGAGCTGAGCAGAGAGATTTGGAAGAAGAGGGACAGGCTTGCTGCTTGGTAATGCAGAGAGGAGCTTCTTGCTAACTGTATCTAAGATGTGCTCAGGTCCCTTTTAGCATCAGAGTACTCCCTGGATCCCAGCTAAGCCATCAACAGCCAGCGTACATGGGTAGTGCCAGTTCTGAAAGGCTGACTCCTTATCTCCTCTTGATACTCTTCTTCTGTTTTTTAACTGAGGTGTAGTTGACTTAAAATATCACATTAGTTTCAGGTTTACAACATAGAGACTCTCTATATTTTTGTAAGTAATATTATTATAAAGTTATTTACAATAAAGTTATTATAAAGTATTGAAGTTATTATATTCCCTGTGTTGTACATTACTTCCTTGTATCTTTTTCATTTTATACCTAGTAGCTTTTTACTTCTTAATCCTCTTCTCTTATCTTGCCCCTTCGTTCTCCCCTCTCCCCGCTGGTAACCACTACTTTGTTCTCTATACCAGTGAATCTCTTTCTTGTTGTATTCATTCATTCATTTTTTTTTTTTAGATTCCACATGTAAGTAAAAATATACAGTATTCATCTTTCTGTAACTTATTTCACTAAGCATAATATCCTTTAGGCCCATTCACACTGTCACAGATGGCAAATTGTCATTCTTTCCTGTGGCTAATATTCCAGTGTGTGAGTATGCATGTGTGCATGTGTGTGCCGCCTCTTCTTTGTAAATAACACTTGCTATTTGCTGTATTTTTGATGACAGCCATTCTGACAGGTGTGAGGTGGTATCTTGTGTTTTCTTTTAATATTTATTTATTTGGCTGTGTCAGGTCTTTGGTGTGAAATGCAGGATCTTCAAACTTCATCATGGCATGCAGCTTCTTTAATTGTGGTATGCAGAATTGTAATTGCAGCATGTGGGATCTAGTTCCCCGAGCAGGGATCAAACTTGAGTCCCCTGTACTGGGAACATGGAGTCTTAGCCACTGTGGACCACCAGAGAAGACTGACGTCTTTGCAATCTTGATCATGATGAAAACCCATTCACTTCTTTGCCTAGTTGCCTGCCCAATGACCCCTATCAGTCCTACCTAAAAATCAAGAGATCAGCTTCAGAACATTCTGGAAGGAGGGTTTGGCTGTCTGGCGTGAACCTTGTAAGTTATCCTATGAGCATCCCATCCACCCATCCATTCATCATTCTAGCCATCCATCTGTCTACCTGCCTATTGTTTCACAACATTATATGACGAGTATCAGCTCAAGAGACTGCAGAGGTGTGTATACACACTTTGCTTTATGGAACCTACTCTGGTGGGGGATGTAGACAGGTTATCAGGAGAATGAGATGCAGGGTGATAACGTGCTGTGACAGGGTCTTCTAGCATGTAGGAGAAGTTCCAGTCTGTGATGAGAGTTCACAAAGGTGGTTTAGCTTTAGGCTGAGACTTGAAAGATTAATGAGACTTAGCCAGTTAAGCTGGAGAAGGAAATGGCAACCCACTCCAATATTCTTGCCTGGAAAACCCCATGGACAGAGGAGCCTGGTGGGCTCGACTGAGCATGAGTGCACAACTAGTAAAGTATGGAGAGAGATGCAGGGAGAATGCACCTGAGCGAAGGTCTGGGCAACTCTGCAGAGCTTCAAAAACGCAGTCGAGGATCTGAGAACAGTTGAGTCAAGGCAGGAGTGGTGAGAGCTGAGGCAAAGGAGGAAAACAAGGATTTGGATCTTGTAGGATTTTTTAAGCGCCTTGCGAGGTGCCGAGGCAGGTGATGGGAACACAGACACGACAAAGTGAGTGGACCCAGGTTGAGAAGCAGTGGAAGACAGGGGGAGATCAGGGTCCCTGGAGCCAGATTTTGGGTGAACAAGATGCTCAGCCCCTTGAACAGTGTGGGACCGCACCCACATAACCTGACTGTTTCGGGACAAGCCAGCCACCCAGGAGGAGCATCTCCGGTCCTGAGAAGTGCATCACCTTCCACCCAGCTCTGTTCTTTCTCTTGGGGAGGGGGATTCCTTGAAAACAGCACCAGTGAGGCTCCCTACCCCTGCTGTCTGGCTTCTCTCTGTCCTTGAAAACATCTCTGCCCTCTTCTTCAATCAAGGATGTGATGTCTTCACTCCTCCAGGAGTCTCACGTGGGCAGTCTCACATCTTACAAATCGTTCCTGGGACTCCCTGCTGTGTCCAGCCATCCCTGTCTTTCCAAGACCACTTAGGTAGTGCCCCTGTGGGCCCCAGGCCCAACCTGCTCAACCCAGTTGCCTCAGGGGCCTCTGTCTGAATGTCTGCCCCCCGTGTCCAGATGTGAACTTCCTAAAACTTACCTTTGGGCTGCAGCCTCCGTCCTGGGTCTATCTCCAGCTTATCTGCCACCCACCCCTAAGGATAAACCGATTCTGTGAGCCAGAGACCATCTCCTGTCACCCTTGGGCTTCCTCAGCTGTTCTCAGCTGACTTTCTCAACAAGAGTCGAAGGTCACAGGTCACTCCTCTCTGAGATAGTGCTGACACCTGTCACCCAGAGAGTGACAGGGACTGATAGTCCCAGCACCTGCCATGGTTCAGAGTCCATTAAGAGCCACAAAGACAAGAATAATTATTTACAGTGTTAATGGAAGGAAAAGGAGGTGGGGCAAATGGGAGCTGAATTAAACCTGATAGATGAGGGCCCTGCCTGTAATTCCCGGGCAAAGGGAAAGTTCTTGTAACACACGCGATGCCTGGAGCCTTCCCACCTTTGAGATGAATTAGTCACTGGTGGGGCCGAGCTGCTGGCAATGCGATAGCTCCCTTACAACGATCCTCAAAAGAGATTCAGCAAGGGTCCCAAGAGCCTGTGGCTTAAATATACCTTATTTTCTTGGGCTCCAAAATCACTGCAGATGGTGACTGCAGCCATGAAATTAAAATACACTTGCTCCTTGGAAGAAAAGCTATGACCAACCTAGACAGCATATTAAAAAGCAGAGACATTACTTTGCCGACAAAGGTCCATCTAGTCAAAGCTATGGTTTTTCCAGTAGTCATGTATAGATGTGAGAGTTGGACTATAAGGAAAGCTGAGTACCAAAGAACTGATGCTTTTGAACTATGGTGTTGGAGAAGACTCTTGAGAGTCCCTGGGACTGCAAGGAGATCAAAATAGTCAATCCTAAAGGAGATCAGTCCTGAACTTTCATTGGAAGGACTGATGCTGAAGCTGAAGCTCCAATACTTTGGCCACCTGATATGAAGATCTGACTCATTGGAAAAGACCCTGGTGCTGGGAAAGACTGAAGGCAGGAGGAGAAGGGGATGACAGAGGATGTAATGATTGGATGGCATCACCAACTCGATGGACATGAGTTTGAGCAAGCTCCGGGAGTTGATGAAGGACAAAGAAGCCTGGCGTGCTACAGTCCATGGGGCTGCCAAGAGTCAGACATGACTGAGTGACTGAACTGAACTGATACATATAAAGCCAGGGGACCTCAGTGAAAGAGAAGCCATCTAATTTGTAGTCAAATGCTCTGTCGTTGAGCTGTACCCCTACAGCAGCAACCTAACTTGGAAACATGGAGAAATTTTTTAATGTATTATTTTTTTAATTTTAATTTTTATTACTATTTATTTAGTTTTGGCTGCTCTGGGTGTTTGTTGCTGCGTGTGGGCTTTCCCCAATAATGCCAAGTGGGAGCTACTCTCTAGGTGCAGTGTGCGGGCTTCTCCTGTTGCGGAGTGTGGGCTCTAGAGCACCATTGTCAGTAGCTGTGGCGCACGGGCTTAGCTACTCCGCGGCTTGTGGGATCTTCCCGGACCAGGGATTGAACCCATGTGCCCTTGCACTGGCAGGCCGATTCCTAACATCTGGACCACCAGGGAGGTCCTGGAAACACTGACTTTTGTTCCGGCCCCATCACAGAGGCCCACTGGAGCGTGGGCAGAAAGCATGGACGAACTTGAATCGGGTTCTCTCTCAGCTCACACAGGCTGTGTGACCCTGGGCAAGTGCCTTCACGGCTCTGAACCTGCATCACAGGCTTGGAGCTGGGCACACCCGGATGCAGATGACCCTTATAGTGGACGTTGTTCCCCTTCGGGAGGCTCTGCCCAGCTCCCCTTGTGGCTCCTCCAGAGCCGCAGGCCAGAGAAGAGGCCTCCTCCACGGGCGAGACAAAACCAGGGATTGTCCTGAGTCTCTGAAACCCTTTGTTTATCCCTGTGCTTCCTGACTCTTCCTCATCTTGCCCCGAGCAGGTGGCAAGGCTGGCCGGTGGGAGTGGCATGTGCGTGCTAAGTCGCTTCAGTCATGTCCAGTTCTTTGCGATCCCATGGACTGTAGCCTGCCAGGCTCCTCTGTCCATGGGATTCTGCAGGTAAGAATACTGGAGTGGGTTGCCATGCCTTCCTCTAGGGGATCTTCCAGACCCAAGAATCAGATGGGAGTGGAGAGGCCATAAATAGCCTGAATAGGGGCTGGGGGTGGGGATGGGCAGTCTGTTTTGTCTCACTGTAGCTTGCCACCCAGCCTGGCCCTGGAGTCCTCTGACCCGGAGCCACGCACAACATTCTGTCCACCTTGCAGAGGGCACTAGGGGCAGGGTGGGGGAGGGGGGCGTCTCTCACATGGACCTCAGTGGCTCTAGGAGTATCTCATTGGCATCTCTGCCCAGGCCTTGCTGCCGTGCACCCCGGAAACGGGGTCTCCAGCTCTCAGTCCTTCCCCCACACACCCACCTTCTAACCACTCAGAACCTTCTTTTCTTTTTCTACTTCTTTTTTTAAAAACTTTTTATTTTGTATTAGAGTATACCTGATTAACAATGTGATAGTTTAGGGTGCACGACAAAGGGACTCCACGACAAAGGGACTCCGCCATACATACACGTGTATCCATTCTCCCGCAGACAGAACCTGCTTTCTTTCCCTGCTCTGCCCAGGCTGTGTTTGCTTCCTGAAACCATCTCCCTGAGACACCCTGCCTTCTTGTCCTGGCACACAGATCATCACACTGGAATAATCAAAATCAGCAGGAATCTGGATGGAGCTTCTACTCTGAGCTGTCTGGTGTGGAGAGGTGGGAGGGCAGCCAGAGATGGAGGCTCTGGGTAGATGTACCCACTCACTCTGCTCTCCAGGCCTGGGCTCACTCTTGACACTGAGCAGGGTCAGCCCTCGGTCACCTCGGAGACTCCACCTTCAAGTCTGTCACTGAGGCATCACCTTCTCCAGAGCTTTGGCTCAGGACTCCTACTGTTTCCTTTTACCTGGAGCTGCCTTACTGGTTTGGATCTCCCCAGGGCACTTCTAAAGCATTCTGAATTCTGCCTGGCTCTGTGTCCTGGGGCCTCAGCTGCCCCACCTGTAAAATGGAATTCATGGTGAGGGTGTACAGAGGAAATGAAACAGGAAACAGCTTGTACTAAGTGCTGAAGAAATGTTACTATTTACAAAAGTAAACTATTACTATTACCAGAAGCATTTTAAGCAATATTTATTTGACTGCACCAGAGATCTTAGCTGTGGCACGGGGGATTTTTAACCTTTATTGTGGCACTCGGGATCTTCTGTTTTGTTTTTAAGAATTTTTTTTTTTCATAAGATTTTATTTCCTTCATTTTTTGGACTGTGGTGGGTCTTCGTTGCTGCACGTGGGCTTTCTCTAGTTGTGGACAGCAGGGGTTAGTCTTCATTGAGGTGCATGGGCTCGTCATTGTGGTGGCTTCTCTTGCTGCAGAGCATGGGCTCTAGGCATGCGGCCTCAGTGGTTGTGGCTTGCAGGTTCTAGAACGCTGGCTCCAGAGTTGCGGCTTCTGGGCTGAGTTTCTCCAAAGCATGTAGGATCTTCCTGGACCAGGGATCCCCTGCACTGCAAGGCGGATTCTTAACCACTGGACCACCCAGGAAGCCCCACGCAGGATCTTTACCTGTGGCACACAAACTCTTAGTTGCAGCATGTGGGATCTAGTTCCCTGACCAGGGATTGAACCAGAGCCCCCTACAGAGCACAGAGTCTTAGCCACTGGACCACCAGGAAGGTCCCTACCAGCAGCATTTTAATCTCTCTGCATCCTTAACGCTTAGTACGAGGCTGAAGATATAATCAGGGCCAAATATGTGTTTGGTGGATGGATGGATAAATGGAGAGATTAAATGTGTTTCCAAAACATGAAAAAAAATTTGAGGGTGTTCCATGGGAGTTTGGGGTGGGGATGGGGGTCCGGGAAGACTCTATAAGAGTGAACCTTTGCTGTATACCTGTGCATGCGTGAATGCCTGCTAAGTCCCTTCAGATGTGTCCAGCTCTTTGCAACCCCATGGACTGTAGCCCACCAGGCTCCTCTGTCCATGGGATTCTCCAGGCAAAAATACTACAGTGGGATCCTCCTCCAGGGTATCTTTCCAACCCAGGAATCAAACTGAGTCTCTTGCATCTTCTGCCTTGACAAGCGACTTCTTTACCACTAGCACCACCTGGGAAGTCTGCGCTGTATACCTAGCATACAGCAATACATTAACAAGCCAGCAGCTGTTTCAAAATTAACTCATTGCGTCAACAGCACACAGTGAACACGAGATGGTCAGTCCAGTGGCTCTGACAGTCTCCTGGATACGTGGAAAGAGAAGGGCTTACTCCAGCCCTTCCTCAATCCTAGACTGGAAACCCCCAGAGGGCAGGGTGTTTCTGGAGGAAGGGCCTCCCCACCACAGGCCCCATGTAAACAGCTCAGAGAACTCAGTTTTGCAGGAGTAGGTGGAGAGAGAAGCTGGGGAGGGCGCTCTGTGTCTTGACCTGTGGATGCCGGGGCTTCCCAGACACCCTCCCCTCTCCAGCTCCTCTGGCTGCAGCCCTTCACAGCCTCCATGCACAGAAAGAGTTAACTCTGGGCTTAACTTCTCGAAAGAACCTGAAGCCTTTTATTCCCTGATCTTGCCCTCCTCCCTTTCTTTGCAAAGTCTTCCTGATCTTTATACTTCCTGCAGGTCTCTCCTCCTTACTCTCACCTCCCGGACTCCAAAAACACTCTGATTGCCAGGGTGGGTCAATGGTTAACACTCCAGCGGCTTTATATAAGCCTGCCCAGCCGCCTACCTGCTGCACCGTCCGTCCTGCAGTTCCCTGGATCCAGAGGGTGACCAGGCAGCCCTCGTGGGTCCACACCATGGCCACCTGCTGGCAGGGCCTGTGGGCCTATCGCTTCTACCTGATCGTATTCTTCCTACCCATTTTCCTGCTGCCTCTGCCCATCCTCGTGCCAACCAAGGTAAGGACTTGGGATTCTGGGCATGGGGAAGCTCCAAGGGAGCAGGGGAGGGACCATCTGCCCTGGGCTGGGGCATCGTTAGGACCAGGAAAGCCCACTCATCCCTGTTAGCCTGGAGATGAGGCTATCACCTCCTGGTCCTCCTGAGTCTTAGGGGTTAAGAAGTCAAAAGCGGCTTTTGCTGGGTATCCAGTAGTGGGAGCTCAATGTGAATTGCTTAGGTCCACTTGACATCTACTGCCTTGGGAGGCAGAAAACCAGCTTCATAAAGTGCAGGTAGAAGCAGATGGGGTTGATCAGGAGAGTGTGAGCTGGTCTAGCAGCTGGAGAGTGAAAGAAGGGGATTAGAGGAAAACTGGCCTCAGGCAGTGGTGAATTTTTAAGAGTACAAACAGAAAGTGAAGGTGCTCACCTGTGATCCCAAGAGCTAAGTCTCCTGCGGAGGAGGGGTGAGAATTAATTGAACACGCCGATCCTGCCAGTGGGCGCTGCAGACGCACACCTTGAATGGAGGGGGAAATGTTACCGCTTCCTGCCCACCCCACGCAAACAGCAGGAGTCATAACTTGGGCTTTCATTTATTGGAGCCCCCGCTGCAGGCCCCGTACCACACACCCAGTAACCCTTTCCCCGGTCTTATGAAGCAGGTTCTGACTCCCATTTTACAGATGGGGAAAGTGGTCACCCAAAATCCCAGGGCAGATCCTGTGATCTGGAGCTCAGACATTACATACTTTGGGGATCATCTAGTAAGTAAAAGAAGACAAAATTATGAATCTAAAACTAATACAGAACTTTGGGAAGAGTAGGGTCCAGAAGGTGGCCTTGAAGTCCAAGCTTCACAGGAAATGTGTCTCTGGCAAGCCACATAGACAGTGGCAGGGCTGGGGGTGTGGCCTGCCTACAAAGCCTGTGCTGTCTGCCTCCGGAAGGCTAAGACCGATCCTGGCCCTGAACTTGGCCCCATCCCACACCCACTCCCCTGCCACCCGGCAGCTGCCCACTGAGCCAACTGCTCAGAGAGGGAAACTGAGGCAGGCTTTTTATTCAAGGTATTCCAAAAGGATAAGGAACCAGGGAGGTAGTGGCACGGCTCCTGGTCAGGGACAAGGCCCCGCTGACCTTTGAGATGACCCTAATCTCAGGCCAAAGCCAGTGGCATCTCTATGCTAAGGACCCATTAGATTGGCTTCCAAACAGGCTGAGTTAACCAAGTGTGTTAACCCCAGAAGGAAGGATGGACAGGAACCGTGATTCCCATGTTACTCCCCAGGAAAGTACAGCCCAGAAAGATTTGGTAACCTGCCCACCGTCACTCAGGAAAGCCCGAGTCAGTACAAGAAGCCAGGCTTCCTGGTGTGGGTGGGATGCGTCAGGAGGCCCTGTCTTCTCTGGGCTGTATCCCACCTGTTGCCTGCACCCCACCTACCGCCTGCTTCCTGCCTACAGACCTTGCCTCCCCTGTCCTGACTCAGATGAACTGCCCCGTGTCCTAACTGTGAGGCCAGCCCCTCCACTGGGGCCCTGGCTACCAGTCCCTCTCAAGGACTTTGCCCCTGTAATTATCCTCTCCTCTCCTGCATCATCAGCTTTTCCCTGTTTGCCTGATCTCTCCCATCAGCATACAAACAAGCCTTAATACGAGTCTCATCAAAATACAAAGTCTCCTTCAAACCTACAGTCCCTGCATGCATGCTCACTTTCTCTGCTCTTTCTCACAACAGAAAGCCTCCGAGACTGTCTACACTGCCCCTCTCACCTCAGACAGCTCCGCTCCCGAAGGCTCTTCCTACCTAGAGGGCTCTCGTCGCGGCCCCGTCAGCATCCGTGTCACGGAACCCTTGGTCCCCGCTCACCTTCCTCAACCACTCAGCAGCATCTGTCACAGCCGGTCCCCTCCTCTTTGCTGTGCTATTTTCTTTCGGCTTCTCCTGGGTTTCCTCTTCCCTTGACTACTTTTCCTGCTCCTTCTCTCTATCATCACTCCTGCCCTAGGTGACCTTCTGTTTTCTCCTGCCATTAAAAGCACCTCTGCACTGATGATTCCCCAATCGGTAATTCCAGCTCTAAATTCCAAACTTGCATTACCCAACTAACACGGGACACCTCCCCCCGCCAAAACCTTCCTTTTTACACAGAATGCCTTTGGCATACTCAAAATACAATCCTGATCCCTCATCTCTCTCAGCTGACTCTCTTTTTGATCTTACATATCAAGAGAAGGCTCAACGTCCACCTCAGAGCCATTCCTGGTGCCTCTCTTTCCTTCACTTCCACAAGCACCAGCAGGTCCTGTTGACTCAATTTCCCCAAAATACACTGAATGGAATCACTTTCCACTGCCTCCACTCTGGTCCAGGCCACCAGCGTTTCTCTCCCATCCCTACCCGTCCCCAGACCATTCTTTTTTTTATCTAGTTGAAGCATATTTGATTTGGGGCTTCTCAGGTGGCTCAGTGGTAAAGACTCTGCCTGCCAAGCAGGAAACACAGGTTCAACCCTGGGTCAAGACGATCCCCTGGAGAAGGAAATGGCAGCCCACTCCAGTATTCTTGCCTGGGAAATTCCATGGATAGAGGAGCCAGGCGGGCTAAAGCCCGGGGGGGGTGGTCACAAGAGTTGGACACGACTTAGTAACTAAGCAACAACAATAGTTGATTTACAATATTGTGTTAATTTCTGCTGTACAACAAAGTGATTCAATTGTACATATGTATTTTTTCATATTCTTTTCCATTATTACTTATCACAGGATATTGAATATAGTTGCCTGTGCTATACAGTGGGACATTGTTGTTTATCCATTCTCCATATAATACTTTTTGCATCTGCTAATCCCAAACTCTAGATCCATTTCTCCCCTACCCCCACCACCCCCTCGGCAACCACAAGATTGTTTTCTATGCCCCTAGATCATTCTTCACCCAAATGCCAGGATGGTCTTTTCCAAACATAAGCTCATGTCACTACCCTGCTTAAAACCCCACATAGGGTTCCTGTCAAACCTAAAATCCAAGCTGTCAGGGAGGCCACGAGTCCCCAGGGCTCCACCCCGGCAGGCCCTTCCTCTCCTTCCCTGTATCCTTGTTCTCATTTGCCCTTCTCCAGCCTGGCTTCCCAGGTGGCGCTCGTGGTAAAGAACCTGCCTGCCAATGCAGGAGACATAAGAGACAGGTTTGATCCCTGGGTGGGGAAGATCCCCAGGAGTAGGAAATGGCAACCCATGCCAGTATTCTTGCCTGACAAATCCCATGTACAGGGGAGCCTGGTGGGATCACAGAGTCCAGAACGACTAAAGCAACTTAGCACTGCAGCCTCCCTAGCTTTCTCTCTGCTCCTCAAATTGCTCATCTTCCTGCCTGGAATATTCTTCTCTCAGAGGCTTCCTTCTCTAGGTGTCCACTGAAATCCACCCAGAAAAAAACTTCTCTGAGCAGTCCCAATCATTCATTTTTATAAAAACCTGTTATTTAAAGGGCTTTCACTCTCTGAAATGGTGTGTTCCTTTACTTCCCATTTATTCTCTGATCCCCCTACTTTAGAATGTAACCTCCATGAAGGCAGGGTCTTTGCCTTTTTCCATGCAGAATCCCCAGCACCTGGCACGTAGTAGGTGCTCAACAAATACTTGTCAAATGACTGAGTGAACAAGTGAATGTGGGTAGAGACAGCGCTATCCTCAATTCCAGCTGAGTCCCTGCTCTCTGCAGTGAATTCCAAGCTTACCTCCACACCCCTGGCCCCTGAAGTGGATAGGAGGGGGCCCAGAAAAAACTCAGCTCACACCTGTGTCCATATAATACTTGTAGACATTTCTTGAGTATTTTTTATGTGCTGGTCATTACACCAAGCACTTCAAAGCACTAACCCACTTATTTCTCACAATCATCTCTGAGTTACTATGAGGTTACTACTTCCATCTCCATTTTACAGACATGTCAATCCCGAGTGGTAAAGGAATTTTCCACAAGTCCCAGCTAGAAAAAGGCAAAGTCTGGACTGGAACCTGGCCTTGGCCGAGGCTGTCTAGGGATGCAGAGTGGTCCCCCGGCGTGTCACCTCTTGAGCAGTCTATCTCATGTTCACCCAGCCATCAATCAATCCTTCCACCATCATTCAGTCTAGGATGTCTGTGGAGTTCTTGCTCTGTGCTAGGGGTTACTGAAAAGAAATATAGCTGTTCTGTCTTCAAGTCACTTTCAGTCTAGAGGACCATGTGTTCCTGCCACCCAAACTATAGCCAGAAGCCTGCAGGAGCTCAGAGGAGGGAGAAAATCCTTCCAGCTGAGGTGAGGGAGGATCTGAGTTGGGCCTTGAAGGCGGAGTGAGATTTCAACAGTGAGAAGCATTAGTGGAGGGCAGGCCAGGTGACAAGAATGCTAGGAGCAAAGGCATGCCGGCTGGAAATAGTAAGTGTGTTTGAAGAATTAGTAACAGAATCCTAGAAATTCCCATCACCCGCTGGCAGAGGGGTTCCTAGTGGTTGGGGGACAGTGGGGTCTGATATCTCAGTGCTCCCTCAACCCTGCAACCAGATACCTAAGAATGATGTGCCGGAAACCTTGCATCTATTCACTCACTCATCAGGAAAAGTATCACATGACAGTTACTGTTTAGGTGCAGTGGGGTGGAAAGTAAGATTCATGGAACCTGTGATCCTGGGGGTAGGGGTGGGGTGGAAAGACACACAAAAGGCGCATACTGTCCACACAATGCAAAGCATATAGCAGGCTGTGACTCTGGCTTGGGGAGGAGCTGCTCTAGACAGGGTGATCAGAGAAAGCCTACTGGGGCTCTGACATTTACCTTAGGACCTGACTGGCGAGTACGAGCCAGCCAAGCCCAGCTCTGGGCCAAGAGCTGTCTAGGCAGAACCCACAGTGAAAGGCCCAAGGCCAGGGGCAAGTCTGGCAAGGAAATAAGGCCAGCACGGCATGGAGACCCTAGTGAACAGATGACATTAGAGCAGCGGGGAGAGGTCAGCCAAGGTCAGCCCTGCACGGCCCAGGGAAGGAGAGACGATTTTATGCTGAGGGTCAGGAGGGATAAATACTTGCTCGGAGGTCAAAAAGGCAGCAAGTTAGAGTGGTTTTTGTTCAGTCCCTCGGTTGTGCCCAACTCTTTGCGACCCCATGGACTGCAGCAACACCAGGCTTCCCTGTCCTCACCATCTCCTAGAGTTTGCTCTGACTCATGTCCATTGAGTCGATGATGCCATCCAACCAAGTTAGAGTTGAAAATGCAGATATCTCCCAAGATCCAACAGAACCACTCATGCAAACCGTCTCCCTGTGGTACCGTGTTTGCCAGGACAGAGCTTAGCTGAAATCCAGACTGTATTTACAGTAAGAATAGAGGGCAGGATTTCTTGCTCTGCATTTTTGTTTGTTTACTTATTTTTTGTTGTTGTTGTTGTTTTGGGCCACACTGCTCAGCATATGGAACTTCCAGAACCAGGGATGGAATCTGCACCCTCTGCAGTGAAAGCATGGAGTCTTAACCCCTGGACCACCAGTGAAGTCCTTTTGGTTTTTTTGTTTTTAGGATTTCTTACTCTTAGGATACAAGAGTAGTAGGTATGTGGAAGCATGTGCACTTTAAGTTCTGTGTGACTAAAATACCCTTGCACAGGTGCTAGTCGCTTCAGTCATATCCAACTCTTTGTGACCCTATGAACTTTTGCCCGCCAGGCTCCTCTGTCTATGGGATTCTCCAGGCTAGAATACTGGAGTGGGTTACCATTTCCTCCTCCAAGGGATCCACATTTCCTGAGGCTACTGCATTGCAAGGTGGATTCTTTACCACTGAGCCACTGGGGAAGCCCAAAATACCCTCACTGCCAGCAATTCCTGAACCCCAAAGATGGACCAGTATGGTGGGCCTGAACATTGCAAAGAATTTTGACCTCGGTTCTGGGAACTGCCTCTATCTTTTGAGACTTCCTGGATCTTGGTTGAGATGGCAGAGTCCAGGAACAAATCAGGGGTTTTTGGAGCCAGATAGATGTGGGTTCAAACCCACTTGGTAGCATAAGCAGCCATGTGACTTTATCAAGCCTCTCACCTCTAAGAGGCCACTATCTCAACTAAACGAGATGACCTGTGTGGGTAGACTGCCTGGCATGCAGGGCTCGGCAAACAATGATTTCCTGTCCCTTCTGCCCCTTGTCTGAATTCCACACCCCTAGGAAACACAACTGGGCTCCCTAGGTGGTTCAGAGATAAAGAATCCACCTGCCAAGCAGGAAATATGGGTTTGATCCCTGGGTCAGGAAGATTCCCCTGGAGAAGGAAATGACAACCCACTCCAGTATTCTTGCCTGGAGAATCCCGTGGACAGAGGAGCCTGGCGAGTTTACAGTCCATGGTGTCGCAAAGAGTATAACTTAGTGACTAAGCAACAACAAGGAAACTCAACCGTGTTTCGGGCACTGTGTGGATACCTGACTTATGCCCATAGACGACTTCTTCTATTCATGAAGACCTTGGTGTTCCCACCAGTGAAAAAGGAAGGCAAGGCATGTCCCCTAGGGCAGTGAATTGTGGTCCCTGATCAGCACTGGACTGTGCGGTGTCAGGTTTGTGACCTCTGAAGGTCGTGAGGGTAGGAGTCAGCCTCCAAAGCCAGGGCGATTCCTAGGGAAGAGATAGAAGGTTCCCCAATTCGAACTTTGCCCCCAGATTACCAAACCGTGTCCGCACTTCCAGTACCTGCTAAAAGAAGGTCAGGCATGGGAAAACCAGAGAGACTTTAGCAGAACAGTTTCCTGAACAGAATCCAACAGCGCTGCCCAGGGCTGTTGTGGGGATCAGATGCACGGAGGAGTGTGGGAATGCTTCGCTTCTCTTCATCTCTCACCTGCTGGTTTGCTCTCAAGTGGACACAAGCAGTTCTGGCCCTGGCCCAAGCTCTGATGTCAGGACTCTGGCCCCCACTTTTGTTGTCTCTGACACCCAGACCCATTGTTCTTCCCTTTGGCCTCTTAAAGCAGAAGATGATGCAACAAATGCATTCACATGAAGGTGCGGAAATAAACAAAGATCAGCCAAATGAGATCAGGAAGAGGAGAGAAGGTAGTCAGCCTCCACTGCCTGCTTCTGGCAGAGCCTCAAAGCAAGGGGCGGGGATGCTTTAGAGTGGAGAGAGGTAAGGCTTCAGGTGTGCCCTGACTGGAGGGTGCTGTTAGGGGGACATTGCAGGAAGGCTAACTGGAAGCAGGGTGTCCTCTCTGACTGTTTGGAGAGCAAGTTTGGCTTTCATTGGTTGGTCCTGAGCTGGAAGTGGTGGTAGCAAGTGGCGGGGATGGGGGCAGGCTGCAAAATTAAAGAGACTGGCAAGTCATTGAGCAAATCCTGCCTTGTGGGGGCCAGTAGCTATGGAGATTGTGGTTTGGCTACAGGACTGTGGCTGCAGAGACTGAAGGACTTATGCTTGCCTAAGGACTGGCCAGTGTTGCCTCTTATGTTTAGTCTCTCAAAAGTATTAGGCATTTGGATGGGTCTATTATTCCTGGAATATAACACACACACACACACACACACACACACACACACACACACACACATCAATCTGTACCTCCTTCCCCAAGTCCTGCCACATGGCTCCTCTCCTCAGGATCACCGTGCCTCTAGACACACAGGAAAGGCACTTCGAGTTTTCTCCTCCCACCTAACCCAGCAGCCATCACCCAGACCCTCTGCCTTCCACCTTCTAATATCTCTGGAGTCTGTCCTCCCTGTCCATCTACACTGCCGTGACCTTCTCTGCGCGCCTGTCATCTCCCCACTGGACAGCCCAGCCTGGCCAACTCCCAGCTTCCATGGCTGCTGACCCATCTGCCACACCGTTGCAGGTGTAAGCCCCTTATTTTTATCTTGAAGCAATTGATTTATTTAATTAGGTGATACGTGCACATTGTACAAAGTCCAACAGCATGAAAGAATGAAGCATTTTCTTCTGTGATGAATGTAGACAACAAGCCACCATAGGATGAACAATATTTTTGACTTTGCCACCCACAGGAATCACAGACATTTTCAAATCGTATGAGAGCTATTGCCAGGACCTTGACATACTGTTGACGTTCATCATGACTTTGAAATTACAGTAGCTACCAGCCAGTGAAGAGCTTACTAGTTAAGAGTCACATTATGTTACTATCTTGCCCATTTTTCATATTTTAATAACTGTATTTCAATATAAGTGGTTTCCTTTGTGATCCTTTGTGTGCATTTTATTTAATGTACTTAAAAACATTATTCTAAGAAGGAGCTGGAAGGCTTCATCAGGCTGCCAAGGGGATCCTGGTACAAAAACAGGGTAAGAATTCTCGAATCAGAGATTTTCCTATGTGTATACAAATACAGACATTTTAAAAAATCACATATGTAGCCTCCATGTAATCTTTTAATAGACACACCAACCTGACCACATCACTCTCTCTGTTTACAGTCCTCCAAGAATCTCCCCATTTTACCTTTGTCTTCCAGATAAAGTCCTATATTCCTCTCAGGGCAAATGAGACTCTTCCTGAGCATTCCATCCCTTCCCCCACAAGAATGTATTTGCTCGTTTGTGCCTCATTCTGTCCCTCTATGCTTACTCCCTCATGCTGACACTTTTCTCCCACCCACCAAACTCCTATTCATCCTTCAGCACCCACTCAGTTTGCTCTCTCTGGAAGCCTTCCTCAGCCCAGATGGAAGGAGGCTCAGAGAAGGGGCCCCTTCTCTGGAACTCCACTCTTTGGTATCCCCTTTGCAATGGTGCTGGCTGCCACCCAGGACCTCACCTCACTCCCTAGACCCAGTAGGGCTCCCTGCCCGCAGCATCCCTACTTGCCGGGGCAGAGGAGCAGTGGGAGTAGCCTGCCCTTGGGTTAACCTTCAATCACCAGGAGGAATAAGATGTAACATCTTTGAGATTGTGGACATTTTTGCCCTAGGCTGCTCTGTGCCAGTAATGGGTAAAGGCCATGATGCCCTCAGGTCTCCACCCTGTCCACACCCAGGGTCCAGAGTCTGCCCTAGATTCCCTGGCACCAGCATCTTTATTTGTACCTCATGCATCCACCCTGGTTCCCCAGCAGCCCAGGAGCACGTTTCTCTGCCAGGTTTAACCCAGACTGCCTGCTCATTGTCATCCACAGTTCTTTACAGCTGAAACCTACATAGTCAAATCCTACATCCTCATAATAACCCAGCAAAGTGGGTGTCTCTCTTATTCCTATTTGTAGATAAGGACACTTCATAAAAGAGAGCAATGTGTATACAGTTGGAAATGTTCAATATTTCTTATTTAAAAAAAAAAAAAAACTCAAAGCTGAGAGATGTTAAATAGCTTGCCCAAGGACATGCAGCCGTAAAGCTGGGCCTGGGCACTCAGGTTTTCTGACCTCTGACTTTCGTTTCCCATCACAAAAGAAGCAAGCTGCCAGCCTTGGGGTTTGGAAGCCATCTGAGCATTTATCTCATCTGCTCGCTGTTGGTTTTGCCAGGCAGACAATCCACCATGACTATGAACCAGCCCACACAGGGCACTCAGACTCCCTGAGGGCTGGAGCCAGGCCTGAATCATGTCTGTGCCCCAGTGCCTAATATTCATCCACTCACTCATCCAGTGTCAGCTCCATAGAGGTGCTAGACACCCTGCTGGTGTGAGCACAAACAGATCCAGACTCTGCTCCCTAGAGAGTACAACCTGATGGCAAAGATGGATATTCATCATAAGAAATTTTTGAAAGCAAATGTTTAAGTACAGATTGTAATGAGTGCTATGCAGAAGAGGTAGGGGGACTTAGGGTGTAAAAAAAAAAAAAAGGGAATATATACCTGAAACCTGTGGAGTTGAGCAGTGCAGCAGGTTGAGGAGAAAGACAGTTGGGTCCCATGCCGTAGGCCACCATCTGAGCTTGGCCAGCCCAAGATGTATAGAGATGGCAGCAAGGCAGAGGGTATAAGGTGGCCTAGGAGGCTGAGTCTGATTCCCAATTGCCCACTTATTTTTTCTTCTTATTGCCCTGGGTCTTTGTTGTGGCACACAGGCTTTCTTTAGTTTTGGAGCACGGGCTCTAGAGCACATGGGCTCTGCAGTCACGGTGCACAGGCTTAGTTGCCCTACAGCATATGAGATCTTAGTTCTCAAACCAGGGATGGAACCCACGTCCCCTGCTTTGGGAGGTGAATTCTCAATCATTGGACCATCAGGGAAGTCCCCCAACTTCTCACTTCTAAAGCGGGGGAATGCAGACTTTGGAATCAGACACATTGAGGGACCAAAGAGAAAGGATCCCCTGGGTTCTGTTCTCATTTCTGAGCCATGAATGTCACTGACTGGTGAAGACTCTGGGCCGTTCTCAGAATATTGCTTTGAAATGCACAAAATAAAATGTATGGGATGGAGAAGGAAACCAACCATTTTGGAACATGGTTATAAAAGTATAAAAAAATAATTGCAGTTCAGAAATATAAATGTTTCCTTATTAAAGCATTAAATAAGATCTGGTGTTGATATAATTACTACCACAGTTTCAAGATAGAGATGGATGTAAACAATATTTTGAGATGCATTTTTGAGATCACTGTAGCCACTGATCTCTGCAGGTCCCTACAACTGACAACCACAGTTGAATATCCTTGACTAAATTGTCATTAGTACCATCAACAGTTGTCTGGTTTTGGGAATTCCCTGGCTGTCCCACGGTTAGGACTCAGTGCGCTTTCACTACTATGGGCTCCAGGTCAATCCCTGGTGGGGAAACTAAGATCCTTCAAGCCTAGAGGTACGGCCAAAAAAAAAACCCAGTTTTGTTGCCTGTGTTCATAACCTTAGTTAGATGTTAGCTAAAAGATGAAATAGTTTTCCCACCCAGCTTCATGGACCCTTGGCATTCCACGCCCTAGTTAAGAGCCCCATGATCCAGCAAGAGTAGGTCAGTGGGTTATGCTACAGCTGGACTGACTGCCCGGGAGGGCAGGATGGGAACACAGATCCAGAGCCACCAGAGCCAGGAAAGACTTCCAAATGGAACTCTGAAACTGGTTTTGGTTTTGACCCAGAGACAGAGAGATACGGAGAGGGATGCCGGAAAGTTGTACAGGAGTACAGGAGCGATAGATTCGACACACTGGTGCTCACAGCTCCCTTTGGAGGGTGCGAATGGGGACCTGGAATTGAAAGAATTTGCCCAGAGCCAGGCAATAGGAAGTGGCAGGCCCCAGCGAAAATGGTTCTGTTTGGATCCTAAGCTCTAACTCACGCCCATTCACCCTGCTAGCCACAGCAAGCTTGAGACTGAAGGACACCCCTACCTGCAAGGCGTCAAGCTCAAGGTAGAAGGCAAAACCCTGGGGCTGAAGAACCAGACAGTCTGGATTCTTCACTGATTTGTGTGACTTTGAAATATTTAATTTATTGGCACCTTTATTTCTTCGTCTGTGAAATGAGAACAATAGTCATTTCTAAATCACAGAGCAACTAAAAGTGATTAGGAACCACCTGAAGTGTGGAGAGCACGATGTCCATGGAGCAGACCTCAGCGATACTTATGCTGTTGTTTTTTGCAAAGCTATCTTCTTGAATCAGCAGAATCATCCATCCCAGCTCCCCTCCTTGTCTCTGGCCAGAGAATTCTAGGGGGTGGGGGCCACACTAGAGTCCAGAGGAGCTGGCCTGCCTGTAGCCTGTGGGGGAGGATGGGTAACAGGCCATGACATCACCGTAACTGAGAAAATGGTTGAAGAAACAGCAATTTCAGCAGAATCTACCTCCGGCTAGGGGAGGAAGAGGTGTAAGTCTCTGATCAAGGATCAAGGCATTCCCCACTCACCGTGCCACTTTCATGTCCGGGGAAGAAAAGTGGTGGACGTTTCATGGAGAGAAAGTGAGCCTGGCATCAGAGACACTTGGCTAGGCAGGCTACATGCCACACCACCTGGGCCTGCCACTGATACAACTCCATGGGGAGTGCTCTGGGAATTGTGCAATCCTGGATACCTTGCCTAGGTTTCCACCTGGCTCTGCCCCTCCCTGGTTCTGTGAGTGTGAGCAAGCCGCATACCCCCTGGAGGTCCTCTATAACATAAGACCACCACACCCACCCGTGGCTATAACTTGCTGTTGTTCATTCGCTCAGTCGTGTCTAACTCTTTGCAACCCCATGGACTGCAGCATGCCAGGCTTCCCTGTCCTTCACTGTCTCCCGGAGCTTGCTCAGACTCATGTCTCTTGAGTCGGTGATGCCATCCAACCATCTCATCCTCTGTCACCCCCTTCTCCTCCTGCCTTCTATCTTTTCCAGCATCAAGGTCTTTTCCAATGAGTTGGCTCTTCCCATCAGGTGGCCAAAGTATTGGAGCTTCAGCCTCAGCATCAGTCCCTCCAATGTATATTGAGGACTGATTTCCTTTAGGATGGACTGGTTTGATCTGCCTGCAGTCCAAGGGGCTCTCAAGAGTCTTTTCCAACACCACAGTTCAAAAGTGGCTCTAACTACAAACATGAAAACGCCCAGCTCCTAAAAGTTATTCAGTAAACAGCAGCTTCCTCTCCCTGAGACCTTCCTTCCAACCTCAGGATACTAAGGGCCTGAGGTATAAGGGGGGAGCCCAGCCCATACCAGGTGGAGAGGGCAAGAGGGGCAGGGCAGCTGAGACAGGTAAGAGAGGAGGGGCCCCTCAGCCGCTTTGTCCGAGCAGGCAGCCCTTCCTTTGGCAAACAAAGAGTGAGAAGGTGCCCCTGAGGAGGCTTGGATCCAAGTACCCCTCCTGGAGGCTTCCTTCTGGCTAATGATTCCCCTGCCTGCTCTCCCTCCCCTGGCCTGCGGAGAGGCCCCGTAAAGGTGGGTGGGCCCCTGACATCTTGGTTGGCCAACTTCCTGCTCTAGGTCCCCTACCAGGCCTGAGGTCAGGCCTTCCTTGCTATGGGAGCTTCCTGAGGGAAAGGGGGGGCCTCTGGTACCCCAAGACTCACAAAGCCATGACTCAGGGTTTACTCCACAATTCTCTGTACAATATTTTCAGATATTCTATTTTTTTTTAATGTTTATTTACTCATTCGGCTGCTCTGGGTCTTAGTTGCAGCCCACCGGAACTTTACTGACGTGTTCAGGGTCTTTATTGTCAAGTCCCAATCTTTCAGTTGCGGCATGTGAACTCTAGGTTGCAGTATGTGAACTCTGGGTTCTGGCATGTGGAATCTAGTTCCTCAACCAGGGATAGCACCTGGGCCCCTTGCATTGGGAACTTGGAGTCTTAGCTACTGGACCACCAGGGAAGACATATTCTAGAAACGTGAATGACACCTCATGGAGTTGCACAATGCCGGGGTCATGCCAGGATCACTTGGAAGGACACTCATGCCATTCCCAAAACTTTTCAATGGTTAGTGAATCATTCAGAAAAGATTTGCTCTGAAGCCTCCTGGGTCCTGAACTCCGAGGATCCAGATATGGCAAAACTGACTCTGTTCTCATGGAACTCACCTGCTAGCAGAAGGAGCAATTACTATTTAAGCGTCATACAAATAGATGTATTCTTATAGACTCTTGATAAAGGAGGGAAGGTCAGAGCTCCAGGCAGTGCTCCACAATTCCTAGGCTCCGGTTTCATTGAGATGAGCGCCCCCATCTCATCTAAGAATCCTCATCCAAGCCCCCTGCAATCCCCAAGGGGATAGGATTATATCCAACAGCTGGATTATAATGTCTAGACTCCCCAAGGCTAAATACAAGGAGGTGAGTGTTTTGCTTTCTATTTCCATTTTTCCTTTTTTTTTTGGCCACACTGCATGGCATGAAGGATCTTAGCTCCCTAACCAGGGATTGAGTCTGCACCCCCTGCAGTGGAGGCACAGGTTCTTAACCACTGGGCTGCCAGGGAGGTCCCTGTCTCCATTTTTGAATGAGACCTGGGTTTGGGAGTCAAGGGCTGCGGGTTTTACAGGGTCTCCCTGCACTGTCACAAATGGTCTGTTTGCTCTGGGGACAGGAGGTGATGTGATTTCGAGATACAGGCCTGCCCCCTCCAATAGCTTGCTGTTCCCCTCCTGCCTGCAGGAAGCCTGTTGCGCATACACCATCATCCTCATGGCGCTGCTCTGGTGCACCGAGGCGCTGCCGCTGGCCATCACTGCCTTCCTCCCCGTCATCATGTTCCCCATGATGGGCATAATGACTGCTTCCACGGTAAGCCTCTCCATTCACGCGAGGACGTGCTCCCAAGGATGGAGGGGTCTGCCCTAGGACGGTGATGACGGAAGAAACCTCATCAGAGGCAGAGCGCATGGAAGACGGGTCCCTGCCTCTGCCTGGCAGGTCGGGGAGCACAGAGGGAGGAGTCAGCTAGAAGACCAGGAAGAAGGCATTCTAGAAATGTCAGGGGCACAGTTGGTGTCAAGAGTTAATTCAAAGTGGAAGCAATTAGGCCTAGACTAGGGGGGAAAGGGGGCTTGATAGCCAGCCAAAGAGCCTGTCTCCTTCTAGTTCGGTGGTTCTGAAACTTGAGCATGCACCATGATCGCCTGCAGGGCCAGTTAAACAAAGACTTTGCTGGGCACCACTCCAGAGTTTCTGATTTCATAGATCTGGGGCAGGGTCTAAGCATTTCATTTCTAGCAAGTTCCAGGCTGGTGCAATGATGCTGACCCAGGGATCACAGAGAACCACTTTAGCTTCTGAAACAGCATTAAATTCTCCCAGTCAGTGGTTTGCAGCATGGAAGAATTCAGGCTAGACGATCTCTCAGTCATTGCTGATGGAAGAGCGGGTTAATCAGAAAGAGAGGAAACAGCGGGGGATCCAAAGATCATTTCCATTTGGGTCCAAGAGCCCAGGGAACCAACCTCTCTCTGTTGACAGACATAGCAGTGTCGGCGCCCCATAAGCCCTGTCCCCGCCTCCAGGTCAGCCTCGAGTACCTGAAAGATACCAACATCCTATTCATTGGGGGGATGATGGTGGCCCTCGCCGTGGAGAACTGGAATCTGCACAAACGCATCGCCCTCCGGGTGCTCCTCATCATCGGGGTGCGGCCCGCCCTGTGAGTCCCCACAGACCAAGACGGGAGGGCCTGGGGTGCGGGCGCTCTGGGCCTCCAGTCCCTGCAGGAATGCTGGAACACCAGTGTGTGGGTCTGTCCATCGCTAGGCTGATCCTGGGCTTCATGTTGGTGACGGCCTTCTTGTCCATGTGGATCAGCAACACGGCCACCACCGCCATGATGGTGCCCATAGCCCATGCTGTTCTGGAGCAGCTGCACAAGATGCCCACAGACAGGGATGTTGAGGAGGGCAGGAACAACCCCGCCTTTGAGCTCCAGGAACAGAAGGAAGAGACCAAGCTTGATGAGAAAGGTGAGGCCAGGCCCTGCCCCAAACCCCTCTTGGGGAGGGTCTGAGATGATGTTCATGATAGGAGGAGTCATCTGAGCACCGATTTTTTTTTTAATGTTTGGCCACACCGCCATGGCATGTGGGACCTTAGTTCTCTGACTGGGGATCGATCCTATGCACCCCCTACATTGGAGGACAGAGTCTTAATCGCTGGACCATCTGGGAAACCCATATCTTGGCAACTTTTGGGACAGAAGAGGGAAGCAAGAAGTTCAGTGACTAGCTTGTCCTGGTGGGCTGAGATTTTTCCTGGTTTTGAAATGAAAAGTCCCGCAGGCTGGGAATTCCCTCTGTCCTGGGCAAACCGAGATTCTAGGTAACCTGGCAGGCCGAGAGCAGGAGCCTGGGTGGGCCGTCAGGGGTCCGGGCTCTATTCTTCCTGTGCAGTTTGAATCATCTTCTTCCCTTCTCTGTGTCTCAGTTTCCCTCTCCCAAGAGAGGTTGGTCCAGGTGGTATCCAAGGGTCACTCCATCCTGAGACTCCAGGGAGTGCCTGCCCTTCCAGACCTGGGGGCAGCCTCGGCCCTCCCTGCAGCCTGGGTCTAGGCTGCTAAGTGACAAGGCGCCCCAGAGGCCATGGAGCCCCTGCCATGCTCCCTGAATCTGGCCCTGCACCCACTCCCAACCCCAGCTCTCCCTTGTTCCCAGACAAAAAGCAGGATTGCCCTGCTCCACTGACTCCTTCAGAGTCCAAGACACAGCAGAACAAGGAGCAGCTCCGCTTCAGCCAGGGCCTGAGCCTGTGTGTGTGCTACTCGGCCAGCATCGGGGGCATCGCCACCCTGACCGGCACCACCCCCAACCTGGTGCTGCAAGGCCAGGTCAACTCGTGAGTGATTGATGGGGAGAGGGTCTGCATTCTGACTGGGGGACAAAGGGAACTGGCTTGTCACCGGGCAATGCCACACAGCGGCCCTTATTCCCCTTCAGGATCTTCCCCCGAAATGGCAACGTGGTGAACTTCGCCTCCTGGTTTGGCTTTGCCTTCCCTGCCATGATCATCTTACTGCTGCTTTCCTGGGTGTGGCTGCAGATCCTCTTCTTAGGATTCGAGTAAGTGGCAGAAAGGGGAAGAGATGCCCAGGTGTCTGCCCTTACCCGTTGGGAGCGCCTAGTTGGGTACCCAGGTAGCCTTTTGGGAAAGGACATAATCACCATCTCAGTGAGAAAACCTCTCCCTCCCAAGGCCCTTCTGAGCCCTTGGTCCCCCATTGGAGGGAATGATTGGAGAGTATTATCCCATCTATTAGATAAGCAAACTGAGGTTTGAGGCATGGTCCATAGCTAGACATGTCAGTGCTGGGACAGAAAATCAGATCTCCTGGTGCCCAGGCCAGGTCCCACTCCATAGTGATCCACAGTCCTCTCGCAGGTGCTGAAGGAGTGTACGCTATGAGCTTAGTCAGTTACAAAAGTGCTGACGCTTGTGCTCCTACTGTGTGCCTGGTCCTGAAAACACTGCAAGCGCTAGGCACAGGCCTCGTCCTTGGAGCTCACCATCTAATGGGTGATGATAAGGTGGGGGCAGTGACAGACAGAAGCCTAGGTGCTGTGGGAATACAGCCCAGGAGAGCAGAGACTCCAGAAGGCCCCTGGCAGAGACGACACCTGAACTGAATCTTGCTGAGTTAGAAGTCAGCCAGGCAGAAGATGAAGTAAAGGCATTCAGCAGCAGGAATATCTTGTACAAAGAGGCAAGAAAGAACATGCTGGGTTTGGGGAAACTCCAGTTCTGTGTGGGTGAAACATAAAGAGCAAAAAAAAGGAGAACCAGGGGGCTTCCCTGGTGGTCCAGTGGTTAAGAATCTGCCTTCCAATGTAGGGGACACAGGTTCCATCCCTGGTCAGGGAACTGAGGCCCCACATGCCGCTGGGCAGCCTGCCCACCACAACCAGAGGGAAGCCCACACCCTGCAACTAAGACCAGACGCAGCCAAAAAATATTTTTTTTAACCACAAAAGAAAAAACATTAATTGCAAAAGAAAAAATGTAATTATTTTTTTAAAAGGAGTATCAGGATACAAATCTGGAGAAGAAGGCAGGGAGAGATTATAGAGGAATCTAATGTGCCACCTTGTTCTTGAGGCCAAGAGTAGTAAGGAGGTTTTATTCTGACTTCCAGACTTTGTCACTAGAGCTCCAAGTTGAAAATCACGTGAGACCTTGCTGGGGCTCAGTAGGAATTGAGTCTGGGATTGATTATTGATTTCTGCTGTGAGTCCAACCTAGGAGTGGTGGTATGAATGTTACTGTGATATAAGTTGTTATTTGTCCTTCCTACCCAGGCAGGGGGTGGTCACCGAAAGTCTTTTTGCTTGTCTCTCTTTAAAAAAAAAAAAAAAATTATTTCTTTTAATTGGAGGTTAATTGTTGCTATAACATTGCTTGGACAGGTGCAGGGAAATTGGGTTGAGGTTGGGGCTGATACAAAGCAGTGTTAGTCAAAGAGACCAGCACAGTGCCAAGCACCATAAAGGATTTAAAGATGTGTGAAACGTGATTTTTGCCCTCAAGGAACTCACAGTCCAGCAGGGGAGCTGAGATTTGCCCAAACAAAGAGTTAAACATCAACGCAGGTGGAACAGGGTGCAGACCCCTGTGCTCCTTCGGACAGTGTGGGTGGGGCTCAGGCTGGCAGAGGGTGCCCAGAAGCGGTAGGAGAGGGAGGGGAGGATTTCCTGAAATGTTACTGGGGGAGAGGAGTGATGAGTCAGGGCCCGAAGGAAGCACAGGGTCCAGGCTTCTGGGGCCTTCTCACTCTGAGCAAGGGAAAGCTCAGCACAAGAAAACTCCTGGAAGCATGGAGGGGCCAGTGAGACAGATGGAGCAGGGCCAAGTACAGGGAAACCCCACCCCCTACCAGCCCCTCTGCTAAATAGGAGCCCTGACAAACCAGTTGTTTGTTCAGTCACTCAGTCATGTCCAACTCTTTGCAACCCCACGGACTGCAGCACGCTGGGCTTACCTGTCTGTCACCATCTCCCAGAGCTTGCACTCATGTCTATTGAGTTGGTGATGCCGTTCAACCATCTTATTCTCTGTCATCCCCTTCTCCTCCTGCCTTCAGTCTTTCCCAGCATCAGGGTCTTTTCCAATGAGTCAGCTCTTGGTATCAGGTAGCCAAAGTATTGGAGCTTCAGCTTCAGCATCAGTCCTCACAATGAATATTTGGGACTGATTTCCTTTAGGATTGACTGGTTTGATCATGCAGGCCAAGAGACTCTCAAGAGTCTTCTTCAGCACCACAACTAGAAAGCATCAATTCTTCGGTGCTCAGCCTTCTTTATGAATAGAGTTTGTAAACCAGAGTCTTCTGCTTTTCTTCCAGAACGTTGGGGGCATCAAGGTCTTAGTGTAGTAACCCTAAGGAGGCCTTTGCATGTCTCAGCCTTTAAGACACAGGCACTCCTGGGAATTCCCTGGTGATCCAGTGGTTGAGACTCGAGCTTTAACTGCTGTGGCCCAGGTTCAATCCCTGGTCGGGGAACTAATCCCACAAGCAGTTTGGCTAGGCCAAAACAACAACAATCAAAAAGAAACAAAACCTCAGGCACTCGGAGCCCCTTGCTTCCCTGCCTGGTGTGGGGGCCCTCACAAGCTGTCGCCACCCCCACCTGCAGCTTCCGGAAGAACTTTGGCTTGGGGGAACAGAGCAGGAATCAGGAGCGAGCAGCTTTCGAAGTCATCCGGAGAGAGCACAAGCTGCTGGGCCCCATAAACTTCGCGGAAAAGGCTGTCACCTTCCTCTTTGTCCTGTTGGTGGTGCTGTGGTTCACTCGGGAGCCAGGCTTTTTCACGGGCTGGGGTAACCTGGCTTTTTCCGATGACACTGGGAAGAGGTGAGCATTGTGGGGAGGAGGAATACTTCTGGGAGGAGGGAAGGGAGCAGGGCCCCCAACTCGAAACAGGAGGGAGGATGGCACGTCTAAGGAAGGGGTTCCTCTCCAGCCCCCAGCCCCCTCATGACCCTGAGTAGCCTTGAGCCTCTAAACCTGCCCTCCCTGCCCCACCCGCAGCATGACATCCGATGGGACAGTAGCCATCTTAATCGCTGTAATTATGTTCATCGTGCCCTCCAAGATCCCAGGGCTGACTCAGAAACCAGGTAAGCACCTGGCCTGGGGCAGGGAAGGGCCTCTGGGCAGACCCTGCCTTCTGGCACTCAGCCTCCCTCCCACCGTACTCGGCCGGAGTAGACAAAGCCCAGAGAAGCTGGGCTGACTTGCCAAGGGCACAGGGACTCAGGGGCAAAGCCAAGATGTGGCAGAACTGAGGGTCCCTCTCTCCCATGCATTAAGCTCTGATCAAGACCGCTTGGAGAGTCCCCCGGGGCGGGGAGGGGAGGGAAAGCCTGTTGGCTCCTGGTGACCCACCTTCTTCTGCTTGGGGAGTAGGAAACCCAGGGAAGCTGAAGGCCCCTCCTGCCCTCCTCACCTGGGATATAGTAAAAAAGAAAATGCCTTGGAATATCGTGATCCTTCTGGGTGGTGGCTTTGCCCTGGCCAAGGGCAGTGAGGTGAGAGACCCCACCCCCTCCCCAGCCCCGTTGGTGCGAGACCCTGTGACAGGGAAAGAGGGGCCCTGCTTCTCTCCCACCCCGGGCAGCCCTGACCCCCCACGTGGAAGCCCCCTGGTGGGCAGAGCCTTTGCAGCAGCTGGAGAGACAGGTAAGAGCCCTAAGGGAGGGAGAGAAAACACAGGCCGCAGGGACCTCTCCCCAGTAGAGTTCTCAAAGCCAAAGAGAAGGCAGGAATTTCTGGTGAGCAGGGACTGTACTCAGGACCACCCGGGCCCTTCCCTCACCCCCTGCCGGACAGAGAATACATCAGCTTTAACACCAGGGAGTAGACAGAAGGCGTTGGGTTGATGCAGTTTGTTGGCTGAATCCACCAGGGGGTGCCATGATCATACCCAGCCACGCTCTGGGGACCGGGCCATCATTCTGCAGAGCCTCCACCCAAGAGGGGAATCATGAACCTGCACCCCTAGGCCTCAGGATTCTGGCTAAGCTCATTCACTGCATAGACAGGAGCTTCCCTGTGTTGGGGATTGGTTAGTTCAACCATCAAGCACTCATTGACTGTGCCAAGCTCTGTAATGGGTGTTGAGTGCTAAGTGGGTGATGGTGTATAAAATAAAGTCCCAGCTCCCTGGGATTTACAGTCTGGCATTACAGGAGCTCTTCTGACCCTGTGACTGTCCCTGTCCCCCTGCCAGCCTGTTCCCAGCTTCTACCAGGGCCCTTCCCCCTCTCCCTCCTTGCCAGGAGCAGGTCCCTTCTTTCCCAACCTGCCGGGCTGGTGGGGGCAGGGAGAGGGCTAAAGTTGGCCAGGGACCCTCAGAAGAGAGGTCAGGAAAACAGGAGTCAGTGGGGTCAGAGGTCTTTTCTCCCACCAAGCCCCACGTTTCCCGAGAAAGCCCTTTGACCCCTTCTCTTTGCTACCCATCTCTTTCTCCCCACATCCAACTGTCCTTCAAGAGGAAGAAAGGGGGCTTCCCTGGTGGCTCAGTGGTAAAGAATCCACCTGCCAATGCAGGAGACATGGGTTCAATCCCTGCTCCGGGAAGATCCCACATGCGTGGAGCAACTAAGCCCGTGTGCCACAACTACTGAGTGTGTGCTCTAGAGCCCAGAAGCCACAGCTGCTGAAGCCCACACACCCCAGAGCCCACGCTCCGCAACAAGAGAAGCTTCTGCAACGAGAAGCCTGCGCATCTCACCTAGAGAGCAGCACCCCTTGCCGCGGCTAGAGAAAAGTCCGAGCAGCAGCACAGACCCAGCACAACCAAAATTAACTAATTAATTGATTGACTGATTTTTAAAAAAAGCAGGAGAGGGAGACTTTGGTTTCAGCTGGGTCTCTTCGTTCCCTCCCAAGCTGCTCTTGACGCTGAAGACTCTAGAGAGGTGTGGGCAAGAGCAGGACCTGCCCCAGAGCCTCAGCCGAGGACTCTGGAGCCCCAGGCGGCCCAGCCTCTCACCCACCACCCTCCTCTGCCCGCAGGAATCGGGCCTGTCGAAGTGGCTGGGGGATAAGCTGACCCCACTGGAGAGTGTGCCGCCTGCTGCCATTGCCTTTATCATCTGCCTCCTGATTGCCATCTTCACTGAGTGCACCAGCAACGTGGCCACCACCACACTCTTCCTGCCCATCCTGGCCTCCATGGTGAGCTTGGCCTGGCAGACACACCTCCTCCAGGGAGCCCTGTTGCCCATCCCAGCCAGGGTCAGAGCAACCATCTGCCCCCTCCCTCCTCTCACTTCTGAGAAAGGACCCCCGAGGCTCCACCCTTCCCTAGGCTCTTCAGTAACCTTGGGCCCCAAGGCCTTCTGGCCCCTGACTCACTCCATCCCTGGTGGCGTCACCCCTGGAGTATCCTGCTGGGGCTCACTGGTGGCCCCACCCCACATCCCTGGCCCAGCTCCGGTTCTGGTCGTTCCTGAGGTGACGGCATGAAATTGCTTCCCGGAGCGTCCCTAGCCCCTACTTCCTCAGGCGCGTTCCCGCAGCCTTTGATGACGGCACCTTGAGCCCCTTTGAGATCCGTTTTATGAGTCCCTCCCCTTCCCACGCCCCACTGGGCAGGGCCGCACACTTATCCCCTCCAGAGAGGTCAAGGGGCCCTGCCCAGGTCACCCAGTGCCCTCTGGCAGAAGTGGGGGGCTCATGGCCAGAGTGTGTATTGGGGTGGGGGTGGGGGTTGGCCCTCAGAGAGGGAAGGAGAATTGGGGGGTCAAGCCTTCCCCTCTGGGAGGGGGGCTGAGACCAGCTCTGCCCCACGGCCTCCCCCTCCAGTCGCAGGCCATCTGCATCCACCCTCTCTACGTCATGCTCCCCTGCACCCTTGCCAGTTCCCTGGCCTTCATGCTGCCTGTGGCCACCCCGCCCAACGCCATCGCCTTCTCTTTCGGAGGCCTCAGAGTGACGGACATGGTGAGTGGCAGGGGTCTCGAATGCCTCGGCCCGCGCCGCTCTGTCTTTCCACCTTGGTGGGCCACAGAGTAGCTGCAAGCGTCTGAGATCCTTGGAGTTCACGGTGGACCCCGCTGGGGCGGGTAACGGGGGCAGGGGAGGGCATGGTCCCCTCTTGAGAGTCTCCAGGCCCTGCCAGCCCTAGGCCACTGAGAGGGAGAGGAGGGGTGAGGAATGCAGGGGCACCAAGAGGCCAGGCACCCACACCCGGGAGATGGACTCAGAGAGAATGAGACCCAGGGCCCCGGGAGCGCCCCTCCCCCTGTCAGCACTGGCAGTAAAGTCAGTGGAAGGGACATCGCCTTGTGCTGCAGGTTAGACTCAAAGGGGGACTTCCCAGGGAGAGTTCTGCTAATGAGAGAGCTCCAAGCACATGTGAATACCTAAGGGATAGGTGCTGGCCCAGCTCAGCACCCAAGCATTCAGATTGGCTCTCCTCACCCCAGGCCCGAGCCGGATTCATGCTCAACGTCATCGGGGTTCTCGTCATCACGCTGGCCATCAACAGCTGGAGCATCCCCATGTTCGACCTGAACAACTTTCCCTCCTGGGCCCAGTCCAACACCACAGGCCTCTGCGGGGTCAGCCAGGCAAATGTCACAACATCTAGCCCCTAGTCCGAGGGATAATCTGGCCCAAGCCAGAAAGACCCACCTCGTTCCTACTCCTGTGAGCTGGGAGGGGACACCAGGCTCCAAGCCAAACTTTGAAAGGCACATGTGTATCTAACCTCATGTGTGTCTGCAAGGAAGAGGTACGTGAGCTCAGTCCTGTGTGTCTGAGGAAACTGTGTGTATGTACATGCGTGTGTGTGTAAAGACAGTGTGTCATGTGAGGATATTTGGCAAGGGGGGATTGTGTGTGTGCACATGATCCGAGGTGTGTACACTTGACTGTGTACCCATGTGAGGTCACAGACATGATAACGTGCTCTGTCTGGCACTCCAGGTCTTTGCCTCCCCAGCTTGGTGGGCGACTAGACCCCTTTGTCCTCTATTTATTGAAACTCAGGGTTAGAGCCGCCTGGGCAGCAAAGCCTACCAGCAGTTGTTATGGCAGCAGTCTCTGGGACCAGCCCAACATACTGAGTTCTCCCCAGCCTCTCAGTTTTGGGGAGAGGGTTCAAATATCTGCCCCATTAAAGTTTTGCTGTAGAGTGTGTGGTTGGTTTATCATGGCACTTTCCAGGGCTAGGTCCCCAAACGTGGTTCAGGCCCCAGATTGAGGAATATGCTGGGAGGGGGCCTGGCACCTATCCTGGATGGTGGCCCCCTTGGCACCCTTCCCACTCAAGGGAGAAGGTAATGGCCAGAAACCTCTGCCAAGGCCAATCGGAGTGGGCGCAGCCACCCAGGAAAGCAGCACTGACATCACCTGGCCTGGCTAATTGGGAGCTGCCAGTCCCTGCGTGTCTTAGAGAAAACCAGCCTCCCGGTTCCCAGAGCACTCCCTGGGCATTTACATAAAACCCTCTGCCCCTGCCAACTCCTCACCGACCCCTACACCAGCTGGAAAAACCAGTCCCTCCAGACCAGGGGAGGCGGGCTGACCCATGCGAGGGGCCCAGAAAGCTGGACCCTCACCCAAAATAGCAACCTGCAGCAGGACGCATACACGTGAGGCTCACAGGAACAGGTTCAAAGCCGGCCATGGCCTTCCGAGTCCAGGACCAGACTGCACTCTGGATCATTCTGCCTCCCAACCTCCCTTCCCCAACTCTGCCTTCATGAATTCCAGAGTTTTCATTATCTGGCAAGGTAGGGTGGGGGTGGAGAAAGATGTTACCACCTCCTTCCTCCATGCTGGGAGCTCAACACCCCTTCCTGGCTGGAAGGTCACCTAGATGGAAGTTTCCAAGCGTCTTGTCCAGTTCCCTTCTTGTGCAGCCAGAGGAAAAAAAAATAGATTTTTTTTTTTCCCTCATGCCCAATAAAATTGGGAGCTGAGTTGTGAAGAGAGAAACCCAAAAAGGATTTCATTCTGGATTTCCCCCTGGGCTGGAGCTGAGGGGTTCAGGGTTGAGGGGAGGCACGGATGGGAGGAGGCTGCTCCTTGGGGTGGGGGGGAACACTGCTGTCCCCAGGGGACAGGGGATGCTGACAGGACATGTCAGACATCCAACAGAGTGAAGAGTGTCAGGAGAGGGGCCCCGCCCCCACCCCAGCCCCCCAGGCTGGCATTCCTCACTCATGAAGCACAGTCATAAATCACGGCTCCCACCCAGACCCACACTAGGACACCACCAAGGCCCCAGGCAACAGCCCCCACCCCCACTGGGAGCGGGCTGGCCCCAGAATGGTGAGACTCCTCCAGGGGCTTACCCTCTGCAAACTAGGACTTTCTTTGAGACCCTGGTTGGGTACCCATGGTCCAGCCCTGGCTGGGGAACAGATGGGCGTGCTTCCTAGGGAACACATGCCTTCCAACTGTTCTCAGCTCCCCTTCATACCTGTCTGATTCCCCCTCAGTCCTGCTCAGAGAGAGCCAGATGTGCACTAAGGTCACACAGCAGCCCCAGGGGGATGAGGACTGGGCCTGCCTTCTCAGGGAAGGAGGTAGACAAAAAGTGGCCTGAGGGGTGAGGGGGCAGCCATGGTGGGTGCCCTGGCAGAACACAGGGCAGGCTTCCCCAGGTGCTTAGAAATCACCTTCCACAGCAGGCGGTAGGGCAGAGATGGGAGGCAGGCGGCACCTGTCGGCCTAATCACCATCATTAGCTAGGCAATAAAGTAGCACAGAGGGACGGAGCCAGCCTTTGAAGGAAGGGCCTGTCAACCCAGGTTGGGTTTGAGCAGGTGGCCTAGCAGCTCAGCCGTTCCTGGGCACACACGCTCTGGGCCGCAGGAAGATGTGGCTTTGCAGAGACGGAGGTCTATGCCCTCCCAGCCTGGGCCCCACCCTCTCCCCCATGGCTTCCAGGAAGGCAGCAAGGGGCTTTGGGTGTCTCCTGCCAGCTGAACTTGTGCAGTGCTGGGACTCAAGAACGTCTATGGTAGTGAGTTCCCCATTGCTAGGGGAGATCAATGAGGCCCGAACAACTTGAAGACAGTCTGTCTGGCACGGCCGTGCCCCCAGTTCCTAGCAACAGTATGGTGACTGTTGTATGAATGATAAACATATTAGAAAATGGGGGGGTTTCTTGCTTCTGGAGAGAAGTCTGACCTCAAATCCCCTTTCCAGGCTGCTGTGTGTGGAGTGCTGTGTGATCTTGAGCCAATGTCACCTTTTAGGCTCATCAGATAGACCCAGTTTTCCCCTGCCCCTGTCCCCTAGGGCCCTGGGAATGTCCCTGGTAACCTCCCCTCTCTTCTTGCTGGCCAACCCCAGCCCCAGCGGCAACTGTAGCAGACAGAAGGCCTAGCAAAGAGCTACCAAGCCAAGTGTTTTTTTGTTTTGGGTTTTTTTTTTAAATATTTATTTGCTTATTTGGCTACGATGGGTCTCAGTTATGGCACGCAGGATCTTCCTTGTGGCATGCTGGATCTTTCATTGCGGCACCTGGGCTTAGTTCCCCCACAGCATGTCAGATCTTAGTTCCCTGACCAGGGATCGAACTCACCCCTGGCTTTGGAAGCCAGATTCTTAAACACTGGACCACCAGGGAAGTCCCAAGCCACATGTTTTAAGGAAGAACCTGGCAGGGCAGAAAGTGGGCGCTTGTTAGGAGGCTGGAGAAGGTGGGAGAAAGGGATATTAATCCCCTGGCTGGTTTCACCTTGCTTTGGTCTTTAGGCCAAGGGAAGCTCTAGGGGTTAGAGTCCTCAGTCCCAGCCTAGGCCCCTTGGGGGCTCAAGCTGTGACTTTCCTATCTCCCCAAAGTCTCAGAAGGGAGGCTGCTTCCTGAAATGGGAGGGGGGAGCTGCATAGGAGAGTGGACAGTACACCCGGGGGTGAAGGCTTAGAGGTGGGGTAGAACTGGGATGGGTGAGGCTCTGGTGGGTGCCAGCCTGGAGAGGGTGCCCCCTACAGCCTCCACCCAGTTTGGACCCCATTAGTCATGATTAGCAGAACCAAGAGGTTTTACTAGGGGCCGGAAAAGGGTGAGCTTCCACCTCAGGGAAAGGAGTGGGGGGGGGACAAAACTGGGGGCAGATTGGCAGGGTTGTGACAGAGATTCAAGACAGCTGCTTTTGGGCTGCCTTGGTGGCGCAGTGATAAAGAATCCACCTGCCAATGCAGGAGATGTGGGTAAGATCCCTGATCCCGAGAGGATCCCATATGCCCCAGAGCAACTAAGCCTGAGCACTGCAACTACTGAGCCTGTGCTCCAGAGCCCAGGAGCCGCAACTACTGAGCCCACAGGCTGCAAGCACTGAAGCCCTAGAGCCCGCGGCTGGCAATAAGGGAAGCCACCGCGATGAGAAGCCTGCGTCCCACAGCTAGAGAGCAGCCTCCTCGCGCTGCGACTAGAGAGACGCCTGTGTAGCAACAGAGACCCAGCACGGCCAAAAATAAAAATAAATAAATATAAGTTTAAAAATGAATGGAAGTTTTATTTTAAAAGAACTGCTCTTTTGTTTAAATATTGCTTTATTTGGCTGTGCTATGTCTTAGTTGCAGCATGTGAACTCAGTGGGTTCTAGTTCCCTGACCGGGGATTGAACCCAGGCCCCCTGCATTGGGAGCTCGGAGTCTTAGCCACTGGACCAGGGAAGTCCCCCAAATAGCTGCTCTTAATCGTGGGGAGACCCACAGAACCAGAGATTCCTGGGTCACACAGAGAACAACACAGAGACATGTGAACAGACACCTGTGTACATAGTCATACATTCACGGGCACTCACAGCTCTTCAGACACCCAGAGTCATTCTCAGACACACACACATGTGCGTACACGGTCACAGGCATTTGCACACGCACTCACTCAGACACCCACAGAAACACGGATGCCCAAATGCACAGTGTCCGACCTGAGTGTCCCCAGAAGTATAGAGGCACTCACGTACACGGAGACACAGATTCAGACACAGACAGGCCCAGCCTTACGTTGTCGCTCCACAGACTTAATGCACACTCACAGCGGCACATGTGAGCCTGGGAACAGAAGCGTATAGACTTGCATGCTCACAGTCACACACGGGCACACGTGTACTTACACAGATACAGATACCAGTGAACATGCACACACACCGGCATCGCCCCTCCCTACCTCCGTGACCATGCCTGCTACAGCAGGAGGGATTAAGGTAAGATGACAGGAGAAGCCTGCCCTCCCCACCCAATAGGACTCTCTACGTCCCTCACCACTGGTCTCTCTACATCCCCCACCAAGCTCTCAGCCTGGAAACTCCCTGGATTTCCCAGAGGGTCAGCCAACCAGAACCGGCTCAGACCTCCCAGCCCTGTCACACTCTCTCCACGGCCCTGGCCAGGGCTCCTCTGATCCTCCACAGCCTAGAAGCTGCCTGCTCTCTCCCAGGAAGCCCTTCCTGGAACGGAGTCCTTGAACCTCAGGGTCTCAGGACAGTCAGGCTTGGGTGTTCCTCGCAAGTGTTTTCAGGTTCTTCTATGCCTGTGGACTGAGACTTGGAATACCTGGGAACTGGCAGGTTCAGTCTTGGGAGCTCACTTTGGGAAGACAAGTTTAACTCATATGAACGCAAGCAGACAGGGAATTCCTTGGCAGTCCAGAGATTAGGACTCTGCGCGTCCACTGCCACGGGCCTGGTTTCGATACCCGGTCAGAGAACTGAGATCCCACATGCCTCAAGGTGTGACCAAAAATAAATAAATGAATAATTTTTAAAAATTGTTTTAAAGCTCACATTCTCTTCAAAATTAAAAACCCAAGTAGACCGAAGATGGCCAATATTGAGATGGAGTGCAAGGAAGGAGCCCCTCTTCTATCGCACCGGGACTCCCAAGAGTGGAAATATAGCTCCTCCTTCTCCCTTGTAACACCAGACTGCCACATGGTAGACAGTGGCCAGAGAGATTGCCCTCTCTGAGATAGTCAGGCTCAGAGCAGCCCAGCCCCGGGCAGAGCTCAGCAGTAGAGAGTGAACCAGTTCTAACCTCTAGTCTCCTGAGACACACAGTTCCTCTGGCCCCTGTCTGTTTAAACACCCAGCTACCACAGCCCATCCAGGCCAGAGCCCAGCTCAGCTCTATCTACAGGGCCTGAAAAGTTGGAGTGTGTGGGACCAAACCTCCAGATGGAAGCAGCTTCCAAGGGGGGCAGAGCTGACGCTGAAGTAGCTATATTTGAGGATAGGGACCAGGACAGATTCTGGGTCTAGGGGAGAACTCTGAGGGGCTCCTCTGATGAGAAAAGGAGAGGATGAGTCTGTCTGGAGGCCGAGAAGGAGAATGACCTCGCAAATCCCCTTTCAGTCCAAGTTTTCTGGAATTCCAGAGGCTCCTGGTTCAACTCCCAGATTGCAAGGGATGCGGAAGTAGTGCTTCCCAAAGAAAAGAGGGAGCCAGGGCCCCCGCCCATTCCTGGGGCACAGGTGGATGCTGTCTCAGAAAGGTAGGAATCTCATCTCACCCATCACAGTCTCACTGTGGGAAGGTGAAAACCAGTCTCTCCTGCCATCCCACCAGAGGCTCCCTGGGACCCTTGGCCTCTAAATTCACTTGCCTTTCACTGATTATTAATGATGTTGAAAGCTTTTCATGTCTTTGTTAGCCATTTGTATTTTATCTGTGAATTGCTTATTCATATTCATATCCTTTGTCCACTTTCCTGTGAGACTGTCTTATTTGTTTATGTATTATGGATATTAACCATTTGTTATGTATATCACACCACTTTTTTCTAGGCTGTTTTTTGTCTTTCAACTTTGTTTATGGAATATTTTGCTCTATTAAAATATTTACTTTTTTATGTAATCAACTACCACATTGCTTTATGTTTTCTGGATTTGATGTCATGCTTCTGGAGAAGGGAATGGCAACCCACTCCAATATTCTTGCCTGGAGAATCCCATGGACAGAGGAGCCTAGCAGGCTTCAGTCCATGGGGTCACAAAGAGTCGGACATGACTGTGTGACTACCACCACTTTAAAAATGCATTCTCCGTTCCATAATTATAAAAATGTTTCCTAGATTTTTCTATTGATCTGTATGCCTTTCATTTTACATAAGATCATTAATTCATCAGGGACTTCCCTGTGGCTCAGACAGTAAAGAATCTGCCCGCAATGTGGGAGACCCAGGTTCGATCCCTGGGTTAGGAAGATCCCTGGAGAAGAGAATGGCAATCCATTCCAGTATTCTGGAGAATCTCCATGGGCAGAGGAACCTGGCAGGCTATAGTCAATGGGGTCACAAAGAGTTGGACATGACTGAGCAACTAAGCACAGTCATTAATTCATCTGGATTTTTTTATGTGTAGCATGAAGTAAGATTTAATTTTATTTCTTTCAAATGGAAAACTCCCAAGTTCCCAAATATCCCAAGCACACTTATTGGATTTTCATACTTTACTACTGCTTTAAAACTCTTATTATCATATACCAAATTCTTACAAATGCCTAAGTTTATTCTGGACTCTATTATCTTCCATTAAATTTTTGTTAATTTGTACCAAGATCACACTGTTTTAATTACAGAAGCATTATTGAATATCTTGAAATCTCTAAGCTATTCAGTTCAGTTCAGTCTCTCAGTCATGTCTGACTCTTTGCGACCCCATGAATTGCAGCACGCCAGGCCTCCCTCTCCATCACCAACTCCCAGGGTTCACCCAAACTCGTGTCCATCGAGTCGGTGATGACATCCAGCCATCTCATCCTCTGTCGTCCCCTTCTCCTCCTGCCCCCAATCCCTCCCAGCATCAGAGTCTTTTCTAATGAGTCAACTCTTCACATGAGGTGGCCAAAGTATTGGAGTTTCAGGTTTAGCATCAGTCCTTCCAATGAACAGCCAGGAGTGATCTCCTTAAGCTATCACCATGTGTTTATTCTTTCCCAAACTTTTAAATCAACTTATTGGGAATTCCCTGGCAGTCCAATGGTTAGGATTCAGCACTATCACTTCCAGGACCCAGGTTCGATCCCTGGCTGGGGACCTAAGATCCCACAGACCCGCAAAATGAACAAAAAACAGCTTGTCAAGTTTGAGGGAGTGGGGAATTAGACTTCTGATTTAAATTACATTTAGTTTATACATTATTTAGAACAGAATGGGCATCTTTACAATATTATACTGAACTTTCCAATTCAGGAATGTGATATGGCTTTATATTTATTCAGAGTTTATGTCTACCAGTTAAGTTCTGTTGTTTCTTCATGTAGATTTTTATAAATTTTTTTATTAATTGTATTCCTGGGTATTTGGTAATGTCGCTATTATGAATTGGATCTTTTGTCTTCTTATACTTTACAAGGATAGTATGGTTATTTCAGTTGTATAGAAATGGTTTTGATTTTTCTGTATATATGCTTAACATTTATTCTGCTGCCTTGCTAAATTCTCTCATTAATTCTAATAGTTTTTTAGGTAATTCTCTTGACTTTCCTAGATAAACAATCACACCATTTGTAATTCTTAAAGATTTTGCCTCTTTCCTTCTCATATTTATGTCCCCCTCTCCATTTTTTTCTTTTTTTTTTACTGCACCACGTGGCATGTTGGACTCTAGTTCCCCAGAGATCAAACCTGCACTGGAAGTGTAGAATCTTAACCACTGGACCACCAGGGAGGTCCCCCTTATTTCTTTTTCTTATCTTATTGCACTGGTTAGGGCCTTCAGAATAATGTTGATTTGATAGCAATGATAGCAGCCTCTAATTTACAACTTTTACTCTGAGCTCTCTGAGCCCAGCATATCCATAAGGAAATACCTGTGAGTCTAGAAAACAATTAGCCCTGTAGACATCAGATAGGAGCAATAAACAAACACATGAGAAGGTCCTGACAGCTGCCCTTTCACTGTGAAACTTCACTGGTTATCAGGTTAGGGAGCAGAGCTTTTATTGCTAATTGGAGTCCCAGAGAAAGGTGAATTGAGTCAGGGCTCCAGTTCTAGCCCCAGAACACAATTTCTGTACCCAAGTGGGCAAGGCAGCACATCCTCATTTCCTACAAGCACCACTGGGCTTGATAAATAGAAAGAGGGCGCATGTCTACTGAGCATCTGCTATACACCAGGGATTGTGCTGGGAACTTTAAACATAATCTCTTTATTCCACAACAACTCTTTGGGTGAATCATATCATCCCTTTGCTAATAGATAAGGAAACTGAGGCTCAGAGTGAGAAGTATGGAAGATGACACAGCTAACCTCATTCTCAAAAGAGTTCATCATTGTTGGCCTCAGCACCCTCTTTTTGAGATGGATATTCCCTGTCTAGGTCTAGACTTCCTAGACCAAGAAGTCTCCAAACGCTTTAGTCTGCTCCACACTGATACCAGCTGAACACCGGGACCCCCCAGCCAAGGTTGGCATTACTTCCTTCTGTGGAATGAGATAGAGTATGGAGGGAAGAGCTGATCTGTCCACTCTCAGGTCAGAAGCCAAACCCCAGGCTTTGCTGGGCATTCCACCTCTTCAAACCTGGAGCCTAGAGTTCTAGGAAGAGGCACAAGTGGGCTTAGAGGCCAGAACAAGGGGGTTAGGGAAGGTGGGAAAGAATGGCCAGGGACAGGAGAGAGGGGCGGGGCAAAGAAGATAAAAAAGGAACAGTGAGTAGGAGGTGGGGAGCCAGGGAGAGACCCCAGGCCTGAGTCCAGGCAGGAGCATTGGGGGACAAATTTCCAGGCCTCTCCACCTCCAGGGTGGACTCTGAGGGGCCAGAACCAGAGCCACAACCACATAAATCTCTTTTTCCATCATCAAGGCCATGAAGAGTGGCCATGGGATCATGACACAGAACAGGGGGCCCCATCTCCACCTGCTCAGACACACAGATACATACGCAGGGCAGGATTGCTGACCCAGACCAGAGATGTGTGCGCAGACACAAGGGTGTAATCACACCAATGACACACAAGAGGACACAAGCTTGGGTACGGGGACACAGGTCCGCACGCGGATGTGGGGAAAGACGTAGACGCAGAGGCACACCAACCTGGGAGACAAATGTGCAAACACACGGAGACACGCACACGTCCACAAACACACAGAGGAAGTCAAGGACACATGTACACGTGGGTGCACACCCCCCCACACACAAGGAGACACCCTGAAGGTGTCAGAGGGACTGTAGAGAGACAGGCAGAGGGGCCAGACCTCATGAACAGACAGTCCCCAGCAAACTTATGCTTAGGCCTGGCCCTTGGAGTGTCATGACTATCGCCTGTCCATGGCAGGCCTGAGAACCCCACGCCACCACTCAGAACTGCTCCCCAGAGCCCCCTTGCTGGCTCCATGAACATACATGCGGTGCCCCAGCTCTCCTGACACACGTGTACGTGTCTCAACAGGCCTGTGCCCCACCCATGGGGGCTGACATCCCCGTGCTGGGGTGCAGGTAGGGGCCACGGGACAGCCCCCTCCCTCACAGGCCACAGGCTGTGCCTGCTGGCAGAGACAGGGGGCCCAGGCTGGTCCAGGAGGAGGGAGGGGTTTGGGGGGGCCAGGGCGTGGCTGGGGCGGGCTCAGGAGCCGGTACCTGTCAAACAAGAGCCAAGGAGCAAACTAGCTTCTTAGTCACCTTGCTCTTCTCCCCGTCTTGGCAGCAGCCCCTCGGGGCAAGGGGAAGCTGATATCATAATTATTGGCTCACCCAGCAGCTACCTCCCCTCACCTGATGTCAGCACAGACCCGGGACGGCCGAGCTGACAGACTGACAGACAGACGGAGCTCCTGGCCCCCCAGACCCCGGCCCCCACGCTGACCTGCTTCACTGAGCAGGTAAGAGGAGACCCGGTCCAAGTCAGCCGTGGAGGCCAGCAGGGCTGGGCCAGGGAATGGGGAGGGGGGTGCCTTTTTAACGGGTCCTGTGGGTGAGTGGGAGCACCTGGGTGCTCCCTTCCTTCTCGCTGCTGCTTACGGGAGAATCAGGAAGTGGGGTGAGTGCCTGGAGGCCAAAGAGGACCCCCCTTCTCCTTGCTCCTCCCTCTTCTTCCTGTTCCAGATTTGTCTGACTTCAATCCTTCTTGCTGTCGCGTGGTTTTCCATTCCGGCATTCGGTGGACTTTGTGTGTGCATGTGTGTGCATCTCCATGTTGGAGAGGGTATGCTTGGCCACCATGTGCTGGGAGGAAATAAGGGCTCAGAAGGGCTAACACACTGGAAAACTAGAACTGAAGGACAGAGGCAGATTCCCAATCTAGTGGCTTGTCCAAGTGAAGAGGGGAGAACCCAGCTCTGGGGTCGGTAGGGGGAGGGGATCGCCCTTGCCCTGGTGGTACTAAGGATGTGTGTTGATCAAGGAATCACTTAACATCTCTGAGCAGCCCCAGCTGGGGTCTAGGTGCCTGGGCCTGCGGGAGGCCTGGGCCACAGGGAGGATGCAGCTGGTGGAGAAGCAGACAGGTGGCAAACAGGTGCTGCAGCCAGAATGTGATGCTGAGCTCAGGGCAGACTCCCCCAGAGGCCCAGGGATGTCTCTCTCCCTCAAGACCCCTGAAACCGAGAGGCCTGGTGAGAGGACCTGAGATGTGCTGGGAGCCCTCAGACCCTTGACGCCTGGAACTGGAGGGGTCTGGGGAGCAAAGGCCCTTAGGAAACTGGCCAGAGTAGAAGGAAGACCCCCCTGGGGCTCACATGGCTTTTCCCCACCCCCATCTGATCAGGTAAGGTTCTGGCATTCCCCGTGGAGTCCCCAGGCCCTCCACCAGTGTCCAAGTTAGATTAAGAACAGACTCAAATAAGTGGGCGTGTTTGCCTCTCGTCTCTGCACCAACAGGCGTAGGAAGACACGTTCACATTGTGGCCAGGCATGGCCAGGCATGGCCATTCAATGGAATAGGACCGAGTGGAAAGGGTCTGAGTTCCTCTGAGAACTCATCTCATCTGTCCCCCCAACCTCTAGGCTGGGCATTTCCCATGCCAGGCAGGTCTGCTCTCTCCCCACTCTCCGAATCCCGGGAGAGGAAACTTGGTCATTCCCTCAGAGTCCTGAAGTCCTTCTTGGAGTCTGAAGTCTCTGCAGCTGCAGCACCCAGCTCTGCCTGTCCCCTTAGGATTCTTTTCCCTCCTGATAAAACCCAGTTCCTCTGGGCTGATCAGACGGGAAGAGGGGGAGGCTGGCATTGCGCTCCATCCTGTCCCCATTAGGCCCAGCTCAGGCCCTTTGACCACCTTGGGCATTCCCTGACCCCTGGGATGCAAGCAGTAGAGAGCAGGCATCTCCAACCCATGGGGGCAGTGCCTCCCTTCCCAGCCTCACCCCCATCTCATGGTGGGCCAGGCAGGGCCCGAGTGGGGCTGGGTCTTGGGGGAGACTCAGGTCCCCAGGAAGGAAGGTGCCGTGGGGAGAGGCGCATGTCGTCCCAGCTCCCCGCCCGGCCCCGCCCCTGCTGCCTCTGCCGAGCTCAGCTCCGGGCTCCAGGGCCTGCCGAGGCACGCTGCCCCCCCCCAGGCCCGGCGCCTCACTCACCTCCCAAGGCCAGGAACCTGTTCTCCCGGGAATGCCAGAGAGTTCTCAGAGGACTCTATTTCCCAGAGGCTCAGGGAGCCCCAGAACTCTGGATTCTGTTCCTGGGAAGGCAAAAGAAAGATTAGGGGGTTGGAGCACCCCCCCTTTTCCCTATCTTTGTCTCAGCCACACACTGACCTCACGTGGCCCCCAACTAACAGCTGTGCCTTCATTCATTGTGAGGCGGTAGAAGGCTTGGGGCAGCTGGAGACAAAGGAGAAAGCCCCCTGGTGACACTTGCCCTCTGGGAAGCTGTCTTATGGCCCCACCTTGGTCTCAGGAAAAGCCTTCCTTTTTCCCCTTGGAGAGTTCTGTCTGCCCACGAGGAAAGTACCACCTCCCGTGGCTCTCCATCCTTCTCTGCCAGGAAGTCCTTCTTCCTGTCTAACCTCCTTCCTTCCAGCTTGAGTCTTCATGGGTTAGCAGAAACCCCACTACCTACACAGGGCTTAAGCACCTATCCAGAGACTAAGTCACACAGAAACTTCTGAAGAGCTGCTGTACAGGAAGGGACAGAAATGAGGCCCTATGCCCACTGCCCCTCTGTTAGTTTCTCTGACTCCATGCTCTAATGAGAAGGCTGTTGGGAGGCTCTTCTGCCTGCCTCCCTTACTCCCTGGTAACAGAAGGAGGCTAGGGACAGAGGTCCCATAGATATGCCTTCCGCTCTTTCTTTCTCAGTCACAGCCCACCACCCTCGCTGAGGCTGCAGGGCGGGGGTGAGGGAGGTTTTAGCAAACTGAGATTGGTTTCTGCAACAGGAGAGAGGGACATTAGACTTTAGAGAGCTGCTTCGGCCTTTGAAATTGAGTTCAGCTGAACTATGTGGCACTAGTGGTAAAAGACCCGCCGGCCAAGGCAGGTAGTCCTAAGAGACGCAGGTCCCATCTCTGGGTCGGGAAGAGCCCCTGGAGAAAGGAATGATGGCACCCCACTCCAGTGTTCTTGCCTGGAGAACCCCATGGACAGAGGAGCCTGGCGGGCTGCAGTCCATGGGGTCACACCGAGTCAACCACGACTGAAGCGCCTTAGCACGCATGCATGTGACCACAGGAGGTGGTTTCCTGAGTGGAGAGGCAACCATTGATCTGTGATGGGTGTGGTTGGGCTGGCAACATGCCCAGGAGCAGGGGAATGACAGGATGACCTCTGGGAGAGTGCGTCTCTCAGGAGCATCAAAGGTCCCTGAATAATTTTGGTCTTTCCAGTGTATTCCCTCCCATCCTTTGCCCCTTCTTCCATCTCTACTTCTCCAACCTCCATCCCACCCCATCTGTAACCCCTCTACTCCAGCTCCATCTCCTTTCACAACCCAACTCTTTACCCCCATTCTCATCTCCAACCCTGATCCAGCCCTCCTCCTGTCCAACCCTCAACCCCAATTTCACCTTCACCTCCACCACCCCATTCCTCTCTTTGCTCTCTCCCTCACCCCACCTTCACCCTCAGCCCCAACCCCATCTTCCTATCCCACACCATTTCCACCTCCCCTAGATGGGTCTCCCCATCAGAGATCCCTGTTGGAATTCAACAGCCTTCATCGATGCCCCTGCCAGGCCCTGGTATGTGCTCTGTTTTCCCGGTGTTTAGGAAAAGCCCAGTGCCATGGCCAGTAGGGCAAAATGGGTTGGATAGGATCATCTCTGGAGAAGCACTCAGCCTCCTGACCCTATCTGGATCTTAAAGGCTGGATGCTGGCCAAGCACGAGTAAAGAGTTCAAGTTCAACAAGTCAAGTATGATGTCCAAATGGATCTCTAGACACTGCAGGTGTGTGTCCAGTGAAATTGGGAGATGAAGAATGCCCTCAAAGGGCCCCCAAGGGAGGCAGCGGCAGCATTTGTGGGGGAATGCCTGGAACATAACCCATCCTATTAGGCATGGCCAGGCCCAAAGCAAGGAGATGGACAGAAGCAAAAGCAAGAAAGCCTGCTGGGTTGTTTAGGAATGACTGCAGTCGTGAGCATCCCCGGGTCTCTACTCCGCCTGTGGTTCTTGCTTAGTCAGCTCAGATTAATGGGGCTGGGGAGAGAATTAGCTGAATCGTGATCTCTCAGGGAACTTGACTCGAGCTGGCTGTGAGTCACAGAGAAAAGGAAACCCATGCTCCCATGGCTACTCTGGAAGTTCCAGAGGGTGGGCACCCCTCGGGACCCGCCAGGATGCAACTGAGTTTCCCAGAGATCTGACCCTCAGCCTCCACCCCATGCTCATGGGAGGATACATATGATTGGTCTACTTCAAGCCCTGCTTCCCAAGTCTGAAAGTACTGCTTCTGACAAACTACAGCCAACCTGGGCACCAACACACACACGTACACACACACACACACACATACTCCCAGAGTGGGGCGTGTCCCTGGAACCAGATTGCCCAGAGACAGCTGCAGATCCCACCTACACCTGTAAATTCCACAGCCTTGTCCCAGGCTACACCAGCCCATCAGTCTTGGAAGGCATAGAGTGTGCATGAGGATGTACACACACACACAGAGCCCCATGGTCATAAAACCCAGCTTTCAGACTCTCCACCTGGCATAAGCAGAGTGACTGCAGCAGCTTTTGCCATCAGAGGGGTCCCCAGCTCCCTCTGGGAGGAGTTCCCTGAGCCCACACTGAACCCCAAGGAGCATGTGGTTTTGGAGAAGAGGCTCAGACTCTCTGGGCCTTCTCATTGTCATGCCCAACCTGCCCAAGGTGGGAAGGGTTTTGGAGAGAAAGTCCTTTGGGATGACAATGCCAGGAGGATCCTTTGCACACGTGCTCTGGATGGCACTAGGGGAGGGGGCACCACCAGTGTGTATTTGTCTTGTGCTCGATCTGTATTATTAGTAGTGGCGGCAGAATTAATATCCCTAATAATAGATCGGCAATAATGAGCAGTCCTTCTGATAATGATATGTACAGAGCATGAGAGGCCCCTGGCTCAAGGGATGGTAGGTTCCTGACTCATCTCATGCCCCCACTAAGGTGAGCAGGCGGAAAGGGGTCTGGACCAGTCCTATGGAGAGCACCCAGGGAGGGGCAGATGGTTGAAGGGGCAAAGATCTCAGCCCCCACCTCTTTCCTTAAATCCTGTGGATCCAGGGTCCCAGGAGAAGAGGTGGGGGTACCATAAGATGGTGTTGGTTTATCTTCCTCAGAGAATTCTGACATCCTGGTCCTCACTCAGTCCCCAGGACAGCCGGGTGAGGTATGTAGGGCAAAAAAGAGGATCCCATTTTAGAAAGGAGGAAATGAGGTTAATTTCTGTGACTAGCGCAGGCTGATGGCAGAGCTGGGAAAGGAGTTTCTGGGGTCCTTGATCAGAAGGAACCCCTGTGAGGGGAGAGAGGAGGCTTAGTGGCAGGAGGGGCATCTGAGATAATAAGTGCCAAGCTAGAGGATGAGGTTAAACAAGGCCCCAGTCATCCCTGCTGGTCTCACAGCTCATATCTTCAGCTTCCAGTCACTGGCAGAGCCAGTTATTAAAATACCCACAGGAAATGGGACCACCAGGCTCAGCCCTGAGCAGCTTGATTATGGGGACAGGACTTCTGAAACACTGGATCACAGAACTAATGGGTGCTCAGAGGTGAGCAACTCCACCCCATCCCCCAGCCCGTTCCTCACTCACTCTTTAGCCAGTGTGGCTGGAAGAAGCTCATTGTAACATGAAGGCCGTATTTTATCATCTGCGAAAAATCCTCCTGCTCCTTCTGTCATTCCCCATCTCATCGTCCACTCTTGGATCCCTTTAACAGCTGGGCAGACTGAGGATTGGAAGGAACTTTCTTTGGAAATCAGACCCCTGCTCTCTCTACACTGCCCCCCGGGAGGATAAAGCAGGCAAACAGTCCCCACCTCCTAGGAGCCCAGCTCCCCAGTCAGGCCCCCAGTGGTTCTAGGTCACCTGGTCCACACACAAGTCCCTTGCCAGGCCTGTTCTCACCATCAGACCCAGTCATGCCTTTAAAAATTCCTGGGGAAGGTGGGGGATGGGGGCACAGCTTCTCCCTAAATTGCCTGTGTGAGGGTCTCATGCTGTTGGAAACGAGAATTTTGCACTGTGCAACCGCATCCCGCCCCGGCTAAACTTGGATGGCAAGCTGATTTTGCTTCTGGGAGCAACAGCCTCAGAGCTTGAACTCCAGAGTAGGTAGGAGGGAGGAAAAGACCATGAATGATAACCAAGACCAAAAGATTCCTGGGGATTGGGAGTGTTTAGGTGGGAAGTATCTTAGAAAGGGTCACCTACGGACCCTAAGGAGAACCCAGTAGAGCCAGTCTCTCTGACTAGATGGCCATAGCAGAGGAGAAAAGGGGGTCTGTTAGGAATGTCTCAGAAAGAGAGGGATGGGAGCTTAAAAGAATAGCATTTTTTATTTCCTTGAAACCAGCATCTCTTTCTTCCCCATCTACTAAATGAGTATATCCAAAGGCAGTTCAAAGACACCCATTAATATATCCCACTGTCCACTTATTCATCTCTCTGTCCATCTGTCCAGCTTCCCATCCAGTCATTTGTTCACCCATCAACCTGTCTCTCCATTGATCTGTCCATTTCATCCATCCATCTATCCTTCCATTCATACACCTATCCCTCCCTCCATCCATCCGTCATTCATCCATCCAAAGAAGTCAAGCCCCAGTAGGTCTCCCCAAGGCTGCTGGTAAGGGCCTGTGGTCCTGTGGCATTTATGGGGCATGTGACCTGCCTGCCTGGCCTGGGGAGGCAGCCCCGCCCCAGCCCTCAGGCAGGGGGCTGGTCCAGGCATGTGGGAGTATTTATACCTCGATGGAGGCTCCTGGGGAGTTGCTGGGCTGAATGACTCCCCGAAGCCGCCATGGTGGCCACGGCTCAGAGCCTGCTGTGAGTGCTTGGGTTCAGTTCCTTTGGGGCCGGGGCTGGGTGGCAGGGCCTGGGAGCGGGCTGGAGAGATGGGAAACTGCCCACGGTGTTCAGCGATGGTAGAAAGGAAGGGCTGCTGGGTAAAGAATAGAGCAGGGAGCTGTTGGAGTTCGACACCCGCAGCAAGGCTGGGACCAATTCTGGAGCAGGACTGAGTCCATTGCCGCTTACTAGCTCTTGGCGAAGAAGAGGGCGGGAGGACTAAGGTTACAAGAGAGATCAAGGTTAGACACCTGGAAGAGCTTCCAGCTCAGCCCCAGGCATGGGAGATGTTTCAGGTGCTTCTTCAGGACAGACATATCGAGTGGTACTCCAGGACCAGCCTATTTCCAGAGGCAGGGGAGTGACTGAAATGGCTGAAGGAGAGTCCTTGTTGGGGGGATGGCAATGACTCAGTCTCGGGTGTCAGTGGGTCAGATTTGAGGAAAGTACCCCAGGGGAGGCGTGATAGCTCTTCATCCTTTGTTCTCCCCTGCTCCACCCCCTGCCCTTTCCATCTGTAGCTGCTTCTCAGAGCACTTTAATCAGATCTCAAGGCAGGGGCAGCTGACCCACTTCCTGATACCAAGCCAGGGTCAAGAGCCAGAGTGGACAGGATTTCGACCTCAGAGCCTCCAACCTAGATGGGAGCAACGGGGCTAGAAATCCCAGGCTCCCAGGATCCCAGGGTGCCCAGCCTCAGGAGTGGCCCCCGGGCCCTTCCCTGCCACCCCTACTAGGTAACTACTGAACTGCTCCAGGGGACCCCTCCCAGCAGCCAGGCGGGTGGAGCCCCGGGTGGGGCCACAGGCAGCACTGGGCACGGTCCCCACCCCTTGTAAAACATGCTGCCGCAGCCAGCAACAGAAACCATTAAGGCGGAACTCCGCCATCTCCACCTCTCTCATAAAGGGCAGGTAGGAGCAGCCCGGGTGGGAGGGAGTGTAGAGAGAGCCCAGTGAGGGCCCTGAGTGTCCTCTGTGACTCAGCTGCCCACAGAGGGTACGGGGACAGACCCTCCCAAGGAAACCTGCCCCCCCACCCGCCACTCTGGCTTCCAGGTGTGAGCAAGGAAGCTGAGGTGTTCCTGAGGTGGGGCTGTGGAGCATAGTGGTTAAGCACCCTAGCTTTGAAGCCAGTGTCTGAAACGTGGGGAGCATCATTTACTAGCTGAGTGAACTTGAGCAAGTCAGGTTAACCTCTCTGAGCCTCAGTTTCCTCATCTATAAAATGGGAGTGATAATACAGCACCTCCCATCTAGGGTATAATAACTCACCCAGCTGTTCCTGGTCCCCTTGAGGATTTCCTTCCTCCTGAAGGAAGAGCAGAGATGAGGGCCCAGAGATGACAGCTCTGTGGACCACATCCACATCTACAGGACCAGCATCAGCATCTTTAGATGCAAATGCTCCCAGTGTATCATTTTACTTATAAGGAAACTGAGGACAGAAAGGGGAAATGACTTGTCCAAGGTCACACAACCAGCAAACAGGGTTTTCCCTGACCCCTACCCCACAAATGCTCCCTCTGCCCTGATCCTGGGGTACTAAAAAAAGAGTCTCTGAGGGGTGGGTGCTGGGTACAAAAGCCCTGGCTGTTTGCAAGAACACAGAGCAGAGATGCCACCACAATGGTTGTTGATCCCACAGTCATACTTTCTGGGGAAATTTCTTCCTCATCATGCCTTCTATTCAGGTTAGAGGGCCATTTCTTTCTTCCCTCTGACTCCAGGGAAGATCAAGTCTATTTATTCCATCCCTACCCCAGCCTTCCCACTCTTGCAGGATCATAGAAGGAGGAGAAGGAGGAGAGCAGAGGTTAGACAGAATACCTGGACGCTAAACTGGTCTTCAGATAATGTTTTGCCAAGGTTACATACCTGAAGTGTGTTTGAGGGTGTCGTTGGGACTCTTGAGGCCTGAGACTCAGGAGATATTTTCCGTTTTAACTGTTTGGCCCTGGGCATGTCATTCTCTCTGAGCCTCAATCTTCTACCCTGAAAAATGGGATTAATGACCTTTCTCCCCTACCAGTGGTATGTGATAAATGTTCACCCACCAGTTCTCAAAAAAAAAAAAAAAAAGGCAGGTGGCGGGGGGCGCTGATCTGTAACATTTGCTAATTTCCTTGGATAGATATTCCCACCACTGCCAATTTGAGGATCTGGGCCAATTTCACCAAAAGTGAATTGTACAATTGGCCCTAACAAGTCCATAGCAGCTGACTCCAGCACACCACCGCCTGCTACTCTCTGAGGCAAAGGGAGAATGAAATGAGAGAACAGAGACAAAAGTGCTTTGTAAACTGCCGAGTATTTTATAGACATAGAGTTGTGATTAGGAAAGTCCTTATAGTCAAAGGGACCCCAGAGCGCAGTCTACCAGCTGAAAGCCCTGGCCTAGCTCCAGCCCCACAAGGGGGCAGGTTGTGAGTGGAGGAGCCCACCCTGAGTGGCAAGTCCTGAGTGCCATCGGGGTGCTCCTAGGATCCGAGGAAGGAAGAGCGCTCGCTGGACCTCCTGCAATGGTTTGCTGATGGGATTTGCAGACATACGTCCCACTGTGCCCTCTGAAACTAAAGCAGGCAGGGTAAAGGCTAGTGTTCCCTGAAAGATTCCTCCTGAATGCAGAGGCCAGCGCCCATCAGAGAGGACTCCTGGGAGATCCACAGCAAGAGTCATCCCCCTCTCTTCCTACTCTAATCCCTGGGCATTTCTGCAGCCATTCTCCCTCAGGGGAATGGCTAAAATGACCTCTAAGGCCAGAGGATCAGGAGGAGGGAGGTTCAGCCTCTGCCAATGCAGGAGGATGATGTCAGGGAGATGGAGGTGAGAGGCAGGACAGAGGAGTTTCTTCTCCTTTCCTGGTCCTCGCCCCCAGAGCTCAAGCTTTAAAATACTCTGTCCCACTGTTAATTACTAATAATAGCTATCATTTATTGAGCACATACTATGCATTAAGTTATTTACAAGCAATATTTCATCTAACCCACCAGAGAGGTATGTATTATTAGCTCTATTTTATAGATGAGGAAACTGAAGCCCAAGGAAGGAAGTTGAGCAAGTTGCCTAACCAAAGTCCCACTGTTATTGGGATTCAAACCCAATCCTGACTCTAGAGTTTCCAAACTAGCTAATCCAACTTTAGGAGCCCCTGTGGCTATTTGAGAAAGGGGTCAGAAGCCAAGGCAGCCTCACCTTCCTCTCCGCAGTGAGTCCTTCATTGTGCTGGACAGAAGTCCCCACCCCATATACACCAATGAAAGCCCCTCTGCCCAGCCCCTGAGGCAAAAGGACCCTTAGAAATGGCAGTTGGTGAAGGATCTCATCTTTCTTGAGGCTGTGTGTCCTTAGGCAACTCACCTAACCTCTCTGGACCTCATTTCCCGATTTGTAGAACAGGATTTCAGCCGAGGCAATCAATGGGGTTTGTCATCAAATCAGGAGTCATCATTTATAAAACCTACTCAGAGGTTAGAAAACCTCCTTCCTTCACTGAGGTTCATCTAGGGATGTCTGTACCCCCAGTGCAAAGCAAGACACTGGCCTCTGAACTCTGCCTAACCTCCCTGGTTCTTATCCTGTCCCTGGGAGCTCAGAGGAAGTGGGGTAGTGGTTTGGCCAAGCCAGGATATGAAAGTCACGGCTGGGAACTAAAGCCTTCAGGTAAGGCCTCTGACTTACAGGAACTCAGCCTGGGCTACCGATAACACCCCAGGACATTGGGGCTGCTGCCAGGATGAAGGGGAGACAGAGGCTGTAGGGGCCCTTCTGGGAAGGCCAGAACTTCCACAGGGAGGGTGGCCCACTCTGAGTCTCAGAGAGGCTTCCACAGGTTCACGTCTCAGAGGAGCAGAGCCAGGGTCTGAACCCCCTGGGGCCAGGCTGAGTAAAGGCCAGGCAGACAGGGCCTGACTACAAAGGCAACTGTCATCTGGGAATGGGGTCATTAGCCAGTCTCCCCAGGCCTGAAGTGGTAAGACCATCAGGGAAACTAGAGTGTGGGGTCAGGAGCCACAGCCACATCTGGCCAATGAATCCAGACGTGCACGATACCTCCTTGAGCACTTTCTATGTGTGGGGCACCTGGTACACATCATGTCACTTAATCTTCATGACGGCCCTATGAGGTGGGTCCCCAGGCCCCATGATCACAGGAGCAAAGGGAGAAACAGAATCACACAGTTTCTCAAAGTCACCGAACCAGGAAAGTGACACAGCTGGGACTCAAATTCAGGTCATCCCCAGTTCAGAGCCTTTGCTTTTCTCTGTGTGTGTTCATTGCAGCACACCGCTTGCAGGAGCTTAGTTCTCTGACCAGGGATTGAACCCACGCCCTCAGCAGTGAAAGTGCACAGTCCTCACCACTGAATCGCCAGGGAATTCCCGAAACCTTTGCTCTTCACCACGTGCTATTCTGCCTCCAGAGAGGAGAGCGACCACCACCCCATGTGTTACAAAGCCTGAGAACTGGGCGGAGGAAGGACCCCGGCCTTCTGTCAGGAGGGAATGGAGAAGGCCTGGGGAAAGCAGGTCTGGCCCGGGGCCAAGCGGGGCAGGCGGGCCCTGGCTGTCCAGGGCTTCCAGGGAGCAGGGGCCAGGCCGGGCGCTCAAGCAGAACCAGAGATGGGCTGCCCTGCCCCTCGGCCCGGGGCCTGCTCCACCTCGGTATCCAGTTACGGCCAGCTCGGCGCTTCCCCAGTCACGCCACATTTAGCTTTGCCGAGTGAGCGGCACCGGGACATAGAGAAGGGGCGGCAGGGACTCTTGAAGGGGCGGGAGAGCCTCCCCCAGCCCCCTACCTGGACCCCAGCTCCCAGCCCCCTCCGCCACTGAGCCTCTGAGGGACTTCAGGCAAATACCTTCCCTTCCTGGTCGCCACCACCCCCTTGTCAAATGAAAGCCGTAAGCTTATTTAGCAAAGATGTATCAACCCCAGGCAGGGCACACAGGGGGCCTCCGAGGCCAGCCATCCCTCCCAGAGCTCCCAGGACAGCAAGTTGGGGGAAATGAAGTTGTCCTGCTCTGCCAGAGGGGGTGAGTGTCAACCTCAGGCTTTTCTTATTTGGCCCCCTAGCTCAGGCACCCCCACTCTGACCCCACTAAGCAAAGAAATTAAGGGGAGCATAGACTCTAGAGTTGGCCAGATATGGGTTCAAAACTTAACTCTTCCAAGGATTGGCTAGGTGACTTGGGCCAGTCACATAAACCCTCTGAACCTCAGTTTCTTCATCTGGAAAGTGGGATTAATAACGCACCTTCCTCACAGGATTATTCTGACAAATGATGAGGAAGTTCTCCTATTCATTTATATAGTGGCCAGCCCAGAGCAGGCCCTCTGCTCAGGGTAGACTTTCTCAGAGTTTACTCGGGCAAAGAGGAATACATTCAGGAGAAACTGCCCTTTGTAGGTGGTGGAGAGGAACGCAGAGAGCTGAGGTTAGTAACAGTAAGAGGCATATCAGTCATGCTATTAATAAGGGGAGCGGGCATTTATTGAGCACTTGCTATAGCTAGGCACTGTGCTCAATATTCATGTGCATAATTTCATTTAACCCCACATCTGCATGAGGGCGTCTCTCTCCCTGTTTTTGCAGATGACTGATGCTGAAGCTCAGAGCTTTGCTGACACAGCTAGCAAGGCAAGAAAAAAGCCAGCTTTGAGCTGAGTCTTTTTTTCTTATTTAATATTTATTTCTTTACTTTTGGTTGCACTGGGTCTTAGCTGCAGCACATGGGATCTTTTGTTGCAGTGCGCAGGTTTCTCTCTAGTTGGGCACGGTCTTACTTGCCCCGGGGCATGTGGGATCTTGGACCAGGGATTGAACCCGTGTCCCTTGCACTGGCAGAAGGATTCTTAACCACTGGACTGCCAGGGATGTCCCTGAGCTGAGTCCTGTCCAGCTGTGCTGGACAGAGTTCTCCTCTAACTCTAGAATGTCTGAGCAGAAAGAGCCCTCACGTGTCGCCTAGTGCAAGCCCCGAGTTTTCCGAATGGCGAGAAAGGGCAGAGGCCTGCACAGTCACAGGTACTTTGGAGTGTGGCAGACACAGGAGAAAACCCTAGAGGCCACGCAGTCCTCAGTGTCATGCCAGGCCCACGGGGCCACCAGAACCCACGTTCTGCAGGTTCCCCAGCTTCTCCCTGTGTGTCTTTCACTGTCTGTCTCTCACACTGTTTATCTGCTTCCTTCTGTTTCTGATGTTTCTCTCAGCTTGTCTGTCTGTCTGTCTCTGTCTGTTTCTCTCTCTCATCAGACGTCTGGCTGGAGGCAGGGTCCCAGCCCAGGGAGCGGGTGGGAGGGGTGGACTCAGGCTTGGTCAGCCCTGGACGCTGGTCCTCGCTCTCATCACAGCCGGCTTTCTTCAAGGCCAGGACTGGGTGATGGTGTCGCTACTCCCACCACAGTCTGACGTCACGCTGCCGGGCCCTGCCAGGCTGGAGGGCGAGCCCCAAGGGGACTTCATGCAGGCACCGGGCCTCCCAGGCTCCCCTGCCCCGCAGAACGTAAGTACCTGGCACCTTGGCCTGGGCTGAGGCCAAGACCAGAGGGCCCCACGACAGCAGGTGGGCCATCACCCCCAACCCCCTGGGACCTCCCTGCTTCCATCTTATGCTTTCTCCCAGCAAACAAGTACCCAGGGACTCCCAGATCCCGAAGTGTTGAGATCTGGGCCTCTGCTTGTCCCTTTGGTCTGGGACTTTCCCAGGGCAGGGCTATGTGTCCGTCCTACTGAGGTTCAAAGCGGTGCATCCTCATCAGATCGAGGCTTCCAAGGGCAGGTTAGGTCTCCCTCCTCCACCGGGGGCTCCCCAGAGCTCAGCCACAGACCCTCTACCCTCGCACAGAGTCGGGGCTGGATCCAGCCTCTGCTCACAGGCTGTCTACCCTGTCTGCCCCAGAAGCACGCCGGCTTCAGCTGCTCGTCTTTTGTGCCTGATGGCCCTCCAGAGCAGGAGTCCTCCCTGCCCCCACACAGCCCCAGCGTCGCGTCACCGGGCCCCGAGCAAGTCCACTGCCCAGCCGGCCCTGGCCCGGGCCCCTTCCGGCTCTCACCCTCAGAGAAGTACCCCGGCTTCGGCTTTGAGGAGGGGCCTGCGAGCAGTCCCGGACACTTCCTCAAGGGCAGCCATGTGCCTTTCCACCCATATAAGCGACATTTCCACGAGGATGTCTTCCCCGAGGCCCAGACTGCCCTGGCCCTCGATGGACACTCCTTTAAGACCCCGGGGGCGCTGGAGGCCTTTGAGGAGATCCCTGCGGATGTGCGGGAGGCTGAGGCCTTCCTGCCTGGCTTCCCTGCGGATGTCTGGTGCAACGGGCTCCCCTACCCCAGCCAGGAGCACAGCCCCCAAGTCCTGGTGAGTACCGGCGCCAGCGCGCACCCCATCACCCCTGTGCCAGTTCCCGGAAAGCCTTCTGAGATCAAACTTTCTGCCATCCCCTTTCCAGACCTTTCTACTCAGGGTCAGTGTGCACCTGCAAGCTCAGAGAGTTGGGGTCTTACAACTTCACTCAGAGCCTCCAGGTCAGCTGAGGGAAGGGGGTGCTGACCTGGCCCGGTGTCAAAGGGGTCGGGTCAGGGAGTCTGGTCAGACCCTGGGATGCTGGAAGCTCCCCAGAGGCTCCTGAGTCAGGATTCCTACATGCAGCTTCTCTCTGTTTGTTTGAAAGTCAAGAATCCCCAGCCAGACCTTCACACCCATATGTAAATTCGAGAAGAAAAACACATTCCAGAGGCCTGGAGAAAGGGTTTAGGGAGGAGTCACAGAGCACCACTTCTCCACTCCAGCAGCAGCATGCAGAGTTGGGAGAGGACTTAAGCCTTCTCAAAGGACACTTCCGGGCCCCATTCTTTACCTAGAATGCGGCCTGGGTGTATTCATAGAAATACCTTAGAAGATCAATATGTCCTTCCATAGCCATACCCATAAACTCTGTGACCTTGGGCAAGTGACTTAACCTCTCTGAGCCTCATCAGAAAAGTATACTTACCAGCACCTACCCCATAGGCTTATTGCCTTGGGAAGAGGAAAACCTACTCCCAGCTGGGGCTGTGCCTACTCCAGATACAAGAATACTGGAGTGGGTTGCCATTTCCTGCTCCAGGGGATCTGCCCAACCCAGGGACCAAACATGCATCTCCTGCAAGTCTCCTGCACTGCAGGCAGATTCTTTACCGCTGAGCCACCTGGGAAGCCCCATCCCATCAGTTACTGCCCCGTAAATGTCCACTCAGTGCCAGCCTGTGGTCACTGTGCCAGATGTTTCCTTTCAAGCACCCTGTTTAATCCTTACGACAACCCTCTAAAGAGTTCCCACTATCTCCATTTTGCAGAAGAAGAAACTGAGGTCCCATAGAGACCAAGGAGAAGAACTTGGGCCCAGAGACCCACAGCAGGATGGTCGACTCACTGAGTGATCTTGGGCACATCCCTTCCCTTCTATGGGCTCAGCCCCATCATTGGCCAAATGATAGGGTTGGACGTAGTATTCATGGCCCTTCTAGGCCTAAGATTCTACGATTATGGATATCTCTGCATCAGCCACCCCAGGGCACACCCAGGAAAGAGCTCACAGCTGATTTGACCCTCTGGGCCCAGATCCTGGCTCCCCAGACCCCTGGTAACCCCAAGAAGAATGGTCCACCTGCTCTTGGCCTGGTTTACCTTCCAGTCCCTAGCTGTGCTCTCTGTCTGGGTGCCTCCTCAGGGTAGAGCTCTAGGCGCATCCCTGGGGTTTCCATGTGGGGCTCACAACCTGTGGGAAGCCAGGATCCAGCCCCCACCACCAGCAGCAGCTGCAGACTCCCTCTGCCAGAGTGGGAAAGGGTGCAGGGCTCCAGCAGACTAGCAACTGGGTAGACTCCTCAGGGGCTTTCCAGGAGGTACAAGCAGTAAAGAACCCGCCTGCCGATGCAGGAGACCTAAGAGGCACTGGTTCAATCCCTGGGTTGGGAAGATCCCGAGGAGGGATGGCAGGAGGAGGGCATGGCAACCCACTCCAGTATTCTTGCCTGGAGAATCCCATGGAGGGAGGAGCCTGGTGGGCTACGGTCCACAAGGTTGCAAAGAGTCAGACACGACTGAAGCAACTTAGCACACAGCACAGATTCCTCAGAACAGAGAGCAGAGGCTCTGAGTTGGGGGTGCTCAGAGCAGAGGGGACACACTAGCCCCCTCCAGAGAACCTGCTAGATCTACCATGGGCTTTGCAGACTAGGAAGTGGTAGGGCCTTGGGGGCCCCAGCTGGACCAACCTGTCTGGCCACTTCCTGTGCTCCCTCCCCACGGCTCTGCAATGGGAATTCCAGAGCAGCGGTCCTTTGCAGATCTGCTCTGAGGGGCTGGTGGTCCTGAACCAGGAAGCAGGTCCCGAGCAAGGCTTGGTGAGTGGGGTCAGCCCGTGCATCCTTGTGCCATTCCAGGGTCCTACCCCAGTTTCGGTGTGACTGACGACAAGTCTCCCCCACTTCCCTGGACAGCCCAGCCTCAGCCTCTCACTTGCAGGGAAGTGGGGGATAGGGAGCACAGTCAGTCCCAGCTCCAGCTCCACCACTAAGCTGCCGAGTTTCCTCGGGAAATTCTTGTCCTCCTCTGTTCTCAAGTATTGGTTCTCCAGGAATAAGCTTTGCTAGAGGCAAAGTGGAATTGCTTTTGTGTAAGGTTCAAGATGGATGGTAGGAAGGAAGAAAGACAAGGTCCAGACTGGTCATCTGTTTCTTTCCTTCCAGCAGGGGTCAGAAGTCAAGGTCAAGCCCCCAGCTCTGGAGAGTGGACCGGGGATGTACTGTTACCAGCCCCCCTTGCAGCACATGTACTGTCCTACCCAGCCCCCCTTCCATCAGGTGGGTCTGGGGCAGGTGGGAAATTCCCCCAGGGTCTCAGGATATTGTGTTCATGTGTGATGTGTGGATGTGTATGTGAGTGTATGCGTGCACATCTGGATGGGCAGGTAGGGGCAGCAGGGCCCTGAAGCTCAGGCTGGGCTACCCAGGGTGGGGAACAGGGGTTCACAGGAAGGGAAGCAATCGCCCTTCTCTCGGAGTGGGCGGGGGTTGTCTGAGACCCAGGCAGTGCCTGAGAGGTCTCGGCAAAGAGGGTGGGGCTGAGATTGGGGCAGGGCCGGATGGAACCAAAAATGAGAGAAAGAGGAGGACAAGACAAGGACTGAGCAAAGAGAAAAGGAGTTTAAGTGGGGTGACACATGAGGCTGAACACCGCAGGAAACAATGGGCTCCTGCCTGGGTCAGCCACCATCTTGTTATGTGGCCTTGGCCTCAAACTTCCCTTTAGCCTAGTCAGGGTGGGACCAGGAGTGAGACTAGGGGACCTTCCTCATAGAGGCTCCAAGTCTCCATCATCTTTGGCCCTATCCGCCCTCCCCACGATCTCCTGGAGCAGAGAATGGCAACCCACTTCCAGTATCCTTGCCTGGAGAATCCCATGGACAAAGGAGCCTGGTGGGCTACAGTCCATGGGGTCGCAAAGAGTCGGACATGACTGAGAGATTAACACTCTTTCTACTCCCCACCCCACTGCTCAGCCTCAGCTCCTCCCCAATTCACAGGATGCCAAGTAATTGCCCCACACTGTCAGGGGATGGAGGTTTTTAAAAAGAGAAAAGAAAAGTGCCCCAGAGCAGCCAGGCAGCTCCCAGGAGTCACCGGGCAAGACAGAGCAAGTGGCTGCCCAGCGCCCAGCTCCATCCACCTGCAGCCTGGCACTGAGACAGGCCCTGCCTGTGGAGCAGGTTCTACTCCCAGCTCTTTGGCATTGGCCCTGACGTTGGCCAAGCCAGGGAGACAGGCATGTGGGCGGGAGGGTGGTCAGACTGCTCGCTTTGTGGGGAGAAAGAAAGAGAAGGAGGGAAGCAGAGGGAACACAGGATCATCCCAACTCTGTGAGGAGCCTGGCTGGAGTGGCCTGGCCATCCCGAGGCTCACGGTCTGACCCAGGGTAGGGGCGTCCCTGAGGCAGCCTGGCCCAACAGGAACCGAACCACAGCAGGGCTCAGGGGCTACCAGACCCTAGACGGCCTCGCCGTGTCCAGCTCTGTCCTGATACCCTCTGTTTTCTGCACCCCCTCCCCGAACAAAATGGCCGCACCCAGGGCTTTATGGAGCCTGCAGAGAGGGTGACTCAGTCACTAAGTGTCTCTCGGGTGACCTGGAAAGAGCACTTCAGCCTGGAGCAGATGGGGGAGTCAGAGGCTCCTACCCCCCTCTCAGCCCCATAAAACACCGTCCCTGGCAGCCACTCCCTCTGCTGTGAAAACCACCTCCTACCCACACCGGCCCACCACCATGACCGGGCCTTTCAAACTGAAACTCGTAAAAGGGGCCAGTGCCCAGCAAACGCCCAGGCCGGACACCCCACTTCCAGCCCAAGCACTCCAGGAGATGCCAGGGAGCACCTGCCCAAAAGGGTACAGGGGCCCGAGCTACCCCTCACACTCTCTAGTTCAGCTCCTGTCCTATCACCATGGCAACCAGGGTACCTAGAGGCCTGAGAGGAGGATGCTGAAGGAGGCTTTGAGACCTCTGAGATCCTGAATTCTGGAATGTGGATCTCCTCAGAGGCCCTCCCAGGACAGCTACATCCTTGGCCAGCCTCAGATAGCTCTGCCTTCGGGGCCCATGACCATGGATGGTGAACGCTTGAGAGAAGAATCTAGTTTCAGTTCCTTCTCTGGATGTATGAGTGGGGGGAGGGGACTTCCTTCCTTGGGAAGACTGGTTACCATGGCAACCACTCTGCCCCTTTGACCTCTACAGTACTCACCAGGTGGCACCAGCTACCCTGTACCCTACCTGGGCTCCTCACACTATCCCTACCAGCGGATTGCACCCCAGGCCAGCACCGATGGGCACCAGCCCCTCTTCCCAAAACCCATTTACTCCTACAGGTATGTTTCTCAGCACTTCTGGGGTAGAAGGAAGAGAGGTGAGAAGTCCCTGGGGAAACTGAGACATGGAATCCTTGAGGAATTAGGGTAATGGTAGGGCGGTGGAAGTCATACCTGGTAGACTTCCAAAGGATGCTAGAGAGAAGAATCCAGCATGGGGGCACGGGGCTTGACTAGCTCCCCTCTGACCTCTCGTCCAACCCTGGGGAGCCATGCCTGTGGCTCAGCTCAGCAGATGCTGGTGCCCTGGGGTAAGCCCGCTAGGTTTTAGCCTCCTGGGGCCCTGGGACTGAGAGTTTAGAGGGGGGCACTTCTCCCTTTCCCCTCCTTCTGCAGACTCAGAGAGAAGCCTCACCCTAAAGCGCCACCAGAAGTAAGCGAGGGATGAGGTCTGCAGAGGTGGTTCAGTTACTCAGCATCTACCAGACCTAGTGCAGCTGCTCTGGGGCTGGGGTTGTAGGTGCCAGGCCAGCAGCACCCTGCCCATCTGGGATCCCTTCCATCTGAACTTTCATTCATCCAACCAACACTGATACTCCACCTCCTGTGTGCCAGGCCTCACATGGGGTCAAGTCATCAGCCAGGGTGAGCTCAGGAAATGGAAAAGGTACTTACACATCATCCCGGAGCACAGAGAAGGGGGTTGTGGAAGGCAGGTTGGTGCACAGAAAAGAGCACACGCCATCTTTGCAGTCCAGTAGAACCGGGTTCAAGCCAGGCTCCGAATTTACTAGCTGTGAAACCTCAGGCAAGTGACTTAATCTTTCTAAGCCTCTGCTTATTCACCTCAAAAAAAAAAAAAAAAAAACAACTGCAGTATTCAGGCCTTTGGATGGATTAAGTGAGAGAATATGCTTGGCACATTGTAGGGGCTCATATTTGAGTTCCTACATACCTGAGTTCCTTCCCTTACTATCCAATATTCAAGCAATTGGCTGAGGGCTGACTGGTAATGACAGTGTCCATTTAATGAGAACCTTCTATATGCTAGGCAGCATCCTTCATCTTCACGACTCTGAGGTAGCTATTACTTTCTTCTTTTCAAACCTGATGGAACTGAGGCTCAGAGAGGTTAAGGCACTCACCCAAGGTCACACAGCTAGTGAGTGACTAAAGCCAAGAGTGTAACCCAGCTCTCTTAGATGCCACAAGACCCTCGAATATCAGTAATTCCTAACTTCAGTGGATACTTTCTCATCCCTTCTCCTCCCGACCACCTCTCACCCATGAATTCTGCAGCAGGCTCTTCTCTCAGCCAGGCTAGGCGGGGGGGTGGGGGTGGGGGGAAGACTCCAGGCCCGATCAGAGGTTCCAACTCTCAGAGCTTTCTCTGCCTTCAGCATCCTCATCTTCATGGCCCTTAAGAACAGTAAAACTGGGAGCCTTCCTGTCAGCGAGATCTACAATTTTATGACGGAGCACTTTCCTTACTTCAAGGTGAGCCCCAAATCCACTCCACCCCACCACCCCCAAGTCCTGGGGCAAGCCAGACCTCTCTGGAACCAGAAGATACCACTGGGAGGTGGGAGATGAGTTTGAATGAAAGCCAGGAGAGGGTATGCCCTCCCACCACACACTTCCCTTTGTCTGCCCTTCAGAAGGCAGTTCTGTGTGGGCAACAGAGAGCTCAAGCCATTCACCAGAGGTCACACAGCAGGCTAGAGTCAGACCTCATGCTGGTGGACGGTGGACATGGCAACCTGCTAGGCTTCAAGGCGCATCCACCTACCCCAAACGGGGAGACAGAGCTTGGGAAGAAATGAGAGGCTGTTCCCACCGCTGCCCCCAGGATGCTGTGGGACTGAGGAATTTGGGTGGGAGCTGGCCAGCCAAGGTGATCCAGGATGCTGGGGCTGCAGAACTCATTGCCTTCCTGGGAGAGATTAGGATCTGCCTCCGTGGGCGGCAGGCTCAGCTGCAGTTCTGCCAGAAAGCGGGGTGTGGGCTTCACAGTCTTAGAGTGTCCTAGGGAGCTGGCTGTTTCACCTGACCTTCCCACGGACAGGATCTAGTCTCTTTCAACCACGGAAGGGGCTTCTGGGGCTCTACCAGACTCTTTCCCTAGAGGCAAGACAAGCACCCTTCTCTCTCCATTTGCTCAAGGCCAAACAGCAGGTGGGATCACTTGCTGCTGGCTCAGGCTTTCTGGCTTCCCATTTCCCTTGTCCACAGGCTGCCCAGGCCCTCCAACAAAAACCCCTCCATCTGGGGTGGGTGCAGGGGAAGTCAGAACTTGTGTATAAGGAGTGCCTTCTCCAAGGCCTGCAATCTGATGGGTCTCACCTGTTGCCCGGACAAAGGGCGGGAGCTGAGACCCAGGTAATCCAGAACTCAGCTCCACCCACCAGTGGGTGATTTCTGACCCCACCATCTTCCCAATTTTGCTGTATGGAGATAATTTGAGGTTGATATTCAAATAAGGGGCTTTCCTGATGGTTCAGCGGTATAGAATCCGCCTGCCAGTGCAGGAGATGCAGGTTCGATTCCTGGCTCGAGAAGATTCCTTGGAGGAGAGTATGGCAACCCACTTCAGTATTCTTGCCTAAGAAATCCCATGGACAGAGGAGCCTGACCAGGCTACAGTCCTGGGGTCGCAAAGAGTGGGACACAACTTAGCAACTGAACAAGAATTCCAGCAAGTTTGTACTTGCTGAGCTGCCACTGAATGACAAAATGGGCAAGATGGCCAGAGTTCTGGCCAAGAACAAAAAAGCATGGTCATCCATCAGAGCTTCTGGATGGGAGAGGAGCAAGGAGAGAGTTGGCACTGGGATTCAAGCAGCATCAAAGCCCGTATCCAGGGCTTGCCCTCTAAATCCCAGCATGTCAGGGGACCAAAGTCTCATTGACCTGTAAAGCTTTTAGAGTGTCCCTTAAGGCTTCAACGAGTCAGACCAGAGAGAGGGAAGTGGGGGAGGGCCCTGCCCCATTCCTCCCAGCTTTTCCTCCCTGCCAACTCCCAGCCTGGCCCCCAGCCCCTCCCTACATCTCATCTTCCTGGCTTAATTATTTTTCCTGGGAGCCGTGTAATCCCTGTTTTATGGGGCTGAGGAGTGAAGAGGTCTAACTGCTTTTTTTTTTTGGTTCCAGTTGTTGTTCTTAGCCAGTTGCATCACTCCCTCCCTCCCAAGTTTACATTTGACTTCAGAGAGAAACCATCTGTGAGGATGGGACGGGCCCCAGGTGGTAAAGACAATCCAATGGGGTGACCTGGGCAGGGCCCTTAGTTAGGGAACAGAGCTGGAGTCTGGCTGTGACCCTGCCTCCTTATGTGATCTCAGCCTGCACCCTTTCTTCTCTGGACCTCAGCTTCCCAGTCTGCAAAATGGTCAGATTGGACCAATTGGCACATAGGTTCCTTCCAGCTCTGACAAATCCACTCCGACCCACTTAAGGAAAGAGTTCAAAGATCCTCTCCCCACCTCTAGCTCTCATTCCCCAGTTGAAGGTCATTTTTCTGGGCTAGGACAGAGTGGACCCTGGGGTGGGCAGCACTCATGCCCAAGGCAGCTGAGATGGGCGTCCTGAAGCCCTGTGAGTCAGGGATGTGGGACGGGGCAAGTTCCAGCCACTGGACATAATTGCTAGTGCTGACCATCTCTCTTCCAAACAGGAAGTGGCTGGGGTGGGGGCTGCTCTGGCATCCCAAAGTCACAGATTTATGGGGCTGTAAAAGGGCCTGGTGCCCATTAACTCTGCCCAGTAGGCCACACAGTCTTGACTCCTCGTAGGGACTGCTGTGGGTGTTGAAGGTGAACCCCTAGCTGGCTGGTCTGGTGGCATAAGAGTCTTCTCTCATGACCCTGGGAGCCTTGGGGGTCATCTCAACCAGCGCCCTGACCCAGGCGAGTGGCCCCTAAGAAAGGCTTCAGCCTCTCCTGCCAACCACTTGCAGTGATGCTGGCATTGGGGCTTGGTTCTGTTGGACGTGATTCAGCCTGGCTGCTCCCTGGGGCAAGTGAGCTGGGGAGGAGGGAGTGGCTGCCCCTCATTAGGCAGAAACGGTGAGCTGGAAGGGAGAGGGGCCAGGAGGTGAGGGCGCAGAAGGACCTCACCAGGCAGAGAGGATGCGCTGCCCACAGTCACCCCTGCTGGGCCCAGGACTGTCATAGAGCCTGGAACACAGCTCTGGGCGGGTGGGTGGGGGGAGGGTGCCCAGTGGCACCCCCGCCACCGCCTCTCACCCGACTGAGTCAGCCTAATGGTTTTTACAACCCTCCCTGGGCACAATTACTGCACTGGTGGCATGACCAGGCCTCCTAATGGGTGTTTATTCTGTTGGCACGAGCATCCCCTGCCTGAGGGCTGGCCTCCCCACCAGGGCACGCCCCCCAGGCACACGCATGTGAACACCCACACACATATACAATCATGGATACCCACACACACCCCTAGAGAGATTTTCTCACACACACACATCCTTAGCAACACACACGTGTCCTCACACTCAGAGGAGTTCATGGACCCACACCTCAGAGTCAGGCTCACAGCAGGGAGACACAGCCCCAGAGAGCTCAGCGTGGCAAGGCCCTCTCCACACAGGGGTCCAAGCACAGGCCCAGAGACCCAGCAGGGAGTGGTCCAACCCCAGGTCGGGGAGGCTCAGCACCTCCTCCTCAGCACCCACCAGCCCCTCCTGCATGAATCACCTCCACAGTCCTCTGAAGGGCATGGGATAGGATGGAGATAGATTTTAGGTGCTAATAACTGTGACTGAGGTTCTTGTCCATCCCTGCCCCACTACTGATGGGACTGAGTGTGGGCTGGTCGCTGAGGAGCTCAACAAGCCCCAGAGTGGGTGGCAGTTGTGTGCCCAGGCGGCCAAGGCGTTTTCTGAACCTGGCCTGAATTCGTGTCATGCTCTGCTCCGGCAGACGGCGCCTGATGGCTGGAAGAATTCTGTCCGCCACAACCTGTCTCTTAACAAGTGCTTCGAGAAGGTAGAGAACAAATCGGGAAGTTCCTCTCGCAAGGGTTGCCTGTGGGCCCTGAACCCGGCCAAGATAGACAAGATGCAGGAGGAGCTGCAGAAGTGGAAGAGGAAAGACCCCATCGCCGTGCGCAAGAGCATGGCCAAGCCAGGTGAGGCTGCCGGCTGCACGGTGGACCCGGGGTGCCAGAGCCAAAAAATTAAGAGTGGGGGTGGTGAGAAAGGCTGGGCGATGGGAAGCTGATGAATAAGGAAAGCGCCTGAATGTGCTTCCAAGGCTGGGAGCGACTGTGGGGGAAAGGAGGTCTCACTGTCCTCTCTTGGGCCTTTTCAGAGGAGCTGGACAGCCTCATTGGAGACAAGAGGGAGAAGCTGGGCTCCCCACTACTCGGCTGCCCACCCCCTGGGCTGGCAGGCTCTGGCCCCATCCAGCCCCTGGCACCTCCATCTGGGCTTTCCCAGCCACTGCACTCAATCCACCCAGCTCCGGGCCCCATTCCTGGCAAGAATCCCCTGCAGGACCTACTTGGGGGGCATGCGCCCTCCCGCTATGGGCAGACATACTCGCACCTCTCGCCGGGCCTGGCCCCTCCGGGACCTCCGCAGCCATTGTTCCCACAGCCAGATGGGCATCTAGAGCTGCGGGCCCAGCCGGGCACCCCCCAGGACTCGCCTCTGCCTGCCCACACCCCACCTAGCCACAGTGCCAAGCTGCTGGCTGAACCTTCCCCAGCCAGGACCATGCACGACACCCTGCTGCCAGACGGAGACCTTGGCACTGACCTGGATGCCATCAACCCCTCTCTCACCGACTTTGACTTCCAAGGTGAGCTGGGGGTGGGAGTGGGGAGGGGGGACAGGCCTGCAGAGGGGCAGCTGGTGGCGTGGCCCGGCCCATCTGTCTCCAGGTTGCAGTCTGCTAACTGCCCAGTTTCTGGAGCAGAGAAAGCCCAGAGCTGGGGAATGGGTGGTGGTGGTTGGTGAAGGGTCAAAGAGGAATATTCTTGCCCCTTGAATGGGTTCCAACTGACCTATCACCAAACCACTCTCAGCTCTGGGCTGAAAGTGCCTGGGAGAGCCCGGGTCTCGGGAAGCTACTGTTAGAGACAGGCAACTTGAGCCGCATCCCCCTTCAGAAGTGGGGAGCTGGGCTCAACAGCCTCAGAAGAAGATATAGACCAGGGGTGTGTGCCCCCCAAGTAGCTTCAGAAGATACAGGCTGGAAAGGGGCCGATGGTCTATTCCATAGTTGACTGTGAGCAACTGAGATTCTGAACATTTCCAGAAGCGACTGTATTTTTGGAGTTCATCACCTAATGCAGAAGGAGAGAGATCTTCCTCGAGAAGGGGAGGCCGAGGAGCTAGGCAGGTCCCAGGAAGAGATTCTGTCTCTTCCATTCCATCTTGCCTGCTTCATCTCTGCCTGTGGCCAATCCCACCCGTTCCCATCTAATCTCCAGTGCACCCCCAGGCCCTGGTACTGGCCACAGGAGCTTTGAAGGAGGATGCTGACCCAGGCCTCAGGCCCTCTGTGTGCACTGGGGTAGGGGACATCCACAAGCAGGTGGAGGCAGCTGACCCTCAGAGATCTCCCAGTCTGATGAGGAGAGAGCCTGGGTCTTGGGAAGCTACTCTTAGAGAACGGCAACTAGAGCTGCAGCCTCCTCCAGAAGTAGGGAGCCAGGCTCCACAGACTCAGAAGAATCTATAGATACGTGGGCTACCATAAACATTTACCTAAGCCCTACTGTCTGGCATCTTGTGAGGCACTTTACATGCGCTCTCTCAGGTGGGCCTATAGGGTAGGAGGGATTATTCAACCCATTTCACAGATGTGCACCATGGTTAAGTAACTTATTCAAGGTCACTGAGCTAGAAAGAAGGAGAGTTAGGATTGGAAGCCAGGCAGCCAGTCTCGAGTTTAGTTCAGCCCCCTTCCTCCACACTCTGCAGCCCTGATCCCCAGGCCCTAGCCAGCCAGGATGCAGGTCACACAACATACAGAGAAGGATCAGGTGCGGCACAGTTTGCACCCCAGAGTCAATGCTTCCCGGTGGGGAGCACTTCCTGACAGGGCCTTGCTCCTTCTCCTTGGGCCCTGCAACGGAGAGCCCCAACCAGCTCACTGGATGCTGCGGTGCATTACTGGAAGATCCTTGGTCTGGGCTGCACATTCACCTTCCTTGGGAACCTGGACAAGAGCCAGGGTGAAGAGTTCCTAGGGCTCCCTACCCAGGGTAACCCCAGAATGTACAGCACCTGCGTCAACCCTTCCAACAGGCAGCTCTTAAATCCTTGACCACTCCCCCACCCCCCAAAAAGAGCCACAGAGATCATCTGGGCTATGGCTTTCAAAATGTCCTACAGGGGAGGAGGATGCAGAGGTTTAGCAACTGCCTGGGATCAGAGAGCTAGTGCCAGAGGTCTGCTCTCCGATCAGTGTTACCCCAGTCCTGCTCTCTTTCGTGTGTGAGAGCATGGGGTGAGAGGCAGACAGGGCTCGTTGGTACCTCCCAGTCACGCCTGTTTTCTCCCCCAAATAGGAAACCTGTGGGAACAGCTGAAGGATGACAGCTTGGCCCTTGACCCCTTGGTACTGGTGACCTCATCACCGACATCGTCTTCGGTGCCGCCAGCTCCCCCTCCCTGCTATCCCCCCGGGCCCTGTCTGGCCGAGACCGGCAGTGGGACAGGCAACTTGGCACCCCCAGGCACCGGGGGCTCCGGGGCACTGGGTGACCTGCATCTCACCACCCTCTACTCGGCCTTCATGGAGCTGGAGCCCGCACCTGCCGCGGCCCCTGCTGGCCCCTCTGTGTACCTCAGCCCCAGCTCCAAGCCCATGGCCCTGGCCTGAGCTATGCCCCACAGCATCTCCAGCCTTTGCTTGGCCTGGAAGTCCCAGCCGGCCGCCCATGTTGGGCTCACCTTAAAGGTCAAGGAAGGAAACACACTCCCTGTCCCCTATGTCATGAAGCCAACTTGGTTGTTAGCTGGCAGCTGGGGGTGGAGAAGTCACCACGCAGGATTCTGCCCCTCGCATATTTCCACCGCCTGGTACACAAGCTCCTGGCCCAGGGACCCCGGAGAGCAAGTGTCTGGGCAAGAAGAAAATGCACTCTCCATGGCTCACACTCATCCACACTTAGGCTCTTGTGCACATGTGCACAGGCGCTCACACACACACACACACACACACACACACACACAGTTATGCAAACACACCCACTCACATACCTTATATCCAGAGGAATCAGAACTATATCACAGACTTCATTGGGGGGAAGCTGAGAGCTGAAGGCTTTGGTTATCAAAAGCTCAGGGTCCCCAGCCAGGTCCAAGACCACCCTGGAACCCTCTTCTGACGTCCACGTTCTCTGCAGGCCTGCCCCCCTCCAGGAGTGATCTTTCCCAGAAGCCCCCTGTATTTATTCTCTCATCTTCACCCCAGCAGCCCATCGAGAAGGAGGAGATATGGAACCTCTCCCCAAGTTGTCTGTGGGCCCCCAAGAGGGTGCTGATATTCACAGCACCCACCCTGCCAGGCTCTCAATCTGTCCTTAACTTAAGCTCTATCTGGCTTCCCCCGGGGGATGACACACAGGAGGGGCAATGTCCGCCCCAGGACCAAACTGAGCCCAATTCCGACACAAAGTGTTTGGAAAAAGCCTTGCCCTTGGAAACTTGAAAGTGCCCTTTTGCCCCAGCCCTGGATGCAGGAAAGGCCCCTCCAGGTCACTACAGTCACCCCTGAGAGCTTCATGTAGCTTAGGTCCCAGTTTATGAATACTTCTGTTTCAGACAGCCTGGGCAGTTAGGGAGGGAACTCTGGTTCGGGCTGGTGAGGGAGCACCCACGCCCCCTCTCTTTGACTGCTTGGCAGGTCCAGGATGCACCTGGAGCAAGGGGGTGTGACTTGCTTGGCCACTGTGTCCTACCTGAGTGCCCAACCCACACCAAGCAGGCTGAAGTGGGAGCTTCAGCCTAGCCGGGGCCTGAGGGTGACAAGAATACCCCTCCCCCCAAGGTTGGGCCCAGGCTCAGATGAGTCACAAGCAGAACCCTTGATGGCCTGCCACTGTTCCCTGTCCTGGAACAATAAAGCAAATGCCTTGTGGTCTCAGCTACCAAGCCTTCATTTCTGGACCTCCCCTCCCTGGAGCAAAAAGGTCAGGACACACTGACTGTAGTTTCTGTGGGCATGTGATCTTACCCCAGCCCTCACCCAGAACTAGGAAGTTTCAATTTGAAGAATGAGGCATCTCAGAGAACTTCTGAACAGCAAGGAAAGGATAAGGGGATGAGGTCCGGTGGGGGGGCATCTCTTCCCAGGAGAATTTCCTGAAGGATTGAAAGCAGCGGCTGCCCTGTCCAGAAGGAGGGAAGGAGGGAGGGAGGGAGTAGGCACCCTCCCCCACATCCCTTCCTCCCGAGATCTGTCCCTTCCTCAGCCTCCATCTCCTCACACTAAGGGTCACTTCCCTATCCAGACTGTGCCTTTCTGCCCCCATCTTTCCCTGGCTGGGCTCTGGTTTCCACAGGTGACATAAACGAAACGTAGCCTGGCGCTGTGTGCCCTGCTGGCCCTGGAGAGTGGTCTCTGGAGGGTCAGGGGCCCACTCAGTCCCACCACCAGGCAGGCTGCTGTCACCAAACAGCAGCCTGGGAGGCAGCCCCACATTCAGCCTGAATGGGGATGGGGCAAGTGTGGGAGCCAAAAGCTTACCCATGGACCTTGGACCTCGATCTCAGAGCAGCCATGGGTGGGCCCTCTGCTTAGAAAGTTTTCCCTGGGGCCAGGGCCTTGGGGCCAGCCAACGCCACCTACCTTGGCCAGAGGACATTATCGCAGAGAATCCCATAATAGAACCCTACCCTCCATCAGCACGCTCCCTCCCAGAGGCTCTAATGCTGGGGCCAGAGCTAGAGGGATGCAGGGGTGGGGTGGGGTGAAGGCATGGCCAGCCAGTGCGCCCAAGAGGAAGAACCCCCCCTCCACCCTGACCCAGCCCAGCCCTGTGGTATAGGAACGGTGAAGGCTGTCTGTCAAGCCCCCAGCTCTGGGCAACCCCAGGCCTGTGTCTTGATACCCAAGCCCCCAAGAGCACGGTAAGTGCTTCATGGGAGAACTTTACTGGGACCTACTGCCTTGCTTCAGAACCTCGGACCCTGGGGGCTCAGACAACCTCTTCTAGGCCTCCAGCCCAGGCAGCTGGAGGCCGGCAGTCCAACCTCAATCCTATGGGCCCATTCGGCACCTGCTTCTGCAAGTAAGACAGGTGGCAAGGAGATAAGCCTTGGGGTCTCATGTTTGTTTGTAACCAGGCTGGCCCTTGGACTAAAAACTGGGCGGAAAAACAAAACAAAACAAAAAACAACTGAGTGGCAGCGGCTCGCTGAACTGAGCCCCACACTTCTGCTCATATGCTGCCCCCTGCTGGCCACTCATCATGTGTTCACCCACCGTTCAGAGAGGAATAGATTGAATGGATCCAGGGTCTGGAGAAGGAAATGGCACCCCACTCCAGTACTCTTGCCTGGAAAATCCCATGGGCGGAGGAGCCTGGTAGGCTGCAGTCAGTGGGGTCGCTAGGAGTCGGACACGACTGAGCGACTTCACTTTCGCTTTTCGCTTTCATGCATTGGAGAAGGAAATGGCAACCCACTCCAGTGTTCTTGTCTGGAGAACCCCAGGGGAGGGGGAGCCTGGTGGGCTGCCGACAGGACTGAAGTGACTTAGCAGCAGCAGCAGCAGCAGGGTCTGAAAGTTCTCTATTTGTAGGAAATTAACTCTTTTAACTTCTCAGGTTTAGGGGCTGTAAACCTGAGGGTTCTAAAACCAGTTAGAATTCATGAGTCCATGAACTTGGATAAATAAATTTCACCTTCATTTTCACTTATCTCTACCTTGAATTTAGCATTTCCCTCGATTAAAAATGTCAGCAACAAATCACAATAACTTTTCACAGAATTTGGGACTTTGTCTTTAGGTAGAGAAATCACAGATGTTTTCATAATATAATATAGGCATCGCAGAATATATATAGATATCGATGTATAGTTTTCAACACGTAAAATATATAGGATTACAATCTACTCTATGTACGTAAAAACCTTATGGTCCACAGGCTTCAGTAGAGACAACAAATGGGTCCACGACACACAAAAAAGTAAAGCACCCTTGCTTTAGTTGCCAGGTGGTGGGAAAGTGGAGGGTGGCTCCCAGGGGAGGGGGCAGGCTAGGGAGGAAGGCACTGGGGGCTGGGGACAGCAATTCTTCATTGACTGAAAGGGAAGCATCTCAGTAGTTTACAGTGGGTTTGATAGTTCCCACGTGCACCCCTAGCTCCAGCCCAAATTGCCGTGAGTGGTGGGTCCCCCTGCAGTATCTGGGCTTTCCTGCACAACCCAATGGTAGAGTCCTCAAGACGACCTTAAGGAGTCAAAGCAAAAAATATCTGGCTGATTCCAAAAAGAATGTGAGGCACAGCTCTTGCAAAAGTTCAGCTCAGCCTTCAAAGAGAGTTCATCAGCACCAGGGCCAGAACAAGCCCCACCCGACCCTGTTTCTTCCTCCTTCTACAGCCCAGGGACTCTCTTGGCTCCCAGAAAAAGTGCCAGGAACCAAATGTACCAAGGTGCACCATTAGCAGCAGGACCAGTGCCAGAGGCATGAAGACTTAAAAGGAGGCAGGGGTCCAAGGCTTCTCCCAGCCAGGCCTCACCAGAGGACAGCCTCTTTGATACATGCTCCAGGGATGAGGACCTCAAAACAGGGACTGCCCTACCTGTCTGAAGGTGGAAGTAGAGCAGGACCAATCCAGAACATCCACCCACTTTGATTTAGCATGCTCCCTGCACCCTCACTTGGTGACTCTCCATTGGGAGGGGTGGAGTGCTCATATTGAGTGTCCCATTCATTGGGGACCATTTGGCATTCCGTGACTTAACACCAGTAGAGCCCGGTAACCACCTTATAATCCAGCCAGCATCATAACTGCTTGAAAACTCAGGACAACTTAGACAGGAAGAGATGGGGAAAGAGCACTGAAGCAAAGGGAACGGCATAAAGCAGGTGTTTGGAGGCCCGATTTATCAGTTGCTTTCAGGAAAGTGAATATTTACAATGAGAAAGACATGTGGAGCCTTGCGGTTCAGGTGTTGGCAATTCTCCTGAAGATGATGGTGGGCCACTGAGGAGTTTAGGCAGGAATGACCTGGTCAGACTATTTCTGGCAGCTGAGCGAAGGGTGGATTGGAGTGAAGCTAATAGCCAATATATATTGAATGCTAGGCCCAAGCCTGAATGCCTTACATGCGTTAGACTGTCCACAATCAATTCTGAGGATTAACGCCCATTTTTCAGAAAATGCTGGCGTGCAGAGGTTAACTTGTCCTGCCAACATTGCACAGCTATTAAGCGGTCACGTCAGGATGCTCCCCAGTTCTTCCATACTAGAGGCAGAGGGGGTGCTGAGGAGGATATTGTAGGCATTCGAGAGAGAGGTAAAGAACTGCAGAGAAGCAGATGAAGTTGAGAATTTTAAGAGGCGAAATCTCCAGTGATTGGATGGAGCTAGAGATGGGAGTTGAGACTGAGTCCCTGGTGTGTGGCCTGAATGTTGGGGTGGATAGGATTCATCCACGAATCCTCGCTAGAACCCTCCAAGCAGGATGACTCTTGCTCCCCTGTGTGCCCAGTTCATCTTATTCTAAAACACGTATTTGTTCCCTGTGTCTCACTCATTTATTTGGCTGCACCAGGTCTTAGTTAAGGCATGTGGGATCTATTTCCCTGACCAGGGATCAAAACTGTGGCCCCTGAATTGGGAGCAGAATTTTACCACTGGACCACCAGGGAAATCCCAATGTCTCACTCATTTTAGAACCCCAGAGTTCAGCCCAGATCTTGGCCCTCCCACAAGGGCTCCACAGAACGCAGGTGAATTCCAGCACTTCCAGGCCTTGCAGGCTTAGATTAACTATAGATTAACTATTCAGGCGAGAGAGAGAAATAGCGCCAAGTGTATCCAAATTAGTGCCTGGACCAGTAGGCTGTAAACCCGGACATAAAGTCTCCATCTACCTGTTTCTGAATTTCTTCCATTAAGAAGATGAAGACATCCTCTGTGACTGGGGTCGGGCTGGGGGCAGTGTTATATGCAGGGCAGCCAAGCCTGGGGTCATCCTCAAGGCAGCTGAAGGCAAGAGGGCGCCAGGCCTTAGCCTTCTCTCTGATGAAGGCTAAAAGGACAACCTAACGGTCCTAAGTAGCCTCTGGGTTCAGAGAAGGTGGGGTAGAGGGCAAGGCCACCTTCCCAACACCTTCCCTCCCACCCGAGTCGCAGGCCCTTGTCCCAGCCTCTGTTCTGCAAGGTTAGCTATGACTTTGGGCCAAAGTTTCCCCTCTGAGCACTCAGGTCACCATCTTTATCAAAGGAAAAACCCTTTCCAGCTGCAACGCATACTAAATACCAACTCTAGATGCCAGGAGTGGGATCCAGCTGCAGAGGACCAGGAGACAGGACTACCCTGGGACCACATTACTGTCCCCCGCCAGCCCCCACCACACGCACACATGCCGGCCCACAACCAGAGAACAGAAATGGAGAGTTTATTGAAAACTATATACAGTTGGTCCAGCCCCTACCACAGGCTGTTATCTGGGCAGGTCCTTCCCACACCTCAGGCAGGATCTCAGTCCCTGATGGTAGAGACCGGGGCTGGGGTCAGGACCCAGACTCCCTTGGGAAGCTTGACTACCAGACCCCGCATGGAACTTCATCTGTGAATTTACTAAATGGCCTGTCGGTAGTGGGCAGGGGAAAAGCCTGGATAGGGGATCTCTATTCTGCAACTTGGGCCCAAGAGGCTAGGGCCAACTAGGTTGTCTGCAAGTCCTGGCTACTCCTCCAACAGAGGGTCTTCCTGGAATGTGCAGGTGAACAGCCCCACTACCACCCCACCCCACATGCCAGGCCCCATGGGCTGCACAGGCTTGGACTGGGGGACCTCAGGCACCCTCCCTCCCAACACTGACTCAGGGCTCAGGGCTTCGGCAATACTCCTCGGACAGAAGACCCGGGGTTGAGAGGTGAGTGTTGGGGTGGTCACGGCTGTGGGCCCAGGAGCCTCCTGAGGTAGGGGGTGGCTTGCGGAGTCAGGGCGTCCCGCTGTAGGAATAGTCAGCTTTGTTGTGCATCACCAGCCGGTCATCCACGAAGTAGAAGCTGTCGGACTGTGTCTCATACGGGTGACGGATCATCTCGTTGACTGCAAGAGAGGCCCAGCCAGTTGGGGCAAAGGTCAGGAGCCTGAGCCAGGTCACAGCAGGGGCTTCAGGACTCGGGGACAGGGATAAGCTGAACAAAGAGTTCCCCCAGCCTCTTTGGGTCTCAGTTTCCCTATAGGTGGCTTAGGAACGGTGGCTAGACACAAGAGAGCTGCAAAGGGAAGAGAGGGGCTCAGACCCACATTCCCTCCAACCTGGTCCCTCTGAGTCCCCCGCCCCCAACGCACTCAGCTCCTCGGAGAGAGCAGGGAAGTCATAGATGTGCTCGCAGGTGTTCTTGCTGCTGGGGATGCAGAAGCCAAAGTGGAAGTCGAAGCTTTTGAGCAGCTGGTTGCGGAAGTAGTGCCTCTCAATCATGCGGAAGTTGTTGACAGGCTTGTCTCCCACTGTGAACTCCACCCTGAGCAGAGAAGGGGGCGGGGCTGAGCTGGGCCCCAGGAGGGACTCAGCAAGAACTCAGGAAGGGCTCCTTCCCACCCCCACCCCTACCCCTCTCCCTGGCCCAGTGACTCACGTGGCTCCCACCTGCCTCAGGCGGAGGAAGGCAGGCGTGAACTGGTAGCGGACAAAGCGCCCAGCATTGGGGTCCAGGTCCCGCGGGTTGATGGGCAGCCGCTCTGTAATGCACCCCAGCTGGGGCTCAGTGGGCTTCATGTGGGGCCCATGCCCACCCGGAGTTTCACCCCAGGGACCTCATCTGTCTGAATTTCTTTCAAAACTCCTCAGGAGATACTGATGCATATTGAGGGTTCAGACCATTGGCCAAATGCTTCCAATTGCTTCTAAATTGGTCAGCAGGTCACCAGTTTCAACTGAGAGTCCCAGAGCCCCAAGAGATAAAAAGACCTGGGGCCTCTGGGACTGCAGTTCCCAAGGGGGCCTACAGGGGGCAGGCCGGCAGGGACTGAAGAGGCAGGATTGTCCTCTCAAGACGTCCAACCCCAGGGACCCAGGGGAAGGTAAAACAGCAGCACAGCCCCAGGCAGAGGGCCCTGCTGCTTGGTGACTCCTGGGGAGACTTGGGTGCCGATCTCAGCTCTGTTCTGACTCCTCAGTGGCCTCCAGAGTCCCTGGGCAGCCAACTTCCTCTGTGGATGCTGGCGTACCCAATGCACTCACCTGAAGCTGGGGGCTTCTTGATTTCAAAGAGGACAGTGCCTGAGTCCATGTCCCGAATCTTGAACCTGACGAAGTCAATCTTGTAGATATTCTCCTCGGGGGAGCACAGGTAGTCTAGGGGAGATAGGCGGCTGAGCAAGGAAGGGACCTAGCTACCCCGGACTAGCTACCACTTTCTCTGATCCCTAGGGTGACTGCTTTGCAGACAAAGAGAACTGAGCCTCTAACCTGAGGGAGCCCCCACAGAGTGCGGGGGAGACATAGCTCTGCTCTTGTGATCTAACGGTGGACAAATGGTTCTCTCCTGGTAGCTTCTGGGTCAGGGAGGGGCAGGAGGGAGGACAAGACCACCTCCCCCACACTTTCGCTCCCACCTGGGGGTGGAGGGCCCTTCATTCCAGCCTCTGCTATGTCAGGAGTGGCTCGGTGACTTCTAACCAGATGAGTCTAGAATCAGGTGGGAAGCCCCGCCCCCCACCACCCTGAGAGGGACCTCACTCTAATGGGGGTGACACAGCTCTGTTTGCAGAGAGGATACCCCGGTGCCACATCTAAGTGTGTCAAGCAAGGACTTAATCTGACCTAGGTAGTGCTGGGGCAAACAAACAACCCCTTCCCTGTTCTTCCTCACCCCCCAGGCCCCTCCTCTCCCCATAAGAGGCTTATACAAACCCAGCTCCCTTAAGCAGCTTAGTCAAAGCTCTGCTGACTCAAGCCCAGAGCCTGGAATATTTGGGGGGGAGCGGGGTGTGGAGAGGGAAAGGGAGCTACCTTTGCTCTCATCCCCCACTGATCTTCAAACAAGAGGAGGTCTTAGCCGAGGAGGTCTATGGAGGGAACCCCCCCTTAAAGGTCATCCATCCACCCTTAACTCTGAGCCACCCCCAGAGAGAAGGGGCAAGGCCAGTAAGAGGGTGTGGCGGGTATAGCAGGGCTGTGACTGGGGTAAGGGGAATCCTTGAGCCCAGAAGAGGAACCACGAACAGTGGTGGGCTCGGCTTGAGGAAGCTCAGAAATAGCAGGGCCTGATCCAACCGTCACCACTCCTGCAGCAGCAACTGCAAGCACTAAGGGAGGAGGCCCCAGCAGCAAATAGGAAGAAACAGAGAGGTGCAGTGGGGGCTCTGGTGCCAGCACAGCATCACATCCTCCCCGCAGAGGCCCGGAAATCACCCACTAGGCCCCTAGGCCACCACTGATTCCTCTGGGGCAGGAAGAGGAAGTGAATGTAAAGTCATTCTCTCTTCCCAAGCCTGGGGCAGCCCCCTCCAGGAAGCCCTCCTGGTGGCCACCTGGCATTTGGGGTCCAGCAGGGACTACACAGGGCTTATGGTGGGGCTGGAGCCCTGGCCTGCCCATCACAGCCCACGGTGGGGAGAGGAGGAATGGAAGTAGGCAGGTCCTACCTCACCCTGGACACAACTTATTTTCACAGAAAGTAAACACTAATCCAAAGACGTAGGAGGAAAGTACAGGGCAGAGGAGAGGAAGAGGCAGAACTCAGAACAGCACCCTAGTCGCCCAGCTCCTGGCTCCCCATAGAGTTCCCCTCCTTCCCCCATTCCCTAACTTCCAGAGCCTCTCCTCTCACTGGAGAACAGCTTGCAGCGTGACCTCTGTCTCTTCTACTGCAAACTCAGCCTATCAATCCCTTTGTCCTTAGAGGAAGTGAGGAATGGAAGATGCCCATGGCTCAGGACACCACCTCCACTCCCTCCCCCAGCTGGAGAAGGATGATGCCTGGGACTTGGGGTCAGGCCCGATAAGGGGCAGAGTGGCTGAGAGCTCAGAATGCAACTGCTCCCTTCGCCTCAGCCACAAATAGCTTCCTAAGCTGGATTCAGGTCTGGGTAATCCAGGAAGAACAAACTCAGACCTGTGTGATTAGGGTCAGAGGAGACAGGCAGGGGTGCCAGTGGAGAGAGCCCTGGAGCCCTGTTCTCAGCTTCCACAAAGGAGAGGGATCCGGTGAAGACTCTTCCTCTAATCGCCCCCAGATGCTGAATCTCTAAGGGCTATGAATTTCCTCCAAATTCAGACACACAGTTGTATATGGGCTAGAAGCCCCTCTGGCTGCAAAATCACCTCGAAAGTTACCTAGGACTGGGACAAGTTAGACATCCTATAGGGAAGTTCTGCCCCAGAGCTAACCTGAATCCTAAATGCTACTGTTGCCAATTATAGCCCAACTGGCACCACCATCAGACTGGTCCAGGCACCTTCCCTCTATTACTGCCTGCTTGGGTAAGGCAGTTCAGTGCTCCAAGGGCCCAGCCAAGAATGACTGCTGCCTGGCTAAGAGAGGAGGGAGATGCTGGTCCCCTGGGGACCCAGATGCACAGGCCTAGACCTGCCATCACAGTCCCCTCCACAGCTGTTTGGAAGCCCTGGACTCTTCTGCTCCTGCAGCACCAGAGCTCAGGTCCAGTCCAGCAACTGCTCGCTACCCTCACAGGGGGACTCCAAAAGTTGCCCTCACAGAGGGAGCCAGGGCAAGGTTACTAACCAATGAGGCCAAGATAGAAGGCCACTGCCTCTCCAAGTGCCTTCTGTTCTTTCAGGCTCAGCCACGGCCTCTGCCATGAGACTTCCCTCCCTTGTTCCCTGCCTACGGTGACCCCCTCCCCCACCCTGAATGCCCATTTGTCTGCCTCCAGGCAGCAGCCATGAGCAGTCCTGTGGGGCCCTCAGTATTGAAAAAAGAGCCCTATTTACAGAGCATGCATGGCCTGCCAGGCACAGTGCAAAATCACAGGATTTATTTTCACAACAGCTCTCTAAAGTTAGGGGTCATTATTCCCATTTTACAGATGAATATGCTCAGAGAGGTGAAGTTATTAGCCCAAGGTCACACAGCCAATAGGACGGCAAAGTTGGAACTTCAGTTTGGCAATCCAGCTCAGAAACTCAACCACAGTGGTGGCTTGGCCTCCCAGAAGAGGACAGGCCCTAGTTCAGGCTAAAGGGGGTATTAACCCACTTCCTTGAGAAGCCCAGAGTCAAAGCACTGAAGCTTCCTCTTCAGGTCCTTTCCTGGAGAGAGTGATGGCCCCAGACTTCCTGGGGGTGTCCAGTGTGAAGGAGACCTAAGGGTTTTGATACCACACGTAGCCTCTAGGGTGGAGGAGACTGGGGACTGACTGCATTCAGCCCCCTCCTCATTATTGCAGAGAAGATCTTCAAAGAACTCTGAAGACTCTGTGGGGAGGGGGTCACAGTTGCAGCTGCTGCCCCACCTCCACCATGGGAAAGGGGGATGGACTCCTCAAAAAGGAAGGAAAGGGGTGGAAACGAATCTCTAAAGGGACAAGGCGGGCGCAGAGAGAGATCGAGGAAAGGGGGGACATGGAGATCTCAGGCTTGGAGGCAGAAGGGTAGAGGACACAAGAGAGGAGCACCCGGGTGGGGGAGGGGAGGCGGGGGAGGGCGCGAAAGGGGGCGGGGGCCCGGGCTCTACGCGCCCGGAGGGCCCCCTCTCGCGCTCTCTCACTCCCGCCCGCGGGCGATGCTGCCTCGCGGGTGCTCACCGCCCGTGATCCGCTGCAGCCCCAACACGTCCTCCGGCCCGATCGGCTGCTTCCTCTGCAGCGGCCCCGGCCTGGGCCCCGGGCCTGCCTCCGGCTCCGACTCGGACCCGGATTCGGATTCCGCGTGCAGCTCCGGCTTGGGCTCCACGTTCGGGCCCGAGGCCCCTGGAGCGTGCTCCGCTCCCGTCCCGGCCCCGCCGCCGCCCTTCTTCACCTTCATGGCCTCGCGGGGCCGCGGCTCGCCAGCTGCCGCCGCGGCTGCCTGCGCCGGCTGGAGCCGAGAGAAGGGGGAGCGTCCGCAGCCCCGCCCCCGGCCGGACCGGAGCCCCAGGTACCGCCCCGCCCCCGGGGTGGGCCCGGGGCTGACCACGCCCACCGCCCGCCCACCTGGGCTACGGACCCGGGGCAGGGAGGGGGCCCGCCCGGGGACGTCGTTCATTTTTCCGGTAGGGGTTTTCAGGGTCCTGGCTACCTACTCCTTCTTATTCGCTGGCTTCCAGCCACTCCGCCCTTCCCTCTGCCCCGCACGTGAGTTCCCGTCTCAGGGCCTGGGATGCTCTTCCCCCAGAGGTGGCCTCCTCTCGTTCTTCCGGTCTCAGCTCAAATGTCATCTGCTCAGAGGCCCTCTCAGACACCCCATCACTATCTGATCAGCCTGTTTTTTCTAATGCATCATCTGAAATTCGTTTCATTTGCTCACTGACCAGTCCTCCTACAAGACCAGTTCAGTGAAACTGGAGATCTCGTCTTCGTTCTCTAGAATACCTAGCACTTAGTCCAGTGCCCACTGCAGCTTGCACTCAACACAGTTGACCCTTGAGCAACATGGGTTTGAAGTGAGTGGGTCCACCTATCTGGATTTTTTTTCAATAGAAAATACTACAATACTACACGATGGGAGGTTGGCTGAATATGTGGGTATGGAACTGCAGATAAACAGGGCCAAATATAAATTATTGTCTGAGTTTTGAATGTGCAGAGGGTAGGCATCTCACCCACTACGTTGTTCAAGGGCCAACTGTATATTCTTTTTTAGAATTTATGAATCAGTTAGTATCTGAGAGCTTACACTGCTACTCCTCTCCCAGACCCCCTGCTAGATAACCCAGGAAATTCTGAGGGACAACAGCTTACAATGTCTAGCCACCACAGGGCCCTCCAGCACAGGAAGGTAGGAAGGGCACCTGGCTAGCTGGCAGTAAAATGGACCCAGTGAGCCCAGGAAGACAGACAGGAGGAAACCATGACTTACACACGAATGAAGAATGAAAGGTATGATCACACTTCGTATCATTCCAGTTCATATTCAACCAATGTTTATTGAGAGCCTAGAATATGCCAGACACTTTCACAAGCTCATCACATTTAATCCTCACAACCACCCTGTAAGGGAGGTGTCATTAGTGCTATTTTAACAAAAGAAAAACTGAGGCTCAGAGAGGATTAAGTAGCTTATTCAAAGCTCCCCTGATATTAAGTGCAGAAGCAAGGGTTGAATTCAGACATGTTGGATCCCAAGTCCAGAACTCTCCCCACTGTACCACACTGCCTCTATAAAGGGATGAGGAAGGGAACCTCTGCCACACACAGCATCAGGCTGCACCCACCAAGTGTAGCCACCCAGGAGGAAGGGAGAAGGCCCCAGAGATGACACGGGCCTGGCCCCTTCTAGAAGAGCAGTGCTAGGGCTCTCTCTGAGGGATCAGAGAGAAGCAGCAGGGAAGGGCCCTAGATCCCACCCAGGGCTTTTCCCTAATGCTCCCGCTCAGTGCAAGAGGACTGTGAGGAACAGGGCAGAAAGATAAGCTGCCCCTGCTGCAGCGGGAGATAGTAAAAGGCCTTCAAGTTCAAGGCAGGTAAGGAGTCCCAGATTGGGTCTTTTGAGGTTTGGGAGTTGGAGTGGGGGGAGGAGATGAAGAGTGGGAGGGACCTGAGCCACAAGAATGGGGAGGACAGGAAAGAGCAAACCCTCTTGGAGTGTTATACTTTGATTGCTGGAGTGGCAACAGAGCAGGCTGGACAAATCATTTGTGGCAGGCCCCGTTATGTGCCTCTCAATCTAACACCTCCCCTCCTAGCTGGAAAGGAAGGCTTCCTACTGTGATGCCACCCCACTCAGTCTGTCTTCTCAGGCTTTTTCCAGGACTTGCGAGTCTCCAGGAAGATTTTGAACAGGGACAAGAGGATGGGCACAGCCATGGGCAGGAAGAGTGGGATGTAAATGGCAAACTTCTGGTCATCAGGGAAATAGAGAAGGTGGAGGAGCGAGGGATCAAAAAAGGCACGCTCCGAGGATGTCACAGCTTCCTGGCTGGCAGCGAAGGCAGAGGACAGGTGCCCAGAGGACAACTCCTCCGCCGCCTTCTGGACTGCAGCTACAGCCCTGTATACCTAGGAAGGGGCAGGGTGTTACCGAAAAGTCTGAGGCATCAGTTGGTAGGGAGGGATGGGAGAGGGCCCCACTGTGTCGTCTATCTACCAGGCAGGTTGCTTGAAGTTCACCCAGGATATATGGCAGCCAGTATAAAAGGGCCAGGGGTTATCTTCTTAGTGCCCATTTAACACTTCACACCCACACTGCACTCCTCCTGGGGAGCTGGCACTGCCCTCTAGAGGAAGCCTGGGCACTGAGGATGGCATGCCCACACACTCTCTGAACCTCAAATGGCTCTCTGCCTTCACCACTCCCTGGCCGTTGCTGGCCACTCCAGTCCTAAGCCACAGAATGCATCCCCTGCCTGCTTACCTCAGACGCCACATCGTCCTTGATGACAATATTGCTGATCTTGCCCAGAAGCTGGGCCAGGGAGGTGAGAGTGGTGGTGGCTGTGGCTAGGTTCTCCACGGACCGGGCCCAGAGCAACTGGTCTAACTCCCAGGTCATTATCCCTTCACTCTTAGGCCCCAAAAACAGGCATTTTGGAGGCAGCTGGGGCTGGGCAATCCCAAAGAGCAGCCTGTAGGAACAGCGCAGAAGATCAACGGAGCAGAGACCACAAGGTGCGAGAAGATGGTCAAGATTCCTAGAGTAACTATCAAGATTTTCCATCTCACCCAGAACCACAGGGGTTGTAGGAAGCACCTCAGGGTCTTAGGGGGTGAGACGCAACCCTAAGCAGTTCCAAGCCCCAAGCTCCGCTTTAACCAGTGATCTCACTTTTTGTTCTTGTTGTTGAAGTTTAGTTGCTAAGTCGTGTCTGACTCTTTTGTGACCCCATGGACTGTAGCCCGTCAGGCTCCTCTGTCCATGGGATTTCCCAAGCAAAAATACTGGAGTGGGTTGCCATTTCCTCCTCTAGGGGATCTTCCTGATCCAGGGATCGAACCCATGTCTCCTGTATTGGCAGGCGGATTCTTTACCACTGAGCCACCACAGATTCATAAGGCTATTTTTCCTAAAACAGTCTTTGTCAGCAACTAGTCTGTCTTAGGAGAAAGATGAAGGGATTCTTGGAAACTTTTCTTGGTTTCCTTGGGGCTCCAGGTATAGCCAACGTATCCCTGCCAGGTGAGAGTTCACTCCAGGCAAGAGTCAGACTCAGTAGCCACACCCCCAAGCGGATCCCCCAGGGCCTCACCGCAACTGAGCCAGGAACACCTCCATAACCCGCATCATGTCCACTTCGACTCTCACCGGCAGCTGCGAGCCGTTGTAGGCTTTCGGGTCCACGTTGTATACCTGCAGGGGGCAACAAGGTGGCCTCAACATCATGCCACAACCTTGCACAGCTCTGCCCCAGACCCTCTGGGGCCCACGAGAGAAAAGGAAAACATACTCTGTGCTCTTTAAAAATGACAAACCAAATATGTCTGGAATACCTGCTATTAGGAGTATTATATACATGATCTCCACTATTATTAGTCATTTCTGACTCTGTGCAACCCTATGGACTACAGCCAGGCTCCTCTGTCCATGGGATTTTCCAGGCAGGAACACTAGAGCGAGTTGCCATTTCCTTCTCCAGAGGATCTTCCCGACCCAGGGATCAAACCCACGTCTCTTATATCTCCTGCACTGGCAGGCGGCTTCTTTACCACTAACACCACCTGGGAAGCCCTGTATCTCCATTACCCCCTCACAAATCTTATTAAAGAAATACTTATTAAAAAAAAAAAAAGAAAATGAAATATTTGTATTCCATTTTAGAGTTCCTACCCATGAGAAACTCCCAATCTTACAGGGGAGACAGAGTTACCAATCTTGTAAGACTCCCACAGATAGTGCCTGGATCTAAGTTACACATAGAATAGTCCTAAGTCAGTGCAAACTGCCAAGTGCAGAAGGGGCTGATTATAGCAACACTGATGGAAACAAGAAGCAGTGGGGCCGGCCGAGGAGGCGCCCTCACCTCCCCGGCCCACTCAGGCCGGGCCACAGAGGAATAGCAGAAGGAACAGTCTCAGGGAACATCAGTCTGTCCCTGAAGCTTGGGCTCTGGGCTCTGCACGGTGTGACCATTTACCATAATGCCACCCCAGCGGGGACTGTGGAAGGCGTTGGTGGCCACTGGAGCCCCATCCTTGTCCTGAATGTACAGGGGGGAGTGGGCGAGCTCCGGAACGTAGAGGAGAAAGTTGAGCACGGGGTAAAGGGAGGCGGCACTGGATCCTGGGGCACAAGGAGAAGGGGAGTCAGCACAGCAGGTTGAATCCAGATCTTAGTTCCAGGTCAGCCGCTGACTGCTGGGCACTCTGTACCTCAGTTTCCCCAGCTGATAATCACTAAGATATCCTCCGGGCCTGGGTGTCTGTGGTAAAGAACCTCAACATTCTCCCAACATGTGCCACTCCCCTGAAAGTGCACTCCTGCCCCCCAATCACCCCTCCTCCAACAGACCCCCACACCATACCCTGCCACCGACTGCTCTCTGGCCCACTACCATATTGCACCCATATTACTATAACCCGTTCTTAGGCACAAGGATAAATCTGACCTCGCGTCAGTCCCTGCTTCATATCCTTCTGCAGCCAGCCACTCTTACCAGGTTAAAGTTCAAACATCTTAAAGTGGTGATCTAGCGCCTGCCTGCCTGCCTGGGCAGCCTCAACTCGGTCACTCTCTCAAAATTCATCCACAGTAAACTTTCCTGAGCTTCCAGAATATCTATGCACTCTTAACACTTTTGCCTCTGAGCTCATAGTGGCCTAGCCTGAAATCTCTCTCTCTGTAGATACTCATGCCGTTAAGCAGTCCCTCAGTCTTTGAAGGGAAGGAGGAAGGGAGGAAGGATTCACCAAGGCCTCTCGTGTTGTCCCTCCCACAGCCCTTGATACATGCTGACCTAACCCTGAAATTCCACAGCTAGTGATTTACTCCCCTTGGTTTGCCTCTATTACAGTTCTCAGTCAAACCTCCTCTTCCCAGGATCCAGCCCCAAAATGAAAAACTGGAATCCCAGCTTCAAGGTTCCTCAATCAGAAGAACTATCAACTCAAATTCCACCTTCATGTTCTGCTACTATCGTCTTTCTTACAAGAAAGTGTGGCTGTATCTTCCCTGGATGGTTTGCAGGGACGATCCATGTGTTTATAAAAAGTGCATGGAATGCTTAACAAGTGCTTTTGGCTATGACAGTGTGGAAGTGGAGACTATCATGGGAAAGGAGCCTAAAAGCCCAGCACCTCCTCAACACTCTCGGACCAACCCAACCTGGGAGCCGTCACTATATACAACCCACTTCCCAGCCCAGGCTGAGCCTACCGGGTCCTTCCCTGGCCTGCCAGGGAGACCCTCAATCTCAGGAGCTCACCCAGCCGGGACTCCACGGGGTTGATGACATGGGGGAGGCTGTGTGCGGCCAAGTAGTAGCTGGAGGAAGCTGAGTCAAAGCGGGGGTTTACCCCCAGCACTGCATAGTAAAGGATCTGAAGAACAAAGAGGAAAAACGTGTTATTTTGTCTGTTGATTGATAGTCCAGTGTGTTCTCAAAAAGATAACAATTAGGCAGGGAAAATATGAGAGACAAAAATCAAAGCTTATGTATACCTATGGTTGATTCATGTTGCTGTTTGGCAGAAACCAACACAATTCTGTAAAGCAACTGTCCTTCAATTAAAAAAAAAAAATTAATTAAAAAAAAATCAAGGCTGAGAGAAAACAGGACTAGGGGAAAAAAATAACAAAGCTAAGGATAAAGTTAACACACTAAATCCATGCTTTGAACATATTATTTTACCAGGCTCTCCAAAAGCCTAAACAAAAAAGAGGATAATTCAGTGTCCACAGATCAAATCAAGTCAGGTGTTCAGAAGTTAATTACTCCCACTACCAAGACCTGATAAAAATGTCTCCCACATTTTCCCTAAAAAGGACACTGTGTGATTCAGAAAACTACATTCTTCACGTCTTTATTGTTACTATGTTAACATATTTCAGGAAGTTTTTTTTAAACTATTTTATACTGCAGCTGCTGCTGCTGCTAAGTTGCTTCAGTCGTGTCGGACTCTGTGCAACCCCACAGATGGCAGCCCACCAGGCTCCCCCGTCCCTGGGATTCTCCAGGCAAGAATATTGCAGTGGGTTGCCATTTCCTTCTCCAATGCATGAAAGTGAAAAGTGAAAGTGAAGTCGCTCAGTTGTGTCTGACTCTTAGCGACCCTACGGACCACAGCCTACCAGGCTCCTCCATCCATGGGATTTTCCAGGCAAGAGTACTGGAATGGGGTGCCACTGCCTTCTCCAATTTTATACCAAAGTATAGTCAATTAACAATGTTGAGATAGTTTCACGTGGACAGCAAAGGGACTCAGCCATACATATACATGTATCTATTCTCTCCCAAACTCCCCTCCCATCTAGGCTGCCACATACCCCTGAGCAGAGTGTTCTATACACTAGGTCCCTGTTGGGTTATCCATTTTAAATACAGCAGTATGTACACGTCAATCCCAAACTGCCTGTGTGTTTTTAAATAAATTTGTAGGATAGTAAAACTGTTGTATACAGTTCCAGAAGGAGCCATAAGGAAGTTAGTTTTTTAACAAGCACTGACAAAATTCCCCAAGCTGGACACTAAGGAGGGAAAGTAGACCCCAGAACCATATACATACACAAGAATTTCCTCACCAACCACCAAGCTCAAAGAGCCAGAAGAACAGACTACACTTGTAAAGGCTAAATATGTATGGTAGGAAACGATGGTGCAGGATGGCAAAGGGTGATGTACCCAGGAAAAGCGCTCTTCAGCTTGCTCCTAGTCTCACCTGCGAGTCCACAGAGAAGTTTCCTGCTGCACTGAGGGCTCTCAGGAAGGGCTGCACGTAGCGCCGGACAGCCCCCTCAATGTCCCAGTGCACGTCATGGGACTTGGGGTCAGGGTTGAGTAAACTGAAGGTGATTTCATAGCCTAAAGAAACAGGAGTCAGGGACGCCAGGGGTTCCTATGGATCAAAGGCAAGCCTGTACCCCTGGCTAAGCTGCACTTGTTTCTCTCTGGAAGGGGCCTGATTGCCATCATGGAACCAAAGGGAGGATAAAACTGGGGTGAGGAACACCGAGTATTTTAAGAAAAAGATGAGAGACTTCTCTGGTGGTCCAGCGGCTAAGACTCTGCACTCCCAATGCAGGGGGCCTGGGTTCAGTCCTTGGTCAGGGAACTAGATCCCCCATGCTGCAACTAAGATTTCACACAGCCAAATAAATTTAAAAAAAATTTTTAAGAAAAATGAAACTAAAACCTATGGCTGATTCATGTTGATGTAGGGCAGAAACCAACACAATATTGTAAAGCAGTTATCCTTCGATTAAAAATAAATACTTCTAAGAAATCACAGAAGAAAAGAGTGAAGCATCTGCATGTAGATTCCCCTCCCACCCCAGTGTCTCCGCATAATTCATTTCCCTCTTCCTTCCCCTGGCAAAAGCCAGGACATCCTACCCAAGCTGGACTTGAGAGGCCGCCTCTTATCAGAGCTCCACTTGTCCTCGGGAAGGTGGTCAGCCAGGGCTGCAGCAAGAACGTCCTCGGTCAAAGACATGGCCTGGGCTACCTGGATGATGCGGCGGCCGATGATGTTGAAGGCCTCCCGGTGCATTATCCCCCGCACAACTGCCATCCTCTTGGACCCAATGTAACTCATCATGTCCTATGAGGGGCAAGCAAGGGACAGGAGGCCCACACAGGTCAGGAAAGAAAGCAGAGGAGCACTCTGGCTCCTCTCTTTGAAAATCTGGTCTTTTGCCACCGACCAGCAGGTCTGCACCTCTCTCTGGATTCACAGTGAACTAATTATCTCAGCATTTCTGAACTATGGGGTTATGTGAGTGTTTTCATTCATTTCAGTTCTCTTCTCCTTCCCAGTCGACACAGGTCCAGGCAACAGCTCTATCTTTGTGGGCTAGAAACTAAGAGACGGCACACTGAGCAAGAAGAAGCAAACCACTGGCAAGTTTGATATAAGCAGACAGCACATGGCAGAGAGGCAAGTACAAGAATTTTCACGGCAGCATTATTTGTAATAGGATAAAACTGGAGACAATCCAAATGCCTGTTCGCGACAGAATGGATAAACTGTGATATGTTTATACAATGAAACATAAGGCAGAATTTTAAATGAACGCGTTAGATTCAACCAGACATTATGAATGACTCAAACATAAAGGTCGAGCGAAGTGAAAACTGGAGAAGAACATGCAATCTATTATGCCATTTACATAAAGTTCAAAAACAGGTAAAATTAAGCATAGTGCTTGTAGAGATATAACATGTGGTAAAACTTGAAAGAAAAGTAAGAGAATGATACACAAAAACTATGGTTGCCTTGGGCTGAAAGGGAATGGGGTATAACCATGGAGATACACTAGGGTTGTACTGTACTTTGCAAACTGGGAATGGGAAATGCATGTTCATTAAAATTTTCTTTCATCTTTTTGTAATAATTAACATTTCATTATAAATTTAAAAATAAGGGACTTCCCTGATGATCCAGTGGCTAAGACTCTATGCTCCCAATGCAGAGGGCCTGGGTTCAATCCCTAGTCAAGGAACCAGATCCCGCAGGCCACAACTAAGTTCACATGCCACATGCAACTAAGGACCCCATATGCTACAACAAAGATCAAAGATCTCATGTGCCGCAACTAAGACCTGGCACAGTCAAATAAATAATATTTTAATAAATAAATTAAATTAAATGTACGTGGTACAGCTCCCACTGAGCCTTTTGCTCAGTAAGTGAAAAGATCAATGTGTGGCTCATATTATCATCCCAGCCCATTCAAAGCAGCTTCTTTAATCCTACTGACTTTTTTCCCCCACTTTAAATTGGAACTTTAACCATCTCCAAGCCCTGGATTTAGAAAGACCCAGAGTCAATGAAAACAATCCCTATTTGCATTCTTTTTAAAAAAAATACTTGCGGAGTTTTCTGCAGCAAATGGAAGGAATGGGCAATCCCACAACCAGGAGACAGGTGAGGACGAGCTGTAGGGAGACGGCCAGGCTGCAGCCTGTCTGCTCACCCTACCTGAGGGAGGAGCGAGCAGCGTTCAGAGATCACGTACACTGTCAGGGAGCCCTCTGCTTGCTCCGATGGCTCAGCTAACATGGCTTCTGCCTCTGGGGACGAGAGCAGGGGGTTTACCAGGAGCAGAAAACACCATTCCCTCTCCCTCTGGCTCCCCCAGGATGCCTAGTCCATCACTCCACCTCCCACTCACACCCAGCTGACACGGTGGCCAGGTTTGGCCTTCAGTGGCCCGCGCTGAGACACAAGGTCTCTCACTCCCAGCATTCCCAGAGAGGTTCTGGAGTTAAGACAAGGGATGGCAGGAATTCCCTGGTGGCCTAGTGGTCAGGATTCTGGGCTTTCCCATTGCCATGGCCCGGGTTCAATCCCTGGTGGGGGAAGTGAGATAGCCACAAGCTGCATGATGCAGCCAAAAAAAAAAAAAAAAAAAAGACAAAGTATGAAAACTACACACTTAGAGATCAGAAGGAAAAAGACGGCTTCCTGTTAAAAATAATCACCCCTTCCGGTACCTTGTATATTGCCCAGTGACAGGGCCGCCTCCTCATGATCCAAAGCCTTCCGATAAGCCTTCTGAAAACGGCATTTGATTTTCAGTTTATCTGAGAGAAAAGAAAGAGGCATAATGAAAAGAGCCCACCTTTCCAGCCCTAACACTATCCAGCATCCTGGAGAGCAAGATGATGATGTGCAGAGAAAGACCAAGAAGCTACAGCCAGTTCTAATGATTTATGCAGACTGTGTGTGCATACTCAGTGGTGTCTGACTTTCTGACCCCATGGACTGTAGCCCACCAGGCCCATCTGTCCATGGGATTTTCTAGGCAAGAATACTGGAGTGGGTTGCCATGCCCTCCTCCAGAGGATCTTCCTGATGTAGGGATCAAACTCAAGTCTCTTGCATTTCCTGCATTGGCAGGCAGGTTCTTTCCACTAGCGCCTCCTGAAAAACCGTGGATGATATAAGTATAGGCACTCCACCTCGTCTACCTGCCCAGCCCTTCCCTCTCCCTGTGTACCTTAAACCTGGAGTACCCTCCCCACAGGGAAATCTACTACAGTACTCATCACAATGAAAAGGTATAAGGAGGAAAGCCACGTGATTATTTCAATAAATGCCTCGAAAGAATTAAACTCAGTACACATTCTTGATAAAAAGAAGATGCTGGAATAGAGAGTCAGACATACAGAACGGACACGTCAGGACTTCCCTGGCGGTCCAGTGGCTGAGATTCCACACTCCCAATACAGGGGGCCTAGGTTTGATCCCTGGTCAGGGAACTAAGATCCTGCATGTCACACAGTGCAACCAAAAGAAAAAAATATTTTTAGTTAAAAAAAAAGAAAAACCTGAGCCTGATTTTTAAAAAACCACTAGATCTAACTATCAGTTTATAGGAAATAAGGATAATAAAGGAATACGTTAAAAAAAATCTGCCAAATCCAGAATGTGAGATGTTCTAACAAACAAAGGACCTGGTTTCTCCAACAAATCAATGAAAAGAAATATACTGGAACAGGGTAGGAAGAGCTGATATATAATAAAAGAAAAAGGAGAAACTTAACAAAATGGAGGTCATAATGTTAGGATTAAATGAGGCAACACATGTAAATAAAGTGTTTCACCTCGTTTCTAGCATATAATGAACAACTAATATTAGTTATCCTAATGTTATCCCTTCCTCACCTCCTCATTTAACCTGAATTCCTACACTTCCTTTAAAAATCTGTCTTAAAAAGTACAACCCTTGGGACTTCCTTAGTGGCGCAGTGCATAAGAGTCCACCTGCCAAAGCAAGGGGCACAGGTTCGATCCCTGGTCCAGGAAGATTCCACATGTCACTGAAGAACTGAGCCTGTGTGCCACAACTAATGAGTCTGCTCCACAACAAGAGAAACCACCTCAATGAGAAGCCTGCACACTGCAGTGAAGACCCAGCACAGCCAAAAATAATAAATAATGCAGAGGTTGTTTAAAAAACAATAAATGCTCTCTTAAAAAAAAAATTACAGCCCTCAAAACCTTCTCTACCTTTTTTTCCTCCCAGTTATAGTCTCTTTCTTAAGTACAGTCTCTGTTTCTTATATACTTATATACTTCTACATTGATTTCTTTCTCTGTCTCTCTCCCCTACCTATGGATTTCTTGAAACTATTATCATTTTCTTATTCATCTCCAAATTCCTGATACCTAGGAAAAGTGCTTCCCTGGTGGTTCAGATGGTGTAGAATTCGCCTGCAATGCGGGAGACCTTGATTTGATCTCTTGGTTGGAAGATCCCCTGGAGGAGGGCATGGCAATCCAGTCCAGTATTATTGCCTGGAGAATCCCCATGGACAGAGGAGCCTGGAGGGCTACAGTCCATGGGGTGGCAAAGAGTCCAAACATGACTGAGTGACTAAGCACACAAAAGTGCCTCACACTCGGTAAAGTGTTAATGTTAAAATGAATAAGGCCTGTATACAAGTTCAAATTGATTCCAAATCCTGTGTTCATTCCATTACACCCCACATCCTCCTCTGTCCCCTAATGAGCATCACCTGCTGCTGATCAGGTATTGCACAATTGTTTTATGAAAAAAACTGCCATGTTAATCGTGAATACTGAATTTAAAGCTTTTTTTTCCCCCCTCAGCAAACACAGTGTTCATTTAGAGAGGGCTTTTAAAATAAGTTTTTAACCACTTTTTCAGGGTACCCATGCTCCTCCTGGGCTTCCCAGGTGGCACAGTGGTAAAGAATCCGCCTGCCAATGCAGGAGATGCAAGGGACGCGGGTTCAATCCCTGGGTCGGGAAGATCCCCTGGAGGAAGAAATGGCAACCCACTCCAGTATTCTTGCCTGGAAATCCCATAGATAGAGGAGCTTGGTGGGCTTCCGTCCATTGGGTTGCAAAGAGTCAGACACACACACATGCTCCTCCTAGCCAATCTATCTGTCGACTGAGCTCAGAAAGGCAACCCTGATCCCCCAGGAACTCACACTTCAGAGGGATCTCTCTCTCATGCACAACGGTGAAAGGCAGCTTTTCCTGGTCATCCAATGGCACTGACTCCTGGGTAAACACTACAGTGACCGGCACCATTAGCCGCAGCTGCGGGAAGAAGCATCAGATTCATCAGCTGAGTCTCCATCTTCACGGGCTGTCCCTTGGTCCTCCACCCCTGAGGTCTTACCTTCAGGGAATTCAGCCCACTGATCTGGGAGTAAGGCAACGGGGCCCGGTAGGTCTCCGTGGTCTTCCACCAGAGCGGCAACCCTAGCACGATGACCACCGTGGCGAAGAAGAGGGCGGCGCGCTTACCTCGGACCACCTCTGGGGGGCACAGAGGGATCCACTGAGGAACCAGCAGTGGGCTTGGGTGCCTGCCCCACCCCGGAGGTGGAGCAGCCCCCGGCAACCCGTCCTCAGAGCCTCTCGGCCCGCCTTCCGAGGGATTCCCGGGCTAGGGGCCCGGGCCCGAGTCTGAAAGAATCCTGTCTGAGACGAACCCCGACCCCCAGTCCGCGAGACCTCTGGCACACCACAGTCCCCACCCCTGCATTCCTCCCTTGCATTCCGCGAGCCGCAGCCCCGACCCGAATGCCACCGAACCTAGGTCCGCAGCTGCGGCCCGGGCGGCCGCCATGCTTGCGTCCGATCGCTCCTGCCGCCGAGGGGCGGGGCCGCGCAGGCCTCCCCCAATCGGAAACCCGCACGGAGGGGGCGCGCCCACCGCCGCGGTCGCGACCAATCACTAGCGGCACTCCGGCGGGAGGAAGCCTGCGAGGGCTAGGTGGTGATGAGGTTCAGTCGTGTCCGACTCTTGCAGCCCCGTGGACTGTAGCCCGCCAGGCTTATCTGTACATAGGATTCTCCAGGCAAGAATACTGGAGTGGGTTGCCGTTTACTTCTCCAGCAAGGGGTAGGAGGGGTCCGCAAAGAGCCTCTCCTGAAATTTGAAAGGTGGCTGCCCCGGCATCAACGGGTGGTTGAGAAACTGCGGGTTTCGGTTTTGCTGGAAGACACCCTCCGATTCCATGTGGAACCTACTCCTGGCCCCAGGGATTAAAAGCGCAAACTCTGCAATCGTTAAATGCTAGCTGGGCGATACGCGAAGCTCTAAGTCTCAATTTTCTCATCTGAAAAATGGAGATACTGACTAAAATGAGGTCATTCATAAAGAGCACACGGAAAGTCACCTATCACGGTCATTGTTTATCATCCTTATTATAGAGCTCCTCTTCCTGAGGAGCAAGCTAGTAGTACCTGTTTTAGCATATTTAGCTCATTTAATAGTTTTTAAATTCATTTGGATTCATTCCTAACTTGTTAAAGTCTGAATGAAGTGACGTCGCTCAGTCGTGTCCGACTCTTTGCGACCCCGTGGACTGTAGCCCACCAGGCTCCTCTGTCCATAGGATTCTCCAGGCAAGAATACTGGAGTGGGTTGCCATTTCCTTCTCCAGGGGATCTTCCTGACCCAGGGATAGAACCCAGGTCTTCCGCATTGCAGGCAGACGCTTTAACCTCTGAGCCACTTCACTAAAATTCTTACAAACTCATGAGCACAGACTCGATCTTTCTTGTTCAAATTTGGTTCAAGTCCCAGCCTCCTTACTTCACCTGAGCGATCTTGAGAAGCGATCTTGTTTCCTCATATTAAAACAGGGATAGCAGGGAATTCCCTGGTGGTCCAGTGGTTAAGACTTTGCAGGGGCATGGATTCGATCCCTGCTCGGGGAACTAAGATCCTGCATGCATATAGCTCAGCCAAAAGGAATAAAATTGTTTTTTAAAATAAATAGGAATTGCAATAGTATCTACTTTATATAGAATTGTTGTAGTATGTGAGTTAATAACTGTAAAGACCTGGCAGGAGACTGCTATAGAAGTGTTAGCTATTTTTATTTATATAAGATCAGGCCACACTGAGCCTACATTCCCATACTGCAATAATTATTTGGGAGAAGCATTGGCTGTGCACGTTACGTAGAGCATGGCCTCCACAGTTCACACAGAACACACCCAGTAGGTTCTCTCGTCCTTTCATCTGCTCAGATAGACCCAGAGTCTTGACCTATTCCCAACGCCCAGGCCAAGAGGTCAAAGTTCAGCATGAGACCTCACCAGGTCACTCTTGCCCAGACCCTTAAACTAGCTCCCTCTGTGCCCCTATCTATCTCAGATAGGAATGAGCAACAGCCCTTGGCAACCTCTTAGATAACCGTGCTGGGTCTGGCAGTGCTTAGGTTGGGGATTTTCCTGTTGGGCAAGAACCCAGGTGCTGCTCCTGTAGTGGCTTCCCCTGGTGGAATGTGTCAACACAGCTGAGAGGTGAGAGACTCCCATTGCCTCTTTGTCCAGTTTGGGGCCATGCACAAAAGCTGCCATCAGAAGTTGCTTGGGTCTAGCCTCATTCTGGGCTTCCCTAGTGGCTCAGATGGTAAAGAATCCACCCACAATGCAGGAGACCTGGGTTCAATCCCTGGATTAGGAAGATCCCCTGGAGGAGGCATGGCAAACCTACTCCAGTATTCTTGCCTGGAGAATCCCCATGGACAACGGAGGAGCCTTGCAGGGTACATTCCATGGGAGTTGCCAAGAGCTGGACACGATTGAGTGACTAAGCACAGCACAGCCTCACTCCGTTCTTCAGCAGCTGCAGTCAAGTGCCTCTAAAGTGGCAGTTCCTGAAAGATTCACAGCCCTCCATACCTCCTTGCTCCAGCCTCAGACATCAACAAGAGCCTGAGCTGAGAATGGTGACTGGATGTGCCCCTCCCCCTAAACTTAATGCCCAGTAAAACAAAATCCACCCTTTCCACCTCCACAGTCCAAGATGGCTCAGAGGCACTACAGAGATCAGAAACTGGGAGGTGAAATTAGATATGTAAAAAATGCAGACAAAGTAGCATGGTTTGCTACCATTTATTTGCTATGTGGTATGCGCACAAAGCATGAGTCAGCGCTGCCGCCCTACCCTCTGACCCCAGGAGAGAGGGCGGGCAGGCACAGCCCCAGGAGAAGCAACCCCATCATGGGGAAATTGTGGGGGGTGGCAGAGGCTGGGAGGAGACCCAGGCATCCTGCTCTGACTTCTAGCAAGTTCTCCTGCCCTCAGTCATGAGGGCTCCCTATCCTCCCATCCAATGGTCCCAGGTGCAGCAATCTGAGAGGGGAGGGGAGGGGAGGAGAGCAAAGGAAGACGACTCAGTGCTGGATGGAGGCATCTCTGCTCTGCAAGGCTACTTGGCCCTGGCCATAACTACAGGCAAAATTGGGCGCAGGTGGTTGGGCCAAGGGCTGTGGTGTGGAGGGGTACTCAGTAGGCGTGGTTGGCAATGTAGAGGGACTGCACTGCCGCTCCACCATCTTCTCCGCTGCCTTCATACTTGCCCTGGGCTGCAAGCCCATTCACCTGCAAAAGGAGGGGAGTAAGTAGGCTGACCCAGTCCACAGGTTCCTGACCCTGTCCAGGCTAGAGCCTCTGGGCTGCCGCCTGCCTGGCTACACCCCACCTCCCCACCCACCACCTTTAGCTCCCAACCTCGGCCCGCTTGATGAACTCCTCAGTGGCGGCCCCAGCATTGTCCTGTTGCCCTCGCCAGGCATTGAGTGCAGAGGCCTGCAGGGCACGCCCATAGGAGAAGGTGAGGGCCCATGGCCGGGGAAGGGGGCATCGGTTGATAGCATTGAGGTTGAGAGATGCCTCTTCTTCACTCTGACCCCCAGACAGGAAGGTCACGCCTAGGACAGAGAAGAGGAGACAAACCAATCGATCGCTCCTTATTTTTCCAGGGTAAGGGACTTCCGGAGGCCACAAGAAGAACCTGAGAATGGGTCTTAGGGATAGGGACAGCTTTGGAATCAGGGTGGTACCTGGGACAGCCGGGGGCACAGTGCGACGCAGGGCAGTGACAGTTGCCATGGCGATCTCCTCTGGGCTATACTTAATGGGGCAGGCATGGCCAGGGGTCACCATGTTGGGCTTGAGCAGGGTGCCCTCCAGGTACACGTGATGGTCACTCAGGGCCTTGTACACAGCAGCCAGGACCTGGGGATCAGAGGAGGTTGACTAAGGTTCTGGGCCCCTGCCATTATGTTCCCTGCCTAGGGGAAAGTGGGTATAACTGTGAGAGTGGATACAGGTCAGACTCACAGGTACGTTCTGGGGTCAAGTAAAAATGTGCTTGAGGAAATAGCCTGCATCTGAGCCAGGGATTGTGGAGCACAGGCTCCCTGTCAAGTTCTCCCTGTGGTGTATGTCTGTGCCCGGGGCGGACTCACCTTCTCTGTAACGTACTGGCAACGTTTGAGGTCATGGTCTCCATCAGGCAGAATCTCAGGTTCCACAATAGGCACAATCCCATTCTGCAGGTAAGAGCAGAGTAGCTTAGGAGGGGCAGGAGGTGGGATGGAAGAAAGCCATGTAACCCCCTTGCCACCAAGCACAGAACACCCATCTGACCACCTCACACACACATAGGCCCACCTGCTGGCAGATGCTGGCATAGCGGGCCAGCACATTGGCATTCTCCAGAATGGCAAGTGCTGAGGGTGTGCGCTCACTGATTTTCAGCACGCAGCGCCACTTGGCGAAGTCAGCGCCATCCTTCTTGTACTGGGCACAGCGCTCCGAAAGCCCATCCAGCCCTGTAGGCAGAGTGCCAACCTCATTATTCTGTTCCTCTTTGCCAGCAGCAGCCACCCAACAGCTCTGTGGTCCTGAAGCCCACCCCTCCTGTACCTTGAGTGGTGGTTTCTCCATCAGTTCCGGCTAGAGGCACTACACCCTTGTCAACCTGAAGGGGAAACACAGGCACAGAACTGAACCCAGGCAGGACCCCGTCTGCCACCCTGCACACGCACATACACCTATTTCCATGCTCAGCCCCCATCTAGGGCCAGTGGCTGCACCTTGATGCCCACGACAATCCCCTTATCCTGGATGGTGCGGACGAAGGGGACACCATTATCGTCTTTCTGGTAGAGTGTCTCATGGAAGAAGATGACACCACCGATGCACTTCTTCACACGGTCATCGGCACTGAACAGAACCTGGCGGTACAGCCGGCGGTTCTCCTCAGTGTTCTCCACCCCGATTTGGCTCAGCCGTTTGGCCATGCTGCCTGGGGAGGGGCAAACAAAGCAGGGTGGCAAGGTCATCCCCAAGCTCCTTGGCCACCTCTTCCCCACGTGACCGCAGGGCCCCACCTACCTACAGACTCATCTGCGGCCAGAATGCCTTTGCCTGGGGCCACAATCCGCAGGGCAATGTCGGACAACTCCTTTTTCTGCTCAGCAGAAAGGGCTGGGTACGAGTGGGGCATGGTGACAGTTCTGTGGAATGGAGACAGGTATAAATGCTGGACCCCACCCACCCTACCTCTTCTGCTTCCTCTCCTGTTCATGTGGGCCAAATGGCCTCTTCCTTCCACCCCAACAAGCAACGGTTGGGAACAGAGCTGCAGTCCTTGGCGCAAGTCCTGGACATCAACATGGCACTCAGTCTCTCAGGCAGCTAACAGGCTCGGGGCCCCAGTTCCCACATCTCCTTTTGTCCCTGATGGGCACCCTTCCCAGCCCCAGGGTAGGGGTGGGGAGGTGAACAGCCCCAAAGCTACAGGTCTTCTTCTGAAAATACTGCCTCAATAAAGATGCCGGTCTTCCTTTCATTGAATTTGGCCCCTTCTTCAGGTAGGCAAAAGCCCTGGCCATTCCAATTTCCTTTTTCTCATCCTCACTCAGCAGGGCCCTGAGGGAAGGTGCACTTCTGAGGCTTCAGAATGAGGCAAAAGTACCCATCATCCCTCTTCCCTCAGCTTCTGGAGGAAAGGGTGGGGGTAGGGAGTAGCAGTGGTGAAAAAAAAAAACCAAAAAACAACGGCCACGGGCTTCCATTACCTCTTCTCTATTCCTTAACAGGAATGGGAGCAGAGGCTCAGGATTGAAAGGGAGGAAGAGATTCAGGATAAGGAGGGAGGAGACCTATGGGAAGATGATAGTGAGACAGGCTAACTAGCCAAGGAGAAGGACCTAGCTCAGGGGGACCGTGAAGACAGGAGAACTGGAGAGGGAACTCAGCCTAGGAGAGGAAGCAGGCTGAGGTTAAAACGGTTTGGGTGGAAGAGGCTAACACCAAGGAAAAGTCCAGCCGGCAGAGGAAGATTTGGAATCGGAAAAGCTGCATCAGAGCTAAAAGGAAGGGGTGCTGTGGGAGAAGCTGAGCCGTGGAGTGGACAGAAAGGAGACAGTCGAGAAGGCACATCCAGGGCCCCGCAGGAGCAGGGCAAGGATGGCAGAGGGAAGAGTCAGGGAGAGCAAGCGGAGATGCTGAGCAACTCTCGGGGCTCACCTGTCCGCAGCGAGGTAGCTGCGCAGCCACACGAACAGCTCGCGTTCAGATCCGCGACAGCTGCGGCTCCAGCCCCGGCTTCTGTAAATGAGGCTGCGGCTGCCGCAGAGCTACGTGACTCCCGCCCGGAGGGCGGGGCCTCCCCCCTCCCCGCCCTGGCCACGCCCCCTCCCAGGACTGGAGTGCGCGGTGAGGGGGGCCCACGGAGGCGCTGCGATGAGGTGGAGTGACTGACTCTGCCGGGATCTTGGAGGTGGTTGTAGACTGTCCTCCTCCTACCTCGCGGAGCCCAGACACCAGCGGAAAGGCCACCCTGGCAGGAAATGGCCTTGTTCTGATTCCTGCCACGGTGACCTTATGCAGAGGACTGTGCTGGCTGTTGGGGATGTATCCTGGTCTGATGGAGAGTCACCGTAAACAATTACCATAGATAGGGTAGGTGGAACACAGGCAGCAACAGTGCGCGAGTCCAGGGCAGAGGGTTCTCTGTCCTCACCCCCTTATTCACCAGGGCTACCCCAGAGGGGGATGGAGAAGGTAAGAGAATGAAGCCTTGTCTGTTTCCCACCAGGCAGTGAGCCAGGGAACAAGTAGTCCAGTGCCCAGAGTATTTGGGGAAGCAAGAAAAGGAGTCAGGAGCTGGCTGTGGCTCTGGATGCATTGGGAGGGGTGTGTGGACGTAGGGAGCCCAGGCAAAAGGACCAAGCTGCCTCCCCCTAAGCTCATCTACCCACCTCCCACCCAAGAAATAAGATTTGGTGAGCCTGAAGAAATACATTAAATATACTTTATTTTATAAACAGAGCTGGCTCTAAGCCAATTGGTCCTGATGTTGGGGTAAGGGAGTGTTGCAGGTAAAAAGGGGTGCAACAGACTCCAGCTTTCAGTTTCTTAGCTCAGAAATTGCAGCAATCCTTGTAGCTCCTTGCAACCCTTCACGACGTCTGGGATGGACAGCAGAGTCTGGAAAGAGATTCAGAAAAGGCAGCTCAGGGTCACAGGCCAGGAAGCGCCAGGCCTAAGAAACACCCTCTTAGAGGGGAGAAAATGGAAGCCACAGAGAAGCCCACAACAGTGAATCAGGGCCCAGCTCTCAGCACAGGCTGGGAATCAGAGCTATGTTCATCAGTACCCCCCGCCAGGCCTTATGCCAAGTACCTAAGTTGCATCAATGCCTCCTTTACCTCATAAATATGCTGAACAGTGTCATCTAGTTTCTTTAACTCCTCGTCAGAGCGCCGCAGATTCTCTTCCAGGATGTTTCTCTAAAAAGCAAATAGGCTGCATAAGTTCTATCCTTAAAAGAATGCCATAGCTTGTGGGGAAAGGTAGACATGGCAGGGAACTTGCTAGGGGAGATGGGGAACAGCCCTGGAATGGCATGGAAATCCTTACGTGGCTCTGGAACTTGACCGTGAGTTTTGCCTTCTCATTTTTCATCTCCAGGAACATCACCCTCAGTTTGTCCACCTGTAGATACGTTCAGATGAGTAGGGGCACAGCCTAAGGTTCCCACCAGTTGCCCAGCTCTTTGGTTAACTCTGAGTCACCTCCTGGGAGAGCCACACTTTCTCCTGGATCCAGTTTGTGTCCATGGGCTGACAGTCGGGGTTCTGCTGGCCTGCCAGGGTCTCTTGGAGCACCTTAGTCTCTGTCTCTGCACGCCGAAGAGAGCGGGTGAGCTGGGTCACCTCCTCTCTAAGCCTCTGGGGATGAGAATGGAGAGGTATCTAGTAGCGCTCAAAGGTCCTCTCCATCCTTACCCCATGTGGTGAGCAAGGGTAGACCAGGGGACCCAATTCCCACATCCGGGACCCTGGCTATAGTGACACAGAAGGCAAAGGCCAGGCATCATGACGAACGTACTATGAGCTCGCCGCTTTTGTCTATCTGCTCCAGGATCTTCTCGTTCTGCTGCTGTATCACTTCCTGGAGTTCCTTTTCATTCTGTGAGAGAAAAGGAGGTGAGAAGGCAGTGGGAGAGCTGGCTTCTTTGCAGCCCTTGCCAAGAGATAAGATTTCACGCCTGACTCATGCTCAGTCCAGGTGATACCAATTACCAACACTCCAATTCTTCCTCTAGGGCTAGGTCAGGCCAGGCACATTTCCCTGTAGAGAGAGCTCTGCTGGAGTTCCTGACTTCTAGGTCAGCCTGGAAGATGGGTCAGCCTATAGCTGGTTCCCAAATATGTGAATTGTCTAACCCCAGAAAGGGCAAAACTAGGGCAAGAGTTGGAAAATCCCCACCACCCAGATTCCTGGAGAGACAGCAGCTCCCAGTGGGCCCGCACAGCTGCCCCAGTTCCTCATGGCTTCACTTCCAGGCCCCTCCTCCACCTTGTAGCGCAAGCACAAGGTCTGGTTCAGCTTCTCTATGTCCGCTTCCTTTGCCTTCTGGGCTTCCTGATGCTGTTCTTCCTGGGCCTGCAGCTGAGCCTGCAGATCACATCTAAGGGAGGGAAAAATTCAGTATTATTCCTGCCCCCACCAGGGGCTGGCTGGGCCCTTGACATTAAGGGGCTGCTCACATGACCTGCCCTCTCTCACTAAGACTGCACTCCACTTACATCTTTTGCTGCAGAGTCCTGACAGCCTCTTCTTTAGACTCTTGCAGTAAGGAACACAGGCTCTGAAGTTCCAGAGTCTTAGTACCCATTTCTGCCAGGCTCTTCTCAATGTCTGGGGTTTCTGAAAGAGAAAGTACTAGATAAGAGGCAAAGCCCTTTAGCTCCAGAAGGAAGGAGTACATAGCCATCACTTCTTCCACTCTTATCCATGTTCCCCACCCATAGGATTTGAATATCCGGAACATTACCGATCCCCCAAAGGCAGAACTGAAATAAGCCCAAATTGAATTGAGGTTTTTAGAGCAAAGCACTTCTCACTGCTTTAGTCTTTATCATCACAACCAGATCTAGAAATGAGGCAGGATCCCTGGAGCCCATCCTAACCTGTAGGCTCAAGGGAAACTGTTGATGCTACTCTGGTGAAAGCACTCTTGTCACTTCCAAGCAAGGGCACAGGAGTGGATTCTGGGTCTGAAACAAAAAACAACTGTGGCAGAGGGCCCCTCTGGTGGCCCCGTCAAGGATCTGCCACCACAGAAGCCGGGAGAGAGGGGGTCTGTTGGCAGCATCTTCAACAGCTAAAGATACCAGGAGCAGGGTCCCAACTTTCCCACCCTTCAATTCCAGGGCCTTTAACCTTCATCTGCCTCTGCTGTCTGGGCACTTCCCAAGAAGGTGCTGTCACTGGGCGGAGGGTGTTCCTGGGAAAGAGCACTGGCTGTGCTTATCAGGAGGGTCTCTGGTTCAGCCTTAGGGCAAAGGAGAAAAAATGTCAGCTGCTTTTCAGGGTTAGTTGAGTTCCCTGAACTTACAGGTACTCACTAGCCATCTCTGTGGGAATGCTGTTCTATCTATCACCTCTCTTCTCTATCTTCAACTTTTCCATTAGCTCCTCTCCCTGAACTTAATTCTCTCTCACTAGAACAATAATTTTTTTTTTAAAAAGCCTTCTTTTTACCTTAAGTACCCTTTTAGCTACTGCCTTTTCTCTTTCTCTTCAATTTAAATAAAAGAAAGAAAAGACTACATTTCTTGCCTAAAATTCTCACCATCTATGGAATCCCTGGGCCACTACACACAGGATTCTGCCCCACCATTCCACCGTTATTGGAACACCAATGGCATCCTCATTATTTTGTGCTCCAAGGGCATCCTTACTTTCAAATGCAGTGGACTCCTTTCAGATCTTATTTTACCTGACCTATGTAATAACCAATGACCATGTTCTATTAGAAATTTCATTTTCTTAGCTTTTGTGACATAACTTTGCTTCACAGGTAGGACTCATACCTTTCTGGCTATTTCTGCTCTCTGTGCGGAGGTCTATCTTTAACTGTGGGCTCCTTCTGGTTCATACTTGATCCCCTTTACACTCTAATTCATTCCCCACATGGCTTCACCTCAGGAGCTCCACAGAAGCATCCACTTCTACACTGATGACCCTTCAATCTGTCTCTCTACAACTGGACTTCTTCCCAATCTCCTGGTCCAAAGGCTCAACTTCCTGTGAAAAATCTACCAGATTGTTCCATGGTTCGCCTGAAATTTACTATGTATAAAGCTGAGCTAACCATTTTTTCCTGTCCCACCCCACTTGTATTTAAGATCCTAGAGCAGGGAGGCAGCAAATTACAGCCTGTAGTTTCAATCTGGCCTGCCACCTGTCTTTGTAAATAAAGTTTTATTGAAACATTGCCACATCCATTTATTTACATACTCTCTATGGCTGCTTCTGAGCTACAAAGGCAGAGTTGAGTAGCTGAGACAGATCACATACCTCACAAAACTGAAAATATTTATCATATTGCACATTACAGGAAAAGTCTGCCAATCTCAGTTCTAGAGAGTGTTGCCATCTTTCCAGCAAAAAAGATCATCAGTCACTCTTTCACCTTACTCCTATATCAAACTGGTCACCATATTCTATTACCTTCTGTTGTTATGAAATCGCTAAGTCATGTCCGACTCTTTTACGACCCCACAGACTGTAGCCCTCCTGGCTCCACTGTCCATGGGATTTCCCAGGTAAGAATACAGGAGTGGGTTGCCTATTTCCTTCTCCAGGGGATCTTCCCAACCCAAGATCTAACCCACATCTCCTGCATTGTAAGCAGATTCTTTACTGCTGAGCCACCAGAGAAGCCCTCTATTACCTTTACTTCCTAAATATGTATTGAATTCATTCAATCCATCCCCTCCTCCATATCCCTTCTATAATCGCCATTAGTTCAAGTCTTCAAAAATCTGGCCTCCTGCCTACTTCTCCAGCCTCTTCCCCTTGTCATCCCTGCCCCACATAGCTTCTATAATCCACTTATAAAGGGCTACTTCCCAGGCCCCAAACTCACCACATTCCATATGAGCAGAGCCTTGGCCTTGTTCACCTGGTTAGTCCCAGCACCTGACCCAGGCCTTGTCACAGGGCAGACACTACAGAAAGTACCCCTAATGCCTCTATGGCTTTCATATGCTGCTCCCTCTGCCTGGCGGGCCTTCCTGTACACCCACCCCTGCTCTACAAACTTCTAACCTCAAGACTCTGCCCAAGAGTCACCTGCTCTGAGACGACATCCTAACTCCCAAAACTAAAGCTGATGCTCCTTTCTCTGTGGCCATACAACCTTCTATCACAATCACAAGTCAAAATGACAAATTTACATCTGTCTGTCTTCCCAAGACTAGATTTCTGTGCTTATCACACGCTGGGGAATGGGGTCAGCTCATAACCAATTTGATTTCAGGATTCTGGCTCTGCCCTTAACTGTTGAATAAGCTAATTAACTCTGCAGTCTGAAAGATATCCACCATTTACTCTGCAGTGTGCACTGTGGGGAAGCCAAAGAAGCAATGCTAAACTTCTGCTTGCTATAAACACAGTCTAGCAGAAGAGACCAAACATCCAAGGAAAATTAATACAAGTGCAAAAGGAGAGTAAGCGCATGAGAAATACAGCAGGAGATCACTGAGTCCACTGATGTTTGGGAACATTTCAAAGAAGGTGAACCAGAGAGGATTTTAATAGGAAGGAAAAGACATTTCCAGTTTGAAGATAGAGGAGAATGAACATGGTAACAGCCTGCATCCAGGTAAGAATGGAAATGAGATGTGTATGTAGTGTGTAGGCAGTCTAGTGGGAGTAAAGAGCTCATAATAGGAAAGAAGGAGACAGACAACAGGCTGAAGATATCCTGTAGGCAACTGAAAGTCACTGAAGGTCACAGAAATGGAACAGTATTTTAGGAAGACCATTCTATACAATAAAGATACAATTGGAAAAACCCTCAGTAAACCAAGATTAGAGGGGAACTTCCTCAACTTGAATCCTTTTCAGCGTTGTGGGGGAAGTTCTAGCTAATGCAGTAAGAAAGGGAATAAAAGGTTTACAGACAGGGAAGGAAGAAATAAAACTGTCTTTATTTGAAGATATGATTGTAAGGGAAGAGAAGGAAACCCCGTATCCCACCTTCTCCTTTAGTTTCGTCTGTAGGAAGAGGGTCAGGCTATGGAGTTGCTCCGTCAGCACCCCCAGCTCTTGGGAATACTGGCACATCTTCTCCAGGTCTTGCTGCTGTGTTTCTGCTACGATGCTGGCTAGTTTAACCCTGAAATAGGAAGGATATAAGGGATTTTAGCCTTGAAATAAGGAAGGGCTTCCTACATAGCTCAGAGGTAAAGAATCCTCCTGCAATGGAGGAGATGCAGGTTCAATCTCTGGGTCGGGAAATCCCCTGGAAAAGGACGTGGCAACCCACTCCAGTATGCTTGCTTGGGAAATCCCATGGACAGAGGAGCCTGGCGGACTACCATCCATGGGGTCAGAAAGAGTCAAACACAAAAGAGTCAGACACAACTTAGCAACTAAACAACAATAAGAAAGGAACAGAGAAGATGGCCAAACACCAGGTGACCTTCTCCAAACACCTCCCCAAACCGCCCCCACAGAACTGCATTCAAAGTGAGAAACAAGAGGCTCTCGGACCCTGGTACAATTCCCTTCTTGGAGACTTCCGCTTCCAGAAGCGGGCCTGGGAAAGAAGTCCTCAGGGGGAAGCACCAAGAGGTAGAGATCTTACTTCAGGTTCTCCACGGTGTCCTTGAGGCCCTCACACTGCATGCTGCGCTCCCGGAGTACTTCCAGCGTGGTTTTCAACTGACACTCAACCTGGCCCAGCTCCAGGTGAGCAACCTGATTCTCCTGTTCAGCAAACTGGGGAGACAGGAAGAAGGCAAGGAGTGAGGCGTGGCAGGGTGGGGAAATGCATCCAAATGGGACACTTTACAGAGTCCTGGGATCAGAGGCTTCTTCCAGTCCAGTCTCAAACCTCACATTGGTACCATCAGGGAATTGTCACACTCCTGCCAGCCCCCCTGCCCCAGGCCACCTTACTTACCTCCAGGGTCTCCTTCAGGTCCTGCACCTCCTTGGCCAAGACCGCCTGTTGCTGCTGCAGCTTTGCCTGCACGTGTTTTAGCACCATTTCTTCCTTTTGCCATCTGCCAGAGACCTTATGTGAGATTCCACTGGTCCCCTGTTCTGGGTGCTTACCGCCACCACAGCCCAAGAGGAACTCACTGAGCAGCCTGCTCCTCGCTGCCCTGGGTAAGCCGGCAGAGCAACTCGTCCTTCATGGCCAGGTCCTGGGTACAATGGGCATGCTGACTCTGTAGCACTTTTAGCTGACTCTCTGTGCTGGCCAGAATCTGCAGCTGAGCCTGGAGATCTAGGCCAAAAGGATCCTAATGACGACATGTGGTCAGCAGGCCCAAACTGCCCCACACCTCTGCTCCAAAACAAGTGCTCTAGAGCAGCTGCTTGCTCCACTGCCACACCCCAAGCCTCAGCAGGGTACAACTGCTTACACCCATGCACACCTGCTGCCAGGCGACTGTTTTCCAACTCCAGTCGTTCTAATTGGCTTTTGCAGTCCTCTAAATGGGAAGAGACTTGTTCCAGCTCCCTAGAAACCTAGGAGAAAAAGATAGTTTTCTTCCCACAGTTCCTCCTGAATCAGGAGTCCCAAGACTTAGTCCAGTTACTCTTTCCAGACAGGACAGCCAATCTCTCCTTGTTCACTGCAGCAAGTAAGTCTAATCCTTAGGCAAAAACAGAAACAGAAGAAAAGCTGATGAAGGTGTGGAAGGCCACCTAACAGCAAAGGGACTGGCTGGTCTCCAAAGCCACAGATGGAAAGAAGACAGGTCTAGGGAGAGAGGCTCATCAGAAAGGCCTTCTGTGGAGGAGGAGGAAACCAGGCCTAAGCAGTCCCCTCTCCTGTGTACCTGCTGCTTTTCCTCAATTGCAGCATCACGTTCCTGCAGGGTCTGCCGGCTCTTGGCTGTAAATTTCTCCGTGAGTTGTCGAAACCGGCTCAGCAGAGCTGTCCATGTTACATACTACCGGAGGAGGCAAATAGGTCAAGAGAGCACGCTTGAGAAAAGACTTCTAACAGGGCTGACTGTGAGCAGAGGAGCAGTATAATGCCCGCCGATACTCACATCCAGTTGCATGGCTATCCAGTCCTGTTGCAAGGCTGAAGTAAGACTCGCTGTCTGTTGAGCCAACTCTTCTTGCTCAGTGTGAAGCCCTACCTACATGAGAAGGATTGCCAATGGAGGTGCCCCTTCCCATTGGATACAGGGAAGCATGGGTACATGACCCCCCTTCCCAGTGTGTCAACGTGAATCCCAGGAAAGAAGATGCCCTCAATTACCAGTCGGGTCTGGGTCTCCTTCAAAAGGCCTCTGAATTCCCCCATGGATGCCAGGTCCTGTTGCAGTTGGCTGATGCGCTGGCTGGCGTGTGCACAGAAGACCTCTAGCACTGTCTCTGCCTGTTTAAATAAGAGACAGTGAGGACATTGTGTACAGAAGGAAACAGCACAAAAAACCGTTAACTACCCGTCACACCAGTAGCTGAGTTCATTACTCCTCAGGGCAGGTAGTTCTCAGGCCACCCATCTGTGACTCTAGTCAATTTGTATTCCTGCACGAACCTTAGGAAGAGACCTCCCTCATCCAGGAACCAAAGCCTGACACCTTACCGCATCCTTGCCTCTGAGGGCCAGTTCCTCTCTGTGCTTTGCCTCCTCCCTTTCTGCTTTGAGGCTCTGAAGCCTGGCCTTCAATTTCTTCAACACATCAAAACAGCAGGACACCAAGGTTTCTGCACGCCGAGTCTATAAGATAAGAATCAGATACTGTGTCTGGTTTCTTTCTTTGGCTGAATTTCAGTCCCACCAGAGGCCTCTGCCTCCATCTTCATGCTGCTTACCTCCTGACTCAGAGCAGTCTTATCTTCATCTAAGTGCAGCAAAGACAGGTGAAGCAAGGATATCAACTCTCTAGAGAGGAGCACCCATGATTGCTGTAGAGGGAGAGGAGGTTAGGCTAGATCAAATAAAGGTATTCAGCAGGAAGCAAGCAGGGACACTGCAGGAAAGCCACGGACCCCAATTTCAAGCTCCCAGTAAGGAAGAGATGTCCTTAACAAAAGGAAACCTCTTTTCACTCCCACGTTTGAGTACCATCATCTGCTCACCACTCCATTCTTGATTTTCACAGGGGACCCAGCAACGGTCTAAGGTCAGTCAGCACTTACCATGACATTCCTGGCCTGCTGCAGAGCCTGTCCAACCTCCTGGCTCTCCTGAAGATGCTGAGGTTTCTTACTCATCTAGCCAGAGAAACAGGGTTGTTCCTTTTGCAGAAACGATATGCACTGCCAGCACCCTGTGCCCCCTCCCACCCACTAATATACAGGAGCCCTTCCCATTAAAGGCGGGAGCAAAGCTCACAGCTTGATGAAGCCAAGCTAGAAAAAAATCCAGAGGTAGGTTAAAAACAAAATTACTTTTTTAATTAAAACTAATCTAAAATTACTTTAAAAAATATTTTTGGGGGGTTCAGGATTGGGAACTCATGCACACCCGTGGCAGATTCATGTCAATGTATGGCAAAACCAATACAGTATTGTAGAGTAAAATTTAAAAATATATATATTTTGGGGGGCTTCCCTGGTGGCTCGGTGGTAATGAATCCACATGCCAATGCAGGAGACATGGGTCTGATCGCTGATCCGGGAAGATCCCACTTGCCACAGAGCAACTATGCTCCTGTGCCACAACCTGTGCTCTGGAGCCTGCAGGCTGAAACTTCTGAGCCCATGTGTCACAACTACTGAAGCCCTCATGCCTAGAGCCTGTGCTCTGTAACAAGAGAAGCCAGCGCAGTGAAAAGCCCACGCGCCACAACTTGAGAGCAGCCCCCACTTGCTGCAACTAGAGAAAGCCCGTGGAGCAATGAAGACTCAGCCCAGCCAAAACTGAATAAATAAATAAAATTCAAAATAACTTTTTTCTGATTATGTGTTTACTATAAAATTTTAGAAATGGAAAAGTGAACAGAATGGAAAAAGACTCATTATTAGTTTCACCACTGAGAGCCGTGATTCTCAACCAACAGTATAGCATTCACCCCGAGATTTCAATATACTTCCACACCAGATTTCCTTGCTATAGGGATTTGCTGTAACTGATGAATCTATTACCTCCCTCAGGTGTCAGGGTGAAAAAAGTTGTAGACTACGGATTTAGAAGGAAATTACCATATTCACTAAATTCTAAGATGACTGTCTTTTTACATTTTAACACCACTGACATTGGTATGCTTTTTAAATTGATAGTGTCTTAGATTTGATGAAAGACAGTAATGCTTAAGAAAAAACACAATTGGTTTTGAGATTGAGATATCTCAATAAATAAAATTTATTTGTGGATAAAGATAAATAAAATTAGGGTCCTGCTTTTCTTACTTAATTTTATTATACTAATGTCATTTAGCTCTGAGTTTATGTTCACTCTCCTCACTGAGAGCCTGAGACTAAGAATATGTACTTTAGGAAGACCTATCAAAGTGGAGTATCACTTATTTTTAACTTCTGCTGATATTTTACTTCACCTCAAAACCTCTAAGAGGTGAAACATGATTTCCTTTTACCATGAACTTACATTAAACTTATTTTTCCATGCTATTAAAAACTCTTCAAGGGATCTCCCTGGCAGTCCAATGGCTAGGACTCTGTGCTTTCACTGCAGGGAGTACAGTTTTGATCCCTGGTCGGGGAACTAACATCCTGCATGCAGCAAGGAATGGCAAAAAACAAACAAACAAACAAAACCAAAAAAACTCCTCATGAACGTATTTTTAAATAACTGTAGAATATCTACATCTTATGGATGTACCATTATTTTCTTTCTCATGTTTTTAAAGTTATCATCTGTATGCGGAATTTTTTCCCCCTTAGGATATACACCTAGAAGTGGAGTTACTGGGTTAAAAAGTTTGAACTGCTTTAAGCAGTTTAAACTGCCCTTAGAAAGGGTGGAGAAGGCAATGGCACCCCACTCCAGTACTCTTGCCTGGAAAATCCCATGGACAGAGGAGCCTGGTGGGCTGCAGTCCATGGGGTCGCTAAGATTCAGACACGACTGAGCGACTTCACTTTCACTTTTCACAATGACAACCCACTCCAGTGTTCTTGCCTGGAGAATCCCAGGGACGGGGGAACCTGGTGGGCTGCCGTCTATGGGGCCACACAGAGTCAGACACAACTGAAGTGACTTAGCAGCAGCAGCAGAAAGAGTGATCCCATTTAAAGGCATAATGTTCAAACAAGAGGGAAAAAAAAAGTTTAATAATAATGTTAAATATAACTGTTTTAAAGCATTAAAAAAAGGTTCAACCAATTTATGCCTTACTGATGATGGGACAATATTTACCACCAGTTTTATTCTTTGCTATTTTGTCAAAAGAAAATAGCATTTCATGTGCAATTTGCATTTATCTGATTATCAAAAATGGTAACCTTCTCAAATATTTATTTACCAGTCATTTTATTTTTCGTAATCTCTAAGGTCTGTTCACTATCTTGGAGCAGATGAAAATCATGGTGCGCTATGTGAAGTAGATTAACTGTGATCTCAAAGGCAGTAGAGCCATAGAGAAACTTCAAAGTTTGAAGAGAAAAGTGGGAAGCCTTCATTACCACTGCAAGACATACATCGCCTAGGGAAAAGCCTAGTGCTGAACAGCAGTGCTGAGTCACGACGCTGCAGCAGTCTGCATGTAAGGAGGCAGATCTCCTGGCATCCATCACCCCCAGACCCAGCAGGCCTCCCTCCTCCTGTGTTTTACAGTAAGGACATGGAGTCCCCCACTGAGCCCTGAAACAGGGCACGCACACTGCTTAGGGCTGGGCAGTCAGGCCAGTGATGAGATTAGCATCAATGAGGCAGCCAAGCGGCAAAGACATGAAACTGTGATGGGGAATGGCTGAAGGTACTGTCATTTCCTCTCTTTGGTTCTGCTTCAGTGGTCTCTCAAAGGATTTGGCAAGCTTCAAGGTACAGATGGTCAACTCAGGGTAGGGGAGAACAAGGTCAAGGACCAGAGGAAAGGAAACAAAAATAAGAAAACACAGGAGAGAAACTGAGCAGCTGGAAGAATGATGAGCCTGTGGTTTCCAGGATTTTGGCAAAAGGTAAAGTCATTGAGGATATTTTCAACGCAGAGAAGACTTTTGTTTGTTTGTTTGTTTTTTGCCGAGCTGAGTGGCTTGTGGGATCTCAGTTCCCCAACCAGGGATAGAACCCAGGCCTTCGGCAGTGAGAGCATAGAGTCCTAACCACTGGACTGCCAGGGAATTTCTGAGACCATCTCTTCTTAGCAGCAGCCCCTATTACCTCAACAGCCATAATATGGAGGGTCTCAGTTCCTTCCCTGACACATTCCCTGACATCCTCAACCTATGCTGTCACAGCAAGAATCCTCTAGGACAATGGTCTGTAACTGTCATCCTCTGGTATCTCCTACAATAATTTTGAAAGATTGAGTACTCTGATCTTTAAATTGTTCAAAGGCTGTAATTTCCACCACCTTGTAAATGTTGACAGTTTGAAATAAAACTGTTACATCACCCCCAAATATACCCAATGGTATAAATATTACAAACACCATGATTTATTATGTTTGATATTTTTAAACAATACACACACAAGCACTTTGTCAGAAATTTTATATCATCCTTTTTTCTCCTTGAACCTCAATTTTTACGCCTCTCAGAATTTTATCCTAATGTAATATATTTTTACACTTTAAATCAAGATCTCTGCAACAACAACAAAAGTTCACCTAAATTGAGACAAATTTAAAACATTTTCTAATTCCTCTCACCATAAGACTTTATGTGAAAAAACTCTTGGATGGACAAATATTTTCATCGGTTTTAAATGAATCACTATTATAATTAAAATCATAAACATACCTAGTAAAATTTTACTGGAGATCATTCACTGATACTAATGAAATGGATAAACCAGCCCTCCCCTAACCAGTTCATGTGTCTGAGGATTACTATAATTCCTACAGTAAGACATAGTTCAGCAACAATTCTATGCTTGATGAAAGTGAAAGAGGAAAGTGAAAAAGTTGCCTTAAACCTCAACATTAAGAAAACTAAGATCATGGCATCCGGTCCCATCACTTCATGGCAAATAGATGGGGAAACAATGGAAACAGTGACAAACTTTATTTTGGGGGGTTCCAAAATCACTGCAGATGGTGACTGCAGCCATGAAATTAAAAGATGTTACTCCTTGGAAGGAAAGTTATGACCAACCTAGGCAGCATATTAAAAAGCAGAGATATTACTTTGCCAACAAATGCCCGTCTACTCAAGGCTATGGTTTTTCCAGTAGTCACGTATGGATGCGAGAGTTGGACTATAAAGAAAGCTGAGCACCGAAGAATTGATGGTTATGAACTGTGGTGTTGGAGAAGACTCTTGAGTCCCTTGGACTGCAAGAAGATCCAACCAGTCCAACCTAAAGGAGATCAACCCTGGGTATTCATTGGAAGGACTGATGTTGAAGCTGAAACTCCAATACTTTGGCCACCTGATGCAAAGAACTGACTCATTTGAAAAGACCCGATGCTGGGAAAGATCGAAGGCAGGAGGAGAAGGGGACGACAGAGGATGGGATGGTTGGAAGGCATCACCGACTCAATGGACATGAGTTTGGGTAAACTCTGGGAGTTGTTGATGGACAGGAAGGCCTGGCGTGCTGCAGTCCATGGGGTCGCAAAGAGAAGGACACAGCTGAGCGATTGAACTGAACTGATGCCTATTTTCCATTCTTATAGGTACAAGATTTATGTGAGGGAACTCCCTAGCATTCCAGTGGTTACGACTCCAGGCTCCCAGTGCAGGGGGTATGGGTTCAAACCCTGCTCAGGGGAATAAGATTCCTCATGTTGCATGGCATGGCCAAAAAAAAAAAAAAATCTGGCAACAGTGCATCTAGAAGATGAAGATCTAGAAAACAATTCCTTTAAAATGTCCCTTGTTGTTGATGTATGGCAGAAACCAAAGGAATATTATAAAGCAATTAAAATAGATGATTAAAATTTTTTTTTCAATTAAAGTAAATTTAAAAAAAACCACCTTTCTTGCTTACATTCCCTTGGAAAATTTTGATGTATCCCAGGGGTATAGTGTGTACTCACAGCCCTAAGGGATCTTCCAGACCCTCAGCTTTCATACTTACTTTAAGGAAGAGGGCCCACTGAGATCCTCCACACTTCAGGAGGAATATCTTACCTCGTTGGGAAAGGTGTCGGTCTGTGTGCTGCTGTCCTGGACTTTGGGGTGAGGGCCACTCTGCTGACTCTTCCAGTCCCGCAGCTGGCGGGAGAGAACCTCCAGGATGACAAGAGAATTCAGCAGGTTATCTTCCAGGTCATGCCGAGACAAGGCAGCCAGATCTGGAGAACGGCTGTGGTAGGAAGAGAAGAATGTGGGAAGAAGAGAGGGAGAGGGAAGGGAGTGATGGATCCAGGCAAATGAAGCCCTGGAGCACAAAGATACAGGACACTTACCCCCACAGGAGGTGCTCTGTCTCAGAAGCACTGTCCTTGGTGCCCACCAGGCCTGTCTGGGATGTGTTTGTACTCCTTTCCTGTTGTGCTGGGGGAGTAAACCAAGTCCCCACCGAACAAGCAGAGAAAGGGGTAGTGCCGATTGCAGCATTCTGAAATGCAGAGGGAAGGGATAAGCTCTGGCGGAGATTTTCTAGCATGACTGAGGTATTGACACCTTTTTCCAGCCAGGCCAGGGGTGACATCCAAGGCCCTACATCGGAGCCAGGAATGCCACTGGCATCTTTTCCTGATGGCCCAGGAGCCACCTGTGATTCCATTTCTCCAGGATTTGGGCTCGGGCACGTGGATGGAATATCATCTGTATCTGACAGAAGTGCTTGATGTCCCAATTCAGCGTTCTCAGGGAGTGTGGGAAAGCTCATTACCTTCTCCTCTATAGCTCTGTGCTCTAAAATATCCCCTTCTGGGTCCACATGACTGACAGGGCAATCTGCCACTAAGGCAGTTGAAGGGGAAAGCCAGAGCATGGAGGAAGGCAACAAGGTGTTACTTTCATAAGGAACTAAGTCCTCAGGCTCAGCCTCAGTGCTCCTGTCCTTCAGGCTTTCCTTGGAGCAATGTAGCTGCTGCTCAAAACAGGGATTTGGTGGGGACTCCAAGAGCTGGGATGGAGGATCCTGAAATGCAGGTATCTCAGGCATACCAGGAACAGTTTCTGAAAAGCTGTCTTCCGTACAGAAGGCCACCCCCTTTCTCAGCAGGTCTCCTGGCCTCAGAGGCTCATCTAGAGAGAAGCTGTTTCCCTCTGCCATGATATCTAGATGGTCCGCAAGCATAATGTCTTGCTGCTGTCTCCCTGGAGAAGGTACAAGGACCATGGTTTTAACCACATTGTTGTCCAGTGGGTCTACTCCTTTCTCACAAGTTTTGGGAGTAGAGTTGGTTTGGGGAATCAGATTTAGGGGCTGCTCATCTGATTCGTGTTGATAAGCTTCTAGCCACTTTGAGGGATGGCTGAACTGTTCTGAAGGGGAGTCTGTCTTCTTAGCATTGACAAAATCTGGTGGAGATGAGTTGTTGCTGTCTTCCTGCCAAAGAAAACAAAAGCAGTTGACTAAGAGAGTCAATTCTAGTTAGTAATATACAATTATGGGCTCAGGATACTGTCTGAACTCAGAAAAGGAAGAGCTCCCATTACCTTTGCCTAGGTAAGAACTTGGCTTAGCCTTGCTGCTTACTAAAGAGACCCAGCAGAAAAGTTGGGAAGATAGTCTGGGTCCTTCCAAGTGAACCAAGTTACAGTATAAAAAAGGCTAAGATATTCTGTCCATGTCATGTGGAGATGGTAGCTTGAAAATGACCTTCCTCTTCTCCAATCCTAACTCCAACGTAATTCTAGGGTAGGAGGGATCCCTGGCTCAAGTTCTAGAGTTGGTATAAGATTTTCTTCTTTTTGGAACAGAGGAGAAATTGGGGGCTAGAGTTAGAGAGCACTTGGCCCACAGAGATCCATGTGTTCTTGGGAGAAAAGGCAACATTAACCTATGCTAGTGACCTAGTCTCCCTGGGTACAAGTGCTAAGGTTATCCTGAACACATGAGTTGAAGCCATTCAACTCTTGGGATCTGAAGAGCTCTAGCCTTTGTAGCAGAGGAGAATGAACTGAAGAAAGACTTCTTCCTGGTACACTGATAAGGGACTAACAACCTCTCAATTGGTGGTTCACAGGAATAAGAGACCACTGAACTTTCAACCACTTGCAGGACTGCTGGTTTTGAGATTCAATGGATAACAATAGGAAAATATGAATATACTTACGTGGATCTAGTACCAGAAAAAGGACAAACTCTGAGATAGTTAAGAAAGGTAGACCCTACCAAAACACAGTTGATGGAAGAAAGAGATGACCATTTGTACCAAAAAAAATTTATGAATATATATAAGAAAATCTGAGTACAATTCACACACACAAAGACTTCCTGGAAATAATAAATATTACTTGTATTTATTTATATTTAAATTATTTTTTTGTTTTGTTTTGGCTGCATGGCATGTGAGATATTCGTTTCCTTACCAAGGATCAAACTTGTACCCCCTGCAGTGGAAGTGCAGCATCCTAACCACTGGATCGCCAGGGAATTCCCATGGAAATAATAAATATTACTTTTAAAGAAAAAATTTCAGTAATATGAATTGAAAGAGGATGATCAGGGTTAAGACAGGAATTGCTGGCCTGAACAATCAAGTAAAAGAAAACCTTTAAAGATACAAAGAAGTGTAAATCTGAGGGAAAAGCTAAAAGAACTGGAAGATAAATCTAGTAAACCTAACATGTGAATAAAAGAATCTCCAGGAGAAAAGAGAACACCCATAGATGTGGCACTGATTAAGAAGTATTAGAAGAAAATTTCTCTAAGGTAAAGAAAGATTTGAGTTTGCATATTAAAATAGCTCACCAAGCTCTAAGCAGGATTGATAGGAAATGAAAAAATTTCTAAATTACCAGAATAAGATATTTCAGAAGCTTTAGATATAAAGACTATTTATTTAAAAAAAAGAAAGAAAGAAAGAAAAAAGAAAGAGTTAGACTTATATGAAATTTCTAATTTACAGCAGTGGATGAAATGTAAGATTGACCTAAAAAGGGCTTCTGATATTCTAGCAGTGTCCTTGGGTATTGGTTACAATGATGTGTGCGTTACACAAACTTGTTAGGCTCCATGTTTCATGTACTTTCAAGTATTTTATTTCAAATCTTTAAGTTTTTATTTCAAAGTGCTTAAGAAAAAGTAGAAAATAAAGGAATGGCAAAGAGATATCAGACAAAAACAAAGCAAGCAGAGGCAGCAATATCAGTATCAGACAAGGTAGAATGTAAAGTTATAGCATTTCTGTGACAAGACAAAATTAAACTATATGATGAAAAAAAAAAATCAGTCTGCACTACATAGCCCAAAAGCTAAATATACAAACTAAACACTTTTAGAAATGTAAAGATGCACCTTAAAGCTTTTGCTATGTTTATTAAGTTCCTATTTATTCCTTAAGGAGTAAACATTTGCAAATCATATATCTGAGAAGGGGTTAATATCCAGAATATACAAAAGACTCCTACAACTCAACAACAACAAAAATAATCCAATTTAAAAATGGGTAAAGGACTTGAATAGATATTTCTCCAAAGAAAATATATGAATGACAACTAAGCATATGAAAGTGTGTGTCACTCTGCTGCTGCTAAGTCACTTCAGTTGTGTCCAACTTTGTGCGACCCCATAGACGGCAGCCCACCAGGCTCCCCCATCTCTGGGATTCTCCAGGCAAGAACACTGGAGTGGGTTGCCATTTCCTTCTCCAATGCATGAAAGTGAAAAATGAAAATGAAGTCACTCAGTCGTGTCCTACTCTCTAAGACCCCATAGATTGCAGCCTGCCAGGCTCCTCTGTCCATGGGATTCTCCAGGAAACAATACTGGAGTGGATTGCTATTTCCTTCTCCAAGCATATGAAGAGATGCTCAAAAACTTCCAGAAATGTCCAGGACCAGATCATTTCACAGGGTGAATTTTACCAATCATTCAAAGAAGATGTAATACCCATTTGTCTCAAGCTCCTCCGAAAAATTTAAAAGAACACTTCCTAACCCATTTTACAAGGCCAAAATTACACTGATACCACATCTGAACAAGGATAACACAAAACTCAACAGATCTGGCAGACTGAAAAACGGGCAAGACAGGGTAATTAACTATCTGCTTATGGATATAACAGAATGTGACATTCTTTGAACAGTAAATATGCATTTTTTAATATGTTCACAGAACACTCAGAAAAAATTCACCCTATACTTGGCTAAAAAGACAACAGATTACACACTGATCATAATGTAAGAAAATAAATTTAAAAGGTGACACAAAATGGTTTTTAAGCACTTGGAAATCAAGAATCCCTCCTAGATAGCCCCAGGATTAAAGGTAAAAATCAAAAGAAAGTTATAAACTAGGTAAAAAGGATGACAAAGGATGACTATAATATAATAAAAACACTTAGAAAACATTGAAAAAGAAATAACCCAATAGAAAAATAAGCAAATAAGCAAAAAATAAGCGTTTGACTACCTGGGGAACGGATGGATATTGGCTCATTCTTGCAGCTGACTGACTTCTCCATAAGTGAGCCCTTCTCAAGAGGAGACCACTAATCAAAGTGATAGTATTTCTGAGACGTTTGGTAAAGACTGAACGGGGGAGGAGGTGATAAAAACTAACACCTAAATAGAGAAGTGGGCTCTCAGTGGATTTCCTTTAACGACCCTAGGGCACCTCTCTGTTGGCCTGAATAGATGTAAATGGATGTCGTCTAGGCAGAAAACTTCATTATCGTTATTAATTACGTTCCAGCCCTGGCCCTCTGTTTCTCTGAGCTCTCGGCCTCGGCAAAGAGCCCAGTCGAGAGACTGGCCTGGCGAATCTCACCTGCAGCCCCAGTTTGCATGGTGATGGGGTCGGCGAGTGTGGGGGCCCTTTTCCAGAGTTGGTGGGGGCGTCGGGCTGCAAGGCAAGTTCTCGAAGAGGCGTTCTCATAGCTGCTTTTCCCTAAGAAAGAAGAGAGCATGAAAGTAAGCCTGGGCTCTCCTCCCTCCCTCACAAGCTCACGAGCAATAAACAAGAGTAGGCTCCAACCCCAGTGCTCCGAACATCAGGACCGGAAAACTCCACACGCCCCCCCGCCTCAGGCTCGACTCTGCTTTCCAAGACGCTCGGCACAGCCAGCAAACCCCGAAACCCCGGTCTAGGTCTCTCGCTCCATGAGGCCCTTCGGCTCACCGGTTGGGGCGAAGGCGACAGGCTAAGGTTGAGTGTTTTCACCCGCCACATCTTCAACACAGAACGCGGGGTGAATACCTCCCACACGTAAGAGACGACGCCATTCCTACCCGCCGTCTTTATTTGAACCTGCTTCGCGCTTCCCGATTGGCTGCGAAGCCTCAATGAGTCAGGCGGGCGCGTCCGCTCCGGACTCGGGTCCGGGGGGCAAGGGCGGGGCTTGCATTGGCCCCGCCCGGCCATCCCCATGGCGGGCGGGCGCGCGCGCGCGCGCGCGCGCGAGTGCCCTGCGGTCTGATCCCCAGCGTCAACCCTCGATGCGGGCGGTGGCGGAGGGGGGTCAACGCCAAAGGCCAGTTTTTCGGCCTCACCTCCGAGAGCGTAACGGGTGGCTGGACTGTCGAGGAATCCATCTTTCTAGCTTCGAGAAGGCCACTTTCACTCCCAGTCAAAAAAGTTGTCCCCGTGGCCTGGCCTTAGAAGTCTCTCCCTCAGGTTTCCTACAGTTACTTTAGTCGTGACCGGCAGGAGCCGGCCGAGGGGTCTAGAAGGGAAGGTGAGTGGAGTGGTTTTGTTTTTTCACTTAGGTTGCTCTGTCCGCGAACAGGTCCTGCGTCCGTGATGGCCTCAAATAGCTTGCGATGTCATTTAACCTCTCCAGAATTTCTGGTGTTTTCTTGGGACTTACCTCAGAGCCCGCAACAAGTTTAATGAAACAGTCATAGCTCACAAGTATTCGACATTTATTAGGCACCTGGCACTCCTCCAGATGCCTTTATTTTTTTTTAGTATAAAACACAGCTTTATCAGATGCCGTTTATATCTTATCTCCTTTAATCCTGAAAAGAACTATGAAATAGGTGCTGTAAATATCCCCGTTTTACAGACATAGGAACTGAGTCACACATAATGTCTTCTGTCCAATGCCCTGCAGGTAGTAAGTGGCAGGGTACAGATTGCCACCCACACTACCAACTATATTCTACTGTCGCTTGAGACCTGTGTGGGAAACTAGCTACTGGAGGTGGGATTGATTTTGGAAAACAGCCTAAAGGTAAGTATTTGGAGTTATAGTTTATTATAAAGTATGTTCAGTTGGACACTCACAGGCACCTTATTGACACTCTGAAGTCATAATGAATTTGGAAAAGGCAATAACCCAGGGAGGAAAAACCATAATGTTATGAACTTCAGGGCTCTCAGGGGAGGCTCTTCTGTATTATCCAGTAGCAGAGCCGCTAGCCACATGTGGCTACTGAGCACTTCAAATGTGGTGAGTCCAAACTCAGACTATAGGAGTAAAACACAAACTGGATTTTGAGGACTTTGTATGAAAAAAAAAAAAAAACACCTTATTTTAAAATGTTGATTACATGTCCTGACATTAAGTCCTGAGTTGTGTCTGACTCTTTGTGACCCTCACGGACTATACAGTCCATGGAATTCTCCAGGCCAGAACACTGGAGTGGGTAGCCTTTCCCTTCTCCAGGGGATCTTCCCAACCCAGGGATTGAACTCAGGTCTTCTGCATTGCAGGTGGATTCTTTACCAGCTGAGCCACAAGGGAAACTCAAGAATGCTGGAGTGGGTAGCCTATCCCTTCTCCAGTGGATCTTCCCAACCCAGGAATTGAACCGGGAGGACTGCAGGCAGATTCTTTACCAACTGAGCTATGTTGAGATATTTTTAGATATATTGGGTTAAATAAAATGCAGTACCACAGACTGGATGGCTTAAACAACAGAAATTTATTTTTTCACAATACTGGAGCCTAGAAGTCGGATCAAGGTGTCAGCAGGGTTGGCTTCTTCTGAGGCCTCTTACACTGAGATATTTGTTGGTGGATCAAGTCACCAGGTCTCCTAAATTCCAGTCTAATACTCTTTACTATTGTAGAAGCCACTGGTTTCTATTTCTAGTATTGTTTTTTATCCAATGTGAAGTTCTGGTCATGACAACTTTAGAAATATGTCATAAACCTTAAAAAGTCTCTAAAGAGAAACAAACGAGATAGTCAAAAGGCTTAAGGATACATTATTTATATCTCAACCTAATTCTAAAAGGCTTACAAAGATGGAGATAATCTACTAAGATTTTTAAAAAAGGATTAAAACAGAAAAATGAAAATAAGAAAAAGTAAAGGCAGAAAAGGAGGATGGAACTAAGAACATGGCTAGCATACATAACATAACATGAGGTCCTAAATACTTGCTGGAAGTGGACCACAAACTGGGCTCTCAGTGGTCTAGCATCATATGAAAAGAAAAATAGACTCAGTTGAATATAAATTGTCTTTAAGGTGAAAACCAACCAGCAATTGAGGAAAAGCACAATTGGGTTCAGAGAAAATTTTCTCACATACATCCTTATATAGAACATTATGATCTATAAACACCCTTTACAGTATCCACAGCAATTAAATTTCATAGGGATTTTCATCTGGATTGTCAAAGTACAATTCAGAAAAAGCAGTTCTGCAGAGGTCAATAAAATGCCAGCTATGTACAGGGAAAATCTGGCTTAAACCAGGGACAAAATTAATAAACAGTACTCAGAGTACTTCCCAGACTCTCTTCAGATATGACTGAAGAATAATGAAAGTGAAGCTTTTAGGAAGTTAAAGAAAAATGAAAAGAAGTCATGAAGGCAAGAAATATATACAAATTTAAGGTTCAGGTGATTTTCCTAAAGGAAAAGGTTCTTGAGTTACATCTCTTATCTTAAATCTCAAGGTTGATGTCATGCCTCTTAATCCATTGGTTTGCCCATCACAAACTAAACCCTTGGCCATCTAGGGAAGAGATCAGTTTAAGAATGCTTATGTCTTTCAAAGAGGTTTTGTTTTGGAAAAAATGTGGATAGTTATTCCAGTTACCCCTAAAGAAGACATGTAACCTAACCATGTTTCATTTCTTATTCTCTTCCTCACAGTATGCTATTAGATTAACTTTTTAAATTTTAAAAAATTAGACTGACTTTGGGCCCTAAATCATATGTTTTACCTGTATATTTAGGAGTTGAAATAAATGCTAGCTTTTGAGACCTCTGAAAAACATTCATACTGCTTCTGACAAGCCTATTAAACACATAAATAGCACCTTGGGAACCCATGAAATGTTACTGCTCATGAAAGGAAACATGGCACAGAAACAAGAAGGAAAAGTGGAATAAACTTCTGGCTAAAAACTGCAGGGTGTAAGCACTGGAGAATTGACATAAAGGTAAAGATCCACACTCTGATCTGAGATTGAGAGAGAGTTTGTATGATGAGGTAAGAACTAGGGCATTGTGGCTGCCAACAGCAGAACACCCAGTCTGAACTCTGGTTCAACACCTAGAGGAACAGAATGATAAGAAGCTGCAAAGTGAAAACAAACTGATCATCAGGTGGTCACAGTGAGCTGGCAGTGGAGGAAGTCCTCAGGTTCCCGGATGGGCCCCAACTCCAGTAGAGGAGCTCAAGCCAGCCTCGGGTGGACCAGGAAGGACTCCAGATTACAGTCAAAGTCCTTGAAGAACATGGACTCCGATGATGGACTAGACTGGGCAGCTTGTGTCTCCAAGACAAAGTTCACTGGATGCTTCTGTAGGAGCTCTGGGTCAAAGGCCACACCCCGAAAGAAAGGGTGGACCTGGAAGTGATGCAAATAACGTAGACGGTGAAGGGGATTCTGGTGTAAGAGCTGAAGGAAAACAAAGCATGAAGGATGAGAAACTGGGATATGAAAGGGACAGAACAGAGAAGCTGGAAAAGGAGAAAGAAGTTCATGGATCTGTGGAGGGCAGGGAGAAGAACCCAAAAGAACAGAGATATGTAAAAGTGGGAGAAATAGGCTAACTTGGGGGCAGCAGTAGGAATAAAGGAGCTGTATTGATAAAAGAGCACCACTCTCTCAGAAGTGACCTGCTATGGATGGGGACGAGCTTTGGAGGATCAGGAACTCAGGTATAAAGTCTGAAGTGCTAGTTAGAAGGCAAGTAATGAGGTAGTACTTGATCAAGTAGGAACAACCCCGATACCTGCCCACCACCAATAACTAATCAGAGGAATGGGGACATATTACTTCAGTGATAGGGAAAGAAGTGAAAGGTTTTTGTAGTGAAGTGCTTGCCCTTACCTCGTGGAGCAGAAGTGAGAGCCCCTGGTTAAGAGAAGATGGGATCTCAGAGTCATAGTGGGTCACACTTGCCAACATGGCCACATGATCTCTCTCAGCTGGCACTGGGAACTGAGTTGAGGGGTGGGAAGATGTCATTGCTTAGTAAGAATAAGGGAAGATTTCTTAACATCTTTCTTCCCACCAGAAAGCAACTCCTCTCTTCTTTGCCCAAAGTCACTACCATTCTCTCACCTTTCCAGTTGACAGAGAGAAAAGCAAGACACCCAGGGACCACCAGTCAGCAGCATGGTTGTAAGGCCCTCCACTCAGGACCTCGGGCGCTATAGATTTGAAAGATACTTGTCACTGACATCTGTTGGCATTCCTCCTGCCTACTGCTTACCCATCAGCTTTAGCTTCTCCCTCACCCATGTACTGAAGAGTGCCACAGATAGTATAGGCTCGGGCTCCTTGGGGCAGGTGACGGGACAAACCAAAGTCTGTCAGTTTCAGATGGCCTGTGAAAAACAAGGCATCAGCACCACTCTGTTCCAACCCTCATCAGTCATGACTTATTTCCAAACTGCGGTGCCTCTTATTCTGGGACTAGAAAAAGATATGACTTACCTCGTTCATCCAGAAGGATATTCTCCATCTGAAAAACCACAGGTGAGAAGTTATTATTCATTCTCTTCCTTTCACCCCTTTTTCATCATGTGTATCCTCAGCTGAAGAAGACGCCCTTGCTCAGCAGCTAAGTCTATACTTGGAGGGCCCTTGCCCAAATCCTTAACACCCACGAGGGTCCCAAGGTCAACTGTTCTCAGCAGCTCCTCCCACCTTCTTGGACCTATTGGAACGTCTTACTGAAGTCCCTCCTCAGACAAAAACAAAACATTTAGTTACCTTCACATCTCGATGGATGATGCCCAAGTCATGGAGATAGCCTGTGGATGACAGCAAGCATGAGGGTTACTGAAGCTCTTTGTCCTTTCCAATTTCCCTGATAGCTCCCACCCCATTTCTATCCCTGTTGACTTCAATTTTCTCCTGCCTCCTCCCTCCCTCAATTCCTTCCTCATTTCCATTACCACTCCTGTTTCACTTACACAGCACCAGGATCAGCTCAGCAGCGAAGAGGCGGATGGAAGCCTCAGTCAAGCGGCCAACAGCAGACCACAGGGAGTACAGATCTGTGCTGCAGTAGCTGCACACTGCAAAGCAGCAGAAGTCTGGGCAATATTTGGGGCCTACTATGCCTGGGCGCAAGGCACTATGCCTCCTGCCCAAACCGATGCCACCTGCTGTCCCCTCTCCCTTTGGGAGAGAGCAGTACTACAAAAAGGGGAACAGAGCACAGGCAGAACAAGCCAAAGGGATGGGTAATCTCAGGTGGGAAGTAGAGCAGAAGTGCCCTTGGGAATGAGGAGAGAAGCCAGTTACTCACTAATGAAGAGGTGTCGCTTCCCCTGCCAGCTGTCCCCCATACTGTGTACAAAAGGATGGTTGATCTGTCGCTATGGACAAAGGAGACAGGAAGTGAGGAACATTGAGGATCAAGGCAGCCAGAAGTCAGGCTTTACCTAGTTGTGCAGAAAGGAAGCTGCTGCCCCACCTCTCAGTTCAGGCTGCCTGCCTGGTAACCCACTACTAAGGAACACACTGGATGTGCTGGAGAGTTTTCCCTCAGGACCTAGAATCACTCTACTGATAGCTGCATTTCCTGAGGTCTTCTGGTTACAGCAGAAGGAGGGGTCAGAGTCAGGAAAAGCAGGCTAGTTGGACAAAAATGGTGCTTTCTCCACCTGTAGTTTGGTTCTTCCAAAGATCCTTTCCAGAGCTGTGTGCATACTGCATACCTGGATGCTGACCTCCTCTTTGCACTGCCTCAGGGTGTCCCTCTGTAGGACCTTTGCCTTGGGTACCACCTATAAAAGGAGAGGAGTGATGCTAGAGGGGAACAGTGTTATTATATTGTTTATTCCTCCCAACCTCTCTGGAATCAAGGCTGGAGACAGGGACTAGAGAATGTGGGAGTATCTTGGTCCCTACCTTCACTGCAAATACTGCTTTCTGGCCACAGTCTAACACCTTGAGGACTGTTCCAAAGGAGCCTTTAGCCACAAGGCCTAAAATCTGTACAGAGAAGTGGAGAACAGGGCAGTTGAGACTGTTTCTTGATTTCTCCCCAAGACTGAGACCCTTTCCAGGGATTCCACTGACCTACCTTTAGCTGCTGATGCCTGCTAAGGGGCCTAATAGGAAATTCCGGCAGAAAGAGGTTGATGAACTGAGGCACTGGCCATTCAGGCAGCGGCTTCTCTACTAGCAGTGGGGCTGGCTCCAGGGGCTCCCGGTGCAGGAACTGATGCCCCCGTAGTCCCCACAGTTCTTTCACACCTGACCTTGTGGTCCCCACACCTGACCAGAGGCTCTTCCAGCCTTGGACCCAGGGGCCCCGGATGTTGCCACCCTGCTGAGAACCAAAGGAGCCACTAAACCTTCTGCCCCTGAGGCATTACAGGTTCTGCCCATCTTTAGCAGGCACTCCCTCAAATCTCAACCCTAAAGACATAGATTTGGCCCAGGCAAGACGGCCACTGCCCTTGCATCAAGCCAAGGTCTGGATTTCCTGGACACAATGAAAATCCTCTAGGAAAGCAATATTTGGACATTTCCCCCATATGGCATTAGAAATTCAGCCTGCACCTCTCAGTATGGGACTGGGATAGCTACTTTGATACTAAAGCCTCCCTGCCCTACCCCCACAGTCGACAACACCAATCAATTGCCAGGCCTCAAGCCCATGCCTCTTTCACCTCCCCTAAAGAAGCTGCCAGAGGCCCCACACCCTACCTTATGAGAAGCAGCCATCTGGGCGTGGTGCCCCTGCCGGCAGCTCACTGCTCCCATCCCCAGCTTCTGCCTCCTCTCTCCTGCTAAATCTGCTGCCCCAGTTACATAAGCAATTCCTCCCCGTGCTGTTACACACAAGCCCCGCCTCTTTTCCTTGCTGTTCAAGACTAGAGATGCAAATGATGCAGTCAAACCTCACCCTTATCCCCAAATCCTATCGCCCTGGTGAAGAGCAGCTTAGAGCCAGGACTAAAATATGAAGAGATCTGTCAGCATGGGACCCATGTTACTAAGAGCTGGGAAATATCTGCGATACAGCTTCAGGCAGGAGGGAAGAAATCACCCTCAGAGTGGCAGCTAGGATTGGTGGTTTCTTGGATTGATGGAGAGAAAAGGATACAGGCTGAAACCATACACTCAATACAATTAGGAAAAAAAAAAAAAAAACAGCATCAAATTTAAAATATATTTTTTCTCTTTAAATCACTTTTTTTTTTTTTTTTTACCATTCTTCAGGGGATACCCCAGGGAGAGAGATCCATGGCCAGCCCTGTCTCCTACTGCCATTCTCCAAAGTGAGCTTGGCACAGTTTGGGGAGGGGCTGATTCCCCCAGAACACTAATACCTCTTTCATACAAGGTGGTGGGATGAGGGACAGATGATCAGCCCCTCCCCTCCACTTTCTGGCACATAGGGAGAGCAGTTACACTTACAAATATATATATATATATGTATTTTTATATATGCCTATTTATAAAAATTTATCACACTTGATCAGAACTGCCCCCCCCGCCCCGACCCTTTCAGTTGATCCCAAGGGAACCAGATTCTGGCCTTGGAGCCGTTCCCTGGGTCTTGCTCTCTTGATGCCTCTCTGGCCCTGGACCTGCTGATCAGTGTGAGGTAGAACTCAGCATTATCCATCATGGTCTGCAAGGAACCAGCCAGCTGTTAAAGAGCAGGGCCTCTCTCCACAGCACCCTATGGGCTCCTGACCCCCACAAATCCTAAAGGTTGAAGGGAAACACCTCCCACCCCACAAGTCCCTGGGGCCTGAGTCACAGTCAGATCCTGTACTGCAGCCTCTCGGATTGCCGGATCACTTGCGCCTGCCAAAGATGGACTTCTTCCCAGGATTCTTGTTGCCCACACTTAAACCGATGAGGAGCCGGGCCTTCTCCTCCTCTTCCTGCTGTTGCATGTTGAGGTCTGATTTAGTTTCTAGTTTTCCCCGGACCTCAGAGCCTGTTGCAGGCTTCAGCCTTAGCTTCTCTTTGATTACCTGATAGGTTAGGAGTAAAAGGGAAGGTAAATATTAATAGGACAGGCAGAGTAAGTTAAGTGGACCAAGTCAATATTTATTTAACTTACATGGACACACAATGGGGGCAATTCAGATTGTTAAACGATCTCTGCTCTCAAGAAGCTTACAGTGTATTAGAACCCATTCTAAACATGAACTTATATCAGTCCTCACTTCCCTAAAAATCAACAGTAGTTAACATATATGAAACACTCAGTAGACATTCAATTTAACCATCTGAGCAGAGTCATGGAGAGGATAGGAATAAAAATCACTCCATTCACCTGCCCCCTTCCCATGGCTGCCTGCTAACACATACATGTTACAACAAAATGCCCCTGAGCAGAGGATCTGCTTGCCAGCCTCTGCTAACCAAACAGCCATGAACTCTGCCGGGATACCTGGGCAACCAGAGCTTTGCGGCTGTCCCTCTTGACAGCCATGGCAAAGTCTAGCCACGTCCATGTGTTGTTGTGGTACTCCAGACAGGGCAGCACCAGGTTAAGGTCACCCCAGTCCACGCTGTTCTTCTCACCCTGCAACAGAAAGAGTGGGAGGGAAGAGAAGAGAAAAAATATCGGCTGCCATTTTTAGTCCAAGCCAGTACTTGAGTCCACATCTGGTATCTTTTTGCAGCAGCAACCTACAGATACTGATTCTGATTTCTCCCTATCTCAGTCTGGTACTGATTCCTAAGGGAATCCAGAGGGAATAGCACATTGCCCACAGACCACCTCCACTATCACTGTTTTTAATCTCTGATCTTATCTGGTACCCTTCCCATACTGTTCTAAGAAAGCGCTGGGAAAAGGCAGACCTTGTAGCTGACACACAGTGGAACCTGTGGGATCTTTATATAGATGAAGGAGTTGTTCATGGCAGCTCGCTCTTTCATCTTGTCAATATCATCAACAGGGTGCTAGGAAAGGAAGGAAAGAAGTATGTACCCCTCAAGCCATCACAAGAAATTCAAGACCCCAAACATCTCCAACTCCTTTCATCCCTGGAATAGACTCAAAAAGAAATAGAAGAAATCCCCAGCCAGGCCAGAGTACCCCAGGACTCTCCCATTTTCCTATTATCAGGGGCATGTCCAGTACCTCAGGTGCTTTGCGAAATGACCTTCTGACCCCAGAACTCCGATTCAAGCCCTGTGCCACACCCTTCCCAGGGCCCAGTGGTGCTGTATCATCTGTTGCAATCAGCTGCCGAGGCTTCACCACTGGTATTCCTACGAAAAAGCAAGTACACTAGCTGTTGTCCTCCTTCAGAAGCTTCAGCCATCTCTGGGGCTGTGACCCCAGTCCTCTGGAGCTCCACATTAAAGTTCTCACCAGTAGTCACCAGTTTGGACTTATCTTCTTCATCACCAACCTCATCATCTTCCACACTTCGGCCAGGAAAGAAAAAACCCATTATTCTATGGAAGAACTGGTGTGTCAGCTGGATGGTGAGAGGCACCACATTTACCTAAAGAGGAAAAAGGCTGAAGAAGCAATTAAGCTCAGACATCATCCCTCAGTTTACCTACCCCTAATGTAACAACGCACAGATAGCTTTTAACTGCCTTTTGTTCCTGGGTCCCCAAAGGAGTGTTTACTAACCTCAAAGTGCTCCTTAACGGAAATACCCCCAACTGGGGGCCGGACTTTGCTAAAGAGGCGAAGGGCCAGTTGTCGCCCAGACTGGCAAGAACTCTGGGGCCGCAGGACTACCTGTAGGATAGACAGTGATAAATCAATCCACAAATCCTCTGCAGACCAAGAGAAGCAGCAATGGTCCTACTAAGCCAGGCAAGTTTCCATCTCACATCACCACACTGTTTCCCATAGTTGGGAAGTGTCATTGCAAATGCCCAGTGTTAGGAAGCCTGTAAATGGGCTAGGAATAGGGAACTAAGACTTACCTTATAGACAGCATTAGGGAGGAGATTGTTCATAGTGAACCAGCCCAACTCCAGAAGATGTTCTGCTGTGTCATCTGATTTATTCACCTATAAAGACAGATCCCAACCCCCCAATCCACTATAATAAGCCTTTCTCAGGAGCTTGCCAGAGGACTGCTACCCGTATCATTTGTTTTCAGGTTCTACATATGCTTTTGTTATGTCTTTCAATCTTAGACTCAATGCACCCTCTAATCCAGTATTGCTAATGGGCACTGATGGCTAGGGCACTAAGTGCCAACAATACTTTCCAGTCCCTATGACATTAAAAAATGGCCTCAACACATATCCAAACATCTCTAAGGGAGACGGAAGAATAATGAAGAACGTCCTATCCTCCACGCCAAGGGTAACTGCAGGAAAGATGTATGCCAGTATAGAATTAATGATTCTATTCTAAGCTGGACTTGAGAGACTACTTTCCTCTGGCCATATAGAATAATTATCTTCTTCAGTGAAGGAAGCATTCGATCAAGCTCATCTGTATCTCTATTATTTACTATCACAAACAAATGTGTATGAGGGGTACTCTCTCTGCTAATGTTTCTATCATTATTAATAACCACTCATACCACCATTAACAATCAAATAATAGTCTCTCTTTGTGAGTTAGACTCCTGAGAAAGGTCAATGCCTCTCAATACAGCTGTCTTTCTGTGACTGTATATACCCGATACCTTGCTGTAGAGGAACCGCTGCAGCTCCAGTTCAGCAATTCCTAGCTGTCCGTCTTCCTCGGTCAAGCGCCATCGTGCTTGAGCAAAGTAGAATTCGGTGCGGCGGACCACACTCACATCCTCTTGCTGCTTTCGCAGCTCCATCTTGTTGGCCTGCTGCAACTGGAAATCCTTAAAACACCTATAAAAGGATAGGAAGGTCAAAGCCAATACAGGCAACAGCATTTGGGTTAGAGGTGGGGTGGAATGCCCTAGAATAATGCAAGAGGTAAACTCAGAGATGGACCTATTCTAGAACAACTATTCCCTAAATATTTTCATTGGATTCATTGTTTCTCACACGCTGCCATGTGAGCACAAATGCCATCTTCAGTTCTACAGCTTCTTGAAGTAAGCTGTTTGTTCCTGATAATAACCCCTACGATTATATCTGCAATCATGTTCTCTACTGATCAACTTCAAAACATTTTTAGTTCAGTTGCACAGCATCATGGCCACAAAAATGATCTTTCTAAACTACTTGTTTTTCTCCTTTTTCCTGAGGTACTCTAGTAAGGATCCTAAAAAAGGGCTCTCTTGTTTTCAACCTGTTGGCCAAGTCTAACAAGGCTCATTCAGGAAAGGGTGCCTGAATCTACTACATCAGCCTTCGATAACATACACTAGACTTAAAGACTATCAGAATGCAGGCAAAAGAAACTGACTCCATCTTGGGCACTGGAAAAGGGCATGGGGAGAATGTAGTGGCACCTGATGAGGATATTAAGCTCTTCACTTTCCAGCTGTAGGTTGGCCTTCTCCTGGTTTAGCTGCAACTGAAGCTTTACGTTCAGGTCAAGCAGGTTCTCATTCTTGCTATCATCCTGCAAAGACTAGGGAGCCAAAACAGGAGAAACTCAGAGATTTCCCATGTCTTAGGAGACCTCCCTCGGACAAGGCAATGACACCCCACTCCAGTACTCTTGCCTGGAAAATCCCATGGATGGAAGAGCCTGGTAGGCTGCAGTCCATGGGGTCGCTCAGAGTCGGACACGACTGAGCAGTGTTCTTGCCTGGGGAATCCCAGGGACGGGGGAGCCTGGTGGGCTGCCGTCTATGGGGTCGCAGAGTCGGACACAACTGAAGCGACTTAGTAGCAGCAGCAGCAATAGGAGACCTCCCTACCCTCAGACTGTCTACCCCAGGGGACTACCTTCATGATAGAATACATCTGCTTTTCCAGCTGCCGTATCTGTGCCACATGCTGCCGCACTGCCTCCTGCAAATGTAATATGCTGCTGCGCTGCTCCTCAGGATTGCTAGAGATCTCAAGCTGGAACCTGACCCGCTGCTTCTTCTCACTGTGCTCCTGAAGGAACAGAAAAGGAAATGCAAGAGACAAGCCTTGCAGTAAAATAAAATATATAGAAAGGAACAAGAAATGATGACCTCTTCTGGAATGTTCACCTTCATCTGTCACTGTTTGTAGCAAGAGTAAGGAGTAGGCCAATGCAGAAGATTTGGCAATGTGGATTTCACAATAAGCCAGTTCCACAGGGGAGGGACAGAGGTGGAAGTAGGGAGCAGTTTGGTGCTTTTCGAGGTAAGTGACTGAGTAAAGAAAAAACTGACCAAGAAAAACAAGGGACACTCAAACCTTTCCTAGATAACTAAAATTTCAACTGCTGCTGCTAACTAAAAGAGGATGTATCATCCACCAGGCCCTTTTTCAGTCTGAAGCATGGCTTTTCTTACTGGACCCCAAATATAAACCACAAGGTCTGGGGGTTCCTCTGAGGCTAACTGGCATTCTATAACAGATCCTACTCACCTTCCGCTTGGGTTCTACATGGAGCAGCAGGTTATTGACGATATCCAGGATCATAGCATATTGAGCTGGGTTGGTGGAGATTTCCAGCTCATGATGGATGAGGGTAAAGGTATCCACAGCCCCTAAATAATTGTTTGCAGCTGAATAAGAGGCTCAGTTTCTCCCTAAATTTCTATCCCATCTCCTAATCCATATCTTGAACCATGTCTGTTAATTAACGCCATAAAAGGGCTTGGTGAGATATGCTCATGGGTAGAAACACCTGCTTATTTCAGAATCAAACAATATGCATTCAATCCAGTTATTTGGTTTTTTTTGGCTGAGACTCCCGGCACGTGGGATCTTAGTGCCCCAGCCAGGGATGGAACCTGTGCCCCCTGCAGTGGAAGCACAAAGTCTTAATTATAAGTCAAGTCCACCAGACAAGTCCCCCATTTATTCCAATTCTGTTCTTTCCTAGAAAAACTTAAAAAATAAAAAGCAAAATGAAATGCTAATGCCCTGTGCATAGTGGGACTCTTAATAACACTACTGCCTCAAAACCACCAAGGAAATAACTACTTTCACAAGGTTCCTACTCCCCGCCAAAAGCCTTTCAAACCCTGAATACCTTCTTGCTTCTTCAGGAGATCTTCCTTTTCCTGGTTCTCAGGAACCTCAGGTGGCTTAATCTGCGTTGCCAGCTCAGGATCAATGTCATGGCTGTAACTAATATAGTACATTCTGCAGTTGCAACGTGAAATGATCCTCTGGATTTGCTGGGCTTGCTGCGCCTCAGCTGGCTGGTTCCAATCTGGGAAGAGGTAGGAAAGAGATAAGAGGAAGACATTCTCAAAAGAGGTATTGTAAGAGCCTCCCAGCTATTTGTGATGTCTACGTAACTCCAGACACTTGTTTTCAATATAGCCTAACACAAAAATGGTCCTAATCCATATATTAATCTTGTGTGTCTGCGTGCATGCATGCTCAGTCGCATCTGACTCTTTTGTGACCCCATAGACTGCAGCCCACCAGACTCCTCTGTCCATGGGATTTTCCAGGCAAGAATACTGGAGCAGGTTGCCATTTCCTTCTACAGGGGAATCTTTCTGACCTAGGAATTGAACCCCTGTCTCCTGCACTTCCTACACTAGCAGGCAGATTCTTTACCACTGAGTCACCTGGGAAGCCCATATTAATCTTAAGAATAAGTAAAGAAATGAGACCTCCTTCAGGATGCATGTCTGCCCCTCACCACATGATGGGGAAGAGGTAAGAACTGACCTGTGGTGGTGGTAACCATGCCTCCCACTGCCTGCCCGCTCTCCATCAGCTCCTGCACAGAGTCCAGACTACGCTGCCGGTGCTCCTCAATATTCTTTACCTGAAGACAGAGAGATATAGGCATCTTTAACTCCTGGGGGACCAGTAGCTTGTCCTGCCCAACTGGGTCATATATCTCCATAATGCAAGTATAATACTATTGAGACTTTCACTGCCTAGAACTGATGAGTCTCCCAAGGTAAAGGACAAATGTCCCTCTCTCCTGGCTCAAACTACCCAAGCTCGCCAAACTCAACTTGAGTTATATTCACCTTTTGCCAGGATTCAGGCCAGAAAAAATATGAGCGAGGTAAAAACCGAATCATGTCCAATCTCACACCCATAAGGATGGCTACCATAATATGAGAAAATAAGGCAAGGATGTGCAGAAACTGGAACTCTGTGTACTGTTGATGAGAAGTAAAATGTTACAGCCAATATGGAAAACAGTATGGCAGTTCTGCAAACAATGATACACAAGGGCTTCTCTGGTGGCCCAGTGGTTAAGATTCCCTGTGTCCAATGCAGGGGGTGTGGGTTCAATCCCTGGTTAGGGAACTAAGATCCCACATGCCACACAGTGTGGGCAAAAACTAAAAACAAAAAAAAAAAATTAACAGAATTACTCTATAATCCAGCAATTCTACTTCTGAATATATACCCAAAAGAATTAAAGGCAAGGTCTTGAAGAGAAATGTGTACTCCCATATTCATAATAGTGTTATTCAGAATAGCTAAAATATGGAAGTCACCCAAGTGTTCATCAATGGATGAGTGGAGAAGTAAAATGTGGTATATACATACAATAGAAATCAGGTTTAAAAGGAAGGAAATTCTAACACATGCTACAACATGGATGAACCTTGAAAACAATACACTAAGTGAAATAAGTCAGTTGGTCGCAAAAAGACAAACACATATGATTCCACTTATATGACATACCTAAAATTTATATATATAAAAGAGATATTTAAGGACAATCAAAATCATAGAGAGAGAAAAGAGAATGGTGGGTGCCAGGACCTGGGGGAAAGCAAAATGGGCAATTACTATTTAACGGGTGTAATTTCAGTTTTACAAAATGCAAGGAGTTTGGGACATGGATGGTGATGATGGTTGTAAAACATTATGAATGTACTTAATACAACTAAACTATACATTTAAAATGGTTATGATGATAAATTTTATATAACGTTATCAATTTTTTTTTGGCCATGAACACTGCATGGAGCTCTTCGAACCTGCATCCCTGCAGTGGTTTGCAGAGTCTTAACCACTGGACTGTCAGGGAAGTCCCTTTTTATCTTTTTTGTGTTTTATAAGTTTTATATTATATATATTTTAATCACAATTTTTAAAAATGAAAAAAATCATGTCATGGGCAAAAAAAATTCATCAAAACAAATGACTTCCCACCCATTTTGGTATTCGTGTTTGTGTTCTCGCTGTTTTCTGTCTTCAGACTGTTCTGACACTGTTGCCATGGGGGAAGGGAACTGAATCCTTTGGACTCTGCCAAGCTGAAGTCAAAGTGAATAGAATGAGTGATAACGAGAACACAGACAATCTGCCAAGTCACAAAAAAATTCATATAGGAATGGCAATATCAAAGTCCTTCCCACCTCAGCCAAGGACGTTCTACTCTAAAGCTAATACCACAGTCTGAGAAAAAAAGAATTCCCTTGCATAAGGCGGCATGCCTGGAAGAACCAGAGGTCTAGAAAATGCCAGAAAAGGAGATCTTGCATAGTTCATCCTGCGACCTCTGCATGAGTAGTTAACATTTTCTCTGCCTATCTCCTGAGACTACTAGTAAACAGTACTGCTTGCCTGAACTACAGCTGTAATATACCAGCGTGACCTTTCACATTATCATCAACCTGACCCTGATTCAGTGCTTATTACCTCTTATATAAGTTATACTTGGGGTTGAGCCTTAAGATCATTGGAGTAATAAGTATCAGTCAGGGAGGAGGGAAGAGGGGTTAGCTTTGTCTCCAATGAGTAGAATGAAAAATGAAATTATCACGTTGGTCCCAATCAGATGTAGCTGGATCCAATAACTCATCTGAATGGACCACACCCAGCACAATGTGTACATTTAACACCTGTTAAGTAATCACAATGCAGAATAGTGACTAGGTATATCTCATACTCATTAAAGCTCCCAATAAATTTGATGATAGTATATCCTAGAAATTACAGTGCAAACTTAGTTTTACCAAAATGCTGAAAATTTATAGCTTAGTCCCTGCCAACTGTTCACAATCTCGCCTAACAAAAAAAATTATCTTAATATACAACCAAGACCTCCCCAAACATACTGACTTAAATAAGACTTTACTTCCATCTGAATGAAGCTTTGTATGTTTAAAAGAACTTTCTATTTGATACTTTCAACAACCTTTTGTGAGTGAAATATTAGTTCAGTTTCACAAATAAAGGTGAATTCGTGTGTTTGTGTTCTTGCTGTTTTCTGTCTTCAGACTGTTCTGACACTGTTGCCATGGGGGAAGGGAACTGAATCCTTCGGACTCTGCCAAGCTGAAGTCAAAGTGAATAGAATGAGTGATAATGAGAGTAGCCCATTGATAATGAGTAACCCATTGCCCAAGGGCTCATGGCTACTAAAACGGCAAAACTGAAATCATATCTCACATAATAACCTGCCTCCCAGACAAGCAGTCTTTCTATTCAACTTTACCGATTTTCTGAAACAACTAATCAACCATCTTCATGAGAGATCAGAGAAAGAGCAGCTAGAGAGCTTATTGAAAATTCCAAGACTTACTGCCTGGTTTTTTTGGCTGCCTACTGATAAATAAGATCTTATTAATAGTGGTCAGCAATCTCAAGTTAAAAAGTTGCAACTCATTTTACTCTCAGGTTGGGAAATGAGAATTTCTCTTGCAATGAAATAGAATAAATAGTATGAGATCTAAAAAAAAAAAAAAAGCACTATGTTGTCCAGATCACAGGCCAGAGACTGCATGGAGTTTCTATATTCAAGTGTTACGAGCCTCATTATTCTACAACCTGCTAGCAAAAGGTACTATCAAGGACCTTGCAAGCCATTTTGGTGAAAGGTGCCAACTATGGAGAACTGGAGAGATATCAGGCCTTCCGAGTCCTGCCAACTAACCTCTAACCAGAGCTGTCGGCCATCCTGCTCAGTGGGGCTGCTTTCAGTGGTGGCAAAGTACTGCATGCCATCTAGGATGCAAGTCCAGGAGGTCTTTTGCTTCAATGTGTCACCATACCAGGCTGGATGGTGTTGGCACTGCAGCAGCTGGGCTTTGGCAGCTGAAACAATGACACAGCCTTCCGTCTCTGCTCCACGAAGAACCATCTATGCCAGAAACGGAAGCAGAGTCACAGCACAAGGGCCGGGAAGAAAACAGCGGTTAGTGAAAGGACTGTACCAGTGACTACAGGTGGGTCTAATTCTGGCTTACTGAGTGAGCTCTGCTGGCTTCTACTAATGGAAGTGATTATCCACGATACCTGTTATTAATAAAAAGGATAGTGTTTTGGAGCTCTACCCACCTATTCTTATGTAGAGGTGGAGCGGGGGAGGTAAACACACATGATTATCATCTAGCCCTATCTTGGGGTACTCTAGTAAAGAGAGGGTACCTGGCAGTTGACCAGTTCAATAAGGCAGTTTCGGTTATATATGTCATCAGTCTGGCAGGCAGCAATACCACACAACTGGTCACTCACACCTGACTCCTCTTCTGTGAACACTACAAACCTATCTGTCTCTTCAATCAGCTTCTTCAACATGTAGGCACCTGGCAGAGGAATAAGAAGCGGGGGGAAAGCCACAGAGTCAAAGGAAAGAGAACACAGCCAGGGCCAAACTCCCCTTCTTTCAATTTCTCTAGAACATATTCTCCCCAACCTGCAACTCCAGCTCAGCCCACTCCACCCCTTTTGGATAACAGATGTCATTTCATTTTCCTTCAATTTTAATAAAAGTAAAAGATTCCCAAGAGAAACTTAGAAACACTACGTAAACGCTAGCATTTCTTTCTCTTAGGCATATCCACCTCTGAATTACTCTAGGATCTTTTTCCCTTCCATCGTGTTCCTTCTATTTTTCACTTTATATATTTTTAAAATTTTTAATTTGTTATAAATTGAAGGATAATTGCTTTACAGAACTGTGCTGGTTTCTGTCAAACATCAACATGAATCAGCCACAGGTATACGTATGTCCCCTCTCTCTCGACTTCAAATTGTTTTAAATGCTATTTGTTTGCTGACCACTCCTTTCCACATCAATCATTGCCTTGCCATCAGTGTCACTGTGTTCTAGCTCTACTGCTTTCTCTGATCATGCCTTTAGGTCCTCCACATTCTCCCAGGTTTTAGAGATAAGTCTATCTCTTAAGGTCTCTCCTTGGCCTGCTCCCTGTTCTTTCTTCTAAAGTTTGTCCAACAATGGTAGGTTAACAGCACTGTCTCCAGAGTTAGACTAGCGTGCCTATGTTCAAGATCCTATCTCTGCCAATTACTTTGATGGTAATCTTTGGCAGTTGGCTTTAACCTGTTTCCTTGTGTGTAAAATAATAGTAACTATCTAATATGGTTTTTGAGAGAATTAAATGGAATAATATATAAAGTATTTCACAGGATACCTGCCACACAGTTAAGCATTATCTCCTGGGCATTAATGCTTAGCTCTATGCTGAAACTCCCAATCTCTAACTCTAAGCCCTAAGCTTTTATATCCTCATTTCCACCTGTTTTTTAGACATTATCTAGATGTACTACTTGCACGACAAACTCAGCATGTCCAAATTTGAACTCAACAATCCTACCCCTCCACAAACCTGTTCAGCCTCTGGCTCTCCTATTTCTAATATTATTGTTACTATCAAGTCACCAGGCTCAAAGCATCAGTCAATTGTTATCTCTGTCTCCATGTTCTAACTCCCTCTTCCAACGAGCTGCTAAATCTTACATATGTACATAACATTTCTGTTCATCCTCTCATCTCCATTCCCACTGCCTCTACCTAGTTCAGGTACCCCTGGCCTCTTGTTAAAATCCCATAATAGTTTCCTCCTTTGTCTCCCCCACCTCCAGTTACTTTCTCTCCAGTCCTCCCCAACACCACCACCAGATTTATCTTTCTAAAAGTAAAATTCTAATGATGACACACCCCTATTCAAATCCTTCAGCAGTTCACCGCTGTTTACTGAATAAGGAACAAAAACTCCCTTAGCCTTGTATGAAAGACCTTTGATGTTCTACCTGCAGCTTTCCTTTCCAGCCATCTTCACCCTTAGCTACACCTTGTGCCAACCCAGACTGTTCACTCTCCTCTGAACATACTGAGCTCGACCAACTCCACTCCTGGTCAAGATACTCCTTTGCTTTCAATGCCTTTTCTCCTCATTTCCACATGCTTAAACCATACTAAGCCTTTAAAGTCCAGCTCAAATGCTACTTCCTCAATAAACCCTTCCCTGACCACAGAACCTCCTTCACTAGTCAAGAACTCACATATGCTATAATTTCTCTCTAGTGGCACTTAGCATTTTTCACCTTGTCTTTAAACTCACCATGGACTTGCATTCCTCTGTACTTGTTATGCCCTCTCCCTAAAATGCTCTCTTTTCTTTCTTTGCCTATTATACCTCTCAGTCATGTCCAACTCTTCTGCAACCCATGGGCTGCAGCCCCACAGGCTCCCCTGTCCATGGGATTTCCCAGGCAAGAATACTGGAATGGGTTGTTATTTCCTTCTCCAAGGGATCTTCCTGACCCAAGAATTGAACCCGCATCTCCTGCACTGCAGGTGAATTCTTTATCACTAAATCACTGGGGAAGCCCCTTATCAGTCTTCCTCTCTTTTTTATTATCTTTTCTGTGAAGCCCTTCTAGACTTCCCTATGCTCATTTAAATACTTTCTTCTTAAACATTCCTACAAAGCATTTTCATGACTTATTTTTTTGGCTGCACTGTACTGCACACAGGATTTCAGTTCCTTAACCTGGCAAATCCACGCCTCCTGCAGTGGAAGCACAGAGTCTTAACCACTGGACCCCCAGGGAAGTTCCTCACGACTCTTAGTTTCAGAGCTTCCCCTCATCTTTACAATTCTAATGTCTAGGGTCACATGTCTAGTACATTACAAACCCTCAGTAAAGCTAAAAAGTGAATCCATGAATGAATGAGTGAGTGATTCAGTGAGTGAATGAACTAATCTTAGCTCAAAGATAACAAACTTGTTGAGGCAAGTAGAATGTCATATATATCTCTCAACTAAATCCAGTACAGTGCTTTGTGCCTGTGAGGTATTAAAAAAATATTTATTGACTGAACAAATTCATCAAAACACAAAATAATTCTCTAATTCTTTTTCTTCTCCTTAGTCATTCTGACTAAGTCATCACTCCTTCCTGATCTTCTTCTCCCAGCGAAAGAACCAGACCCTTTTTTCTTTTTTGCCAGAATCTTAAGTTTCCTGGGATGGAACCCATGCCCCCTGCAGTGGAAGCATGGAGTCTTAACCACTGGACCACCAGGGAAGTCCCATAAACCAGACCCTTTAATGCCTACCTGGCACTGCTATGTAAGACTTAGGTGGCCTAATATGGAAAAATTACAGTTTCATCTCTACACACAGATTGAACCACCCAGAATTAGTCCTTCTCAAACTCCTGTTCAAGCCCACATACATAACCCTTCAGAGTCTTCTTCCCCAGCTTACCTCCTGAAGACCCCTTATCAGGCTGTCCACTGAAGCTGGGAGTACTGACAGGAGGTGGGGTTGGGGCACTGGAAGGAACACTCTGTTTTGGCTTTTTGGCTGGCAGGTGGGGATCAATCTTTAACCCCTTCAGCGCCTCAGTAGAGAGGTTACGTTTGAGCACAGCCGCCTTTTTGTAGCCATCATATAAACCAAAGGCAATGTCCCGATTGGTGGTTGTCCAGGAAGCCCGTAAATCTACCAAGTGCAGCTGATGTGTGTGAAAGGCAGGATCCCCAACTCTAGTAGAGGGCTCCTAGGAAACAGGGAAAGGACCTCAGAGTTGCATGGAAATTCCCACCATTCCTCCTGAACCACAAATGCAAAGATAACAAACATGCTTGCTGAATAACAGACCTCTTCTGAGTGATACAAGACGACTGAGTGAAAGAGAAACTACGCGGGCTTAGTGTGTGTACTATATTACACTCCTACTATATCCACTGTATTTTAAACACAGTTTTTTTGGTTTGTTTTTGGTCACTAAGTTGTGTCCAACTATTTTTCGACCCCCACGTGCTATATAGCCCGCCAGGCTCCTCTCATCGATGGGATTGCCCAAGCAAGAATACTGGAGTGGGTTGCCATTTCCTTCTCCAGGGGCTCTTCCCGACCCAGGGACTGAACCTCCATCTCCTGCACTGCAGGTGGATTCTCTGCCACTGAGCCGCTGGGGAAGCTCCATCCACTGTATTACTCAAAAGAATTTCATCTTAAAATCCTTCCTTAATTGGGGGCAGGGTAGGGACCACCAAATTAAGCACTAGGAAAAAAAAAGTTTTACCCCATTTCCTGAAAAGCAAGAGTATCTTCAGAGAGAGGGGTGCACATACTAGTGAATGTATCATCAACTGACAACATATATAATTAGACACAGTGAGCATTACCCGGGACTGTGGAGGGTGACGCAGCCAGGAAATTAAAAGACGCTGAGTCCTTGGAAGGAAAGCTATGCCCAACCTAGACAGCATATTCAAAAGCAGAGACATTACTTTGCCAACAAAGGTCTGTCTAGTCACGGCTATGGTTTTTCCTGTGGTCATGTATGGATGTGAGAGTTGGACTGTGAGGAAAGCTGAGCACCAAAGAATTGATGCTTTTGAACTGTGGTGTTGGAGAAGACTCTTGAGAGTCCCTTGGACTGCAAGGAGATCCAACCAGTCCATTCTGAAGGAGATCAGCCCTGGGATTTCTTTGGAGGGAATGCTGCTAAAGCTGAAACTCCAGTACTTTGGCCTCCTCCTGCTAAGAGTTGACTCATTGGAAAAGACTCTGATGCTGGGAGGGATTGGGGGCAGGAGGAGAAGGGGACAACAGAGGATGAGATGGCTGGATGGCATTACTGACTCGATGGACATGAGTGTGAGTGAACTCCAGGAGATGGTGATGGACAGGGAGGCCTGGCGGGCAGCAATTCATGGGGTCGCAGAGTCAGACACGACTGAGCAACTGAACTGAACCTAAAGCCTACCGCTACGAACTGAATTGTGTCCTCACACCAAATTTTTGTGTTGAGGCCATAATCCCCAATGTAATGTAATGGGGATTATAAAGATGGGGCTTTTAGGAGGTAATTAGGTTTAGATGGGGTCCTAATCAGGGTGGGGCCCTCATGACAGGATTAGTGTCCTCACAAGAAGAGCCTTCAGAGAGCTTCCGTCTTTTCCTGCTGGGTGAGGTCACAGTGAGAAGGCAGCCATCTGGAGGCCAGGAAGACAGCCCCCGCCAGAACTTGACCACGCTGCCCAGCCTCCAGCAGTGAGACAAATTTCTGCTGTTTAAGCCCCTCTGCTTACAGTATTCCATTATGGCAGCCTGAGCAGACTTAGACAGCTACTGATATAAGCAAGGCAGTAGAGGGAACGTGTCAGGTGGTACCTCCTCAGCCGTGCGACTGCTGTGCCGTTGGTAGGTAAGCGAGGACAGGCTCAGTAGGTGGGTCTTTGTTACCAAGGGGTCAAGGCAGTGGTCAGCATTCTCTTCAGTGGGCGAAGCCATCAGGTGGACAGTCGCCTGGCTTAGGTCACTAACCATCTGGGTCACACTCCAGTCAGAGATGAGGCGCCGCATCACTGTGCCCGCTGAGGAGAGGAGGCACACAGGGCCCATGCAAGCCAGCACAGAAGGTCAATGTGGGGCAGGGAGACAGGCAGGGGGGCACTGAGGAACGGGACGGTGGACAGCGCGGAGAGACGAGGGAGCCTCTGGTCTCACCTTGAGGTATAAGTCGCTGAGTTCCCCGAGTGAAGACGTGGCCCTGACTGCACTCAATCTGGATGCCACGTTGCTGGGCGAATGAGGCCCAGTAATGCACCTGGCAACAAGAGAACGTAACACTGAACCGAGGATGGTGCCAGGGCGGTGACTCAGAGACCCAGTGAGGGAAAACAAGAAAACTAGAGAAGTGGACAGCTGTTGGCAGCGCCATCAGAACTGACCTGCAGCTGGGGAAAGAGTGCGGTATAGGAAAGTTGCTTGTAGTGCTGGCCGAGTTTCTTCTTGCTGGGTTTCAGGTTGTTGAAGAGCTTTCCCCTACAAATAGGCCTTGTGACACTAGTCCAAGTTGCCCAGAAGTTCTGCATCCAGCGCAGGGTGCTACTATACAGCAGAATCCGGGGCTGGGACATCGCTGCAAAAGAAATGGTAGACGTTTCCCAGCTGTGGTTAAAACACAGATGAAAGGACTACCCTGGTGGTCCAGTGGCTAAGACTCTGCGCTCCCAATGCAGGGGGCCTGGGTTCAATCTCTGGTCGGGGAACTAGATCCCATATGCTGCAGCTAAGAGTTTGCATGCCGCAGGCCTCAACTAAGACATTTCACAGGCCATAATGAAGATTCTGGCGTGCCAACTAAGACCTGGCACAGCCAAATAAATTTTAAAAAAATAAAAAATAAAAAAACACAGATGAAGTTAAATCCTTTCCTAGCTTCACGGTTTTGCTTCTTTTTTGATTCACTTGTTGAAGGGCTTCCCAGGTGGCGCTAGTAGTAAAGAGCCTGATTGCCAATGCAGCAGACTTGAGAGGTGTGGGTTCAGTCCCTGGGTGGAGAGCCCCTGGAGAAGGAAACGGGAACCCACCCCAGCACTCTTGCCTGGGAAATTCCAAGGACACAGGAGCCGGGCAGGCTGTAGTCCTTGGCGTGGCAAAGAGATGGGTGTGACTGAGTGCACCACACACTGCTGAAGCACTAGCTCCCAGTACTTTTTTTTTCATTTTGGCTGTGCTGGGCCTTCATTGCAGCACAGAGGCTTCACTGCCCTGGCATGTGGGATCTTAGCCCCCTCGTTATAGATCGAACCCATGTCCCCTGCATTGGAAGGCAGACTGACAAGCACTGCACCACCAGGGAAGGCCCCCAAGCTTCAGATTTTAGAGGCTTAAAAACTCCAATGGCACTCAAGCCTCACATTCTCCAACACTCTCTCCTTTCAAAAACCCAAAAACTGTACTTCTACCAACCCTCTTCCAAAAAGGATCCTAACCCCAAAGCTCCCTTGCTCTTTTCTGATCCCCTCTCCAGAGGGTCAAGCTGAAGTCCTCGGTGTCTAAGCTCATCCTCCCAAGCCCTTCCTCCCCATTGCCCCAGACCCAAGCCTCACTTCCACTGTGCTGAGTCAGATCCATCTTGATGGAGAGATTGAGGTTCTCGGAGCGAAAGGCCCGGTAGGAGTCATGGAACTGGCCCAAGGGCACCTCAGGCAGGAACTCTGGGGCCCGCAGAGTGACACCATGGTGATCATGGGGGTTCCCGTGGCACAGCCACTGCAGGTCCAGGGTCATGCAGAGGTCAGGCAGGTGAAGGAAGCAGCAGTCATCATACCTGGCTCACGACACAGCCCTGGTCACCAGCGGCCCCTCAGCTCTCCCCACTCCCCCGACCCTGAGTCCCACACCCTGTCTGAGGCTCCATCCATTACTCCACTCACTTAGAGGCTGTTCTCACGTTGATATCCAAGTCGCCTGTGAACACAAACTGACCGGGTTTCCAGTGAAAAGACAGGTGGTTCCATTCCCAGTGCATATTTTCAGTTGTGTTGTATGGATCCTATAACCACCCCAAAAACTTGGTGAGATATAACTAAGCATTATCACCTTCTCCCCACAAATGAGTGCTTTTCTCTCTTCCACCATATGCTGTACAAACCCCAGCCCCACCATCCTCAGAAGAAAACAGCTCCTCTGGACCCCTCACCTCAGTGGCCAGCTGGTGCAGGTTGGCCTGTTCAATGTCCATGTGCCAGTCCCCATGGAACAGAAGACGGCTCTTGTCCCACCAGGGCAGGGGTGGACTGGGGTCAGCTGAGGGCTTGGTCAAGAGGTCCACACACTGGCCAATCAGAGTCCATGCTGGATCCCAGCACGGGCCCCATACCACGGTGTACTGGAAGATTTCCGCTGGGGCAGAGGAGCACAGGACGCAGCCTGTTACACACCTTCACCCCTCTCTTCGGCCTTTACTCCAGAAGGGCCTCAGCTCATCTCCCACCCCAGCCATCACCACCATTTCAGTCAAATCATCTGCCCTCCCCTACTCACAGTGGAAGTCGTGATAGAACTTGAGTGGGGGCATGTTCCTCTCGATGGCCACGTTGCCCCAAGGAAGCCCCAACGCTAGGATCTGGCGCCGCCGAGAGCAGGGCTGGCCACTCTGCTCAGTGCCCACCAGTCGACCCATCAGTCGCCAGTCACGGATCTCAAACAAGTACCGGGGATAGTCTCTTATCCGCACTGTTAACACAGGGAGGACACACAGTGGCTACCCAGGAAACTGAGCACTCACAGGCCCTTCTTCCCCCTGCCACTATTTTTACATCTATTTCACAAGGTCAACTGAGAGAATAAGAGCTGGCAGTTGGCAGCAAAGCTAAAAACAGGGCACAGAGACCTTGAGCAGAGAGTGAGGGGGAGAACGCTGAGATCCAAGAGCCGCACTAACCCTGAAGATGACTATGTTAGCTGTGCCCCTGTGTTCAGCCAAGCAGTTTCAGGGTGAAATTCAGGAACAGAGAAAAGGAAGAGGAGTCCACCCATCCCACTCCACCCACGCCCAAAACAGCCGCCTTTCCCAATATAACTGAGCTCCTCTCTAATTGTTCTAAGAGCTCCCTGGAGCTCCAAGGGCAAACCCTGGCCTCTGCAAATAAAGAAGTGTTACTTACCCAGAAATGTCTTGACGCTGCACTTGAGCATCCTACACCACTGAATGACAAGATCTATTCCCTCAGCAGGGAAAGGGCTGCCTGGATCAAGCTCCCGAACCTGCTCTAGCACACGCTCAAGCCCGTGGAAAGAGGCGTCTGCCAGAGCCACCAGTTCTAGCCCTGCCAGGCTCCAAGTGAGCAGTGCCCGGCGCATGGGCGTGTTGCCATAGAGACGACGGGAGCGCTGGATGTAGATTTCAATGTTTTTATGTTCCAAAGAGGCATACAGCTCCTCAATTTTGCGGGCAGGCAGTAACTCCCCATGCTGCTTCCGCAGGGCGGCCACTTTGGCATCCAGCAACTGCAGCCTTTTGGCACTCTCCTTACTTTCATCCTTCATCAGCTCATAGTTATCACGAAGTTTCACCTCAAAAATGTCATCCAGGAAAACCCATGAGAAGTGCTGGACCTTCAGGAGTATATCAGGTGGGAGTGGGGCAGAGCTGGGAGAAGCCTGAGAGCGAGACCCTCCATGCAGGCCCTTCAGCCACTTCTGAACGCCCACGGCCTCGTCCAGAGTCCGCGAGAAATCGTACTGATAAGGAAACTCCACGGAGACTGAACCCAGAGAGAGGAGCCACACGCGGTTCCGGAGCGTCTGCAGCCCAGGGAAGGGGTTCCGGTGAAGGATCATCTCCTCCAGCTCAGGGAGCAGCTGCACCTCCACCTCCTTGAAGCTGAAGATGCTGTTGCCATCGAAGCCCGCGGCCAGCTCTGGGCAGTAAGCCTGCAGTGAACCCCCGTGCCGGCTCAGGGACACACTCTCGGCAGCCAGGGTAATGAACTTGTCCTCCGCTACAAAAGCCGTCAGCTTGGCTGTGCTCACCTCCAGTGTCAGGTTTAGCAGCCGCTTTGGCGGGGAGGACTCCAGGGGACAGCCTTCTGGCTCAGAGGGGGTCGCTGGAGTCTCTAGCTCAGCAAGGGGAACAGTCTCAGGGAAAAGAGTGGTTCTTAGTAGGTCTCGGCACTGCAGGGTGGCCAGCACATGCTGGTACAGGTACATGTGATCTGGGGGGCTCCAGAGTAAGGTCAGCCCTGCGCCACACTGAACCTTTATAGAACAAGAGGAGAGGATTGATCAATTACCACATCCTAGAACATGAGAGATGCAGGAACTATTATATACATGCACAAGAATCATCTCCGCTCAGAAGTCTTTCCTGAGCAACCACATTAATTACCCCCTTGCTTTGCTCCTCTTTGCACTAGTATGCTGAGGTAACATTTTCTACTTATACTTACAACACTTACTCTTTTTTTAAGTTCTCCTCAACCAGATTCTAAATTATCTAAGAGTAGAAGCCATTTAATTCTCTGGTATCTACCAGAGAATATCCAGTATATAGATGTACTCAAGTCATTTGGCTTTTACGTTTCTGCTCATGAATTACCTTTCCGTAACGATCACCTTCTGTATAATAACCACTGCAAGAATCAATTGAAAAATGTTCATGCACTGATTGCACCTTGACTTAATTCTTAAAAAGTACTGGTCACAAATTCATATAGCAACAGACTTATGGCAAAGTATGCCTCAAAGAAGGGATTAGAGGAACTCTGTTAGCCTGAAAAACAAAGTCAATTCTCCATAGTTAAGCAGACAGAGGAAATTTAAATTCCAAGACCAAAAAATTCCTCTGAGTTCCAATCTCTGTAAACCAAACTCTTCAGTTTCCAAAGGAAGGTGAAGTCCGATGAACAGGGAAATATCTCACTCTCCTCCCAAGAGGACCCCATGTCCAAAGGAAATGATACCCTGAGAAGAAAGGCACTGGGAAGCCTCTCAAAACTATCCAGTGCCTCCATCTTCAGATCTCTTCTAGCCTGTTGATGAGCTGAGTGCTTCAGTAAAATGCCACCAGATCATGACCTTTAAGAGCCCTTTACTTATATATATATATATATATATATATATATATATGTATCGTATATCAGATTTATGCACTGAAATCTTTACAGTTGAAATTGTCTGTCTGATATCTGCTTCAAAATAATCCCACAGTAGAAGGCAGGCACAACTGCTCAGAGTTTAGCTAAATGAGGTTGGTCCTAAGTTGGTAATTTTTGAGGCCAGGTATGGTTGCATGAAAGTTCGTATACTCTATGGTTTTATATGTATTTTAAGTTCCATGTTAAAAGATACAAATGTACAACACAAGCCAGGGAAAAAAGACCAACCACTAGGCGTTATGTTTCTCACAGGTGAGTTTCACAACATGACTAAGCCAGCCATTCAAATATGGTGAGTATCAGTATAACATGCTCTAAGCCAGGGAAAAACCAACCCGACCCCACCTCGCCATAGAAACATTACCTCTAGAGAGCGGATGCTGCTGTGATAGGTGACGGAGAACATGGAGAAGCTGAGCACTGGAGTAGGGATGTCAGGAGCCTTACAACAGGGCTGCATCTTCTCTGTGACTGACTTCACCAGCGCAAGCACAAGTCCTTGAACACCCACAGTGGAGGTCTCAGCACTTCCCAGGACAGTCAGTGTGTCCAGCCGGATCTCAGAAGCACCTAACATCCAGAAACCATGTCAGGGTTGGTTCTTGGCTCTCAAACTCCAACTTCAGTCCTCGCTCTCCCTTCCTTATTCCCTTCACTCTGGCTATCCTGATTCCCCACACTTTCCTAACCTAATTCCTCATGTTTTAGGGAAGTTTTCCTTTCCTGTTTTAACCCAACTACAGTTGGCAGGGCCAAAGTACCACCCAAACTCCCACCAATTCCCCAGAGATACACCAGTTTCTCTCTAGAACTAAATACACAAAGAAACAGAAAACTAACTGCATCTCCTTCTCCTGATCAGATATCAAAGCTGTTTTTTCTTATACACTTTGCTATCTGTAAGCCCTTAAGAAATATCAAGAAGCCCAATAGTTACGCAAGACCTTTTAACATTTCCTGCCTCTGACTTAGAAAATTTTCAAATAACTGATTTTATTTCGTGAGAAGCAGCAGCGTAATCTGCTTAGGTTACAAACGACCCACTTCAGTATAGTATACTGTATACTATACTGTATAACTACCCACTTCCTGTCCCACTTACCAACCAGGGCAGAAAGGGTGAACAAGTTCATGTCCTCCACCTTCAAGTCCACCTTCCACAGTAACGACACAGATTCCCCAAATGAGGATTCCCTGGAGACAGCTGACTTCCCAGACTGTGGACCCATTAAGGAGAAGATCCGAGACAGACACTGAGCGCAGGTATCTGATACCTCCACCTGCAGTCCTCGGATGGTACAGTCAAGAAAGAGGGTATCTGACTGAGTGCTGGACAGGCCCAGAGGCTGGTTATAGCTACCCTAGAAAAGAAACAATGGGACTTCATCAGAAGCATGCCAACAAACAGTTCTGTAATGCACTGGTGCACCGTCTGCGGCCAAAAAAGGTGCTCAGTGCTCTAGAACGTGGCAGGATGAGCAAACTCTACAGGCTACTGTTCACCAAAGTCCCCACCTACCTGTAGTGTGAAGGAGTCCAGGACAAGCGCCTCACCCCAAACATGCATATTGGGTGGGTGGGGTGCTCTCTGAATATGGGAGTCACTGCCCACCCTCCAGCAGAGGTGGTCCACAGTTAGGACGCCCCGTTGATGGATACTCTGTGGTCTCAGGTGCTGGTAATCTAAACACAGAAGGTGAGAGAGAGGACTTCTTTGGAGCCACAGTGGCCATCAACTGGGCCCAGCTCCATTAATGAACAAATTGTTCCTTTTCCATCGCTGAGCCTTACCCAGAGAGATGGAATTGAATCCCAAGGCAAAGGGTGGTGTATCTCCCAGCTGAATGGAAACATTGACGTTGGAGATGGAGGTGCTAAAGATGATAGGTGCCAGGATTTGAGGAAAGGATCTGTACGGGGACAAGACCTCATTGTTTGACAAGGAAAGAACTGCAACTTCCTATCATGTTTAGATTTCAGAAGCTCTCAAAAGGTAAGGTGAGTTTTATTGTGATTATTAGGAAAGGATGCAACTAGAAAAAGACTGAACTCATCAGCTTCCTCCTACTCCCAGTGATAATCCATAGAGACTTATGAGGTTGAACCAGATGAAATTGCTATTTTCATGTATCAAACAGTATATGTCAAATATGGTGAATATCAGTGTATCTTATGATTCAACTGAATACCACCAAGTAGCATCCCTTACAAACCACTGACCTCTACGGGACACAATGCAAGTACTACACACACAGACATGGCACTAATGACTAAGGCAGATGAGACATTGATTATTTAAGTTCAGTTCAAGAAATGTCCATTTTATGTAATAAGGAACTGTGCTGGGCACCGAGGACATAAAAACAAAGAATTCTGTCATTCATTCTACTGCCAGCGTCTCATCTAACAGAAAACATAAAGCATGTTTGCTGTTTACACTGGGCTGTTGAAACTGAGAAAAAAGATCAAAAAAGTAAATACATATTTAACACAAGATGCCACTTTAGACCAAAAAATCCAAGAATCCACCTGATAAGACGGTGGCCGAAAAAGATTACACTGACCTGTTCTTCCTTTGCTTAAGAATAGATGAACTAGACTCTTGGGTTTCCAGTGCTAGCATGTGTAGCCAGTGAGAGAACTCCTGGTGCCGGTAATGAATAATACAAGTGTTCAGAACCAGGGAGGCTGAGAGGTCAATGGTGGTCACCTGGAAATGAGGACACCAGAACTGTGGGTTCAGGTTTTATTTTATATGCTCACGACTCAATGACATACAGGGAGAGCAGAAAAAGGAATGATTCTTGGTCAACAGACCTGCACGTTAGCCTTGAGAGAGTTGAGGCAGACAATGCGCTGGCGGCTCTGGGACAGCAACAACCCATCTGTAAAGGCAAAGGGCAGATGAGAGGAGAACACGGAGAGGGTGAGAGGAAAGACTAGAGAGGGTCAGGGGCGGGCGAGGAGACGAAAAGAATGTCACCAACACTCGTTAGTTTCAGTACATTTCCAACTCCCCCTCCTCTGCTTCACTGACACTGAGTTAAGATGACCAAGTAAGGCATTGGGGAAGTGTGTGACTGGTCCTCCCGTTCTCTCTCAGTACCACTGACCCCACCCATGAACCTTTCAGAAGGAGTTCGGTGCTCATCTGTGCCACATCGGAATTCGCCGTGAAGCTTCGCAGGGGCAGCTGATCCTCATCACGGTGGTATAGGAAATGCAGCAGCTTCAATGTCCAATTCAGGTGCCTGGACCAGAGACAGAGTCTGGTTTAGAAACACGTGGGATGCTAGTCTTACTCCCTTTCCCCCTTCACACAAGCTCAGTGTAGCTACTGGGCTGGTTATGGAGATCCCAGCACACAGCTCCAACTATCACTCTCCACACTTCTGTGTCAGGAGAGACCTCACCTCTTTTGACTATTCATGGACAACACCACACTCGTGATCTCCATCTTCACTTTGACCTGGTCCGGCAGCTGCTGAAGGAGGTATAGGCCAGGCAGAGTTGGCTCAGCCAAGTCCTCTGTCACCTCTGAAAACACCAATAAATAATACAAAAGCCATCAACTCTTAGCACTCAAGTCGCTCAATATGCCATGCCCTCTTCAGCCAAACGTTCCCATGTAAAGTAGGCTAGGCTAACGTCCAAACTTAGGCAATAAGGCCAAGATCCCAGGTATCCAGGCACCCACTGTACTTCCTTCCCCAGGGTCTAAAAAACAGTCTGGAGGACTTCCCTGGTGGCGCAATGGGTAAGAATCTGCCTGCCAATTCAGGGGACGCAGGTTCAACCCCTGGTCCAAGAAGATCCCACATGCCACAGAGCAACTAGGCCTGTGCGCCACAACTATTGATCCCATACTCTAGAGCCTGCGAGCCACAACTAATGAGCCTGTGTGACACAACAACTGAAGCCCAAGTGCCTAGAGCCTATGCTCAAGAACAAGAGAAGCCACCGCAATGAGAAGCCTGTGCACTATAACAAGAGAGTAGACCCAGCTCTCTGCAACTAGATAGCTGGCATGCAGCAACAAAGACCCAGTGCGGATAAAAATAAAATAATGAATGTAATAGTGTGCACACGTCAAAATAAATAACTAAAAAATGCTACGGAGAGCAGGTTATTATAATGAAAAGAATACAGACTTTCGGGCCAAATAATTCAAACCCCATTTTTACTACTGACTACCCATGTGATCTCAGTCAAGTTAGCTAATCTTCCTAGGCACTTTAGTTTCCTCATTTGTGAAATGCTGAGGATTTAGTAGGGGCACATGTACAAAACAGAAAATTCAGACCTCATTTATGCTAATTACTCACTAAATGTTCTTTCACGTACCACAAGCAAATACCTTCTTTCCTCTAGCTATCCTCAAAGGCCAGGATTAAAGGCCATGGCAAATAACAAATCACATCTAAATGAGTGGTGAGATGACTATTTTTTTTTTTCTACTTCCAAAAGAATGCCCTACAGGGAAGCTAAGAAGCTCACTGACTGGGACTTTACCTGAACAGGGAAGAGGCTTGGGGGCCAGGCCTGTGCCCTGGCGCAGCAGCTGACTGTGAAAGAGGCCCTCATGCAGTTCGGCATGGAGTGTCCACACATCCACCGTGATCGCCTTCAGCTGCCCACTGCTGATGCCCACCTCGAGACACAGCTTTAGGGCAAGTGAGAGCTCCGCTAGACAAGTGTCCTCCTACAGGGAAGATAAGCCTCTAAGGTGTGACTGTGTCGGGAGCTTGCGGTCAAAATGCCGTGGTCTGGAACACATCCCTGAGGGAACCCCATAGCACACATAATCTAGAGTACAAGCCCTGAGCGCCTTCGTACTTTATGCCCAGAAGAAAAACAAGGCATCTGAATGACTGTGACATACTCACCAACTGGCCGCTCTTTAGAACTTTGCTGTTGATCTGACTTAGGCTCACCTCACATTTCAGCCTGGGAAAGGAAAAATAAAAAGAGCACCTGGCTCCTTTCCTCATCATTTACCTTCAGTCAAGCTTTGTTGGCTGGAAGGCCCAAGGCAAGCAGAAGTGCTTAATCTTACTCTCTCCTCCAATTACACAGAATGAGAGAACTTGACACCTTGATAAGAAAGCCCTGATATCCACCCAGCCTGAAACAACTGTAAGGCAACAACAGGGTTACCTAACCTTCTTCTACCCCATGCTTACCTCTTCCCATCACTATCCAAAAGAAAACTGCTTTCTCTGATCTGAATATGCCACAAGGACTCAGAAGTAGCCACCTTGAGGACCATGATGTTTATAGAATCTACATGAATGGAAAACAGCTGGAAGGAAGATGCAAAGATGAATGATTAATATCAAGGCAATGTCGTGCCTTTCCAATGGAAAAATAATAAGGAACCTCTTAGCATTATGCCTTAAAAAGCCACCATGACTCCAAAGCCAGCCATTCCTACTTCAGTCCAGGAAGTGGGAAAGTAGCCTCACCTGGCAGATTTTCAGTAAGGATGGGCTGAAGGCCAGCTCCTTTTGGTGTGCCCCAGTACTCTGGGAGAACGGGGCAAACAGGCTAGAAACCTTCTGTAGGTCAGTTCTGATACGTACTTCTCCAAAGCACAAGGCCACATAGTGTCTGTCCAGGAGAGAAATCTCACTGCCATCAGGTCCAAACCCCTTCCATACCAGTCTTTTCCCCTTCCTCATACCCATTTTCCCATCCTCCCTAAAAACAGCTCAAATCATGGAAGACAGTCTCAGAGTACTTATCAATATCTGTCTCACAAAACAACAGCTTCCAGGCTAACCCAGAGACACCATCAAGAACCCAATTCCCTCCTTGGGTTGCAGGGCCTCTGTAAACGAATCTCAATCTGCAAACCACAATCCCAAAACATTTCCCAAGAGAAGAGTGAAGAGATAGGGTACTCACGGCAGATCATGGCTAAGGAGTTTGCTGGAAATCCACAGGCTATCGATTTCCTAAAACAGTGTGGGAGGAAGCTTTGTACACTGGCTGTTAGGTAAGCCCAGAGCAGTTTGACAAGACAAGAAAGGGTGTAAGAAGAGGAGGAAGTGCGAGAGCCCTTCCACTATTCTCCATTCCATTTCCCCCAGCCTCTCTCCTCAGCACTATATCTTGTTCCTCTCAGAGACACTGGATAGACTTTAATATTTCTCTTTCATGGATTTTTGCCATTTCCCCTCTTATATTAGAATGGTAATCTTTGTTATCTTGGTTCTCTGCGTTACTTCTGTATTTTTGTTCTGTACTTTACTTCCCTATTTTTTTTACATGCCCTGGACACCCTGTGCCTCAGAAGTATTTTTAAAAGAACTTGCATCAGTTCCAGTATTCTCAAATATGCTCTAAAATCATCTTGGCAAAGGGGTGGCAAGGCTGGGTTAACTAGGAAAGCCACCAGGATTTTTTAAAAAGGAAGTTAAAAGTTGAAATTCAGCTAGATCAACCCACATACATTCCCCGGGAGTTTCCCAGGACTCACCACTGTTTGCTGGTGCTGCTGAAACTTAAGACTGACATTCTGAATCCAAAAAAAGGAGCCAATCTTTAGTTCTGCCTGCAGCTTCTGCTGACACCACTTGGTGGCCAACCGGACCACAAGCCACCTGCAGAAAAATCCTCGAGTTCACAGGACCCTCTCCCAAAGGGTGGCCACCCCCACCCCCTGCAGGTCTTAGAAAGCCTAGCAAAAGATCATGAACTGGAGGTGGATCTTCTAGGGAAATTCTCCTGTCTCCCAAAATAGCACTCTGCCATATACATTCAGCCACGCTGATCAGGACCCTAGCCCGAGTGTCCCCACCCAAATGAAATCAGACGAACTAAGCGCCACCGTTTAAGTTGGAGACAAAGAAAGCAATCCCTCAAATCCTTAGGAACCTCCGAGGTAGAGAGAAGAGGTTCCAACAGGAGTTGAAGTCCAGGCATCCGTGTCAGGTGTGCCATCACACAACCCCCTAAAGGTCTCCTCCTCCGCCCTCCAGACAGGTGTCTGCGAGAAGGCAGTGTGGGGTCACATCCGGCCGACTCCAATGCCGCTCTCCCTGGGCAGCCAGACCTGTTCCGGCTCTCCAGGGCGAGGCTGCAGGTGCCCTTCGCACTCGGGAAAGGGGACATTCACGCGCATCCGGATGGGGAAAGAAAAACCACTATGCCGGGCCCCCTCCTCATTCACACCTCTATCCACCACCCAATCTCAGCATCTTCTCAGGCCTCGGCCGCTTGCTCAATCTCCCGGTTCTCGCGGTTCCCTCCAGCCAGCTCCACTCTTACGCCCCCGCGCGACCCCTCCCCTCGTCGCGCGCCTCCTCTCCGGCCCCTCCCCCTCCGCCGCCCGCGCAACTACCCCCAACCCCCTCCCGCGCGCCTCTTTCCAGCGCGCCCCCTCCTCAGTCTCTCTTCCTTCTCTTCCCACCCCCTCCGCCACCCGCCGTGGCCGGGATCCCCTCACCGGCCTAGGAAGAGGGCGCTGAGCCCTAACAAAAGCAAGGCCAACAGCGCGGAGAAGAACAGGGGCATTCCGGCCCCGGCCCGGCCTGGCTCCGGCCCTGGCCCCGGCCCGGCCTGGCTCCGGCCCCCGCCCTGCCGGGGCGCCACCCCCCCCGCTCCCGCCCCGCCGGCTCCGAGCTGCGCCGCCGCGGGCCGACCAGCTGCACGCGCAGGGACAACGCTAGGCGAGGAAGCGTTGGCGCGCCTGCGCCCCGCCCCCCGCAGCCCGCCAGCCAGCCAGCCGTCTCCTTGCCCTGCCCCGCCCGACGCCCGCGATTCAGCTGGGCCGAGTGGCTGCTTGCGCGAAGTGAAGGCGTGGCTTCAGAAGGAGAGCGCCGGGTAGCGGCCCACGACTGACACACAAGTCCCGCCCCCGGGCGCACCGTTCTGAACCCGGAAAAGCGAAGCCAGGGGTTTGCCACCCGCCCGCGGCCCTCCTCGCTGGCTGGCAGTGGTCTTCGCTGGGTAGTTCCGGCCGCGGAGAGTTACACTTTCAAAGCAGTATCCCGGAGTAGTTGTAGTCTGCTTGGCTACTTAGGGCTCGGACGGAGGCTACCGCAGAAGTTATACTTCTGAATCACACGAACTAGTTATCTTAATTCATTCTTGTCTGAACATCAATAATGAGGAAACCAAGAGGTATTTAAAGGCCTCAAATATCCCACCTCATTCCATCCACAAAGTAATGAGTTGCACCATTCTGGACTCTTCACTGCAGTTTTGTTACTACTGAGAATAGTACCATTTAGGCACTGGGCTAGGAGGGGCATATTACTGAAGTAGAGAATATTGTTCTTGCACTTCAGCAACAATTTACCTGGGGAGCAAGCATAATTACATGAAATAGATAATTCAGAGTCAACTTTATTTTGCCTGTTTCCTTCTCTGTAAAACGAAGGCACTGGACAGTTTCTGTCCAACTCTAGTACACTGATGTCAATACAAGCTAAAGAAATTTAGCTTTAGCTCCTTTGACATACTTATTTCAAAATAAGTACTTGACATCCCTTTATTCTGACATCCTAACCTCCTAAACATCTTCCAGGCTTTCTCTTGGAGACTTTTTTCACTCCTACAGATAAAGCACCATTTCAGCTTTCACCTAGGTTACCCAGAGTTGCTTTTACCCCTCCAACTGGTTTCCTTTCACATCTAGTCCTCTTATCGGTCATTTCACATCTCCCCAAGGCTCCCGCACTTTTTTTTTCCCCTAAGTTCATACTTATCTCCAGTGCTAGAGGTCCTCCATCCACCTTGTAACCTGCAGCCCCAAGGTATATTCTTTCTTTCCTGACTTTTAGGAAGGGCCCAACAACTGAGTAAAAACACTGACCAAGCCAAGGAGAGGTACTTGCAACACAACTCCCTACTCTTACATTATGAAGAGTTACTCTTTACTCAACTGTTTCCTATCATTTCCTTTCTCCCCAGACTGTTACCACTCTACTCCCAACCATCTCAATAGCAGGAAATGTTGATTTTGTCATTTGTCTACTTCTTTTTGGAGAGATTTCAAGCAAGCAATGCAACTAAAATGGAAAAAGAAGAGAGAAGGCAGAGATGGAGTTCCTCAAGTAGTTCCTGGCCTCAGCTTACTGAGACAAGTCCTTGTAAAAGGGATCAATCCTTTTAATGTTATGGGCTACATCTGGCACAGACTTGATACGCCCAAATGTTCAACATTAACTCCCTAAAGCAAGTTAAGGAAGAAAATCCAGGTTTCTTAAAATAAAAAGGGCCTGCTAAGTTACGAAATTCCAGCAGATGGCAGTCACTTCTGTTTATCGCTCACATCCTTGAAGGACAGAGGAGCAAACCTCCTGGATCTACCCAGCAGAGAAAAGAAGTGAGGTGAACAGAGAACAAAAGCTTTCTAACCCCTTTTCAAAGAGAGATATTTATATTTGTCCAAAAAGTATAGCTATCTCCCAAGAGCTAAGTACAGTTGTACTGCAGTAAAAAGAACATATGGCAGACACAGCTGGATTCCTATATTCAAATTACTTACTAGCTTTAAGAATTCAGGCAATAACTCAACTATTCTGTTCTGCATTGGTAAAATTGTGGCATCTACCTGGTAATGTATTTGTGAGGATTAAATGAGGTGAGATCTATAATATGGTGCCTGCTGCTGCTAAGTTGCTTCAGTTGTGTCCAACTCTGTGCGACCCCATAGAAGGCAGCCTTCCAGGCTCCTCCATCCATGGGATTTTCCAAGCAGGAGTACTGGAGTGGGGTGCCATTGCCTTCTCCGAATATGGTGCCTAGTATTTAGCAAACAGTAAATAAATGTTGGTTCCACTTTCTACCTCTACCCCTTTCGCTCAAGTGCAGTAACATATCCAAAGTAAAACATTTTACTGGCTATTAAGGGTCTTTAGCCATAGTTAGTCCGGAAAAGGCAATGGCACCCCACTCCAGTACTCTTGCCTGGAAAATCCCATGGATGGAGGAGCCGAGAAGGCTGCAGTCCATGGGGTCACTGAGGGTCAGACACAACTTAGCAACTTTACTTTCACTTTTCACTGTCTTGCATTGGAGAAGGAACTGGCAACCCACTCCAGTGTTCTTGCCTGGAGAATCCCAGGGACGGGGGAGCCTGGTGGGCTGCTGTCTATGGGGTCGCATAGAGTTGGACACGACTGAAGTGACTTAGCAGCAACAGCCATAGTTAGTCTAAAATCTAATAAAAATGAGGTGCTGAGGAGAAAGAGAAAGTAAAGACAGAAAAAGTAGGATGCAGGTAAGGCTCTCAAAAGGGTCCACACCACACATGTATACGCATGGCTGAATCCTTCCGCTATTCACCTGAAACTATCACAACATTGTTAACTGGCTATACACCAATACAAAATAAAGTTTTTTTTAAAAACGAGGATCTACATCAAAGGTTCCCATACCTCAAAACTTAGCAATGACTTTTAGGACTCAAGGATTAATCAGATTATGAAATAGCGCACCTAATATATGACAACACAGTGACTAACAATGAAATTCTTTTATCGTTTTAAAGAAAGTAGAAGAAAAATCACACACATTAATAATCCATGATGCCAAATTTCTGAGGAATAAAAATTTCCTAGCTAGGAGGGATGCCTCCTTCAGTTTTTGTCCTATTAATATCAATAAAAAGCTTCTGCTCCTTTACCAACAAGTCTTGTACTCAGAACTGACCCAAGTCTGGGAGCACCACCCACTCAAGTGTGAAGGGCTGAAGCTTCCAAACACAGCCCGTTTCCTGTGATGCATCTTCATCTCAGTGGGGACATGGTCACTGGCCAGGGAACCCGTGGCAGGGTCCAAAGGGCGAAGGAGCAGCAGCCGTCTCGGAACACTGAGAGGTGACAAAGGCTCACAGCCTGCAGACTCAGAGCTCTGTGTGGTGGCCTTCCGCCTTCAGCAACTCACTGGGCTTCATGAAGATGCCTTCCATGGCCTTCCAGTAGTTGTTCTGGCTTGGCTGGGCCATGCCATGCACCTCTTTTTGCCCACTGATGGGTCGACCATATTGTTCTCCTGTGACAGACAGCAGAACCTCAGTGGAAGAATGCTTGAACCGCACCTCACTGTCCCTCACCCAGTAGGGCCCATTACAGAGCACTGTCCAGTCATCCAGATAATCGCCTTCACCTTCCTCACCAAAAGCACTCACTTCCTGGAAGACACAGATAGGTAGCAATATTAGTATAGCTGACACACAGGCTTGAAAAGGGGAGGGAGGCAATGGAAAGAAAATGAGGCTATCCAAGAGTGAAAAATAAAAGGCTCTCCAGTGTTGTTTAAAAATAAATTACTTTGCAAATAATCCTCTACTTGCCTTATATTTTCTATTATAGTCTGAAAACACTTTACCTCTTATCACTTGACTTTAAATATGCCTACCTCATTCCCTTAACTAGACATTAAGTGACCTGATGAGAAACACAAGTTAGAAATGGGATGGGCTCTGGAGACAGGCAAACCTTGAATGTCAGCTTTGTCCCTTTCTGTGTAACTCCTTTGCGGTTTCGTTTTCTCCTCTATAAAGTGATGATGATAATACCTTACAAAATAATTGGGAGAATTAAATAAGAAATATTAGCTGAGCAAAGTATAGCAAATTCTATTGTCCACTTGTATTCTAATCCCATTCCCCATAAGGTCAAAAATTCAGAGTTTCTATAACAATTTTAAAAGTTGCTAATATTTCAGACTACATAATTTTTTTAAATTGAAGTATAACTGACCTACAACACTATGTCACGTCCAGATGTACAACATACTGACTCAATATTTCTATACATTACAAAACGATCACTACCAAACACATGTAACTTAAAAATACACTTAGAGCTATAAAATTTTATAAGAAACTACATGTAATTAATAATCCTACTACTATACTTGTGGACTTCCCTGGTGGTTCAGATGGTAAAGTGTCTGTCTACAATGCGGGAGACCCAGGTTCGATCCCTGGGTCGGGAAGATCCCCTGGAAAAGGAAATGGCAATTCACTCCAGTACTATTGCCTGGAAAATCCCATGGACAGAGGAGCTTGGTAGGCTACAGTCCATGGGGTCGCAAAGAGACACGACTGAGCGACTTCACTCACTATACTTGTATACTGGAACTGAACAAGTAAGTAAATGGATGACAGTGTTGGGAGCCAGGTATCTCACTGTTAAGAGTAGGAATTTACAAATACGCAGAGAGGAGGCTAAAATGATCTATGTGGCAATGGATTAGAGTTGGAGATATCAGTAAGAACTCATGTTTAACTTATAGATACAGACAGTTACATATACGACCACTTATAGACATGTATATATACACATACAGGCATGTTATTTCTTTGCTTTGGCAGGTGAGAGGGTCTCAAAGAAACAAAACCCCAGTAGCAGTGAGTTCATGCAAGGCCTAGATCTTGTTTTCTAAGAATACTCTTCTCCAATAAACAGAAGCAGGACTCCGAAGGGAAATAGCTGAATCTAGGACTGGGGAAAGAAATAGACAAGATAAGCCCATAATAATTTAGTGCCATAAAGTAAGGAAGCCATACACAAAGCCAAACACAGCCATACACAAACACAATGATGGGAGCATGTCAAATGGATACAGGAGGCAACTGAAAGAGCTCCCAACGGCCAGAGTTGGAATGTGAGCAACATAATAAAGACAGCGGTATTGGATAATAATTCAAAGTACATATAAAAAAAAATCCAGGAATCCATATCAAGAAGTCCATATCGATGTAAATAATGATTGAATAAATACAGAAAAAACAAATCTCCCATGCAGAAGAATTCCAAATAAATTATGTAGCTCTCCCACCCTAGAGGAGGAGAAGCGTAACTCCCTACTCAAGTAAGGGCTTTGCACAGTGACACAAGAGTCAGAGTTCTTCGTCCGAAGAGTACAGTATGTAAAGGTGAAAGATGACAAGAATAACTTTACCAGACAAACCTGAAAAACGCTACTTCAGCCAGGTCATCAATATCAGCAGTCATAAGATACTACGTACCCTTGAGAGAGGAGATGAAAATGGTACTTTACCTCTGTGGTCTACCTCCCCAAAACCTTTATAAATCTGGTCTAATCATAAGAAAAGATCAGACAAATTCCAACAGAGGAGCACCCTGTCGTATACCTGATTGGCACTTCTCAAAACTGTCAAGGTCAACAAAAACAAGGAGGATCTAAGAAACTGTCACAGCCAAGAGTAGCCTAAGGAGACAACTAAATGTAGTGTGGATGGGCTCCTGGATCAGAAAAAGAACATTAGGTAAACATAAGGAAATCAGAAGGAGCTATAGACTTTAGCTGATAACAATGTATCAGCACTGTTTCATTAACTGTAACAAATTTGCCATACTAATGTTAAAAATGTTAACAGGGAAAACTTCCTAGAGTGGAGGTGAGAAGAAAGCACTCATTAAGGGAGCCACATACTCAAAAGTTCAAGGCTTTAAAAAAAGGGGGGGAGGGGCACAATTCCTAATTCATTCTCCTAATGTGGTTAGTTGACATCATTAGAAAATAATTATACTTTTTATTGCAAGTTTGGAAAACATTGGGTTTCTTTATTGCAAGATTCACCAGGATAACTTAGGATACACTAACATATACCTAGCCTCTCTTTCTGCCTCATCTCTTGATCTAGATGTAATCTCTATTTTGACCAGAAACAATTTCCTTCTCCTTATAAGACAGGCAATTCTTCAGGTCTGCACAGAAGAGATTTATACCTGGAAGAAAAAGGGCTAAGAACCAAGATATCAAACCACTCAACTGAGTAAATGCTCTGTTGAGCAGCAGTGACTCATAGAACGCCACCTCACCTGGTTTCCAGAAAGAGGTGAGGTGAAATGGTGACTATGGAGGTTTCGGCCAGTGTTGACGTGTGTCAGCCGGATAGGCTGACCGCATCTGATGGGAGTTCCCCTCTCACACACTGTGGCTGTCTTCCCTCGTATCCTCCAGTAACTGTTGCTGTCATCCACAGAGGTTACACCTGTCACCGACTGCTGCCCACTACCTGTAGTCAAAAAAAAATAAGTATATATAAAGGACCAGTCAGAATGGCCATCATCAAAAAAATCTACAAACAATATATGCCAGAGAGGATGGAGAGAAAAGGGAACCCTCTTGCACTGTTGATGGGAATGTAAATTGATACAGCCACTATGGAAGACAGTATGGAGATTTCTTAAAAAACTAGGAATAAAACTATCACATGACCCAACAATCCCACTACTGGGCATACAGCCTGAGAAAACTAACTGAAACGGACACGTGTACCACAATTTTCATTGCAGCACTATTTACAATAGATAGGACGTGGAAGCAACCTAGATGTTCATTGACAGATGAATGGATAAAGAAGCTGTGGTACATATATACAATGAAATATTACTCAGCCATAAAAAGGAACACATTTGAGTCAGTGCTAATGAAGGAGATGAACCTAGAGCCTATTATACAGAGTAAAATCAGAAACAGAAAAACAAGCATCATGTACTGACGCATACATATGGAATCCAGAGAGATGGTGCTGATGACCTATTTGCAGGGCAGCAATGGAGACACAGACATAGACAAGAGACTTATGGGCCCGGAGCCGGGGGCAGCGGGGGGTGGCTGGAGGGAGGGAAGGAAAGGGTGGGATGAATGGAGAGAGTAGCATGTGAAAATGTACCAATGTAAAATGGATAGTCAGTGGGAATTTGCTGTGTGACTTGGGGAATTTAAACTGGGGCTCTGTGTCAACCTAAAGGAGTGGGATGTGGTGGGTGGTAGGAGGCAGGTTCAAGACGGAGGGGATGTGTATACTTTTTACTGATTCATGTTGATGTATGGCAGAAACCAGCACAATACTGTAAAGCAATTACCCTTCAATTAAAAATAACTACATTTAAAAAAATTATTAAGTTACAGATTCTTCTCTTCTAACCTTTATCAATAAAGGATTTTTATATACAAGGAAAAAAAAAGGAAAAGAGAGTGAGCTCAACTTGACTCCTCTCTTTCCTCTGGCTAATAATGTGCCCTGTGTCATTAAAAAGGTTTGGAGGAATGGGAAGGAAATCCTATGTGTCATAATATTTTTTTCTTCTATGACATTAAAACATGTATGAGAAACACAACGTATTTATATAGTATCAGTTACTGTATGATGAACTATATTTAAGAGTGTACCATATCAGAATAGTCCAAAAATTTGCATCAAAGGGCACTAAATAAATGAACATTTGTGGTTTTCTTGAAGCACAGGCAGTGTTTAACCTGTATACAGTAGCCTGGATATCCCCCAGTATATGTCAGTTATCTCATCACATTTTTAAATGTTTGTAACATTATTCAACGTCCACTATGTATTACAATCTACTACCTGCAGTCAAAAAAAAATCCAAAATTTTTATTACAATCCAAGAAATTTTTTTATCCTATTTCACAATGAAAATGAGACCAGTTTTTGCTGTCAACTTTAATCCAACAAGCCATTCAGTTCAGTTCAGTTCAGTTCAGTCGCTCAGTCATGTCCGACTCTTTGAGACCCCATGAATCACAGCACGCCAGGCCTCCCTGTCCATCACCAACTCCCGGAGTTCACTCAGACACACGTCCATCGAGTCAGTGATGCCATCCAGCCATCTCATCCTGTGTCTTCCCCTTCTCTCCTGCCCCCAATCTACAGTTATCAATTCCTTTAAGTAAAGTATCAACACATTACAAAAGTATTCTTAAGTCATTTAAATTTGGTTCATAATGATTACAGAAGGTATGACTTTGCAGGTTAAAAGGTTATCTTACCTCTAAAAAGGTTAAATATATACCTAAAGACTTGAAAAAAGAGGAAATATACAAATAATAATTGCTAACTAGCTAACCTATATTTGAGCACTTACTAGGTGTCAGATACCAACTCAAGCCTTTTATTTGAATATTCTTATTTGATACACTCGTCTATTCTGTGGGATAGGTTTTACTATCATTGCCCCCATTTTATACTGGAGTGTTAAAAAAGATGAATAATATGTCCAAGATTACACAATCCCAAGAGACAGTGCAGGGTTTGAACCTAGGTGGCCCGACTACAGCTCTTAACCACTTGGCTTCCCACAAAGCTTTATTTACTGTCAAGCTCTCCCAAATAGCCCACTCATGTAAACTCCAGGGACATTCTCTTCCCTACGCCTCATTTAGTACTCAATTCTTTGAAGGTACTACATATTTCCCAGATGCTCTCCTCAGTCATTCTTGCCTGTTCCTCCTAGCTTTCCCTTCAGTCCTTAGCCCTGTCAGACAATAACTTTTCAATGACACTTTCCATTTACCACTTAACACACAGTGTTGTACCATAGTCCACAGTTATCTGGGTGAATGTTTATGACTAAACTACCACTTTCTCTCTTGTTTCTTCTACTCAACCCAGTGATTTTGTACATTTTTTTTAAGGGTAAACCAACTCTCCCTCCTTAATTCCGGTTCCTGCCGTAACAGTTCTCTGGGTCCTCACTGCTATGCTTCACTAAATCGCAGTCCTCACTTTCTGCCTCTTAACTTTTTCACATTCTGTTCAACCCTGCACTTCCTCTCCCATTCTTACACTTAGGGATTACCCAGAGTTCCATCCCTGGCCTTAGACATTCTTAAACAATGGTTGGGGATCAGGACAAAAGCGTTTACATGTGCTTCAATGAGCTTTTCAAATGATTCAAATTGACACCAGATTGCAAACCACAGTTCATCCTGGGCAATTTTCTTTACTCTTCCCACATCTTCAGTCACCACTGAGACAATGATGTTGTACTTAACTCTCCACCTCAGGCTCAGCACAAATTTCTCTTCTGAGCTCCAGACTTGAACCTGGTTCTCAAATCTGGCTACCCATCAGGAGCATGTGAAGAGCTTTCTAAACCTATAGATTCCTACTGGCAGGTCTCTCTCTACCCACATTCTGACTCGATTTAGTAGATCCAAAGTAGGAAACCAGATCAAATTAAAATACAATAAACCTTACATATAGTAGGTATTCACTTAATAATCAAAGATTATTAAGACATCCCAACAATGACAATTCAGTTCCTCTTCTAGTCTAACTGATCAGACAGGTTTTGGGTATCATGAACCACGGACCCATCTGCAAACTACAGACCTATATCCATCTAAGAGAACTCTTTCCTCTCTTAGCTAATAGCATCATCAGTTAAAGACAGAAATCTAGCAGTCATCTTACACACCTCTCACATCTCACTAGCTCAACTTTTTTCCTCTCCTTTCTGTTTTTGTTTTCCTGTAACGTGCTGACTGTCACACTACTGTATTTCCTGTATCTAGAACAACCTTAGGCACACAGTAGTTGCTCACTAAATCTACACTGAATGACTGAACCTACAAAAACTGCTGACTTATAGATGAACCCACAAGCTAAGCATTTTAATTTCATACATTAAAAAGCCCTCGAAATAGTTTCCTCCTCAATTCCAGTCGAGTCCTTTAGTTTTTCTTTACAAGGGCAAGGTTTGAGTGAAAAGAGGCCAAAGCAAGAGTTGAAGAGCAAGTGTAAGATGGAAAAGAGCTAAACAGAGGGTTATAGTCTCTAAAGACTGAGGTCTTGGAAGACTTCAGCAATGTAACAGCACTTACTGTAATTTTCTATATGTCTGTTCCTCCTGCCCTGAGTACTGCCAGCCTGCAGTAGCTGAAAGCAGGCTTTGAACCTGGACAGATTTGGATCGAACCCCGTCACCGTCATTCACTAGCTGCCAAGGCCTTGAGCATGCGATTTATTTGAGTGTTTCCTCATCTGTACAGTGAGGATAATAATAGTCTATACCCCGTAGTGACGTTGTAGTCTTTAAAAGTAATTATGTAACATGACTGGCACGAAGCGCACCAGACAGAAACTAGGATTACGATTAAGATGCCTAAGGACCACTGAATTTTCGGACTCGGCCTCCAGACCTCAGGAACCTCCCTGGGTTCCCCTAACCTTCCGAGACCACACCCCTCAGAGTTTCTCCAGGCCCCGCCCCCTCCGGAGCCTACCAGGCCTTCCCAGCCCACCCGAACCCCGGTGGCCGTACCTGACCCGTAGCGCACGTCGTGTGAGTGCAGTCGCACGTTGTGGCGCGTATTGAGCAGCTTCACCACAGAACCGCACGTAACGACAGCCAGATTGGACGATCCCACAGCACTCCACAAGCCCCCGAACAACAGCAGCGACACCACAGCCATCCTGGCTGTATCGCGGAGCCCCTAATCTCCGAAGAAACTCCGCCCCTGCCCGGAAGCGGAAGCTGCGGGCGGAACCACAGAGAAGAGAAAAGGGAGAAGCCCTAGCCTGGTCTTTATGGTTCCTTGCTAGAGAGGCCTAAGGGACAAGCTAGGCTTGGTTGCTTCCGCCCCGCTTAGTTGTTTCCCGGAGCCCTGTGACAACTGCCTTCCTGAACCGCTTCGGCCAGATAACCCCTTCCTCTGGCGAACCCAAAAAAGCCGAGTGGGAGAAGAGAGTACGAACTGGCCCGCCTACTCCCAGTGACAGGGCGCCGGAAGTGACATAGCACGTTGACGCAGCAGCAGCGGCGGCGGTGGCGGCGGAGGGGTCGTGCGGTGGGTCCGTACTATCCTTTCCCAGTCTCGGTTCCACGACTCCATTTTCCTCGGTGGGGGCTTAGAGCACCAGAGAAGCGGCGGGCCTCAGGCAGGTAAAGTTTAGACCGGAAAGCGTGTCCCTCGAATGAGTCAGGTAGGGAGCCAGGCTCCTAGGGCCTGGTCCCGTAAGGGACGAGGCACTGGGGAGCCGTATGGGGGAAGAAGAGGGGCCTCTGGCCTTCCCGACTCTGTAAGGGAGAACGGAGAGGAAAGCGGGGTAGTTGCTCAGAGTCTCAAGGTTCTCCCCAACCCTGTGCCACCCGGAACCCATGAGTTGGGTGGCCTGTTGTGTCAACAGACTTTCTGGGATGCCGTCCGTCTCTCGCAGCTTCTGAAAACTGGGCCACGCGATAGGCTTGGGAATGGAAAGGACCTGGGGCTTCCAAGTCAGGATCAGGTGATCGAATTGTTTGTCCCGGGGATGTGAAACCTACGGAGCTTTGAGCAACTCGGTCATCAGGCTAGAGGGCGATGCCAAATTCCATCTTTTTTCATGTTGTTGAATAATATAGTTAGAACTTTCTGTAGATGGCTACATTCCCTGTGGCTCATTGGTAAAGAATCCGCCAGCGTTGCAGGAGGCACAGGAGATGCGGTTCGTTCCCTGGGTCAGGAAGACCCCCCTGGAGGAGGAAGTGGCAGCTCACTCCAGTATTCTTGCCGAAAATCCCAGGGACAGAAGAGCCTGGCAGGCTACAGGCCATGACGTCGCAAAGAGTCAGACACGACTAAGGAACTTAACACACACAGGCACACACATCTATCCATCCATCAAACGCCTACCACACATATCAGATTGGACTATTAAGTTAAAAGTTTATTTTCTTCCAGTTTCTGCCTTTCTCTTCAAGGACTCCCTTGAACCAGCCGAAGCAGTTCATTTCCCGTGTTTGTTGCAAGTACTGATGCTTATTTTTCTGTTATCTATCCAGAAATACTTTTGTAGAAATTCACTGTAATATCAGAAGTAGCAAGGAAGTATTAAGTTACACTGCTGCTGTTAATGAACATGAAGAGTGTAAAGAATTTTTAATTTAATCTCTTTGGAGGAAAAAAGTTCAGTTTGACCTTTTTAAGTTCAACTGTTTATCTGAACATTGCTGATTTTTGTTTTCTGTGTATTGATTACAAAAGTATGATTGCTCCCCCATCAGTTGTGAATTTAGAGCTCTTTTACATTACTTGCCCTCCAACCAGTAGAAGTCTGAAACATTTGAAAGCTTATTTAGTTGGTTTGGGTGGCTGCTAGATCAGATTAGCATGGTATTGCTACCATGATTTAAAGAGGTTTAAATCTCCTCTGGGAACTAATCACATCAGGAAGTGGTACAGTCACATTTTGCAGTTGAATTTCCTTCAGAGTTTGATGCTGGGTTTTCTGCATGCTTCCTTCAGATGATCCAGTCCTGTGGCTTTAAGTACCATCTGAAAGCAGGCCTCTCCCAAGTTTAATCTCTAGCCCTGCCTTCTCTCCTCTGTGTTTAAGAATCACACAAGATACCTGTTTAACAGCTCCATTTGAAAGTCTCTTAAACATCTCAAACCTGGCATAAGAAAAAGAAACTTTTTTTTTCCCATCATTCCAAACCTGGTCTTCCCTGCCTTACTGAGTGGTACATGATGAGAGTACCAAAGCCCGACCTCTTTCTAATTAACGACTTAGGTCTTTCATTAAGTCTTGTCACTTCTATCTTCAAAATGTGTTTCAAGTCTCTCTTCTCCGTTTCCTCCCTGTTCCAAGCCACCATCATCTTTCGCCCAAGGTCCCACAATACTATCTTCAGTTTCCTCTGCTTCCACCTAGAACCTCTCCCAGTCCATAGCAGGATCAGATCAGATCATGTCATTTCCCTTTCCAGTGGCTCTCTGTAGCCTTCACAGCCCAGCTCGAGCAGGTCCCTTCTCCCTCTCACATTCTTCTGCCTTCACCATTCTTTGGTCACATGCCCTTGGGATATGGCCTGCTATGTTCCAAGTTCTTGCCCACCTTTTCTGCCAGAAACCCCTTCTTCTGGCTCTGCATACTGCAGCCTACCCGTGCTTCATGTCTCAGTCTAAACTAAGTCTCTCAGAGGGGAGAGTGTTTATTTCCTTCCTATCATTTATAGCCAGCTTTATTTTGTTTGTGGTCTGTCTCCTGGACCAGAATATAGTTATCCTAGGGGCAGAGATTTTGCCTTGTATATGCCTGGTGTGTAGTAGACACTCATTAGATATAAGTGCTTACTGAATTAGCAAGTAAACTACTAAGTCAGTTCTTGGTTTAAAATCCTGTAGGACCGTCCCAGCACCTTTCAGTTAAGAATCCAAAATCCTTCAGAAGATCCTTGTGACCTCACCTCTGACTCATGGACTCTCTCCAGTCAAACCAGCCCTCACTGTTCCCACCTCAGCATATTCTGAGCCTTGTGCCGGAGCTCTTTTCTCCAACGGTGCCGCTCCTTGAACCACCTCCAAAGAAGCCAGCTCCTCTACTTAGTTAACTCCATTTTCCTTAAAAAAAAAAAAAAAATTCCACCTTACTCTTAAGGTCTTTCAAGCCACTTGCTCAAAATCAGGTTAGAATCCTCTATTACAGGCTCCCACGGTACCTTTGCCATCATTTCTTTAAAGACCTTCCATACTTGTAGATCAGGGGTTACCAAACTAAGGCTCCAAAATAAATGGGCCAAATTAGGCCACTCCCATTCATTTACATACTGTGTCTGCCCTTGTACTTTGAGGACAGATCTACTCCTTGGTGTTAGAACAGGAACTATCTGCTCCCAACCCCCTCTCCATGTTGCACAGGATTCAGTAACTGTTGCAGGGATTCTGAATCTGGTTACATATTGTTTCTGCTTTTCTTTTATTTTTTTCCTTATCTCCAAAGGAAACATGGAAAGAAAAAAATAAATTAGTTATTATGTTTTAACAATTATTAACAATAGTGGCATTGAAAAGATTGTAAGAGGGTTATTTCTTATAAATAATGGTGTGCATGTTAAAATGATTATAGGTAAAATTCTAATGATGTGATTAAGATTTTTGATAACATAGTTCTGAATCCCAAATTTAATAAAAGAACTTGTCCTAAGTGGATTCTGAATACTTTTGTCTATTAAGCTCTTAGGTTTTTGGATTCCAAGTTGGGTAGTCATTTGTGAGCGTCATTGGAATAGTCCTAGGCTCTTGCTCATCAAATGCAGAGTGTCTTATAGTGTAAACGCCACACCAGACTTCTGGGGCTATTCTTCAGACCACTGGGCCCTTTCAAACCTTTTGCTCATAGGTTTTGCTCATGCTGCTTTTTTCTGACTTTTTACCTCCTCTCAACTCAGGCATCACCTTTTGTGAGGCGTTCTCTGACGACCTCTGTCTTCACATTGCTTTCATAGTTCTCATATGTAACTGCCATAAAACATTTATTATGCTTTGTCGTAACTTCATTTACAAGTTTTTTGTGAGGTGAATGTGAACACGCGGGTCAAAAGCATATTTTACTTTTGTTTTTATACCCAAGTCCCAGCACAGAGCTGTACCCTAAAAAAACAAAACTGTAAATGTTAATTGAAGCTGCCAGTGGAGGGAATTAACAGACATCTTTTTGCTCTGGTCTCCTTTTTATTGCCTCCCTCACCGTCATGTTCAAAGGGAGGGACTGCAGAGGGCCTCCCCTGTGGCAATCTGATCCCAGCTCCATTCCTCTTCCAGAGAATGTCATGGTAACCGACAGCCTCTCCCTTTGAGCCACATCTTCTGCAGCTGTGCTTCCGCCTGGAGAAACCTCCTTTCACTACCCCACTGCCCTTGTGGATCTGTTTCAGTAGCGAGTTTAAGTTTAGAGTCTGAATATGGGAAAAATTCAAGAGCCTAAGTACTAAATACAAAATCCAAACAACCTCAGAGTCTTCTCAGATGTCATTTATTAGTGATAATCATAGAATAATCGGTGGTGGTTTTGTCCTGGAGTAGTTGCTGCTGGCCACCCTCAGCCTGCAGTGCTGCTGCAGCGCCCTCGGCACATCCTGCTCCCCCAGGTTGCAGCAAATCAGGATTGCTTCTGGCATAGCCTCTAACTGGAAGTCTTGGCAGTGAGCTAGATTGGGGGCCTTTCCCAGCTATATAGCACGGCACGTACTTCATTGCTAACCTAAGGGATGGGAGGAAAGCTGCGCGCAGCACAGAGCACCAGCTTCCCCCAGAACAGAAGAAAGCCATTGCTTACATTAGGTAGACTGACTATTTCTCTCTGCTAAGTAGGCTGTAGGGCATCTGGTCTGGAGGAGCCAGCATCTAGTGTGAAGATGTTGAGGCCTTAGAAGACTGAATTTGTGGATCTGATAGCCTAATTAAAGCAAGCGGTGTGTGGGGGTGCTGTACCCAAATCTATTTTTAATGACTCAGCTTAGGGCTGAGGGGGAGCCGTATTAAAATTAGAGTACCACATTTAATTGGCAGAAGTTTTAGATACGCTTCTCACCTTTTGGGTGTACTCAGGATAATGACCTTAAGGAAATAGATCTGGGGGGGGCGGGGGCATCAATCTAACCAAGGCTTCCAATATCACCATCCTGCGGGACTTAAACATGGTTTAATATAGGGGGCTCCCATACTTTTTGATCTCAAGACCTCTTTATATTCTTGAAGGTAATATAAGATTACAAAGATACTTTGTTTATGTGAGTTACATCTATGGATATTTATGAGATTTATATGTATAGGTGTTTCCCCAGATTAGAAGTTAAAACTAATAGATAAATGTTAGTTGATTTTAATCTAATAATAAGCCTGTTTGCAATATACAAGTATATCAAATCAACACATTATGCACCTAACTTTATACAGCATTATGTGTCAACTGTGGTTGACCTGGGGACAACAGGGAGCTGAGTTGCTGACACACACCCCCCACACCCACAATGTGCATACTGCTATCTCTGCCTCAAAAACAAAGGAATTGATGAATGCCTCCACCCAAGGGCAGGAAGCTGAAACATTTTGAATGGACTCAAAACTCAAACCTGGATTCTTTTGATTCCACATATTGTGATCTCTAACAGAACACAAACTTTCTCCCACACTTAATTTTAAGATATGTACAATGAAAATATGGATACTATATTTACTGGGGGGGAAAAATCCACATACAAGTGAACCCATGCAGTTCAAACCCATGTTCAAGGGCCAGTTGTTTACCAGTAAAACTGAGAAAATAAACCTGCTACATTCTAACACTTTATGGAAAACAAGTATAATCTTAAAAACAAAATAAAATGTAGTCAGAAGAGTAGCATTATTTTTGTTTGTTTGGGGGTTTGTGAGGTGGCTGGGTGGGTGGTGGTGGTTGTTTTTGCATTTTTGGCAAATTTTTTAAAAAAATATTTATTTATTCATCTTGGCTGCCTCAGGGGTTAGTTGTGGCACATGGGCTTAGTTGCTCTGCAGCATGTGGGATCTTAGTTTCTAGACCAGGAATTGAACCTGCATCCCCTGCATTGCAAGGCAGATTCTTAACCGCTGGACAACCAGGGAAGTCTCATTGGCAAATCTTTTTAATGTTTGCTTTAATACAATGATGTGGATTCTCACACCTGCTTCTGCATTCAGCTCATTGTGATACTACATGTCCTATAACCTCTGGAAGACTTCACTCTACACATGAAAGAAAAGAGGGTGATCCCTGGACCACACTTTGAGAGCTACTGATATGATAGAAACAACTGTTTCTTTGGAGTCGGACAGACCTTAACTCAACTCTCAGGTCTTACCATTGAAAGTTGTATCACCCTGAACAAGTGACTTCATCTCTTGAGTATATTTTTTCCTCTGTTGAAAGGACAGAGAAATGTGCTGTAACTCATAGGACAATGTTGGGCTAAATAGGTTATTTATTAAGTGTCTGGAACTTGTTAGGTGTGCAGTAGATTAGGGAAGGCCTACGTTTGTTTGTTTATTTTTGGCTATGCTGGGTCTTTGTCACTGTGAGTGAGCATTCTCTCATTGCCACATGTGGGGGCCACTCTGTTGTGGTGTGTGGGGTTCTCATTGCGGCAGCTTCTCTTGTTACAGAGCAGGGGCTCTAGGACGTGGGGGCTTCAGTAGCTGTAGAGCAGAAGCTCAGTAGTTGCAGCGTGTAGACTTAGTTGCCCCACAGCATGTGAAATCTTCCCGGACCGGGGCTCGAACTTGTGTCCCTTGCATTGGCAGGCAGATTCTTAACCGCTGGACCACCAGAGAAGTCCCTTTATGGTCCTCTTTTGGCCCTCTACTAGAAGTCAACTTCTTGGGAATATTGAATCCTATTTCTCTTCAAATTCCCAGCTCCTAGCAGAGTGTTTGTACTTGGTAGACATTCAGTACAGTTTAAAAAGAATGGCATCTGAAACTTCAGTCTAAAATTGAACATAAGACCCTTCTCATTGATTCTCCCTTTCCACCAGAACTTGTACCTTCAGTTTTGTTTTCTTGAGTTCAGTTCATCTTTACTTGGTTATGGTATCAGTTGATGTCAGTAAGGGTAATTTTCAGGAGAATTAGAGCCACAGCACTTAAGGCTCCTTCTAGAGCTTAGACCACTTGAGATAGCCATTAGCCAACCTCCGCCCTCTCCAGGCCCACTCCCGTCTTTAACTGAGAAGACAAGAACTAGTAATCTGTTTAACTTAGCAGTTTCTGTTCTGTATAGAGCACCTGGTGGGATACAGCTTATCCGCTACAGAATAAAAATGAAGTGTAATGCCTCTTATATTGCTGTTTATGTTTTTGTGATTTTTTTTTTTAGTCCTTTAATTGATATTGTCTCTGACTTCCAGAAGCTTGTAGTCTAAGTGGAAAAAATGGACATAGTGGACCATAATTCAGGACAGCATGAGGAATGGTCCTGAGTGGAAGAGCAGCCAGCTTCAGGATTCCAGAATGGAATTTTTATGCTCTGATTTGTGTGATGTATGCTGCATTTTAAAGCCCAGGGAACTCCATGTCATGGTTCTGTGGTTCTCCACTGCCGTTTCTAGATTTTGGATGCATCTAACATCAGGGAGGTAGAAGACAAAGTTGAGATTGGTTGGTACTGAATTATAGAATACTGGAAATTAGGCCTACGATTCAGTTAACATTTTTTAAAATAGTAAACTAGACTCTTTCCCCTATTATCATGTAATATTCGCAACTACCCTGTATGGTAGGTAGTGCTGTTGCCTTTTTTCAAATGAAGACATTGATATTCAAGCACATTCTGTAATATGCTTACCTTTAAGACCTAGCAGACGCTGGGACCAGGATTTGATTTCTACTCTTAAGCCCAGCAGTGTTTGTATTTAACCATGTTGCATTTAATTTGTAGGCCGTGGAAGTCTCTTTCAGAGTGTTTTTTGGTTGGTTGGTTTTGCTGGGGAGGTAAATGCTCACAATGTAGTTGTGGTCCTAATGTTTCTGAAGAGGCCCCTTTTCTACCCAAATGCTCCAGACCAGCACTCACACAAGTGGAGTCAGGTTCATGAAATGATGTTTAATCTGTTGAAAAAGATTTTCTTTTTGACTCTGCCAATAGCTCAGCTATAGTTCCTATCATTAAGTTGGAATTTAATTATTGTTTGCCAGACTTACAAGTGAGTCATATAATCTCACTACTGCTGTATCCCTACCTATGTAATTATTCCTGCATTAATTTCTTTCTTCATCTGCCCATTTCTATCCCCAAATGGTAAGTGAGATAAACCTCTTTGGACAAGCCATGTGGTATTTACAGAGATGTCCAGCATAATTGCTTTTTAAAGGTACACATGAGAGGGGCAGTGGTGAGAGGAGTGGATAAGAGAAGAGATGGAGCCGTCTTATTCTTACTCTCTCGTCCCAGACGGTAATGATTGGACAGAGCAGTGGCACACAGCTGAAGGCTGTGGAAATGTTTAAGAGTCCTCTCTCTCGTTTTTTATCCCCATCTCCCTGTCTTCCTTAGTCGTCTTCAGGCAGGCCGTGAGAAGCTGCAACAATGTCTGATTTTGTGGAAAGCGAGGCCGAGGAGTCCGAGGAAGAGTACAATGATGACGGCGAGGTGGTGCCCCGGGTCAACAAGAAATTTGTAGAAGAGGAGGATGACGGTGAGGAAGCCCCAGCCTCAAGCTTCTCCCCACTATTGCTAAGCTTTGGATAGTTGGATTCTTGCTGATGAGAGGCTCAGGCTGAGCACAGAAGTTATCACGCATGAGAGGTACCAGCTTGAGTAATTTTCAGTCATTCACAGAGAATATTTACTAAGTATCTGTCTGCTATATGCCAGGCACTGTGCCTAGAACTAGGAATACAAAATAAAGACCTGGCTATCGTGGAGCTTACATTAGTGGGATGGGATAGCCAGTCAACCAAGAAATACATAGGGGATGCTTCTCTTTTAGAGACCTAGCAGTGTTGGTATTTATGCACCCAGTTTCCAATTTTTCTGTCCAAACCCAACCGTTAGGATCATTAGCAGAGTAGAACCATGAAAACAACTTTAGAGACAGTAAGGAAAATGGAAGCTTTATCAAAAACCTTACAGATGAAAGAAGGAATATAGCTACTGAGGTTATAAACTGAGAAGAAACCAAAGTTTTTGGTGGCTGTAAAACCTCTAGTCAAGATTTTGACCATCCAGAGTAATTAGGAAGCTCATCTTGCCGAAAGACAGATAGTGAATATAGACAAGTTTCCTTTCCAAAGGCTACTGCTCTGAGTCAGTGGTCATGTTTTTCGTCTTTGGATTGGATGAAGCAGAAGAGTTAACATGGCATCCAGGTCATTTGGTTCAGAGCAGATAAATAACATTTAAGCAGGTGGTCCTGCCCCAGCGCCAGCCTGTTTCCCAAACTGCATGCCTCAAACATGCGTGTTTTCCAGATGAGGAGGAAGAGGAGGAGAACCTGGATGATCAGGATGAACAAGGAAACCTGAAAGGCTTTATCAATGATGATGACGATGAAGAGGAAGGGGAGGAGGATGAGGGTAGTGACTCCGGAGATTCAGAAGATGAAGTTAGCCACAAGAAGAGAAAACGCAGTGAGTAGCCCCTCCCCGGGTCAGGTGAGGCTGGGGTGGAAGCCAGTGGAGGAGGGGCCTCCCGGTCACAACCAGCAACATTCTGTCTTCTCTAGCATCTTTTGATGACCGCCTGGAGGATGATGATTTTGATCTCATTGAGGAGAATTTGGGTGTCAAAGTCAAAAGAGGAGTAAGTGCCTTTTTTGTCTCTGTCCTTGAGGATGAAGGAAGAAGCCCTTGAAGCTCAGTGGCTCTGGGGGGTGGTGGGAGGCACATCCAGAACCGTCTGGGGAACTTCAGCGAGGAGAAAGTGGCTCAGTATCGTGCTGTGGAGCCCAGTTCTGGGTGCCTGTCAGTTTCAGGAGTGGGCCTTGGGGCATCACTTGATGTGCTCTTTCCCATCTCCCTCGTCAGTGTAACTGTGGTGGGAAAATAGAAGTGAAATTGGAGAGCAGTCATTGTTACGCCAGTTCCCTCAGACCCTGACCAGGCAGGCTTTCCACCCCTAGCAAAAATACCGACGTGTCAAAAAAGTCTCAGATGATGAGGACGACGAGGAGGAGGAATATGGCAAGGAGGAACATGAGAAAGAAGCTATCGCAGAGGAGATCTTTCAGGATGGGGAAGGGGAAGAAGGGCAGGAGGCCGTGGAGGCCCACATGGCTCCTCCAGAAGAGGAGGAGGAAGATGATGAAGAGTCAGGTACGTAGCATCAGGCAGGGAAGCCCGTTTGGGGCAGGGGGTTGGGATTTCCTGCCCCAAGGAATGGGATGGGAAATCATTTTTCAGCTACTGGCCTCCAGCATTTGACAGAAAGGAGTTCCTTTCCAAAGGCTCTCTTCTCTTCACTGGCCACTCATAGTAGGAACTAAAGCCATTCAGCCCTGCCTCTGGGCACTAACCCCTCCCTTCCCTACCTAGACATTGATGACTTTATCGTGGACGATGATGGACAACCTCTGAAAAAACCTAAGTGGCGGAAAAAGCTTCCTGGATACACTGATGCGTGAGTGGAGTCTGGGGCAAGGTGGTCATAAGGGCATCTGAGTGGACCCAGGCAGGAAGGAAGAGATCAGAGGCCTTGGCCAAAGTTAGAACAGTCAGCTCTCAGCCACTTTGCCTCCTGCCTCTGATAACCTTCGCCAGGCAGTGATGTCAGACTGCTCCTCGAAGCCCTGAAAGCTCTCTCTGCGTCCTAGTGCCGGGGTGGCATGAAGGAGAGGCACATGTCAGCAAAGACCTAGCCTTTCCCTAATACCTGCAGCTCTGTGTTCACTTGTTTGTGTATCAGTCTTCTAAGTATAATTTTGTCGAGAAATTCTTTTCTCTGAGAGAGTACATCTTAGCGAAGGGTGGATCCACTGAACATGATATGAACCCATCTGTCCTGTTACTTTTTGATCCTGGTCACGGACATGTGCCAAAGATGGGTTTTCATCTCAGTAAATGAGTTTCCCCAGAAATAGCCACCAGCTAAGCCTTTATTCCGCAGTGAATATGCTTTTTTTTTGTTAGATTTCCCTCAGCCTTTCTAGTTCCCTCGGGGCAGGTAAAAGATCTCTGCAGGGGCCGTATCTGTCTCCTCTCACCGGAACCTGGGCCAACTGCCTTTCGCTCTCACCTGCAGGGCTCTGCAGGAAGCCCAGGAGATTTTTGGTGTGGACTTTGACTACGATGAATTTGAGAAATACAATGAGTACGATGAAGAGCTGGAGGAAGAGTATGAGTATGAGGACGATGAGGCTGAGGGTGAGATCCGAGTGCGCCCCAAGAAGACCACCAAGAAACGTGTGAGCCGCAGGAGCATCTTCGAGATGTATGAGCCCAGTGAGCTGGAAAGCAGCCACCTCACCGATCAGGACAATGAAATCCGAGCCACTGACTTGCCTGAGAGGTTCCAGGTAAGGAAGCACCAGCCTCTGTCCTTCTGCTGAACTGTCATCAACTGCCCTGAGCCACCTTGGTACAAGGGTTATAGCAGAGATCAATCTAACAGTAGTTTATAGGGGGACTTCCCTGGCAGTCCAGTGGCGAAGACTCCAGACTTCGCTGCAGGGGCCACGGGTTCAATCCCTAGTCAGGGTGGCGCAGCCAAAAAAAAACCAAAAATGATATATAGGAACTTGGCTTTGAACCCCAATCTGACCAGGGGTACAGGAAGTCTAGCTCAACGTAGACTCTGATGTGTCTTAGGGTTCTTGAAATGGCTCTCTCTCTTTAGCAAATATACGACATGCCTACTTCTTGCCAGACAATACTTTTCCGGGTACTGAAAACATGTGCCTCTGGAGCATATATTTTTGTCCAGAAGAAGAGTGTGTTTTTGCTGCATGAGATACAAGATAAAATCGGTCTCATGCTCCTGTGTTATCCCCTGCAGCTCCGTTCCATCCCCGTCAAGGGGGCTGAAGATGACGAACTGGAAGAAGAGGCGGACTGGATCTACAGGAATGCCTTTGCCACACCAACCATTTCTCTGCAGGTACCCCCCTAAAAAAGAGCCTGTGTTTTGACACAAACCAGAAGTCACCTCATCAGGATGAATAGCTCCTTCTCCCTTGCCCCCAGTGTCTGTGGGCCTCCCACAGAACAGCATGTGTGTATGAGTGTATGAGGAGATTTTTCTAGGCTTACTCTGAGGTCATCCTGTGACAAGAAGCAGTTTTGTATGGCGAGACAAAGCAAGTAAAGGTGTTGTTGCTCTTTCTTTTTTCTTCCAACTGTAGGAAAGCTGTGATTACCTAGACCGAGGGCAGCCAACCAGCAGCTTCAGTCGAAAAGGGCCCAGCACAATTCAGAAGATTAAAGAGGCCCTGGGCTTCATGCGAAATCAGCATTTTGAGGTAGCACTTCAGGCTGTAGTGGTGCAGTGGTTAGAATGTCAACTAGGGGTGAGGGAAAAGTTGGCCACCTAGGTTAGGTGGGGACCGCCCCCACCACCTCCTGTTCCTCAGCAGTGGTCCCTTGACCAAGAAATGTGGGGACTCAAGTGATCGAAAGAAACCACTACCCCTTCTGCAGCATTATGTTCCCCCATGGTGGGACAAGCATGTGCTCTGGATGGGCCAGGGTTCCCAGTGCTGAATTTCATGGAGCTATTTATCCCTCTAGCAGAGGGGTTCCTTGCAGATCTTTCCTCTCTGGCTGACTGCCCATCTCTTTGCACCCCCTAGGTGCCTTTCATTGCTTTCTACCGGAAGGAGTACGTGGAGCCTGAGTTGCATATCAACGACCTGTGGAGGGTGTGGCAGTGGGATGAAAAGGTAACATAGGGATCTGTGTCCCTCAGAGCTGAGGGCTGCACTAGGTACTACTACTACTGGGGCCCAAGTTTTCCTGCACGTACCAGGTGATGTCCCAAACCCCCAAGCCTGTCAGGCTTCCCCCAAGGACTCTTGGTAAGGAACTGCCTGGCCTTGGGTCTCCAAAGCTAAATACCAGCCCTTACCCCTGCCCTGCCTTGTCCTAGTGGACCCAGCTGAGGATTCGTAAGGAGAACCTAACACGGCTGTTTGAGAAGATGCAGGCTTATCAGTACGAGCAAATCTCTGCTGATCCTGACAAGCCCCTTGCTGATGGCATCCGGGCTCTGGACACCACGGACATGGAGAGGTAGCATATGCGGTTTTATTCCTTTAGAGGGAGCCCTCACGCCAAAGGCAGGTGTACCCCTCCCCTGCCCTACCCACCCACCCTCCAGAGAAGCATAATCTTGTAAAATTCATAGCAGGGCACCTATCCCTTAGAAAGCCAACTTAACACACCAGAAGTGCTCTTTTTGACAGGCAAATTCCTGTTACTTACCCATATTGGTATAAAAGGTTAAGAGAATCAGATAGTCATGTTTGCTTATTTATGTTACCTGTATGAAAAGCCACATGGGAAACCAAACTATAGCCAGAAAGTGGCTTGGTGAGCCTGGAATTAGAGAGGGTTGTGGGAGAGCCGCAGGTGATGTTATGGCTAGTGGCGTGAACCTGGGAAGGAAGAACAAAGACTGTCTCAAGGACTCTGAACTAGAGACATGCTTCCTCATCTGTCTTTCTTTTTGTTGCCATTTGTAACAACCACCAATTATTTGACATATTTCTTCTTGAAAGTACCTTGATTGCAATTAAGTCATGGTTTAGGGCCATTGTGTATCCCTGATAAATTGGAGAACACAGGCATCCATCCTAGTTGGGATTGTACCTCTTGTAGCAAACCCGGGGTATATCCTTCCTCCATGACAAAATTGAGGTCTTACGTCCCTTCCCTCCAGGCTCAAGGATGTTCAGTCAATGGATGAACTGAAAGATGTCTACAATCATTTCCTGCTCTATTATGGTCGTGACATCCCTAAGATGCAGAATGCTGCCAAGGCCAGCCGCAAGAAGCTAAAGCGTGTAAGGGAAGAGGGAGATGAGGAAGGTGAGTGTTGGAGAAGACAGCCCAGAGGCTTGGTGGCCATGGCCTTCCCAAGGATGCCTCTGACTGATTACACTTTGAAGCTTCTCTCCATGTGTGTCAGATGCTTGGAAGTAACTGGAAGCCAGAAGATTTAACTCATGGTTTCTCCCCAGGTGATGGTGAGGAGGCAGAAGATGAAGAGCAGAGAGGGCCAGAGCTCAAGCAGGCTTCTCGCCGAGACATGTACACCATCTGCCAGAGTGCCGGGCTAGGTAAAAGCTAATTGTATAAGTTCCCTGATAGTCACTGGGAGGTAGGATGAGGACTTAAAGGACAGCTGAGTGAATCACCAGTCCACTTCTAACACTTGCTCCCATGACCCAAACCCATGCCACAGGAGTGGTCCAGCTTTCCCTGTAATTCCTGAAGGAGTGGGAAACACGTGATCAGAGTTCATCCTAACTTCGGGAAGTTCTTTTGCTAAACTATAACTTCCACAGAAAATTTCTATTTCTTCTGCTTCTGTTTAAGGCCAGCATTTTCATTGTTCATTGTGAGGCATCCTGTTCCTGCTCATTGGTGATCCTTCTTAAATTTACTGCCCAGAATTTGCAGTTTTAGACTGAAAACCAAAAAGTTATTCAGTCCTGCTGTTGGCTTACCTTTATCTCTCCTGATTTGCTTTAGATGGCCTGGCCAAAAAGTTTGGGCTTACTCCTGAGCAATTTGGGGAAAACCTCCGGGACAGCTACCAGCGGCATGAGACAGAGCAGTTTCCAGCAGAGCCCTTGGAGCTGGCGAAGGATTATGTTTGCAGGTGGGCTTGCAGTAGCTGGCTGGTGAGAGGAGGAACCTACGGGCAAAGATGTCCTCATCCTGCAGCGCCTCCATTTTCCCTGCAGCCAGTTCCCTACCCCGGAAGCTGTGCTGGAAGGTGCCCGCTACATGGTAGCCCTGCAGATTGCCAGAGAGCCCCTCGTCCGGCAGGTGCTGAGACAGACTTTCCAGGAGAGGGCCAAGCTCAATATAAGCCCCACTAAGAAAGGAAGAAAGGTAAGCCAGCTGAAGGGCTTTGATCCAGCTTACGGTCCAGCTCTGTTTGAACTGAGTTTCTTGCCTTCACGCTTAGCTGAGCTGTCTGCCTGAGTGCAGAGGCAGGCCTTTCCCAGGGTCCAGCCCAGTCTTTCTGTCGACTGATGGTTCCCTCTTGTTATACAGGATGTGGATGAGGCCCACTATGCTTACTCTTTCAAGTACTTAAAGAACAAGCCTGTTAAGGAACTGAGAGATGACCAGTTCCTCAAGATCTGCCTGGCTGAAGATGAAGGGCTGCTCACCATTGATATCAGCATCGATATGAAGGGAGTGGAAGGGTAAGCAGAGCTCTAGCCTGGGGTTATTTTGGGAAAGCCTGGTCAGGAGTCTGTTGGAGGGAGGGGTCCCTCAGGAACGTGAACCACGCCTTCAGAACTGAGCAAACCATTGTCTCTGGCTCACTCAGTGTTCCTGGGCATTCGGGCACCACCTCTTCTCTGTCCCTGATAGCAGTGTTATATCCCCTCAGCTATGGCAGCGACCAGACGTATTTTGAAGAAATCAAACAATTTTACTACCGAGATGAGTTCAGCCATCAGGTGCAGGAGTGGAACCGGCAGCGCACCCTGGCCATCGAGCGAGCTCTCCAGCAATTCCTGTATGTGCAGATGGCCAAAGAGCTCAAGAACAAGCTGCTGGCCGAAGCCAAAGAATACGTCATAAAGGTGAGGACGGGGACTCGACCTTTCAGTTCAGCTCAGTCACTGAGTCGTGTCCAACTCTTTGCGACCCCATGGACTGCAGCACGCCAGGCCAGCAGCACAATCTTCAGTCCTGTAATTTCCCCAGGCTAGAGGTGAAAACGAAGGCACCCCCTAATAGCTGTCCTGTAGCTAATGGAAACCCCCCGGGCATAACCTGAGAGGGAGTGCACACAAGGTCATGGGTCACTCTAAGACCTCCCTTTGAAGAGCCTCTTCCTTCCCTCCCCCACCCCGTACACATTCTTCTATACGTGACTGGCCTCTGTACTCTCCTATTGTTAAGAACAAGGTGTGCCTTCAGGTTGTAAGCCTGCCAAGGGCTAGAAACATGTGCACATATAAATAAGATCTTTGCAAATATGTGTCTGCCCCTGTTTCTGTAACACACTTGGCGAGCCTGACAGTCATAGTGACTGGTGTGTCTCCTCCCCAGGCCTGTAGTCGAAAGCTCTACAACTGGTTGAGGGTGGCGCCCTACCGGCCAGATCAACAAGTAGAAGAAGACGACGACTTTATGGATGAGAACCAAGGGAAGGGCATCCGGGTCCTCGGCATTGCTTTCTCCTCTGCCAGGTAACTTCCTGTTCCTGCATGCCTGGCATCACCCCTTACCTGTCTCCCTAACCTTGTTCTTCTCTTACTCATATTCTTTTTTTTTTTTTTTTTAAATTTTAAAATCTTTAATTCTTACATGTGTTCCCAAACATGAACCCCCCTCCCACCTCCCTCCCCATAACATCTCAGTGGGTCATCCCCATGCACCAACCCCAATATGCTTACTCATATTCTTATAGTCCTGATTATCACACGGTTCTTTTTCTGTCGGGCTGGCAGAGATCACCCTGTGTTCTGCGCCTTGGTCAATGGTGAAGGAGAAGTGACAGACTTCCTCCGGCTGCCTCATTTTACCAAGCGGCGAACTGCATGGAGAGAGGAAGAGCGGGAGAAGAAGGCAAGTGGCTGGGACTGGTTATCAAGTGGACATCTTCAACATGCCTTATCATTCACTGGACATATGCAGTCATGGTCTAAGCAATATCCTATGCAAGGTCTCTGACCTGTTCACTAACCTCTTACGTCCTGGGATAAGTCTCACTTTCATAGGCAGTAGATGGCACTCAAGATCTGGAACAGAATTTGCTTCTTGACTTGAAGCCAGTTGCTAGGCCTTGTGCTTCTGGGAGCTGCCATTACTGCCTCTGTTCTTAACTGCATCTAGGTCAGCTTGTTCCAGGAGCTGAAAGCCACTGAGGCATTAAGCCAACCTTTTCCCTGCTTTCAGCATTTGTGTTTCTTCCATGGAAGGAAAAATTTAAATCCATCTCGTGTGTATCCTTCTGATTTTTTATTTAACATAACAGTATCTTTCCATTTTATTGACAAGAGTTCCATTCTAAAACATAATTTTCAGCAAACAACTCTTTTAAAAAAGAAAAAAAAAAAGTGGAGATCAGAAGTCTTGACTGCCAGTTAGTGGTTCGTGTTCAAAGAAAGACTTGAGTACGTTAACCACAGCTCACATGTAAGCCAGATATACAGTAATTGTAGGAAAGATTAACAGATGTTTAATTTCCGACTAGAGCTCCTAGTCACGTTGTTGTGTGTTCCGGTTAGACAACGCATGACACATCATCGTTCTCTGGTCTTGTAAGGTCTCAAGCTACTTATACGGAGAGAAAAGCGTTAGAGATCTCCGCTGTCCTCAGAGCCATTTAGCTCCAATTTTCTTTCACTCAGGCTCAAGACATTGAAACTCTGAAGAAATTCCTTTTGAACAAAAAGCCTCATGTGGTGACAGTTGCAGGAGAGAACAGGTAGGGTGGGGCACCAGGTGATTGGCCCAGGCCTGGCTAAAGCCACTCATTCTTTATTGTTGAATCTGCTCTGTGCCTGTGAAGATCCTTGATAACACATGATACCCCAGCTTCGAGAGGGTATCCGTAGAATATTGTACCCCTTTGTCTTCAAAGCTCTCTCCTCCCTGCTCCCAGCCCTGAGATGGTTCATCCCTGAGAAACTATCCAGAAATATCCCTGAACACCACCCCTCCTTCCTCCAGGGATGCCCAGATGTTGATTGAGGATGTGAAGCGCATCGTGCATGAGCTGGACCAGGGTCAGCAGCTGTCCTCTATTGGGGTGGAGCTGATTGACAACGAGTTGGCCATCCTCTATATGAACAGCAAGAAATCAGAGGTAAGGCGGGAGCCCACGCTTAGGCTTCACACAGGCAAGAGCTATCCCCAGGGAGATAAGGAAGCAAAGATTGTCAGGGGCGCAGGATTGCACCTTTTCTCTTACCTGTGCAGAAAATCTCCCATCATGCCAGTCATAGTTCAGCTTGGGAGCCCCAGAGATTAAATTGGTCCCAGGAAAAATGGTCCTAGAAAAGAGAACATGACATCAAGCCAGGCGATTTGGATTTCCTCTGACTGTTAGAGCCAAGGGGACTTTGTGGCCCTGGTGACCCTCATCTGACCTTAGGCAGAGTTCCGGGATTACCCTCCTGTGCTGAGACAGGCCGTCTCCCTGGCCCGACGCATCCAGGACCCTCTGATTGAGTTTGCCCAGGTGTGCAGCTCGGATGAAGACATCCTATGCCTCAAGTTTCACCCGTTGCAGGTGAGTAGGATTTGACAAGTAGGCCCAGGTGGGCAGAGTGGCACAGTAACCTTATCCCTGCCCACTGTGTGTTGGCAGGAGCATGTGGTGAAAGAAGAGCTGCTCAGTGCCCTGTACTGTGAATTTATCAACCGAGTCAATGAGGTTGGAGTTGATGTCAACCGTGCCATTGCCCACCCCTACAGCCAGGCCTTGATTCAGTATGTCTGTGGCCTAGGACCTCGAAAAGGGACCCATCTCCTGAAGGTAGGATTGGGTTGAATCAGGAAAAAAAGGAAAGTTCTTATTTCATTGCACCTTTACTTTCCCAGCATGGTTTGACAAAAAGGGCAAGGTCACAGAGGTAAAGGCGCTCACCTAGAGTCATCCAGCTAGTGAGAGTCAGGGCCAGACTTCAGCCTAGGTGGCCACAGTCCTGGTCGTCACTACCGCATTCTGGTGGCTTGTGGAAAAGATAGCCTAAGCCATGATTTAGAGGAAGGCGAGAGTATGCTAGACACGACCTCAGGATAGTGGGGTTTTTTTCCCCCAGAGGAAAGAAAGGATTTCAATACAGAGAGGGGCATGTAGCAACCTTGAAGAGTATTTGTGGTAATTTTTTTCGTAATGTGGGATGGGTACTTGAGTGCATATTTTACATCAGCTTTGAAGCTGTGCATTAGCTGTGCATTGTCTTTGCTCGGCACAGTGTAGTTCTTTAAAATGATTTTTTTAGTAGCAGTATGTTGAGCTCAGTGTTCAGTTAGCTATTGGGGTGCTGGGACAGCTTCCCAGTGTGGAAGGTTTCCCGAGACCTGGAAACAGGCCAGGAGGTGGGACCTATCTTCTGCTCCTGCTCAGTCCAGGCTTCTCTTCCAGATTCTGAAACAGAACAACACCAGGCTCGAGAGCCGGACTCAGCTGGTCACCATGTGCCACATGGGTCCCAAAGTCTTCATGAATTGTGCTGGCTTCCTCAAGATTGACACTGCCTCCCTGGGGGACAGGTGATGCCCTCTGCCTGGGTGGGCCAAGAGGAGTTCTCTTGGGCTTTGCTTTGGGGGTTTGGGGATTAGGGCTGTCAAAGGGCCACAAGCTATTTAAATTAGGAAACGTTTTAAAGCCAAGAGTCTTTATTTAGTCAAGAGCCTCTGACCTATGGAAAAGATCAGTTCAATTATGTGAAGCTTTTCTGTGAGGGAAACATCAAAAGAACCAACTTAGTTTATCAATTGAGGACAGAAAACATAAGACTTGGTTCGGTAAACACAAACTTGTTCTGTTGTTGTGATTTTTTGTGGCTCAATAAGGGTGGGAATAGTTGGGGCATTGGAAGAGGAGTGTGGGGGTCTGAGGAGATAAGAAAGGGGGAGAGAGATTTGGTATGTTCTGAGATAATGTTATTGAGAGAAAGTTCTCTATTCACCTGGACTTTGGACTTCACTATTGACCTCTTCCTCTCCAGAAGTTATCAACTCAGTCTTTGGAGGATCTTTTCCACGGGCACATAGCTCCTCATTCAGTAATGGAAATCAGTGGGGAAATAGGCTTCAAGTTCTAAAACTTCATTTTCCACCCAGCTTTGCTGTAACACTCCACGAATAACATAGGTCCATGTGAGTGCACGGGCAAGACCAGCCTGGGAAGGCTTTATGGGGGAAAGTAGCTGTCAGCAAATTCTCAAAGGTCTTCTTCCCCCTTCTTGTTTTATTTATAATACTTTTATATATAATTTCATCATATAAAATTCAATAACATATAGAAATATTATGCAGAAAGTGGAAGTCCCCCATAATCCCACCCCCCAGAGATAACTGCCATAACAAGTTGATGTATACTACAACTTTTCTAAATTTTATTTTTGCTATGCATTTACTAACTACCCATTTACTACAAAAATGGGATCATACGGTTCATAGTGTTTTGCAGTGCATTTTTCACGTTATCAATATATCGTGGCCATCTTTCATGTCAGCACACACAGATCTGCCTCATTCTTTGTAATGGATGTACAGTATTCCATTGTATGGAGGTGCCCTAATTTATTTAACCAGTTCCCCATTGGTGGACATCTGGGTTGTTACTAGAAGTTTTTTGTTATATATCCTGCTCCTCTTCTGCCTCTCCTTTAGCACTGACTCATATATTGAAGTCCTTGATGGTTCCCGAGTTCACCCTGAGACTTATGAGTGGGCCAGGAAGATGGCGGTGGATGCTCTGGAATATGATGAATCAGCTGAGGATGCCAACCCTGCGGGAGCCCTTGAAGAAATCTTGGAAAACCCAGAGCGACTCAAGGACCTAGACCTTGATGCCTTTGCAGAAGAACTGGAGCGGCAGGTGGGTGACAGAGTGGAAGGCCTGGCCTAGATGAGAAGAGACTCAGGAAGCACATCCTCAGAGAAGCCCCAATACTATTAGTGTAAGAGACTTGAGCCTCTCCCTCCCCATGCAGTACTAGGTTTACTCAAGGAAGTTTTCAGTCTGCTTATTAAGGAGCCAACGGCATCTCAGAGACTGCAGTAGTCATGGTGGGGGCGTGTTTTGGGGGAGCTGGGAGTGGGGGGTAGTAATTTCCTTCTGGGACCTCTTTCCTCCTTTCCAGCTGTGCGGTTTTGCATTTCTTTCACACATTGTGATTCCATGAGGGGTTTTTTTGGCTGCACTTTGGGTCTTCATTGCTGTGCTCAGGCTTTCTTGAGTTGGGACGAGTTGTGGTGAGTGGGGGCCACTCTAGTGCTGGTGCACAGGCTTCTCACTGTGGCGGCTGCTTTTGTTGTGGAGCACAGGCTCTAGGGCCTCCAGGCTCAGTAGTTGTGGTACAAGGGCTTAGTTGCCCTTCAGCATGTGGAATGTTCCCAGACCAGGAATCGAACCTGTGTCCCCCATGTTGGCAGGCACATTCTTAACCCCTGGACCACCAGGGAGGTCCCCATGAAGCATTTTTATTGTATATCGGTGTTTCATGGCTAAGGAATAGTTTGAAAAGCTGATTTAGTACATGCTGGGGGAAAGAAAAGAAACCCTGACAGGAGCCAACTGGCTACTCCTTTCGTTGAAACCCCTGGTGGCTCAGGTTGGGGAGCAGTTGCAAGATTCTTAATGGGGGCTTCTTCCCCAGGGCTATGGTGACAAACACATCACGCTGTACGACATCCGGGCAGAGCTGAGCTGTCGGTATAAGGACCTCCGGACAGCCTACCGCTCTCCCAACACAGAGGAAATCTTCAATATGTTAACCAAAGAGACACCGGAGACCTTCTACATTGGTAAATCCTGGGTCTGTTTTCTTTAGTTGGAGGAGGATAAACAGGGATTGATGGGATAAGTGTTTACTGTGTATGTTCAAGTCAGACTATAATTCCAACAGAATAAGGCCAGTTTGTACTGTGAGTGGGAAAGACCAGGGAAGCTTTTAAGAAGATTATAGAGTCCTAAGCTGGAAGTCAAATTCGAGTTGGAAGGTCAAATCGTGCTTTTTAACCTGCTTTTGTGAGGTGTTCATGGGGTCAGTCTTGTGGCTTCATTTTCCTGTCATCAAATGAAGGGAAGATCTCCCTTTTCGAGGGTGTGAAGGAAATCAGGGGAGATGCTCTAGGATAGATGTTCTGTCACTAAACAGTTGGTGGGGAGGAGTCACCTCTCCAGTTCTCTCAGCCTGCCCCCCTTCTCTTCCCTTCCTTCTCCTCCTTTCCCCTTCCTGCAGGAAAGCTCATTATTTGCAACGTCACCGGCATCGCCCATAGGCGTCCACAGGGCGAAAGCTATGACCAGGCAATTCGCAACGATGAGACGGGGCTGTGGCAGTGCCCTTTCTGTCAGCAAGACAATTTCCCGGAACTAAGTGAGGTATGTGCTACAGTGTTGTTATGGTCCCTGGATGTTTGTGATTGCGTGATCTCAGCGCTCTAGAAAGGCGTCGAGAATGGGAGTGGTTTAGGTGACACTTTACCATGGCAATACACAAAAAGGGGAAGAGATCTGGAACAGACACAGGCCAAACTTAAGTCCCTCCATGTGCTACTAGTCAGAAATGATCTATGTGCTCTTATTCTGCTTTCACTCAGCCCTTAATCCTTGTTTCCTATTCTCTGAGGGTCTTGCTCAACCAGTTACAGACATGAGGAAATGTATGCGTTTTTTACATACAGGGTGGGCACGGTGTCCCTGTGCTGGTTAGAAGGTATCTGTAGACTCCCTTCAGTGTTTTCATCCTCCACACACATCTTAGTTTTTCCCACAGTCTCCTCGATGACTTCTGCTTTTTTCATGGTTAGAACTCATAAAAGCCATCCTGAAGCTTTTTCTGTATCTTCACATGTTACTTAGGCAGATAGTAAAACAGACCATTTCTCAACTTTACCCAGTAAAAGAAACTGGTGAGATTTGTCAAGAATGTAAAAGAGCCATGATGTGCTGGTTCACTGAAATGCATTGTCTGAGGTGACAAACAGATATTTCTTAAGCTCACAAGGTCAGAACAGAATGAGAAGGAGGGGTTTCAGTTGAAGCTGGAGGGATGTTTACAGTAAATTAACATAAAAGATTGATCTGCTGGCCAGTGGTGCCAAACATGAGTTATGCATCAGGGAACCTAGGGGATATTCAAATTCTGTGTTGCTGGGTGGCTGAGTCCTCATGTTCTCACCTGGTGATGCCAGTGTCAGTGGTAAGATGAATTACAGCATTCCTGCCAGCTCTTTCCTGACCGTGTGGTCTCCAGAATCTTAATGATCAAGCTCTTCTCCTGATGCCGTCTTTAGGTCTGGAACCACTTTGACAGCGGTTCATGCCCAGGCCAGGCCATCGGTGTCAAAACACGGCTAGACAATGGTGTCACTGGCTTCATCCCCACCAAATTCCTCAGTGACAAAGTGGTAAAGCGGCCAGAGGAACGAGTGAAGGTAGGTGAATGACAGGACTAAGGCACCTGGCGCAGTTTTCAGCAGCCCAGATCAGGCTGGCTTTGGGCTGGGCCCACCAGGAGTTAGGCTCTGTTCCCAGGGGCTCCTGGTGGGGAACATTTCAGTAGGATTTATAACCAGTTGAGTGAAGTCAGGGTGAGAAGCATCTACCCAAATGAGGAACAGTTTTTGTTCACTGCCTTTGGAGTTTCCAGCCCTTCCTGTGTGGGAAGCCATGGTTTAGTCTGGCGGGCAGGAAGCAAGGCCTGGCATTCCACGCTGTGAAGCAGAAAGGCTGAGCTCCCTTTCTGTTCTAGTTTCTCTTGTCAGAGCTGCCATTTATTATGCACGCACTGGATTCCAGCCCTTGACATTTATATATGTTGTCTCAAATCTGCTAGTCCAGTGGAAAAGGGTTTCAGAGAAGTTTGAGTGCCTTTTCCAGGATCATCCTGTTAGTGACATCTGCTAGTGGTACCAGATCTGCCAAATCTCTGGTTCTAAGTGTTGTGAACCCCTGAGAACCATGGACTTAGGAAGGCTGGGGAAAGACATTCCTAACGCAGGCATCCCTCGTTTTATTGCCCTTCACAGATACTGTAATTTTTTTTTTTAAAAACAAATTTAAAGTTGGTGGTAACCCTGCATTGAGCAAATATGTTAGTACCATTTTTTTCCAACACCATTTGATCACGTCACATCTCTGTATTACATTTATTTGTGCCAGTTCTCACAATATTTCACACTTGTTAATTATATTTGTCAGGCTGATCTGTGATCAGTAATCTTTGATGTTAGTGTTGCAAAAAGATTTGGACTCGCTAAAGGCTCAGGTGATGGTTTGCCTTTTTTTAATCAATAAAAGAAATTTTAATTAAGATATTTTTTAAAAACATAACTGTTAAAAAAAAAAGTGTTGCACATTAATAGACTATAGTGTGACCATAACTCTTATATGTTCTAGGAAACTAAAAAATTCTAGTGACTCGCTTTATTATGATGTTTGCTTTATTCTGGTGGTCTGGAACTGAACTTGGAATGTCTCCGAGGTATACCTGTAAATGGAGCTAGGGCAGTTTCCAGGAGAGCTGTGCAAATTGACTGGGTTTTGTCACTCTTTAAACAGAAGGGCTCAAATCAGGGGGAAGGTACGGAAACACTGTTACTTTGCTTTTCCTCCAAAAAGGGCACCCAGACTTGGCTCACACCCTAGGAACAGTAATTGGGCAACTTTATGGGGAAAGAGAATAGTGCCAGTGACAGATCCCAGGAGACTCCAGTTGGTGTTTCTGCCTAGAGCAGGAGGCATCAGTACTTGGCCCAAGTAGTCTGCAGACCAAACTCAGCCCGGAACTCCTGCTCTCCTGACGCTCGGTAGCCGGCTGGCTCTGGACAGTGTGTCCACCTTTCTGCCTGGACTCTGCTGTCCTCACGTGTGGAGTGGGCGTCGGGCTAGCCCGCCTCTGCCCCTCCCGGCTCACATGCCCTGTGGGTCCAGGTGGGGATGACTGTCCACTGCCGCCTCACGTGTGGAGCGGGCGTCGGGCTAGGCCGTCTCCGCCCCACCCGGCTCACACGCCCTGTGGGTCCAGGTGGGGATGACTGTCCACTGCCGCATCATGAAGATCGACATCGAGAAGTTCAGTGCGGACCTGACCTGCCGCACCTCGGACCTCATGGACAGGAGCAATGAGTGGAAGCTGCCCAAGGACACCTACTATGACTTTGACGCCGAAGCAGCAGACCACAAGCAGGAGGAGGACATGAAGCGGAAGCAGCAGCGGACCAGTGAGTGCTCCCAACCATGCCTGTGCACCCCGAGTCCTGGCAGCCCTCCCTGCCCAGGACGCATGTGCTGACTGCTCGGCCTCCCCGTGGGACTGAGTGCTCAGCTCTGAGGGGCTGAGGCCCAGAGGCAGCAGGAAAGGGAGACATAGGCCGAGCTGGGCGCTGGGGTCTTCTTGGGTCACATTTTCTTTGCTGATGCACTGGGACTCCTAAAGTTTCATTCTCCCAGCACCCTAGGAGCCCAGGTTGACACATCCTTCACATCCGAGAGTCCAGGCCCAGAGAGGGTGAAAGTCTCCGAATTTAGTAGTGGATCAGAAATTTAGCCATGGCTTGTCTCATGGGGCTGGCTCCCCATCCCGTCAGCTGACCAATGATTCTTTCCTGCCCTCTTCAGCGTATATCAAGCGAGTGATTGCACACCCATCCTTCCATAATATAAATTTTAAGCAAGCAGAAAAAATGATGGAAACGATGGACCAGGGTGACGTGATCATCCGACCGAGCAGCAAGGGCGAGAATCACCTGACAGTGACCTGGAAGGTCAGCGACGGCATCTACCAGCACGTGGATGTGCGGGAAGAAGGCAAGGAAAATGCCTTCAGCCTGGGAGCCACCCTGTGGATCAACAGTGAGGTGAGAGGCAGCCCCTGCACACTCTAGCATCCCCATCCTGCTTCCAGAAGCGAGCCCCTTCCATGGTAGTCACCTGTGTGCATTGTATGTGTCCTAGCCACTCAGGACAGCAAAACCCGGGGCCCTTATGAGATGAGTAATTTGGCAGCAGTTTTGTGTATGTCGTGTTTCTTTTTCTGTCCTCCGAATTCTAAAGTAGACTAGAGAACCACTGGAGGCAGAGGAGAAAATGCACATGCGAGTGCTGTGTCCTCAAGCAGACACAGGCCAGATTTCTCGGTTCAGTGGAGAGAGATTTTATGAAGGCCCTTACTATTCCCAAGCACTAGGGGAGAACTAAAGTTACGGTTTAAAGGCTTTTGTGGACTTCCCTGGTGGCTCAGCAGGTAAAAAATCCGCCTGCGATGCTGGAGACCTGGGTTGGGAAGATCCCCTGGGGAAGGGAACAACTACCCACTCTAGTATTCTGCCTGGAGAACTCCATGGACTGTATAGTCCATGTGGTCACAGAGAGTCAAACACGACTGAGAGACTTTCGCTTCACTTCACTGGTGGTCCAGCGGTTAAGAATCTGCCTTACAATGCAGGGTGTGATTTCAATCCCTGGTTGAAGAATTAAGATCCTGCATGCCTCAGAGCAACTAAACCTGCCCACAGCAGCTACTGAGCAGGCGCACTCATGCCTCAATAACAAAGACCCAATGCAGCCAAATAAATTTTTAAAATGTAAGGGATTTTGTGTCTTGTAAACTAATAACATTAGATCCAACTCACACAGATGGATAAGTTGAAGGGACTTTGCAGCACAATGAGGCTACAGCAGGAGGGCTGGGGGAATTCCTCCCCTCCGTGGGTTCTCTTCCAAGTGGACTTGAAAGGCTGGATCTCAGTTCAGAATGTGACACTCGGGGCCTTCACCTTCTTCCCACAGGAGTTTGAAGACTTGGATGAGATTGTTGCCCGCTATGTTCAGCCTATGGCATCCTTTGCCCGGGACCTTCTAAACCACAAGTATTATCAGGACTGCAGCGGTGGGGACCGTAAGGTGAGCCCAGGGCCCTGCGAGGGATGACCCCTCCCAGTCACTTAAGGATGTCTGGTTTCCCTTCAGTGTAGGGGATGCTGCGCTGGTGAAGGAGGTGTACATGGTGTGTGAGGCCAGACATTGTGTACCAAGCATGTTGCTATCCCAACCTCTCCCCCTCATTCTACCCCCAGAAATTAGAGGAGCTGCTCATCAAAACTAAGAAGGAGAAGCCCACCTTCATTCCCTATTTCATCTGTGCCTGCAAGGAACTGCCCGGCAAGTTCCTACTGGGATACCAGCCCCGGGGTAAACCCAGGTGAGCACTGGTGCTGAGAAGGTGCTGCCGCTGGGGTCCACAGATAGGCTCGCAGGCCCCGAACAGTACTCTCTCTGATTCCGCTTGACTGCCTTTCCCCTCTTACCTGTTTCGAGTGGAGGTGGAGGTTGGAGGTGGGGACAGAGGGTGATGATTTAGAGGCAAAAGGCAAAGACTGAATAAGAAAGGCACTTTAATCAGTTGGGTGAAAAAGGAGGTCCCTTCACCTCTTCTGCCTCCCAGGGAGTGATGGAAACCACTAGACACTCTCTCCACCTGACTGGCAGAGATGGGGGCCAGCACGCTGCTCTCTCCTCCACTTCACCCTCACCAGGGCCTTTAGCCTTAGCAGTGGCTCCCTGCTACTGTGGTGAGCGTGTGCTGAAGGTGGGGTAGGTCTGGAGAGCATCTCTTCTTCCAGTCACCAGCCTGCTCTACTCCCTTCTGTGTGTGACAGCCAGGCTGGCCTCCCTCGGTATTCCGATATCTGCGTCCCTCCGGCACTCACACTGACAGACCAAGTCCTGTCTCCCTCAACCTCCTCTGTTGTATCTGTTACCCAGACTGATGGCCAGACTTGCCTTCTGCACTCCTGCGTCCTGCTGCCATCTTGGCCTCAGTCTGTGCCTCTCTGCTCTTGGTCCTGGACCATGCGCGTGCACATGGTGCCCAGAGTGGGCTCCATTAGGAGGTGCTCAGAGGACAAGCAGCTCTGGACCCTGCAGCATCGTGGGCACTTCTGGAATATCGTGCTTGTTTCTGATTCACCAGCGTGCTTCTGGAAGATGGCAGCCAGGGCCACGTGGGGGTTGGAAACTGTTCCATGAAGAGCCGTTGAACAGAGGACTTTAACCAGGGCCAGAGGCCATGTGATAGCTTCCCATGGAAAGGGGCACAGATTCCTTATGGTGCAAGAAGCAGGTTTCATCTTCATCTGAGTGAGAACATTGACATACTTAGCATTGGCTGTTGACAGCTGTGCTTTACTGAACACAGTCCATTTTCAGTATTGTGATGAGTGCCTTACACACTCTTGTTTATTGCTCGTAGGTTAAACACTATAGATTTAAGTGTTATCCTCTTTTCACAAATGAGGCTGAGATTCACTTCAGTAACTTGGTACAAAAGTAAGTTGTTACAAAACCATATAGGTGGTGAGTTGGCAGAGCCGAAACTGAAACTTCATCTGAACCCAGAGCCTCTTATCTACTCTCTGCTCTGGCAAAGTGTTAAATGAGGACAGACCAGCCACCTTCAAGAGGCACTTCGGATTTGCCTCATGGAGCACTGTGCTTTGCTGCCCGGGGAGGCCCGCCCACCCCAACACTGATGTCTGTACCCTCCTCGCCGGCTGTGCGGTGCCATCACATGGCAGCCCAGGGTGGTGACCCGGCCCCCAGCGAGCCTTCTGGCGGCCTGTAGAGAGCACACCTGGGGCTGCTGACTCCAGGCCTTGTCTGGGCTTCTCTGTGCCTCCTCACCTCGCCAGAGTGCAGCCTCCTTTTCCAGGGCCAGGGACTGGCTCTTTTATCTCTCCTCCCCCTAGCACCCAGTGTGGCTACTTCACATGGTGGAGATCTGCTCTGGCCACCCGCTCGCAGCTGGCCACAAATGGGGTCTGATGCATATTTCCTTCCAAAATCCCAGGATAGAATACGTAACTGTGACTCCAGAAGGATTCCGGTACCGGGGCCAAGTCTTTCCCACTGTGAACGGCCTTTTCAGATGGTTTAAGGACCACTATCAGGATCCTGTGCCAGGTGAGCTCTGCTCTCTGTGACTTCCAGAGTGTAGTTGAGGGACAGCTGAGCGCTGAGTGGAGACAGACACTACCTATGGCAGAAGGTGAGGCCTAGGCTGCCGCTGTAGTCCAACTCCCTCCTCCTAACATCAGGAAGGCCCTCCATCCTCTTTGCCTATACAGCTTTCCCCCTCCCTTTTTTTTTTTAAACTTCTGTATTTATTTGGCTACACTGTGCAGCTATGGTATCTTAGTTCCCTGATCAGAGATTGAACCCAGGCTCTCAGCAGTGAAAAGGCAGAGTTCCAACCACTGGACTGCCAGGGAATTCCCCCAGCTGCCCTTCTTTCCACCCACCTCAGTACCTCTCCCAGCTCCCTAAGTTGTAAAACTGGAAGGAGGTTTCTGGAGAGACTTCTCATTCAGGCCATTTCCTATAGGCATCACCCCCAGTAGCAGCAGCAGGACCCGAACACCTGCTTCTATCAATGCCACCCCAGCCAACATCAACCTTGCAGGTAAGGAGCTCACGCCAGGCCTGGGGTGCGGGGGTTGGAGCTGGAATGGCTGTCCCCTAACGTGCCCATCTCCACTTCTCGTGCTTACAGATCTGACGCGGGCTGTGAACGCCCTGCCCCAGAACATGACCTCGCAGATGTTCAACGCCATTGCTGCTGTGACAGGCCAGGGCCAGAACCCTAATGCCACCCCAGCGCAGTGGGCCTCCAGCCAGTATGGCTACGGCGGCAGCGGAGGGGGCAGCAGCGCTTACCACGTACGTGGCCTGGGGAGGAAAAGCCCTGCAGAGGGTGGGGAAGGGTGAAAGGGGACGGTCATGCTTCACCAGCCTGTGTCTGTAGACTGGGCTCGGCAGGGCCCACCACGAGGGCCTCCACAGCAGATGGGCCTGCCACAGCATTAGGAGCTGTCTCCAACAGATGTTCCTTGTTCTCGGGCCGACTCAAGGGAAGGGGAGTAAGAGAAGTTCTGACCATTCCATGGAGTCTTTTGGGATCTTTGGAACCCGAACCCTCAAGCCTCTAGACTCGAGTGGTCAAGTGGTGGGCCCTGCTGTTGGCCTGCCTCCGCTGCTCAGAATCACACCCTGCTCAGGAGAGGGTCAGCTGGAAGGCTTTGTATAGAGCCCAGATTTTCAGCTTGCCCAAAATTTACCAGAAGAGCAAATAAGCACAAAGCCCAGCCTAAACTCAGCTGTCACCCTTCTCCAGGTATTCCCAACACCAGCCCAGCAGCCAGTGGCCACACCACTAATGACCCCCAGCTACTCCTACACAACGCCCAGCCAACCCATCACCACGCCACAGTACCACCAGCTGCAGGCCAGCACCACCCCACAGTCTGCCCAGGCCCAGCCCCAGCCCTCCTCCAGCTCCCGGCAACGGCAGCAGCAGCCAAAGTGAGTACACTGACAGTAGACAGGTCGTTAGTAGAGGTGGGTGCTCTGGATCTCCTGACAGCCGTAAGCCAGGTGGTGTCCCCCGGAGGACTGGGCTCTGGGAGGAGCCAGAAAAACACTGCTGTCCATAGATCCAAGATCCATCTCTGCAAGAATGGAGGCTCCCAGGGACTGCGGGGTGGGCTCTCTTCTGGCGAGCCGCAGGCCAAGTCAAGTCCTTGTATCACACACCCTGGTTCTCCCTCCAGGTCCAACAGCCATGCGGCCATCGACTGGGGCAAGATGGCGGAACAGTGGCTGCAGGAGAAGGAGGCGGAGCGGCGGAAACAGAAGCAGCGGCTGACCCCTCGGCCCTCCCCCAGCCCTATGATCGAAAGCACCCCCATGTCTATTGCTGGCGATGCCACCCCACTCCTGGACGAGATGGATCGGTAGGGCACCTGCTCCTAGGACTCTGGTTACCTCTGAGGCTGGGAGAGACCTGGATGCCCACTGCCTCACTCCCGGCCCCTCATTTTCTGTCCATAAAGTGGCGTGAATTGACGTTCTCTTTGGTGGTCAGCCTGGATGGGCGACAGGCTGGATGGCCTTGTGAACTTGAGCTCAGTGTGCGCTAGGCAACAATCCTACCCTCCAGGCCCTCACTGACCGCCTGTCCTGGGACCAGGCTGGGAGCAGCGTGTGGCAGGGAAGAAGAAGAAGAAGGTGAGAGGAGAGTTTTCATCTCTGCTCCCTACAAGCCATTTTGAGCTTCTGCCCTCCCCTGACTCTGGGCTGCGGAGGGGCCAAGTTCAGCACGCGAGTCTCCCCCGCGCTCATGGGGAGAGGGATGCTATTTATTCAGTTTGGGACAGGAGGGCGAGTACTTCCACCCTGGTGCCAGCAGCAGGGTGGCCGTCAAAGCAGGATGACGAGGGATGTAGGGGAGCATTGCTGACCTGCCCGGCCCCCACCTGGCTGCCCTCACCCCTTGCTGCCGCCGCTTCCTGCCTGTCATTTGAATAAACAGTGTTTCTACAGAGCAGCTGACAAAGCCTTTCTCTCCCAAGTCTCTGGCTCTTGATGGGGAGCTTTCAAAGCCATGTTGGGAGCTCTGCAGGCTCCCCTGACCCCAGGCCTTCAGAGAGGCGGCGACTCACAGAGGAGCAGGTGGCTTCTGCATCAGACCGCCTAGGGTCACAGTGCTGTGACCTTGAGCAAGCTTTCTTGTCTGTAACAGGAGGCTACCTGCCCCAGCACGGCAGCTGTGAGGACTGAGATAAAAGGTGTGATGGGTCAGTCCGGACCTCATCTGAATGTTTGCACAGCTCTTGCTGCTCACACAAGGGCACCCCATCCACTACCTTCTGGTCTTCTCTGCCATGCCGGGGAAAGGCCAAAAGTCAATCTGGGTTTCTCCACTTGAGCCCTGCTCCTCTCCCCACTTATAGCTGACTGGGCCTTGAGATCTGACCTCTACATAGGCCGCCCCAGGACAGGCCCTGCACTCACCTGGTCCTGCCCACACAGCCCTGGCGAGGGTCCCTTCGTTTAGCCCGCTGCCTCTTTAGTTCTGAATTGATCTTCCTGTGTTCCTTCACGTTTTGTCTCACAGCCCTGGGAAAGCAAGGCTTTCCCTTCCCTTTTCTCTGAGGACTGCTGCCCATACTTGGTGGGCTTCCCACCTGACATCTTCATTCAAGATCCCTTTGGCTTGTTTCTTGGTAGAAGTTGGGGAGAGGGGCTTGCCTTCTGACAGGAATTCAGTTCCTTTCCCTTCAGGATAAAAGGTTTCTAGAAGGGGGACTTGCCTGATGCCTGCCGACGCGGGGGACACGGGCTCGATCCCTAGCCCAGGAAGATCCCACTGAGCCCATGCTCCACAACCAGAGAAGCCTGAGCACAGCACCGAAGAGCCAGTGCAGCCAAAAACTAAATACATAAATCTTTTACGGAAGTGGGGGTGGGCCCGTTTGGAAGGGCTGAGCGAGAGCAGGACCAACCAGCTGGGAAGATTGTGTTCCCTTCGATGCCACCAGCACCTTCCCCAGGGCCACTTAAGAGTAGGGAAAGGCCAGGCACAGTGGCACAGAGTGGGTTAAAAGGTTCAATTTATTAGGGGTATCACTGCACACAGTACTGCCCGTCACCAGGTCAGTTTCACACAGACCTGTCTCCTGGTCGACAGGAAGTCGCCTTCCCACCCACTTGTGCCTGGACCTAGGATGTTACAGAGAAACAGGCTCTGCCCCTTCCCTGCCAACCCACCTACCTTCTCTGGACCTCTTGAAAGATGGACCACCCTTCAGAAACTCCCACAGCCCCTTAGCTGTTTGGCTCCAGCCATGCCCAGAGCCCGCCCCCTGCCCCCACAAGTAGCCAGGTTGGAGGGAGAGAGAAGCAGGGGGTCAGCTACAGGCTTGATCGCGTTTATTCTTCACCCTGGTCGCCTCAACTGAGATTGGGGTTTGATGCTGGGGGAGATCTCCTCTTGATCTTCTTGACTGGTGAGGTCTTCAAGCCGGGCTTCTTGACCTGGACCCTGTTCTTCTCTTTCTTCCTGGGTGATGAAGACTCCACAATATCCTCGCTGGAGGGTTCCTCCCGCCCAGGGTCATTGTAACTGTCCTCACTCTCCAGATCCTGCCGGCTGTCTGGGCTGGACTCTGACATCCTGGCCAACTCTCTTGGGCTTAATGATCGGCTTAAGTCTGGAGGTGATTCTGATTTAACTGGGCTTTTCTTTTTCGTCAACTTGCCCTTCCTGACTTTTTTCTTCACCTTTGCTTTTTCCTTTTCGTCCGTCTCCTCCTCCTTGTCTTTCTCTTTTTTTTTCTTTATCTTCTTGATCACCCTGTTGCCCTGGGACTTCCCAGAGGGGCTTTCAGAACGCCAGATGGTGATGGGAGCTGCTGAGTCAGGGGCACCCGTGATCATGCTCACGCCTGTGTCGGTGGGGGTGTCAGTAGGGGTGGGTCCCACCTGGGTTGGGATGGGAGCCTTGCCTTCCTCCTCCTCCTCCTCTTCTTGGTTTAGGTCATCTGCCCCACACTCATGGTGGATGGGGTGGTGGATCACTGCCACGGAGACAGGCCTGTAGCTCTTGCACCTGCGAGGGAGGGGGGCAGGCAAAGATGATTGAGGAGGGCAGGGCAAGGTGACTGACAGAATGTGGGGGCCAGTGCCCCCTTTCCACCTGCCAGAACTCACCAGCCGTACCAGAACCGCTCCACACACTCGTCCTCTGGGATGAGCTCAAAGCATGGGGACTGGATGATGTCGAAACAGGTTGAGTCCACGTCTCGGGAGCAGGTTGGGCCCACGTCTCCAGAGCTGCTATTCGTCTTCTCTGAGCAGTCCTTCAGCCTGCCACACAAGGGACTCAGCCTGGCTCCCATGCCTCCATGCCTCCCCAGGGGCCCAGAGCGAGACGCCTAAGGGACAGCAGCTTCCACTATGCCCAGCCCAGGCTGCCGGAAGACCACCCCACGGCCCCTGGAGCAGAGCCGAGCTTACAAAGCTGGGGCCGGGAGGGCAGAGCTGACGCGGGGAGCCACAGTGGACATTTTGGGCCTGGGTCTGCCCAAGAGTCTCTCCTGGGCTGCGGGTCTCCCGAGGAGGGGGCCTTGCCTTGAGTCACAGTCACAGTGGCTGAGAGAGTGCAGGTGCACGTCGTGGTGGACACAGTCGGAGGAGAAGGGGCGGATGATGTGCCCGGCACACTTCTTGTGTTTCCAGCAGCACCTGTCAGTGTTCTTAAATTCACCTGAGGGGATAAGAGCCTGGGTCACACGGCGCCCATGGCAGCACACCTGGATCTCCCCGCTCACAGCTCAATCTAAAGGTTTCACTGGGCTCACCCAGTGCCACCACCCTCCCTCCCCCACAGTTGTTTTGTTTTGGGCCTCACTTTGCAGCTTGTGGGATCTTAGTTCCCCTGACGAGGGATTGAACCCAAGGGCTCCAGCATTGAAAGCACTGAGTCCTAACCCTACTGGACTGCCAGGGCCATCCACCCACACACAGCTGTCCTTACTGCTTGGTAGCAGTAACTCAGCCCAACAGCACCTAGGTCTCAGCCTCTCCTCTCCCCAGCCCATTGCCTGTGAATCTGCCTGTGCCTCGCAGACTTCTAGGACAGTGTCTCACCAAGGTCCCCACCAGCCCCATGCTGTCTGGTAACGCCTCTTCCCCTCCCCTGCATTCTATGGGAGCCCCACCTTCCCAGGGCCCTCCACTAACTTCCACCTGCCCCTCATCCAGTGCTCAGAGTTGTCAGCTGACCCCATGTGCAGAGTAACTCGGGGAGGGGAGGGCCGAGGGGAGCCAGCAGCATCTTTGGTTCCGCACAGGCCCAGAGGGGAGACCAGTGTTCCACCCCTCCCAGCCTTTGAAGCCACTCCAACCCCAGGGCCCACTAGAGCAGGCTGGCTTGAGTGTCACCACCGCCCTCTCCCACCCCAGCGTCATGCCCCTGGGCTTCTGTCTCTACTCCGCTCTTCTCTAAGCCTCTTCTCCCTCCGATGCCTGTCTCACCCTCACTTGTCTCCCCTTTCCCAGACTCAATCTTGACTCTTTCCCTGTTCCCTCCTTATCAAGTTCCCATTCCCCATCCATTCTCTCCCCAGTCCTTAGAGCCACAAACTTGAACAACCCACCCTTGTAGGTGGCACAGGGGAGAAGCTGCCAAGAGATGACTGGAATTAGCGGAGGCCCCCAAGGAAAGATGCCTACCTCTTTTGCTAGGATGCATCAAGCCTGTATGCACACTGGTCTCGCCCAGCCTTCACTCCCACCGCCTCACCTCTGACCCTGCCTAAGGCCCCAGCGGTGTTCCCCTTGGGCCACCATCTACAACATAAGCCCACGAAGGGACAGGGCACCTTCCTGCAGGTTCCCCCTGAACCTCGGCTCCTGGTACTCGTGAGTTCCAGGGCTGCCTGGCTTGGGGTGCTGTGGCTGGCTGACTCCCTCAGAACAGGCCAGAAGGACTGTGCCTTTATCCAGTCCCTACATGGGAAGGAACTGGGGCAAGACGTCATACTGGCCTCCAGCCAGCAGTTAACTCAGGCTGGCCTTAAAGTTACTCCAGGTGACCTTAAAGGACTTGAGGGGTGTGACAGACGCTTGGTCCGAGCCTTCCCCACCTTCCACGTCCCTTCCCTTCCCCCCGCCAGGCTGTGGGGGCCCTGGGTCCCCCATCACCCCGATCCACGTAGTGGCCTCCCTTTGTGCTTCCTTTCCTCCCATGCGCCTTCTCCAAGGCGGGGGAGTGAGTCCTGCATGGGAGGCAGGACCTTGGGACACCGTCACCACTGCCTCAGGGTTTCTCCAGCACTGCTGACCTGCAGCAAAGGGCAGCAGAGTGGAACTGCCCTGAATCTGTAGTCAGGCCTGAGTCCAAGTTGAGTTGGGTGACCTAGGGGCAAGTTACTTTACTTCTCTGAGCCTTCATTTCCTTACTCACAAAATGGGAATGAAGGTAATACCTCTTTTGCAGGGCTGTTAAGAGGACTCAGTTCACATATGTCAAAGATTCTTGTGCACCATAAAGGGCTATACAAAGGAAAGGGGTGACTGTGGCCTCCAGGAAGGGGTGACACTTTCTGCGGGGCACGGGAAGGGGCTGGGGTAGGGCAGCTCGGTGACCCTTTCAGGACCAAACACCTCCCTCCCTCCTGCCTACCACCAGGTGGGGGGTGGGGGGACCCCTGGGGCCAGAGATTTCCACACACCCCGCACCCCCCCCCCACCCCCTTTGAAGGAGGACCCACCTTCAGAGGATAAAGTAGAAGCATCTGTGCTGGACGCCACACTAGCCAGCAGGTGTCCTCTCCCCCAGCTGGGCAACCTGTTTATATCTGAGAGAGTACACAGAGGTAGCAGCAGCCCCTCCCCACGCCATTCACTCAGAAAACAGCTCCTGAGAAGCTCCAGGGACAGCCCCCAGGAGATGCAGAGATTAAAAGACAATAGTCCCTGCTCTCAACAGGGGCTGGGGGAGGGTATGAGGAGAGGAGACACAGTCTGTGTAACAGTACCGGACAGTGGTGTGAGGAAGGCCCTGATAGGGAGGGACAGGGTGGGGAGGAAGTTCTGTGGGAGCAAGGACACCCACTGAAATGGGGGCGTGGGGCTTCTTGAAAGAAGCATAACAGTAGGTTCTGGAGGGAAGGACAGGAATGAGCCAGAGTCTAGGTAAGAAGGGACAGTTTCGGGGAAGGGATTGTCCCAGGGTGTCCCCAAAGAAACTCCTGCACGACAGCAGCTCCATCAGCAACCGCAGAGTAAAGTCTGCACTTCCTTTTCCTTCCTACAGTTAGCTTGGTCCTTTGAGGGTACCGGACTGAGTCCTGCTTAAGGAAAGGAGATGCTGCTCTGGGACTTCAGCTGGGCCTTCAGTGGCACTTGGTCACCCTTCTATAGTTCCCTGGTCAGCTCCATCTGTTTCCCATGGCACAGGAAGTACTCAAATGAATGAAACTCCGAATGCTTCCCTGGACATGTGTACCCCGCCACTGTTCCTCTCAACGCATCATTTCGTGGGCTTCATCTGTGGCTGTTCCCACCCCCATCGACTTCTAGCCTGGGGAAGTGTCCCTCCCTCCTTGCCCAAGGGCCTGGACTCCAGGTCCCAGACAGAATTCTCACCTTCTGCCTCTTTCATGTTTGGTTTTTTTTCTTACAGGCTATGAACATTTTCAAGCCAAACATTCTGTGAACCCTCTTTCTCCTTATGTCACTGCATAGCCACCCTTCTTCCTTTTCAACCCAAGTTTATTCACTCCCTTATTTAACAGATATATTGGACAGCTTCACTAGGCACCAGCAAAGAAGGCCCAATCCCTACCTTCAGTGAGCTAAATCTTGACCTTTGTCTTCTCCAGCCACCTACAGCGTGGCAGCCATCCCTGCCCTTCTATCAGAATAGTCCAGGCAAAGGCCACCAGTGATCTAATAGCCAAACCCAGTGACGTTCTTTTTGCCTCATCTCACTGACCCTGTTGATCAATCAACCTCTTTCTTCTGCAGACTCTTCTTTGGCTTTCATGACACACCTCTCTCATTTCTTTCTTCCTTCCTAGCTTTTAATTCTTTCCTAACTTCTTTGCTGGCCTGTACTCCTTAAATTGGTGATGCCCAGGGTTCTTTTGCAGGCCTCCTTCTCAGAAGACTCTACAGCCTTGTCTTGGATAATGTTATCCATTTCCACGGTTTCAACATCCACTAATAAAATGACATAAATCTTGATCTCCAATGCATACTGCTTTCCTGAGCACATAGCCTATGTCCTCTCAGACATTCTCAAAACATCAGACCAGCACATGTCATATGAACCCACCATCTTCTCCCTACCCTTCATGAAACACTGTCTCTTGTAACTTCCATTTCAGAGAGCAACAGACACCTCAGCTAGAAATCTAGGGATCATCCTTTGCCTCACTTCTCACCAACTCAATGACCAAGTCTTGCCATGCCTACTTGTCCCCACATCTAATTCTGATTCAGACCTATCAATTTTCTCTGACACAGACAGCTGGAGTAGCCTCCCACCTGGCCTCCCTAACTTCTGTCTCACTCCCTACATCCACTCCTCACAATGCAGCCAAACTGGTTCACCATGTTCCTCCTCTTTAATAGCATTCGACTACCTTCAGGATGAGGTGCAAACTCTTCATCATGACATAACTGGTCCCCCAGTTGGTTGACTGAATGAACACATGAATAGAAGAAAATAAAGCCCTATTGGTGCCACAAGAAGCTGTGGCATTGGAGATTCTGTCCAGGGTTCAAATCTGGGGACTTTTCTGGGGAAAGAAAATTGACCTTGGATGAGCATTTTCCCAGGGTCAGGCACTGTGCTGGGCTTTTAAAATATGCCATTGATTCTAAATCCTCACCAAAGCCCATTTTATGGATGGGGACACAGAGACTTACCATAAGTAACTTGTCCAAAGAAACAAGTTAATAGATGACAGAGGTAGGATTCAAATCCAATTTTCTTGGCTCCATAGTCTATGCTCTTTCTACCACAAGTATGCCTGTCTACTTGTGGTTCCTATCCAAAACCTGTCCTGCCAGCTATCACTTCCCACTACAACTGCTTTTCACCTCTAACACAGCCAATTCCTCACCCTCTGGTTTTACTCAATCCTGACTCCACAGCCTCCTTTATCCAGCCTGGACCCTAAAGGTCAGGCCAGAGTGACCTGAGCTGGATCAAGATTCAAACTCTGCTCGCTCTCTCCAGAGTTACTATGGAAGAGGCTTATATGCAGGGTCCACTGACTAACCGCCCCCCCCCGGCCCCCCACCCCGCCCCAGCATATCCACAAGAAGCCTTGACGGTCATAACTCTAATGCCAAGGGGAGGGATTTAATAACTCTTCTCAGATCTGAGGAAGACAATCAGCTCTAGTTTCCAGCTGAAGCAGCAATCTGGAGCTCCTGCAGCAGAAGTGATTGAGGTGGCCATAGGGGAGACCCCATAATGAATGAGTGACATTGAATGAGAGAGCTTAAAAGGAAGAGGGAAGCTTGAGGTCTCTCAGTAGGACATTAATCGAGGTACAGGGACCTAACTCAGAACTCACAGGTGATGCTCATTTGTACAGTCCTCCCAGTCTTGCGAGCTGAGGAGCTCCCCCTGCCCTTGCGGCACAGGGGTTAGGGTTCCAGATCGGGCGCCCGAGCAGCTGAACGGGGGAGGGAGGTAGGGAGAGGGGAAGCAGGAAGGAAGGGAGGGAAAAACCAAGGAAGGGAAGGAGGGAAGAGGAGGGAGCTAGGCAGGGCAGCTCCGGTTTCCTTGGAAATGCCGCCCTGGCCCCGCCCACCTCTGGAGGCGATTGTGATGTCACTAGTGGAATTTCCAGATTTTTTCCTGCCCTAAGTCAATGGAACCGCCGGCCCCAATCCCAGTGACTGGACCATGGGTTCCAGCCAAACCCCTCACTTCCTGCTTATCGCTGAGGCACAGCAATGCCTTCCACCCCTGCAACCAGAGGTCGTAGTTCTGGCTCCAACCAGACGACCCCAGTCCAACCCACAAGCGGTTCTCCAGCTCGCCTGTCCCTATTGCTCAATCATTGGTCCAAGGCTAGAGGGAGCCCGCCCCCAGGCCCTAGCTCCGCCCCAGTCAGCCTTTGGCCCCGCCTCCTTAGTCGGGCTCTCAGGTTCCACCCCCTCCTTGGGTTCTCAGGCCAGTCCCCCGTGCCACGCCCCCCAGCTGGAAGCCCTCCCCTAATCTGCCACGCCCCGTCTTTACCGGTGCTGCTCTCGTCCCAAGAGCTGGTATCGTCCTGAGTTTTTTCCTTAGTCCACCTTTCAATCCTCAGTGTCGTCCTGACCCACATATCTCTCAGTCTAGTTCTTCGTCTCTACAAGACTCTTCCACGCAGAAGTCCAACCCTGAACCTCAGCTTGGCCGAGGTCACTGTAAACCCCAATCTCAGCTTCGCCCCAGTCCAGCCCTTAACTCCGCCTCATGCTTGCCCAGTCTCCCCTCTCCCTCTGCTCTAGGCTGCGTTGTCTTAGCCCAAGTCTGAGCTTCTGCGGCGCTCTTCATCCGGGGCCTCCTAGCTCCTTCCGGGCCCCTCCCTCTTTGTTCCACTTTAACCTTAGCACCTCCCCCGTATCTCAGGCCTAAACTTTAGCTCGGCCGCTCAGGCCCTGCCCTCAGTCCCATCCCTAGTTCCTGTCCAGATCTGCTCCCGGTTTAGTCCTACCCCCAGAACCTAGCCCCGCCCCAACCCCGTTCTTAGCCCCGCCCCAGCCATTCTCTCAACCTCCCGGCCCCTCCCAATTCTTCCGAACCCAGCCGCAGACCTTAGCCCCGCCCCCAATCTACACTCGGGTCAGTGCGCGGCCGCCCGGGAAGCTACTCCCACCAATCTCCAATCCTCCATCCAGGATTTCAAGGTCTCTCCTTCCCTGGCGGGAGGCCGGGCTCGCTCTTTCTCTCCCCCAGCAGGCCCCTCCACGGGAGCTCAGCGAAAGAAGACGTGATCCCAGCCCCGCGATGGCCCCCACCCCAAGCACCCACTCCTACTTCTATGCGGCTCCCTGTCCCAGTGACAATACTGCCCAATATAGATGTCAACATGGAGTCGGAGGAGCGGCGAAGCAGAAGGGCGAGTGTGCAGAAATGCCAGCTCTTCCAGAATAGCATAGCAGGTAAGAACCGTAGCAAAGGACAGAGGGGTTGCTTACTGGGAACTAGGATTGATGTTCCTGTCTTGGCCTCTTAGGATGATGACACCAAGCCACAGATGTCCTTCCTTTCATGGCCCAAATATCTGAGACACTTCCAGCCAATCTCTGGCTCTGGGTCAGATGTCAATGGGGAGCCAGGTTCTTGATCACTCTTCACCCAAACTATTATAATAGTTAAGGTTTTTAAGCTCTTCTTATGTATGTATTGGGGCGTCCCAGGTGGCTCAAGTGGTAAAGAACCCGTCTCTGGGTTGGGAAGACCCCCTGGAGGAGAGCATGGCAATCCACTCCAGTCTTCTTGCTTGGAGAATCCTATGGACAGAGGAAGCTGGCAGGCTACAGTCCATGGGGTCGCTAAGCCTCAGACACGACTGAAGCGACTTAGCATGCCCCCATGCTTGTATGTATTAGTGCTTTATCTTATTTCAAACATGAAATGAATGATGAACGTGCTCCTCCTTTACAGAGGAGGCAACTGGGAGTTTCCTGGTTGCCTAGTTAGGATTCCAGTCTTTCACTGCCGTGGCCTGGGTTCAATCTCTGGTCAGGGAACTGAGGTCCCATAAACTGCTCAGCACACATTCCCCACAAAAGAAAATAATAACAACAGAGATGAAACTAAGGCACAGAGCAGAAGTGACTTGTCTGAGTGTCCCAAGATGGACAGCAAGGTTTCAAATGCAGATCCTCCTGCTTAGAGCACATCTCTTTTTTTTTTTTAAGTGGGAAAAATGTCTTATTTTTAATCCAGTTTAGTTTTTAACTGTTTTAAAATATAAAAATGTGCTGCTCATAATTTTATGTTTATATCACTAAAATAGTTAGATGTTATCAGCACATCTCCTAAGTAAGAGCCCTGCCTCTACCTTCCTGGGCCTTCTGGTCAACTCAACAAAGCACCCAAAACTCACTTCTCACTGTGTTCCATACTCTAAAAAAATAGTTCTTAGATAAGTATTTTTTTAAAGGCAGGAAGAAGGTGAAAAAAAATATTATCCAATGGTACACTTACGTAGAAGCACCAAGTAGCAGGAGACATTTCGGGGGAAAGGACCAAAGGAAAAGGGCTCTCAAAGATCTCAAAGGTCGCTCAGATGTCATCCAGCGAGAGCCAGGTGCATCCCTCTACATGTGGTCCCTGAGTTCCTAGCCTGCCTCAGCCCTGCCCAGGGGCCAAGAATGGCCAGAATCACAGCAGAAGGCTCCAGTCCTAAGATGACCATATAGCCTTGCCCATTCCACATCCCTGATCCCCCACAAAGGACTCCAGATCCTAACCTGCTAATAACAGAAATTTTAATACATAAGGCATAGTGTGAGACTAGGACCATTAAGCATCCTGAAACCTAGAGGGCCCAGCAGCTGAGTAAGAGCAGCAGGGCCCTCTTACCTCCCCGCACTGGCCACCTTGGAGAGAGAGGGGCATCCAGGTTTTGACACAGTGCCTGAGGGCAGGAATTGACTAGCATGGTCCCAAGTACCTCTCCAGGAATACTGCCACCGAGAGGCAGCTCTTTGGTCTGGAAAAACAGTCAGTGCAAATGTCCTGGGGTTGAGTTCTGGGGGAGTCAAGGTGGCACAGTGCCCCAGGGCAGGCAGTCTCTGGACAGTCCCCTACCCATCATGGGCAACACGTGGGCTTCTTCTTGCTGGCAGTTAGGTAGAGGTTGCTGTCATCACTGTTGATGCCTGAAGAAGGGTGAGAAATAAGTGAGGCAAGGATAGAGAGTCTCTGTGCTCTCTGCCACCCCCGTCCAGGTGGGCACTCACGGACAACATCCCCTATGCGCCGGGATCCCGATTTCTCCAGCTCAGCCAGCACGTTGACCTCAAAGGTCAGCGCCGCCACACGAAAGAAGAACTCTCGGACATTTTCACCTGACACAGGGAGCAGACAGGAGCTCAGGGGTGGTTCCAGGCCAATGGGCACAGCTGGAGGTGTAGGAGTGAGAGGCAAGGCAGGCAGGAAGGCCAGAGCAGAAGGCCAGGTGCCTCTGACTCACCAGTGAGAGATGAGACTGCCCAATACTCGGCCTTCATCTCTTGGGCCACCTTGAGTGCATCTTTCTCCATCAGTAGATACTGAGCAGGAGTCTGAGGGAAAGTCAGAGTCAGACACTGGGGCGTGGGGTTTCCCTCGTCAAGGTGGGAAGTCCTCCCCCCACCACTGGCACACTCACACTCAGGTCCTTCTTGGAGCCCACAAGGAAGAGAAGCACGCTGGAAGGGTCATTCTCCTTGAGCGCATCAGCTAGCCACTGCCTGCCATAGACAGTGGACAGCAAGGGATGAGGGAGCCAGATAGGTTCCCCCCACTTCTATGCCCAATGACGCTCCCTTTGGTCCTGGATGCACTCTTCTCCTTCCCTTCCATACTCCTGACCCGCCTCTTTTTGAACCTTCTCTTCTCAGAGCCCTCATTATAGTTCAGTATGCTTACTTACTTGGTATGCTCCAAGGAGGCCACATCATTCAGGTTGAAGACAATGATAATGGCTGGAAGAGTGGCAGAAAACGGCTGCAGGTTGTTGGGGAAGATGCTACTGGCTCATTTCCACAATCCCTCCAGCTCTAGGCTAGAGGCCAGGTGTACCCACCTACCTCACTTCACCCTGGTGCTTACCTTGAGCTCCTCGGTAGTAGGTTGATGCAATGCACTTGAACCTCTCCTGTCCAGCGGTGTCCCAGCTGGGAGGAAGGTGGGGAGAACACAGGTATGTGCCAGGCAGGGTGGTGCTGGGGGCTGAGGTGGGGAACAGGCGCTGGGAGAAGCAAGGGCGGGAAGGAGTGGGGAAAGAACTCACAGCTGCAGACTGAACGGGACACCCAACACCTCAAATCGTTCCATCTCAAAGTCCACTCCGATGGTGGCCTTGTAGTTCTTATCAAAGGTGTCTTTGCAGAACCTGAGGGGGCACCAGATGCTCTGGTCCTGAGCCCAATCCGCCTGGCTAGGCTTGGGCCCACCCCCCTCAGCTCCAGCACCCTCTTACCTATTAATGAGACAAGTCTTCCCCACTGACAGGTCACCCAACACAATGACCTTGGAGATCTTAAATCTGCTGGACACAAGAGTGGGTAGGAAGAGTGAGCTCTAGCTCCTTCACTCAGAGGAGTCCCAGTGCTCCTGGGCAGGTCCACAAAGGGAGCTGCTCCTGGGCTGAGGTTACCACAGACACCAGGCCTGAACAGATGTGCTAGGGAGGAGTGTTTCTGCTTCAGTGTCAGAGAGACTGATTTTGCATCCCAGCTCTCACTTACTAGCTGTGTGACTCAGGACAAGTTTCTTAGCTTCTCTGAGCCTCAGTTTCAACATCTGTTAACTGGGGATTTAACACACATTTTATTGGGTTGTTGTGAAAGTTAAAATGAAATAAATGTCCTATATTCTGGACTGGTCAAGTGGCTCAGTGGCGAAGAATTTGCCTGCCAAGCAGGAGACCCAGGTTCGATCCCTGGGTAGAGAAGATCCTCTGGAGAAGGATATGGCAGCCCCCTCCAGTGTTCTTGCCTGGGAAATCCCAGGGACAGAGGACCCATGGGGTCACAAAGAGTTGGACACCACCAAGCGACTAAACAACAACCCAAGAACCCCCTCCCCGTCAACATACACACACATACATTCCAACACCTCTCCCTCCCTCCCCAGCATACAACTTAAAAGTGGTATTTTCCATTTAATAAAAGACAATAATTAAATGCAACACACTGTCTGGCACACAGTACATGCTCAATTAATGGTGGCAACTGTTAACAGTATTATCTTTTTTTTTTTTAACCCACAATGGGACTTATCCCTGTAGGACAGCTCACTGTCATGGAGGTCAAATAGATGGAGTGTGGGAAGCTAAGCTGGTGACCACAGCCTTAAGTTGGATCCCTTCCCTGTGTCAGGAATTAAACTGCCACCTTCCTACCCCACCCCATCTCTTAGGACTTCCCACAACCCAGCTGGAAGGAAGGGGAGCACAGGGGCACGCTAAGGGGAACAACAGTGTGGCTGGCAGGGACCGAAATGGAGCCTGCAGCTCTTGGCTTTGCACCCTTGCTTTGACGGCAGGTTTCCTGGGACTCCGTTTCTTCCTTCCGGGTGTCTCTAACTCACCCCACGGTGCCTGTCCTGTGCTCCTGGCAGGCGCAGGTGACGCGGGGCTGGAAGTCTTTGTGCACGTGCAAAGCGGCCTCCTTCCTCAGGCACTGGGTGGAGTGTAAGAGAATGGGACTCACCCATTCCTGGCCCTCAGCCCGCCACCGAGCAGCCCCGGGCGGGGCGGGAGGGTGGGGGTGGGGAACGGACCACCCAGAAGCAGCTGGCCTAGCTGGGCGGCAGGGTTGGGCCTAAGCCCGGTCCGGTGCCGCCTCCTCCCGGCCCACACCCACCGCCGCCCGAAGCCCGACGTGGCCCTGGCGCCTACCTGGGGCAGCTTCGTCAGGACGCGGTCCCTCCGCACCGGCGCCAGAATGTTCATCTTGCCTGCGTACTTGCGGGGCGCCCTGAGAAGGCGCGGAGGCCTGATGCGCCCCGGCGACCCGGGCCCGTGGAGACCCGACAATCACCCGCGACCGAGGGGTCCCGACTATAACTCGGGGCCACGGAGAGCCTACGGGAGCCCGTGGCCTCCGGGACGCTACGACCACCGCGGGCCACGGGGATGAGACAATCACCGGGGGCCGGGGCGAACCCACAATCACCCGGGCCCGGGGCGTCCCTAGGACGACTCGGGGCCTGGGAGATCCCTCGGCCTCCAAGTGAGGGCGAGGAGTCCCGTCTGGGGGGACCCGAGTCCGCGCAGACCCTACAATAACTCGGGGTCGGATAGTTCCTACGATAACTCGAGGCCGTGGAGACCCGACGACAACTCGGGGTTGAGGCGGCCCTACCATAACAGAGCAGCCGGGGGGCGCTGAGCGGCCCCGCCACACGGGGTCAGTGTGTGCAGGGACCCCACCGTGCGGCCGGGGGACTGCTGCAGAAGGGGGCGAGGGGCCCAGTCCGCCGCAGGGCCTGGAGTCCCACTCGGCTCTCCCTCCGCCAACGCTGTAACTTGATCCCCGGAAATTCCTGGAAAAGGGCCGCCCCCCGCCCCTCTCCCGGCAACTCCCGGCCTCGCTGCCCGCCCCGGCCTCCCCCTCTTCTCTTCGCCGAGTGCTGCCCCAGGTCAGGCTTCCCTGCCAGACTGAGTCGCCAGGGCTCCGGGTGCGCCCTCACCCAGGTTGCAACCTGCCGAGAGCGGGATTCCCCAAGTCTCTCCCCCAGCATCTCCTGTGCGGGGAGGAGCCTCCAAGGGGACCCTTACCCCGGCGAGCTGGTGAAGGGGAATCGGCGATCGCTGCGCAGCATCTGCCTGCGCCAGGAACCAGCGGGAGGGGAAAGGGAGAGAGAAGGGGCCCTAGGAGAGGCGGCGCTTCCCTCGTCAACTGCAGGCCCAGGACATGACTCATAGGGTCTGCTCCCGCTCGCCCTTCTGCCCTGGGAGGTGGCGATGCCAGGGTAGGAACGAGGTACCCACTGAGGAGAGAGGTGTCCGAATCTGGTGCCTGTTCTTCCAAGGCTGCCGTGTAGATTGGAGGCCTGAGGGGCCGAAGATCAAGCTGCCTCCCTTGATGGAGGATAAAGGAGGTCTAGGGGACCGAGAATTTCCTCCTTTGGGGGAGGGGGGGACTCTCCTTTGGCACGGGCCTCCTTCGCTCCGATCCCAATGTAATCTACCCCCACTCCCCCAGGACTTTTCCTTTTTGCAGTCTGCAGGCTAGAAGAGGGGTTCAGTTCAGTTTAGTCGCTTAGTCGTGTCCGACTCTTTGCGACCCCATGAATCCCAGCACGCCAGGCCTCCCTGTCCATCACCAACTCCCGGAGTTCACTCAGACTCATAAGAGGGGTTAGCACAAGGTAAATCTCACCCTCATAGGGAATCTCTGATTCCGAGGGAGGTGGGGGAGGGCATAAAGGCGATGTGATGCGGCGGGTAAGCAGTCCCTCAAAGAAGCTAAAACCTGAGCGTTTACTAAACCTTGCCATGTGTCAGGAACTGAATTTGAGGATGCAAAGATAAGCAAGGAAAGGAAAACTATTTAAGGGGAGGGGACTGTGAATGAAATCATTCCCAAGAAGAACAAGCGTATCCTGGAGAAATCTGAGCGCTGAGTGTTTGGAATATTGGTAGAGTCTCTTCGAAAAGATTCCCGGGAAGACGCATAAAGGCTGTCACAGGTAGAGGGGACCACTTCCTCTGACACTTTGCTTCTCCCTTCTGCCTGACTCGAACAACAAATCACACTGTTATAAATAAATCCTCTCCCCTCTCTCGACCTCAGTTACCACAGATGTTGTCTGACAAAGTTGGACTGGACAAATCTTGCTCTAACATTGTAGAATTTTGCTTCACTCTGAGTCAATCTAACTACAGTGTTAATTCCAGTTTGCAGTGGAATTGCAATCCTTCATCCTCGGTGGCGCTAGTGGTAAAGAACCCGCCTGACAATGCAGGCAAACGTAAGATCCTTGGGTCGGGAAGATCTCCTGGAGGAGGGCATGGCAACCCATTCCAGAAAATGGGTTGAAGAATCCCGTGAACAGAGGAGCCTGACGGGCTACAGTCCATGGGGTCGCCAAGAGTCGGACACGACTGAAGCGACTTAATCGCTTCAGGCACACAAGCACACAATCCTCCTCCCTAAAGTTGCTCAAGATGCGAAGCGCTCAGATCCGCGCAGCCGCAGGTTATACCACTGAAAACAAACGCGTGTCTCCAAAAGACTACAACCCCCAAGAACCTTTAGGGTCTGACAAGCGGCGGGGTGTCGCTAGCTTAGTCTCTCTCGCGAGGAAATAAAAATCAAACTACCATTCCCGGCGGGCGCAGCGCTGCAGATTGTCCAATCAGATTTAAGTAGAAAGTATCGCGAGTCTTCGGTGAGAGTTGGCGCTATAAGCCCGTGGTAACAAGTCTCGGAAACCCTTTTCATGAAGATGGCGCCGAAGGCGAAGAAGGAAGGTGTGTGCTGGGGCTGGGGATCAACCACTGACTGGCCGAGGGTCCCCTCAGAGTGAATGAACTGGGAGGACGATAGCTGGGCTAACCCTTGCGGTGTCTGCTCCGGAGCAGCTTCTCGCGTTTCGGCAATGCTAAGGAGCGCGTACGCCTCGCCGCATGGTTTGGGCTCTAGTGAAGGGGGTTGGGGAGGCAAGCCTGGCCTGTACCGCCTGCCAGAGACAGCCGGGTCTCGGCTCTGGGAAGCTCCATGTTTCCTATACCTGTAAGGAATCAATACTCTCAACTGTTTGACCCCACGTTAAATGGGTAGCTGTGCAATGGTATGTATAAAATTACTAGTTCCCATTCTAGCAAGTGCCAACTGTTCGTTCATTGCTAGTTTCTTCCTCATCTTATCCCAAGTTCGTCCTAGAATCGTGCATATGATGGAAAAAATTTTAATCTTCTGAGGCTTGTGATGTCTTCAAAGGAACCACTGATGCACGTGTGGCCTGGGACGCCCACTACCGGTCTTGAAGTCGGAAGTGATTTCTAAATCCTTCACCTTCGTTTTCTTTCCTTTTCTCAGCCCCTGCCCCTCCTAAAGCTGAAGCCAAAGCAAAAGCTTTGAAGGCCAAGAAAGCAGTGTTGAAAGGTGTCCACAGCCACAAGAAAAAGAAGATCCGGACGTCACCCACCTTCCGGCGGCCCAAAACACTGCGGCTCAGGAGGCAGCCCAAATATCCTCGGAAGAGCGCCCCTAGGAGAAACAAGTCAGTACTGCCCCTTGTCGTGAAAAGATGTTTGGGTATCCTCCATTGGTAATTGGGAAATTTACCAAACCTAGAATATGGGTTCTCAAAATCATATTGGTACCTCGTGTGCTTGTCTAACGGGAGTATGAGATTAATGCTATATTTAAAACAACCCAGAGTCATTGTCAAAGTTAGTCAATTGTTAGATTGTTTCATATGTGGTTTACTTTCTGGGGAGTATAAGAGTTCCAGGTTTAGGATCTGTATTGGACAGTGAAGGCCTGCAGCAGTACATAGCAGCTTCTTTTCATTTACTTTCCCAAATGTTTACACCGAAGGAATGGTTAGGGGGAGTGGGCAAAAGGTTAGGGTGCGTGAGTGTTTTGGTGCCACACCACTGGTGATGACTGACCTTAGGGAGCACAGTTGAGAGTAGAGCCATGGTACTGGTTACCACCAAAGGTAATTTAACCATTGCTTCCTACGAAAAAGGCCGGAGAGTGGATTGTGTCCACAGAGAAAAGGACTTTTACCCCCATTTGGACCTAGAGTTTAGTGCAATGAGAGGTTGAGATCTGATCTCTGTCTTCAAAAGAGGACAGTATACCCAGGCAAACACAGCTTTGCTTCTCCAGATTTCAGAGGGAAAGCTGTGTCCTGAGAGGCTATTGTAACTTTAAGCTATAAATAAAAAGTTGCTCTCAAGAGTTGATGACTTATCAGCCAGTTTTCAGTAACCGAAACAGGGAAAAACAGTCAGTTCAGCCTCATAGTGAAGCACCAACATTCTTTGGCACTCTAGCCTGGATTTCAAGATTCCATAGTCTTAACTTTGCTCTTGGGTTTGCTTTTCTAATGTCTTAAGTCTCAAGTTTCTTTTAGAAATTTGCTCCTCAGGAATGTTGAAGTCAGGTAAAGAATGAAGATTGTTTAATCTCTTAAAAGGGTGAAAGCCCTTGAAATCTCACTAAGCCAAGGCTCCAGGCCCCCACGTTTCAGGGTGCATGTGATGACACTGTGCAGCGACCAAAGTCTGACAGGAATGATTGCTATCGTTGTCTGATGCACCCAGGCCCTTTGAGCCTTGGGCTCCAAAAAAGGGCCCATCCTTTTACTGGACCCACGCCAGGTGACCCCATTTTACCTTTCTCCCAGACTTGACCACTATGCTATCATCAAATTCCCCCTCACCACCGAGTCGGCCATGAAGAAAATAGAAGACAACAACACACTGGTGTTCATTGTAGATGTCAAGGCCAACAAACACCAAATCAAACAGGCTGTGAAGAAGCTCTATGACATTGACGTGGCCAAGGTCAATACTCTGATCAGGTAGGTGAGTGGGGCCCTGTGGGATGGGGAGGGGGCCAGGGCCTCTGTCACCTGAATGGCATGAAATTCCTTGATGCTGCTTTTGGGGTAGGCTTCCCAGAACGTCAGCTGTCCTGTCTCTAGGACTTTGGGGTTAGTGCTCATTTTCCTGATCCCTATCTCTAGGCAAAAGCAGGCCCTAGAGTAAGGTACAGTTAATGTCAGAATACCTGTGGTTTGTGGCTTAGTGGCTTCCCTGACTCCCTCTGTGCAAATGATAGAGAAAAAAAAAATTATTTGTGAGGGGGGAAAAAAAATGACACGAACAAAGGAACCACTGATGCACCAGAAGTCTGGGTGGAAGAGAGGGTATGGGGGCAGTGAAGGGCAGCAAGGATTAAGGCTTCCTTCACCACCCTAGGCCTGATGGAGAGAAGAAGGCATATGTTCGACTGGCTCCTGACTATGATGCTTTGGATGTTGCCAACAAAGTAAGCTTCCTTTGCTACAAACTCCTTAACACTCTCCCTTCCTGGGCGCAAATGATGTGTCTGTTAGTGACCAAAGCCTGACTTAAGTGATTAGTCTTGACTAACTGCACCTCTGTCTTTTAAAAATACTGTGACGTTCCTTCTTAATCTTCACACTTCAGCTCCCAGTAACAAAGTTCCCTTTTGTTTTTCAGATTGGGATCATCTAAACTGAGTCCAGCTGGCTAATTTCAAATATAAAAGTTTTCACTATATATATGCTTCTTGTCTTTATGTTGATTTTTGGGTGAGGGGCCATACCGTGGTACGTGCACGCTTAAGTAACCAGGCTGGGTTGGGTAAGACTCTTGGTCTACTTACCCTGTTGGAACACTCGGCCATATCACTTCACCATACTTGCAGCAGAGGTTTATGACCCAGATTACAGTTGGTTGTCCTAGGACAACTACAACTTGACCTCCATCCTGGAGGTAAGAGGCCAAGCAAGAAGCTTTACAAGAATGCCTGCCTTTGTCTGGAAGAGGCTTGGTATGAGACCAATATCCGGAGGTTCCATTGGCATCCATGTCAGGGCTGTGTGGCTTGGCTGGTTTTGCAGTAGCACCTTTCCCCATACCCATCTACTGCATCCATCCAGTCTGTCTGCTTCCCTCACCCCTTGCCCAAGAAAGGACAAGGACTTCAGAGGCATTCTTTCATTATTGTTTTAAATAGTAGGAGCAGGCTTGGTGGAGAGGCTGGCCCCCACAGAACACCTCAGGCGAGGGGCTAAGCCTCTTCTCCATTCCTGTGAGGCTGTTCTTGGTTTTTGCTGTCCTTGCCACAAATCCCTAACTGTTTTTTCACTCAGTCAAGAACTTGTCTTTGTGTTGGTGGCTGGGGACATGCTGGGGGCAGAAGTCGGAGCGGAGGAGGCGGGAAAAGTAGACAAGGATCATGACATCCAGCATGAGCAGGATGGCCAGCAGGAAGGTTCCCAGGGTCCTCTGGCCAGCGTAACCCAGGAAGAGATGGGTGAGGTAGGCCTGAGGGGCCAGGCGGAAGAGGAAGTACATGACCAAGTTGATGTATTTGTTGACCCGATAGAGGAGGAGATGCTGAGCATTATTGATCTTCATCATCATGCGTATTGTGAGGAAGATGTTGCTGACCTCCACCAGCAGTGTTAGGACACCCCCACCAACAAATCTGCTCCAAAAGATGCCTGAAAAGAAGGCACCCATAGCCTACAAGGCAAGGGAGAGAATGGGTTAGGGCCCGGATAGCACAGTTTTCTTGGAAGTTAGTGGGAATATCCAGGGTATCAGAAGAAGGGATAAGAAATCCTTTAATAGCTTCACTCTGAAACAAAGTTTACAGTGGATTCAACAGTAGTAAATCTTGATCTCTGCCCACACTCTGGCTGGAAGGCCATGATTGCTGGCTTTTGTGAACCAAGGGCTCATTCTGCTAGCCCTCAGCACTGTAGCATGTGGGACACGGTGGGGTTGGGGTTTAGAAAAGATGGTCTACCTTCCAGGTTCAGGTACTTTCAGGTATAGGCACCAGACCTATACCACATCCCCAGCTTTTCACTTACCATGACGTGGTGGACGAGGTATTCCCAAGAAGCTCTTGACTGATGGCTAATCACGATATCCACCGTGTCGTGGATGAAATACCCTACCGGAGGGATGGGGGTGAGGTTGTAAAGGGTACCGAATTAGAAATTTATCCCTGTCTCCCCACCCGTTTAATGCCTTCCGGCAAGATCTACCTGCGGAGAAGCAAACAAGCAGGTAGCCAGAAAGCGACCATGCTTTCTCAATCTCCACCAGCATCTCAGGAGTCTGCCATATACTGAAAGAGAGGGAAGAAAGCAAGCTCTCATCATTTCAGTATCCCAAAGGTCCCACAAATCCCCCTATTACCGTAGCCAGTGCGCTATTGGCTGACGGGAGAGCGAGGAGGGGCTTGGCTGAAACCCAGGTGTGTCCCGTTTCCCAGGTGAGAACACCCCCCCACCCCACCCCCGCCGCCTGGGGCTGCCGCCGCTCCTGGTTGGACAGCATTCCAAGCCGAGAATCAGGTGAGACTGCCTGGGCCATAGCCCGCCGGTGAGTGATGGAAAGAGGAATCCCCAGCCACCTTCACTCCCCCAGTCGTCCACTCACCACAGCAGCGCCCAGATCCCTGACACAATGGAATGCGCGAAGGAGACGAGCAGGTTGTGCCAGCGCCAGGTCCGCAGGGGGTCGGCCCGCACGTGCGCGGGCAGGGGCAGGCGGCAGAGCGCGTGCCGGACTGCCCGGAAGGTCAGCGTGGCGCCCAGGAGAAGCGGCAGGGCGGGGACCAGCATTGGGGGCATGCTGGCCCTCCCTGCCTCTGTCCGCCCTCTAGGTGGCCTCCTCCGGCTGTTTGGGAACGGGGCTCCCTCGCGAACCAGTCCACCCTGGATCCCTGTCCTGCCAGCCGCCGACTTCACACTCACGGTTTCGGCAGAGCCCTGTAGGCCCCTTCGCTCCTCCCGTCCCCTCCCAGCCGGCCTCTGCCCCCGCCCCCAGCCGCCCGCGCCCCCGCCCCGCCCCGCCCCACCCGCCTGTCCCCGCCCCTCCGGCGCCTCTGCAGCGCAGAGGGCAATAGCCCCATTTCCCCCCGGCTCCCCGGGCCCGCCAGGCTCCCGCGGACTTCGGTCAAAAGGAGCTGTCCTGGGGGCGCCGCCGCCGAGCCACCCCTCGCTGGCGCCTCCCGACGGCCGACGGAGTCCCACTTCGCTCCCTTGGCCTTGTTAACCCGCAGCCACCCTTTCCCCAGGCGTTCCGGCTCTCCAGCCTGGGCGCTTCCTGAGAGAACTTTCTCTCCGCCTTCAACTCTTTGCTGGGCAGAGCGGAGCGGAGCGAGACCCATCACAATCCACGTTCCTAATCCCTGGTCCCAGGGACCAGCCGGTACCCAGCTTCGGACGGTGATCTCCGCCCGGACCTTGTTCCACTGGATCACTAGGTTCTTGGGGCCCAAGACGTACACGTTTACCTGCCTCTACCTCGTCCCGCACCGAGTCGGTGCCTAGAAACTGTCGACTAACCCGTCAGGACCCCTCCTCCCAGCCGGCTCTTGGGCTCCTGGGGCCGCGCGGCACTCACAGTCCTCCCTGACAGTCCCAGCTCGCTTCTCCCCGCTCCCTAGAGGCTGGGGCGGGGAAGACGGCCGATTTGCCCAGGCCGCTAGAGTGACTCTGCAGCCCAGTGGACTGGTGCAGATGCAGCTCGTGACCACAAGGTGTCACCCTATCCTCACCATGGCGCGGGATCCCCTCCCACCGCCAAAGAAAAGAGGTGATTGTTTTGGGTGGAGAGTTAGCCAGACTCTGCAAACAGAAGGGCGGTGGAGAGCTGGGGGTGGGGCGGAGGGGGCGGAGGTGCTGTGAGTGGGAAAAAATATCAGAAGCCTTGAGGCGCCAAGAGGTTTGGTTGTTTGCTCTGTTTCCCCTGCTGACTCCAAGGTTACACATTAAGCCCTCTGGGGCTCCTTGGTCAACCCAGGCCTGATCGGTTTCTAGGTGAGAGCATGGAGTGTCCCGGCTGAGCGGTTTTCCCCCTTGCGATCCCCTTTGCTCTCAGGGCAGGTTTGTCCGCCAGCCACACCGGCCTGAGCCAGACGGGGATTTCGGGGTGGGGGGGGAGGGGGCTGAGTCATTAGGGGCCCTTCTAGTGGTCATCCCGCGTGGATAAGTTTGGGCACCCTTTCAAGAAGCAGAGTAGGAGCTGAAGATAAACACCCCTTTTCTCACATTCCTCGCCTACTCAGAAATAGGGACGCTGTCCCTTAGCTCATCATCATCCTTCCTGCTTCCTTAACTGAGATTTTATGGAGCTATGGAGCTCGTGAAGAGCAGGAGGCGCCATGGAGAGACCTGAAATTAAACACACTTCTGATCAAGACCTTAAACAATTGTACTAACCAGCCCCCTACCTCTGGGCAGAACCCTTGAACTCCTATCAGGCGAACGACTATCTTTCTCCCTCTCCCCGATTCTTTCAGGTAGCAGTCCACTTCCCTCCCATCTAATCCCAAGGAGGTCCTCTCTAGTTGAGTGTTGAAGTCAGATTACTCTGCTGCAGCGGCAAGTGTTGTATGTGTGCTCTGGGGAATTGAGTGTTGACGAACGCAGAGCTCACCAGTCGGGACAGTCCGGAAACCGTCTTGCGTCCTCCCTAGGTGAATCAACTTATACAGCTCAGGGTTTCCCGGGGCCCTCCCTTGGCAAACACGAAACTAGCCTTGCACCCTGCCCACAGACCGAGAGCGCTGACTCGGTTCAGTTTTGGTAGTTGATCGTTTGCGTGCTAATGAGAATCTGCCCTGTACTTCGAAAACAGAGTGATTAGTGGGCAAAGCGGAGAAGGCAATGGTACCCCACTCCAGTACTCTTGCCTGGAAAATCACATGGACGGAGGAGCCTGGCAGGCTGCAGTCCATGGGGTCGCTGAGTTGGACACGGCTGAGCGACTTCACTGTCACTTTTCACTTTCATGCATCGGAGAAGGAAATGGCAACCCACTCCAATGTTCTTGCCTGGAGAATCCCAGGGACGGGGGAGCCTGGTGCGCTGCCGTCTATGGGGTCGCACAGAGTCGGACACGACTGAAGCGACTTAGCAGCAGCAGCAGCAGCAGTGGGCAAAGACTGGGGCAGAAAGAGATCCGTCCTTTCTTCCCACCCTCTCTTGGCCTGCGCGGGGAAACCCTCCGGTCTAAGCAAGAACTGCAAGGGCAGGATGCGGCCACGTGTGTAGGCAGTGGCTGGTACAGTGCTGACCTTTGCGGGGCGTGCCAAGAAATGGCATATCGCCCTATTCTTTGGACCCTAGAAGGCCAACTGCGGATCCGGACTGCAGGAAGTGTCCAAATGAGCAGAGACAAATAAAGAGGCTGAACCAACACCTAGCTCCGCCCCGTAATTATCTTGAGTGGCAGTAGGCGTGGTTCTAGAGAGGGCGGGTCCGCGCACGCGCTGCCTTTGGGTTTGGGGGTTCCGGAATTGTGACTCTGAGAAATGAGATGGAGAAGTACGAGCGGATCCGAGTGGTGGGCAGAGGTGCCTTCGGGTGAGCCAGGGCTCTGGGGGAGGAAAGTGCTTGGGGAGAGGGAAAATCAGCCCCCCAATTCTGACCTCAAAATCGCAGCCCGTGTAGCCCCGCCCCGAGGCGTGAGTGCCCACTCCGGGAAGCCCCTCCCGGCTTCCGGTTCTAGTCCAGGTTGGGAAACTCCGCCTCCAAGGAGGTCACGCCCCCGGCCGGCCTTCGCGGCCCCCGCAGAGTTTGTTCTTTAATCCTGACTCATTCATTCAACAAATGCTGAGCGGCTGCTATACTCGTCAGGCTTTTGGTGCTGGGTATATAGTAAAGACCAAAACAGGCGTGGTCTTGTCCCTCTTGGAGCTTACATACTACCGGAAAATTATCCTATAAACAGAACATTGTTAAAACAGTGATTAACAAACTGTGAGAATAGAGTACAACACGAGGGAGTGTTCATTTGGGATGGTTAAGGAAAAGTTCTCTGAGAGGTGAAATTTAAAATCAAAACTTGAGGAATGAGGATCGATACGTAGTGAAAAAAGCAAAGCTTCTCAGGCGAAGGAAACAGCTTTTGCTAACGTCCTCACGTGGGAAAGAATTCAGAGTATTCAAGGAACTGAGAAGACTAATGTCATTGGAATGTAATGGGCAAGGTAAATAATGGAATAAAATGTGATTGTCACAGAGGGCGGGAACCAGATTATGGCCTTGTGTGTGTGCGTGCATTCTAAGTCACTTTAGTTGTGTTCCACCCTGGCGACCCCATGGACTGTGGCCCTCCAAGCTCCTCTGTTCATGGATTCTCCAGGCAAGAATACTGGAGTGGGTTGCCATGCCCTCCTTCAGGGGATCTTCCAGACCCAGGGATCCAACCCCCGAAGCTAACTCCTGCATCTCCTGAGTTGCAGGCAGATTCTTTACTGCTGAGCCACCTGGGAAGCCCCTATGGCCTTGTAGGCAGAGGTAAAGAAGTTGAATTTATTTACTTAGGGTGTCAAGGAAAAGAGATTTAAGCAAAGGAATGGTCTTGATTTGATTTGCATTTTTACAATGTCACTGACTCTGCTAGTGGAATTTAGATTTGAGGTGACAACAGTGAAAAGGACCATTTGAAGTCTAGTGTAGTATTTTAGGCAAGAAATGATGATTTGGTCAAGGATTATAGCAGAAGACAGAGAAAAATGGATGAGTTCACAATATTTTGGAGGTAGTAGAAACAGCATTTACAGATATGTTAGTGTGAAATGGAAGAAAAATTCTGGCATGATTTTCGGGTGTCTGACTTTAATAACTAGTGGATGGTGTTACCATTTATTGAGACAGGAGGAACTGAGGAAAGAAAGGTTTTGAGGTCAGGGATCAAGAGTTTTGCATTTGTTACATTTTAGAATGCTTGTGGGCCATTCAGGTAGAGATACAAAACAGATAGTTGAATATGTAAGTCTGAGGCTCAGAGGAGATGTCTGAGCTGGAGATAGACATTTGATATTTAGACAATCCTTCATTCAGCAGATACTTGTAGAGCTCTTACTAAGTGCTGGGGTATGCACTAGGCTATGCACTGGGGCTATAGTGGTGAAGCAGAAAGAACAAAACCCTGCTTTTATGAACACTGACTACAGAGTTGGGAGAAAATAATATAATGAATGGCTCCTGCTCACTGAGTATTTTTGATGTGCCAGGTGGTGTGCTAAGTGCAGAACTTGCATTTTCTTACTTGACCCTCTCAACTACCTTGTGAGATTGACCCTATTTTTTCCAGAACCTGATGTCACATAATTTAAGACCAGATAACTTGTAAGAGGAGGAGCCAAGATTTGAACCCAGGCAGTTAACTCCAGAGTCTGTGGGGACTTACTGAGACCAAGACTAACTTTACCTCATTGAGCCTATGGCGAAACCGAGTCCCAGATAAGTTAAAAGACTTGCCAAAGGTCTCGCACAGTTTGTGGTCTGTTCTCCCTACTCCTCACTCGTGTTCTGTGCACTTACTTAGATGACTTCTTAGTGTAGGTGCTGATTCCCCCATCCTAAGAAACATCCCGTCACCAGCCTGACCCGCTTGATATGTGGCTGGAGACTCAGTCCCTACTCCCGTACTCCGTGTCCTCAGGATTGTTCATCTGTGCTTGCGCAAAGCTGACCAGAAGCTGGTGATCATCAAGCAGATCCCCGTGGAGCAGATGACCAAGGAGGAGCGGCAGGCAGCCCAGAACGAGTGCCAGGTGCTCAAGCTGCTCAACCATCCCAATGTCATTGAGTACTACGAGAACTTCCTGGAGGACAAGGCCCTCATGATCGCCATGGAGTACGCACCAGGTGGGACAGCCTTCTTGCGTTGGCCTGAGGGCCTCTCGCCACTGGGACAACCCCGCTTCCCTCTCTGGAGTGGGCTTGGCTGAGGGTCCGAGGTATATAGAGTTCTGACCCCAGGGGTGTGACACCAGCAGACCTTCTTTGCCCTGTCTGAGCCTTTAGTTTCATAAAAGGAAAGACTCAAGCACAGAGAAGCCTGGGTCTTGACGAGTTCCCTGTGGCTGCAGGCGGCACCCTGGCCGAGTTCATCCAGAAGCGCTGTAACTCCCTGCTGGAGGAGGAGACCATCCTGCACTTCTTTGTGCAGATCCTGCTGGCGCTGCATCACGTCCACAGCCACCTCATCCTGCACCGGGACCTTAAAACCCAGAACATCCTTCTCGATAAACACCGCATGGTCGTCAAGATCGGCGACTTTGGCATCTCCAAGATCCTTAGCAGCAAGAGCAAGGCCTACACGGTGCCTGGTGCAGAGGGACCCTCAAGGGTGCTGGGGGTTTTGGGGGGCCAGATCTACTTGGCATCTCTGTCTCCATCCCTGCATCCCCAAGATCTTGGCCCCTGGGTCCCTGGCTGGGTGGTCCCGCAAGAGGAAACACTTTGGCCTGCTTTGGAGGGACGCTGTCTCTAAGTGGTCTTTGGGGCCGGAGCCTTGGTCCTCCCACCCCAGCTGTAATAGCAGCTCCCCTCCTGCAGGTGGTGGGTACTCCCTGCTACATTTCCCCTGAACTGTGTGAGGGCAAGCCCTACAACCAGAAGAGTGACATCTGGGCCCTGGGCTGTGTCCTCTATGAGCTGGCCAGCCTCAAGAGGGCCTTCGAGGCTGCGGTGAGTAAGTCCCCTGAAGGGGAACGGCTGGGAAATCCCTCCCTCTGTCTCCTGAAGTCCGTGGCCCCAAGCACCATTATGTCTCTCTCTCCAGGCTGGTGGACTACCCCAGGCCTGGGCTGCACCTCCCCTCACACTGTGGGTTCCTGAGGGTAGGGCGTGTGTCCTCCCTTAAACTGGAGACTCCTGAGGGTAGGACTCTCCCATCAGATTAGGGAATCTCCTAAGGGCAGGACTTGAGTTTTCCCCAACAGGCAGCCAGTGGACAGGGCTGCAGCTCCCCATCAGAGGTTCTTGAAAGCCGGGTTTGGTTCCCCTATTCTCCTAGGAGTCCCTTTACTACACCCAAGGCTTCCAAGTGAGTGCAGGGCTGTGACCACCCCACCAGGCTAGGGGCTGGAGCTGGGGGTGCTGCTGATTTAAGAGCCTGGCTGAGGCTCCCTTGCCTTCACAGAACCTGCCAGCGCTGGTACTGAAGATCATGAGCGGTACCTTCGCGCCCATCTCTGACCGGTACAGCCCGGAGCTGCGCCAGCTGGTTCTGAGTCTGCTCAGCCTGGAGCCCGCCCAGCGGCCGCCGCTCAGCCACATCATGGCGCAGCCCCTCTGCATCCGGGCGCTCCTCAACCTGCACACGGACCTGGGCAGTGTCCGCATGCGGAGGCCGGTGCCGCGAGGGGCGCGGGAGGGGGCCCTGGGAAGCAGGGGTTGGGGGGCACCCAGGGGAGGTCTGGGGCAGAGGGGTGCTCTGGGCCAGTCCTCTCTGCCTTAGTCTGGGATCGTCAGGGAGGGTCCTTGTCCTGATGCCCACCGCATCTGTCCCACAGGGCAGAAAAGCCCTTGGCCACTGGGCCACCCATGACCCCAGGCAGTACAGGAAGCAGGACCACCAGCGCCCGCTGCAGAGGTAAGTCGGGTGGGCGGGGCGCCCGCCGGCGTCCCTGCTGCGTTCGTACCTGTGTAACGGGCCTGATGAGCTGTCCCCGCAGGCGTCCCCCGGGGACCTGCACGGCCAGCCATCCCGCCACCGCTGTCGTCGGTGTACACGTGGGGCGGCGGGCTCAGCGCGCCACTCCGGCTGCCCATGCTCAACACGGAGGTGGTCCAAGTGGCAGCCGGGCGCACGCAGAAGGCCGGCGTCACTCGCTCCGGGCGCCTCATTCTTTGGGAGGTGAGCAGCCGGCAGGGGTAGGTCAGAACCGAAGGGGCGCGGGGTCCGGAGCTGAGCGCTCAGGCCCCGCCCTCGCCCTCCTCGGTCCCCTCGCAGGCCCCGCCCCTTGGCGCAGGAGGTGGCGCCCTCCTGCCGGGGGCGGTGGAGCAGCAACAGCCCCAGTTCGTCTCCCGTTTCCTGGAGGGTCAGTCGGGTGTGACTATCAAGCATGTGGCCTGCGGGGACCTCTTCACCGCCTGCCTGACTGGTGAGCTGGTCAGAGCCCTGCCCTGTGGGGACTCGGCTTTAAGAAGCCCCCCAGAGCAATTTCCATCAATTGCCTGTCATTTGCTAATCACGCTTTTATCTTCCAGGAGGTGCTTTACTTACAGATCTCTCTTAACCTTCCTAGCGGACCTGGCAAGGCAGTTAGATTCCCATTTGACAGATCTGGAAACTAAGGCTCAGAAGCTGTCACTTGTCACACACTTGGGGAAGAAAGAACCCTGTCCTTGATTCCCCTCACCCAGTTCTTCCAGCCCTAGCTGCCAACTAACTTTTTTTCATTCCTCTAATCCAAGGTTGCATTGGTCTGTCTGGAAGAACAGCTTAAACTGTCTCCTTTCCCTTTCCTCACTGCCCTCTTCCCCAGACCGAGGCATCATCATGACCTTTGGCAGTGGTAGCAACGGGTGCCTAGGCCATGGCGGCCTCAATGACATCAGCCAGGTGGGTTCTGCCTGCACCCTGGGGAGGAGGAAGTGGGGAGATGGCAAGGAGCCCACATCTGAGAGCTGACGCCCAGGTTGGGGGCAGGGGAATCCCCAGCAACCACGGTCCCAGTAGCTTCCAGGCTGCACCTGTTCTGGGCAACGTCTGGGGAAGTACAGAAAGACCAGGCTTCCCCAGTGGGTGCAGTACATGTGGGGGGTAGTTAAAGAAACAGCCACCTCATGAGAACCTGCAACTTCCAACTTCATCCTTACAGGAAATGCCGAGGCCTGGTGGCTAACCAGGCCCCTTGCCCAGACTGCCTTTGCTTCCTCTCTCTCTCTCTCTCTCTAGCCCACCATCGTGGAGGCCCTGCTGGGCTATGAAATGGTGCAGGTGGCTTGTGGGGCCTCTCATGTGCTGGCCTTGTCCACTGAGCGAGAACTATTTGCTTGGGGCCGTGGAGATGGTGGTAAGCTTTCACTCTGTTCCAGCCTTTGGAACCCCTCAGCCGTGGTTTCATAGCCATGAACCCCCTTCATAGCCATCTTCTATCCATGGCCTGTTCTCTTGCCCTTCTTTTCTCTCCGATTCATTTGTTCACTCTACAAACCTTCATTGTGCACCCACTATGCGCCCACCTTGTCTGGAGTGCTGGACAAAACGAATAAGATGTTGATTCCTTTGAGTGCTCATGATGTCACGAGAAAGAGTTCATTTCTCCAGCCATATTTGTTGTGGTCCTCTCTGGGTCAGACATCAGGCTGGGCATTGAAACTAGAGACAGATGGGGTCCCTGTTCTCCTAGGGGACTCCGTCTAAGTGGAGGAGGAATCATAAAGGATATATCTCCAGCATGATAGAGGATAGACAGCTGCAGGGCTCCCCCAAAAGTCCAGAGGTGTGGGAACCCAAGGAATGGCAAGAGGCTCCACTTGCAGAAGACAGATTTGGCATCTGAAGAGGGCCTTAAAGGAGGAATAGGATTTTGACCCACAGAGGGGCCAAGGATAGGCATTTCAGTCTGGGGAACAGCCTTCATTCATGCTGTCACCTCCTCTCCATGGGTCCTCTTTATCATCAATCCTAAAGCTCAGACAAGCCCAGTCCTGGTTTCTCCCTATAGGTCGGCTGGGACTAGGCACCAGGGAGTCCCACAGCTGCCCCCAGCAGGTACCCATGCCCCCAGGACAGGAAGCCCAGAGGGTTATATGTGGCATTGACTCCTCCATGATCCTCACGGTGCCTGGCCGAGCCCTGGCCTGTGGGAGCAACAGGTAAGCGGGAGCAGCAGGTAATTAGGTACATTACGATGGCTAGCCTCCCCCCACGCCCCCCACCCCTCCTTAGCTGCCAGGGTTCCATCTGTCACTGCCTACTTCCCACCAAGGATTAGAAGTGAGGAGGGCTTGAGTTCAATCCAGGGTGGGACCTGATCGACCCAACCTGCAATGAGTTCAGCCCAGAGAGGGGCCTGTGCCCTGGTGCACCAGCTCCTGCCCAGATAGGTCAGGGGGAGGACAGTCTATATAAAGTGTGTCAGTTGAACTGGCTCCTGGCTCTGTCCTCAGGTTCAACAAGCTGGGCCTGGACCACCTCTCCCTAGGGGAGGAGCCTGCCCCACACCAGCAAGTGGAGGAGGCCCTGAACTTCACTCCATTAGGTTCTGCACCTCTGGACTGGGAGCCCCTGCTGAGTGTGGACTTGGGCACTGCTCATTCAGCTGCTGTAACTGGTAAGCAGGACCTGGACACAGGAGGCCAAAGGCAGACTATCTTGGCTTCCTTGGGCCCTTTTCTTCCTTACCTCTCTCTTCCCCTACAGCCTCTGGTGACTGCTACACTTTCGGCAGCAATCAGCATGGGCAGTTGGGTACCAATGCTCGCCGGGTCAGCCGGGCACCCTGTCAAGTCCAGGGCCTCCAGGGCATCAAGATAGCGATGGTGGCCTGTGGGGATGCCTTCACTGTCGCCATTGGGGCAGGTGATCAATGGACATTATGGGGACAGATGAGGGTGTGGGCAGACCCTTGGGCAGTTGGGGGGTTATGCTTAGGGCTGCTGAACTCAGCAACCCCATGTGGGGGCCAGTAGGGCAATGTAGGAGGCTAGCTGCTTGCTAAACTCTGTCTTTGTCCCATTGCTTTCCTCGGGATTCTCTTTGGCAGAAGGTGAAGTGTACTCCTGGGGCAAAGGGGCCCGAGGTCGCTTGGGAAGGAGAGATGAGGACGCCGCACTCCCTAGGCCGGTGCAGCTGGATGAGACGCAGCCCTACACGGTGACCTCTGTGTCCTGTTGCCATGGCAACACTCTCCTGGCTATCCGCCGTGAGTTATAACTTCACCTTCACCCACACAAGGGTTAACCCAGCTGGCTTCTGCCCATACTCGCATCCCCAGTAGTCACACCCCAAATTGCTAAAAGCATCTTCAGCTCCCAGATAAATGAAAGCAGAAGCTGCAGGGCCAAAGTGAGCTCCCAGGGTGGGCAAGGGTAGGCACTTCTTGGGCCTCACTGAAGGGCTGCCCCCTTTGCTCCCTGGGGATCAGACGCATTCTTTCTCCTCCAGCCCTCAAGTCCAGTTTCCATTTGAACCTCTGTTTCTGGGCCTGGCAGGGTCCAGAGTCGAGGGCCCTGTGTGGGAGAGAGTGGCGGGAGCTGAGGCTTGCTGGAGGCACTGCTCTCTGGGAGGCTGCAGGGATTTCTCTTTTGTACTCCCCAGCGGTCATGGATGAGCCAGTTCCCCCTTGACACACCTGGATACACTGCTGGGCTACCCTGATATTGCTTCTCCTGTGAATGGTCTTGAAAAGTGCAGGCGCCACACTGGATTGTATCATCAATGGGGTATAAGGGCCAGTAAAACCCCTGCTCTGCTTTTGGCTCTGGATATGGGCTTCCCTGGTGGCTCAGTTCGATCCCTGGGTCGGGGACATCTCCTGGAGTAGGAAATAGCAACCCACTCCAGTATTCTTGCCAGGAAAATCCCCTGGACAGAGGAGCCTGGCAAGCTCCTACAGTCCATGGGGTCACAAAGAATTGGGACACAACTTAGCAATTAGACAACAAGATATGTAAAACTCAATCCACCCAATTCCCCCAACATCCTAGTTTCCCCTCCCCACCCCTTCTTATCTTTAGTTAATATCCCCAGGGTTCAGCCTGGCTAAAGTTGGAGGCCAGAGTAATTTTTGGAAGCAAGGTGGTCTCCCGAGCCTCTTCAGAAAAAGGCTGGAGGTGGCTGTGTGGCTCCACCCAGATCCTGCCCCTTCCCCCTAGTTAGAAAATAAGTCCCTGGTGTCTACTGGGAGAGCAGCGCGGTGCTTTGGAGTAGGGCAAGCTGGGGCCTGCCTGGACTGGCCATTCCAGCGACCTAGCCCCTGCATAGCCCTGGGCAGAGAGGTCCCAGGAATGCTGCCTCCCGCCCCCACTCCTATATCCAGAGGCAGGGGGTTACATAATTTTTGAGTGCCTCCCTTCCCCTGCGGGAGTGCATGGGCTGCAGTACACTCAGAAGGTGGCCTGTCACTCCATGCCATTCCCCCAAAGCAGGTTGGGAGAAGGGGTAGCTGGCTGGACCAGACTAGTTTCCCAGATGACTGGGAGGTAGCGCCAATAAAAAAAAAAAAAAAAAAAAACCAGCTGCCTGCCTAGAGTGTGGTCTCTTCAGGGATGGGGGCGGCCACCCCAGGGCTGGGCTGGGCTGGGCTTGATCTGGGCAGCAGAGCCGCGGTCCAGGGAGGAATGTGGGCGCAGCCTGAGGCTGGGGCCGAGGTTCCTCGGGGCCGAGGTTCCTCTGGCCCGGGGCCCAGCCCGGCCTCCCTGCCCAGCTGGACTCCCCGGATCTGGTTGCTATGCTTCAGCTGCCTAGCACCTGGAGGCTGGAGCCCCGGGCCCCTGGACGACACGTGGCCCCCGAAACCGAGCTGTTGACTCCGGAGAAGCCAATCTTTGTGGCGCGGCCCGGCCAGTTCCCCGAGGCCCTCCGCCCCATCCAGCGTCCGAGCTCCTTCCGACCTCCCCAGCCCTGGAGAGAAGCGGGGCCTCGGTTTTTCTTCCCGAGGGGAAGGGGGAACCCCTGCTCCTCGGCGGTGGCGAGTCTGGCAGAGCACCGACCCCGAAGCCGCCGGCCCGCCGGGTGGGTGGGGAGAGCGGCAGAGCCGGCGCTAGGACCGCGCGGGCGCGGCCCCGCCCCCTCTTCCGGCGGGCGGGCTCAGGGGCCGCGAGCGGGCCCCGGCCGCCAGTCGGCGCCGCCCGGAGCCGGGAGCGCGGCCGGAGCGAGGCACGGGCTGTGGGGCCTTCGCGCACCCGGCCCCGCTCGCCCGTGCCCGCCCGCCATGCCCGGCTTCGACTACAAGTTCCTGGAGAAGCCCAAGCGGCGGCTGCTCTGCCCGCTGTGCGGGAAGCCCATGCGCGAGCCCGTGCAGGTTTCTACCTGTGGCCACCGCTTCTGCGACACCTGCCTGCAGGAGTTCCTCAGGTGCGGCCCGGGGCGCGGGGAGCGGGGACGGCCGGCCGACAGGGACGGGAGACGCTGCCCCGGGAGGGCCGGGGCCGGGAGCACGCCGGCTCTTTGTCTGTGCCGCGGCCCGGTGATCTCAGGGGTGCCCGCCGTGACGTCACGGGGCTGCGGTGACGTCACACCCCGAGGGAGGGCCACCCCCCACGCACGAATCCGTCGGGTCCCGAGTGCCACGCGCCGGGTGGGACGAATCCCGTGCCTTCCCGCGGGGTGGAGGTGGGAAAGGACGCCCTTCCTGACCTGCGGCCGGCCCTTCCCCCTCACCTGAGAGCCAGAGCGGCCTCGGCCTTGAACTTTGAGTCCCTCTGGGAAGAGGAGGACTAAACCCTCTGTCCCTCGCGGAGCCTTAAGCCTCCGGAGTTTTCACCCATCTAAGCCCTTCTCATCTTTCCGATGTTTCCAAAACGGCAGCTATTGTTCTCCCATTTCACAGATTCAAAGGAAAACTTGTCCACGGGTCGCGCAGCTACCTTCAGGCGCACAACTGCCTAACTGGGAGGGGGGTGTCAGCGCGGGGTTTGTGCTCGAACGATAGGGGGAGGACTGTGACGCCCCGATCTTCAGTGAAGCAGGAGCCCGTTCTTGGGTGCCCCTCCCCGCCTCTGGGGGTCTTGGGTACCGCGGGTGGTCTAGATCGTTAGGGAGGGCCCCGCACCCCGCCGTCTCCCGCCCCTGCTCATCCGTCCCTCGGCTCTTGGGCCCTCATCGAGTTCTGGGCGCCCTGAGCTGTCCTGAGTCTCCAGCCCGCGCTGGGAACTGCACTGTCCGGGGCGTGGGGAGGCCGGAAGAGGGAGCCCCGGCTCTTGGGGTCGTCCGCCGAGAGCCCCGGGGAAGTTGGGCCAGCCGCTGCCGTGTGTAAGGAGGCTGTATGCTGAGTGTTCGCGGGGCCCAGACTGCGAGAGCACCTCCGGGGCTCGTGCCTGAAAGGCTCCCTGCCTCCGTCCGCCGCGGCCCCTAGCCCTGCGATCTCCGCAGGCCCCTTTGTTTTGTTGTTCCCCGCTGCCTGGACCGGTCCTGCCCTCACATATGCTCCTGCTCGAGCCGCGGTGCGGCCCCCCTCCTCCTTTTCCCTCCCCTCCTCCCTCCTCCCGTCCGTGTACACACGCTCTCCTACCGACACACAGCCCCATTGTCTTCTCCCGTGCCCTTCCCCGGCCCTCTGGTTTCCAGATGAGGCCAGCTGAGCCTCCCCCCACTCCTCAGCGGACCCATCCTGCCTGCCTCGGGGGAGGATCGGGGGAAGGGGCTGTCAGGCTGGTTTCCCTCCCTTCTGCCCCTCTCCGCGGCTTCTGCCCCTCCCCCTCCCGGAAATCCCCTCTTCCTCTCCCCCAGCCCCCTCCCCCCATCCTGTCTTCTCCCCTGGGTTTGGGCCTCTACTGCACAGCCTGGAGAGCTCGGCCCCGGCCTCCCCCCACCCCGCGGCTCACTCTGAAGCCCGGGGAGGGAAGGGATGGTGGGACGGGCGCTGCCCCGCCCACCCTAACAGCTAGGGTGTCCGCCGTACTGGGGGAACCTTTGTTCTGGCTGGGCCCCAAGCTGCCCAGGCTAATCTGCCTGAAGCCTGGGGACTTGCCTCAGCCCCCCTCCCTGACTCCAGAACCACGAAGTCAGCACATTCCTGAAGCAGCCAAAAGCAGACCCCCCCACCCAGGCCCACCCCTTGTCCCCTGCTCTTGCCAGGGCTATTACTCAGGTTGGTCCAGGAAGGCTGGTTGCCCCGTGGGCATGGGCACACCTCCTCAGTGCCTGGGCATGTATTCATCTGGGCATTGGCAGCATGGCCAGTAGTAGTCGTGGGATCAGGGGGAGGAGATGGGTGCTAGAAATCCCTTGACCGCAGGGAGCAGGGGACTGCCTATGGCCTGCAAAGTGCCATCCTGGACAGGGGCGCTGTGTGGCCTCTGCTTCCACCTTTCGTCCTGGCCTGCCTCCCACCTACCTACCTGACTCAGACTTGCCAGAAATGCCAGGCCTGAGGGCCTTCAGTCCTGCTGGGTGAGCCTTTGCCCTGCCTAGGCTGCACCAGGCAGCAGTGACTGGTCCTGGCTGGGGTCAGCAAGGCCATGCTGGCAGGAGGCATGCCACAGGTTCCTGGAGTGCTGACAACCTGGTGTGGGGTTGGTGAAGGACCCGAGGGCAGCAGACAGGGTCAGCAGGCTTTGGATGCCCGCTGTGGAGTGAACAGTCTTGGCTGTGCTTGTCTGGCCAGTTTTTCTGGGACTAGCCTCTCTCTGTGTAAGAGGTAGTAGAAACTGAGCTGTGGAATCAGGCAGGCGTATCCTGTTCACCTGGGAGCCCCAGTTCTGCCAAATGGGGACTCTGAGCCCCTTCTCGGGCAGGTGGTGAGAACGGGGTGGGAGTGTAAACACAGGACCTTGGGGCATCCTCCTCCTCTTTGCTTTAGAAGACACACCCACCTAGGAGGCTCCGGAGGTGGGGTCAGGTGGCCCCAAGATGACCTTTGCCCTGGGTTTTTGGCTGGGCACCCTCATGGGGACTGGACAGCCCTGGCACTTAATCTCAGCCCATCTCACCCTCCCCTGTGAGCTTCCAGCCCAGCCAGTGCACATCAACCTGGGGGACTGGGTGGCTGGGCAGCCTGTTCCTTTCCCAGCCCAGCTGCCGTCCTGGGGGGAGGGTTGCCAGCTGCCACCTGTTGGCCAAATGCTGCCTGAGGCAGCTGCCTCTGCCTCTGCCTCTGCCGGGCCCAGATCCCCCCGCCCCCGGACAGGAGCCGGGCTCTTCCCGGGGTCCTGGAGAAGTGGGTACCCTCAGGCCTCTACTTGCCCTCTCAGGTGAGGCTGCCTGGGAACCCATCTGGTGACACAGAGGGTGTTCTGGCTGGGGTGGGGAGGGTGGCCTGGGGTCTCCCCTCCAGCTCTGTGACCCTGTCCCCTCCCCTTTCACAGTGAAGGAGTCTTCAAGTGCCCGGAGGACCAGCTTCCTCTGGACTATGCCAAGGTGAGTCCACCGTGCCAGGTACAGGCTCTTGCTGCCCTTGGTGGAGGCTGGAGCTGCCGCTGCAGCCAGTGGGCTCAGGGCCAATGTCAACCCGGTGCTGTGCGCCCCCACAAAGGTGGCCTGTTCCTTCTACCAGGCCAGTTTGCAAATGAGGCCCATGTTTGCCCTGGAGGACAGGCACAATGCCCAGCCTGTGGGGGTGCACAGAGCTTCTCTGTGCCCACCAGAAGTGTTCCCCTCCCCTTTGGGTGGCTGGCCAGACCTGTGGCTGAGGGCCAGGACCCCTCTACTAGGGGGAAGGAAGCAGACAGTGTGGGGGCTGCCAGGGGCTGGGCAGGCTGATTGGCTGTCACCCCAAAGGGAGCGCCCTGCATCAGGGAATTGAGGAACCCAGAATCTGAGGCTGGAGCAGATGCCACCAGCTGCGCTCTGTATGCCTGGGCTCAAGGGGAGTTTAGGGGGAGGGAGGTTATTCCTGGCTCTGAGGAAGCCAGCAAGCCTATGGGGGGCTGGAGGGGGCGGGAACTGGGGATTGTCGCAGGCGCTGTCCCTGATCACTGCTCCTCGTGACCCCAGATCTACCCGGACCCAGAACTGGAGGTGCAGGTATTGGGCCTGTCCATCCGCTGCATCCATAGCGAGGAGGGCTGCCGCTGGAATGGCCCCCTTCGGCACCTACAGGTGAGCCTCTGCCCCAGGTGGCAGGACAACCCCCAACCCCCTACCCCGGCAGGCACTAACTCAACCCCTCCCACCAGGGCCACCTGAATACCTGCAGCTTCAACGTGGTGCCCTGCCCCAACCGCTGCCCCGCCAAGCTGAGCCGCCGCGACCTGCCTGCGCACCTGCAGCACGACTGCCCCAAGCGGCGGCTCAAGTGCGAGTTCTGCGGCTGCGACTTCAGCGGGGAGGCCTTCGAGGTGGGTGGGGCGTCGGGGAGGGGGCGGGGCACCCGGGGGTCCGAGGAGCCCTGAAGGCTCAGCGCCCCCCGCAACCCCCGCGCTTCCACAGAGCCACGAGGGTGTGTGCCCGCAAGAGAGCGTGTACTGTGAGAACAAGTGTGGTGCCCGCATGATGCGGCGGCTGCTGGCCCAGCATGCCACCTCCGAGTGCCCCAAGCGCACCCAGCCTTGCACCTACTGCACCAAGGAGTTCGTCTTCGACACCATCCAGGTGAGGCCCTTCCTGAGCCCCGGAGGGGGCCGCGGGGCCAGGAGCAGGGAGTCGGGCCGCTGACTGCTCCACTCTGCCTCTGCGGCCATAGAGTCACCAGTACCAGTGCCCAAGGCTGCCTGTGCCGTGCCCCAACCAGTGTGGCGTGGGCACCGTGGCTCGGGAGGACCTGCCAGGCCATCTGAAGGACAGCTGTAACACCGCGCTGGTGCTGTGCCCGTTCAAAGACTCCGGCTGCAAGCACAGGGTGAGGTGCCTTTTTCCCTTCCCCTCAGCTCCCTTCTTGTGTTTGAGACCTCAGACGTAGGCCCTGAGTGGCCCCTGCTGTGCTGCCCGGAAGGCCCAGTCCTTCCTCTGCTGGCCGGCTCCAGCCTTATTAGTGCCTTGTCTTCCCCATTCAGGGCTCGGTGCCCACTACCCTGTACCCCTCCTCCCCTCTCCCCTGAACTCACCCCTACTCACTCTCCTCTTTTTCCCCCATGGCCTGGGGCTTTGCCGACAGTGCCCTAAGCTGGCGATGGCACGGCACGTGGAGGAGAGCGTGAAGCCGCATCTGGCCATGATGTGTGCCCTGGTGAGCCGGCAGCGGCAGGAGCTGCAGGAGCTGCGAAGAGAGCTGGAGGAGCTGTCGGTGGGCAGTGATGGCGTGCTCATCTGGAAGATTGGCAGTTACGGGCGCCGGCTCCAGGAGGCCAAAACCAAGCCCAACCTCGAGTGCTTCAGCCCCGCCTTCTACACGCACAAGTATGGCTACAAGCTGCAGGTGTCCGCATTCCTCAACGGCAATGGCAGTGGTGAGGGCACCCACCTCTCACTCTACATTCGCGTGCTGCCGGGTGCCTTTGACAATCTCCTCGAGTGGCCCTTCGCCCGCCGTGTGACCTTCTCCCTACTGGATCAGAGTGACCCTGGGCTGGCGAAGCCACAGCATGTCACTGAGACCTTTCACCCTGACCCAAACTGGAAGAATTTCCAAAAACCAGGCACTTGGCGGGGCTCCCTGGATGAGAGTGCTCTGGGCTTTGGTTACCCCAAGTTCATCTCCCACCAGGATATCCGCAAGCGAAACTATGTGCGGGATGATGCGGTCTTCATCCGTGCCTCTGTTGAGTTGCCCCGAAAAATCCTCAGCTGAGAGCAGACCAAGCGGCAGGAGAAAGGGGGAGGGCAGTGACCTCCATCAGGCACGGCTGAGCCTGGAGAGGGGGCCGGACCCCCTTACAGCTGCTTCTGCTGCCGAGGCTCTGGTACACCGATCCCCCGGTACGCTGATCCCCCATCCCTCCTTCCCCACCACCCTCAGGTGCCTCCTATTGGTGCTTCAGCCCTGACCTCTGGGAAGAGCAGGTTTTAGGGTCATCAAGGGCTTGGAAACCAGCAAGCCCCGGACCTGTCTCCTGGACAGGGCAGACACGCCTTGGTGCCGGCTACACTCTTCCCGGGACCGAGGTGCCTGCTGGTGCTATGTCCCAAGAGCCATAGGGGGGAGGGGGAGTTGGGAAACTGAGTGGGTAGTTAAAAGAATCTTGAGATCGGATTTCTCTTATCCTTTCCCCAGCTGTGTCCCCTCTGGTTATTTATTTACTTAGTGCCAGGAGAACACAGCGGGGAGCCCTGATTTTTAATAAATTCTGAATTGTATTTATTAACTTGGTTCCAGCCTGACTCATCTGGGTTGCTTAGGGTCCTGGAAGGCTGGGCCCTAGGGTGAAGTCAAGGGACCTGGTAGGGGGGGCGGGGGGAGGGAGGGAACCTGCAACCGTTCTGGCCCGAATCCAATGGCGCTCGTGGATTGCCCTCTGGTGGAGGACAGAAGGATTGCAAGGGGCTTTGTGTGGAAGAGTTGCCTGCTGCTGCCCTCTGGTGGTTCGATGAGGGAGGTGCAGGCTCAACACAATAAGGGCTGTAGTCCGTGATTCATACCCCGCCAAAGCCTAGTGCCTGTCCTTTGGCAGGTGTTTCTTGGTCTAATGATAGTAGCTACCATTCATTGAGTACTTTTGATATTGCAGACACTGCTAAGCATTTTATATGCATTATTTCACTAAAAGGACCTTAGTGAGCTGTGATGAAGACAGTGCAAATTCCCACCTAGCACAAGATACAGTTGGTCCTTTGTGGGTTTCACATCCTTGAATTCAATCAAGAGTAAACTGGAAACACTTGGGGAAAGCTACAAAGAGCAAAACTTGTTGGCCACTCATGGGCAAATTTACCTGGTGTTACATTGTATCTACAGATTACTTAAAGCACACTGTAAAATGTGTGGTTATATGCAAATATTATGCTATTTTCTATCAAGGACTTGAACATCTGTGGACTCTGAGTTGGGGAATTCTTAAACCAGTTCCCTGTGGATAATGAGGGATGACTGTGAGCACTTGGTGAATGTTAGCCTAACTCCAAAAGCCTTCGAGGTATTCAAAGCACTTGGATTTCCCCATCCACACTTGCTTTTCATACAGGCCTCAAAGGGGGTGCCTGTGATTATCCATATTTGAACTGACTTCAGTGATCTTCCAGCTATTTTGGGGCAGGGCCTGGATTTTTCTTCCCCTTATCACTGGATTCTGTTTTAAGCTCCAGCAATCCCTAGATTAGCTTCCTTTAATTTTGGCAATAGATTTGGTTTTGGATCTTCGCTGTGCTTGCTTTTTGGCAAGTTACTTAGCTACATGACATCCTTACTCTCGCTGGTAAAATGAGAGTAATCCTGCTAGATTTGTTGTAAAGATTAACTCATCAGCATAAAGGGCCTTACTCTTGCCTGGCCCTAAGAGGCCTGTGTATGGAAAATACTGTTCAGGCTCAGAGTATGGGAAGGAGAAGGTTCAAAGGCTGTAGCTTGCTGTCTCTGCTTTCCCAGCCAAAGACTCAGGTGAAGATCCCTTACCAGAAGTGACAGGAAAGGTCTATGCCTGAGACAGCAAGCCTGAGGAACTAACCAAAACCTTCAAAAGGTCAAATTCACTCATCTAGGGAGAGACGAAGCCCTGGCTGCTTTGCTGAGAAACATGGCTCTTTCATGAGCTAAACCATCTTGGTATAGTGAGGCCTGGAAGCTGGTAAAAGACCATGGGCTCTAGCAGAAAAAAATGCCTTAAGCACAGACCTGGGTTTCCAGCACCAACAGGTGGAAACTCTTCTGCGTTAGCCTTTCAGCAGAAGCCAGACGGCCCCCTCCCCAGATCAAGTTCTCCCCCTGCTGGCAGCACTGTGCCACTGCACCATGCCAGGCGGTAGGTTCCCATAGATTGGTGCCTCCTTTGGTTGACCCCATACCCATACAGCTCATTCCTTGCCTCTGCAGGTGGTCATAATTGCTTGTGGAACTCAAGGCAGGTTTTGCATCACAGTGTGAGTGGGGCTCAACTGTCTACTCTGTTTAGCCTTGTTACTCTAGGCTGACTGTAGGTCACTAACGAGTGGGAATTTTCTTTCACACGGATGGGATGAGGAGTAAAGGCAAAAAGTACCTTCACAAAAAAACACCCCACAGACAAGGGCATGCTCAAGGTGCTTTCGACTCCATCAGTTTTGAGAACCACCTATTAACCATCTGATTGCACACTCACTGAGTTCCACAGCCTGTGGGATCTTGCCTTCCCTCCATCACATCTTAGCCCAGACCCAAACTCAGCAGGAAGGGGAGACCTAGAGCTGTTGTGGATTCCCGCCCCCCCCTCCCCTGGAGACCAAAAAAAAAATCTCCAATCAGTACTCAACATTTTAAGACTGAAATTGCCAAGAGGGCCACTTTTCATGTTACAGATTATTACAACACTTATCACTTGTCAGAGGTCCTCAGAAATTCCAAGATTTTCAAGGGGGAGGGGAGGGACACTCAGTCTTAAGTGGGCTTATTCACAAAACAGATCCCCATTTTTCAGTGACTGATGGTCCTTGAACACGGCAGTACACTGAACTGGGCCTCCAGTGAAGGGCGGCGAACATAACCATCAAGTCCGACCAAGCCCCCTACAGCCCTGCCCAGGGGAGATGGCCAGTCAGGCGGGTGCCCCTTCCAGGGGCTGACTCAGCACACCTGCCCTGGGATGATGGGTGGGGAGGGCTTCTGACCGGGACAAATACTTTAGGCGGCCCTATAAAAATGAGAAATTACTTTTAGAAAGTATTAAAAACTGTTAAGAAAGATCATCTCAAACAAGCATTAACGAATAGGACAAGATCAAAAGGTGAGTTTTCTCTTTTTACTGGTTTATAATAATCTTAAAAACCCCATCACACCCATAAACCACCACAGGTGAGAGGATGAGGGAGACGGAGAATGAATGCTACAGTATGTGGACGGCGGGAGACCCAGATTATTCTCTAGGGGCAGTGTGGAATGGAGGCGGGGGTGTGGGGTAGGAGGCCCTGGCGTGGACCCTTATTGCTGGTTGGGGGTTGGCTGGCAGAGGGGAAGAGGGGCTCAGGGTGAACTAGGAAACATCTCCCACCAAAGGTGAGGGTAGTGGGGGGCAGGGGGTCACAGTACATTTTCCATGCAAACTAGGGGTGGGAGTGAGAGCTTCAGATGCACCCCTACACAGGAAGAGATGGGTTTGAGGTTTGATTTTTAAGCCCCCAAGTTGGTGTCTGGTCCAATTTTCTAAAATGGCAGCTCACCTTTTGGGGAGAGGCATTGGAAGAAAATTACAGCAAAAATATCTGGTTTAGAGATCAAGCAGGGGATAAGCTGAGACAGTGGTGTCCTTTCAGAGAATTTAACTCAAGAGAAGCAAGAACTGGAAGGGGCCCCTGGGTGAGATGGTGGCCAACACACTGGGAGAAGGCATCACACCAGAAGCTGCTGGCGCTCCTGGGGGCTCAGGACAGGAAGGTACCAGTGTCTACAGACGGCAGCAAAACAATGGGGAACAATAAATTAGGACTTTCATGTTGCTATCATTTGGCATAACACAATCAGGCATTATTTTTCCTTGTTTTTTCTTTTTAAATATAAGGCAACTTGCCAACACATAATTTAAAAACTGGTCTTCAGTCACATTGCTTCAGATCACTAGAGAATTTCTGGCTAAAGAACAGTGGATAGTACAGTAAACAAAACCAAGAATCTTAAATAACATCAGCTCACATTCCCCAGAGACAAGATGAAAGGGTAGGGCTTATACGGTTAAAAGAAAAAAAAAAAAACGCCCAACTATGTATCTTTAACAGGAGGGTGCAAACCATTACAACAAAACATAATCTAAGTTACAGAAAAGTTAAAAATTTCTAGCCAACTAACTGTCACCTGGGAATGACACTGAGCGTGGAGTGGGTGAGGGAAGGGCGAGAGGCAGGAGGGGCTGTTTCCAATAGAGGCCCATCTCCAGCTGTTGGAACCATGCTCATTTGGTAAAGGAGAAGTCAAAGAGCTTAAGGCTTTGAGTTTTTTTTCCTTCATTAAACTGAGGGGCTGCGGAAGGTGACTAGACAGTGAATGTACCTGTGGGGCCGCTCACACACATTGCTACTCAAACCCACGCTACATTCATACAGAAACAGGACGTTTAAAACTTACAGTGTAGAGCAATATTCTTAGCCAGTGTAGAGAACCAAATGCAGTTTAACTTTTTTTTTCAGTGTTTTTAATTCCAAACTCCAATGTGATCATCCTATACCTACTACCTAATTCCTCAAGTAAGACTGGCTTTTTGTTTGTGAGGGGGGAGTGGGGTGTGAGGGCAGCAGGTGACTCAGGAGACAGACAACAGTGAGGAAGGTCTCGGATAAGCCAGACATCCTGGCATTGCTCTAGGGATGGAAAGGGAGTTAGGAACCAAGGTATCATTACAAAGACAGGTTCCCCGGCCCCGCTGCCCCTGCAATGTCCCAAGGCCACGGCCACATGCTTGCAGGATGCCCTTGAGGAGTGTGGCAAGGACGAGTGCAGTGGCTCTGGGTTCAATGCAGGTGTAAAAATAAAGCCTTGAGGAAGGGCTGGGAGGAGATGCAGACCGGGTCAGTTTTAATTTGAGGTCTTTGGGTAAATAAGAAATCGGCTCCCAGGGCACTTGGGAAGTCTGGCTTCTTAGTCCCAGAAAGAGAGAGGGAGAGGCCTAGCTTAGGCGGCTGGATGCTGACTACTACCTCGCCTGGGGACCCTTCCCTTAGCCCATACCTCAGTCCTAAGGGCAACAGTGAGAGGTGCAGGTAGAGGAAAGGAGGCTGGTGGAAAATGGTGGGCAGGAGGTGGTGGGGAGATGGGGCAGGAACTGGACTGATAGGCAGGCAATGGAGAGTCAAGCCGGGAGTTGAGATTAGGTCCCAACATAAACCCAAAAGTTGCTGGGGCTGGTACGGGTGAAGATGAGGGCAAAAAGGACCCCCCTCTGTCCTCAATTAGATCCCACTAGATTCCCTTTCTTAGACATCTAAGAATGATCACTTTGGAGCAGTGAAACTTTGAAACTATCCAATTACCCAAAAGTAAGACTAAACCTAGGAGGGTGACGTATGACGTGGAACTGGAGGGCACCAGGGCTCCCTATCTATACCCTGGGTGCTGAATATGAAGACTTCGACTATCTGTGGGGTCAGGGGCTCGGTTGCCAGGGGCTCGGTGGGCCTTGGTCAGCATGGCCAGGCTCTGTTCTCGGAAGCAGGCCTGCTGGAAATCCCCACTTAGGTAATCCACCGTTTGTATCAAGCTGTTCTGGCTTGCCACTGGACCGCCCCCAGTCCCTGCCCGGAAGTGGGCCCCAGCAGCCACCGCCGCACAGTCAAGGGGTGCGCCCGCGGGCTGCCCACCGTGGAACGGCACAGCGAGGTCCTGAGACCCCGAGCTGTCGCTATTGGGAGTGGGCAGAATGTTGTTCCACAGGGGTTGGAAGTAGTGACCATTGGGGTAGGCCAGTGGGGCGGCCAGGCCGTTGACGGGTGGGGACGGGGTTGGCTTCTCCAGGGGTGGCTTCAGATGGAAAGACTGTGCCAGGCAGAGTTCCTGCGAGTAGGCAGGGGCCTTGCCCACCAAGCCAGGCCCTGCCAACTCGCGTCCTGCCGCATGCTTGCCTGTCAGGCCAGGGGCCGGCGTCCCACCGGCCTCACCGCACATCTGCTGCAGGTGGGCCAGCTGGTGCTGGTTCCAGGCGACTGGCTTGAGGTCGCTAGGGTAGCCAGTGGGGGCACGTGAGAGGCCCGCGGGCAGGTTGACGGGGCCTGCAGTGGGCAGCGCGGCACTGGCCGCGTGGGTGTGCTCCATGGGATTGACCACACATGAAGGCATTGGTGTGGGGACGCTGTGGGTCGACACCCGAGTGCTTGCATTGATGAGCAGACTGCGACTAATGGGGCTGGGGTTGGCGATCTGGCCCTCACACACTGAGGTAGTGCTGACGCCCGCCCGCGTCTGGCAAAACTGGTTGATCTGGTGCACGATGCTGCTCAGGTCCGGGGGCTGGCTGTGCTGCAGGGTGGCCGCCATTGAAAGGGGGATAGTTGAGGTAGACACAGTCACATTCGGGGGGGCATCTGAGTCTGGCATCTTCCGGCCTCCATGCAGCAAGGGAGTGGGGGGGTGCTGGAGACCCTGGTGAGAGAGGGCCTGAGGGTGGACCAAGCCCTGGGTCTGGGCCATGGGCTGAGGGTGGCCCAGGCCCTGAGGCTGTTGGAGGCTCTGGGGGTGGGATAGCGCCTGGGGTGGCGGGATACCCTGAGGGTGCTGCAGCACCTGGGGAGGGGCGTGGGCCAGGGTCTGTGCGTGCTGCAGGGCCTGCTGGCGGGCCAGAGCCTGGGCCTGGGGGTGGGCTAAAGTGCTGGGTGCCACAGTAGCATAGGGCGCCACTGGGGGGTTCATGATGGCCTCGGGGAGCAACCGGGCTCGGGTGCCGTCAAAGTCCTTGAGTATGCTTTTGGCTGGCACTTTGACAATGGCCAGCAGGCCTGCCCTGGTGGCGGCCTGAGTCGGGTAGGGGCTGTAGCGCTGGGCCGATGTGTCCAGGCCGTTCACAGTACGACGAACGTGTTTCCGCTGGGGAACCTTCACACTGTTGGGGAAGATTTTTATAGTCAGTGGGTTGTTTGCGACCTTCTTAGCATACGCGTCCAATTCGGCTGGGGTGGGGTAGTGAGCAGTTCTCATTTTCTGTGTAGTGTCCCCTAGAGAGAGAGAAGGGGAAGGAGAGCAGAGAAGGAGAGGGAGCTCGTCAGTGCCAAGCCAACCAGCCCTCCTAGCTTCCTGCCTGCAGCCTGCAGGGCAGGGTGCACGGGGCGTCAGGCCGAGCCTCCAGCTCGGAGCCAGCCTCAGCCCCAACAGAAACAAGCCTGGCTAGCATGCAGTGGACACGTCTCACGAGCCAGGGCTCGTGCTGAGTGCCAGGCTATCTCCATGAACCCCCGCTACTGTGTTAGGAGGCAGGTACTATCATGATGGTCCCTCTTCACAAATGAGGTCACTAAAGATCAGAAGAACAGAGCAACTTTCCAAAGTCTCACATCTTAGAGAGCCGGAACTGGGCCAATTCTCACGCAGAAGTCTCTTCAAGTTCCTACTGGCCCCTGCTGGCCTGGGGTTTGGAGGTTCTAAGCAGGGCTGCTTGTCAGGGCCACTCAGACCCTGCCGGGTGACACCCTGAGGAAGAGGGCACCCAGAATGGCTCCTCTCCGGTCTGCGGGGGCCAGTGAGGCGTCAGCTCTCTCAGCAGTGGCAGCTGGAGCACTGTGCCCACGGGGTGGGCATCCTGGCACAGGAGACAGGATGCTTCTTTTTTCAGGGGCAGAGGAGCGAGCTGCCAACATCCCTCCCCTACCCCCGTGTCACAAGTTCACTTTTGTTTACAGCTTACTCTCAAGCCTGACTGGGTGAAGATCAAAAAGCTTTATTTATTTCCTTGTGGGGGGCGACAATAATGACAGGGCTGTAGGGAGGGAACTGAGGAGAAAGGATTCAGAGCATCTTGAAGTTCTGAGAGCCAAAAATAGTCTGTATTCGGCCCCTGTCAGCTGTCACTTTCTGAAATGAAAGAGGAAAAACCTGCCCTCCTTTGGAGACTGCGGAAACACCGCTCAATGGGCCTCCGCTCAATGGGCCTCATTAATGCTAACAGTCTCTTTGTTCCCATCTCCAGTCGCCTCCCATCAGGGGGCTCCAGCGGATGTCGTGCTTGCAGTCAAAAAGGAAAAGGTTCTGAGAACAAGAGCTCTTTAAGCTTGCCAGGCTCCTGGCAAGGGGTCTTAGCGCCATTCTCCCTTTCTCCGAGGGAGGGTCTCCCCTGAGTATACACAGAAGGTGCTTAATAAAGGCTTGCTGAGTAAGTACACAGACTCCCCAAAGCAGAAAAAAAAAAGGAGGGGTGCGCTTGGCTGGGAGCCTGGGTTCAGCTAGCTGCCTGCCTCCCTCCCTACTTCCTCCCTGTGCTGGAGGCGGCCAGGGCAGACCAAGGACTAAGCTGACCAAATGCCTGGCTTGTGGCCTCAGCTGGCTTGGCCCCAAGGAGACCCCATTCAAAGTCATGTCGCTGGGCATCACTGAACAGAAGTCGTCTAGTGAGTGCTAGCAGGGAGAGGGCACAGCTGCCTGCTTTAGGTGACACTGCTGGTTGGCTGGCAGCAACTGCTTAGAAACTGCTGCTCTCCTCGGAAGCAAGAAAAGAAAGCTCCAGTTCAGGAGGGGCAGAGAGATCCGGACTCACGCTCAAAGAGGCAGGACTCAGCAAAAAAGGGTACAGGAGAAACAAAGGGTACAGAAAGGAAAAGGTTTGTGTTTTCAAACGCTGGCACAATGCCTTGAACCTGGTAGGCATTCTAACGTATTCAAGGCTCTACTTTATTTACTGAGTGCTGAATACCTGTTCCATCCATAACTGCAATGTCTGTAAGATGACCGAGCTGCAGAAGGCCTCAGAAGGAAGACTGTGACAGTGACAAGTGAAGACAGGAAGCAGAAGGAGGCAGAGAGGCCTGGAAGTCCCCCACCCACCAGGCAGCACGAGATGGCAACAAGGGTCAAGATGGCCTGGAGAACAGAGCTCTGCTGCTGCTTGTAAGCCTCTGACCCTTAGTGGGCTTCAGGATCCATAAAGGGAGGGCCATTTTCTGACCTGTCTTACATTCTCTTGCACAGAGGACACCAAAAAAGTCTGGGATCACTGAAGAAGGTCCCTAAACTCAAGGCACCAGAACTCCGTGAGAAGCTGCCCTGGTCAGCCACTGCGCTGTCACGTGACCGAGGAGAAGCGTGTGATACTTCTGGCTTGGCGTCTTCCTTACCCAGAGCAGACCTGCAGTAAGTACCTCTAAGCACACTGTCTGGCTCAACAGCTGGGATTCAGCTGAACAGGAGGAGTCTGAAGCTGCTGTGTTTCCATTCAGACAGGAAATGAAGGTCTGCCCCTCCATATAGGAAAAGTCTTGCTCCATGTTAACAAGCTTCTCTCCTTGAAGGCCAACTAAGAGAGGCTGGTACAGTGGCTTGCTGAATAACAGAGCTCCTTTGCTCCAAGTCAATACCAACTCTCAAGCTAGTTTTTTCTAGCAGAGGCACAAGGTGTGCTGGCCTCAATCAGGAGTGCGGGATGGGACACTACACCAACCAGCTCCCTCCGCCCTGGCTCCACTGATGCTGACAATGGTGATGAGGTGAGGGGCGGGGAGGCTGCACACGGGCTACAGCCCATTAAGGAAGACTCTCAGGAAGACAGATGAGCATACTAGACGAGAAAGAGGTCACATTCTGGGGCTCTGACACCACCCACTTCACATACCAGACTTCAGCCCAACCCTTCCGAATTTTTCTCAGTACTTCATCTCAGTCCCCACACAGGCACCCTGCAGCCTTTCTTTCTTCTGCATCATCTTCCTCTAAGTGCACGGCTGACACAGACACTACAGCTTTGCAAGCAACTTATTTAACTATCTGGTACCAACAGTGTCATTAATCGAGGCATAAAGCAGTGGAGAACAGAAACTCTGTGGTTAGAAAAGAGACTGGATTCAAGCACTGGCTTGATTATCTGACTACTCAGAGTGTCACTCAGTCATTCCTCATTTATAAACAGCAATGATACCTGCTGTCCTACCTCACAGAATTACTAAGATCAAAAAATCCCATGAGTAGGAAATGCTCTGTGAACAGGACCTGTAACTGTCAATGGTAATTATTCAAGGATAGCAGGTTTCGCTGAGTCTGCCCACAGAAGGGACAAAGTAACCTTACCATGAAGCCCTAAATGCAGGGCCTCCCAGACTTGAGTCTGGCATTAAATGTAGCAGAGAAAAGTTCCATGGACTAGGGACTGGGGGGGAATCTTCCTGAATCGAGGCTTCCCTACAAGGACCTCCCCGTTTATCTTTCTGTTTTGAAGATCAGAAGACACTAGTGGCTTACACAGCAGGAGCCTCTAGCCTGTGGGGAGACACAGGCCGTGCATCAAACACAGGCTTTGGAGTCTGACCCAAGAGTGAATTCTAGCCTAGTCACTGATTAGTCATGTGACACTGACAAGTGACAAACACTCTCATGCTTAAAAGAAAGATAAGTGAGTCTCCCATATGGAATTATCGAAGAATGAATGGGAACGTACATAAAAAAACACAAGATAGTGCCTGGCATATGGTAAGCACTCAACAAATGTTAGCTAATATTTCTGATGTTTCTCTGAGTTTATCCAGTCACTGGGCCAATTTGCCATTTCCAGATCTTTCCACTAGGGGGCAGATAAGCATACAAGAGTACAGTAAAAGATTAATTTTGATTATTTGTTCTAGGTCCCAAGACTCTACAGTTGAAAGAAGTCACAGTCACTGTCTGAAAGACAATCTGAAGACCAGGGACCTCTGGTCATTTCAACCACTCTACCCAGAAATCTTTACCAAGCCACCCTACCTGTACACCTGTCTGTGAGCTGGAGAAACAGGAGCAGAGGCTTGGGGTTAATGAAGGAAACAAATGTTCAAAAGCAAGTTTCTGGGGAATTAGGAGAAGACGGCTTAGAGGAAAACAAATTTTTCAAGTACAAAGCTCCATTTCAAGTACAAAGCTCCAAAATGGCTCAGGTCTCCTGAACCATGTGATGTTACAGAATAACAATCCAGGAAAGTTCTGGGAGGGCAGCCACTAACCACAATTGTGGTTTTCTAGCCTGTCCAGGACCCACCCAAAGGCAAGATGTCCCTTAATCCAGCCTGCACTAAGGCAAGTCATACTTTTGGTGGGAAAATACATCACACCCTCCTATACATGTAGAAGAGGATGGGGAGAAGAGAAAACACTGGTGTCTGAAGGGACTGGTATTATGATTCTGTACCTATGGCAGCTCAAGCCAGGGGCAGACTGACCAGCCAGGTGAATGACAGTGCTGGGCCAAAAAGCCACATATCCCCTCTCCTGAGCCCTGACCCCATCTCCCCTGCCTTAAGCTGACTATTCCAATATAAAATATACTAAGCTATTAAGCCTGATGCTGGGAAAGATTGAGGGCAGAAGAAGAAGAGAGTGTCAGAGGATGAGAAGGCTGAATAGCATCACCAATACAATGAACATGAACTTGGGCAAACTCCAAGAGATGGTGAGGGGCATCCGGGAGGCCTGGCGTGCTGCAGTCCATAGGGTCAGAAAGAGTCGGACACGACTGGGCGACTGAACGGCAGCAAAGCTATAAATATCTGTACCCCATGGAGTTTCCTAGGTAGCACTAGTGGTAAAGAACCTGCCTGCCAATGCAGGACACATAGAGACATGAGTTTAATCCCTGGGTTGGGAAGATCCCCTGGAGAAGGGCATGGCAACCCACTCCAGTATTCTTGCCTGGAGAATCCCAAAGGACAGAGGAATCTGGAGGGCTACAGTCCATGGGGTCACAAAAAGTCAGACATGATTGAAGCAACTTAGCATGTACACACTCCATGCCCACCTCACTAGATACTGAGTTCTGTGTTTTGAGCAACTTTTAAGACCCTCCTTAGGATGGGAGCAGGGAAAGGCTGAACAGCAGTCACAGGTTTTGACAGGTGGTAGACCTGGGCTCTGGAGAAGGCAATGGCACCCCACTCCAGTACTCTTGCCTAGAAAATCCCATGGGCGGAGGAGCCTGGTAGGCTGCAGTCCATGGGGTCACTAAGAGTCGGTCATGACTGAGCAACTTCACTTTGACTTTTCACTTTCATATATTGGAGAAGGAAGCAACCCACTCCAGTATTCTTGCCTGGAGAATCCCAGGGATGCGGGAGCCTGGTGGGTTGCCGTCTACGGGGTCACACAGAGTCAGACACAACTGAAGTGACTTAGCAGCAGCAGCAGCAAACTTGGGCTCTGCGCAGTGTCTTAGCTTCTCGTTTCTGAAGCAGACTGTTTATACTCTGTCCCACCTTAACGGTAAATGCTTAATGCTAACAGCTGTACATCACAGAACAGGATTTTTTTTTTTTCTCCTAATACATTTTGGGAGAGCAAAGAAGCAAGCAAGTGAGCTTAAAAACACCACTGGGTTTTCTTCTCTGCAAAAGTTTAGGCGTAGTTAAGTAGAGTCACAAGAGAGTTGAAGGGGTTGAAATACACTGTCCCCCAAATGGACAGGTAAGCCTGAAACCAGAGAAAAAGGACACCTCAATTCTTGAATACAGATTTGGGATAGAGGTTTCTGCAGAGGTGACTTGGGGGCTGCTTTGGGGAGAAGGGAGTGAAGATCCAACATCAGCAGCTAAGATAAAGCTGCCGCTTTGCCTTTCCTCCTAGATGGTTCAGCCCTTGCTGGTACACCTCTGGGTGAAGCTGTCAGCGTGTGTTAAGGACCTAGAAGACAGACGGCAAGCTGCACTCCGTCATCTTACCACATGCTTCTGCATGCGCTCCCTCTCCACAAGTGGGCCTGGAGGCCTGCGCCCAGTCACAGCGCATGAGCATGCGGCTCTGGGTGGCCAGAGAGCCCAGACGACACCCTCACCCGATCGGCACTCAGCGGGAGAAAGAAAGGCTGGGGCAGAGCTGGGACAGTGAGCTTGCCTACTGCGTCAGGCAGCCGCAGAAGAAGATTGACACCCTCAGCTCTGTTGTTACGGAGTTGCACTCACTGGCCAAATTCTAGATCTGGCCACGCTCTGAGTCTTACTCTCCCTCAGAGAAAGGAAGTCAAGGGGCCAGACTGTTTTTAACTTCTGCAGATAATCTCATGGAGCAGAGAGAGGGAAACTACAGCCTGAAAGCCAGCACTGGGCTGCTGTGCTTCTGTAGAGGGTGGTGCTGGAGCACAGCCGCACTCATTTGTTTACATACTGCCTACAGCTGCCTGTGCCCCATGAGAGCAGGGGTGAGAACACGCAAGAGACCATGTGGTATGATCCATTTGCCCCTTGTCAGAAAGAGCTTGCCAACCTCTGTCATAAAGGAGTCAGGTAACCTGCTGAGGCTCTTTTTCTGTTAAAGGGTAAGCTGAGATGCCTCGCTGATTTTCCCTTTTTGCTCTGAAACGAAACTCTATTCCAAATTTAGGGCCATCTTTACACTCGAAGACGCCATGCATGGTGATAAGCCAGGAATAGAATCTACCTCGCACATTCACGTAGTATAGGGATAGAAGGTAGGAATCTGGAAAAATACAAAGTCAGTGCCAGCCAATCTAATACAGGAAGCTAGCAGTTCTCCAAAATCCCGTCTTGGGGGAAGAATATTAACAGGAACATGCCCAGAGAGGCTGAGAAAGCTAGATAGTTCCATGTCCCTTCTGGAGGCAGGAGTTTGTTTGCTGTGAGCTGCGGGCACTGGCTCAGAAGGCAGACAGCAAGGCCAAGGGGGAACGGTCTGTCTCCGTGGCAGAGGGCACTCAGAGAGCTCCAAACAACACAAGAGTGCAAACAGTTTGTTCCAGGGATACAGTAAGTAATCTGGACTGTGCGTTTTCATTCCATTCCTCCCCGGATTCAAACTGAAACACTTCCTTGAAGGGTGATATATACATATATGATATATATAACACTGGGCTGTAAAACTCCATACAATCCTACTGCTCAACAGACATCTATCAGCAACAATTAAAATTAAGATGACACACACTGGGGAATCTAGTATTTAAGAGGCTCTCTCTGATTAGAGAAGCGTCTCGCATTGCCGACAAGTTCTGCAGCTGCTTTCTTGCTGTCTGTGCTGAAGAACATCTTGGAGGTACCACAGTCAGGGTACCCCAAAGTTGTCTCTGGGAGAACCTGGGTGGAGGGGAAAAATAAAGGACTGCATGCTTCCTTGGGATCCAGATTACTTACATTTCTGAAGTCCAGTGTTCATCTGCGTGTGAGAAAGAAGCTGAAAGGACAGGTCACCTGGCCCTGGTAGACAGGCTAGCATGGCAGACCGGCATCAACACAACATGAGGCAGCCACTCACACTGGAACAACAAAAAAACAAGGTCATGGAACACAAAGCAACTCACTCCAGGAAGATACCAGGGACATCGGATATCAGCCGCAGAGGCCCAAGTTTAGATAGATAAGCAATTTAATTAGCAGCATGTAGGACGAAAATATATCTATGTCTTTATCTGTAGAAACAACTTGCTCTCTACTATTGCTATGGCTCAAATATTTCAGTCAGCACAGATGCCTGGATGGGGAAAATGAAAACTAGAAAATGCCAATCTACACAAACAACTGAAGGTCTTTATGTTCACAAGCTACGGACACACTCACTTTCTTGCATTTCCCATAGGCTGCCTCTCCTCATGGCTTTCGGGTAAGCCCACATGGCAGCCACATAAATGGTATGCTGGCTCTCCTCCGTGCCCCAGCTAAGGCAGGCACAGAAAGGCTAGGGCACAGTCCAACTGAGGTGAAGGAAAAGACGATTTCTCCCTAAAAACAGAACAGCGTTCCTGAAGACAGCTCATCCTCATGGGGCCCAGCTCAGTCTATTCACAGACCTGGCTGGGGGCCGGGGCAGCCAGACACTTCCAGAAACAGTACAGAATATGAGACACAAAGACACCCCAAGTCCAACTTGTGACCCTGGTAATCTGAGCTGACTTTTTTTTTTTGGCCGTAACACTCAGCTTGCAGGATATTAAGTTTGCCAACCAGGGACTGAATTTGGGCCCTAGGCAGTGAAAGGGCATAGTCCTGACCATTGGACCACCAGGGAATTCGCCTGAACTTACTTTTAAAAAGAAGGAATAAGAGCATTCTAGAAGACGAGACTAACTACTATTAAAGCAAATTGTGTCTGCAAGTTTCTGAGGATTCACCTTCCCATGGCCTTTCACACAATTAGACCTCCAGAGCCACCCCCTCAAAAAAAGGAAAAAGAAACTGCTTTGCTCCCAGGGTAAATCAAGAAAGTGGTAGGCTGCCAGCAGCCCTCTTTGGGCAGGTGATTCTGATGTTGTAACAAGATGGCATGGTTTCATCAGTGAAGTCTTCCAACAACACACACACAGCCCAAGCAAGCAAACACTGATGTAGCCTTCTGGAGGGAAGGAAGCTTTGTCAACAAGTCAAGCTCCCCATGTACCAAGGACCACGCTTCTCTCCCATCCAAGTACTAACCAGGCCCGATCCTGCTTAACTTCAAGATCAGGCGCGTTCAGGGTGGTATAGCCACGGAATACACGTTTCCCACACAACTGTAACGTACTAAATCATACTGAATTCCTTTCCCACACTGCAAACCCCAGAAATCAGGATGGCTTGGTATTAAGGCTTTCAGATCACAACAAAAGAGGAACGGTGTGGGCTGGGGGGTGGGGAGGGGTGAAGGGGAGGCTCAAATGTTAAACAAAGACCACAAAACCTCTTTCTTTCCCTTAAAGGGTCCTCTCAGGTATGTGAAAACTACCTTGTCACGATGAGCATCAGAGAGCTCCAGCTTGCAAGGCCAGGTAGCTGAAAAGATACTTTGTGAAACAGGCTGCTCAGACTGTGTCTAAGATAGCAACTGCAGAAAGAACTGAAGCGTGAAAGCCTCAACGGGAACAGAGCTGCCCCGGAGTTCTGGCACAGATTCGGTCTTTTCAGGTCTCTGGTGGGTGGGATGACAGAATGAACAGTGTGCCAACTGCAGTGCCTTGAGAAACAGAAAGTCTTCTGTTAGCAAATGACTGAGGTACTGCTTACAACCCTCCCCGGCGAACGCTGATCTCTGTTTAACAACCTCTCCCCTGTGGTCCTAATACAGCTGAGGGCAAACTCCAAGGAAAGGAAGAGAATTAACAAATACTGGAGCCTAGTACCGTGCAAAGAGCTGTATGAGGGGCTTTAGTGATGTTTTCTTTCTGAGGTCTCCCAACCGTTCTTGGAGATAGGCAATAATTTCACTTGTCGTCTCATCATCTCTAGCCTGGATTATGACGACAGCTTTCCAAATGACCTTTCTCTCTGTTCCACCCCTGCTCCTATCACCCAATCTATTCTCCACACCGCAGCCAGAGTAATTTATTTTTTTAATTGGAAACCATATCAGCTCAAAAATCTCCAACGACTTCCCCTCTCACTCAGAATAAAATACAAAATCCAAACATGGCCCACAAGGCCTTCAATGATCTGTTACTATCATGTATCTGACCTTATCTTCTAACCTCCTCTGACCCTTTTGCTGACTCTAATTCCAGCCACTGTGGTCTCCTTGGAGCTCTTCCAACGAGCCAAGCACACTCCCATCTCCAGGCCTTGTACTTCACCTAGAAAGCCAAGAGACTGTGATGATAGAGGTACAAAATACACATTCATTCAGCTGTTTTGCAGATACACTATCTCCCTGTACTTTTTAGAAGGGACTAATCTACGAATGATCACTGTAATCTCTGATAGACCTAGCAAATCCTGATGCCTACAACCATGAGACAAGTGGGGGTTGTGGATCCTAAAGAGCTGACCATAACATACTGCCCTTCAAGCCACAACTCTGGATTTCAACAGGAAGAACAGGAGAGAATTAAGCCAGCTGAACTGTGGCAAAAGGCATTAGTGATTTACTGAGGGCAAAAAAAGGAACAAAAATAAGAGGTGAGTTCTGTAAAGACTCCAGAAAGTCAGTTTTTAGTCTGAGCAGGAAGCAGTCCCAGAGTTTGGGACCTTCAATGATTATGTTCCCAACCAGAAACCCCCAGCAAGTCTAACTTCTGAGCCCTTACTGGCATTATCTGGGCTGCCAAGAGCACAGCCCCTCGTCTGTGCACACTTCCTTTGCGAGTTCAGGGACCTGTCATCCTTTCCAAAAGACTGCCTCTTGAACTAAGGAAATCTTCAAGCCCCCTGAGGAGTTTTACTGAAGTCAGGAATCAATTTCTGCCAGGGCAGGGAAGACAGAGAATGTGGCAAGGTTCACAAGGGTTGTGAGGAAATAGGAAGAAAGCAACTTGCTTCCACAAGCCATTGGAAAGCAGGGATGCATTGTACAAAGCACTTCTCTGGAGGCTTGGCAGCTGAGTACAAGCCTCTTATTTAAAAACTTCAAGCCACTCACACATTTTGATTACCATCTGGCTTTTTCTTAAATGTATATTCCAATATAAGTTACAGCTGATAACTTCCACAAGCACAATTAGACCCAGAAATCAACATTACCTCTAGCTTCTCTGAAAGGGCCTCAAAATTCAAATCCTGACTTCTTAACAGCATCAAGTAGCAACCTGGTGCTCAGGCCAAATGAGCTGCAGACATCACAGAGAAAGAAAAAAGATCTCCTTGGCAGAGCCTCTCTGTGCGTCTCAGCCAGCTTTCCCACCACCAGCTGGTCTGCTCCCTAACCAGGGGGACGACAGTATCACAGTGAGCACAGAACTAAGGTGTTCAGACCCTCCTGGGGCATTTGCACAAGTGCTGGCTCTCCCCAGACTATCTCTAAGTAAAGGAACAAAACTCTGACGCCACTGGGAAAATTCAAAAGGACTTTCATCCATGCCCCCCACAACTCCCCCACCTCACCAAGGTTAACAGAGGTTTTATTAGAGTTGTGAGGTCACACTCTCTGCTTTCCTGGGTGGCATCTGATAAAGGGGCATCTCTGCCTTGGGACAGGTTTGTGCCGGTAGGAAAACCTCAGCTGTTTGTACTGTTTGTCCCTGTTTATGCTTAACAACCACTGGAGGGTAGAAAATGAGGAAAAGAAAGACTCCTCTTCTTTTTTTCTTTTTAGTGAGAAAAGGAGGGGAGAGAAAATACTAGCAAAGGTTTTTTTACTTGGGAGTCGGGGGTGAAGTGATGGAGAGTCATGACCCCCCAGGAGAGTCTCCTACCCATAGCCTCGTGCCTTCCAGTACCCTTATTTCCAAGACTCTCTCCTGCTTTCCTTCTCTTTCTCTGCCTTCAACCCCACTTTCAAAAAGAATTACCACTTCCCCAAAAGTAAAGGTTGACAAATCCAATTTCTGATTCACGCTGTGGTTCAAAATTTTAAATCTGCCATTGATGGATTTTAATTAAAAAAATGAAATTGAGAGCAGTGCCATCTCTGAAATCCCAAGTAAAAAAAGAAAATGTTATGCCCCCTTGTTACCAGACTCCACTTTATAAAATACACCCAACAGTGAAAATCCTCATCTTGAGAGAGTATGATTAACCCTGAGAAACTGCATTCATTAAAAGAGTCATCACTATCTTTGACTACTAAGTTTTCTCATCCATGAGGTAAGGGCTTATCTAAAAAGACTGCCTTTCAGTAGTGGGGGTAGAATTCTCATCTTACTGCTCCCCACTCCTTTACTCCTGGGGTCCAAGAAATTAGGTTAAAAACCGAAGGGAATACTGCTCTGGGGAAAATAAACAGGGACAAAGATGGTAAAATATTACATGTTCATCAAACCAGACTCTGCATAACCAGTCTTCTTTAAGGTCTGTGTCACTAAAATCATCTATTCAAACAAATAATTCTGTCAGTCCAGGTAACTGGCAACTTCCAACTACCTTGTACTTTTCACTACTAACCCAATCTCAGTAACATTCAGTCATTGCTCAAAGGCATCTTTCTTCTCTATCTTTAACACAATAGGGGACTTATCACCAGCAACTGAGACCTCACAACTCTAACCTGGGACAAAGAGCAGGTGAGAAAGATGGACAGTCCCTCTGGATAACTTAGTTGCAAGCCCTGAACTACCCCTGCTGCAAACCACCTCCACAAAGCTGAACACAGGAGGCTCAAGGGATTTGGAAACATTATTTCTAACTACCCTTTAAGACCCATCACAAAAGGTCCTGTTCCTTTCCTAGTCCCTCCATCCCCCACCCCACCACGTGTCACTAACGGTGCTTTCTCTGCCAGTGCTTTCTTTAGCATGAGCTTTCCTGGATCCTCTCATTATTTATTTCATCTAAGGACCCAAGTGCTTGCTTTCTCCTGAATTTGTTATTCAGGTCGCAAGAAAGTATTTGCCCTGGACATTCTAACCTTTCAACTTGAGCTTCTGAAGACTATCTTTTATTTATCCTTCCCAGTTACAGGGTCAGGACCAAGATTATTCATGTAACAGGTGTTTAATAAATACTGCTGGCTCACATTCCAAAAGAATAGCAAATACTTTAATCCCAGGGTCTGGAATTTATCTGAATTTAGGTCCTTGAAACACATGAATAACACAAGTGCCAAAAAGTGTCTGTGCCGGTGTGTACACAGGTGCCTTTACTCTGGGAATGAGGGAGCAGAAGAGACAAAAACTGCCTAGGTGCTTAGAAAAAAAAGGCCCAGGTACTACTTTTGCATTGTACTGAAAAGTATCTGCTGGCTTCTGCACATTAATTACCAATAGGTAGAAATCAGTGTTCCTAAAAATCTGAAATGAAGGTTACAAGCTGCTAAATCAGAATTTGCAGTTTCTCGTTAATAGCCTTCAGTTTCCTAACAGGGCTGTGTCACTATAACTTAAGCTGAACCATTTCAGAAAGACTGACAACCTTTGTACTTAACCACATTCATAATCACAGGCAGAGCTGTCAGGTTCGTAGGATTTTACTCGTAAGTACCTGGGACTGTGCACAGCAAGACAAAGAGATTAATAAGAAATCAGAAGAAACTGCTTCCTTGCGATAATACACAAATATTGGATTTTTTTCCTTTTACAATTTCCCGTAGAAACCTGTACCAAATCAGAAAGCTTCTGATTATTACTTAGATGAAATATAATTCAGCAAATAACCTATAATTATGTGGCAATTTTTAATCTTCAAAGGCCTGCATACCCCATGAGTTCATGAAAAGCTGCTAGAGAAGCACAGCTCTCACATTCAGATGGGGAAACTGAGGCAACAAGTTAAAAAAGGAAATCTGTAGGAAAGATATCAAAGTTGGGAGCGATTTTAAGGCTCAGAGTGTCTAAAAAGTCCTTCAATAGGCACTGACTGAGCTTAAAACAAGTCACACCATAGACAGGCATTTATTCTGATAAAAATGAAAAAAGGCAGGTCCTCAGTATAGCTTCTGTAATCTTACAGATCAAAGTCACAACATGGAAAAAGAATTTTAAGAATGTAGCAGGCTGTTTAAAAACCTTGGCAAGCATGTGTTCCAAGAGCAGCTAAACACGCAGCTTACGCAGGCCCTTCCTCCTCCCTCAACTGCACGCAGGCCACGTTCTCCAGGGACTCGCTGGCCCAGAGGAGGCCTCTACCTCAGTCTAGAGTCTGGCTTTCAAGTTTGAAGGGGGACAGAAATTTAAGAGACTTAAGGGCATTTAGAAAGCCTGCCACATTAAAAAAATATATATATATTTTACTGAAATATAGTTGATTTAAACGTTGTGTTAATTTCTGCTGTACACCAAAGTGATTCAGTTCTACATATATATACATTTTTTTCATACTCTTTTCATTAGGACCTTGCTGTGTATCCATTCTATATATAATAATAGTTAGCATCTGCTAATCCCAAACTCCCAATCCACCTTGACCCCGCGGCCCCTGCCTTGGCAACTACAAATCTGTTCCCTCTCTGTAAGTCTGATTCTGATTCATAAATAAGTTCATTTGTGTCATATTCTAGATTCCACATACAAGTGACAGCATATGGTATTTGTCTTTCTTTTCTTTTTTGCTGTGCCACACGGCTTGGGGGACCTTCAGTTCCCTGGTCCCCCAAACCCAGGCCATGGCAGTGAAAGCCCAGAATCCCAACCACCAGGTCACCAGGGAGCTCCCCTTCTCTTTTCCTTTCTGACTTATTTCACTTTGTACGATAATCTCTGCTGCTGCTGCTAAGTCACTCCAGTCGTGTCCGACTCTTAGCGACCCTGTGGACTGCAGCCCACCAGGCTCCTCTGTCCATGGGATTTTTCAGGCAAGAGTACTGGAGTGGGGTGCCATTGCTTTCTCCAACGATAATCTCTAGGTCCAGCTATGTTGCTACAAATGGCATTACTTCATTCTTTTTTATAAGGCTGCCCCATTTCGAGTACAGAACTATAAGGTATTATTCTAAAACAAGTCTAAATCAGAGTGTTTGGGTCTATGTGTGTTTCTTCACCCTGGTGCCCAGGTGTCTCCCTTTTCTGGGTCTAAACTGCATCACCCAAAGCTCACTGCTGTGTTCAGAAGTTTTGAGAGAAATTTATAAACACGTATTTTTGCTATGTACTGAGTAACATTGGTTTATACTTAAGAGGATAGTTTGTCAAAACTGCAGAGAATGTTTTAATGAAATTTTGAACAGGTGTTGAAGCAGAGAAGGAGACAGCAACATGTGAATGAGTGTATGTTAGTGGAGTGAAGACATGAATTCCATCAAAGTTGTTGGAGAAATGTAAGCAACTCCAAACACACAAGAAAATGGTGCAACTATCTAATAATTAAAGAAATGTAAATTAAACAGATGACATTTTATTTTTTGCTTAAAAATTGACAAACATGTTTGAAAAAAAGTCTAAATCATATGGAGTCAAGGATTCAGTGAAAAGTCACTAAAGTGAGATGCTAAATTGACACAATTTCTAAAAATAAATATGAGCAGTTTTTAAAATACTCATACTCTTTGATATAATCATACTTCTAAAAAGCCTAACTTAAGGAAATAATCAGAAATGTAAACAAAGATTTTCACACAACTCTCTTCACTACAGTATGGTTCATAACTGTGTGAAAACTCCAACAATCTAAATGTCCAAAGGCAAGGAAATCATTATATAAATTATGGGATATTCATCTAATGAAATTAGTATAAGCCTCCCAAATCAAATATATTATATATCAGTAAAGAATATCTAAAGACAAAAAATGCTTATAAGTGCTGGGTTTAAAAAGTACATATAATACATAAATATGGTATAATAATAATTTTGTAAAATTTATTATATATACGAGAAAATTATGAAGTCATTTGTATTTGACCACAACATGCATTACAACACTCTGTGGGGATGAATTCTCATTCCTGGACTATCTAGTTTAGGATAACATTCTACTCAGCTTTCATTTCTTGATTATAAAACCAAGAGAGCCAAAGAAGTCAACAGAATTTAGGAAGAAACTGGGTGGCAAGGGCAGTCATTTTCTGGTAAGGTCTCAACAGCAGAAAATTCACATACAGAAAAGCGTCCAGTGCAGCTCAAATTACCTGAAGAAACCTGGATTAACAAGAGGCACAATATCAAAGTGGCTAAGATACAAGACTGGGTTTGAATTAGAACTAGGCAAGACTGAGGTCTCTGCTCCCTACCAGTTGTGTGACCCTAGGGGAGAAAACTTCATCTGTAAAATGTTACCTGCTTCATGGGATCATTTTAAGGATTAAATGAGTTTAATATACGCAAGTGTTTAGGACACCAGTGTGAAGATTGTTTAAATGTTGGCTAATCTATCCAATAATCTATCAAAATCCAGGTCACTTTTTATTTTGCCACCAGAACTAAACCACCCTCTTAGACTCTATAGTTCTTTACACTTTGAAACATGTTTGCATACATTATTTCACTTGAAATTGAAAGCAAGCTTTTAATCCAGATGGAATAAGTATCATTCCCTTTCCACAGATTAGGAAACCCAGGTTCAGAAAGGTTAGGTAACTTGTCCAGTGACACACAGCTGGGATGGTGAACCTCACATGACAGTCTGTCTTAACTCCCAGACCTGCTGCTCATTCCATGAGACAAATATTTTCTAATCCACAAGCTTTAAAAAAAAAAAAAAACCCACAAAGTAACAGTCAAGAATGCTTATTGTTTCATGACTGTGTCCCAGCTATTTAAATTATGAGCACATTTATTGGGATGCAGTCTTCATTGTGGGTACAGACAAAGACGTTCAGAAAACGCTGCACCATACCACAGCTGCCTCTCAAGCCAGTATTTATTGAGCACCTATCATAGCCCTCTTCCTACACTATTATATACGACAAAAACATACACTTCTAGGCCATGGCTTTGTCTTTTAAGTGTAAATGTAATTACTGACTCTCCTATGGATTTGGGGAACTACCTGCCGCAGATCAGCTCTTCACTCTGTAACACTGTTAGACTTTGGCTAGTCTAACACTTCGGAAACGGCTTTCAGTGAAAATTCCTTTCCAAAAAAAAGGACCGGGGGAGCAACTATAACCAGAGTAAGAATGCATTGGGAAAGTAACTACATAAAGGCAAAGGAAAGCTTTAGGTTTGAGTGGTCAGACTTTTTCCCAGGAGAAAGCTTTATCATGAACACTGAGGAAAAGTGTACCAGAGAATACTACAAGTAATGATCAAGTTACCTCTTGCTCTCAAGCTACCCTTGTTCAGGAAACTCTTCCCCTCCTATTCTCAGGCTCTTTCCTGAATGGGAGAAGTCAACCCTGACTAACTCTGAACGTACTCTCAACTCATATCTTTTCTAAGTTGGTTTCCACTTTGGACACTCACATTATGATGGAAGCTGGGCATCACAGAGCCGACCAAGGTCTCTGACAGGAAGCATCTCTCTGCTCTTTAAGGTGTTCTGAGTTCAAGGCTGAAAAGGAGCTCACGCTTTCTCATGGCTATGCATCTACTCCTATCTACTGTGTATTCATTTGGTCTGTTACTTCTTAGAACCAGTTCTCTGTACACAATGCCTTGAGCTTATGTGCCTTAGGTTTCTAGTGTAGAGTTTCAGTAAGGCTGGTAAGTTCAGGGCAGGCAGGGAATGTTAATGCTTACAGTAAACATACTGCCCTTCACTGTATCTCTAGTCTGCTGCCATCCAGGGTTAGTGTGGCAACAGGCAGATTTTAAGGTTACAGAACAAGGCATGACTGACATACTAATTCGTTCTGTTCATGTAGGCCCTTCCTTCTGCCCCCACTCCCGTATTCTGGCCTGGAGAATTCAGACACGACTGAGTAACTTACACTTCTGCCCCAGCCTGAGTAGAGTTTGAGGAATTCTGACGTTTAACAACTTTGGGGGAGGGTTTCTACAGCCTTAGTGAAAATCAAAAGATTTTACCTTGCCATTTCACTGAGCCTCCATGGGGCCGCAAAGAGTCGGACACAACTGAGCGACTTCACTTTCACTTTTCACTTTTACACATTGGAGAAGGAAATGGCAACCCACTCCAGTGTTCTTGCCTGGAGAATCCCAGGGATGGGGGAGCCTGGGGGGCGGCCGACTACGGGGTCGCACAGAGTCGGACACGACTGAAGTGACTTAGCAGCAACAGCAGCGGCAGCACTATCACCGGAAGCTTTATTCCACATACCCAAGGAATTACCAAGCTTCTGAAGCTCAAGGTGTCTCTGAAAGCAGGAGAGGCTGTTAAACCTCCAAAGGACCCAAGAACTGACAGCTTACTGAGGAAGAAGAGCAACCCCTTCTCCAGGCCCTGCAAACTCTCAGAACTAGCTAATAAAATTCAGAATACTGGCTACAGCCATAGGAAGAAGGAAGGAGAGAGAGACAGTCCCTATTTGTGCTGGAAGAATACTTTTAATAGCCAGAGTAAACACTCACAAAAATGAGATTCTGAACTTAGCTTTAGGAGGCTTCCTCATTTCAGGAACTGCCTGGGAAACAAAACAAAAACTCACAAAATAGTTCTTTAAATTTTTCAAGGACACAAGGTAACATAACTCATTCACAGATCAACCCATTAGCAGACTGGCCCTGAGAAATTCCATAATCATTCAGCACTGTTATTTGTCAGTGGGTGACTGGTTCTAACTGGTCAAATAAGTCTTATACCAAATATCAAGTCCCACCCAAACAGAACAATTTAACTCAAGATTACTTTAGCATTGAGTGAATCAGGAAAAATTATATAAATATCTGGTTTATCTTACAGACATCCAAACTCTGCCTTCCTTTATCTCAAAGATACCTTCAAGAAATGGCTAGCACTACCAAATGAACATCTTATCGACAGGGGCAGAAAACCAGTTCTCAACTCTTCTACTCCTGGTGCATGCCTCCTTCACTCGGTACACCCATTTAAAGCCCTAATTTCTACCCTGTCAACTTCTCGCTCTGAGGTCTCCCTCACCAACTAAGTGTCCTAACCAACTTTCACCCAGTCCCCTCTGTCAGGTCCTTTCAACTGGATAAGAAGCAGAAGGCACCAAACAGAGTGCAGAGTGAGGAAAGTATCCACAAAGTTGCAGGTGGTGAGCCCTGATGTGGGGAGCCAGACCTCAAGCGGTGTGAGAGGCCCCCAGCAGGGGCGGATGCAGTGGCTACCTCTCATTCAACAGCAATGAGCCCCAACAGGGTCTGCTCAGATCTTGGCTTCTAATTACTAAATTCTCCACTAACAGGAACAAAGGCCTTTGGAGAAATAGCTGAGGCAGAGAAAATACTAGATGAGTCTGGTACATATTACAGCGCAGGAAAGGAAGTGCTCAAAGAGTAACAGTGACATGTCAAAGACGACAGAAGTGAGAGGATGCTCAACTGGTGAGGGAAACTCCAGAAAGAGAAGTTTACACAGCAGAAATCAGAGGGAACACAGAGGGGATACACTGAGTGAAGGAGGCATATACTAGGAACAGAGTAATAAGAGACTTCTGTTTTCTACCACTGTTCATAAGATGTTAGTCTGGATTAGTGCCAACCAACCCTTTGCAATAAAAAGACAGTAAATCACTTAGGCACCTTTCAGTTAAATTTTTTTTCTTGATTTACTGGCAAAATCTGAGATAATCTGAATATCAAAACAAATGAAGATAGGCTAAATTTAATAAAATGTAATCAAAGTGAAAGTCACTCAGTTGTGTCCAACTCTTTGTGACCCCATGGACTGAGTCCATGGAATTCTCCAGGCCAGAATACTGGAGTGGGTAGCTGTTCCTTCTCCAGGATATCTTCCCAACCTAGGGATCGAACCCAGGTCTCCTGCATTGCAGGCGGATTCTTTACCAAATGAGCTGTAATAAGTTGACTAACATAGGAAATCATGAGCCCATACTAATGTAAATAAACTAGTAAACTGAAAGGCTTAAAAGGAAAATGATGTTTGCATAGTTTTGAACTGTCTCCTCCCAAAATATTAACTACAAAGGGAAGAGCAACTTTACACTGGAAATGCCTATAAGGAACCAGCTTAATCAAGTGATCAAACACTCTCAGTAATGAGACAAATAAAAACTCTGCATTTCTGAAAAGTATGCAATGACGAGCACAGCATCATTCCTGTGATATTCCTATTGAAGATCGACAACCTAAATTAAACATGAGGAACCATTAAACAGCCTCAAACTACGGACTTTCTACAAAACAACTGCTGACAGTTGTCAAAGTCATGAATGTCAAAGAAGGCCTGAGAAACTGTTCCAGATTGAAGGAGACCAAAAAGACAGAAGAACTAAATGCAAGGTATGATCTTTTCTGTACTAAAGAGCATTACTGGTACAACTAACATTTGAGGGGGGTGCTGAGAATTATATGATGGTAATGTTGTCACCATTAACTTCCTGATTTTGATGGTTGCATTGTGATAATGTTCGAGAATATTCTTTGCAAAAACTAACATATTCAGGGATGATGGAGAATCAAGTGAGCAACTTACTCTCAAATGATTCAAGGAAGAAAAATACTCTTTGTACTGTACTTGCAACTTTTCTATAAATTTGAGATTGTTTCTGAATTTTTTAATTAAAATTGTTAAAACAAACAAACAAACCAAAAATAACCAAGATAGCAGTGCTGAAATCTGGAGGAGGGTAAGAGATCAAAAAGAAGAGTTGAAGAGCATGGTCTGTGGAAACCATTCTCATTGTGTTTTAATGCAGGTGACTCAACTCTGAATTGGTGAGTACTGACACTGGGGTTCTTGCCATCTGGAACAGGTTTCCTGTATGTATTTTTCTGCCTCTAATTCTAACTTCTAATTTCTAATTCTAACTTCTAATTTCTTTTCAGTATTTATCTGAATAATACTTTCTCCTGTGTCTGCACTTACAACTCTCTCCCAGCCTTAACTCTGTTCTGGCAGTCCTTCCCCTAAGAGGCATTCACGCAACTCTCCTACCATGAAGATGGAGAATTTCACCTTTAGAAAGATTCCAAAAGAGATGTCTTATCCTGAAGGAGGCACTATTAATGATCCTCCTTTCTTCAGGCCTGGCATTCGCTAACATCCCCACCAAGCTCATGTTTTAATAAGAGTTTTTTGAAGGCCTTTCTTTCTAAACACATGTAACTCCCCTATGTTCCAATGCAAAACCTTCTCAAAACTTCTGGAGTGGAACACGGTTTTTACACTCTTTCCTCCCACTATATAAAAAGTTTCGAATAACATCATAAGCTTTATCTCCAGACTTCCTGAAATGTAGCAACTATTACCAGCTTCTCCACTTTCACACCAATGGCAGCTGGCAGGCAGAGCCTTAGATATTCTACAGCAGAAAGGTTTTCAGTAACAATCAATGAAGAGCTTTGAAGCAGTACAAAGATGATGCCTATCATTCATCCTTTCCTCTTCTTTCTTATTTAGGGTGATTATGGAAGTTTTGGAGAACAACTATATTACAGCCTGTCTCCCAGCAGCCATGAACTTTCCTCCCTCTTTTTTTTTCTGGCCACGAGGCTTATGGGATCTTAGTTCCCCATCAAGGGTTGAACCTAGACCCATGGCAGTGAAAGTGCAGAGTCCTACCACTGGGGTGCCAGGGAATTGCCCTTCCCTTACATTAACAAAAGCAGATTCTTAAAATGCACTCCTTGGCAATTTATCCTCAACAAAACTTTTATGCAGCCACATCCATGACTACACCTAAGGCGACTGATGGGCCCTTGGGAAGAGGGCCTAGCAAAACAGAACACTAAGGTGAACGACATCCAAAATGAAAGCCGCAGCAAGTCACCTGGAGACCTGGGAACAACCTGAGCTGGAATCAGCTTCTGTCTTCTCATGTTAAAGAGAAAATTTTGCTTACAAGCATATTCATGGTAATCATCAAACAGCAATAGAGAAAAGGAAACAGCAAAGGAACTTCACCATCTTCAGAGAAAAACAAACTATTTTCTTTGGTTTCTTCCCTCTTTTTCTACATAGCAAGGATTGTTTCCAAATATATTATGCAACTTCCTATTAAAATCACAAACTGAAATTCCTATAGAGCTTATTAAGAAGCATATCCTCAGTGTCCTACTGATTTTAAAAGTGCTCAAAAGTTTTCTTTTGCACTCTGAAGAGAATTTCCAATGCAAGCAAAGGACTAAAATGCACCTTGCCAATTACAGTAATCTTACAACAAGCACATACTGCTATGAATGACATTTAGTTCCATCTCAGTCTATTCTCCCAGGACAAGCAGCAATGAACTCAAGGGTATGATCTCAGAATATAAAAAGCCATTAAGGCTGTTCCTAATAGATTCTTTTAAAATATGATCCTACACAGCTCTTCAAAAGGACAGTATGCTGTAATTCTGAGATGGATTTTTACAATGCTTTGACCTCCTCTTTAAGAGAAGTCTGGAAAAAGAACTAACTGCAGTGGGGGACGGCAGGGGGTGGGGGCGGGGGGGGAGGAGAGAAATGTGTCACTCTGGTTATTAAAATCCATTAAGTTCATACTTCAGCCTTAGGATAACTGCAGCCAAAAAACTGACTTGCAAGTAATTATCACCACTATCTGCAATAAAAGTTAATTGGACATAATTGAACTAACGCCCTAGTCAGAGGGAAGCTGCAACTGGCGAAAGGCCCACTCCTCCTGCTCCTTCAATCTGCAAATGAAACTGCTAATGCTAATTTGTGGACAAACAAGAAATTGCTCTCATGGCTTCCCCACTGCAAATCACGAGGCAATTCCAGCTAATGCCCAGGCATGTTAGGCCAAGAGAAAAATCATTAACCAATGCTTCCTTTGATAAAGATGGATTTTAACAATAACCAAGCCCATTAGGCTGAGAGTTGCTAAGAACTGTTAAATTTCTCCCAGATGCACTAAGTAAAGCACTGTGCCCTGGTCTCCGCACCCCAGCACCATACATGAGATGCTCCCTGTACCACTAGCATGTGGTAGTAAGACGAAGAGACACTATGCAAGGCCAGGAGCTGCTGCTACACAAATAATTTATCTTCTTGTAAGAGAATCCTTGGGTAATCTCATTTTTAGACAGGCAAATGGCATTGCTGATCTACTTCAACAGCAAAGATTAAATCGCTTCTGAATGAACTCTGCAAGTGATAGATTCCTGCTGCCCAACTCTTCCTGCCTTCAATTCTGGACAAGAACTGTGCCCTTTCCCCTGGAATTACTATAAGGCCTTCTCCCTTTCAATTCTGTCTACAGCCCAAGGGACTAAGACTCCTAGGGGTATTACGCAGTCTTAGGTAGCCACTTATAACAGAAGGAGAAACCTGTGGTCTTTGTATCTACAATGATCTGTAAAGTGGGCAGAAGGCAGTAACCTCCTGAGGTGACAGAAGGTAAAAGAGAAAAGCAAGTACAAAGTGCTGTCTGCTTATAGAGAAATTAATGCAATGAGAACCTTCCCTAAGGAAGCAGCTGGACCACCTGTCCCTTTGGTACACTTTTCAATAGAAGTTATTTTGGAAGGTTGCAGTTTACTTCCTCTAGTCATCAAAATACAACATTTTCTGATGTGAAATATGAAAAGCCTAAGTATAGCTTGGCTAGGATGTAAGAGAGGGACCTAGAAACTGTAATATGGATAGTAATGTGAAATAAGAGTTTAACCCTAACAGAAGAACACTTCCTAGGAATGTCATTCATTCATTCATTCATTCATTCATTTGTTCACCAGGCACCTATGATGTATCAGGTACTACGGCAATAGTAGTACTATGTATTAGGAATACAAATATGGCAGACAAAATCCCTGATGAGATATGTGACTAATGTGATCATTTCACAATGTATACAAATATCAAATCATTATGTTGGGGGACTCTCCTGAAAGTCCAATGGCTAAGATTCCTTGCTCCCAATGCGAGAGAGGGCCCAGGTGCGATCCTCGGTTAGAGAACGAGATCCCACATGCCGCAACTAAGACCCAGTGCAGTCAAATAAATATATATTTTTAAAAAAAATCATTGTTGGACACCTGAAACTACCATAACATTGTATGAACAACTATACCTCAAGAAAGGAAGGAAGACAGGCAAGCAGGAATGAAGGGAGGAAGGAAATCAGAATTGTTTCACAACAAAAATAATTTTAAAAAATACCTCCGGGAAACAATTATAAAGATGGGAGAAAACAATATGGGTCATTGAAGGCTGAGCAAGAATTTGCTGGATTGAGACAGTTAGGCTACTCTAGGCAGAGAAAACCAGCATAACGAAAGACATGCAGCTGTAAAACTAAACAACTTGTTTGGGGAACCACAAGTAGTCTGGGGTGAGGAGGGCAGTGCTGGGTGTATGAGCTAAACTTGGAGATGAGTCTGATGTGCTAAATTATGAAGAACCTTATATTTCATACTAGAGGGAGAGAAGAGCAGATTAAAAGTAAATTAGCAGAAAAGCAGCCCTGACATCATATAGAGTAACTATAATGATTAAATGAGATTGTATTTATAAAGTGCTCAATGATGGTAGTTGTAACTATTATTAGCTAATGTCAGACTTTATCCTGAAACCAAGGGAGATAGGAACAGGTTTTAAAGAGAGTAACATGATCAGATGTCTATTTTAAATAAATCTTCTGCAAGTGTGAAAGACAAATGGGAGATGGCACAAGTCAGTTGAGTGGCTACAGTGATTTCGAGGTGAGAAATGATGATTTCAAATAAAGGTGTCACAGGAGAGCTGTCATGCGAATGAGGGAGGAGCTTTATCTCTGAGCTCCAAAGACCAAAGCTAGGCTAACAGATTAAAGCCTGAAGATAGGCAATTTCAGATGAACATAAACAATAACCTGAGCTTGTTCAACAGTGGCACAGCACTAGAAACGCTGAAGCAAAACCAAGGACCCGTTCATTAAGAGTGACAGAAAAAGAGTTATTTTCAGTAGCTAAAAATCTGAACTAGATGACCACTAAATCCAACTTTTAGATTCCAAGAATCTAAATCACTTACGGGGACGATTCCGTAAAATCATTAACAATCGTTTTTGTTTGTAGAGACGTATACAATTTTCCAAGTGCTTTCATACTGATTCTCTCACTTGAGTTGCTCAAATGCCCTATGAGATCGACTGGGCAGGAATCATTAGTGCCATTTTCACAGATAAACTAGGAAAAGCTAGTAAGTGCCTGGATACAACCACATTTTCTCACTCCTGGCTCTGTGCTCTTTTCCAGTCTCACCATTGCCTCCAACATGGTACCAGTGCTGAAAAGTCCATTCTGAGAAACCATCCTTCTTTGGTTACCTATTCCAATGTTTATTCTTAGAATCAGTAAATTCTTCTGCATGTTTTATTTTCGTTGTTCAGAAGTTTCAGCCTATTTCTCTGCTCTCTTCAAGATGAATAAGTTAGTCATCTATCTTCATTCAATGTTCCTTCATATTTACATACTATAAAATGTCTACCATTTCTCTAATCTAGGGTAACTAACCCTAATTATTAAAACTCAATTAATCCCAATTATTAAAACTCAATCCTTGAGTTTGTTCACAAATGTTATTTCCCTTAAAGTAGTTAAGTAATCCGATCCCTAATTTAATACTAGCTCCAGGAACGTAATATTCTCTTCTCATCATTCCAATTCTAATCCCTAGATATCTATTCTATTAAAGATTACCTCCTCTAATTATTTCAAACCAATATTTCTTGAGCACCTACTATGTAGCAAGGCATTGCTCCAGAAGCTAGGGACTCAGCAATAAACAAAACAAACAAAAACTCCTGTCTTCATGATGCTTCCCTTTGTACATGACGTCAAGTGGGAGGATCAGACAAACAATAAATAGGTAAGGGACATAGACTATTAGAAGGTGAGAAATGCTATGAAAAAAACAAATGAAGCAGTGTAAGGGGATGAGGGGGACTGGATGGGGCAGCAGCTTTAGCATATGCAGCGTGTGGTCCTCACTGAAGAACTACAGTTTCTACCATGCTTTTTACCTGCTAGTTTCAGCACAAGGCAGCTTTTAATTACCTAAGAGATTTTTTTTAGCAATTAAACTATAACTAAAATAGTTTTTTCCCCCCTCTCAAGTTTAACTCTTAGGCACTTGTACATTTAATAAAAAGCAATGTATCAACTTGTTTTGAAGAATAAAATTTTGTTTCTGTAATGCTGAAATATTCTTCAAGAAATAATGTAAGAAAGTAATGGAAGCCCAAAGCCCACCACTGTGCACACACATAGAAAGACTGCTGCTGGGTACAATGACTTTAATAAAGACCAGCATTTCCCTGCGTGAGCAATGGTAGGTACAGCGTTGGCCAAAAGGTTCATTAGGTTTTCCATAACATCTTACAGGGAAATGAAATAACTTCCTGGGCAACTTGATACTTTTTTAACTAGTGGCGGGGAGCTGAAAGATGAGCAGGTGGGATACACAGGAGGACGGAGGGAGTTGGAACAAACATAATTTTAAAGAGCTACAAAATTGGTGTGTAGCCTGGAGTGGCATCAGCCTCTCATTTCTAGGTGCACTAAGGAGTCTCCCCAGAACATACTATGAACGGTAAAACAACAGTTTTCAGTTGGGACATTTGTTCAGCTTGGAGAAGAAACCAAAATTAAAATACATAGCTTGTTGGAAAAGCAACTTGTTCCAACTTAACTGTCCCACAGACTATGGAAATAGGCAAAGCACTTCTCTTAAAAGGAAAGGTTCCTTTCATCTCTCTGGGGACATATCCTAACACAGTATCATACTCCAACCATAACATACCTCACAAGGACTGAATGAAGCCTAACTACTAAAATCCTCAGTAAAGGACTTTAGTAAATTCACACTAACACCTGCCAGGACAGGTCAAAACCAAGATACAGAGTCATCATTAATCCACCGGTCCCACTTTCTGCTGAATCCAAGAAGTTCTAGGAGCATAAGCAAAAGCCAAACCAGTGACATCACAGCTACAAAACTAATGTGTTCATAATAGTAAAACTGCTTTCAGCTGCATTGCTGGGTGATCCAGAAGGCCCATTCAGGAACCCAGGTAAAGGGCCTTTCCCACTGATACACTGTGACCTGGGATGAGCTGCCTTCAACTTCTCACAGTCTTGATACCCTTTCCTTTTAAAACAGATTAAGTCCTACGCTTTACATTGTAACTGATAAACGAAATGCTAATGGTAGAGGTACTATAACTTTTGGGAGGGAAAAAAAATTAAGTTGTGACTAATAATTGCTAATAATTATGGACTTCCCTGGTGGCTCAGACAGTAAAGCATCTGTCTACAATGCGGGAGACCTGGGTTCAATCCCTGGGTCAGGAAGATCCCCTGGAGAAGAAAATGGCAATCCACTCCAGTACTATTGCCTGGAAAATCCCATGGACAGGAGCCTGGTAGGCTACAGTCCATAGGGTCGCAAAGAGTCAGACATGACTGAGCGACTTCACTTTCACTTTCACTTTCAATAATTGCTTATGATTCTCCTATGAAGCAACACCGATGCTGAGTAAATCACTCCAATTCTGCAAGTGGCATAAAATCTGATTTTCTCTCAGATCAGCAGCTGATCCTCAAAACCACTTTGCTGAGTGCCAAGAAGTAGCGATTGGTTATGAAACCTTGCCTTTTAAATCTACTGGAATATTCAGCTGATCTTCAACAACAACAAAAGCAAGGGGTAGGAGTTGGGGGGAGACATTTTCCAACTAAACAGCACTTAAAGCAATCCTCAGTTTTGAATTTATAATTTACAGTACTTCTTTGATTACAACCCAATGTGTACATGGATTTTAGCCAACAGCTCCGATCAGGAGAATCCACAGAGCCCAGTGTTAGAAGAGGGGTTTACTTTGGTAATAGTTCTTCTTTGAATTGACTACCTACAGCCTGTCCATATAGGATGAACAATTTGCATATCTGTGGGACAAGAAGACACCAACAAAGGAAACATGCCAGTGTCGAGGGTTAGTTTATCTACGATTTACCTGGAAAATCTCAGTTCTCCATAGGACCTTGGTATAATTAGGTCCTATAACAACGGTCAAGTCTTAAAATATTAAAACCAACCATCTCAAGGAGACAAAACTGAGCTAAACCAAGCTGGTGGCAACCTCACCTACTTGGCTCTTGAATGATCAGACAAACATAATCAGTTTGTTCAGCTGGAAAACTGCAGTTAAGAAGCAGAGGAAGTTAAAGCTATTGCTTAAAAATATGGCCTACGAATATCTTTGGACTTGTCTATACTTTGCCTGTTTGCCTTTCTGCATGAATAATCAAGAACTGACTGTTTTCTCTGATCAAGAATGAATCCGTACCTATTAGAGTTCTCCCTGTATATTGGTAAAGGTGCCTCCTGCCCTTTCCAGCTAGGCTTACATGAAACAAACTCAGTCTATGACTAAACTTGATCTAATGAGCCAGTGTGATGATCCCTGCTCCCTCTCCCCAGCCATTCATCAGGACAAAATATAATAAAACTTCAATCTGGCCTTTCCTTTCTATCTCTCTCTATCACTCTTCCAGCATCTCATCTTGAACATTCCTCCTTCTCTTGACTGATAGTGGCATCTTGGGTCTTTGGATTCTCTTCACAACAACAGAAATTAAAAACAGCTTCTCAGGGCAGAGATAGGAAACTTTCAATCATTTCAAACAGGGACCCTGGAAGGAGTTCTTTAAGAAGAGAACCAAACATACTAGAAATTCAGAGCAGGGAAGAATTCAGAGACCTTGGCTTTGGGTCTGGCTTCACTACTAAATCACTTTCTAAGTTATTTAGACATTCTTGAGGCATTAGTTTTCCCAACCTCAGAGAAATGCTGAGACCACTAAGAGACTGCTTACTTAATTCACTGGATGAAAACTAATCCAAAAGTAAAAATATTTATGTTAATACTGGAAAGGATTCTTGGGCTGAAGGAACTCTTGTCTTAACCTTTTATGAGTTGTTATGTAATTATTCCCTACAATCCCACATTTAATTTCGAAGTATAATATGTACTCAAAGTACCAAATAATTCCTAATTCCTTTTAGCCAGGCTCAGCTTCTCTTCTATTACTATATATATTTACAGATAATGAAATCACTAATTAAGCAAAATTCTAAGATATGGCCAAACAAAAGGACTGTCCATTATTCACAGAATGCTAACACAGAGGAGAAAGTTGGGGGAGGGAGCAAAGGCCTGGATTCTAAGAAAACAGATGAGCTATTTGGGTGTTTGGCTTAAAAAAAACAAAGCAAAAACAAAAAGATGGATTAACAGTTTATATCTAAAAGGCAACTCTATTTTGAATGGCTCTAACAATCCCATAATAAGCACAGTATCAAACACAGTCAGGGTAATTAATTCAGTGGACTCTTCCCCTTTCACCGCCAGATTGAACAGCTCTGAGGATAATCTCCTTCATTCTCCCAGGGCTCAGTTGGAAGATTCATTATTTATGCCCTCAATTGTTTACTCTGTCCTATTTTTCCCTCCGTCCAGGCCCAAGGGCAGTGTTATCACTGGCCTGTTTCCAAAATGAATGTATTAGTTCCCTGCCTTACTAGCTACAAACCCAAAGATAATCAAACAGTGGTTATCTTAACACTGGAGAGCAACCCCACCCCACCACTTGATCCAGGAGAGAAGTTAATGACAATGCTGACCCCGGTTACCAAAAGCTGTTATTTTAGATGGATGAAATGAAACACATTAGTTTTTCTAGTCTTTTTGTTTTTCTTCAACCACTGAGCGACATGTATGCACATCCAACAGGATTCTTGAAGGGCAGTACCATTAGAAAGACAGCTCTGGCCCTCACCAAGAGCAGACCTGTAAACTATGAAGGATTAAACTGATTGAGATGCACTTTGCCTAGCAACCATTCATTAGGAAGAGTTCAGTAACTCACCAGCAATCAATTCCGTGTCCTTATCTAAGCCATAAACAGATAACAGACTCCACCAAGTCCTCTACCCTCTGGATTCAGACAGCAAACAACTTCCTTAAAAGACTCAGCTTGCAAAAGTCAACCCTTGGAGGAGGGGGTTGTGCTTAAACACACACAAAATATTGTCTCAGACACCTGACTGACAAAGCTGAATAGCTAAAAACTACCACCAGTCACATCTCCATATGAATGCATTCATTGTCTCTAAATAAGTCTCCCACACTGCAGCATTCCTAGGTCTTTTTGCCTCTAGTATTTTCTCACCTTGAGCAAGTCTTTCCTAGTTTCAAACCTGACTCAAGCTGATTATCATGAGAATCAAACAACGCCAAGGGTCCAATGTTTTCCTTCACCTTCTCAAGGGGATCACTTTATACTTCAGATGTGAATGGGGGATTGGGCTTGAGTCTCCCTTTAGAGAGACCATAGGGCCCTCTTAAAAAAGAAAAAACACACCCTAAGCTGTGACTCACAGAAATAAGCAGGATAAAAACAGATTGCTAAAGAAAAATCAGCGAACTGAACCTCAACAGCACCATGTCCCCTTAACTTAAGAGATTATGGTATATCACGGTTTCATATAATTGTTTCCTCGCAAATGACCAAATCTGAATTTCCATCCTCCTTAAATGATACCTAGAGATCAGTATAGATACACACCTATCATTAGTTCTATACATAGCCTTCTGTCTCCTGGGGAAAATTCTTTGGGGAAATCACTGCACCGTGCAAAATATAGATTACACAAATCTGTCAAGAAAATAGAAATATAAAAACATTAAGTGAGCCAAGTGTAATGTAACTTTATAAAGCTGTATTAGCTGCTCACTCATGAGTAGACAAAAAATAACACCTAGATATCAAATAGGAGGTTATTAGTAGAAGCAAGTTGAAGTGGTGGTATATGCTTTAACATGGCCTCCAAGTGGATTTTGTCACTTTCTCAGGTTACCATATAGTTTAGACATCAAAGTGCACTTTGTTTTATACAATAGCTAGCTGCCAAAGCTTCAAAGTGATTTTTAACAGTTCATTCTCAGTAACAAGTTGGGTAAGACAACATCTGGGGTATTCTCTTTGCCTTTCAATTTAAATATGATTCATGGAGTCTTAAGGGATAAATGGGTAATAAACTAAAAACCCAAAATCTAACAAAGGTTTACTACGAATCTACTTTTTTTGCACAACTCTGTATTAAGGCTGCTTCAGATTAAAAAAAAAACAAAACTATAATAAGTTTCCTGATCCCTAGTAAGTTTCCACAATTGAACCGATTTCCTATCCCATCATCCCTATTCTTTATCATACTTGCTTTTACCCCAAACTGCTCCTTATTGATTAGAGATAAAAATAAACCAATGCAAAGAGGAAACATTAATCCATCTTAAAACTAAAAGAGCTCCAGCATACCAATTCTATCTTCAAAACTGAACTCCAGTTAGAACAATTTCTGGAAACTGAACCCGGATTACAAGAATGAACTCTCAACATTTCAATTAATATTTACCAAAGTGCTGCCAAAAAAAATGACATTCATCCCTTCAGGCATTCTAGCTCTTTTCTAATCAACATTTGGATAAATCTGGTCCAAACACTTTTGGTGAAAACGCCCAGTTAAAGCAAGTTTACCATGAACAATGCCACTGAAAACACACAACACACACACACATCCTTTGTTGCCATCATAAATTTTGAGTTTTACCTCTTCAACTGGTATCTCTCCTCTCTGTTAAAAACCGATAAAGAGGTTCCTGATTTTGGCCGAAGATGAACTGTCCTTCAGGAAGAAGGGATCCGTAAGCTGTAGAAGCCAAGGAACTCAAAACGTAAATATAAATTGTAGTGATACAGCCATCTGAATTCATGACGGGGTGCTTTAAAAAAATTAACGACTTAAAATTCATCTGGATTTGTTTAAAGTTTGGTTTTTGACGACAGAAACTAATCCCTCTGAGAGTCTGTGAATGGGAAATATACAGATGGAGAAAAATATGAGACTTTTAAGTTTCAGTAACAGTAACGAAGTTTGCTTGCTCAAGCTAGGTTTCTCCAACAGGGCTGAGTCCTACACAAAGCCGGTGACACTGTACTTGGGAGAGAGACTTTAGAAGAGTTAATCGCTAACAACTATCAGGATTTCCTTTAACCACCATCTGACGGAGGCTGATCCCTCTTTCCACTAGCACCTCCTTCATCTTCAGACTGTTTTTGCTGATTAAGGCAGTCCCAAGTAGGAAAATGGTGAAGACAGCCTTAATGGACACGGATGCAGAACAGTTTCAAAACCGCACTCCTATCCTAGCCTGTCCTTTCTTTTTTCCGGCTTACTGCATCAGATGCCAAACGAGAAAGGGCTCCTCTTTTCTCTGTTCATTTTACTACGCGACCGACATCTACACATCAGTAAAAAGAGAGGAGAGTCCTGAATCTCCTTACCCAGCTGCAGGGGTGAGATGAAGGGAGGGAAAGAAGAATGAAGGGCAGAATTAGAATATCAAAATAAACTGATTAGACGTGGAGCTCTTACTTCCCATTCCATTTCCCCTTTTCTCACAAGGTTAAGTCGGCTGAAGTCGGGGTAGGATAGAAAAAGCACACACACCTTGAGCCCTGGAAGGGAGGTGAGGTTCGCTCCGCAGCGCTCGGTGGGGCTCCGGGCTCCGCCCCGCCCGCCTGGGGCACCTCAGCCCTCCTCGGCCCCAGACCGGGAAGACGGAAGAAAAGGGGTTTCCAGCGGCCCCGGCAGGGGGAGGGGGGAGGCGGCTGCTCCGGGTGCCAGGCTCTCCGAGCGCAGCACTCCGCGGCGCGCCGACACCCCCTCCCCCAGCCGGCTGCCGCTCGCTCCTTCGCCGCCGGAAGCCAGCCCCGCCCCCTCAACTCCATCCCGGCCCTCCGCGAGCCCCCTCCAGTCCGCAGAGCCAATGGCGAGCCAGGGAGCCAGCAGAGCGACTCACCCGACAGCCAACTGTGGAGGCCCACTGGGAGGTCAGCCGCCCGGGATAGGCCAGCCACCCGTCGCCCCGGCCCCGGCACGGCTCCTCTTTGTTAGAGCTGCCCCTTCGCTCCAGGCCCCCACCCCAAAGCCGGCAGGCCGGCAGCCCAGCAGCCCGCATCTGGGCCAGGTGATGCCAAGCCCCTTCCCCTGCGCCCCCCGCCCCCGCCCTGCCTGGGTGTGAGGAGTGACCCCCATCCAGGCAGTACCTCCGTCAGTGCCTCAGACTTGCATAGCAAGAGCCTTCCGGAGACCTTCGACAGCAAAAAGTCGCTCCCCAGGCCTCCGCCTCACCCTTCTTTTCTCAGACTAATCAACTGCACTCCCTCATAACCGTGCATAGATTCAGGTTTGCATATTAGATCAGCTGCACACATCAATCCACCCTGTCTGAAACTCCTGCTTCCCATGACGCAGAAATTAAGGGGGGAGGGGGACACATATTGGGAAGATATTTATCTGCAAGTTGGTGCGGTGGGAGAAGGGATACAGTAAATCACCTGCAACAAACACCATACACACACACACAGCTGGATCCAACCCAGCTCAGATTCAAGTCATCTACATCCAGTTAAACCCAAATAAACCACTCCCTTAGCAGGTTTCAGTACAATTAGGAAACAAATATCTAAGTCCTGTTCAAGCCATACACTTAACATTAGAAAAAACTCGCAGCAATAGCTTCCGCATAACTGGCAGGTTGCATCAACACCTCAATCACTAATGTCAGTGTTAGAAACCTAACACTGCTGGGATGGAATACGCTAAAGATTGTAGAATATTTCCCTAGGTATAGTGGTGAAGCAGAAGAAGGGGTTCGTTTAAGAAAAATAAACCGGTAATGGGGAAGGTAAGTTATTACCTACACTCTCATTTTTGTCCACAAAGTTCTTGCAACTAATCTACACCACATTCTACAAGTCCACTTAGTTCCCAAGTGCTAATACAACTAAAAAACTAACGTTAAGTAGCCTTTTCTTATGTGGAGCTCAAAGCATTTCATATATATATGAACCTCAGTGTTCTGGGAAGATGGAAAAGGAACTGTGTGTCATGCCTATTAAAAGCCAGTTTGGGACTTCCCTTGTGGCTCAGCTGCTAAAGAATCCGCCTGCAGTGCGGGAGACCTGGTTTCAATCCCTGGGTTGGGAAGATCCCCTGGAGATGAGAAAGGCTACCCACTGCAGTATTCTGGCCTGGAGAATTCCATGGACTGGGTAGTCCAGGGGTCGCAAAGAGTCACACATGACTGAGCAACTTTCACTCACTCACTCTTGGGATTTTCTTGGTGGTCCAGTGGCTAAGATTCTGCACTTCCAATGCAGAGGGCCCAGGTTTGATCCCTGGTCAGGGAACTAGATCCCACACTTTCACAACTAAGAGTTCAGGTGCCTCAACTAAACATCCTGTATGCTGCAACTAAGACCTAGTGCAGCCAAATAAAAAATATTTTTTAAAAAAGGCCAGCCCTTTTTTCTAACCCAAATTAAAAGGCTTGGGCTTAAATAGATTTCTGGAGAAACTTCATTAGTCTCAGAGACTAGGTTCCAGATAAAAAGAACTAAGTGTGAAAATTTTTTTATTTTAAATACTGCCCACAAAAGTGTCCTCATTAACTAATGAGTCTAATTCCCTCCCCATATACACCTGAACTACCAAAAATCCTCAAAAGCACAAAAACAGTTACAACTCTCCATAGTGTTAGTCACTCAGTTGTGTCTGACTCTTTGCAATCAACAGACTGTACCACTGGTCAGAATGGCCATTAAAAAGTCTACAAATAACAAATGCTGGAGAAGATGTGGAGAAAAGGAAATCGTCCTGCACTGTTGGTAAGAATGTAAATTGCCGAAGCCACTATGGAGGAAAAAAAGAGTATGGCGGTTCCTCAAAAAGCTAAAACTAATAGTTGCTATATGATCCAGTAATTCCACTCTTGGACACATATCCAGACAAAATTGTAATTTGAAAAGATACATGCACTCCCCTCCATGTTCACAGGAGCACTATTTATAAAAGCCAAGACATGGAAGCAGCGCAAATGTCCATTAACAGACAAAGGGATAAAGAAGATATGGTACACAGAAGCAGTGGGATACTGCTCGGCCAGAAAAAGAATGAAAGAATGCCATCTGCAGCAATGCAGATGGACCTAGAGATGCTCACACTAAGTGAAGTAAGCCAGAGACAAACTCCACACGACTCATACGTGGGGTCTAAAAGATGCAAATGAAGTTAATTTACAAAACAGAAATAGACTCACTGACAGAGAGAGCAGACTTGAGGCTGCTGAGGGGGAGGGCAGAGGGGAGGGATGGACTGGGACTAGGGTGGGGTTAGGAGATGCAAACTATCATATGCAGAATGAACACACAGCAAGGTCATACTGGATACAGCACAGGGAACCGTATCCAATACCCTGTAATAACCATGATGGCAAAGGAAAAAAACCTTTGTTCTTAAAAAATACATAAGCAAATAATTAAAAAGGCATTTTCCCCCCATAAAGACCTGCCAGTGCCATTTTATAAAATTCAAACACCCAAGAGATAGAACGCACACTTTGATAGGAAAATTTATTACTTACTAGACTTAAAGAGAACACATCTGAAACAACAAGTGTGAGAGCTATCTGGGGAGGAGAAAAAAAAGACAATGCCTTGACTATTATTTCAATGTAGCAAGGTACTAACATTTTTTTAACTGGCTGCACTTTCTCTTTCAGACACTAGAGGGAAGTATAAACTCCATTCACTGTATTTGGGAATTCAATTTATTCATTTATTCACGGACTCCGGTTTCCCTGGTGGCTCAGACAGCAAAGGATCCGCCTGCAATGCAGGAGACCTGAGTTCGATCCCTGGGTTGGGAAGATCCCCTGGAGGAGGGCATGGCAACTCACTCCAGTATTCTGCCTGGAGAATCACCGATAGAGGAGTCTGGCCGGCTACACTCCATGGGGTCACAAAGCATCGGAGGCAACTAAGCACACATTCATTCACTCATTCACCACATATTTACTGCATTCCTTGTTGCTGTTGTTCAGCTGCTAAGTTGTGTCCAGCTCTTTGCAACCCCATGAACTGCAGCACGCCAGGCTCCTCTGTCCTCCACTATCTCCCTGAGTTTGCTTAAATTCATGTTGATTGAGTTGGTGATACTATCTAACCACTACTGCATTCCTACATACCAGGAACATTATAGACCCCAAAGACAAAAAAACGAAGAAGCTATGATCTCTGTCTCCAACGTGCTTACTCTAGTGAAGGAAGACACCAGTTTAACAAACAAACAAACAAAAAAAGGCCACCACGACAGAGAATGCACATGAGAATCAAACCCCAACTTCTGCAAGACTGTGGGTTTGGGAAGGACAACTTGGCAGAGGGAGGAAAAAAACATGTATCCATATAATCATTCATACTAGACAAATAAGATTACTCAAACTGGCTTATTCTCATATTAACTATATTCCCATCTTAATTTAAATGGAAATACCTACACTTAGGAAGTATCTTTAAACTGTTATCTACAGAAAGTAGGAGAATGAGGCATTAACATTGTGGAAGATTTGCTAAAATATCTAGTTGGCTAGGTTTCAAAATCAATTGTACCCAGTTTAAAGGCATGAAGGTAACAGATACAGTTGGAGTTAAGACTGCTTACAGGATTATAAAAATTCTTATTTGAAATCAGGATAAATTACACTACACCCCCTGAAAAGAGTATGTCAAGGATAAATAAGTACAAGTTTCCTAAATGTGTTCTGTCTTCACAAATTAAGTTTCCCAAATTAGGAAACAGAATACTCTGAAAATTAGCTTCCATCAATGCTTGTGGAAAGCCTCTGTAGAGAGACATCTTGGTTGCCAAATCATTTCCCCATCTAAATAATTTAAGCCTACACAGGAAAGACAAAAACTTTAACTGATAAAGCAGAATTAAAACTCAAAGTCACCAAAGGGCAATGGAAACTTTTGTAGGGTGTATTCTTCCCTAATCCTCAAAATGACTGCTCCATCTTTTGCTATGGTTTGGGATGTTCGGATTGTGTGTATTGGGGGTGGAGAGTTGGAGAGAAGGAACAAGTTGTTGATTTCTCATACTGATGGAGCACAGCACATGGTAGAAAAAGTAAAAGCCAACATCCTGAAAAAAGTTTCACACACATACACAAAATGAGACAGCAAACTTGTGAATCAAGCATGATTTGGCATCTTTAAATGCACAGCCAATTCTCCTCTAGTGCCAAAGCCAATGGCTTCTCCTGTAGATAAAATGGCACAGTTCCTGAAAAAGCCCTGGACGCTGTTTCCCCACAATCCTATAATCTGTCAGAAGACAGAAAACAAAAAGAAGGCTCTGCCAGCCAGAAAAAGCAAATTATAACCAACACAGAGCCAACACTTTACTTCAGACAGAAGGAGCTTTTCTATGCGTCTTTGGAAGGAGAGAGACAAAAGAAGCTTACCATTGCTCAAATAACCAAGGCAAAACATTTGAACCAAATATCATCTGGGATAAGCATTTGATGCAATAGCCTGCTTTCTTACTTCTTATACACAGTCTTAAAGAATATCTGCAGCATTTATGACAAAGAATTGGCCACAAAATACAAGGAACTTATACACATCAATGAGAAACAGAAACAACCAAAAGGGAAAATAGCAGCTGTGTGAAATACCTACTCTGGGAAAGAAACAGTCAAGTAGAAAGGATACCTGTAGGTCAACCACAAATCAAATTTGAAGGAACTAAAATAAGAATTTAAGATGAACCTTTACCTAAGAATCTGAAGCCAATCCCTGAGTTTACACTGAGCAAAGCAGATGATAGAAGCAAGTAGCAGAAAGCCTAAATACAACCTCATAAGTAAATCTTACTTAAGAAAGCTTACTTACTCAAATGTCTTTGCTGGGGAAGCAGACCATTCAGGGACCCCCTTTCCAAACACCAAATGCAGAAATAAAGCAAATAATGTTTGGGTGTGGCAAAACAAGTACACTAGTACAGGCTTCCCATCAGAGAGGAACAGAAACCTAAACCTTTTACTTGTCCTTGATACAAAGAGGTAATGTATTGTGGAACTGAAATTACAAAAAAAAAAAAAAAGATTTCAATTCCAACCTACATAAAGCTAAGAACTTCACACCAGTTTGTTTTCAAATTGGCAATACACAGGTCCCCACTGGAAAAAAAAAGGGGGGGGAAGGGGGCTTCCCTGGCGGCTCAGTTGGTGAACAATCTGCCTGCAATGCAGGAGACCCAGGTTCAGTCCTTGGGTGGGGAAGATTCCTTGGAGAAGGGAATGGCAACCCACTCCAGTATTCTTGCCTGGGAAATACCATGGAAGAGCATGGTAGGATCACATGGGATCACAAACAGTTGGACATGACTTAGCAACTAAACTACCACCACTGAAAAAAAAACAATACACAAGATCCCAACTGAGCTGTCAGCAGGGTAAAGTTCTGAGCAGACTATTGCTTAACCATTTCCCTTATCATTTTAAACATCAAAAGGACCACATCCCAGTTTTCCTCCATTGTTAATGCCACTTTACAGGCTGAGAAAAATTTAGTTCATCAGATTCAAATTTCAGGCATTTCCTAAGTACATTACAGGTAATGATGCCACTGATTCTATATTTAGACGCAGGTGTGGAACAAAGAGTGCCAGTTTTGCCTGAAATGGCACCGTACCCTTCTTTAAATTCTAACTGGAGCCATCACCTAAGCCTGCATTAAAATGTCTATATGGTGTCGCCTAAAATAAATTAAAATGCTTTTTCAACGCTTTTTTTGAGTGGTTCTATTGATTGACTGTGACATTTTAAATATAGATAATAAATCACTCCCACCAGTCCTTTAAACAGTCAGCATTTTAACTGCTGTAGGGTGGCCCTCACAGCCTCACTTGAATCAAAAAGCCAAGATGGTAAAAACTCTTGTCATATGAATCCTCTAAAATGGTAACATAATAAACCTTTGGGCAATAATCTCTTTAATAAAAAGTTGTGTCATCATGTTTCCATTATTGTTACATTTCAGAAATTAGGATAGCAGCCTTTTTCCAAATCCTGAGCTATTTTCTCTGCAAATAGTATTTATAAAAATATATCACCTTTCTCAAAAGGAACTTAAGGGCTCTAACAGACAGTATGTTGCTAATTTTCACAACATCCCAATAAAGAACTATTATTTAGCATTTATATCACACTTTAACTTGCAAAAGTGTTTTACAATTATTTTCATTAGTAGTCATGCCTCACAACCGCCCACTGAGCTAAACTGGTCCTGTTATCCTCATTTGACAGCTGAGAAAACTGATGTATCGTAAGGCCAAGGTCAAGTCAGTCTGCCTTTCCAAGACCAGGAACCTGATCCTTAAAGGCAGTCTCATTCATTCAGCAGTGTATGTGTACTGCTCATAATGCTCATTAAACTCGGTTTTTAGAAAACAGAAATCTACCTAAAATGATGGTACAAAAACACTAAAATTGTAATGCTTTGATGAAAATATATAACCACATTGGAAGACAAATAGGTAAGGATTTAGTAATACAGACACAGGAAGTTTTTAGAAATAGCCTCCCAAACCTCGATGTCATCAGGCAAAACTGAAATGCTTTTCATCCCATTTGCTCCCTCCATCCACTACAATCAGACATCTGTCACCACCATTCCAATGAGTAATTCTACTCAAGATTACCAATAATCTCTAGGTTGCCAAATCGCCCACAGGTACTGCTCTTATCTGAGACAGCATTCGATATCATAGGGCTCTCCTCCCTTCTTTACATATTCTTTACTTGGCTTCCATAACATCACTCTTTCAGGTTTTCCGCCTACCTCACTGGCTGGTCCTCTGTCACACCTCTCTTCTCTAGACACAAACCATTCTAAGTGACTGCCTGACTGAATTCCACGACTTCAGCTTCTATCTACGAGCTGATGATCTCCGACTCTACAATTCCAGCCCCGGCTTCTCCCCGGAACGCCAGGCTTTTCTACCCAACTACACTATAGCTCCAGGTGGCTGTCTAACAAACAGCTCAAACTTGACATGACCAAAACAGAATTCCTGACAAATATATTTTGCCACAGTCTTACCCATCTCAATAATCACCATTTACCTATCTAGTTCTCCAGCCAATAAATGCAGAACCTATGCATGATTTCTCACTCTGCCTCACTCCCTCTGGCTACTGACAATCCCTGAGCAAGCCCTGTCAACTTCACTTCCAAAAGATATCCCAAATCCTTCTACCTTCCTACAGTTCTTCAGCGATCTCCCGAGTCCTAGTCACCATCATCTCGTCTGATTTAGTACAACAGTCTTGTAAGCCAGTCCCCTTGCCTCCACTCTTGATCCCTCTACAATCCAGTTTCACATAGTAACCAGAGTAATAACTTTTTAAAATTACAAATCAACTCACATCATATCCCTACTTAAAAGTGTCCAAAGGAAGCAGACCACTCGAGCTGTCAATGTCATCTGCCTTCTGGCCGCTTCTTGCACCATCTCCCTCTCACTTACCATATTCAAAGCCACATTGGCCTTATTTCTGCTCCTCTAACATATGAAACACTACCATGGGCAAGAATCCCTTAGAAGAAATGGAGTAGCCATCAAAGTCAACAAGAGAGTCTGAAACGCAGTACTTGGACGCAATCTCAAAAACAACAGAATGATCTCTGTTGTTTCCAAGGCAAACCATTCAATATCACAGTAATCCAAGTCTATGCCCTGACCAATAATGCTGAAGAAGCTGAAGTTGAACGGTTCTATAAAGACCTACAAGACCTTCTAGAACTAAAACCCAAAAAAGATGTCCTTTTCACTATACGGGACTGGAATGAAAAAGTAGGAAATCAAGAAATACCTGGAGTAATGAGCAAATTTGGCCTTGGAGTACAAAATGAAGCAGGGCAAAGGCTAACAGTTTTGCGAAGAGAATGCACTGGTCATAGCAAACACCCTCTTCCAACAACACAAGAGAAGACTCTACACATGGACATCACCAGATGGTCAACACCAAAATCAGACTGATTATATTCTTTGCAGCCAAAGATGGAGAAGCTCTATACAGTCATCAAAAACAAGACGGGGAGCTGACTGTGGCTCAGATCATGAACTCCTTATTGCCAAAGTCAGACTTAAATTGAAGAAAGTAGGGAAAACCACTAGAGCATTCAGCTATGATCTAAATCAAATCCCTTACGACTATACAGTGGAAGTGACAAATAGATTCAAGGGATTAGATCTGATAGTGCCTGAAGAATATGGACAGAGGTTCATGACAGTGTACAGGAAGCAGTGATCAAGACCATGCCCAAGAAAAAGAAATGCAAAAAGGCAAAATGGTTATCTGAGGAGGTCTTACAAACAGTATGAAAAGTAGAGAAGCTATGAAAAGTAGAGAAGCAAAAGGCAAAGGAGAAAAGGAAAGATACACCCACCTGAATGCAGAGTTCCAAAGAATACCAAGGAGAGATAAGAAAGCCTTCCTCAGTGATCAATACAAAGTAGAGGAAAACAATAAAATGACAAAGACTAGAGATCTCGTCAAGAAAATTAGAGATACCAAGGGAAATTTTCATGCAAAGATGGGCACAATAAAGGACAGAAATGGTATGGCCCTAACAGAAGCAGATGATTTTAAGAAGAGGTAGCAAGAATACACAGAAGAACTAAACAAAAGATCTTCACGACCCAGATAACCACGATGGTGTGCTCACTCACCTAGGGCCAGACATCCTGGAATGTGAATTCAAGTGGGCCTTAGGAAGCATCACTACAAACAAAGCTAGTGGAGGTGATGGAATTCCAGTTGAGCTATTTCAAATCCTAAAAGGTGAAAGTGCTGCACTCAATATGCCAGCAAATTTGGAAAACTCAGCAGTGGCCATAGGACTGGAAAAGGTCAGTGTTCATTCCAATCCCAAAGAAAGGCAATGCCAAAGAATGCTCTAACTACCACACAATTGCACTCATCTCACACACCATCAAAGTAACACTCAAAATTCTCCAAGCCAGGCTTCAGCAGTACGTGAACTGTGAACTTCCAGATGTTCAAGCTGGTTTTAGAAAAGGCAAAGAAACCAGAGATCAAATTGCCGATATCAGTTGGATCATTGAAAAAGCAAGAGAATTCTAGAAAAACATTTACTTCTCCTTTACTGACTATACCAAAGCCTTTGACTGTGTGGATCACAACAAACTGAGGGAAATTCTTCAAGAGATGGGAATACCAGACCACCTGACCTGCCTCCTGAGAAAATGCAGGTCAAAAAGCAACAGTTAGAACTGGACATGGAACAACAGACTGGTTCCAAATTGGGAAAGGAGTACGTCAAGGCTGCATATTGTCACCCTGCTTTTTTAACTTATATGCAGAGTACATCAGGAGAAACGCTGGACTGGATGAAGCACAAGCTGGAGTCAAGATTGCTGGGAGAAATATCAATAACCTCAGATATGCAGATGACATCACCCTTATGGCAGAAAGCAAAGAACTAAAGAGCCTCTTGAGGAAAGTGAAAGAGGAGAGTGAAAAAGTTGGCTTAAGGCTCAACTTTCAGAAAACTAAGATCATGGCATCTGGTCCCATCACTTCATGGCAAATAGATGGGGAAACAATGGAAACATTGACAGAATTTATTTTGGGGGGCTCCCAAATCACTCCAGATGGTGATTGCAGCCATGAAATTAAGAGACACTTACTCCTTGGAAGAAAAGTTATTATCAACCTAGACAGCATATTAAAAAGCAGAGACATTACTTTGCCAACAAAGGTCCGTCTAATCAAGGCTATGGTTTTTCCAGTAGTCATGTACAGATGTGAGAGTTGGACCATAAAGAAAGCTGAACACAGAAGAATTGATGCTTCTGAACTGTGGTGTTGGAGAAGACTCTTGATGAGTCCCCTGGACTGCAAGGAGATCCAACCAGTCCATCCTAAAGAAATCAGTCCTGAATATTCATTGGAAGGACTAATGCTGAAGCTGAAACTCCAATACTCTGGCCACCTGATGTGAAGAACTGACTCATTTGAAAAGACCCTGGAAAAAAATAATAATAAAATAAAATAAAATAAAATTTTTAAAAAGACCCTGAGGCTGGGAAGATTGAAAGCGGGAGAAGGGGATGACAGAGGATGAGACGGCTGGATGGCATCACCAACTCAATGGACATGAGTTTGAGTAAACTCTGGGAGATGGTGATGGACAGGGAGGCCTGGCGTGCTGCAGTCCATGGGGTCGAAGAGTCAGAAATGACTGAGCGACTGGACTGAACTGAATATATAGAATTAATTCCTCCTTAGCTTTGCACTGGAATGTTTGATCTGCTAATCTTGGTATCCTCCTGGATTTTAAATGCCATACCTTCAGAGAGGCATTCCATATTCCCTATTCTCCCAATCTTAAGTAGCTATCCATTCATCCTCTAATATATCACTCTATTTTAATGCTCTGCAACTGATTTTTTTTTAAGTTGTTGGTTGTCTGTTCGCCCTCCTAGAATATCAGCTCCATAAGAGCAGTGTATGCCTTTCTTCACCAGTGTATGGTTAGTGCCCAACACATTCTATCAACTCAATAAATTTGGCACGCTTACTTGTTAGGAGAGGGTAAAAAAAGACATAACCTAGGACCTTCCCTGGACCTAACCTGGGTCCAGTAGCTTAACACTTGTGCTCCTAATAGAGGGGGCCTGGGTTCAATCTCTGGTTAGGGACCTAGACCCCACGTGCTGCAACTAAAGATTCTGCATGCCACAATGAAGAGCAAAGATCCTGCGTGCCATAACCAAGACCAGGCGCAGCCAAATACATTAAATAAATATTTTTTTAAAGAAGACATAACCCGTATCCGCAAAGAGCTCACAATCCAACTGAGGAGACAAAACATTTAAATAATAAGTGTAATGATAACAGGATACTAAAATATCACAGCAGCCCAGAAGCAGGAATGATTAATTCTGCTCTGGAAACTAGGAAGACTTCACAGAAGAAATGAACTATGAGCTAAACCCTGAAGATTAATTAGGAGATTCACTAGATTATTGGTTATGTCTGTCTGCTTGTTTTAGAAGTGTCCTTGGAGCAAAAATAGGATGAAGAAAGGAGGAAGGAAAATGAAATCAAGCATCTGCTATGTATTAGGCATTGTGGGTAATGAAGGGTCTTAAAGGGAAAGGGAATAAGCAGTCTCAGAATTTAGGACGATCACTCTTGTGACCCGGTGGTGGACTGACAGAAGGGTGATAAGACCTGAGACATACAGACCAGTCAGGAGGTTACTGCAACTGCCCAAGTGAAAAATGAAAATGGTCTAATCCAAGACTTTGGCAACAGGTGTGGAAACAAAAAGGTAGATTTAGGAGACCTCAGAGGTTAAAATCAGACTCATATCAACCGGATACGAGTGATGAAGGAAAAGAACTAAGGTCAAGTCCAGAGTTTTTTATTTAGGCAACTGTGTGGCTATTCAAGTTCAGTTCAGTCACTCAGTCATGTCTGACTCTTTGCGACCCCATGAATCACAGCACGCCAGGCCTCCCTGTCCATCACCAATTCCCGAAGTTCACCCAAACTCATGTTCCATCGAGTCAGTGATGCCAGCCAGCCATCTCATCCTCTGTCGTCCCCTTCTCTTCCTGCCCCCAATCCCTCCCAGCATCAGGGTCTTTTCCAATGAGTCAACTCTTCGCACGAGGTGGCCAAAGTATTGGAGTTTCAGCTTCAGCATCAGTTCTTCCAATGAACACCCAGGACTGATCTCCTTTAGGATGGACTGGCTGGATCTCCTTGCAGTCCAAGAGACTCTCAAGAGTCTTCTCCAACACCACAGTTCAGAAGCATCAATTCTTCGGCGCTCAGCTTTCTTCACAGTCCAACTCTCACATCCATACATGACCACTGGAAAAACCATAGCCTTGACTAGATGGACCTTTGTTGGCAAAGTAATGTCTCTGCTTTTTATATGTTATCTAGGTTGGTCATAACTTTTCTTCCAAGGAGTAAGCGTCTTTTAATTTCATGGCTGCAATCACCATCTGCAGTGATTTTGGAGCCCCCAAAAATAAAGTCTGACACTGTTTCCACTGTTTCCCTATCTATTTCCCATGAAGTGATGGGACCAGATGCCATGATCTTAGTTTTCTGAATATTGAGTTTTAAGCCAACTTTTTCACTCTCCTCTTTCACTTTCATCAAGAGGCTTTTAATATCATTCAACTAGGCAGGAAATCTAGAATGTTTCATGGAGAAGATACTTAATTCTGTGGTGCCTATGGGATGTCTAGGTGGGTTTTGGAAATATAGGCCTCGATTTTAGGAGGGAAGGAGGGAAGGGACAGGGAGAGGGAAAGACAGAGAAAGAGATCTGAGTTAAATCTAGAGATTTAGATGATTTACCTGTGTGTGTAGTGAATTACATTACCTATGAAAAGAAAAAATAAAGACAGAAAGACTAAAGATTAGTTGAAAGAGAAACAGTGATGCAACAAGGTCACAGAGAATTAACAGTATAGTGAAGAAAGGAAAGGCCAACATGAATATAGTAAAGTCGGTAGGTGTGAAAGAAAGAAAGATAATTTCCACTTGATAGCCTTTGAAAGGTAGGGGAAAGAATAACATTACAGGACTAGAGATAACTGGATTAATGACTTACCAAGAACAGGCAATTATTTAGGTGAGATAGAGAAGACTAATCAGACACCCAACAATCCCCTACTAAGAGGAATGACCTTATTTTATCTAAATAGAAGTCCTACTTAGAAATTTGAGAGCTGGTAGAAAACCAGAGTAGTTGTGGGGGGGGAGAAAGGTTAGAGTAGAGACATGATCCAGACACACTAGCAAATATTTTTCAAACCATCTCTCACCAAAAAAGCAGCAGCAAAGGGAACAGGATGGATGCCCAGCAGAGGGGTGCAACACTGTTAATCAATATTGGACCTGGTCCAGCTGCCTAAAAATCACAGCCAATTTCCTCAATGTCTTCCCAAATCGGAAAATCCACTCTCACCTGGAAGCTATAATACACAACTTCCAAGAATATCATGGATGTCTCCTGCCACAATATTCTAAGTATTAAGTCATCCCTAGTAAAACAGACAGCTTGATCAGACTTTGGATGAGATTCACATATCCCTCAGTTAATGTGAGATATCTCACTGGTGAATATTGTTTCATGCACCAAGTACAGAAAATATCTTTAGGTGACACAGCAGTGTCCTAGGAGAGGAAGAATACAGTGGAGAAGGTAATCTAATAGCATCGTGCTTGCCAATAAGCAAACTTACATAACATAGAAAATAACTGGTAATGTATTCCTGACGTGTTAAAATCAGAGTACACGATTTCATTTTAAAGTAAAATAAACTAAAAGGATCTAAAATTTCCACTATGTATCTTTTATTTTAAATATATTCAAAAAAAGAAATAAAATTAAGTAAAAAATTCCAATACACTTAAGAAGTCATATTTATGGAATTCTTGAATGTCTTTAAAGGTTTCTTTAAAGTCTTCTACCCTCAGATTTCCTTTTTAAAAAAATTTTACACAGTAAAATTCGTGTTACAGTGTTCAGTTCTAAGAGTTGTCACAAATGCAGTCATATAACTATAACCATAATCAAGATACAGAGCAGTTTCATCACCTGCCAAAAAGACTCTCATGCTACCCTTTTGTAGTCAAACACTTCACCTACCTTTAACCCAATCTGATCTGTTTTCCACTGTCCCTACAGTTTTGAGTTTTCCAGAATGTCATATAAATCCAATCATGTGGTGGATAGTCTTTTTTTTTTAAACTGATGTATATCTGATTTACAAAGTTGTGTTAGTTTCAGGTGTACAACAAAGTGATTCAATTACACACACACACACACACACATCTCTCTCCAAAAGATTAGAAGGTGATAGCAGCTTTTAAATAGGATAGATCTCAATGAATACATGAAGAGATGGAGAGCAAAGCTATAAATTAAACAATAAGTAGTAGATATATGAAAATCATTCTGTACGAACCTATTTGGATACTGTTCCAAACGGGTGAAAAATACTGAGGTAACTGGGGAAATGCGAAAACTGACTGGATAACTGATGCTATTAAGAAATGCTTGCTAATTTTTGGTGGAATTTCTTTTTAGTCCCTATCTTTTAGAGCTACATACTGAAATATTTATTCATGAGATTATGATATTCTGGATTTAAAAAAAATAATGTAGGTGTGTTAGTGGGTACAGGCTACACAGATGGAACCAGATGGGCGTGAACTGACACTTACTGTAGCTATAGCAGGGTGATAGGGGTTTCTTATGCTGTTCTGTCTACTCTCACACTTATTTAAATTTTTCCATAATAAAGAGGTAAAAAAGAAAAAATGTTACCATTTTTTTCCACTAAGATGAGAGGTTCTGTGCTTTATTCTTTGCAACCTAAAAGCTGATAATTTAAGCCAAGTGTATAACGCATTAAAAAACGTAAAGTGTATAGAACAGTCTTTTGGACTCTGTGGGAGAGGGAGAGGGTGGGATGATTTGGGAGAATGACATTGAAACATGTATAATATCATATAAGAAACGAATCGCCAGTCTAGGTTCAATGCAGGGTGCAGGATGCTTGGAGCTGGTGCACTGGAATGACCCACAAGGATGGTGTGTGTGAGGCAGGGGGGAGGTGGGAGGGGGTTCGGGATTGGGAACATGTGTACACCGGCGGCAAATTCATTTTGATGTGTGGCAAAACCAATACAATATTGTCAAGTAAAAAATAATAATAATAATAAAGTAAAAATAAGTGTGAACTACTATACTATTGAGCAAGTACCGAGAGCCGCATTCTCATTTAGCCAATCTCTCGGACAATGTGAATGATCAACACATTAAGCGACCGGACCTTAGACTCACAGGGCCATTACACTGGCTTTAACTGTTACTTGCACCCTAATGATTTCTAGGTCTGCATCTCCATTCTACGGAGATTCTAACGGTTTCTACTGAACTCGAGATCCAAACATCCAAAGGTCTGTTAGACATTTGCTCCTGGATTTCCCAGACACCTCAAATCTGACATACCAAAATCAAACTCATTTTCCCTCAAATGGAACACCGTCTTACTCCTTTGTTCCCTACCTCAGTTAATGACATCACCATCCACTTAGTTGCCTAAGCAAGTAATTTTAAATCCATCTTGGACAACTTCTCCCTGACACCTTCCTCAACATAAAGTCAGTAAGATCCTTCTAGTCAGTCTCGTAAAAAGCTGTTTAATCTGTCGACAATCCTACTACCTGAGGTCTTCAATATCTCTCAAACGACCATCATACCAGTCTCATAACCGTCTCCCTGCAGTCAATTTCTCCTTTTAAAAATGTAACTTCCATACCTTTCTTTTTATTTTACTGAAGTATAGTTAATTTACAATGTTGTGTTAATTTCTGCTATACAGCAAAGTGATTCAGTTACCTATATAGAGAGAGGTATAGAGATATCCTTTTTCATATTCTTTACCATTCTGGTTTGTCACAGGATATTGAATATAGTTTCCTGTGCTATACAGTAGGAACTGGTTGTTTATCCATCAGTGTTACTTTTCCTAAACAGTGATTTAAACTCTCCCATGACTGCCTAGCACCTACAAAATAAAATTCAGACCCCTCAATAAGACCATCCATAATCAGGCTCCAACCCATCTCTCACCTCACTTCCTTCCACTCCTACCTCGTACCCCTTGACCTACGCACATTAAACCACTGGCCTTCCCAGTATAGACTCATGGCTTTGTGCAAGTTGCTCTCTGCGCTTGAAATACTATCTTCTCCAATCCTTTTCTGTTGAAGCAGCCAAACAGTATTCATTCCTCAAGACCCAATTGATTCTTCCTCCAGGAAGCCTTCTCCAACCTTCGTTTCCTACCACCAGGCAGAACCAGGGCTCCTATAACTCTTAGTAAAGATCTCTATGACAGCACTTACTATACTGGTACAATTCATAACTATTTGTCAGTCTCCAATTAAAATGTGAGCACCTTAAAAACACAGATCATGTCATTCACATTTTAATTTCCAATGTCTACCACAATGCCTAACACAAAGTAGGCACTTCAATGTTTGTTGAATCTGATTGCTGAGGATTATCACTAACATTTTTCAGTGAGACTAGAGTTCAAAAACTTAAGAGAGTTATTTTGGCTTACTGGTGAAAAAAAAAAAAAAGACACTACAGAAATACATAGTTTATGATATTTTTGGTTTTATTTATTTTTCCCAAATTGCTTCAGGGTTAGTCACTAGAAAATTAGTACCAAAGTCTTTTCTTCTGGGTGAGTCTTTTACTATTATTATTTTGGCTATGCTGCACGGCATGTGGGATTTTAGTTCCCTGACCAGGGATCAAACCTGTGTCCCCTGCAATCCTGCAGTGGACATGCAGAGTCTTAACCACTGGACCACCTGGGAATTCCCTTCAGTCTTTTTTTTTTTTTTAAATCACCAACCCTTGAGTAAATATTACATCACTCCTTAAATGACCTATATTTCCCCATGAAACAGTCACTCCAGTGCTGAATCAAATCATCATTCTGTAACTCAGCTATCAAATCTAGTAATTAATTATTCTCCTTGTATTAAATCTATCTTTAATAAAATTTAGCATTTCTCAAGTTATATTCACTCTTTTCACTCCTGAGTTGTAAAGCTCTAAAAGGGACACAATCAAGACCTTGACAGGCAGTGAAAAGACAGAAATAGATATTAAAAACACTTCTCTGCCGAGAAAGCATTCACCTCGCACCAAGAGTACAGCGACTTCACACTTACCCCCTTTCTGGTCAGCTGTAAAGCTTCAGCCCTTCCCCTGGCCATTTCACTTCTCACACATACTCTCACTTCTCAGTTTATTGTATCAAAACCATCTATTTAGAGTTGTGATAATATTTTAGGAGTTTAAATCCAAGAATTAGGCTCATGATGCTTCTGAAAATGTTCCAAGCTTCCTGTCCTTCTCTGCTGCATTAGACAATGTTGCTCTGCCAAAGTCTTAGCTCATTTCCTCCTGCTGCTTGCCCTGATATGGTGGTACACATCAATAATGCCCTCCCCTTTCCCATTTTCAGACCTCACTGTCTGCTTGGAATGTCCTGTCTTCCACATCCATCTGTGAGGGCCTATCAAACAGGTTCGATGCAGTAGAGGCCTTTACTGACAACACCTGAATCCAGCCCTTCCATCAGCTCTTACTCCATCATTTTTTGGAGGGTGCAGGGGGGGCCATGCAGCATGTGAGATCTTAGTTCCCTGATCAGGAATCATACCAGCAGCCCCTGCAGTGGAAGTTCACAGTCTTAACTACTGGACCACCAGAGAAGTCCTTCCATCAATTCTAAGACAGGCTTTTTTCCACCACATTTCTCCGAAAAACAGGATGCAACTGACGGCATGCCAGTCTCATTAGTAGCATTTCTTCTTCCTTAGTGGTATGCAAAATAACTGTACAATCACTGGCACCATAGATTTGATGAAATAAGGTATTGAATTTCATTATAATTACTTTGTATAGTTCTGTTCGCTTCACTAGTTCTGTTCGCTTCAAAATAACTGTACAATCACTGGCACCATAGATTTGATGAAATAAGGTGTTGAATTTCATTATAATTACTTTGTATAGTTCTGTTCGCTTCACTAGACTGTGAACTAGCAGAGGGCAGGGGCTAAGTCATCATCAACTCTGACCTGTGATTTGGGCACAAAGAGAATGAGTATATCCAACGAACACTAGTAATAATTAACATTCATTTAGCATTTACTAAGTGTCAGGTACCATTCTAAACACCTTATATATATTAACACATTTAACCTTCACAATAACCTCATGAAGTACAATTATATTTGGTTTATAGATGAGGAACGGAGAAGGCAATGGCAACCCACTCCAGTACTCTTGCCTGGAAAAACCCATGGACGAAGGAGCCTGGTAGGCTGCAGTCCATGGGGTCGCTAAGAGTCGTGCATGACTGAGCGACTTCACTTTCACTTTTCACTTTCATGCATTGGAGAAGGCAATGGCAACCCACTCCAGTGTTCTTGCCTGGAGAATCCCAGGGACGGTGGAGCCTGGTGGGCTGCCATCTATGGGGTCAAATAGAGTCGGACACGACTGAAGTGACTTAGCATTAGCATAGATGAGGAAACAGGCAAAGATACATGAGTAAGCTTATTCAAAGATACACAAAGTTGCACAAGATTTGAACCCAAGTTTGCTGATTACATACTGTTATTATTTTCCCTTTGGCAAATATTAACAAGCAGGTACTCTAAGCCAACAGCTGTGCTAAATAAATAAATACTGGTAAGCAAACCCTGCTCTTCAAAAGGGTCCTCTGAACCACAGGTCCATTCTTGAATTCTTTACCCTCCAAACATCACAATCAACTTACAGATTCACTAAGTTAAACCCACTTTTCTCACAACATTGTAAATCAACTCTACTTCAATTTAAAAACTGAGTAAATAAAAAATAAACAAATCCACTATCCTCTTTACTTTTCCTTTTAAACATTTTCTCATACATTATTCCTTTAAAGTTGTTAGCACTCTACCAAGAACCAAAACAAATGACAAAAAAAAAAAAAATCTTTCTGCTCCTATTAATTAGTGGTTATAAAAATATCACAAAAGAGACTTCAGCTAAGGAATGGGTGGTAAGATCAGAAAGGATCTGAAGAAACAAAGGTTCTGTTTACAAGCAAATATTCTCAGTAAAAGAAAAAGAGAGGGAGGTAAAAACACTATAATTTTGCTTTTAAATAGACTGCTTTAAAAAGGGTTCCCCCGAGGCATCAAATGCTTGCTTTTTTTTAAGAAAAATGATTCATTTTATCAGAATGAACACGAGCTGGTAAACCTTATTCCTTTATTTTAGCTCTTGTAACAGGCAATCAAGGCACTGACCATCCCCTTTCTCTCCCTCAGGGAAAGACTCCCTGTTCTGTAACAGTAATCTACTACATAAAAGGAACCACAAACAGGAAAGAGAATAGAAGGAGAGGACAGGAAACTCTCCTCACAGCTGAACAAACCTCTATCATTTTAACGTAATAGGGATGGCATTTATGGACTTGTCTGAACTGATGGAAATTTCCAATAGAGGGGGAAATGCATCATCAAAATTAAAAACAAACATCCAACTATTAGAAATAAGACGGTTAGGTTAGTTCTAACATTTTTACACCCCTACTTCATCTTCCATGTGGTAGACAAAGGCAGATTGAATTTGAATCCTGTAAATGACCTATGACAACAGTAACAAACACTTTCTTTTTTAAACTATCCTCTAAATAAGAAAAAGAAACTATCCTCTGTTATGGACAGAGAATTTATTGGAAAAGCCAAGCAACTAGAGCAAAAAGTTTAAAATGATCTATTACCGTGTATTTCCAAGAAAGAGTAGTAAAACACATTTGCCCAGACAGAGAAGTTAAAGGCAATGAGGGTTCATGTCCCCATTCCTATAAAATAATTCATTCTCCTTATCTGTGAACCTTCAAGGATCTAATACAGCTACTCCCTACCTTTGCTCAGATGAAAGATAAATCACTAATTTCCAAAAGACCTCGCCATTTCAAGCTCTCCATCCTCAGAGCTGGCAGAGCTGAAGCATCATCTCTTTCCGTCCTTTTGAAAGGAGTTTCACCTCTTTTTCAAAAGCTGTGACTAGAAAGCCATTTTCTCTCTCTCTCCAAGTACACAGTTTAACTCTGTCCTCTGCTTTGTCTACCCTAAACAACGAGAACAACGACAAAGCCTCAGGAGTGCTCCTTCGGCCCCTTAGAAACAAACCAGCCACCTCTCAGGCTTCCGCACAGCTGCTTCTGTCTTTCTCTGAGAGACACTCCACCCTGGAGGTTTCCACAAGCAGGGTAACAAAAAGTGGAGCCTAAAAGCGGCTATATGCTATCTGACCTCCAAAATAGACACAGCGCCTCGGGGAAACCAGAGACTCTTGCAAAGAAAAACTTTTTTACTATTAAAAAAAAATAACAAACTGGGAAAACGAAACAAAACGTATTTGCACATCCCTCACTGTGCACCCCTCCCAGTTTGTCTCAAACTAGTTTGTTTTTTTTTTTCCAACTCATAATAAAGCAGGTTAGTACCAACTATGCTACAAAGGAACCGAACAGGCTGTGTTCATAAAGCATTTAACAGATTGGCCTTCCATTCTCTACTGCCTCCCTCCTGGGTGAGGAGCTACATACCACTTGTAAAAAAAAAAAAAAAAAAAAAAAGCCTGAAAGTATGGCATTTTTCCTACACAAGTCTGTCTGATGGCTAACGTGTCACATCACAGAACAAACTGGTATTTCTGCACAGGATCTGCTGAGCCGGTAAAGAAAACACGTCGGTGCCGATCGCTTTTACAAACATGCTTCGCCTTGACAAAGAAATCAGTCATTCCATTAATAACGGTAAAATCTAAAATCCAGTGATACTGCTGGTGATACAGCAACCTGGACACAGTACTCACAATTTACAGTTTTTATAAACGAACTCAATCACATACGTGATGCTTGCAAGAACCCGTTAAAACACATTACATCTTCCGAAGGTTCAGAAAGGTTAAGTGGGACCTGCCCAAGGTTATCTATCAGCTTTAACCAGCGATGGACGTGGATTCGAACCAGTCGGACGCTAAGCTCCTAGCTCTTTTCCCTAGACCCCTCCCAGCTTTAAACGACCCCCATCCTCTACCCAGAGTAGCCTATTACTCCGGGCGAGCGGCTCTTCCCCGCTTGGACCAGAGTTGTCTTCTTCATCTCCAGCAGGGCTTTCATCCTCCACTACCCTCCCCCTCCCCCCCTCCCCCCGGAGATCATTCTCTGAAAGAAGCGGAAAGGGAGAGGCGACCGAAAGCTCCTGGGGGAAGGGACGATGACACACGGGGGAGCGCGGGACACTGCCCCTGCGGTGGGCTCCTTCACTCTGCAGCGCGCACCCCCTGACCTCCCCGAAGCCGTCCAGCCCTGGCGCTGGCGAGCTGACCACAGTGCCCCGAATCTTCCCATCATCACCTCAAACTGTCCCTCCCCCATGCCCCTTCGCCTCCGACAGGCAGAGCCGACCCCAACCCCAAGTCGGAGTATCCCTCCACCAGGTTACGCTTTCTTCCTGTCTCCCACCCTGCTCCCACCACCACTCACTGTCGGTGACTGGGCCCGGCCCTCATGGCTGCTCCGTTGCCGCCCGCCGCCGCCACCACTGCTACACGCCCCGGCCCCTCAGTCACCGCCGCCGCCGTCGGGACTCGCCGGGAGCCGCTCCTGCGCCTGCGCAGCCTGGAGCGCCGGGGCCCTCTCGAGCCGTCCGCGCCTGCGCAAGCCGCACCGAGGGCGTCTGCCTCAGTGCCTGATACCCTGGACCCCTGGGTCTCAGGTGAACATGGCCGCTGGCTTCGAGGACTTAGTAAGCTTAGAGGCTCTGGTGGCTGCCCCAGGGTCTCAGGCTTCTGGAAGTTAGCGTGGGTTACTAAACGCGGTGCCCATAGGGGCCGTAGACTTAATCGTACCTCCAGGATTCTGGATCCCGCTTGCACTTAAAGGATTGAATGCTCTGAGATGACCGCTGATAATAAATTTAGGTTTCTTTCAAGAATACGATCACATCTAAAATGCATTGAGGGGTAACTGTGTAAGAGGTAACTTTGACATCCCTGAATACTCAAGTGCTCAGAAGCCCTGGGGACTTTGTCAGGGACCTGACTACACCTCGAATGCACAGGGACACGCCTAAGGTCAGTCTGTTTATTAAGCACATACAGTTTATGGGATGAAAACGCTCCGGGCATCTCATATGTGCCATCAAGGGGCTTATCAGGTTAATAGTTCCCTACTTTCCAACTCTTATTGTGGAGCCTGACTTGCAAATTGGTAAAAACTAGGCCTTTAGCCCAAGGAAAACCAGCTATCAGCCCCTAGACCACCACCTAGACCCGTGCCTTAGCATAACCCATCAAGAGACTACGCTCAATTCAGTCCCAGGAATTCAACAATGCAAACTTTTTTTTTGGGGGGAGGGGGGCATATCTCATGGCTTGTGGGATCTTACTTCCCCAACCAGGGATGGCACCTGGATCCTGGGCAGTGAAAGTGGGGAGTCCTAACCCCTGGGCATCCAGGGAATTCCCCTCAACAGTACAAACTTGAAAGCTGCAGCCAATGCACTGCAGTCAGAGGGAAGAGGAGACACAGGGCTTAACTCTCCTCATGACCGTGACTCTTCCTCCTCTAGCCCGGTCTCCTCTCTGCAGTTCAGAGTCTGGAGGGATAGAGACCAAGAGTTATTACTGGCAAAAGTATTAGCCTTTGGAATGAGAGCACATTTGGCACCAGAGGGGAATTGCAGAGCCAGAAAGGAAGAAGAATCAATATCGACACTGTGTCCCGATGAATGGATGACTAAAAAGAAAGCCATAGCTTACCCTGAAACTTCTGGGAACCGTGCCTTAACTCCCCCACCACACGCAGTCCCAGGGAAGGCCTGCTGCAATCTATATGGAGGTGACATATTTTCTTATATTTGAACTGTAAGGATCTCTGGAACCATTTCCCTATTTAAATTTCTTACCCAGGGCAGAATTGTGATTTGTTTTTTGTCTGCCAAGCATTCACTCACTATATCTCATGATAATCATTTAAAGAATCACCCCTACTCCATTTTCAGACCATGTGGATGAGCACATAAACTCAATCCCAAGTCATTCTGCTCATAACATTCCTTAAGTTAGAATGGTGGTTTTATGGATGGGCATGTAACCCAGTCAGAGTCAAAAATGCACAGAGTTCCTTCTGGGAAAGTCTGTTGCCCTTTCCCACTAACACTGGATATAAGAAGATGTATAATAATATCTGATACTGCTGCAACTGTGTTGACACCACCAAGGGAGCACCAATCCAAAGAAAGATATAATTTATTCACTCACTGAACAATGTGCTAGACACTGTTCTAGGTGCAGGAGACACAGTAGTGACATATATATATATATATATATATATATATACATATACATACACACATAAATTATATATATTCTTTGTTCTCATAGAACTTATAGTCTAGTAGAGGACATATAATAATAGGAGCAGGCACACAGCATTTACAATGTGCCTAGCACTGTTCTAAGTAAACACTTTGTGTGTGTGAAAGTTGCTCAGTCGTGTCTGACTCTTTGTGACCCCGTGGACTGAATAGCCTGTCAGGCTCCTCTGTCCATGGAATTCTTCAGGCAAGAATATTGGAGTGGGTAGCCATTCCCTCCTCCAGGAGATCTTCCTGACCTAGGGCTCAAACTCAGGTGGTTTGCATTGCAGGCAGATTCTTTACCGTCTGAGGCACCAGAAAAACTTTACACATATAAGTACTCTTAACTGTAACAACCCTCTTTTATAACATAACAGTAATCATTATGCCTGTTTTATAGATGAGGAAACTTCAGTAAAGAGAAGTTACTTGCCCTGGGCCACACAGTAAATAATGGGGCTGAGAACCAGAGCCAGGCTGTCTGGCTCAATTATCTGTGTGCTCAATCAGTGTATTGTTAACTGCTTTGTCATAGGAGGATAAAGGATCCTATAAGAAAATGTAACCTATCATGGAAGGAACAGCCTATGGAAAGACCTGGAAGTGAGAGAGAATACCATGCAATTGGGCGACTAAAAAAATTCAGTCGAGCTCAAAAAGAAGAGTAAAAGAGATGAGCCTGGCAAAGTAAGCTGGAGCCACATTAACTGGTTTACACTTAATCATGAAGGCACTGAAGCAAGGAAGTTACTTGGTTAGACTGGGGCCATCAGGAGATAGGTAAGACCCTGAAGAACCCTGAGCAGTCCCTTATAGCATTCCAGACACTGCAACAGAACCATTGCGGGAGTGGTAAATGCTGTGAAGAAAAGCCTGTCAGAAAGTGACATTTTAGCTGAGACCTGAATGGGAAGCAGAAGCCAGCAGCAGGTATAAAGGGCCTGAGGCAGAAATAAGCTTGGTATAATCAAGAGATGGAAAGAAAGCTAGTTTGCCTGATGCTTTGGGAGTAGAAGTAAGCAGAGCTAGATGCATGCAAGGATTTGGACTTATCTAGCTGTAACTGGAGTCCCTTAAAAGGTTTTAAGTTCCATCTCCAAATTCTATCTCCTTAGATCTCTGGAATCCATCTGCTTCTCTCCACCATCTTCACTGCACTATTTTAGTGAAAAGGATAAAATGACACCTATTAGAAAAGGACTTGAAGGGTCAGGGAAGGTGTGTTTGTTTTTTTTAACTCATTTCCCCTAATTTTTTATGTTATTCCTGAGATTCTTCCAGTGTTATCTGTTGCCATCACTGTGGTACTTAGTATGTGTTCCTTGGGTAATTTTACATTTATGTAGCTAAGTTCTTCAACTACTGTTGAACCTGAAACTCCCCTTCATTTTAATTGCAGTTGAAATGGTATTTCACCTAACTGTTATGAAAGACTATTTCTATTTTTCTGATTGTTGGCTGTCTCGTATTTAGTAGCATCTGGTTTTTTGGATACCCATATGCCCAAAGAACATCCGGAATATCATGTTCCAAAAAGTCCATTTCTTCTACAAACAGAGAAGGCAGCCTGAAAGCTGGAGCCTGACACCATTTGCAAATTATCAGTGCATTTGGGTGCCCAAGGCTCTGTCAGTCTGTGTCACTTAGAGCTTATCGGACACTCAGCCTTCATTCCCACAACAGCAGTCTGGCCCGTTGGTTGTTACCATGCTCCAACAATTCTCCCCTTTCTGTCCTTTATCATCAATTTCTTCCTCTTTATTAGGTCGCTACCATAAGCAAACAAAAACCACCCATCTTTAAAAAAAAAAACTCCTCTCTTAACTCCACTCCTCTTTCCCTCTCTTCTATTACCACTCTCTCTTGCTCTGCTCCTCTGGGAAGTTTCCCCTGTGCTAAATCGCTTCAGTCGTGTCCGACTCTTTGCGACCCCATGGACTGTAGCCTGCCAGGCTCCTTTGTTCATGGGATTCTCCAGGCAAGAATACTGGGGTAGGTTACCATGCCCTCTGCCTGGGGATCTTCCTGACCCAGGGATTGAACCCAAGTCTCCTATGTCTTCTGCACTGGCAGGCAAGTTCTTTACTACTAGCACCACCTGGGAAGGTCCGGCTACCCTCAATTCCTCTCCCCTCACTCTCTCTTAAATCCACTCCGTTTAGGCTTTCACGCAAACCATCCTACTGAAATTGGCCCTGTGAGGTCACAGGTCGGGTATCTCTCTCCCTCTCCCTCTCCCTCTCCCTCTCTCTCTCTCTCTCTCTCTCTCTCACACACACACACACACACACACACACACACACGAAGCCCCCAGAATACGATCCCGTGCTGGAGATTTTTGTCCATTTTGTTCTTTGTTGTATCCTCAACACCTTCAATCCTTGCGACATTTCTCCCTCAATTCCAAAAGTCTGACTGAGACGTCAAAGGATGAAGAGAGGGCTTAGGGCCACAAATCAGCCAAGGTATATCAGGATCCTCAGGCAGCTAAGACAATCCCAGAGATCCTAGGTGACTAAGCAGCTTCTTCTCCTTTTGCAGACCCTCTGGTTTTCTGCAGAAAGGATGGCCTCAGAGAGGAGGTAGTAGCCGAGGTTTATAGGAGGGAAATCCGGGTTTGCTGCTCATCGGGATCACAGACACACGGACCACTCCTTACAGGAGGCTCCCATAAAGCTAAGGCACAGATTGCCAGAGGCCGCTACCGACGCTAGGCCAAACCAGAGGGCCGCTGGGTGGGGGTCGTGCATGCCTCAGGCTGGCTGCTAAGCTGCTGTTGCTAAGTCGCTTCAGTCGTGTCCGACTTTGTGGGACCCCATAGACGGCAGCCCACCAAGCTCCTCTGTCCCTGGGATTCTCCGGCAAAAACACTGGAGTGGGTTGCCATTTCCTTCTCCAATGCATGAAAGTGAAGTCGCTCAGTCGTGCCCGACTCTTAGCGACCCCATGGACTGCAGCCTACCAGGCTCCTCCGTGCATGGGATTTTCCAGGCAAGAATAGTGGAGTGGGTTGCCATTGCCATTGCCTCATAAAAAGAACCTCAGTGGGAGCGGTACAAGGTCCCACGCCTCCGGATCATTACTCCTACGCTGCGCGAGTTTCTCCTGCTGACAGAAGTCGGACGTTAAGAGAAAGATTTTGCCGCTCGGCCTCGTGGGAGATGTAGTCTTTCATGAGGCAGGGCTAGAAAGGCCTTTGACAAAACTTTGGCAGGAGAAGAATAAAACACGATGCGTATCGGAGTCCAAAACGATTGTGAAGCTCACACAAACTCTGAATACACTTTTCCCCCTTTTCTTAGCCTCGGGCCGTCTCCAGAGAGGATCCAACCCCAGCTCACCTCCAACGTCCCATGCTCCTCCGCTCTGTTTGGGCCGCTCTAGCTCTCTCCCGCTCGCTCGACTCTCCGCCGCTCTGTCCAATCGTAGGTGCGTTCCCAGCGGTTCCCGGAGTGCCTTGCGTCTGCCATGGCTGCCTCCGGCTGGCGCGGGGCTGTGCTCTTTCGAACCGTGTCGGGGCTCTGGCAGCCAGGTCCTGATGCCGCGAGGGAATGGATGACCCGGCTCCCCTCTCTCTTGGGTTGTCAGCGGAGGTGCGTTTCCTGTGTAGCGGGCCCTACCTTCTCTGGTCCCCGCCTGGCTTCGGCTTCACGCCCTAATGGCCAGAACTCAGCCCTGGATTGCTTCCTCGGACTCTCTCAGCCAGACAACTCTTTGCCTTTTCGCGTCCCCGCCGTGTCCGTACACAGAGGTAAAGAATGCAGATAAATTTGTCCTCTACTGTTACGACTTTACGGCTTTAACACTGCAAGTCCCGTGTTAGGGAAACCCCTCCGTCTCTGGGGCTATCATCTTTGGCTCTGTATTGTAGAAGACGATCTTGAGGACCCGAGAGACAGAGGCGAGCAGTGAAGGATCTCACAGGAAAGAGAAACTAGGTTATAAGAGTTTTAGAGCTAGAAGGAACTGACCTAGTCCCAACCAGCGACGCCCACGAAGAGCAGGAAATTGAAGGGCCACAGGCCTGGTAGAGTTGTGGCTCTCTCTCCCAACATGGGGCGCAAACTCGACCCCAAAGTGCCCCATCTACTTATCAAGACACGGAGTTACAGTTGGTCCTTGAACAACTGAGGGCAGAGATATTAAAAATGCTGAACCCGCGCAGTCGAAAGTCCTTGTATAACATTATTGGCCCTCCATATATGCAGTTCCTTACATACCCACAATTCCAGATCCAAGGATTCAACCGAGTACAGAAACCAACATTTAATGGGGAGTGAGGGGAGGACGGAATCCTGTGTGTAAGTGGACCAGCCCAGTTCAAACCCATGTTGTTTAAGGGTCAACTATAAATAGCACTCTGTATTCTTCAAGTAGCATAGACTAGAGGCTGAACACAAAAACTGGTCATTGCGATACAGTGTCATAGGAGCGAATACCGAAAGTCTTGCAGAGCCTTCATAGTACCCTTAGTAGGGTGAGACAGCTGAGGGAATTTCTGGCTTTATCTGGTATGGTGATACTTTCACACATGTGAATACATTTACTGGGCACAACTACACAATATGATTCCACAAGGTTACTGAGTGCCAGGCGTTGTACTGAGATGTTTTACACAACTGTCAGTTGTCAAAAGGTTATACAGTAATTAAGTACCATTGATACCATTTCTGTTTTACATATGACAAAATGAGAAAATTTGATAAAGGCGTATAAATAAACTAATGGTCAAACAAAATCTCAAAGCCAGGTCCCAACTTCAACCTGGTGCACTAATCTCTTATCCATACTCTTTTTGTGGACAGGTTGGACTATGTACCTGATGGGGGATCCAGATTGTACTGCCTCTCACTCTCCTCCTGTCTCCTCATGCAGATGAGCAAGATCTCCTCTTGGTCCATCGCCCCGACATGCCTGAGAACCCCCGAGTCCTACGAGTGGTCCTCCTGGGTGCCCCAAACGCAGGGAAGTCTACACTCTCCAACCAGCTGCTGGGCCGAAAAGTACGCGGCATCCTTGACCCTTCCCCCTCCCCTTTTCATTTCTCACTTCTTACTGTGCCTTCGTGGATTGTTCCAGAGGGATCCAGGACCTCACTTGGGATTTCTTTATTCCTGGCAGGTGTTCCCTGTCTCCAGGAAAGTGCACACCACTCGCAGTCAAGCTCTGGGGGTCATCACAGAGAAAGAGACCCAGGTGGTGGGTACTTGCAATGGATGTCCAGCAAACAGGACAGAGGGTGAAGCTAAGACAGTCTCCTTTAAGATCCTTCGAAAATTATGTTTAGATTCACTATTCTTAGGGAAGGGGGTGCTTCTTCCTTTAGACCTGGAGCAGTTCTCTCTCTTGCCTTACCCCTCTGGTATCTAGTCACAGAGGTCTCATTGCCTCTTTACTGCTTCTAATATTCCATATATTCACAGTTCTCCTCCTCCTCCTGGATCCTGTGTATTGACAGAAGTAAAACAGCTGGAGGATAAAAGTCTAAAGTCAGCTCAGCCAAGAAGTGGGGGCAGGCTCCTGACATCAAGGGTGGGTGGCTTTTCACTCCCCAGTCATAATTTTTCCTTCTGGGGCTGGGGACCTGGGCATCTATTTCCTGATTTTAGATCCTGCTTGACACACCTGGCCTCATCAGCCGTGCTAAACAGAAAAGGTAACAGCTGGGGGAACAGGGAGTCATTGAGGGGAAAGGTGTTGAAGAGAGAGTGGGGAGATTCCATCCTAGCGGCTGGAAAACCCCCTGTCACACCCTACGCCTCCTCAGGAATGCATCACTCACCAGACCCTTCCTGTCTGTCCCTTAGGCACCATCTGGAGCTCTCTTTGTTGGAAGATCCGTGGAAGAGCATGGAATCTGCTGACCTAGGTTAGGCTCAGGCTAGGAATCTGAGGCCCAGTGTACATGGTCATGGCCTGTCATTCCTAGTAGTTTGGGGGGTTAGGGATTGGCCAGATCCCATACCCTGGAAGTTTTTTTGGGGGGTGGGGAAAAGAGTGATCATAACCTTGTCCTCCTCCATACGCTGCCGACTTCCAGTTGTGGTACTTGTGGATGTCTCGGACAAGTGGACTCGGAACCAACTCAGTCCCCAGGTGCTCCGGTGCTTGACCCAGTTTTCCCAAGTCCCCAGCATCCTTGTTATGAACAAGGTGAGCCTCACCTACCTAAGGAAGGGGTCTCCTTCAGGGAGACTGACCTTCACTGACCACCGTCTTCTGCCCATCGCCCACCCCCAGGTTGATTGCCTGAAGCAGAAGTCCGTTCTCCTAGAGCTCACAGCCGCCCTCACTGAAGGTGTAGTCAACGGCAAGAAGCTTAAAACAAGGCAGGCTTTGCGCTCACAGCCAGGCACTCACTGCCCTAGCCCAGCAGCTCAGGGCCCAAACCCACAGCCTGTGAGAGACCCTCAGCAGATGGGCTGGCCTCACTTCCAGGAGATCTTCATGTTGTCAGCCCTAAGCCAGGAGGATGTAAAAACACTGAAGGTCAGTCAGCCTGGCTCTTGGTATCCACCAGGTGAAGACAAGCCTCAAGAGTTCCCCCTGGAAGTAAGAGTGAGAGGGAAGTCCCGCTTGGGACTGATATACTGACCTCTTCCCTCTCTGCCCATAGCAATACCTCCTGGCACAGGCCCGGCCAGGTCCCTGGGAGTTCCACAGTGAGGTCCTCACCAGCCAGACGCCTGAGGAGATCTGTGCCAACATGATCCGAGAGAAGCTCTTGGAGTACCTGCCCGAGGAGGTGCCCTACAACGTACAGCAGGTGTGGGCACAGTGAGGGGTCCAGGAGCTCCACCTGGAGCAGGGCAGCTAGGTCCCCAAGAGCAGGGCTAGGGGACCTGCCTGGCCAGTCACGATGTCTCCCTGTGCAGAAAACGGTGGTCTGGGATGAAGGGCCAGGCGGGGAGCTGGTGATCGAGCAGAAGCTTCTGGTGCCCAAAGAATCTCACATGGTGAGCAGGGCTGGGCTTGGAGGAGGGACCAGGACTCTGTTAAGCAGGGGTTCTTCCCAACTGCCTGATAGCCAGCTCATGGCCCTCTTTTTTACCCCACCCTCAGAAGATCCTGATCGGTCCAAAGGGGTACCTGATTGCTCGGATCGCACAGGAGGTGGGCCGCGACCTCATGAACATCTTCCTCTGTGAAGTTCAGCTCCGCCTGTCTGTGAAACTCCTCAAGTGACCACCCTCCGCTGTCTTTTCCAAGGCGTCCCCGCCCAAGCTGCTGGCGGGAGCCGCTAACCAGAACTGCCTGCAAGGCCTGGGGCCAGGCTTGGACACCCATAGGCTGACTGACTGCTGACTGGCCTGGCCGAGTCTGCACCACATCTGCCGAGTCATGGCTTCCTGCTGGAGCCTTCCTCCTTCAACCTGCCTTAGCTGGGTTCCCAGGTGGTTCCTCTGCTTGGAGCTATAGCTACTTGGGTCTTAGAAGCTGGCCCTTTGGTGCAGAGCACTGCTTCCCACTGGCTTCCCCAGGGCCCAGAGTCTCTGCGTTGCCAGTTGTCAGCCAAGAGGAGACCTTTTCCCTCTCCGCTCAGTTCGTCCACCTGGCAGCTGTGTAAGGACCCATGTGTCCTAAGTGAGATAGTGCCCCCCATCTACTCCTCAAATCCTTGATCCCTCCCATGCCACCCCATCTCCAGTCTCAAATGCGAATAAAGTTCAAAGACAAACATTCTGGTTCTCATCTTTATTTGTTTAGAACAGGAAAGAGAAAACTCACCCATTCCCTCACCCCCACCCCGTGGTCTGAGCTGGAGCCTCCCTCCTTTTGGTAGGATCTGCTCCAGGGATCCGAGAAGTCTTCTTGGCACATTTTCTGGGTGCAGCAAGAGAACCGTTACCATTACTAAACTCAGTAATGGTAACGGTTTCCTCGCCACCCCAAGTGCCCTGGCAGTCGGCAGGCTGTGACAGGCAGAGCAGTGAGCGTGGTGGGCTTCCAGCAAGCCCTGGCCTCCTCCGCTGGCTCCAGAGCTGGGAGCACCCGGACGAGTACATCATCTATACTGTAGTATCTCATCGCAAACTTACAGTATATGATGATATCCCAGTCAGGGCCCTGCGGGAGGCGCAGGGAGCATGGCTCAGAGAGCACGGGGGCAGAGAAAGCCAGGCATAGGGGCGGAGCAGGACAGGGCCAGGCTGGACACAGAGCTCCCCACTCCCTGGGAGACATCTTGACTCTGATCAAGGACACCCTGAAGGGGACTGATCCAAAGAGCCTTTCAGAGCTAGGGTCTGTTGAGAACTTAGGGACCCAGTGCTGGTGTGAAACAAGCCAAAGATCACAATGAAGCCGAAGATTCCCTCTGATCAGACCCATAAGCAGACAGACCCAGAGGAGGAACACTTACCTGGAGCTGAAACTGCAGACCAAGGAGGCCTTTAGAAGTAGGGAGGCCCTGTCCCTGCCTCTCCACACTAGCTGCTCCCTTTTTAATGCACCCGCTGGCCCCTCCCCTTAGGTGGGGTACATTTCCCGGGCTCTGTAAGGCTCTATCTCTTAACCCTTTCCTTGCTAGTCTCCTTGGACTGAGGATCATCAGCCTTTCTTCCCATTAGGCCCTTTGTCACATACTCTTTTATGGAGCTTGTTAAGCTTAGGAGCCACCCTCCACTCTCATCCCCATGAAACTGGTCACCCATCTGCTGGGAGGAGAAAAAAACCTCACCCCAGCCATCCTTTAGGGCTTAATGACTGATCAGAGCCCTGGGAAGGTAGTGGGGGTGGGTTCCAGTGTTAGGAATGTAAAGAATCCTCCTGGCAATGCAGAAGACTTAAGAGACATGGGTTCAATCCCTGGGTTGGGAAGATCTGGAGAAGGGAATGGCAACCCACTCCAGTATTCTTGCCTGGAGAATTTCATGGACAGAGGAGCCTGGCAGGCTGTAGTCCGTGGGATCACAAAGAATTGGACACAACTGAAGCACCTAAGCATGCATGTTAGTTTGAATCTCTGTAAGACAGGGAGAGTCCTGACAGTTCGATTTGGGGGCAAGCTCTGACCTAAATTCCAGTCCCCAGGCCCCTTCTATGTTTCTGCTGAACCTAAGAAGGCCAGAGCCCTTGCCAACCTCTGCCATGTCAAGGTCCTGTAAGTGGAAGTTCCTCTGCTGGGAGATGTGAGGGCAATTGAATCCCAAGTTCATGTGGGAGCCAGCCTAGGAATGGGTAGGGGCCTGTTCTTCAAAGCTCATGGCCCCTAGGGTGAGAGCCTGGCCGTATTGGTTCTCTGCCTCTGGGGAAGGTGAGACTCTTGGGGTAGCAACTTCTCAAAGCGGGGCCTCTGTAACTTGGACTCCCATTCTGGGGAACACATGGGCCTCTCTGCTTCCTTTCCTTCCTCCCTCCTAGACCATCTGGTATGTGTGCTGGGAGGCAGTTTCACCCCTCTGCGGGGGCAGATGAGGCCACGATGGGGAACGAGAGGGAGAGACTCAACCTTCTTTTGGTTTCTTGGAGGTATTTTACCTCCTGTCGCAGAACCTTGGCACATGCTCTTCCCTGTTTGGCACAATCTTCCCTCCTTTCTTGTCTCCTTAACTCCTGTTCTGTCTTTAGCTCTTGAAGTGTTATCTCTGCAGGAAAGTCTTCCCTGGCTAAATTCCCCTGTTGCGGGCTCACCTATTTGTGTGGTTATTCACATTAAGCAAAGTTTCACAAGGGCCTGCTTTATTCACTGATGTCTCTCTACCGCAATGAAAGTGAAAGTGTTAGTCGCTCCGGTCGTGTCTGACTCTTTACGACCCCATGGACAGAGGACCGCACGGGCAGTCTGTAGCCCGCCAGGCTCCTCTGTCCATAGGATTCTCCAGGCAAGATTACTGGAGTGGGTTGCCATTCCCTCCTCAATGCAACTTCCCAACCCAGGGATCGAACCCGGGTCTCCCGCATTGCAAGTGGATTCTCTACTGTATGAGCCACCAGGGAAGACCCTCTGCCACAGAGCAGTGACTAAATAAACGTTCGTGTCGAATGACTGATGTTATGTGGGGGAGGGGAGAGACTTCGACCTGAGGAAGCAGACAGACAAAGCTGTAGCTGTCTCAGGCAAGTCATTTTCTTGGACAGTCCCCATTCCCTTTTGTAAAAGGGAATAATAGCAGTCCCCAGTTTGCAGAGTCGTGAAAGCTAAGTGATGAGCTGCTGGTCAAGCACTTAGCACTGTGCTAGTCCTGGCCCACAGGGACTTTGTTGTTATTTAGTTGCTAAGTCGTGTCCAATTCTTTTTGACCTCATAGACTGTAGCCCTCCAGGCTCCTCGGTCCATGAAATTCTCCAGGCAATACTGTAGTGGGTTGCCATTTCCTTCTCCAGGAGATCTTCCCGATCCTGGGATCAAACCCCAGTCTCCTGCATTATAGCTGGATTCTTTACTGCAGAACCACCAGGGAAGCCTTTAAACAAGTTAATTTCCACCTCACACCCTGGCCCCAGGGGCTCACTGAAGACCACAGGTGAGTCCTGTTATTGAACATCTGAAAACTCAGCAAATACTCTTGAAAGCAGCTAGAGGCCATTAAGGACATCCAGGTTTAGGGATAACAGGCCTCAGGTGACAGCCCCAATCCCATTGTTCCAGCTCTGTGGCTCCGGAGCCAGTGCTCCTCCCTTCATTTTCCCCATATGTGAGATAGGCGCTTTCCACACTGAGCTCACGTGGCGGTTACAAGGATTAAGTGAGCACTCATGTCAGACTGTACATGGAACAACAACTGGTTCCAAATTGGGAAAGGAGTATATCAAGGCTGTATATTGTCAACCTGCTTATTTAACTTATATGCAGAGTACATCATGAGAAACGCTGGGCTGGAAGAAGCACAAGCTGGAGTCAAGATTGCTAGGAGAAATATCAATAACCTCAGATTTGCAGATGACACCACCCTTATGGCAGAAAGCAAAGAACTAAAGAGCCTCTTGATGAAAGTGAAAGAGGAGAGTGAAAAAGTTGGCTTAAAACTCAACATTCAGAAAACTAAGATCATGGCCTCTGGTCCCATCACTTCATGGCAAATAGATTGGGAAACAGTGGAAACAGTGACAGACTTTATTTTGGGGGGCTCCCAAATATCTGCAGATGGTGACTGCAGCCATGAAATTAAAAGATGCTTGCTCCTTGGAAGAAAAGCTGTGACCAAACTAGACAGCATATTAAAAAGCAGAGACATTACTTTTCCAACAAAAGTCTGTCTGGTCAAAGCTATGGTTTTTCCAGTAGTCATGGATGGATGTGAGAGTTGAACCATAAAGCTAAACACAGAAGAATTGATGCTTTTGAACTGTGGTGTTAGAGAAGACTCTTGAGATAAGTCTCTTGGACTGCAAGGAGATCCAACCAGTCCATCCTAAAGGAGATCAGTCCTGAATATTCACTGGAAGAACTGATGCTGACACTGAAACTCCAATACTTTGGCCACCTGATGTGAAGAACTGACTCATTGGAAAAGCCCCTGATGCTGGGAAAGATTGAAGGTGGGAGGAGAAGGGAATGACAGAGGATGAGATGGTTGGATGGCATCACCGACTCAATGGACATGAGTTTGGTAAGCTCCGGGAGTTGGTGCTGTGGTCCATGGGGTCGCAAAGAGTCAGACATGACTGAGTGACTGAACTGAACATGCCAAACACCCAGATCAGAGCCCAGCACCCATGAGCCCCTGTCAACTTTCTTCCCTCCATCCCCATTTCACTCGCTTGCTGTGGGACTGCAGGCTAAGTGCCACATTTCTGAATTTTGGCGGTCGTATACATCTTACCAAGTTGCAAGAATTAAGTGAGAAGTGTGGGTAAGAAGCCTTCACAGACCCAGGTGCTTTACCCAGTGAGGAATTCCCCTTGTCTACTCCTGCCTTTCTGGACCCTCACTTTCTGGTCCCGTGACCCTAAAGATAGTCCAGGCTCCCCTCCCAGAGTCAAGGCTTCAGGCACTAGGGCCAAATTCAGGCCACTCACTGCCTAGGTTTCTACTTAGACCCTGGGGGCCAAGTCCAAGGGTGAGCATGGACAGAACTCAGGGATCCTGGAGGTAGTGGAGAGAGATATCTCCCCCATCCAGAGACCTTGTGACTGTGGCCCTGAGCTGGGGTGGAGGGTGCTGCCATCAGGGTGTGGGCTGGTGGAGAGTCAGAGCCTGGGTGGGGTAGTTTGATTAGCAGACTCGGGGCTATCAGGGGTGGGGGCCTTTCTTCTTATCAGGAGCTTGCAGGGGCCACAGTAGAAGCTGAGGACACTTTGTTCTGAGGGCTGTCTCCTAGATGGCTGCTTTTCCATCCCTCTGCCTCCATACAGCCTTGAGGGGAGTTAGAGCGGGGTCCTTCTCCCTTTTTGCAGGTCACAGAAACCCCTGGCAACCAGCATAGGGTTAGGGAATTCATTTCCGGTCCTTAGGCTAAGGCTTGTATGTTAACTGCTTTTGCTTCAGACTGCTGCTTCAGGGCTCTCCTGAGACCGAGGTGGGCTGGTCTGGGACCTTCCAAAGTCTGGTTCCGATTCCCGCCTCTGCAGCTTTTAACCTTTGACTCTTGTTTTGGCCTTCTTTAGATGAAGTTCTGAAACTCAGCATATGCTGAGTGATGAAATTAAGGATGGTCAGATCTGCAAGAGTGATTCAAAATCATGGGTTCAAGTCTCTCTTTTCTACAGAAGAGGAAACTCAGGGCCAGAGGAGGGGCGGGTATCACCCAAAGCTTTAGGGTCCCCTCCACCTCACAGCATCAGGGGACCCAGAACCCTATGAGAAATAGGCAGGCAGGAGCCGGTACCCACAGACACAGACATACACACAGTCTCACACAGACGTACGTGGCACACAGGTATGATGCCTGCACAGACACACAACACACAGAGATACACATTTTTAAAAAATAGACTCAGCTAGTAAAATTACTCTTAATTTCCTCTCAGTTGTTTTACTAAGTTTTGTAAAATTGGCAGTTTTGTACAAAGATACAAGAAGGCCAAAATATGTCATTCAATGTTTCACAGCACAGAGAGTTAGCATCAAAGCTCGTCTTAGAACCAAGGACTTTGAGAAGTTCTGGGAAATTCTGGCTCTCCTGTATTGCTTTAGAAACAGGAGGCCCAAAGCAAGAGCCTGGTGCGGTTCTAGGAGTTTCGCAGATGTGACAAGAAAAGCTAGAAAACTGAGCAAATCCTTACTTTCCAGGTTGGGCTTGCGATCTGGGGCTTTGTTGGAGATTACTGCCGGTGATTGCTTTTTATTCCACCTTGGTTTCATCTTGACCGGCCTGTGAAGCTTCTCCTAACCCTCCCTAATGATTGCCCCTGTGTCCAGGCTTGGACCTGCTCTGTTTTCCTCATCACACTGTGAGAATTCGTCTGATCCCTTATTTGCCCCCTAACAACTCTACAAGTGGGCACCTTGTCTGATTCTTCTCTGTGGCCCCAGCACCCTTCGTGGGCCTTATCCCGAGAGGTGCTCAGAGAAACCCTGACACTGAAGAGATGCCCTGCCGACAACGAGCAGTGTGTGCTTATGTTCTCAACACGTTCCCTTACACACTGTAAGCCTGTTGGCCCCACGAGCAAGCACACGAGGTGAGCAACGAACTCAGGTGTGGCGGGTCCTAGCAATGGCTTCCCTGGGGGCTTTGCCACCATCCATCAGTCTCCAAAAGATGACTGCCTGCCAATGTTATAATAGAGAAACTGAAGCTCCAGGAGGAAACTCAGGGCCCTGGGTCACACAGTAGTCAGGAAAACAGGCAGGACAGCAACCCCACTGTCCAAATTCTAGATCCCTGACTCCAGGCCCAAAGCTGCTATGAATGAGGCTGATTTCGTGTGTGCATCTGTGGGGCCTTTCAGAGTCTCAGACGCAGTGGAATCAGACCTGAGCTTTGCCATTTACCTACTAAACACATGGCTTGCTTCGTCTCTCAGGATGAGCTTCAGCCTCCTCGTCTCTAAACTGGGGCCGACCTTGGGAAGACTCAGTGAGTGTGTGGGAAGCTCCCCATGAAGCCAGGATTCCCTCCCGGCTTCTGCTTCCTCAGATCCTCCCACCCGTCCCACCCCTCGTTTAGCCTCTTCCACACCTGCTCTTGGTCGCCTCCAACCCACCAACATTCCTCTCTCCTTTCTTTGACCTCCTGTGGTTCCTGAAGTGGGCCCTTGCATGGAGCTCACTGCCCTGGACTCACAGTCCATGCCATCTGCCCCTTGAACCAGAACCTCAGCCTGTACTGTTCAGGGGTCGTGCCTGAGAGGTCTTAACTTTCCTCCCTGACCACCGGCCCAGGACTGACGCAGAGCCAGAGGGCAAAGCATGGCACTGGATCCGTCAGAGCCCAGGCTCCTTCGCAACCTACCAAGTGGGCCTGGGCCCTGCCCAACTCGTGGAAACTTGCCTTCCTTAGTAAGAAAGAAAGACAGAAAGAGAGAAAGTGAAGTCGCTCAGTCATGCCTGACTCTTTGCGATCCCATGGATAGTAGCCTGCACCAAGCTCCTCCGTCCATGGGATTTTCAAGGCAAGGGTACTGGAGTGGGTCTCCATTTCCTTCTCCAGGGAATCTTCCCAACCCAGGGATTGAACCCGGGTCTCTCACATTGTAGACGGACGCTTTACCGTCTGAGCCACCAGGGAAAACAGGCTTAGAAATGCCATCTTTTTCCTGACTGTAGTACAGGTGAAATGAGACATAAAGATGAAAATTTGTAACCTGGAGCCTGCCTCATCAGTAAAAGGAGATCAGCAAACGCCAGTCTCCTTCCCTTCAGGCTTTGCATGGCTTTTCCTGCTTGTCCTCCCCAGGGGGGCATGTTTAGCTGAGGCCTGCGTGCTCACTCACATACCTGCCAGGTATGCATGGGAGCTCACACCTGCCCAGGCTCACATTGAGGCAGAAATAGAAATTTCCTAGCCCACGCCTCCCTAGCTCTGTTCATTAGCTCTCAGTTCTCTTGGTCAGTGGGAGGCCCCATGTCCAGACTCAGGCCATGCCCACTTCTGTCTCCTGGTACCGTCCTGAAGGTGGCTGTTAGGTGGGGAAGCATCTCCAGGGAGCCTGGGTGTTCCTCCCTCCTCAAATCCTTCCCGCCATCAGCCTGGCCCCTGCCTCCCTCCCTCCCTGCCAGGACAACCTCTCTGCTTCACAGCTGCTGTGAAAGAGATAGGCAGCCCGGATTATCAGGCCGGAGGAGGCTCCCCATGGCAGCCCCCATCTCCACCCTGGCAAAGGTTCCAGGGCTTAACCCCCTCTGTGCTGGGCCCTCACCCCGACTGAGTCTGGTTCCAGACTCTGGGGACAGGGCCTGGTTCTCCTCACTCGGGCAGGCGTGATGACTCACCCTTCCCCCCTCCCCCTAACGTTGCCCCTTTCATGCCTCCAGCATCCTTCAAGCCTCTTCCAGCAAGACCCCTGTCTTTTCCCAGGCCCCTCTGGTCGTCTTCTCTGGCTAGCCAACTTCTCTGACAGGAAGGCTAAACAGGACCATATCCTGGTTAGGGCCTGGCGCAGTTCACCCAGGCCTCCCTTTTCTGAAAGTCAGCAGGAAGTAGTGAAAAGAGAACAGGAGCCTCAGAGTCTGCGAGTCTGGCTTCCAGTTCTGGTTCTAGCTCAGACCCTGTGTGACCTCAGGCACACAGAGTGATTTCATATAATGGAGGGCAGTAGCTCTTTTCACAGGGTTGACTCAGGGATTACATGAGAAAGACACACATATCACTTTAATAATCAGTTGGAAAACAAATTAAAATCTGAAGAAAGAAATGCCTGCAAGAGGGCTTTATAAGCCAGCTACCAAGCAAAGGATACCAGCTCCTACATGCTAAGTGCTCATAAAGTGCCATACTTGATGCAAACGTGAGCGCTATCATTCAGTCCTTATAACATCCCCACTACAGATGGCCCCAGGGCTTCCCAGTTGCCTCAATAGTAAAGAATCCAACAACAACAACAACAACAAAGTAAAGAATCCATCTGCCAATGCAGGAGATGGGAGAGTCACAGGAGATTCCTATTCCTGGGTCAAGAAGATCCCGTGGAATAGGAAACGGCAACCCACTCCAGTATTCTCGCCTGGAGAATCCCAAGAACAGAGGAGCCTGGCGGGGGTACAGTTCATGGGGTCACAAAGAGTCGGACATGACTCAACATATATGCACGACACATAGGTGGCCTCGCGCTCAATTTTGAACCTCTTCTCTTTACACCTACACTCATTCCTTCGTTGAGCTCATCTTGTCTCACAGCTTTAAATACTGTCTACACACTGAGTGACTCGCTAAGTCCTGTGTCCAAGCCAAGCCTCTCCCAGACACTAATGGGTAAAGTGAATCTCCTACTTGGCAAATTTCTCTAATAGGTACCTCAGACTTAACATGTTCAAAATCGAGGTCCTGATTCCACTTCAATTCTGTTCCTTCAACTATTTCTCCCATTTCAGTAAATAACAGCTCCATTCTAGACCAGTCAAAACACCTTGGAGGCAATTTATTCTTTTTTTTTTTTTTAATTTCTAAAAACACTTTATTGAGGTATAACTGACCATAAAACTGCACTGATTAAAAACGCACACTGTGGGACTTTCCTGGTGGTGTAGCATTTGAGACTGTGACTTCCACTGCAGGGGACACAGGTTCAATCCCTCATCAGGGAGCTAAGACCCCACATGCCATGCTGGGCAGCCAAAAAAAAAAGCATAATTTGATAAGTTTGGACATATGTATACACCCACTGAGACAATTTATTCTTGAATTAACTGTTTTATTGAAGTACAATATATATATTTTTTAAATGCACAACTCATAAGTGAATTATCACAAAGTGAACACACCCATGCAACAAGCATCCAGGTCAAGAAACAGCACGTTGCCAGGAGCCTCCTGTGTCCTCTCTCTGTTACACCCTTCTTTCTCTCCAAAGGTGACTTCTATCCTGACTTCTAATGCTATAGATTAGCTTTGCCTGCTTTTTTGGATGTTGTACAATGGGATGAATCCTAATCACTAGCCCACTAGGGAACTCCCAGTATTCTTGTACATATACATATGCATATATCTGCTGCGGTTGGAATCGTTGGGTCAAAGGGCATGCTCATGTTCAGGGGTGTGTGTGTGTGTTCAACTGCGATCCAATGGACTGTAGCCTGCCAGGCTCCTCTGCCCATGGAATTTTCCAGGCAAGTGTAGGTACTATGGCGGCTCAGTGGTAAAAAATCTGCCTGCCAATGCAGGAGATGCAGGAGACTTGGATCCCTGAGTCAGGAACATCCTCTGGAGAAAGCACACGGCAACCCACTCCAGTATTCTTGCCTGGAGAATCCCAAGGACAGAGAAGCCTGGTGAGCTGCAGTCCACGGGGTTGCATGGAGTCGGACACAAATGAGCTCATGCGCATGCGCCTGTACTATCGTCTGTCGAACAGGCTTTCACAGTGGTTGTATTGATGTACACTTCTTCAGGATGTGTGTGAAATTTCCAGTTGTTCCATATCCTGCCCTACGCTTGGTATTGTTGCTCTTTTCTATTTTAGTCATTCTGGTGGATGTGAAGTGGTATCTGTTATGGTTTGAATGTGCGCTTCCTTGATGACTAATGAAGTTATGCGTGCTTGTCTCACTATTCATCACTGTGTAACAAATTATCCCCAAATTTGGAAGCTTAAATAATTAATATGGTTTGGACTTCTCTGGTGGGCCCATGGTTAAGACTCTATGCTTCTACCGGAAGATCCCTTGGAGGAGGGCATGGCAACCCACTCCAGTATTCTTGCCTGGAGAATCCCATGGACAGAGAAGGCTGGCGGGCTACAGTCCATAGGGTCGCAGCGAGTCGGACACAGCTTAGCACATAGCATGCTTCCACTGCAGGGGGGCATGGGTTGGATCCCTGGTCAGGAAACTAAGATCCTATATGCCTCTCAGCCTAAATAAATACATAAATAAAAGATAAAAGCTCTTAAAAGAAGAAAAACAAATGAACAAAACCCAACAATCCTTTTCCTACCCTACATAGTTTCGGAGGTCAGGATTTCAGGAGGTCTGCTGAGAAGAACTAGCTTGGGGGTTTCTCTGGCAGATGAGGTCAGGTGGGGACTGGAGGAGCTGGGGGCTGATGGAATAGCCTTCGCTCTTCATGTAGCTCAGGCTGTATCCATGAGGTCTGCCTCTGGAGCTTCCCCGCAGCACAGACTGCTTACAGAGTGGCTGAAGGCTTAAAGATAGAATATTCCATCAAATAAAGTGGAAGATACATTGTCTTTTATGAGCTAATCTTGGAAGTCCCATAGGATCACTTCTGCCTTATTCTATTGACCTAAACAGTCACAAAAGGCCACTCAGTTTCCAGGGAAGGGAGCATAGGCTCCACCTCTGACTGGAAGGACTGTCAAAGTTACACTGTAAGAGGAAGTGTAGAACGGAAAACATCGTTGCCTCTGTCTTTGCCTCACGTGTTTTCATGCGTCTATCGGCCATTCTGTGCAGTGCTTGAGCCATCATTTCTCTTCTTTCTGAGGGGTTCTTTTTCTTTCTTTGTATGCAAAATATATTCTGGGTGCTAGTTTTTCCCCCAGGTATATGTGTTATAAATACCTTTCCCCCTTATCCTGAGGTTTGCCTTCTGATGCTCTCAATGGGTCCTTGTGTGTACGTATGTGTGTGTGCATGTGTGTTTATAAACTGAAATTTTTATGAGACAAATGTAGATTTATATGCAGTTGTAAGAAATAATAGAGAGATCCCTTTCATACCTTTCTCTACTGGTGATGTCTTGCAAAACTGCAGAATAATATCATAACCACAGCCAAGTATCACAGGATGTTGACCTTGATATAGTTTACCCATTTTATTCAGATTTCCTGTTTTGCTTGTGCTCACTTATGTGTGTGTATTAAGCTCTACACAATTTTATCACCTGTGTATACATGTAGCCACTACGATAAAGTTACTGAACAGTTCTAGTATAAGGATCTCTAATGTTTATAATCACACCAACTCCTGTCCCTACCACTGGCAGCTACTAATCCATTTCTAAAATTTTGTCATTTCAAAAATGCTATATATACCTTACACACATTAGGATGGCTACTACCAAAAAAAAAAAAAAAAAGAAGAAGAAAGAAAAGAAAAGAACAAATGTTGGTGAGAATGGGTAGAAATTTGAACACTTGTACACTGTTGGTAGGTGATGGGTATGTAAAAAGAAGCACCTTCTGTGGAAAAGACTACACTGCCTCAAAATATTACAGAGAATTCCTTGGCAGTCCGGTGGTTGAGACTCAGCACTTTTACTGCAGAGGCCATGAGTTCAATCCCTGGTCAGGGAAAAAAAACAAACCCCCAAACAATAGCTAAAGCATGGAAACAATCCAAGTGCTTATGGACAGATGAATGCATAAGCAAAATGTGGTGTATGCATAAAATGGGATGTTGTTCAGCCTTGAGAATATTCTGCTAAGTAAAAGGAGCCAGTCACAAAAGGGCAACTATTCTGTGAGGTAGGTAGTCAGATTCATGGAGACAGAAAGTAGGTTGATGTTTGCCAGGGGCGAGGGACAGAGAGGGATGGGGAGTAAATGCTCAACAGGGATAGAGGTTGTTTACAAAATGCAAAATGTTCTGGAAGATGGATGGCAGTGATGGTTACATAATAATGTAAATATACTTAATGCCACTGAAATGAAGGCTTAAAATTGGTGAAGATGATAAATTTTTTTGTGTTCAGTTCAGTTCAGTCACTCAGTCGTGTCCGACTCTTTGCGACCCCATGAGTCACAGCACGCCAGGCCTCCCTGTCCATCACCAACTCCCGGAGTTCACTCAGACTCACGTCCATCGAGTCCGTGATGCCATCCAGCCATCTCATCCTCGGTCGTCCCCTTCTCCTCCTGCCCCCAATCCCTCCCAGCATCAGAATCTTTTCCAATGAGTCAGCTCTTCGCATGAGGTGGCCAAAGTACTGGAGTTTCAGCTTTAGCATCATTCCTTCCAAAGAAATCCCCAATTAAAAATAGACTTTATATTAATAGTTGGAATCACATATGTAGTACATATGGACTTCCCTGGTGGCTCAGACAGTAAAGAATCTACCTGCAACGGAGGAGACCCCAGGTTTGATCCCTGGGTCAGGAAGAACCCCTGGAGAAGGGAATGGCTGCCCACTCCAGTATTCTTGCCTGGATAATTCTCTGGACAGAGGAACTTGGCAGGTTACAGTCTATGGGGTCACAAAGAGGTGGACACAACTTAACGACTAACACTTTTACTTTCACATGTAGTACATTTTTTTTTTTTTGCTATGCATAATTCCTTGGAGACTAGTATGTCTTTTAATAAACAGATATTCTTGATTGTTTTTATTTTTGGCTGCACCCTGTGACTTGTAGGATCTTAGTTCCCTGACTAGGGATTGAACCCATGCCACTGCAATGAAAAGTGCCAATTCCCAGTGGGGTGCTCCTTCTTTTATATTTATTGATTTCTGCATTGTTTTAAAATTTTTTTTATTATCCTAAGGTCATGACAATATTCTGTTATTTTCTACATGTTTTACCATTTTACTTTTCACATTTAGATCTACAATCCATCTGGAACTGATTTTGTGTACAAGGTGAGGTTCAAGGTCAAGAATCATTTCTCCCCCAGATCTCCAGTATCTTTTATCAAAAAGGCTGTCCTTTTCCCACAGTTCTGCATTGTCATTTTAGTCATAAAATAAGTCTAGGGCTATTACTAGATTTTCTGTTCTTCTCAATGTAATCATTGGTGTACTATGTGCCAGTATCACACAGTCTTAATTACTAAAAAAGGAAATGGCAGCCCACTCCAGTTGCCGTGGACAATTCCATAGACAGAGGAGTCTGGCGGCTACAGTCTGTGGGGTCACTAACAGTTGGACACCACTGAGCAACTAACACTTTTACTTTTTTAAATGTCTTGCCGTCTAAGTTTGAATCCTCTCACTTCACTCTTTTTCAAGCTTGTCTTGATTATTCTTATTCCTTTCGCATTTCCCCATAACTTCAGAATTACTCTGTTGATTAAAAATTTCTTGGGATTTTGATTAGGATTATATTGAATTTATAGACCAATTTTAGAGAAACGGTATCATTGCAATGCTCCTTTTTTTTTTTGGTTGCACCGAGTGGGGCTCAGAATGGGCAAGAGGGGCAGTGAGCCTGGCAGGCCCTTGCATCTTGTGTCTGTGGTGGAGCCATGTCTCCCAAGGCTCAGATCTGGCTTCAGCACCTGAGCAATGGCTGCCCTGCTCCAGGAAGCTGAGGGCAAGGCCAGGACGCTGCTGCCCCCCAGTGTCGAGGATGGGGAAGAACAGGCAAAGTGTAGCCTTTAGGCTGAAGGGGTGTGCGGGCAGGTTCCCAGTCTCTCTCCTCACAAAAGACAGTACAGGGTGTGGGCATAACCAGATCTTTATTTTACCAGAAGGGACAGGCAGCGGGGCAGTGCAGCATCCAAGCCCCAGACCGGACATGCAGCATCCACATGCAGGAACAGCCACACAGGCTGGGGCAGGGCGAGGGGTGGGGGACCAGGACCACAGGACACCCGCAGCATCCCTGCCAGGATGCTGGGGCCCTGGGCTCTTCTGCCTCCTCTGAAGCAAGGAGACAGAGGACCGGGCTGCTTCCCCACAGCTGGAGCCTGATCATTTCTGGCCAGAAAGCAAACCGGCACGAGCAGGGAAGGAGTCCGGCCAGCCTACGGCACTCGATTCTGTACAAGGCTGGCACAGCTCTGCCCACTGGAAGGGCCCGGCCTGATACTCAAGGCAGCACAGCCCTAGTAGGAAGGGGGTCTGTACATTTTATATTCCCCAGAAGGGCTGGATCCTGATCCCAGAAAGGCTTAGCAGAGTTGGGACCAAGCCCCACTCCAGGGAAGGGGATTCCCTGAGCACGAGCAGGGGCCTCCTAAGGCAGTAGTAAACCGAGGGAGCTGCTCTACACAGGAGGCCTTGCCTCTGTGCCCGTGGGTGCGGGAGAGAGAGGTGAGGTACAAGAGCAGGCCTGGGGCTGGGCAGGGGTTGGCAGAGGGCGATGGCCCTGGGCCTGCAGCCACGCTATCTGGGCCCAGAAGGGCTGGAGTGGGCGAGGCTGGGGACTTCCTGGGGGCAGGTTTTGGGCTGGGAAGACCAGGCCAGGAGAGGGCAGGGTGGCCGTCATCCCCAGGATCCCTGCACCCATGCTGAAGCTCTGGCTGGGGCCATGGGGCTGAGGGGATGGACAGAAGCACAGAAAACTTCAAGGCACCAGGATTCTTGGGAGCAGCAGGGCCACCCCCACAGACAGACAAGACGGTGATTGTAATAAACATCTTCAATTTAAACTACATGATGTGTGTAGAGGGTGCGAGGAGAGAGGGAGAGAAAAAGACAGACAAAGGAAGAGACGTACAGGAGATAAGGGTGCAAGAGACAAACCAGACAGTTGTGGCAGTGAAAGTGAGGCTGTGGGATGGAGAAGAGGGGGGAGACAGAGACAGAGGAGAAGGGAAGACAGCCAGAGGCCTGAACACGCAGCACTTCTGGTCCCTACAGAATAAGGCACCAGAGTCAGTGACGTTCCCGTTGTCCCTGTGGTATTAAAACGGGTGCTGAAGGTGGGGGCGGTGGCTGCTGAAGGGTATGGGCCGACGAGACCTCACACCTGTGCACCGGTGGCCTTCTTGATCAGCGGTATCTGCAAGGATGGGAGATGCCATGAGGCCTTGGCTCCGAGGCCCCCACCACTCTGTCCGGGGAACCCACTGCAGACGGTGAGACACCTACCTTAGACAGGTCCACACCCGTCAGGGCGTGCACAGAGGCGGGCAGCTCGGCCAGCAGTCGGTTCACTTCTGATGTCACCTTGCTGTTGTCCCCACTGAGGACCACAATCTCATCAACTTTGGTCAGTGGGGCGGCAATTTTGGCAGCAATCTAGGAGGCGGGGTGGGAGGAGAGCTGGTTGCTACTCGGACTCCATCCACCTGCCCCATTCAGCATCTCTCCCTCCCGTTTCCACCTCACCACATCCCAATGCAGCCTGGGTGGCCCTTATTTGCAATAAAGGTCAGATGGTCCCCTGGGTTAGGGATGAACCTAGGCCTGTTGTAGAGTTCTTCCCCATGCCGCCGAGTACTTCCCATTTGATCCTCCCAGCCCTCCTGTCGCTGTGTCACTGACAAGGCCCAGAGAAGTCCGGCATTTGCCCAGCCAGTCCCAGCCCTGGGTGGGAGCCTTACCTGGGGCAGGGCGTCCAACACCAAGGCCATCTTGGCTGCGTCTCCGTATTTCTGGTAGGCCTCAGCCTTGAGTTTCATCCGCTCAGCCTCTGCCTTGCCCCTCGCCTCAATGACTGCCGCCTCTGCCTCCCCAATTTTGCGGATCTTCTCTGCTTCTGCCTGAGCCAGGAGGACCTGCTTCACCCTGGGGGAGTCCGGGGGGGGGGGGGCAGGGTCAGTGGGAAGTGCCAGGGGCCCCTTAAGCCCTGCCTGGGGGTCAGTGAACCCTCGAGCCCCCCACTTTGGCAGGTGTCAGGGATGAGGGACCCATGAGGGCAGTGCCCTGGCCTTCTGGCTCTGGCCTGGAAGAGGGCACTGGCTCCCAGAGGCCACCGTGGAGAGGGGACCTACCTGGGTGCCCTCTGTGCCAAGCACCACATCAGGCCCTTAAACCTCTGGTACCTAATTCAGTCTTCCTAACAACAATCCCATAGGGCAGGCGGGTTACCCCTACTTCCCAGTGAGGAAGCAGGCGCGGGGGCCTCCAAGCTTGGCCAGGAGTGGAGGGGGTGCCCAGGTGGCAGAGGAGCTGGACTAAAGCGGGGCCCCCAGCGGCACCTACTTTTCGCCCTCGGCGATCTGCTGTATGCGGTGGGCCTCGGCCTCGGCGGGGCAGCGCACGGTGGCGATGAGTTCCTTGTCAGTGCGCAGGATCTCCTGCGCCTCCACGGCAATCTGCTTCTTGCGCTGCACGACCTCGATCTCAATCTCTTCCTGCCGGATCTTCTGCTGCTCACGCGCCCCTTGCAGCTCATAAGCCAGCTGGGCCTCAGCCGTCTGTGGCGGGGGAGGGTGGGCAGCACGTCAGAGGCTGCCCGGCACAGTCCTGGGCCTTGAGCCCCAAACCCGGGACACCCGACAGCTTCTCACCTTGATGTTGACCTCCTCGCTGAAGGCCGACTTCTGCAGCTCGAAGGCTCGCTTGGAGTCGGCAATCTTGGTGTCAGCCATGAACTTCACATCCAGCATCTCCTTCTTGCACTCAGCTTCCTGGGAGCAGGAGGGACAGGTGCTGAGGGGCCCCCTCAAACTGGGGTTTCCACCCCCTCTGCGCTCCCTCATCCTTGAGGCTGGGAAGGCAAGCCCACATACCCGGATGCCTGCGTCCCGCTCGGCCTCGGCTACCCCGATGTCGGCATCTCTCTGGACCACAGCAGTCTGTGTCTTGCCCAGGGAGCTCAGATAGTCCACTTTGTCATACACGTCCTGGGAAGGGAAGGGGAAGTCATCCCTGGGAATAGTCAGAGGCATAAAGGGGCCCCTCCTGGCAAGCTCCCCAACCCCGCACGGATGGACACGGGGGCCACAGCCTTCCTGCCACACTGCACCTTGATGGTGAAGCTGAGGATCTCGATGCCCATGCGGCCGACATCAGGGGCTGCCACCTCCCGCACCAGCTTGGCAAACTGGTCCCGGTCCTGATAAATCTGCTCCACTGTCAGGGTCCCTGGGGGCAGAAGGATCGCGGGCTGGCTCCCCAGGGCCCAGCCAGCTTGGGGAAGGGAGGCGGCGGCCAGGGAGAGGTCTGAGTGTAGGCAGGGGTCACGTCATCTGTGCCGGGTCTTCCTAGGTTTCTTTCTATCTGGCTGTGCTGGGTCTTCGTTGCAGCATGTAGGATCTTTAGTGGCAGCATGTGAACTCTTAAGTTGTGGCACGTGGGATCTAATTCCCTGACCAGGGATCGAATCTGGGCTCCCTGCCTCGAGAGCGCAGTCTTGGCCACTGGACCACCCGGGAAGTCCCTGGTTGGTTTCTTCTAACACTGAATCTCCTCCTGCAGGGTCTGGGCAGACGAGGAAAAGTGCCCAAGCAGCACTAGGAAAAGTGCCCAAGCAGCACTAGGCGCCTGACCAGACTGGCAGTCAGTCACTCAGCCCCACCTCCATGCTCTCTTCTTCACTCGAGTCACCTGACGTTTTGAAAGGAAATACATGATGGAAAACCTGTCAGCTTTTCTGCTAGAAGCCTCTCAGTGGGACTGACAGGCCCGCCTGTCCAAGGCCCCCTCTCTCCTCCCTGGCCTTGGCTCAGGGATGCTGTGTGGCTCCTTGCAGGTAACAGAGGGAGAGGGGTCCCTGGCCCGGGCAGGGCCTCACCGAGGATGGAGCGCAGGTGTCCCTCCAGCGTCTGTAGGACGACGTTCTTGATGTCTTGCACGCTCTTGCCCAGGAACTGCTCACAGGCCACGGCCAGGAGCTCCTTCTCGGTCATGATCTTCACCTGCCGGTGGTCACAGAGAAGTCTGAGCCAGGCTGGAGGCAGGCAGACAGAGGCCTCAGACCCAGGAGGATGGTGGCAGTTGGTACCCCTCCCCTCCTTTTTAGGACCTGGAGGCCTCGGGGGAAAGGGGGTGGTGGCGGGAGGGGGTGGGGTCTGCTAAGGCCTCCAGCAGGGAGAAAACATGAGGAACTCATACTGAGAAATTTCACCTTCACTGGCAGGCCCAGGCTCTGCCAGGGCCTCTCTCCTGGACATTCTGGGCTCCTCCCCCCCACCAACCCCTCCAGTCCACTCTTGGCCCCTCAGCCTGCAGGTCTCTGCAAAAAGGAGAATGAGCAATAGGGGTGCAGACAGACAGACTAGGAAAGAGAGCCAGGAGAGGGCAGGAGACAGGTCTGCAGTCCATCACCAGGGGAGGGCATCCTCCTCTTTCTTCCCCAAGGCACCAAGCCAACCACTCCTGCACCAGGGGCCTTTGAGATGGCTGAACTTGCCCTGTGAGGACCTCTGGAGAGCAGGAAGCCCCTCGCTCAGTCACTGGGCTGGGAATATAATGCAGCTCTGACTCCAGAGCCCAGAGCTCCCCGGCCTCACGTGGCCTCATCCTCTGGTCCCCACCCTGCAGCCCCCTACCCAGGGGTCAGGGGAGGCCTGGGTTCTGGGGCTTGGCATTTCCGACACCTGCAAAGAAACGGGGAGGGGTTAGTGACACGGGAGCCCTCAGCACGGCTTCTGTCCTCTGCTGGCCCGCTGGGGAGAGAAGGGGTGTCTTGTTAGTCCTGCTGGGTGGCCGAGAGGCTGAGTGCAAGTTCCAGTGGCGACGACCCTCTCTGGCAAGAGGGGCGGGCAGGGGCGGGGCCGCTGGAGAGAGACTGCCCCTGGCTGCCGGCCTTTCCTCGCTCCCACCCCAAACCCCAGCGTGGGGACGAGGCAGCTCAACGGACATGCGCGGGGCTGCTGAGTTACTATACCTGGGCGACACCCGTCACAGTTAAAGCTACCCCCTCGGCCGTCTCTACGTCCTCACAGCGGGGCTGCAACGTCATAATCTCTAGGGAAATCCTGCCAAGAAATGCAAAACAGGGGCCATGGGTCTGGGGGCCCAGGGCCTGGGGTGCAGGGAAAGACTTTGACATCTCACTGCGTCGGCAGGGACGGGCCAGGGGGGTCCTGCTGCAGGAGACGGAGGGGTGGGCTCTCCAAGGGGTTGGAGCTGGGAGCATGTGAGGAGGAGAGGGGTGGGACAGCAGGGCTGGGGTGCAGATGGCTCAGTGGAAGGAGTGTTGTGTGCCAACCATGTGCAGATGTGTCCTCTGCTCACATCAGCCTGGCTGGAAGAGTGGGAGAGGAGGCAGAGGAGTCGTCGGGGGTGGTCTGGCCCAGGGGGCTGGGGTAGGGTGGGCGAGAGTCTTGGCGTGGCCATGTGTGTCCTGGGACAGCACATAAGTGCTGGTCCTCCGGGCTGTGTTTGTGGGTACCATCTGACCATCCCCCAGAGGCCTTTGCCTATTCTCTGGGTGTGCTCAGCACCCCAGAGTGCCCTGGAGGCTGCTGAGAAAGCTGCCTCGTACCTGGCATGCTGGGAGTATGCCCACTGCTGGGCCAAGATGGAGGTGATCCTGTGTTTGCCCCACCCCACCAGGGGAGCTCTGCCAGGTCTCTTTACCTGGCAGCAGGCCAAGGCTGGAAGCCTGCTCTCTGGGGTTGGGGCCAGATGCGGCCAGTGGAGGAAAAGGCTGGGGTCATGCTAGAGCTTCAGGACAAGGAAGGTTCTGCCCAGATGACCTGAGTCTTCAAGGGTCCACATCACCCAGTTGAAAAGGGACCTGGGTATTAGCTATTTCAAATGGAGTGTGGGCTTGGAAGGAGACGAGGCTGCTAGGTGGGGTGTTGAGGGAGGCCTGGCCCCTACACATCCCACGCAATGGGGCTCTGGGCTTCTTCTCTGCCCTGAAGCCTGCCCTTCCACAGCGATGAGTAGTGGTTGCGATGGGGACAGTCTTCTTCCCCATTAAGGATAGGAGGTTGGGTGAGGCAGGGTGTGGGGGTGCCGGGTTTTGCCTGAGAGGCTGAAGGACAATTTCATGGAAGGGTGGAGAAGGGTAAGGTGACATGTAGGTCTCTTCTGCCCTGGGGACCCGCCAGCATGTAGGCTCTGAGAGGCAGGGGCTTTCTGATGTCCATCGCTGCCTCCGCTGTGCCTGGAGCTGACAAGACGCTCAGTGGGGAGCTGGCAAACGGACCAATGAAGATGGGGACCTGCGTTGCTAAATGCCCTGGCTCAGGAAAGGGTTTCATCTCTAGGGCTGTGTGGCGGTGAGGAGGGAGACAGCAGGCCGCTTGCTGTCCCAGGTGAGATCAAGTCTGTGATACAGATGGCATTCCTCGAGCACTTCTTTTCTGAAAATCCCCAAGTGAGCACCCTCACATTGCTTTACTTGCCTTTCTAATATTCCTACAAGGCTCAGGGAGGGCTTGACTTTCCCCCTTTCGCAGATGGGGAAGCTAAAGTCTGGTGACAAAGAGAGCTGCTCAAAGGCCTCTCGAAAGAGAATCAGGGGCATGGCTCGTTTTGCTCAGGCCTGTCAAGGAGGTTGGAAGCGGTCAAGGGGTGGGATGAACATAACTCCCCAGGGGACCCATCCTTCTGGTGCTGCAGGGAGGAGGGCGTCGGCCTGGAGAAGGCACAGGGCACAGAGCTCTGTGATGCCTAGAGGACTAGGGCTCCCGCAGGAGTCTTTAGGATAGAACCCTCCCCACCTGGGCAGCCCACCTCTGTCACAAAAGGGCCTGTGTATTCTCCCGCCTCAGCTTACTCTCCATGTAGGGTTGGCATCCAAGGACACCCCCTGGCAGACTTGGGCAGAGCTCCCAGATGCCCTCACTTTCTCTCCTCACTCACAGCCCCCCATGAGCTGGGACAAGGGAGTTGGGGACCCTAGAGGCTCGGCGCGGCCACGCAGACCAGTGGTGGTGGGAGCAGAGGGCAGGGAGACGCGCTCTCAGGAAAAGGGAGTCCATCTGGAGTCTGCCAGGCCCCCGCAGGGCGGGAAGAGAGGAGGTTAGACACAGAGGAGGAAGCAGGCGGGTTATTACCTGTGCAACCCCTGTTACGAATAGCGGGACCCCCTCCGACGTCTCAATATTCTCACAGCGACACAGGATGGTCATAACCTCCAGAGACAGTCTGAGCAGCAGCCGGGGGGGAGGGAGGGAGAGGCAGGGACAGGAAGGGGAGGAGGGGACACAGCAAACACACACAGTGGTTACCAGACAAGCACCGGATGCCTGAGGCCTGGGGGGTGGGGGTGGGGTCGCTCAAGACTTCAGCTCCCATCCCCCACTGCCAGCTCGAGACACCCCTGCGCTGGCCTGAGGCCTCTGGGTCTCTTCTCCAGCCCCCACACCCTTCCAGTGAGAAGCTGCTGGGCTGGAGGTAAAGCCTGCTGATGCCCTGGGCCTGTGACCTGAGGTTGGGAGGTTGCCTGTGTGCAGGGCACCAGGGTTACCCACTGCCTCACCTTCCCAGGAGATTCCTGGCACGGTCTGGCTGGCAGCCGGAGCTCCACGCTCCAGACAGAGGCAAGCTTGTGTTTCCAGAAACTGGGGTGGGGGTGGGGGAGGCCACTCTGGGGGTTCATGAGCCACAGCAAATACCGAATCCTGCGGGGCACAAACCCTCTAGGCCTGTGCTACTTATCCCTAAGAAGGTAATTGAGGGCCAGAAGAGACTAAAGCAATTTTTGGATTTTCTGATTTGTGGGGGTGGGATGTGTCAAGGAAGGCTGGGAGCGGGGGAAGTGTGTGCACCCCTGCCAATATTCACAGGGACAACTGGGAGTCACTCACTTCCAGAGTTGGGCACAGGCAGAGTCATGGCAAAGAAAAGGTGCGTGGAAGCTACCTGGGCCTCCCTGGGGCAGGGTGTGTGCCCGTGTGTGCAGGGTGCTGGACCAGGCAGAGGCCAGCCTGTGGACAGCGCAGAAGGTTTCCTTAAACCAGAGGGAGGGAGGGCAGAGGCTGAGGTGAAGGAGCAGAAGCAAGTGGAGTGGAGGGACGGGGAGCAGGAGGCAACGTGGGTCCCTCCACTCTCCAGCCATGCGCAGGTACACAGGTTGACTGCCTTCCAGCCCCTCCCTAACAGTACCCTCAGGCTGAGAGGACAGCAGACCCAGCTCAAGACAGGCACCCATCAAGCTCTCTCTGGGGAAGGAGGGGAGGGAGACATGAAAGAGGGAGGGAGGGACTGAGGGAGAGGAGGCCAGAGGGAGGGAAGGAGACAGGAAAAGAGGGAGGTGGGGGGGAAGAGGGAGGAGGGGAGGGAGGGAGACAAGAAACAGGGGGAGGGTGGGGAGAGGGGAAAGAGGGAGGAGGGGAGGGGGAGGAGATACAGAAAAGAGGGGGGTGGGGGAGGGGGAAGAGGGAGGAGGGGAGGGGGAGGAGGGGGAGACAGAAAAGAGGGGGAGGTGGGGGGAAGAGGGAGGAGGGGAGGGAGGGAGACAAGAAACAGGGGGAGGGTGGGGAGAGGGGAAAGAGGGAGGAGGGGAGGGGGAGGAGATACAGAAAAGAGGGGGGTGGGGGAGGGGGAAGAGGGAGGAGGGGAGGGGGAGGAGGGGGAGACAGAAAAGAGGGGGAGGTGGGGGGAAGAGGGAGGAGGGGAGGGAGGGAGACAGGAAAGAGGGGGAGGGTGGGGGAGGGGAAAGAGGGAGGAGGGGAGGGGGAGGAGATACAGAAAAGGGGGTGGGGGAGGGGGAAGAGGGAGGAGGGGAGGGGGAGGAGGGGGAGACAGAAAAGAGGGGGAGGTGGGTGGAAGAGGGAGGAGGGGATGGGGAGGAGGGGGAGACAGAAAAGAGGGGGAGGTGGGGGGAAGAGGGAGGAGGGGAGGGGGAGGAGGGGGAGACAGAAAAGAGGGGGAGGTGGGGGAAGAGGGAGGAGGGGAGGGAGGGAGACAGGAAAGGGGGAGGGTGGGGGAAGGGGAAGAGGGAGGAGGGGGGAGGAGGGAGGGAGACAGGAAACAGGGGAGGGTGGGGGGAGACGGAAGAGGGAGGAGGGGAGGAGGGAGGGAGACAGGAAACAGGGTGGAGGAAGGGGAGGAGAGAGGGAAGGAGACAGGAAAGGGGGAGGGTGGGGAGGAGGAGGAAGAGGGAGGAGGGGAGAGAGGAGGGAGGGAGACAGGAAAAAGGGAGGGAGGGGAGGACAGAGGGAGGGAAGGAGACAGAAAAGGGGGAGGGTGGGGGAGGGGAGGGAGGGAAGAAGACAGGAGAAGGGGAGGGTGGGGAGGAGGGGGAAGAAGGGGAGGGGAGGGAGACTAGAAAGAAGGGGGAGAGAAAAGGAGGGGAAGGAGGGGGAAAGGGGAGTAGGGAGGAGAGAGGGAGAAGGGGGAGGAGAGGGGAGGAGGGGAGAGGATGGGGGAGGAAGGGGGAGGAAGTGGGGAGGAGGGAGGCTGCAGCTCAGATGCCAGAAATGGAGGAACCGCTTAGGTTAGGGCAAGACAGCTGCCCCCATCGAGGCCTCAGGACAGGACAGGGCATGGCAGCAAAGAACAGCGGGAGAGACCTCACTGAGGCTGGAGAACAGCTGACACTGAGGGCAGGTGACATGGAGGATGGCCATGGAAAGGACCTCAAATGGAAGGCTGGGTTAGAATCCTAGACCTCCACTCTGACCTAGGAAGCACCTGCCGGCCTCGGGAAACAAAGGTCCCCGCTGGGGGAGACGCCCCTGCAGCAGGCTAGGGGACAGGGAAGGGGCTGCCCCAGGAACCCAAGAGTGGGCCCTGCCTGTGGGCCCAGAGGGAGACGCTGAGCCTGGGTGTGGGAGAGCCGCTCCTAGGATGAGGCACAAGGCCCCCCACCCCTCACCTTGAAACCTGCAATCAGAGAAGCCAGGCCCTGCTGTCTTGGGGCTCTGCTCCTGGGAGCAGGAAGCGGGAGGGGACCAACCACGGCGTGGAGAAAGGGCCTCTGGAGTGTCAGCAGCACCAAGCAGCAGACGCCTGGCTGGACAGGTCTTGGCACAAGCGGACACTCTCTAGGCCCGGCCGTACGTCGAGGGGTTTGGACAAGACACTCTGCTGTCCCAGGACTGTGTGGCGGGTGTGGGGTGGGAGGTGACAGTGTCTCTGGAGAGGGGACCCATGGCTCCTGTCAGGCCAGCTGGCCACCTCAGGTGTCTTAGGATCCTGAGAGGAACTTGTGACCACTACTAATTACTTTCTGAACACTTTTGACCTTGGGCCAGAAGAGTTGCCCAAGATCCCTCAACTGAGGCAGGGCTACGAGCGGGGAGAGATGGGCAGTGGAGGGAGTTAGGAGAGATCAGTGAAGTTAAATCGTTGTGACATGCTTCCCATGCCCCTGACCTGAGCCAACACCCTCAGACTCCCTGCAGCCATGAGGTGTCTCTCTGCCAACTACGAGACTGGGATACAGGGGGATTTCCACTGGAATCTCCACTGCTTCCCCTTCACAGGACCCCCACCCCTGCCAACGGGCCTGCGCTTTCATAGCTCTGGGGCCTGTGTCGCCTGGTTCCTGGCCTGGAAGAATCTGGGCCCCTCCCCTGATCTCCCATAATCAGGAAGGGGGTGCTGGTGGAGAGGTGGCCAGCCGGCCTCATCTCCTCCTGGGCAGGCAGTGAGGGGGACAGGAGAAGCCTGGGCCCAAGTCTAGCCTTGCCCTGGGCTCCGGGAAAGCCAGCAGGTAGAGCCTGAGCTGAAATCTCCCTTCCCCTTCTGAGTCTCTCCAGACTGATGGAGGATGTCCAGACCCGTCTTGCCCAGCCTGGGTGCCAGTTCCTTAGATTTGCAACCTTTGTCTTTAATACACAGAGCCCCTTCAGACTGTAACCATCCTCTGCCATTTAGCCCCTGCCTGCATTGTTCCAGGGTCTGCACAGGGCAGGGGTCTCTTCAAGCCTTTCCTCCTTCCTAGGACCATTCCAAACAGGTGTGTTATTAAGGCTTCCTGAATAATTCTGAGCTAAAATCAGGGCCTTAGGGCTCTGCCTGAATTGCCTGGGGCAGAAGTGATACTTTCAATGGAAAAAAGCACACCCACCAAGGAGGAGCTGCCTGCAGACAGCCCTCCTGCCTCCCCATGTAACCCATTCCACCTGCCTCTTGGGAGGTCCCCCCAACTAGAACGGAATGCAGCTCAAGTGGCATGAAGGGGGTTAAGGATGGAGACCCTCTGCTCCCCTGCCCACCAGGATGCCCGATGACCAGCCCTTACCTCTGAGTGTCGGAGATACACCACCAAGCCCAGGCCCAGCCGCCAAACACATACTGTTTATAGTCGGAACCACAACAGCCCCCTGGAGAGCAAAGCAAACCATGGCTGGTCAGTTAGTCCTTGGGTCTGTCTACCCTCCAACGCCTCCATCAGCAACACTGGACCTTTGCCTGCTCTGACACTTGACAATTCCCACCACTGGGCACTAGGTGTGGAGGTTACAGATGAATGGGAGACAGGCCCTTAAGGTCTTGGGATCCAGTTTTGTGCTATTTGCATAGCAATGAGGGGAGCCAATGAGTGGTTCAGAACATATGCGCTTTCAGAGAACAAAGTCAGTGGGCAAGAGTGAACAGGGACACGTCCATCTTTGATTCAACCATCCGTTCAGCAAACAAGTACTTTTCTGTGCTAGGGAAACGGAGATGAAGGTACAGTTCCTCTCTTAAAAGAGGTGGGACTCAGAGGAGTGACCTTTTCCTGAGCTGATGGTTGTACCATGCGACTGGCCTGTGACCAGGATGGGATCAGTCCCAGAGGGAAAGCAGATGGAAGGCTAATGCAAGGGAGTCTATGAACCAAGGGGTAGGGTGGGGGTGGGGGTAGGGGCTGGCTCACGCTCAGCAGACCTCTCAGTGAGGCTGGTTCCCAGGGGTTCAGAGTGAATGGGAGCGGATGGGGAAGAAGGCAAGACCTCAAAACAGAAGTCAACTCATGGTACCAACTGGAAAAGTGAAAGGGAAAAGGCCTAAAAAGGAAATGACTCCTGGAAACTATGTATCAACTAAATAGCCTGCTGAATCTGGCCACCACCCAGATTCACTTCCTGGAGGAGCTCCATACAATCTCTATACAGAAATAAGAAAAATCAGTTCTTGAAATTCTTGTTGCGAACCCCCCTACTGATGCCGAAATTAATCAACAAGTTCAAGAAAACTTAGTAAAAGCAAGAGGGGCTGTTCCCTGGCAGAAACAGATGATTCAAAGGAAACATAACATTTAACAGGGAGGAAAAAGCCAGTGGGCGGTCATCGTTTCCACATTCATAAACTTGGGTTTTCAGGAAAGTCTAGGGTGGGTGCCTCCCAAGGTCAAAGGTCAGGGGTAGTTTTGTGTAGCTGGGTTAGTGTCTCTGAGGCCTCATGGCAGGGGACAAAGCCGGGTGGCAGGGCAGAGGGCAGACTGCAGAGTATTGTAGGGATTGGGTCAAGCAGGGGTGTTGTGTGTATGTGCCTGAATGATGGGGAAGTCATTTAACCTAAGAAGCCACACTTACATTTGCATTTTAGAAAACCCACTTTGCACAAGGAGAAGTATACCTGGGTCAGGGAGGCTGGGGAGAAGCAGCCTCTTGCAGTGACCCAGGCCACACACAGTGGCTGATGTGGGGGTATAACTTCTAGAGTAGTCTTATCCAAGAGAACATCCTTCAGGGATCAAAATGTTCCACAGCTGTGCTGTGCAACAAAGCAGCCACTCAGGACATGCGCTATTGAGCACTGGAAATCTGGCTGGTATAACTGAGAAAATGAATTGTAATTAACTTAACCTGTGGCTCCTGGCTACCATACTGGACAGTGTAGGTCTACAGCCAGGGTTTGGGTTGGTGGTCAGGCCAACAACCAGAGACAACAGAATCATGACCTGGAGAGAAGTTTTAGATAGGTGGAGGGAGCACCTGACGCGAACAGCCGACTCACCGGAAAAGACCCTGACGCTGGGAAAGATTGAGGGCAGGAGGACAAGGGGGCGACAGAGGATGAGATGGTTGGCTGGCATCACCGACTCGATGGACATGAATTTCAGCAAGCCAAGGGCGATAGTGAAGGGCAGGGAAGCCTGGTGTGCTGCCGTCCACGGGGTTGGAAAGAGTCAGACACAATTTAGCGACTGAACAACAACAAAGGAACAAAGATCCTGCAAGTGTGGCGGGACTGCTAAGATGGACAGCTAGCAAATGTTACTGCCCACCGGGCAGCCCACCCTGTCTCCTGGGTCTGCCCTGTGCATGGTGTACAAGCAGCTGAGCCTGAGGTCCAGGGAGCCGGGAGCATCGCTGCAGTGTGAACAGGGTTGGGAAGACGTTGCAGGTCTCTGGGAACACCTGTTCACAGGGCTGCTGCTCAAGGTAAGCCACTGCAGGCTGCTCTGTCCTGGGGATGGGGTGAGAGGAGTCTCTGAGGACCAGCAGTCAACTTGAAACCAAAAACATCTCAGGATCCAGTGAAACTGGAAAAGGATCAAAAACCACAGGTTGTTCCACTTCTTCTGGCCTGGTGGGGAATGGGGCAGAGTGGCACAGCTTTCTCCAACCAACCCCAGGGCACTTCTCAGGGTGCAGGAAGAGGAGATGGTGGTAGTGGTAGGTGGGATGGAGGTGAGGGAGCCAAGGGTGGGAATCCACGCTTTGAAGTGAAAAGTGAGGCATTAGTCACTCAGTTCTTTCTGACTCTGTGCGACCCCGTGGACTGTCAGGGTCCCCTGTCCATGGAATTCTCCAGGCAAGAATACTGGAGGGGTAGCCTTTTTTTTTTTTTTTTTTTACCTTTAACTTATTCTTTGACCTTGGGAGCAGGCTGCCACAGCTCAGGCTGGGCCTCCGCCAAGGGTAACATGGCCAGGTTCCCAGGGGTAGCAACAACAGGAAGCTGGGGCTGCCTGGCTGCCTCACCCCCAGCAGCCTCCTCCCCTGGAAGGCATCTTCCTTCCAGCTTCCTGGTCACCCTGGGGACCACTCCCAAGAGAGGACTCTTAGGTGACCCTTCCTTGACCTCCTCAGTTCTTACTGTCTCCAGATCTGGAGACAATCCTCCTAATTTTATCTCACTTCTAATCCAATCTACTTTCCTTTGCTCTGTCCTCAATCAAGTTGAAGAATCACAAAATATCCTGTCATAATAAATTCTGCCTCACTCTTAGCCCTCCCCAAACACAAGTGCCAGTCTGCCCCCTCAGGAACACTCCCTTTTTTCCTGACCCTCTTCCATTCTTTCATTCCTACTAGTCAAGAAGACCTACAACTCTACAAGGCAGATTTTTTTTTTTGGTTGCGCAGCAGGGCTTATGGGATTTCAGTTCCCCAACCAGGACTGAACTGGGCAGTGAAAGTGCTGAATCCTAACTACTGGGCCATCAGGGAACTCTCATAAAAGGGGGATGTTTTGAGCCGAAATCCCCCGCCCCCCTTAGTAGTCTGGCAAAGCCTGAATGTCCATAAATGCATAAAGTAAGATACATAAGAAACTAATATTTAAAGTTATATATGTGTGCTATGTGATACACAGTAACATGTATAATGTTATTAAATAATAAGATCTTGTGGTAGATTAATAACTGGCTTAATTTCAAAGTAGCAATGAGCATAAATGATTTTTACCATACTCTACTGCAACGTAGAGTAGGCAAATATCTGCTAATCCTATCATGGATTGTTGCCGACATTAATAATCGTATCGGAAGCACTAACTTTCAGTTAAGGTAAGTGTAAATAAAAATGTACTACTTTCCTCTTATCAAATGCAAAGACCTCTAAATTCTATCCACAAACTCCAGGTTAAGAATTTCTTCCCTACTGTAGAGATAAGAGAAAGGTATATGTGTTTGGATTCCCCCAAAGTAGAAACAGAAAAAAAATATTGTGCATTACAGAATGAAGGAGGCAGGATAGACAAGAAGAACCTCCAGACTTTTCAAGTGGAAAAGCTGATCATGATATATATTAACATCCTCTTTCTGAAAGTGGGTTGCGTGAGATGACCCTGGACTTAGAAAGGAAAGTGAAAGTCGCTCAGTCATCTAACTCTTTGCGATCCCATGGACTATATAGTCCATGGAATTCTCCAGGTCAGAATCCTTGAGTGAGTAGCCATTCCCTTCTCCAGGGGATCTTTCCAACCCAGGGATTGAACCCAGGTCTCCCACACAGCAGGCAGATTCTTAACCAGCTGAGCCACCATGGAAGGCACCAGGTCCAATTAATGGGGTGTAGGGAACAGGACTAGAAGTCCACATGCTATCGAGAGCCACAGTGCAGTTCGATCATCTCAAATCCCAAGGTACTATTATACTGGGCATCATCTCTCTCTCTTCTCTTCCACCCTCCCTTGACTTCAGCTCTCTTAATTCTGTGTGGCCTCCTCTCCGCACTCCTAAAATGGCTTCAAATTTAGCACTGCTTTGGCCTCTGGCTAGAGTACCCTGGCAACTTGGGAGGCACAGAGCAGCCCGTCTTAGGGGCTCTTTTTGCTCCTCAGTTTCAGGATCGCCACAAAGACAAAATGGGAGCGCTTTCTCCTTGCCCAGAGTCTGGGCTTCTAGAGAGAAATCCCACAAGAAAAACACAAGTGTGATGTAGATTCAGGTTTCTAAAAACCTTTAGGAGTGGAGGCTGGGAGACTGGCCCAAGTCTGAGAGAGGAGCAGGTTTAGTCAGTGCTCTCTAGGGGTCTCCCTGGTGACCCCAAGGCTATCTTCTTTGGTTTTCAGGGAAGTGAAAGATTTTTTTTTTTGGCTGTGCCACAGGGCTTGCAGGATATTAGTTCCCCGACCAGGGATCAAGCCCCAGGCCCCTGCAGTGAAACCACAGAGTCCAAACCAATGGACTGCCAGGGAAGTCCCAGGGAAGTGAAGGATCTTAATTTCCCCACAGGAGTAGGGTCCTAGTCAGAGAGATTGACGATTTCCTGTCCCAGGGCAGAGACTGACTTTGAGATCCAAAGTGAACAAAAATCCATGAAAGTTCCCAATGGATTCATCCCAGCTCTCAAAGTGGGTGGCAACAAGCCCTGGTCCAGCCCACCCTCTTCTGCTCAATTCTGCAGCTGGCCCTAACAACTCTGTGTACAGGTGGAGAATCCATACTGACAGTGGCAAGTAGGATATGACCGTTTCCTGCAGCTACAGGCCTCCATCCTGTCGGGGAAACACGGGCTTCTCCCCAGCACCCGCGCCATTGGCTGCACAAACTGGTGGCTTGAAAGGCTCCTGCCACTTCCCAAGACACCGAAATAAACAATTTAAATAGCAGCCTTATGACAAGCTCTCTCTCCCTCCCCCAGCACTGCGGAGCCCCCATCCTGCCTAAGCGCAACAGAAATTCTGGAGTGTGCAGCATTTTGCAACCAGAGCAACACAGCCAGGAGCCAGGTTTCTCAACCTGTAGAGGCCGCACCCGCGTCTCAGGGGCGGGCAGTGCCAGTAAAGCCCGGCAAGCCTCAGCCTGCTCGGAATTAACGGATCTGTGCCCAGAACCCAAGGATCCAGGGTCCACCGCCCTTTCCCAGACAGGCACCTGCGACCCACCCATCCCTCGCTCCGGGCGCTGGCATCTAGCCAGACTGTGTTCCCGGAACCCCAAGGCTTCGGCTCGGGATCCTCTAGGCCACAGGGGAGACCCTGCCCAAAGAAGGAGGCGGAGAAAGGAAAGGAGGGAATCAAGACGGGCAAACACGCAGAGCCCGGAGGTGGGGGGAGCGCCTGGCCGATGCCCTAGGGCGCGGAGCACGGAGAGTGGGGGTCCCTCCTGGAAGGGGTCTCCGGAGCTACCGTAAGCTCAGGCCCCACCCCCGGCACTGCCCACCCCACAACACCCCCACCCCACCCCCCGCCGCGCAACCCTCAGAGCCCTTCCTCGGCCTGGCCCCTCTCCCGCCCTCCCAGGCACAGCCCCCGCCCCAAACACCCTCCCGGCGCTGGGCGTTCCGGATCCACCTCGCTCGGGGCCCCCTCACCTGAAACCACCAGCGCCTCGTTGGGCCCCACCGTGTGACAATTGCCCATGGCGCCTGCGGGACGGAAGGGCCCCCGGAGGTCGCGGAGACCTGGACAGCAGCCTCCGGCCCGCACCCCGCGCGCGCGCGCCCGCCCGCACAGCCGGCCTCGCCCTGCCTGTCGGGCCACCCCCAGCAGCCGCCCGCCCGCACCCCTCCGCGGCCGCAGCGCCGCCGGAAGTGTGGCGGCGGAGGGCGGGGCCGGCGCGGCCTGCGAGGCGGTCTGCGCGCTACCCGTGGAGTCAAGACGCTTTATTGCATGGGGTAGACATCGCGTACCCACGACTCCCACTGGGCGCCTGAATAACCACCGTCCTGCCCTTTCTCACCTTCCACCTCCCAGCTCCCACTTTACAGCGATCGGCCCTGGAGCCAGCCCGCTGGGGGTTCCAGTTTCAGCCCCCGCGCTTACTAGCTGGGAGACCTTGGGCGAGTCCCTTATCTGGCTGAGTCCCTCACCTGGCTGCTAATGCAAAAAGGGGATAATGAAACTACTTAGCTAAAGGGTCTAAAAGGACCCAGCTGAATAATCCTGTGTTGGCAGTGCATCCAATTACAAATTCCCAGGCCCTATTCTGGGGCTGATCGGCATGCCTGAGGGTAGGGCCTGGAAATCCGAAATTCAAATTCCTGAAAAGCCGCAGCAGATACACTACGTCCCACCTCTCAATCTGGGATTTCTCTTCCTCTCTGGGAGAAATAATCACCCTTTATTTCCTTCCACGAGGAAACGAGCTGTCCAGGACATACCTCGAAAACCGCGGAAAGTAACCATGGATGCAAAAATGGCAACTCTCTCCTTGCCTAGTGCATGGCCCGGCACACAGCTAGGGTTTTAAAGGCCCACCAGGTCCCTGGAAAGCTTCCAGGTCTGCGTGTGTGTGTGTGTGTGTGTGTAGGAGTGGGGTGGGGGGTGGAGTGGGGGGAGGGTGGGCGGTTAGCAAGCCTGAGGCTCAAGTTCAGCTTTAACCGGAATTCGGCGCGTGACCGTAGACCAGTCTGTTGAACTCTGAGGGCTGGGGTAGAGTTCGGAAGCCGTGGGCTCCTCGGGGTGGGGGGTGCTCGGAGAGGATGGAGTCCCCGGGTCTTCAGGCTGGGAATCTTCATCAGATTCGGCATCCTCCCCAGGCCCAAGCCCTGCTAGCTTCCTGCTGGCCTCCCACAGCCGGTGAGCTGCGCGGTCGTCTCTGGCGGCTGGGGGCACTTCCTCCACGTGGCAGTTGGCGAAGTACCTCCCGCTGAGGGGCTCAATGCCTTCCTGCAGAGCGCAGTACAGGGGTGTCTGGGCACCCCCTCGCGGTGCCCGGAGCACCAGCCAAGCCAGGGGGCGCAAAAGTGGGCGGAGCCATCCAGGAACGTGGCGCAGGAAGAGCTCCGAGTTCACTGGCCCTGTGGACGGGAAGAAAGGAAGTGGCAGGGAAGACGACCGAAGACGACCGTGGGTGAGGGTCTAGCGTAAGAGGCAAGCACAGGGCTACTCAAAAGGAGTGAAAAAGAGTCCGGTCCCAGGGAAGCCAAGGTGGAAGCCAAGGTCGTATTAACCAGGTAGTACTTAGGGACCTGATAAGCTGACCTCACTCGTTTCTAACAGCAAGCCACTTCTTCATCCAAGCTCCTTACACATCCTCATCTTCCAGATATTGCTCATGCTGTGTCCCTGCCTGCTCAGTCACTTCAGTCATGTTCGACTCTTTTCAACCTTATGGACTTCTCCCATGGGATTCTCCAGGTAAGAAACTAGCCTGGAACAATCTGTCTCCATCTTTTTTTCTAGCTCATCTTTTTCCCTGTTCCTTTGTGTTTTATCTTTTGGCCTTCCCCAGTGGCATGTGGGATCTTAATTCCCCAAACCAGGAATCAAACCCTCATCCCCTGCATTGGAAACATGTGAAGTCCTAACCTTTGGACTGCCGGGAAAGTCCTCCTGTTCCCCTGTTTAACCAGCAAACATTTATGAACACCTACAATAGACCAGCCACTGCTTTGGATATTAGAGATATGGAGTCTAATAATGGCTAGCTATAATTATTATTATTATCACTATTATAATTTTAATGAGCCTTAGGTAATGATTGTCTAATATTCGGTATAGTATTATGGGTCAGGCAGATCTTGTTATCCGGCAACTTGTTCTCTAAGGCAGGGATGGGTCTTCAGTTCAGTTCAGTCACTCAGTCGTGTCTGACTCTTTGCAACCCCATGGACTGCAGCACGCTAGGCCTCCCTGTCCATCACCAACTCTGGGAGTTTACTCAAACTCATGTCCATTGAGTCAGTGATGCCATCCAACCATCTCATCCTCTGTCGTCCCCTTCTTCTGCCTTCAGTCTTTCCCAGCATCAGGGTCTTTTCCAGTGAGTCAGTTCTTCACATCAGGTGGCTAGAGTATTGGAGTTTCAGCTTCAACATCAGTCCTTCCAATGGACATTCAGGACTGATTTCCTTTAGGATGGACTGGTTGGATCTCCTTGCAGTTCAAGAGACTCTCAAGAGTCTTCTCCAACACCTCAGGATGGGTCTTACTGATTAGTAAAATCACTCAGACTGTAAGAATGCTTCTAGTGGACCCCTAGACCCTGGATGACCCAGCCTATCTCTATACCTCATCTCTTGCCACATTCCCTTCCTCACTCTGCTCCAGCCACAGCAGGCTCTCTGTTCTTTCTTAAACACACCAGGCACTTCTGCCTCAGGACCTTTGCATTTGGTATTTACTCTGTTCTTTTACTCTCCTCTCTAGAATGCCTCACAGGTCATTCATTTCCTTCAAGCTTCTACTGAAACGTCACCTTTTCAGTTACATCTTCCTTGACTGCCATAGATAAATATAGCACCCCCTGTCATTTCTTATTCTTTTGCCAACTCTGTCATTTCTTAGCCCCCTTTCCCTGTCTTATCTTTCCCTGCAGCACTTTAAACACCACCTGTCATTGTATACATTTATTAGCTGTCTCCTTCTATAAAGTAGAATGTAAACTCTACAAGGATGAGGTCTTTGTTTTGCTCACTGCTACATTCCCTGTGTCTAGATTAATGCCTAGAACATAGTAGGTACTCACTAAATGCTTCCTGAATGAGTAATTATTAGCTAACATCATCAATTCAGTCATGCAGATGGCTCCTTGGGGTGAGAACCTAGGCCTTCCTCATTGCCATGCCTTACCCAGCTTTCAGCATCTGAGCTTGAGGTGTGAGACAAGCTCAGACAAGGAGAGCCTGGCTTCAAGATCAGCAAGGAACAGGCCTCTCTCTGGACCAGGCCTCCTTCCTGCTCTGAGATTCTGTGGCTCAGTGAGAGGCAGGGGGAGCAGGGGAAGGGGCGAGGATGGGAGAGGGGAAATAAGAATGAAGCAGAGCAGCCAGAGAGACAAACCTCACCTGGATGGGCTGCATAGCAGGTGACGCCAGTGCCCTCAAGCTGAGTGGCAAGCTCCCTGGCGAACAACACGTTGGCCAGCTTACTGTCGGCATATGCCCGCAGCTCCTGCCGCCAGCCCACCACTGGGCGGTCCAGGCGTGTGAAATCGAGGCGGCCTCTGCGGTGGGCAGCAGAGGAGACCACCACCACACGGCTGGGGGCGCTTGTCTTGAGCCGGGGCAGCAGCAGGTGCGTCAGCAGGAAGGGGCCGATGTGGTTCACACGCAGCAGCAGGTTAAAGGGCTCCCGGGTCCGGCCACAGGAACTGATCCCTGGGGTAGGGGCTAGGTGTGAACAACTGCTCCAGAGGGATTCTTGGAGGCCTCAGCATCCCCCAGGTGAGATAGTGGTAGGGGGCATCCTTCCCACATGTTTACCAGTCCCTCAGCCAAGCCTGCCTGGAAGGGTCGGCTGCCCTGGGCACCCCCCCGCCCCTCTGCAGGTCGGCTGCCCTCACCGGCATTGTGGATGAGGATGTCCAGCCGTGGCTCAGAGCTCAGGAAGGCAGTGGCAAAAGCCCTCACGGAGGCCAGACTGGCCAAGTCCAAAGCCATGAAGATGACTTCATTGTTCCCACTCTCCTGTGGAGTGGCAAGAAGTGACCTGTCATATGCACCCTTTTCTTCCTTCTCCCCAGGCACCAAATTCTGAGAGCTCAGCTCCTGCTACTAACTCCTTCTACTAAGATCTACCCCAGGCATTAGAATGCAAATCTTGACTTTGCTTATTACTAGAGTGATACCTTGGGCAAGATACTTAATCTTTCTGAGCCTTAGTTCTCTGTAAAATGGAAATAATAATATTACTGATAGTTATTGTGAGAATTAAATGAGTTAATATATGTAAAATCTTTAGAATACTGCCTGGCATGTAGTCACCACTCTGTAGGCACTTGCCTTTTTTTTTTTTTTTGTACTTGCTATTATTATTAATATTATCATACCCTCTGCCCATTATTGTTTACCCTAAAATCTACAAAGGACTACTCACTGGTCTCCTCCAACCCACTCTTACCCCCTACAAACCAGGTGCCACAGAGCCACTTAGGGGTTCATTCCCAAAAGTTATTCTGAAAGTCCAGTCCCTGCTGAGAACACTTCGTCGGATCTCCACTGTCCATTCTATGAAATCTGATCTACTCAGTAGGGTCTATAAGGGCCCTTTGAACTTGGCCCTGGCTCAGAGAGTTCAGCCCCTTCCTTTTGCCTCTTCTCTGCATACTCTATACTCCGCGCTCTGGCCTCATTAAACCTTTCAATCAGTTTCTCAAATCAGACCATCTATCTTGCCTCAGGGCCTCTGCATATGCTGTTCCCTCTGCTGTTCTCTTTCCGACTTTCATTAAATTTCACTGTTTCTTAAATGTATTAGAACAGCAATTACTTTCTTCAGACCTGGTGTCCCTTCGCTGTGTGACCACAGCACCTGTGCACCCTCTTCTCCATTTGGTGAACCGGGCTGCATTGTCCTTTAAGGGACTGGATACCCCCGCCCGCATGTCTCCAGCTGCCCGGCTCTTTTCTGTGTATGTCCTCTGTGCTTCCGTCCTCTGTTCACCCTCCCGCCAGGCCCCGCCCTCCCCGCCAGGCCCCGCCCTCCCCGCCAGGCCCCGCCCTTCAAGGCTCCGCCTTCCCTCACCTGGCGGAGGTCGAACGCAGCGGCTTCGCCGCGCTCCCGGCTCCTGCAGGCCAGCACCACGCGCGCTCCCCGGCGTGCCAGCTCCAGCGCCGTCATCTTCCCGATGCCGCTGTTGGCGCCTGAGGAGGGTGGGCGGGAGCCGAGCTGAGGCGTCAGGCCCCCGCCCCACTGTCCTGGCTCCCCGCCCCGCGGTCCCGGCTCCCCGCCCCCTGCTCACCAGCCAGCACTCACCCGTGACCACCGCCGTGCGGCCCCGCAGGCTGGCGAGGCCGCGGCACGGCGGGGCCTTCACCAGGTTGTAGTAGACAAGCACGTAGGCGCCCAGCAGCAGCCCCACGCCCAGCAGCAGCGCCTCCATGCTGGCCGCACCTCCGGGCTCCCGCCCAGGCCCGGAGCCGCCTGGATCGCTGCCCGGGGGGCTGCGGGCTCTCCCCGCACCGGCCTAGAAGGGCGCCTGGCGCTCTTCGGCTTGGCGAAGGCGGAGGCGGAGGCGGGCGGGAGACAGGGCAGGGATGTGTGTGCGTGCGTGTGTGCGTGGGCCCTGGGAGCGCCCCCAGGCGTGCGTCTGCGTCCTCGGGGTGTGCGCTGGTGTGAAAACCTAGGTGCCTATGTGCGTTTGCGCCTGGGAGCGCCCTCTAGGTATGTACACGCACCTCTAGTGAAGGTGCTAGCTTTTTTGGTCTGTGATGTGCCCATGGATCCTGTGATCGTCCTTTAGGTTGTGTGCGTGCCTCTGGATCCTGCGTGCGCGCGCCCGCGTGAGCACCTTGTAGGTGTGTGAGTGTGTAGGCTTCGAGCCCCTCCAGGTGTGTGCATGCATCTGTAGTCCGTCAGTGTGTGCATGAATGACCGTCTTCGCGTATATCTGTACTCTATGCTGGGTTCTGTAGCGGAAGACTTGCAAGAGGGAGCTTAGCAGACGGATGGGCTCTCTGGGTGTCAGTATGTAGCAGTCCTTCCCATCTGGAGAGGGGAGGGCGCCTGAATGCTGCTGTGTCTAACAGTCTAGTCCTGGATTCTTTGCCCTCTGTGAACAAGTCCATCAGTTCCTTATCCTCTTATTTCAGCCCTCAGCTTCTAGGATCTTCTCAACCCAGGGATTGAACCCAGGTCTCCCGCATTGCAGGCGGATTCTTTACCAGCTGAGCCAGCAGGTAACCCCTCAGCTTCTAGGATTCTTTCCATTTCTTCCCATGGAGGTCAGACAGGTGACACAGTGCGTGCAGGGTGGCACCATCAGTTCAGGGCTGTCAGGATTCACATATTCATTAGCTGTCTATCTCCCCACCTCCTCATACCCCACCAGGCCCCTCCTTTATATATATATATTTGGCTGCACCGGGTCTTCTTAACTGCAGCATGTGGGATCTAGTTCCCTGAGGGATTGGATCTGGGGCTCCTGCATTGGCAGTGCAGTCTTGGCTGCTGGCCCACTAGGGAAGCCCTCCACCCCTCCATTTCTGAAGGGAAGCAGGAAGAGAGTGTAAGATCTGTCCTCTGATCTTCAGGAGGAAATTTGTCTCTGGAGTGATTCTGACAGGTGGGAGAAATAGGTAAAGAGGCTTCAATACTGAATAGACGTGATTATGATGGCTGAGTGGGTGGGGACAGCTAGGGAGGCATGGGTAAGTGTATTATTTCTGGCCAGGTGACTTGCCAGGAGAAAGGAGAAATCCAGTACAATTTAGCACCTGTTGTTTGGCACTCACAGCATGCCCAGTAGTGCAGGTAGCCTTGGAAATACTGAGCAGAACAATGTTTCTGCCCTTAAGGAGTTCACAAGGCCCATGGGGGAGGAGGAGAGTGGTGGAGGCAAAGCTAGAGGGGTGGGTGGAAGCCAGGGTCAGACCACAGATTCCAGCCATTTCCTGTTTAGCTGCACCATGGATTCAGCGTTTGTGTCCATACTGTGGGATGAGACTAGGGACAGAATGTGAGTGAAACAAATGGATGTGCTCTCCACCCCCGCCAAAACAAAATCCTGACATGCAAACAGGTACCACGCACTCTAAACAGCGCTGGCATGCATGCACACAGCTGTGTTCTCTAAGGAGCAGGAGATGGTTTTCAGGAAAAACTTGGCAGATAAAGTTTCTTAAGTATAATGTGCAAGGAGGAATAGTTTGTTTAAATAAGAGGGAGCTTAGAGGCCTGAGAATTAAGGTACTGGGTGAACTCATCTGTCCAGGGGCTGCAGTTGTAAGCTTGTGACTGCAAGTCGAGTTACTTGTGGCATGACTGAGTCTAGAGACTGAATTTCTTCGTTCTTCAGACATTTGAAACAACAAACTGCTCCACACTAGATTCTAAGCTCCAAGAGGCAGGGGCCACATCTGTCCTGGTGATTGCCCACAGCAAGTTACTGAGACCAAGATCCAAGGCCTGGCAAAGGCTGGACACTGGAGGAACTTGAGTGATACTTGAATAGTGAATTGCTCCATACCCAGCTAGGGCTGAGGGGGAAAAAAAGCCAGGTGTTATGACTTCTCCCAGAAGAGATGGAAAAAACGATAGCAAATAACCGGAGGAAAGACAGCCCCAACTGCTTGGGTTAAAGCTTCTGGAGCAGAATGCAGAGGTCTCATGCTCTTATTTAAAAAAATATTTTTGGCTGTGTGGGATTTCTCTGCAGTGAGTGGGGGCTGTTCTCTACTGTGCTGTGTGGGCTTCTGATTGCAGTGGCTTCTCTTGTGGTGAAGCATGGGTTCTAGGTGAGGGCTTAGCTGCTTCGAGGCATGTAGGATCCTCTCAGACCAGGGGTCGAGGCCAAGTGCCCAGCTTTGGCAGGCAGATTCTTTATCACTGAGCCACCAGAGAAGTCCAGCCATCTCCTATTTTAATGTCTTGGTTTTGGAGCCAAGAGGAGCAGGGATCAGTACTCTTGGGATTCTTGTAGAATCTGATCATATCAAATGCTCAAGCCCTCTGAATTCCCTCAAGTCACCCACAAAGCCATATAACAACCCGCCGTTGCAGCTGAACCCCTCCCCTTCCACTTGACCTTCCCACCCTAGGCACACTTTTCTCCAACACCTCGCCTCTCCTGACTTCCCTGGGGACTGAGTGAGACTTGTTCAGTGGGGCTGTGGGACCAGGGCCTCAGGACGGTTCCCTCTTAAGGGTGATGACAGGTAGGACAGACAGGCAGAAAACATAATTTGAAGTATTTTTGTTTTTTTATATACAGAATACAGGAAAGTTTCTGTAAAGTCTAAAACATTACAATTACTATGTACATCGGTACTAGTTGTGGGGATGGAGGGAAAGGAGGGAGCCAGGGGTGGGAGGAAGAGGAGAGAAGTGGCAAGAGAACAAAAAAAGGAGACAAAACAAGTTTACGACAGAAACGTTTTTGCTACAATAGACAATTTGAAGAAAACGCTCTACCACATGTAGTACTGTACACAGTTTTTAAAAACATTGAAAAAATGTCATCACTAGATGTATTTACACAAAATCCAAATACACTTTTCCTTATTTGAAATAAAATAAGATGGACAGCCAGAAAAAGAATTCATTTCTCATTTGTCCATAATACACAGTAGCTACCTGTAGTGCAACCGCTGCAGAAAGGGAAAATAACCTGGAGGGTGGGAACCATGGAAGGAGGGTGGGTACGATCTTTATATTAAATAAAACAATGATATTGTATAGATTTTGCTGTATGAAAACTGTATTTTTTTCTTTTAATATAAAACTATTGTCACTGCCACAAAATAGAACAAGTTTCTGATTATTTTACAACGGCGGGCGAGGGGGAGGGAGCAGGAGGTGGGTGGGGAACGGTTTTGTGTTGGAGGTGTCCAGACCATCGGCCTTCCCCTCCCTGCCCACGCTGTTCCTCAGCTCGGTCTGCCGCTTTCCCATGAAATGTTGAGTACAAATATATGTGCAAATGCCCCCTAGAACTTGAGAAAAGAAAAAGGATTTTTAAAAAACAGTCAAAAGGTTTCTTCATTTCATGCAAAGATTGTAGTCGAAGGGTTTCCGGTGGAGTATAGAAAAAAAACCCGGGCTTGGTTTGTGTACATTTTTGCATTGCAGGAGTCTTGGGTGGGGTGGACGGGCGGGTGACGGGTAGCCGCCAGTCCTAGGGAACGGAGTTGGAGCGCAGCACGGGGCCCTGGTGGGGCTTGAGAGAGAGCTTCTCGGCCAAGACCCCATCTTGCAGCAGGCCGGCATCGCCTTTGGGCTGTTTGGTCGCAAACTCAGTGATGCTGAAGACAAACTGCAGGCACCCCAGCTTGATGTAGCTGCCGTGGTGCAGCAAGGCCGTGCCCTCCCAGCCGGCCCCACTGCCCCCAATCAAGCTCGAGCTGCTGGCTTTGCAGTTGCAGGGTCTCCGCTGCGGCCCCTGGGCCTGGGAACTCATCATGGCTGCCTCTTCACTTGGCTCTTCATCCTGTTTCTGGTGCCGGCGGCGCCCTGGAGAGAGGGGGAAGGTCACAGGAGAGGAACAGTGAGCAGCCAAGCCCCACCTGGGCCGCTGGCCAGCGTGGGGCCCCTGCACCGCCCCACTCTAAAACGCTGTGTGACTTGGGGTAAGGGGAGCTCAGAAAGGAGGGGTGGAGTCTGAGGCTCCGAAGGTAGTGTGTATACCCATGGGAGTGCACAGCACGTGCTTCTCCGTGGCCTTTCCGGGGCCCATGAGCAAGGAGAACCTGGCCAACGGGACTGGGAAGGCAAGCGACAGCAGGTCATGGCGGCGAGCCACAGCCACCCTGACTGAGGCATCAGAGAAAGTGTCCAAAAAGGGCAGGCTCCGTGGCCAGAGGCCTCTGCTCCAACTTACTGATGACACTCTGCACTTTGGCAACAATACTGCTTGGGGGGGTTGGCGGGGTCTTCTCAGAGAAGTCACATGAATACAGCACATTGTCCACCGTTGTCCCGTGCTCACTGTAGTTTAACAGCTCATAATGTTTGGTATTCTGAGGAGGAGGAGGGAAGATAAGATGTGTGGTCTGCTGCGTGGGGCCTGGGGCTAAGGGGAGAGAGGACACATGGAGAAGGCTGTGCTGCTCTAGCGGGGAGCTCCCTCCTTCCTTCCCCATCACGCCCTGCTGCCCTGCCCCTTCCAATGGGGCTCAAGACTCATGTCCTCAAGAAAGCTTTCTTTCCTACCCTCCCAGTACTCTGCCTCCCTAGCACGGGCTCCTGGTGAAATGACATTCACTGGCACGTGATGACGACAGTGATGAAACCCATAGCGACACGCCTTGGAGGACTTGGTTACTTCCATGTTGGTCCCCTCGCCCCACTTTAGGGTGCCTCGTCCCTCCCTGGACCTGCTGACCCACCTCAGGAGAAATAAGGGCCCTGCTCCCTAGGACGGATGCCCTTCACACTAAGGCTTTTCTCTTCCGGGAATGCCAGGGAGGGAAGAGAAGGAGAGGACCCCATCCCATTCCCCTCACCCAGGGCACTGAACAAAACCCCAGTGCTGGGAGACGCCTCAGGTTGGCAGAGCTCTCTGCCACCCCTCACCTCATCGTAGAATATGCAGGCGTGTTTCCCGGACACGTAGTTACAGTGACCATAGTTTGTAAGGCACACGTCCATGTCAGCTCCTGCAAGGGACGGAGGGCGGAGGAGAGAGGAAAGGAAAGCAAAGAACAGATTGTGAGGTGGATGTGCGGGGGAGCTGAGCAGGGTGGGAGTTAGCTTCTGGGCGGGAACTCAAGGGACAGGTAAGCTCGGGGCCCTCTCCTTATATTTTTGAAGAAAAACTGCTATCTTTTTTAACCCACTGTAAAAGAACAGATGTCCCTGCCAGCTCATGTGCTTCAGAACATGGGATGCTGCCCAGAGAGGTGCAGGGTGATCTCCATGCGAGCACAACATGGGGTGCACGGCCCAGAAATCGCATCATCTGAGAGAAAGGGACCTTTCCAGGCTAAGGGCTTGCCTGTCCCTCTGGCAAGGTGCAGGGCTCAGTATGGGTTACATATGTGTCAGCCCCATCACTTCTTCAAAGGTCTCCAGGGACACAGCATGTGCCTCTGCTCAGGTCTTTCCTGCGCTGTTGAAATGCTCACTGGGCAGCAGTTAGGGCTGACTTCTGGGCTGTCTCATGCCACATGGGGCACAAGGCCTGAAGTGGGAAGATGGCAGCTGACAGTCCCTTTTCTTAGTCCCTCCTGTCCAGACATCTGCTGGGTGAAACCAGTCCACCCTGGAGAGGGCGTCCCTCCCTTTCTAGCCTCCGTGGGTCAGGGTATCCATCTTCAGGGCTGGAGAGATTCAACGCCCCTCCCACCTGGCTTACCTGTCCCGATGTAGAGGGTTCGATAGCACATGTTCACAGCGCCTCCCAACCCTAAGAGGGGGTAGAACACAGCTCGGGCCTGTACTTCCCTTCTCTGCACTGCAAGGCAAACATAGGGATGTGACTGTTCAGGAACAGAACCTGGGGCCCAAACACACATCAAGAGAAGCTGGACTCTTGGTCATGGAGAAAATAACCCCACTGGATGAGTCATCTTTCCAAACTCACACCTGACACAAAGCTGCTGCAGGGTGTAGCTCTCTCACCCCACTTAACAGCATTTCCCACATGGGGGAGTAAAAAGGACCATCTCTGAAGAGGACCATATAATTCAAAGATGATAGTACTTGAAGCACAAGGGCTGCTGGTTGGTTTACCAGGGATATACCAACTGATATTATAAGGGAGGCCGTGCAAAACCCCAGAAGGCACAAACCAATGTTCCTCTAATTCTGAATATGAATCACCCAGGGATCTTGTTAAAATGCGGATTCTGATTCCGTAGGTCTGAGGTGGGGCCTGAGCTCTGCTAACAAGCTCTTAGGAGATGCTGATGCTCATGGTCTGAGGATCCCACTTCTAAGCAGCGAGGCTTTTACTGGCTAACGCTCAAAGGGCTGTCCTAAGCAGAGCTGGCCTTTTGGAAAATCCTTCCAGCTCAAATACTGAGAAGCAAATGAGCAGAAAGTGCATCACATACACCCAAAGGCGCTCCTAGCTGCTTTGTATCTCACAGGGATGAGTGACAGCACTCTCCCGAGTCTGATCTGAAAGTGGTGGTCACCATCTCCTTTCCGCTTTTGAGAAAAGAAACTGGTATTTTATTAAGGCCAGTAAAGGCCTGCATGGAGGACTGAGATTCTCCGTGGAGGGGAGATGGCTGCTCACATGCAGAGGGTGGACCTAGAGGAGTGGTGTGGGCATGCGCACCTTCCGTGTGGTGCCCTCCAGAAGCCAGCGGATGTGCCCCGACACTGCCCGGTGAAGCTTGGACCCGGGAGGGGAAAAGCTGATGTATTCTCTGCAAGGCCAGAAACTTGATCAGCTTCTCGTCCAGCATATTTATCTCGATTTCTATTAACCAAAGAGAAAGATTAAAAAGCAGCTGAGGAGGAAATGGAATGTGGCAGTAGGTGAGGGTCACAGAGCCAATATTTCAGCATTCCTAAAATCCAGCCAAGTGATTTTTCTCAAACGACTCAGAGTACAAAGTTGTACCAGGGCCTGGAGCAGAGCATCTCACTGGCCCTTCTGCAATGAGGCCGCAGGAAGCCTGGGCAGATGCCCCCTATAGTGGGGCAGCTTGGGATGAGTGGAAGCCCCGATGTCTGGTACTGAGGCTTGGACTTTCTAACCTCCCTGCCCACAGAGATCAAGGACTGCTCCAGTTCTCCCTGACTTCGGGGGTTTCTCACAGACGAGGTTCCTCCTTTGGGAGCTCCTGGTTTTATTCAAGTCCAGGTGATCTGCCTAAAGTGATTTTCTTCTCTTCTCACTGGTTTAGCTTGGCTCTGCGCTCCCTTTGTCTTTCTTATGTGTTATCAGTTCAGTTCAGTCGCTCAGTCGTGTCGGACTCTTTGCGACCCCATGAACCACAGCACGCCAGGCCTCCCTCTCCATCACCAGCGGCCGGAGTTTACCCGAACTCATGTCCCTTGAGTCAGAGATGGCATCTAACCATCTCATCCTCTGTTGTCCCCTTCTCCTCCTGCCTTCAATCTTATAAGGCAGAACTGGAAGAAGGGACTTTCTTTCCTACAGTCCTCCCACCTCCCCGCCCCCTAAGATCAGGGCCCCTTCTGCCCCTTTGCAATGAGCTGAATGCTGCACAGGCTCAGCGGCTCACTCACTCACCTCCATTGACATCCATGAATGCTCGAAGTGAGTTGGTGAGGTCCACCATGGCAGTAGAGTTGGCTGGGAAAGAGGGTACGGTTAAAGCGCTTCCTATGGATAACGTGCCGGGGCTGACCTTGCCATCTGGGGACGGAGCAGGAAGACTGTTACTTACGTTGCCTGAGGGAAACCCACCGGTCCAATCCCCCACTTCTGAGACAGGCCTGGATTTCGGGCCCAAGGTGATGTTCCCTTCTTGATCCTCACCCCATAGGCTCTGGAACTCCTAGAGCTAAAAACGTGTGGTGAGGAAGGGCAGGTGGAACAACAACACACCCGGGCACGCGGGAGTCCCCAGAGCATGAGAACGAGTGACATCTACTGCTCGGGGGGATGTGGTGGGACAGCTTCGTCCTCTGGGCCATGACTACCTCCCGGCTGCCTCTGCTCACTCAAGTAGGTGGTGCCTGCCCTGCAGCTCCTGCGTCCTGAAGTGGACTCACAGGTGCCAAAGCTAGCCAGGCTGGTATTCAGAGATAAACAGGAAGAGAGCCTGAGAGTAGGGGCCATCCTGGGACCAGGGGCCCCCATGCAGAGAAGTCACAGTCACCTGGTCACCGAGACTCCCAGCTGACTAGGAGGCCAGTTCAGTTCAGACAGGAGAGACCACAGGGGGTTCCAGCAGCATCTGAAACCTGGTTCAGATGCTGGGGTCAGCAACCTTGAGGTCCTGAATGCTGACGGGGGACAGCTGAAAGAGCGGGTCTACACCCGGCCCAGGTCACGTTATGGGACTGCCTTGTAGAATGTGGCCCGAGTGCAAGCGTTCGGGCCAGAGCAACCTCTGCGGGCACCCAACTCTGCCTACTCTGGAGGGCAGTGCTGTTTTCTGGCCCTGCCTTCCCTGACATGGAAATTCCTTCAAACGAGCTGTCTCAGAGAATCTGGAACGGAGTGGATCATCAAACACTGAGGCTGCAACCCAGAACCTCAGGCTGACCACGGCAGCTCCCGGGAGCCATTTGCTCTCCTCTAAAGTGATGGGACAAAAAGCCTGGAGAGCGTGGGAGGGCAGAGTCAGGAGACCCAGGCTGCAGGTCTACCCCTGCACTGACTTGGTAGTTACCTTAAGGAAACCACTTTCAGAGCCTCAAGGTCCCGCCTTTAAATTAGGGACAAGTTAACAGGCACTTTCTCTTCTATCATAGAAACAGGGGGAAGGACAGTTAATACGGAGATCAAAGTCCTCTGGAACATTTACAGGGATACAAGTGTTGCTTGAACCTTAAGAGTTATTTGCCAGGAAGAGCATGAGAGGCTGAGCAGCACTCACCTGAGGATGGCGCTGGTGAGCAGAATCGTTGGTTGGCTCCTGTGGCCAAGATACCATCACCTGCTGCTTGGGGGGGAGTGAGCACCCGGGTGGCATTTGGGGGCGAGCCCAGTGGCCTTGAATCTGTCAACGGAGGTCCTATCTGGGATTGGACAGTCTTTCTTTGCAAAGTGCTGGTGTTCTCGATGCTGGCACAAGAGCTGGGAACGGAAGGGGGTAGGCTTGGGACAAGACCCACACTCCTCTGGGGGCAAGAGCTGGGGCCAGTGGCATTCTCTGTCTTCACAATGATGCCGACGGTGTGGTTCTGAAGCCCCCCAGCCGCTGGTGGCGTGAGGGGCCGGGGCCAGCCTTGCCGGTGTGAGAGGCCTGGTAGGGGGGTGTTGGCGCCTGGAAGTCGCCGGGGGTCCGTGGAATCAGTGGGGCTGCTGTAGAGGTGTGGGCCATTGGCTTTCACCTCTGTGTTCACCGGCCCGTTGGCAGTCCCACAGGGGGCTTTCTTGGATTTTTCCGCACAAGAGCTGCAGCTGATGTCCTCTAGGGTGGGGGGTTGGTGGGGTGGAGAGCAGCTCAGGGAATTCTGGGTGCTAAGCCCTGAGGGGCAGGACAAGGGGTAGTGGGAAGGTGGAGGTGCCTTGTCAGCTGTTTGCAGGGAGGTGGTGATTGAGCTGTCAGTCACAATAACAGGCTTAATATCAGCCTTCTCTGTCTGTTCAGAGTCCCAATGCGAAGGCATCTGCTTAGCAGATAAATGTTTCAATATGCTGCACTGGAGCGCAACAACACTACAGAGCCACTGCAACGGAAGGAGAGGAGAGGAGAGGAGGGTGAGAGGCCTGGGAGGCGCTGGTCCTTCCCGCCACAGCGGCCAGGGCTACAGCAGAGCCGACAAGCACTGTTTCCGAGGTCCCATCGCGAGTGCCCAGAGAGGGTGTGCTTGACTCCTGAGAGGATTCCATCTCCATTCCCAAGCAAGGCTTGTCGGTACACACTCGGCAGGCAGCAGCCTGGTCAGCAGGGCTGGGGGTCCCCGTTCTGACTCTGCCCTAAGGCTCACCTCGTCACCAATATCCAGCAAGGGCCCAAGCTCCTGCTGTGCGTCCAGCAATGCCACCTAACTTGTCTAGGTCTACTCATTTCTCTCTGCAAGACGGACGTGCCCGTCTCGCAGCACCCTGGGGACTGGCGGAGAGAAGCAGACCAGGTGACTCTGTAGTTCTCTTACGTGCCTCAGGATCTGAGCCAGAGGGTCTCTCTGGAACGGTCAACTCAGGGGGCAGGGCAGTGGCAGTGGGGGTAGGGGCTCAGGGTGGGGGAGGGTGGGGTGGCAGAAGATGGGGGTGAGAGTGACTTCCAGTGACAGCCGCGACGAGGTGGAAGGAAGATGGGGTGTGGAATCCCGGCCCTGCCTTCACTCACCTCTTGCTGCTCTGCCTGGGTGGCTAAGTGCTCAGAGTTCACAAGGTGCGTCTGTGATTCCTCAGGGATCCCATTGCAGATCAGCTCCCCATCCCGAATGGCCGCGGGGGCAATGAGAGGGGGTGGGAACTGGTACTGAGATTTGATGGCATCGGGAACCTGTCCAGGACAGAGAGAGGGAGCAAGGAGAGGATGACAGCGCCCACACACCCGGTGGGCTCTGCCCAGGCCTCATCTGTCTGTGGTGCCGATGCCTGAGGGGAAACCATCCACTCTGGGGTCCACCTTGGACGACGACGCACAGTGGGCGGCTACTGCTCTGTATCTCCGTCTCTGTGACTCTCTCTCTCTCTCTCTCTCTCTCTCACACACACACACACACACACACACACACACACAGAGTATCTCCATCTCTGTGACTCTCTCTCTCTCTCACACACACACACACACACACACACACAGAGTATCTCCATCTCTGTGACTCTCTCTCACACACACACACACACACACACACGAGCCTGAGAAGGCAGAGAACTAGAAAAAGCAGCCAAGTCTCCTCCTCTTCTTCATCAAGGTCCAAGGCCTGCAGAAACCAGCTTGTATGCTGCCTTCTGTTTTGGCCTAAAAAGTGTAAGAGAGACACTGGACAGGGCTTTAGAGTGGTACTCTAGGCTCTTACTGATCAGCATCTAGCCTGGGAGGTGAGTGAGCAGTATCTGAGAAACAAAAAGTTAAATAAGGCCACATTCACTGTGGAAATGCTCAGTGTGAGGCCTGTCTGGTGATAAGCACTCGATCAATGTCAGCTGTCTTCATCCATTCACTCATGACTCATGAAACAATTAAAGGCCTCTTTGCTGCACAAAGACGGACAACACACTCTGAATCACAACATGTGTGAATGAAAGAGTCACACAAGCCAAGAGTCATTCATACATTCAGCCAACATTTATTGAGTACCTCCTGAGTCTGTGCACTACGCCAAGACCTAGAGATCCAGAGATGAACAAAATGTAAGCCTCGCCCCTCAAGGAGCTCACAGTCTAGTGGGAGATGAGCCCAGAAATATTACAATATAATGTAATGGGTCCTAGAAGAGAGGATGTCTAAGGAGCTGCAACAACAACTACAAAAGAGTGTGCTTACTTTCGTCTGGGGGCCAGGAGCTCAGGACTAGGGAGGATTTTGTGGGAGGGCAGTATTATCAGTTGAGACTTGAAGCTGAGGAGGGGCTTCCAGGAAGACGAAGGGGGAACTACAGGTAGGGGAAGTGGACTTGGAAAATGTGTGAGAACTAACAGATTTGGGGACCGAGTCCTTTCGGAGATTAAGGGAAGAAGAGCTGAATTCTGGTTTGAGGGACTGGGTAGGGATTTCAGTCATTCACTGAACCAGGAAATACAAGAAGAGGAAGAACACATCTGGAGGCAAAAGACTCTTGGTCTTGGGCAGATCAAGAGAAAGGTGCCTGAGGGATGGGCAGGCAGATGCAAATCTAGTTACGAGGAGAAAGGCAAGGAACACGGAACTGAGAACTGGCACGTTAACAGTCGTGGCCAGTGCTGTGGGCTTGTCTGAGGGCATCCAGGAATGGGGCAGTAGCTAGACTAAGGCTGCCCCTGAGAAACAGGGACCCCCCTCAACAAAGATATGCAGGTCTCGGCTGATTTTGCCTGCACGACTGTATGTCAAGGATGAAGGCCAAGTTCCAGAACAGAGCTGGAGCAGTTCTCTGCTGCTGTCCTCTGGTGCTGCAGGCCTCATTTCCCTCTCACACTAAGAACAAAATGCTTTTCAGGCGACTCATACCCTTGGATTCTCCTCAAGAATAGGGACACATTTCAAAAGGGGGAGGGGCATCAGGATTCTATCAAGGCCCCCTGGCCTGTTCACTTCAGCAGCCAGGCTTTCTTTCAGATCCACATGGTCAATCACACAGCCCAGACTTACTCTTGGATGTCTAAGTAAGGTCTGAGGCATGCTATCTTCAATGGGCAAATACATTCTACCCCTGACTGCAAATACCTTTATTTAATTTTGGAAAACTGGTGTTCCCACCAAAGCATAAATATTTACAGTTAAGAGTTTGTTACACAATTTTCAACAGTCAACATCTTGCTAGTGCTGACACCCAATAGAAGTGACAGAATTGGTGTGAGTGATAATTTTAAGTGTGGCTGCCACCAAGTGGCCACATTTGAGAACTGCTGGTTTCCCTTGGTACAGGGGACTGCAGGATTATTTCAAAAGAGAAAAATATATACACGGGTATATAGTGTGATGTTCTCTAAGTTAAATGAATGAGACTGATCAGTTTAGGAGAGACAGCCTCAGGACTACCAAATGCTTTCCAAAGAAGGAAATACTCCTGTCCATCTCTGTGGACATATGTTAGCAGTTGTCAGACACATACAAATGTTGATTATTCCAACGCCACAATTTTTTTGAATATTGATGATATATTAACAGCAGCCCCCCCAAAATGGATTGTGCCTCACTTTTTGTAAGGGATTCTGTTTAATCACCCCCTTAAACATTTCCCCTCACCAGACAGCTCTGAGAAAGGGGCCACCTAACAGAAACAGAATGAGTGCCAGGAGCGGGGATGGTAACAGCAGAGCACACCAAAAGCTTGGTGGGAGGGGCTGAAGAGTGCTGATCCTCAAGAGAACTGGAAACCTGGCTGAGTCTCCAGGGCCCCCTGCGGGTTTCCTGACCACCATAAATTGACGGCTGCATTTGTCACTTGCCATTGAGCTTCAGTCTCCCCCTCTGCAATAGGAACCCCGACCCTGTCTACCCAGGAAGGCCGGCAGAGAGCGCTACCATGCCCGTGCCGGGCTGCGGCTCACCTTCAAGCTTCTTCTTTTGACCGACTGGAGCATGCGGCGGTTGGGAGGGTGCTTCTTGTGGATTCGGTTCAGGAAGTCCACTTTGACGACGTGCTGTGAAATGGTGTCCTGGAAACGGTCAAACACCTGGCACCGGTTGCTCAGCGTCATGTTCTTCTGGTTCAGCTGGGGACAGAGCAGACACATTCCTGCTGTGAAGCTCAGCTGCATCACCCTCCCAACTATCTCTATGTTAGAGAAAAAAAGGAGCCCTCGGCCCAATGGGCTCCTTTCGTCAGGAGCTGGTATGTCAATACTCCTGTCAGAGGCCCAGGAGATGTGGGTGAGATGCTCCCTTGGCCCTGACCAGTCTAGTTCCTACTCCCTAGAGAGGTCCAAAGGGGACAAGACATGGGGAATCTGCCAGGAAGGGCCCTTCCAAACTCAGCCTCTGACAGTCCTCTTTCCAGCGCACAGGTTTCAGAGCAGATGCAGGCCTTGGCCCTAGAGAGCGCCAGACTCCTTTCCTAGCAAGGGTCTCTCTCCCACCAGAAGCAGGACTGTTTTCCATGTGGGAGCTTGGCTGACACGTGAGACCAACACCAGAATCCTGCCCTATTCCTCCTCCATGGCACCAGGGAGCATTCGTGAACCCACCTGGGTACCAGAGCCTGTTCTACAGCAGGCAGAAAGCCTTGGCCTGCTCTCAAGAGGCCAAAGGGAGGGAAGGAAAAAAGTGTGTGCAGCAGCCTCCAGAAGGCATGGAACAACTATGCCTCTTTTCCTTTTCTATGTCTGGTCCCCCATACTTTAATTAAAAGAAAAGATCTATGTGGCAGCTTCCTAATTAGTAAATTAGGAAAACTCCCTATGCGGCTAATAAACAATCACCCAATTAATAACTCTTCATCTGCTGAAAGGCTGCTCTTACAGATTCACATTTGGGTAGTCTGCTCATGACTGTTTTTCTTCTAGTTCAGCAGGAGGGAAAACGAGACACTCAACTGAGCCTTGGAGAGAGGCTTCCTCCTGCATAACCCTTCTGAGGTGCATGAGTGAAGTGAAGAGGGCCAAGCACGCCCTTTCTCCCTTATGAGCAAGTCTATAACTGAAGTTCCTCTTAGCACAGAGCGGAGAGCACCGGTGTGCAGAAGGCCAGCAGTCATTCCACGGTTATCACCATTTGATACGGTGATGCCTTATGCAATTACCCTTTGAACCTGGAGAGGCTGATCTTATGAGAGAGTTGCTCTGCCTGAGGCCCTCTCTCATTCAGCCTTCTGAGGGACCGTGCTGATTAGGAGATGTCCTAACCCTCTAGTGGAGATAGGAAATTACAGTTCTAGTCTGGCCCCGGGAAGCAGTCTGGAAAATGTAACCAAGTCTCCTGGGAGATAAGATTATAGCATCTCATACCATTCATTCATTCCACAGCTTTGACAAAGGAAGAGAAGGGCAAGGGCCTCGTCGTGTGGTGTGTAGGACAGGTTAGGTGCTCAATAAATGACTGTCTGGAATACCGTTAGTTATCTGGGTCAATTCTTCACTTCTCCAAAGTTACTGGGCAGTTACCTGCCAGTGCTGTAAGTATTTTAGAACTTTCTTAGTTTGTTCCTTCTAAAAACAGGCAGCAAGAAAATATGGGAGACTTGTGGCTGTTTCACGTTGTTGTACAGCAGAAACCATCACAACATTGTAAAGCAATTATCTTCCAATTAAAAATAAATTAAGAAAAAGAAAATATGGAAAAGCACTGATTTGCATAAGGCTGGATCTAATATACTCCCTTTAGAGGGCTGTAACACCAATTGCTTAACTCATTACAGAGGAAATTATTCACAAACAATCAAGTGCTAGTGGCCTAAGTCTGCCCGTGCCACTGAAACAAGGCATTGTGGGAAAAGGCAAAACGCATGGCCAAGGCAGGCAGGTGACAGTAATGAGGAGTAGGATGGTCTGTAGGAACCAGCACCTCAGAAACTGGAGTGAATTCTGGTACAAGGCTGACAGTACTATGCTTCCCACTGAATGGGTCCATACCCTGGCTGTGCCCACACAGGACGAACGGACACTGCTGTGCTTACCACCACATGTTCGATGTGATTCGGACACATCCACCTGCCCAGGGGCATGGCAGTGAGCGGGGGCTCGAGGCAGTCCATGTGAAACAGGAGGGGGCAATAGTCACACTGGATGAGAGGGGCCACACGACAACTCCTGCAAGAGAGAGGTAGGCCATTAATATGGCAAGGCGAGAGAATTCACATGAACTCTGCCCTGTGGGATGGCTTCCCTTCCTTAATCCTAGTCGTGTTCTTCCACACTCTCCTCCCCAGTAATTCAGTTCCATTCACCATTAGGAAGATGGATGAAGCTGGGACCCACCACTGGGCTTCTCATCACTCTTCTAAGAGGAATGCAGAGACATGAATGCTCATTTGGAGTAGAGCTAAAGTGGCTGTCGGAGCAGGAATGATCAACGCTCAGTACCTACTGGGGAAGACCGCCAACTCTGCTCTGATCTTTCTACTCCTTAACAGAAACCAATTACCTCAGTTAAAAAAAAAAAAAATCACTAGCAACTTTTCCAGAGTCTCACACTACAAGAGGAAAGGATTTCTCTTCCACATTAAGCACTCAGCAAAACTGACAACCAGAGAGCACTGTACTGTGAAAATGCTTTTGCTATGTACTCATGTAAGCACAGATTGAGGGAGGGCATGCAAGCAAATACCAGTTATGATTTGCACCTATGATACCCCAGCAGTCCTGATACTTCAGAAGTCCTGAAGTTGCACCGGAGCTGCAGTGTGGGTCTGGCTGCTGTGGAACATTTCTCATTGAGAGCTATTTTCTCTTGCTACCCTGCCTTTCTCACACACCCAAGTCAGCAAGTCCAGCTTCAGTAACTGAGGCAGCTGGTTCCTGTCACTGCGGAGATCTTATTTGAAGGAAACCAGTGTCCCGGCGAAGCTACAACTGGGGCAGCCTAGAGGCTTTTGGAAGTCATCCAGTCTGATGCATGCCAGCTAGGATGGATACTTGTACTATTTTAAAATTCATCTTTAGCGCTTCAAAAATTATTAGCCTTTCTCTCAGGGATGTGTGTCTTGGCTGGCCAGAGTTCTTCCTGCTAGCTAGTCTAAATATCCCATGCTTCATTTTAAGTCCAACTCCTCTCGCTTAAGCCTCTATCAACATGGTTTATGGTACTTCTGCACCATGACTGTTCAAGGATTTCTTTTCTGGAACACTCCAGGCTCTGGTCAATTAGTCACTCAGTCTCTTTGTACTCATACCACCAGATTACGGGTTACCTCTATTTAACATACATGGTTTGGAAGAGGTGATAAAAGAGAGAAAAAACACTTGCTGAATATGAGGACGAGCCCTCTGCTAGGGAAGAAAAATACCTGCTACACGTGAAGCAGACTTTGACCGGTAAGGGAACAAGACCATTGTGATCTAACTCGTGCTGTGTTTTCTTAACGTTTTTCCCTGTGGTTTCCTCCTTTCTTCTCCTCTTGCTGGAACCTGGAAGAGAAACTGGTGGTGCTAAACGTTCTCTGGAGGCAGAGCTCCTAGTCTGGGGTATGGAAACAAGAGTAAGTCAGAGGAACGGATGTCAGTACAATCATGTGCCATGGCCTGGACACAGATCTCTTTCTGAGGGCCCTCCCTCTCCCGGGCTGGTTTCCAGTGAGAAAAAGAAAAAGCAGGAGAAGGGAGACGTAAGTCAGAACCATGATCACGAGTTCCTTGTTCTGTGACAGAAATACATCCTCAGTGTTTTGCAAACATTAAGTGGTCAGCAGCCTAGGTTAGATCCTGGCAAGTTAAGAAACACAAAGACCCAGGTCAAATGGTCAACAAATTCTGCGGAGGTGCCTGAGGAAAAGACTGTAATTTTACTTCATTTTAACAGAAAGCAGAAAAGCTACAATTCTGTATGCATCCTACTGACCAGCAGGCTTCCTATGCCTGCCGATTTCACTTTCTATGGAAGAATGTTTTTTGATATCAAGGAGAAGCCATGACTTAATTACAAATTTTTTTTAAAAAGGGAATGGAGGACAATTTATAATATCCATCAAGACTATAAGTGCATAGTTGCATAGTTTTGACCCAGCAATTCTAATATTAGTAATTTATCCTCCATACACTCGCTTGTATACAGTGATATATTTACAAAATTATTTGTTGAAATACCATTTGTTGTTCCTAACAAAAGGTTAGGAACAACCAGGATGTCCATTAACAGGAAATTAGTTTATATACTGTGTTATTATGCAACCATTAAGAAAACTGAGGAATGTCAACATTAATATGGAAAGATATATGTAAGTATGCTATTTAAGGGGAAAATGATAAACATCTGTATTGGCTTCTAAGAGATACATAAGAACCAAACAGTGGTTATCTATGAAGGAAGGTGGAAACTGGGCAACGGCAGACAGGGACAGGTGGGAAATGTTTTATTGAAATTCTTACATTTTTTGAGTTTTGAACTATGTGTATGTATTCCACACCGCCCGCCCCCCGCTCTGTTTAAAGTGATACTGGGAAGGGTGGAAATTAGAAAATTGAGTAAGCATGTGAGCCTTCTAAGATCCTTCCACAAACCAAAACAGGAACTTGAGACAGTGGCTGCCCAGACAGCGGCCCCCCAGGCTGCACAGCCTCCCGGGTGGATGGCAGCCCCTATGGAAGCGGGCTGGGGGGATAAGGCGGTCTGGCTGACCTGGCAGTGCAGTGGTGCACGTCAGCTCATTGGGCAGCTGGAACTGGGTGGGGTTCCGCTCCATGGCGGCAGCGATCAGCAGCTCAAAGGGCCGCCTCAGCTGGGGCTGCACGTAGTCCGGCTCTGCGGCCACTGGCTCTTCATCCACATCAATGATGTCCTCGTCGACGTCATTCTGCTCAGAGGTGGGGGTCTCCGTGCTGGCGTTGGATGTGGGCGTGCCAGGTCGGCTGGCTCTCCTTTCCAGGATCCGGGCATGGGCAATGGCCTTGAGTTCAGTTTTGCTAGCTGATCTGTCCAACAAGTCAGTGTCACTGCTGGGGGATGTAGTCCGTTTGCCAGATTTGTCCACCAGTCCATTGACATGGCCCAGCTCCTTCTTCTGCTCTCGTTTCTGTGCAAGTGAACAGGCGGGTCCATCACATAGAGTATCACAAAACAGAAAGCGATGGATGCTATGAGTCCTGCTAGACCACTCACCAAAACCGTGAAGGCCTCTTAATATTACAGACTCTCCCACCTGTGGACTTGGAACACTGGTCTGTGAAAGTTGACCAAACTATGGCTGAACTAAACTACAGCTGGCAAAACCACGGGGGCAGGCAATCAGAAAGCACCAAAGTCAGAAACAAACCACACATCATATGATACACAGTGTCTCCATACAAGGTGGGGGTAAAGGGATTAAAAAGTTAAAGCAATGAGAATAAACTCAGACTAAGTGAGAACACTGAGAACAACTCAGGGAATCAAGGACAGAGAACACTGCTGTTTGCCTTGGGAGTGTCCTGAAGGGTTGTTAAGAACTTTTCTCAAAATAAAGAAAAGTCTGTAGAAGCAGAGGTAAAAAGTAAAATGGGCAAGCCGAACTCCCCATCCAGGGATGTTGGGTGCTGGCTTGCAAGGCAAACACAACAAGGTGGAAGGGTGGTGTGCGGAGCAGAGTGACCCAGCAATCATGGTGTCCAAGAATGGTGGCTTTCATGTCTCCAGTTTAACTAGAACTCTGAAAGTGACACTTTTTGAATGGAAAGGTGGGGACAGGGAAAAGACTAAGTGCACAGAGCAGGACTGAATGACTGACAATACATTTTCCTCCAAGGGTCCAAGCAGAGTGAAGGTTTAGCACTGGGGTCCAGCCAGGAGACCTGGGATCTTGTCCCAGTTCTCCCACTGATTCCCTATGACCTTAGGTGATTCTGGCTGGAGGGCAGGAATTCCTCTATGTGTGAAGTGAGACTAGTAAAACCTTTCTCCTCCTCCTCTCAGGGATTTGGTTGTGACAAAGAGCTTCGGATACATGAAAGGGATGGCTCTGAGATGGGGGGAACATCTAGCCTCCACTAGGAGTGAGACCTGAACATGAGAGGTTGGTGAGGTCCACAGAAGGCCATTTCAACCCCCTTCACTGTACCTAAGGGAGGCCAGAAGGCTGGGAGGTGGTGGTGGTGCAAAAGGCAGATATGGCATGGGTAGACACAGAGGTCCACTTGAGAGCAGGGAGTGGCATGGTGGGAAAAGCACACTATACAGAAAAAGGCATACTACAGTATAATCCCCCGCAAGTAGTTCTGTTTAAATTGTTGAAGAAGTAATAGAGCTTGGAGTCAGAAAGTTTGGGGTTCAAAACCTGGTTCAGTCAATTCTTTTGAGTACTTGGGTAAGTTCTACAATTGTGAACCTCAGTTTCTTCCTTTTAAAAATGGAGATAATAGCACCAGCACTCATAGTGGGCTGTATGGATTAAATGAAACACATGTAGAACAGCCAGCTATGATGAGCGCCAAAACAATGTTAGCTCCTCTTCTTCACCCCCTTTTCCTGGCTTCGTCTCTTCTGCCACAGTAGCTCCCAACCCTGTCCAGTTCAGTTTCTTTGAGTGGCAAGTTTCTGAACGGCCTCTTGGCTGACAGATGTTTCTAACTAGCCCCACTCTAATCTAGTTGGGGACACACAGGCAGAGATCCTGGGAGCAGGACAAGCTGGAGGACACCTGCTTTGTGGACATCAAGAGAAATCAAACCACTGCTCTGGTAGGGCGGTTGACTTGGCCTTGGTTTACTTTTTAATAGGAACTCTATGCACACATTGAAAAAGTGTCCGCCTAATTGTTAACTTTCTTCTTAAAGGCTAAAAACTGTTACACACATAAACCACAATCTCTGAATCATCTCATCCTGTTTCTGCAACAAAGGAAGTCATCATTCATTGTGACATCATGTTGAGGGGCCAGGAAAAGATGTGATGTCACAACAAAGGACAGTTGCTTGGTGTGTGATTAGTGCGGGGGTAGGGCAGCGGATGGTTTACAATTCACATACAAATTCTAATCCACAGTCTGTAATTTGAGGATTGGGTCTCACTATCTGGGTGGAAGCACACTTACTTCCTTTTTTGATAAGGGAGCGTTTGGCTTTTGAACCTCACAGAAGGTCTCAACATAGAAAATTATGTTCTCAAAGCCAGTACTGAATTATCAAAGCTGAGGGAAGGGGAGCTGAAGAGAGGTTAGACAACCTGGGCTCCAAGTGGGTCAAAGTGCTCTCCACCCCCCAACAGCTGGCCAAGCCTCTGGGGACCAGTGCCTTATTTGCCTCGAGGTGAGGGAATCCTTTTTCTATCAAGCTGCAGGGGTAGCCTTCTTCAGCCCCTTTCGCCATGGATACAGCTGCCACTATGTTCAGGCCAGTTATCAAGAGGTCTACAAGAAGATCAGACTACCCCTGTCACTAGTGAATGAACATGTCTCAGTAAATTAACACACCTCTTCAGCCCATTTCAGCAGCCCATGTTTGGATTTTAGGCCCTACTGGATTATGAACAGTCATCATAGGGCGTGTGAGGGTGATTCGGGGCTGGAAGAGATAAGAAGGGACGAAAACGCCTTCAGGGCCAGGCCGTTGTGGCCTCCGTTATCATCGGTCTGGATCTGGCATTTGGAGCGAAGCCTTCAGACAGCAGCATTCTTACCTTTCGGCGAACGGTGCACCGGTGGCACATCCACTCCCCAGGGGGCAACATCTCTTCGCTCAGTGGAGGGTTGCTGCGGAAAGACAAGCGCACGGCTAAGCAGCTCACCCACCAACGCCATGGCGCAATGCCGCATGGTGCTCAACTTGCATTGTGCAGTTATACATCTCTTATCCTTCAAAATGCTTACTTGGCCCCATTTAGAGTAACCTAAGGAGTGAGCATCCCTTCCCACATCTTAGAAAGAGATGCCAAACCCAGAGCTATGAACACTGGACTGACAGGGAAAGATATAATGAATTGGTCTGGAGTATTGAAGAGTCATTTCCAAACTCTGCACCATGCTAATAAAATCACGGGGAGAGAGGTTCTCCACTGCCTTTTCAAAGTCAGCCAGTGGAAGTCCACAATCTTCCACCTGCTGTTCAAAGCTGTCTGTCACAGGGTCCCCTTCCATCTTCCCAGGCCCTTTCTGGGAACTTTTCCCCCTAGTTAAACTGAAGACTTGCTATTTCTTCCTCTAAAATTCTTCCCCCTGAAAGCTATGCCTATCAAAACCCTGTTCACCCGGCAGGGCCTGCCTCAATCAGCCTATAGTAGATGAAAGATGGCTACAAATTCTCTGCTACCCTTCCACCCTGAAGCAGTCCATCTCCTTCCTCTGGAATTGCCTTGTCTTTTTCTGACCACACCTCGCAGCTTGCAGGATCCCAGTTCCCCAGCTAGGGCAGGGATTGAACCCATGCCCTCAACAGTAAAAGTGTGGAGTCCTAACCACTGGATCACTGAGGCATTCTCTCTTGTGACTTGTTCTGACCAACAGAATGCAGCAGAGGTGACAATGTAGGAACTTCCATGACTGGGTCTGAAGAGCCCTATAGATTCCATTTTTACACACTTGGACTATTCCATCTCAGAGCCTTGCTCTCATGCTGAGAGGTCACACAGAGGAGACTTCAGAAACTCCCATCAGCTCCAAGTCAACAGCCAGCACCGACTATTGCTACATCCCTGAGTCATCCTGGATCATGCCAACTCAGCTGAGCCTCCAAATAACCACAGTCCCAGATAACAGATGAACAGAAAAACCACCCTGCTGAGCCTAGTCAACATGCAAAGTTGTGAGAGAGAATAACTAGGTTCTGCTTTAAGCCACTGAGTGTTGGGGTAGTTTGCTACCAGTGATAGGTAACTGAGCACACAACTCCTCCACGCACTCTTCCCAAACTACTAAGACATCCTTCTTATGCTTTCCCTTGTGTGACAATGCTCTTACTTCTTTTATCAGAGGAATCAAGACAAGGACTGGATCTCCTTCCCTCTATCTTTACAACAGAGAGGCTGCATCAACAGTAGTCAAAGTCAATACTGAATCAAAATATAGCTGTGGAGGGCTGGTCTTACTGATTCTCCAGATCACTGATTTCCATTAAGGTTTATAAGAATCATAGGAAACTTTATTAAATTCTTAGGAGGGTTACATCTATCATGTCTCTACAGCAGTGGTTCCCAAAGTGTGGTCTCCAGACAAGCAGCATCAGCACCATCTGGGAACTTACTAAAAATAAAGCTTCTGTCCAAAAAGATACATGCTCCCCAATGTTCACACCAGTGCTATCTACCATAACCAAGATATAGAAGCAACCTAAATGTTCATCAACAGATGAATGTGTAAGGAAGATATGGTATACATAAACAATGGAATATTACTCAGCCATAAAAAATAAACACCGCTTGCAGCTCAGTGAAGTCAGAGAATGACAAATCGTCATTTATCACTTATGTGTGGAATCTAAAAAATGACACAAATAACTTACTTAGAAAAAATACTTGCATAGCAAATTTATGGTTACCAAAGGGGACAGCAGTGGAGGAGGGTAGGGTGGGGGGAAGATAAATTAAGATTTTGTGATTAACATACATACACTGCTAAATATAAAGTAGGTAAACAGCAAGGACCTACTATATAGTGACGGGAACTATACTCAGTATCTTGCAATAACCTACAACGAAAAAGAACCTGTGTGTGTGTATGTATGTATAACTGAATCACTTTGCATACACTTGAAACACGACACTGTAAATTAACTATAATTCAATTAAAAAATTAAAAAGAAACACAAATTCTGAGCCCTTACTCCAGGTCTACTGAATTAGAAATTCTGAGACAGCCTCAGCAATGTGTGTTTAACAAGCTCTCCGGGTGATTCTGCTCAACACCCAAGTTTGAAAACCACTGCTATACAGAATAAGGTTACATTTTTGCTTAAGAAATTCCTACATTTGGCTCCTGGGATTCACCAACTTAGAATGGTGTGGAGGACTTTTTTTTTTTCATAATATATGAAAAATGCCAAAAACAAATTATTTTATATATATATATAGGCTATGGATATATAAGGACTCTTCCTTAAGTCCCAGGCCTTAATGCTAGGCTGCTTTACCCTTTTACCTAAAAAGCATTTAGCTTGACAAATTTTCCTAGCTCCTGCTTTGTCAACACATCCCTGGAGCCCTAAGCATACATGTCAGGATGTCCACCGAGCCCTCACAGCTCATTGCTTCCTATTCAGTTTCCCTGGTGGAATCTCAGGAGGATCCTTACCAGGAAGCAGAAAAAAGGAGGCACACTGGCCTACTGAGACAGGCCTTCGAGCCCTAGAGGATCACACGTGAATGTCGCCTGTAAAGTCTCCCCTAGTTCTCTCCAACGTATTTCCTCACAGGCCATATCCAAACTAATGAAATGCATGTGTGTAATTTGCAAAGGCCTACAGACTCTGCTATGCTTCAGCAGCTGTCATATTAAAATTAACCCTGAAAGGGCTGTCATTTCTGATTCTGTTTTTCATCATTTCTTTTCATCTGCCTACTGGCTTTGTGATTTGTATCAAGATAACCTACACCAAACATGTAAAGCAGGCAAGGGTGAGGCAAGGTGGCAGTGGCTTAGATTTTTTTACCAAGATGTGAATGCCCCCCTGGATGCTCTTCCTGCCTTCCTCAATCTATGTCTAACCCTGCTGGCAAAATAATTCTGCCACAATTCTGATCATGCCAGTCTCCTAAGTAAAAGCCCTTCCATATCGCCCTCCAACCAAAAGGATAAAGTTCAAGCTCCTCAGTACTGCAGGCCAGGAACCTGCCCCTTCCCCAGCTCCATTAGTCTGGTGGCTCCCTACACAGCCCACACTGTTTCTCAACCCTGTGTCTCTCTCTGCTCATGCCAGAGCTGCTACCCACAACCACAAAAGCTGAGCCTCCCTCCAATCCTTCATCTGAACTCCTTATCTTCTGGAGCTCAAGTCAGGCATCATCTCCAGGAAGTCTCCTGACAGCCCACGATCCTTTATGGCCCTTCTGGGCCACACTATATACTGAACTCTCAAGGACCCGAATCCCGCTCTCGGCCTCAGTTACCTTTGTATTGCCATACTCTGCATAATGTCTGGCACTCAGCAGGTACACAATAAAGCTTTAAAGAACTGGGGAACACAAAATGAATGGGCTTCTAAGAGGGAATGTAACTGCCCTCTGGCCAAAGTCAGGAGATGAGATGAGGCAATGTGGTTGGGTAGATACTTATTTTGGTAGTTAAATCACACATGAAATTACTTATGTTTTCTGTCACAAAACAATAAAAAGATATCAGAATCAAAGTCCATACCTGCAAGCCTAAACTTCATACAGAAACATCCTACTTAAATCCTCTTTAAACAATTTGATTTACCTTTCTTAACACACGGGTAAAATGCTTAAAATCCATACTAAGCAGCTCTCAAAAGTAGTTCCTGGTTGGCTTCTAAAGGATCACTTTTAGAGATATCATGCTTAAGAACATTTCTCAGAATCCTAGATTATGGCCATGGGCTCCTCTTGTCTGCCCTGAAGTGTGGGATGAGGGCTGCGAGTTTAGGGAGTCGTGCAGGAAAGTCAGAGCATTGTCTCCAGGATGAATACAGACATTTAAAAAAGTGAGGCTTTGCTGCTTTCTTAGAGACAGAACATGCATCTTGAAATAAATTTGAAAATATGGTCTCTTGAGAGAAGGCAGTAATATCTGAATAGGATGAATAGGGAAGGAAGGTCTATGTTTCTCGAAAATGACCATCACAGTTGTGGCTGGAAAACAGGAATCACCCACCAAGCTTTCTCATGATGATGATTCTTTCCTCTTTGCTTTGAGCAATTCCTTTCAAGCTATTTGGAAGGCAGTTTTTATAAAAAGCTTTTTTTTTGGCCGTGCCACATGTCATGTAGGATCTTTAGCTCCCTGACCAGGGGCTGAATAAGCGCCCTCTGTGGAATCTTAACCACTGGACAGCCAGGGAAGTCCTTAGAATGCGGTTTTTCAACTCAGACATCTAGACAAAGATTCATGAAATGGCTCAAGGAAAGAGGCTGCCACTGAGGTAAGGTAATGGGCTTAGAAACTAGTGCTGAAGATGCTGTTTTGCAAGCAGACTAGTTTTGTTCTATATCAGAAACAGTGCCAACAGAGAGGATTCCAGGGAGGAGATTCTGCAGCCTCGGGGTCGCTCACACACACATCCTAGGACTCCCCTGCCTCATCCACCCATCTTAAAGCTCCTTCCCTCATTAGAACAGTGTTTTCACAAGTTAAGCATGCAACTTCGAAACAATTATATGCATGCCAGAGTCTTTAAATCATAATACGCCTGTCAAGAAGAACATGGTTCCATCCCAGCTTCCTCTCAATCCTGTATATCAATGAAGACAGGGCACTGAAGGCCATCCTCTACAGAAGGAAATGATTAAAAGTTAAAGTCAGGTAATGCTGAAATTATCAAAGTTTCTGCTGCTCAGCAGTAAAAACCATAAAAACACTACCGTGAGCCAGTGCCGCTTGTAAAGACATCAATGTGCTTCCTAATCACTATGCTTAGAAACAGCAGAGTGAGAATCTCATTTTACATCTGCTGTATTACGGTTCACAAAGTGTTTTCACAGATGCTCTCATTTGATCTTCACCATCAAACTGAAAATTCTTACTCCCATCATACAGGTATCTCCAAACTGATTTATCTAAGGCTATAGAGTCAGAAAGCAGCAGAATGAGAACCAAAATCAGCTTCCTGGTTCTTCCAAATCTTGGGCCCAATCTGTTTTTAAAGAACCTTTGCGAGTTCTCTTATTTTTGGGGAAATCATGGTAATTTCCTCAACCACAAGGTCAAACATTTCCCTCTCCATTAGTCTTCATTTATTGAGTTCCCACTGCTTCCTAACCAATGCCGCACTGGAGGTACCATGCTGGAGGAAGGACACAAAGCAAACCAGTTATGACCTACCCCGTCAAGAAACTCAGCCTCTAGGGAGAGAAGACCAGTCATTCACCTACTCAAGTATTTACTGGACACCATGTTATGCTCCCCAGGCAGTGCAGTGATAAAGAATCCACCTGCCAATGCAGGAGACACAGGAGACACACGTTCCATCCCTGGGTGGGGAAGATCCCCTGGAGGAGGAAATGGTAACCCACTCCAGTATTCTTGCCTGGGAAATTCCAAGGACAGAGGAGCCTGGTGGGCTACATACAGTTCATGGGGTTGCAAAGAGTTGGACATGACTGAACTCTCTCACTACCCGCCCCCCGCTTATGCTAAGCAATGTACTAAGTGGCAAGACTTCAGAAACGGTCCTCGCTCTCAAGGATCACAGTTGAGAGGCAACGTGAAAAGGACAGATGGTATCGAGACCACAAACAATCAACTACAAACTGCTTCTTGGCATACAGACCTATGTAAGACTCAACTATTCATGGATCCCAGACAACCCAGAGCCTCAGCAGTTTGGTCTTTTGTACCTGCAGGTGACAGTGGCCCCTCCCTGATTCTTTCTACACCTCAACAACTGCTATCCAGCAAATGGTAATTAAGCCAGTGAGCTTCTAGAGGTGACGAAGTTAAGGATCTTGAGGTGTTCATGAGGAGACTAGTCTTATTTATTTTTTTAATTTTACTTTTCGGCCATGGCGGGGATCATGTGGGATCTTAGTTTCCTGACCAGGGATCGAACTCATGCCCCTTGAAATGGGAGCACAGAGTCTTAACCACTGGACTGCCTGGGAAGTCCTGAGACTATAGTTTTAGAAGAAGAAGGTGTATTTCGGTATTGCGATGACATACCTGATAAAGGAAGGTTCTGGGAGTGGAGACGTTTCCCTGCAAACAGAGACTGAAGTCCACCAAACATACAGTGGTCCACCAACCACTTTTAGGTTCCTTCTGAGAACTAAGTCCTGGGAAGAAAGGTGAGCCCTGGAAAAGTGTTCTGTACATGAGCTGGCTTGTCTTGGAAAACTGGTAGCTCTTTAGACCACAGGCCAAGGATCTTTATTCTATTTTCTGGCTTCAAAGAATATGGCCAGCAGGGCTAGAAGACAGGCCCCTTCTCCCCAGGACAGAAGGGTGTCCTGGGGGCATGGCGCTCTTACAGAATATCTTTCCATCTTCACGGCTATGGATGTTTCCTTCCAGATCATTTGTTAAAAAGCAATTACTGCAATTACTGGCCAGAGAGCGACTGTTCACTGCTCCTCAACTTGCTATTTATTTTAACCACTACCTGATCTTGAAGACACTGTAAGCTATAAAATACTTCACAACAATGGAGCTTTAAATCTTCAGAGATTGTACAACTGAAGGATATGCATCTCACAGAGTAGCTCTCTGTGAGGCCTGAGAGGGCCTATAAACTGTTAACAGTAACATCTGCACACAAACCAATTAAAAAGCTGGTCAAAGGGGCTTCCCTGGCAGTCTAGTGGTTAAGAATCCGCCATGCAATGCAGGGGGCACCAGTTTGATCCCTGGTCCGGGAAAACTAAGCCTGTGTGCTACAACTGCTGAATCCCACGTGCCTGGAGCCCGGGCTCTGCAACAAGAAAAGCTACCACAGTGAGAAGCCTGTGCACTGCAACTAGAGGAAGCCCATGGGCAACAACGAAGACCCAACACAGCCAAAAATTAAAAAAAAAAAGAAAAGCTTCTCAAAGACATTAATTACTTCAAGCGAAAACTCCTAAACCTCTGCTGCGGGACTCTAGCATCTGAACTCCCACAAACAAATCAAATGATGTGCCTCTGTTGCTGAAGAGGGTGTCTAGATTGGTCTATTGAGAAAACCACAGACATACACCCCTCAGCTAACTGTTATGCCTGCGCTGGGTCAAAGATTCCAAGCCCAGAGCCAGATGATCCCAACTTACAGCTAAAGGATGGAAGAAGCCCGGTTTTAATTTAGAATGTCTCTCTCATTCACTAATGAGGCTGCAGCTCACCACTGCAGGTGGAAGACGTTGGTAGTTGTCATGGTTCTTGGCTCTCTAATTAAGAGGATCTATTTCAAGTCATATACCAGTGCGGTTGATCCCAGTCTAACCTCACTCATCTCCCTCGCCTATTAATACATGTGAACCTGCCCAACATTAACATTTACTTCAGATTTAGTCGCTACCAGCGGGACCTGTTGCTCCATAGCTCTGTGCTAATTATCCATCCAGCACAAGCAGTTTTTCAATATAGAACTGGAAGGGAGAGGGGGAGGGGATCGAGAGAACAAAGGGAGGAGGGGAGAGGTGAAGGGAGACAGGGAAGCAGAAACACTGCCTTTTATTTCAGAGATCTCTTTTTTGCATCACAACATGCATTTAAAAATGGTATAGGGCTCTGGACTTTTTTTTTTTAATATGTTGTTTCTGATGTATGGCTTGCAAATGTCCATCCAGCTAAGTGACACTGACATTTTAAAACTTGAACCAAAGGCAGTCGGAGAGACATGAAAATATCACCTAACCAAATTAAAAGCTTTGGTGTATGTCTTAAGACAAAAGGAAGCAGGTGGACGAAGAAATACTTAAAGAACACACTCCATTTTCTCTCCTTGGACTGACAAAATATTCTATGTAATACACATAGGAACACTGTTCAAACAGCCTTTCTGTACACAATACACCAACAGCCTTCCACTCGGTTCTCTTCTAAAAGAGGTCAGTCAAATGAACTGGTTAGGGTCCCTCCTGTCAGAACCCATCATTCTCTAAGAATCAGAAGCTCTCCAGCCCCACAAATGGTCATTTCAGTTGAAATAAAATATTAGACTAAGAAAGATTTCACCGCCTGCAGCCCCCTTCCCCATCATCTGTATGTCCCCTCCCCTTTTTGGGGTGGTGGGGGGGGGTGTTCAGCCAGCAAACAATAGCACTGAGCGGTTCTGATTTTTAATTTCACAGTTCACGGGTCTCATCCATCCACGTGAGGTCCACTACCAGATAAAAATCCTGCATTTATATTTAACGGCATTGTGCAAGACCGACTGCTGAAGACAATACATGCTCAGAACAGGCCTCTTCTCTCTGACCGGCCCTGCTGCTCTTGGCCAGCTCAGGAGATGTGTCGGCACTAGTCAAAGCGGGATCGCTGACAGGACCATAGCCGTGTCTCAGCCTCCCAGCAGCCATCTTGATCTACAAAGGCATCTACCCGCATAGAAAACAAGCCTTTTATAAACTGAAATCAGTCTCTGTCCTGGAAAACCTAAGAGGTGACGGTTCAAGTTTAATTTAAAAACATCTGTTTAAATTAAAAGCTGTATTAATCATTCCTCAATTTACTAGTCTGTGTTTTGAAGGAACAAAACTTAATGAAATTTAAATGTCAGAAGAAATAGTAAGCTTCCCCTGGACACTTGTGTGGGCATTAGCTTTTCCCTTCGCAGATGGCCTACCTTTCAAAGGCAGGAAAGATGGCCACACTGAAAGATACTGAAGAGATGAAGTGGAGAGAAAGTTCATGGGGTCCCTGAACCTTAATTTCTTCCTCTCCTTTATCCCAGCTACTGACTCAAATACAGCTAATGCCACAAAGTACATAAAAAGTACACGCACTGCTGGTTTTTTCATGCAGAGCCTCAGTGGCTGTGTTAACAAGGAGGCCAATGCAGTGCCAGACCATTACAAACGCCCCATTGAGAAACTTAGCTAGTTGCGTCACTTCCACAGGCATATAATCCTTTCAAACTAGCTGACTGTGCCCCCCAATTTTATTGCCTTCTATGTAGAGCTTCACTGGCCATCCTCCCAGTGAAGGACACCTGGAGAAGAGGATTACAAGTAGTGCAGGGCAAGGAGGAGGTGGGGCAGACCACCGACAGTTATACCAGGTGTTTGCCTCTGCTAAATTCTCTACAAGCCGAGCCCCGGTGCCACAAGACCTGATCACTGGTGTGGCTGTTCTTGCAATCCTGGCTTCTCTACAATGGAAAATGAGCTGGCTGCAAACATTTAAAAATGGGCTTCATTCATTCACCTAATGATGGATGCTGGAGTCCACTTGTTTTAGAAAAAAGTCGATATTCTGGCCTCAACAGTCACTTTTTAATAGTCTCAGGGAACATTCTATGGGAAAGTAAAACAATTTAACTGTGTATTCCATAAAAGTCTCCGAGGTATGGAAAACTGGGTACTGTTTTGTGGTCAAATTTCAGTGGATGACCAAGAGTAAGGAAATAGCCAGACCACATTCTTCTTGTGAACACAGCTCAGGGAATCTGCAACAGTTCACATCTTACAGATACCGGGCCTAAAATTCTATAAAGGTTGGGAAAACTGAAAACAGTGTAACATCTTAGATGTAGGGAGACCAACTATTTGAAATCCAGCTAAATGTGGAGAGCAGGTTTCTACCCATGGCCCAGCTGCTCTTCCCCAGGAAGGATTTCTGCTTCATTTACTCTCCTCTGACAGGGTCTTCTTCAAAAAAAAAAAAAAAAAAAAAAAAAAGGGAAGGAGGAGGCATAAAGCTACCATTTGGGCCGAAACAGCACGGGACTTATTCCCCTCTTCTTTGACTCTGCCGCTCGCCCCTCCCCCAGTTTCACTCAGAAACCTCAAAGCTCCCCACCCTGCCTGGCTGAAGTAATCTCCTGGGCATGCTGTCAGACTGTGCTGTCGTGGTTTGATGCCACAGCTAAGTGCTGACTTGGGCTTCTGAAGCCTTCCAGTTATACCCCTGGTGACCTATTTCGGAGCTAAACACACTTGTCAGAGACGGCGCCATGATTCTTCCTTTCTGCCCACTGTTCTCTCAGATGGTCCCCAACCAAAGAACAATCACCCTGAAGGCCTGAAAGTGTGGACACAAATGCTAAGACTTGTGGAAAGCTTGCATGCAGCAAGCATACAGGCCCTGGACAGGAGTTCTTTCCTGTGACTTAAATAACCAGCAGCCATTTTTGTTACTTCAATGCCACAAACTGCAGCCCAAAGTCAAAGATGTCTGATATCATGGAGTCAGGTGTCAGAATTACCTTGAGTTAGATGACTGTCATCTCTGCCAGGCAAAACTGAGGGGACTACCAAGGAGGGATAAAGCAAAACACAGATAATAAAGCAAAACAATGTCAATATCAGCATCAATAAAGGTCAAAATTAGTGACAGAATTCTCCCTACATTTAAGATGGTCTTTCATAAAAATGGTAAGCAAGGTCAAGGAAAGTTAAATATGGCCAACCCAGGTAGAGGACTATGAAATATTACAGGTTTAGACACATTTAATGAGATTCACGTAGTAAAATATTCACAATGTATTTTGACCAATAACTGATGATTGTTCATGGAGAAAGTTCACCGTGGAGTTTCTCCCTAGTGTTTTCAGAGCTTCGTTAAAACCAGGAATCAGGAGAACTCTGACAGTTAGTGAACATGGGAATTAAAAAGCTCCCAGCTCATCGCAGGAGCCCATGGCTGGTAGAAAGAACAGGAGCAGCTCCACACTGCCCAAATTTGTAATGCAGGGACTTTTCTAAACTCACTCAAAGTTCCATGCAGTTCATTAGCTTTTCTGCTCTGTTCTTTGCACAAATGCAGACAGGGGAACAAATACCCAGCATCCTTCTGAGGATCACAGCTGGATAAAAGCCTGTAAAATGTATTGGCGCTGCCTCGAATTTAACCTTGCTAGCAATTCTGAGGTACCCCCATTCCTGCCTGGCCTGGAGGTACAGTGATGTCTTTGGCCTATGGATAAATTCAAATCCCACAGAATCCTCTCCTGTTTTGTGCTGCGCTGTATTCAGACGTGTCCAGCTCTTTGCGACCCCATGGACTGCAGCCCTCCAGGCTCCTCTGTGCATGGGACTTCCCAGGAGAGAATACTGGAGTGGGTTGCCATTTTCTTCTCTAGCCGATCTTCCCCACCCCAGGCTCAAACCTCCATCTCTTGCATCTCCTGCACTGGCAGGTGGATCCTTTACCACTGAGCCACCTGGGAAGGCCCCTCTCCTGCTCACTTGAGTTTATTTCAAAAATAGCCTTATACAAGCCCAAAGCAGTGAGAAAGACCAACGTTAGGTTCAGGCATTAACACTCTATACCCCGTAACTAAGGCTTTTGTCCTTTCAAGACCGGGAAACATTTCCTGGGAGATACCCTGGATAATTTGTCAGAAAATAGGAGAAGGGCAAAGATTAAACACCCAAGCTACTAATACATAGGAAAGCAAACGTAATTAGGGAGAAAGGAACGGTCACCGTGTTTGTGTTAACAAAGGTACTATCTGCTTCGAAGAACCCAGACATCATTTCTGTTACCCAACCAGTGTTTATCTTTGCACCTCTTTCATTTGTGACACCACTAAGTATTATGCAACAGTGAGCAGAGGAGATGGGTCAGTCTCCGGTTTTTAACTAGTTTAGTGAGCACTGAGTATAGGATTGCAAAAGGGAAAGGAGTGTAGTTCTTTGAACGAATGAGTCAAGTTTTTCATTACTTAGAAAATATCATCCATCTGCAAGGTATACCTGGAATTTGCTTATTGTGAATTCAACAAGAGCTGTGTGTAACGGCCAAGCCCCCTTTCACTGATGGGTCAAATCAACGATTTCTCCTTTTATCAGTGTCCAATACATCCCTCAGTGTCTTTTGCCTCCCATACAAAACTTCATCTTTAGAAAAAAGAACAAAAAAGACAAAAAAAAAAAAAGATTTCATCTTTATTCTTATTTGTTGAGACTAGATTTAGGAAAAAAAAATTAAGGCTTAAAGGATGAGGAATTTGATATCTGGAAATGGCAGGCAGAAAAAGGAGTCACCCTCTTATTCTTCTTAACTGTTCTCGAGTCATGGGAAAGGCAGTCAGCTAGCGACCTGTGCATGCGGCCTGGGCACAGTGACAAATCCGCAACACCAAAGTGCCTTTCTAAAATTTGGTCTAGGACTTGCACTGAATACAATGTCCTCCTCTTGCAGGAAACTGGCAGAGGGACAGCTGTACTCCTGTCCTGTCCCTTGGGAGGCTAGCATTATGCAGAGGTGCTCTCAGAAGTGTCACTCACTGAATGGCAATGCAGCTGGCCCATGCTGTACTTCCTAGGGGCTTTAAGTCAAAGGAAGAGCAGTGGAGGGGGGAAGACAAACTCCCCCTCCCCCTGCTCTAATTACTTAAAACTCTGGCACTTTAAAACTAGAATGCATTTCCAGGAGCCTGTGCTGCATTATCACAGTAAATGCCATCATAACCTCAACCAAAATTTTCTACCAGGTTGGCCTGCCTAGCTACACACCCAAGGAATTGCTGTTTATGCATTGGGGGTGGGACACAAAAGCTCAGAGATGGATTTTAAAACTCTTACCCAGAACCCAAAACAAACAACAATCAACTTCATCTATGTACTCTTGTGCTAGCAACTTGTAGAAGAAAAAATATACCCGTTTCTGTTAAGAAGCAGGACACCTGCATTTCTAGGGTACAAAAAAAACACACCCCTCCTGGTTTCTTTTATAACCTACATAAAACCTTCAAGCAAACAGTCTCTGCATGCTGTCCCCCTGTTTACTGCTATCTGGCTTAGATATAAAGATACATATAAACGGGTGTGGAGTTCACTGCAAGGTTCGAACCAACTTTTTGTTCTTGTTAACTGGGATCAAAAAGCTCACTAATTCGTCTATAGTTATGTCCACCCCAAGGCTGTTACCTATCAAACTGAGGTGATTAAAACCTTCCTCCTTAAAGCAGGGCCCTCCATGTATGAGAAGTGCCTGTACATAGAAACTTTCTATTGTGGCTGGTGGGAGACAGGTGGCAGATTTTTTTTATACATCCTCCATGGTAACTTCTAGCTTTACTTTTTTGATAAGAGTGGTCACCCAGAAAAGCTAAAATAGCAACATACCAAATCATTATAAAGTTCCCTCTACTGAGACACATCATCCTGAGTTCATGAAGAAAAATCCTTTACTTACTGTCTCAACATAGACAACATAGGCAAAGACATTAAAGTGTGCTTAAATCAACCATCTTTTACTAGGTAAGAGTAAAAATTAAAAAATAAGAAGATAGGGGGAGTGAAAAGACAACCCATAGAATGGGAGAAAACACTTGCAAGTCATATATCTGACAAAGGACTTGTATCTAGAACACATAAAGAACTCTTACAACCCAATAATAAAAATACAAATAAAATCAGACAAAGGATCTGAATAGACATTTTTCCAAGAAAATATACAAATAATCAAAAAGCACACGAAAAGATGTTCAATACTGTCAGCCATCAGGCAAATGCAAATCTAAACCACAGTGAGATAGCATGTCATACCCATAGGATGGCTTTAATCAAGAAGACAAGTAATAGCTACCACTGAAAAGGATGTAGCGAAACGAGTGCTCACATAGTGCTGATGGCAATGCAAAATGATGCAGCCACTTGGGAACATAGTCTGCCATTTCCTCACAGGTTAAATACAAGAGTTACCATATGACCCAGTGATTTTACTCCTGGGTATATACCTAAGAGAAGTGAAAACAGATGTCCATGCGAACGCTTGCACTCAAGTATCTATAGCATGATTGTTCACAAGAACAAAAAGAAAAAATAACCCAAATAGCCATCAACTGATGGACTTCAAAAATATGGTGTGTGTGTATATACATATATAAAATACAGTACTCATACATAGAATCGTTTGCAGCCATAAAAAAGAAGGAAGCACTCACAAATCTTAGAAGGGTGAACCCCGAAAACTCACTGAGCCGTCTTGAGTACCACTTGTACTTCTACTCAAGAGCTTAATAAAAAACAGTGTTTCATGCAACACACAGTAGTGACTATCTGAATTCCTCTTCAGTTCAAATTAAATTTATTTGCCTTTATGATCTGGCTTTCAAAAAATTCTCTTGGAAACACACTTGATTAAGAATTTTAAAAAGACCAAGATGAATCTCACCTCCAAGATTAAAATGAAGGCAGTACCTAAATATGACTTTTACACATTTAAACACATTAACAAACAAACAAACATAAAAACCCCAATGCTACATAACTCATTTACAAAGGCCTCAAACAGTCCTAACGTATTAGTGGAGCCCATCTGTAAAGCACTTTGAGAGCCTTAAAGAACAGCACAAGATCGACATTTTGTGAGTAAACAACTCATCCCCAAAGTATTATCGTTATATTTTTACTTACTTTTTTTTATCCTTATATTTTTAAACAGTGTTTATCTGTTATCTTTGAACTACAGCACTCATTTCATTAGAATTGGCCCTTGAGCCCCACGTTAAGTTTACAAAACCTTTGGTAAAAATAAATGAAATAAATCTAAAAAAAAGTAAAGTTCACAAAGCATGCACATTGAAATTGAGTTAAAGTTAAATGTTAGTGGAACCTCGATGTCTGAGTGGATCATTTAAAAACACCACACATCCAGATTCCAACATAACACAGCAAATGCAAAAATAAATAAAATAAACATAAAATCAAATTAGGGTTGTTTTTTAAAGAAATCTTTTAGCTGCTCTGCACAGCATGTGGGATCTTAGTTCCCCCACCAGGGATTGAACCACATCCCCTGCAGGGGAAGCAATATTAAGCACTGGATCTCCAGGGATGTCCCAGGTTTGTTTACTGTTGAATCATTTTACTCTGAGGGGGCAGAAGGGAGGGAGTTCAGATGCTGTCATCTCTAGTTCTTCAGTGCCAGGCTTCTGAGCACTCAGAATGTCAGAAACAAAAGATTTGTAAGATAACACTAAAATAAATGTATTTTAACTCACCACTTGCTTGATACTATTCTAACGACAACAAAAGCAGAAAAATCACCCCCTTAGAAGTTCAAACAGTATATAGGTTTTCTACAAGGCAGTTTTCTACTGTGTGTGAAACCTTTCTTGTTATGACTCACTGAAAATTAAATATGCAAAACTCCAAGCTGAGCTTAGTTTTGCCTGTGCACAGAGACCTTTTTACTCTCATTCTTCGAAAACCTCGTTTTGGATCTTGCTGCCAACACCAGAGAGAGGAAAGCGGCCAACAATTCCAAATATAACATGCGGAGGCAAATGCTACAGAAATCTGTCTGACGGGAAGCGACCATGCTGAGGTCTGCGAGGGAGATGCACTTCCAACCAGGCCATTCTGGTCCCTCAGACTGTCTGCAGCAAAATGCAATCAGAAGGGACTATTTAGGCTCCAGTCAGCCTCACTCGTGATGCCCTATGGTACTCACTTTGCTGCTGAGAACAATCCCATCCATCTCAAACAGAAAGATGGGTCAGCTGCAACTAGAGCTCTAATTTTTTTTTTTTTCCAAAGGCTAATTTTTAGGGACCAGTCCATGGAGATCAGTATTTTCAGAAAGCTCAACAATTATGATAAAGGTCAGGTTCATCAGGGAACACTTGAAAACATCTCTTTCTAGTTCTCTACGGGCAAATTTAGTAATCCTTACCACCACTCTGAATAACTGATAAACCAGTTAAACTTGGATAAAATGGATTACCCTATTACTTAAACAAATGTGAAGACATCAGTTCCTCAAGTTCAATTCTTCAGTGAGTCCAGGATTCTGAGCACAGGACAATCCATTCCCTCACCCAGAAGGTTAAAAGAGAAAACCCAGAAACAGGGCTCCCGGTCTAATCGGGAAGAAAGGTTCCTCATACACAGCACTGGCCCCTGAGAAAAGACAATTAAAACAGCTTATTGGACCAGTCAATTCCTCCAGTAGGTTATCTTAGAAAAATCCCCTGTGGTTATGGCCATGTCACCAAGTCCAGCAGGTGAAGTTTGCTTAAAATCACTTCTGGAGCATTTTACTAGATCCTGTTCACCGTGAGATAAGCTGGTCAGGCACCCCAGAGACTGCAAGAGGACTTGTCTCCCGGGGCTTTGAATGGAGACCTGCAGCAGCACTGCGATTACGACCTAGAGTTTGCCAAACTCCATCTTCACTTCTGTACATTCTGTACAAGAGGAAAATCATTACTGTGCTTATGTAAATAATCCAGTCTTAGCCAGTTAAAAAGGGAAGCAAGAGAGAACAGACACACCTCCTAAACTCACTCTCACATGACACAAATAAGTGATAATGGGACAAATTACCCAGCACAATCAGGAATCAAAAATTTCTGACGCTATTAACTGCTTGACCTAACTACTCTGGTTGAAACAGTTAAAGAAATACTTCTCCTGGGCTAGAAAGAGTGTGGGGTAGGAAGCAGTAAAGTGGGATAAACCTCACTTGAAAGAAGGCTTCCTGCCTTTGTACCAGTATCTACAATGTTTTGTGATTTTTGTAACTACTCAGATACATCAATGTTACATTCAGTACTGGCATCTTCAAAGAGGGAACTGGAGATGTGAAACAAGGGCTGTCTCATTTACTAGGATTCTCAAATCTCTGATTACCAGTTTCCATTCATGGTCTAAAAAAAAAAGTAGTCAATGAAATGCACAGTCTGAATCTCAAAAAGACAGAAGGAAAAGCACCTCCCTCTCTCCTACCAGCTAAAGTAGAACTGTTAATTGTTACAACTTGACAAGACTTGGACTCATCTAGTGCAAAGATTCAAGAGTTAGGTTTTAGAGTTTAAAAGCCCAATCTCGGCAAAACAGCACACTTTCCCCCTGCCTGAGGTTTTTAATAAACAATTTCAGCTTGATTAAACAAATGATAATAAAGAGCTTACAAAAGTCTCACTCAATATGGGAATCACCCTTCTTCGTTAACATTCACTTCATTCTAGAGATAAAATATTAACCCATGTTTTAAATCAAGGAGTCTACAATTCACTCTTAGTATGTATCAAACACAACCACAACACAAACAAAAGCAATAGGGATTAACTGGTAAGCAACACAACACCACCCAGTACAAATCTCTTCTGTGCTCAACAACAGCACAGGAAGTGTGACAGGAGATGGCTTACACCTTATAGGAAGCAAAGGCTAAAAACCACAGACCCTTCCTGCTGGCCTTAGTCACTAAGCAATAAAAATTTTAAAGCATCAGCAAAGATCCCTCCAGGATAATCATTTTTGTCCCTGCAACATTACAAGCCAAGATGGGGTGCTCTCCTGGGCAAAGGAATTTTGGGAATGGTAATGGGAGCTTCCTACAAAACTTCTGACCACAGACTTAATTTGCCCAGTATCACTCATCTGTCTAATAAGTGTTCCCAAACCTGCAATTAGTACAAATACACAATAGGCACTATTTCACCAACCTAGGGGCGGAATGTGAATGGAACTGTGTAGAGAGCTTCAGGAAAACCTCACTTTATGGTATGTTTTTTTTTTTTTTAAAGAGAAGGTTAAAAATGGCAATATCAAAAACGGGTGGGAACAAATGCATCAGCCCCTCTCTTTCCCGCTCTCTCCCCAGCCATCTTCTCTCGCAAACATCTGCCTCAGTCAACTGTTGCTGAACAGAGCAAGAGCCATCCGAACAAGAATTGATCGGGGTCCTGGCGCAGATGTGGGATTTTTGAGGAAGGCCGAGGTGACTTCTCCAGGCAGGAGCTGGAGTTTACACTCTTCTTGGTCGGATTGTTCTGGGCTGAGCTGGTGAGGAGGATCAAGCAGCGGGCGACTAACCCCGGTCCCTCCCTCCCTCTACGGTCTCTCCCCTCCCCTTGCGTTCAGTAAGTGGGGGGGGAGAAAAAGTGCCCGGCTTTCCAGCTCTCCGCTCCTTAAAAACGCCCTCGCGGAGCCAGCGCACACAGAACCCCGGCAGCAAAGAATTTTGCAGAGAAGGGTTCGCCGATCCGGAGCAAAGCAGTGAAATCGGCGCCCAAGGGCAATTTTAATTGTCTAACCCGGCTCGATTTCCTAAGAGGCGGCAGCGCGGGGAGGGGAGGGAAGAGGCAGGCAGCTCCGACAGGCAACGGGGGCAAGCGGCGGGAGAGAAAGGGGACCCCAGCGGCAAGACCCCAGCTCCGGCCCCCGACGAGCTTCCGCCGAAAGGACTCCGAGGTTACCCCCACCGTTCCCCGGGAGACGTCTGCAAATCATATATGCAGCCAAAATGGCGCTGAGAATAAAAATATAATTTAAAGGCGGGTCGCCATATTGTAAACAGAGAAGCAGAGCACAGACGGACTCAGAGACACCCTCCATGATTTCTTCCATGGCCGGGAGCGCCCGGGTGCCGGGTCCCTCAGGCCTGGACCAGGGCAGCTCCTGCGGCAGAGGGCTCCCGCGCACCCACCCCGAGGACAGCCCATCCCGGCAGGAGCCCGAGGGCGGCGGGCGGACGCGCGGGCGGCGAGCGGCGCAGGGCCCGGAGCTCCTCCCCTTCCTCCCCCGCCACCGCCGGCCGTGCCCCGCCGGGTCCGTCCCGGCTCCCCAGCGACTTCCAATCCCAGATGGGGCACTCCGCACTCCTCCCCACCCCCACCTCGGGGTCCGGACCTACGGCTGCTCCTCCCCCTCAAACGGCCGGATCCGGGCCGCACCTGGGGGCGGGGAGGCGCTCGCCCCAGCGGCTGCAGAGAGCTAGCGGCTGCAAGCGCCCGTTATCTCGGCCAGCAGGGGTAGGCCGGGTGAAGGAATGTGCCGGGAAGGGTCCGCCAAGGGGCTCCGGAGGGGGTCCCCAGACCTTACCAGCACTGGAGATGGAAGGCGGCCGGGCAGTGGTCACAGCACAGGAGGTCCCCACCTTCTTTGCAGCTATCGCAGCTGTCGTGGTTGGTGGCCCTGCCGCTTCTCCGGGGCTCCTTCTCAGGCTTCCGACTCCGCTTTTCGGCCTCGTCCGTCTTGGGGGGAGCCAGCAGAGCTTGGATTTGCTGCACACACATACAAATGGCGTGTGTGCACACTCGGAGCTCCCGGGCGGTCCGTCGCCCCCCCGGCGCGGCTTCTCCGTCACCCACCCCTCTCCCCCCTTTTGTCCTTCTTCCTCCCATTCAGGCTGCTCCCAGAACCTCTTAGCCCCCGGAACCAGGGGGAGGCCACCCTAACCGCGTTCCTGCCGCACAACAACGAGCACCGCTTCTTCCAAATGGGGAGGATCAGAGTAGGGGGATGGGGAGAGGGTGCGCGGTTCCCTTCTCGCCACTTCCTTGTATGGACAGTGGGGGACTCCAAAGCCAGGCTCGGGAAGGGCCTGAAGCCCGGTACCCGGACGTGCTGGGGGAAGCACAAAGGGGCCGACAAGAAGGGGGTGGGGAGGCCCGCCGGTGCAAAGAGATGGAGTGGGTTGGCGCTTCGGGAGAGCGAATCGAGGTCGGCGGGTAGGTGAAACTGCTGCAAACGTCCTCGGCGGCTGAGCTCAGCCCCTCGAGTTGCAAAGATGGGAGGGAGAGTCTCGGTGAGGAAGAGCCCCCCCCCCCTCCCCGGCCCTCTTGCGCTGCGAGCTTAGGGCCGGCTTTGTGGGGCGGAGGGCGGAGGTTCCCTCCCGGCGCTGGGGGAAGGGGATGAGGTGGGCCACTCTTACCTCCATCAGCCCCCCCGACGTGTCCAAGTCGTACACGATCGTCTTGGTCTCCATTTTCTCCCACATTCATCCACCTCCCGGGCTGGGCGCTCTCTGCTCCGGCCCCCCCAACCCCGGGGGGAGGGGGGAAGCGGGGGGAGGGGGCGCTCCTGACCCCGGCCCTTCTTCTTTTTTCCAAACACGGGTCCCGACTTCCTCGCCCTGGCTCCCCCCCACCCCCCGGCCCCCAGTCCCCGGGACGGCAGCGTCCTCCCCACGGGCCGTGAGGGGGGAGCGGCCCCTCAGCCCCGGCCAGGCGGCTGGCTGCACGGTGGGTCCCGGCTCGGGGGGGGTCAGGCCTCGGCGGGGCCTAGTCCCACAGGCTAGAGCCGGCGCTGGCGACCGCTGGTCCGGCCGGGAAGGCTGGCGGGCGCTGCCATCCCGGGGTTGGGGGGATCGGAGGTGGGGGGGTGAGAGGTTAGGTGAGGTTGTGGTACGTGAGGTGACTGCGGGGAGGGTGATGGGGGGTGGTCCCCGGGCTCCGCCTCTCGCCGCCGCCGCCGTCTGCGTCCCGGCTGCCGCGCACTTGGCGCAAACTTACCGCGAGCGCCCGCAAAGCCACCCGCGCAGGCGCCCCGGGATCGCCGCTCGCCGCGCGCAACCGCAGTGACAGCCGGCGGCCGGGCTCCCGCGCAGCCGCAGAGAGGGGGCACCCCCCGGCGCGCAGCCGCGCTGGCATTCGTCTGGAGCGCCGATGCCCCGCCTTTCAGCCCTGCGCCAGCGTACTGTGAGGACAGGGCGGGACTTGCGGTCTCGCGCAGGCGCTTGGGGAAGCTCCGAAGGGTCACGGCGCAGCCGCACGAACACCGGGGCTCTTCATCCATTGGTGTTTGAGTGTAGACCGAGAGGACTCTAGTCTCGCGCAGGCGTGTTGCGGATGCTCCCCTCCCGCCCCACTATAACACGGCCGACGCCGGCGCAGGCGTATTGTCACCAGAAGGCCCTAACAAGAATGCTTCTCCTTTCGCCATTTTGGTAGTGGGTTATAGACTACCATGCCCTTGGAGTCCTCAGGCGCGAACAGAAAGAAGCAAAGTGTGGTGTTGGCTGGTGCTGGTAGGCTGTCGGTGACAGCATGTCCTCCTAGGGATGTTGTACTGGACTGTTTGGGTCCAGCGTCAGGTGTGGCTGGACCAGGCGCCATATTGGTAAAGAGAAAAAGAAAAGCCATCGCGACGGAAAACGATGGTTTTGGTGTCGGGTTGGATGGCTTCTGTTCTCTTCCCTCCCGCTCCCAGCAGTAAATTTTAGCCTGAGCATCCCTGCCTTTCGTAGCGATGGCACCGTGGAGGTCTGCCTGCCCGACACCACCCTCTTTTGATTACTGTCTCTGAAAACTGCCCTCCAAGAGGAAACCAAAGGCTAAGAGTTTGTAATGCTGACAACGCCCAGCTACCTGCCCGCAGTGGACTTCAGCTCCCAGTTTGCAACGCGCCGAGGTCCAAAGGGCGAAGGGAGAGCATTGCACCCTGGGAGCAAGAATCGCGATGGGTCTGGTGGATTCTGGGAGCCGTAGTTTCGTGTGCGTGCGATGCAGTGTAATGTAGGATGGACTCGGGGAAGAGCGAGATACTTTCCAGAGCTGCCGCTGTATGCTGGGATTTGTAGTCTGAAGGTCTCACCTCGGACTCTGGGCAGGGCTTCACGCTCTCCGCCGCGCCCGTCACTCCCCTTGGTGCCATCTACGAAGATGGCCACTTGCCTCTGCCTGACTGTAGATGAAGCGGTGGAGGAGGGAGGGGCATCATTGCGCCTGATACGAGGTGTTTAGATGGCATTGTTACCAGGTAGCTGTGTCCTGGCTCACTTTTGATATTAAGGTATCCTTAGCATTCTCAGAAACCTAAAACTGGAAAGGGCTTAAAACCTAAAACCATCTGTATTAACCTCTTCGTTTCCCGATGCATAGAGAAGAGTAGTGATTGCCTAGTTCACATAGTGAATTTATGGCAGACCTAAGAATGAGACGTATTTTTTTTAATTCCCAGGCTAGGATACTGTCTAATTGCCTGAACGGCGTTGCTGCTTTGGGGTGGGGGATAGTAAGGAGGATGAGTCTGATAGGGTGAGGTCGTGGGTGTGTGGTCTTAGGTTTCTCTTCTTCTGACTTTCCTAATGGTCCGGTTGGTGCCTGGGAAGAATAATAAAGTCTTGGGCCTTATTGATCAAGCAGGGGAATATGTCATGTAGATCGGCCCTCTCTACCCTCTACCAGCCTCAGCAAACAAGAAATCTTAGTGGCTCTGGGACAGAGAGAGAAGGGCTGAGCTAGAAGTATAGAAGTGGCCGGACCTTATGTCTTCTTAGGCAGTATTTCATGCTACAGATGCTCAGAAGTGGGTATATCATGTACCCTCTCCTACTGGCTTTCTTCCTACAGCTCAGGGCCCAACCATGCTGCTGTGTCAGCCTGAAGGTATTATGGGGCAGATAAGTAAGTCACTGGCACATGCCCAAAGAGCAAGGCTTTGCTTTGATCAACACCGTCACTGCAGTTGAGAACAGACATAGGCATTAATGGGTTAATGAGGGAAATAATAATTGGCTCTGTTGACAAGTACCAGGGTAACTAATCACTCCACACACCTTCCTCTCAGAACTTGGAGGGTGAGGTCAGCCCAGTGGGGCTAGCAGTTGGTGCCACCTTGGAGAGCTCCAGCCCTGGATGTGCCAGGGGGATTGAGGAGAGCAGGTGGGATACACATGCTTTTGGAAGTGACCTCTTGTGGCTAATGTAGGCACTGCATTCTGCTTGGGCTGGAGCCTCTCCATCCAAGGTGGCTTGTGGTAGAACCAGGAGGTGGCCAGCCATAAGTGATCCAAGATCTCCGTGTTGGATAACTTTAGAAGTTCTGGTTGCTGCTACCATTTCTGTCTTCTGGCTTCTGAGTGCCCACAGCTCCCTGTTGCCTTCCTTCTGCTCTTATTCTGGAGAGCAGCTTTGCAGAGCACACCTCTAAGCATAGATGTGTGTGATGCAGACCAAGCCTGGCTAAACACATCCCAGGAGATTCTGGGGGCCATACGGAAGGGGCATAGATGCTGGGAGGGACCAAACAAGGCAAACTTAGGCACATCCTCTTCAGTCACCTCTTTCCGGAGTCCATGGACACAGCTTTTGTTAAATTAGAAGCTAAGCCCTCTAGGCTGCATTGCCTTCACACTGGACAGTCTGGATGTTCTCTGAGGCCAAGACAGACCAGAGCCTCACGTTCAGGGACTCAGTCTCTGATTCCTATTCCAGTTTCCTAAACCTTGCTAGCTGGAACGAAGTCAAGGGAGAGAGGCGTCAGGTTTTCTGGGCTTTTCAGCAATACGATGGGTTTGAGGACAGACTTAGGACTATGCCAGGCTTTGGATCTGGACCTAGCCAAGAGGGGAAGTGAAGCACTGGGACGGCCGAGCATTTCAGTTTCTGGGTTCCCACACCCCTGTGGCACCAACCTTGGGGCCTCTCACTTCACGTGCCAGCTGTCACATTGATCTTGTTGGGACAGTAGTCCCTGAAGCACTGGCACGTGGCTACTTTTTGTTTTCGTTTGATTGCACATGGGGCTTGTAGGATCTTAGTTCCCTGAGCAAGGATTGAACCCAGGCTGTCCAGTGAAAGTGCTGAACCCCACGCACTGGAGCCCCCAGGGAATTCCCATGAGTGGTTTTTGATAAGGTCTGGAGATGATCAGTTGGTAGGTTTAGCATGCCTTCTGGCCCTCAAGTCCACATCCCATTTGTCTCCCACCTCCCTTCCCTCCAAGAAAGCACCATCCACCAGGCCATTGCTTGTTTTTTTTTTTTTTTTTCCAAAAACACCATTTTAATGGAAACAACAGAAATAGAAGATTGTTCTCTGACTGGAGCCCAGACCCCATATAATACATTACATGTACAAAGTAGCCTGCAGCCAACTCCTGGGCCTCTCCCTGGGATGCTTTGACCCTCTGTTCCATGCCAAATTCCTGCACCCGTGGACCTCTGCGCATCTCCAGAATATGCCTGCCACTCCCCTTATCCCAAAACACAGTGGCCAGGAGGGAAGCCTGACAGGTTACTGGGGTTGGAGGAGGGGAAGGTGGGCAAGAGGGTGTTTTTCATAGCCAGACTGATGTCAGGGGAGAGTCTCCCTCTCTTGGGGTGTAGGGCCACCAGGGGAGCAGTGGGGGGTGTCCTGCTTTGGTGTGGCACATGAGTGGTGTGGCCTAGGGAAGCCCAACCTGAGCCTGGGGTAGAGTCCCTAAACCCCTTAAGATCCATAGTGTTATTGCCTCTGCCAGGAAGGGGCAGGAGGCAGAACTGACCATTCCTGGGGCCTTAGAGAAAGACTAGAGATCTCCCTAGGGAACTGGTGTCAGCATGCCAGGACTACTCAGAGGTCACTGTTGAGAGAAGTGTTGGCCACTAGCAGCGGCCCTGTGAGCAGCACCCTGGCACACTTTCCGCCACTGTCATGTCAGGGCTGCTGCATGCCAGGGCTGGAGGGTGGTCACGTGGAGGGAGGTACTCCGCCCTGCCTGTGAATTCCAGCCCAGAGGTCCCAGGCCTGAGAGAGGGTCAGGAGAATGCTGGTTCTTGGTGCATGTGCTCCAGCTGTGTTTGGCCTGGAGGCAGATGCCCCTTACTTGGACCCAAGGAAGGGCCCTAAGGGGGCAGTGGTCCCAAGAAAATAGGCCCCGGTGGGTATTGCAGGCGGGATGTGCACAACTTCTTGAGGGACTGGCGGCATCTCTTCCCAGGTGGTATGTACAGGAGGTGGAGGGCAAGGGAGCGGGAAGCTGGGAGCTCTGCTGCTGGACTGGGATGCAGGGCGGAGCCGGCTTCCCCAGGCCGCCCCACCTAGATGGAGACTTCATATTCTCTCATCTCCTGCAAAGGAAAGAGACTTCTGGGAGTTGGAAACTTGTCAAAGGCCTGCTAGTCCACAGTCCACCTTCCCGAGGAAAACAGAAAGAGTGAAAGGGCTTGGCAGGACATGCAGGGGTACCTGGCCAAGGGAACACAGAATTGGGTCCTGACTGGGGTGTCGAGCCTGGCCTCGGTACTTACTCCAGTCTCGTAAGTTGGATTATCAAACGCTGACTCCACAGTGATGCGGTCATAAGGGCGGGGTCGTGTCCGGGGCAGCTGCAGGGGGCTGTTCCCCTGGAGCCTGTGCAGCAGAGAGGTCTAGGAGTCAGGAGTGCTGGGCGGGAGTGAGTCAGGGGTGCAGGGCAGGCAGGGAAGCCGGACTCACCTGCAGAAGTAGAGGTACATGCCTCCCACCAAGAGCGCCATCGCCACCAGCGGCAAGAAGATGGCAGCTGCGAGGTGAGCAGCATCCAGTGTGCTGGAGGCAGCTGGCACCTTGGCAACTGAAAGCACAGAGGATGGGGCTGGGGCAGAGGGCCCTGTTGCCTGAGTCCTACATCCCCTCGCCTCTGCCCAGGGGCAGCCAGCCGCCAGCTCCCTCTAGCTGGCTGGGGGCGGGGGAAGGGGCTTTTTGCCCCCTGTTAGTCCCAGATCTCTCTCTTTCTCTGCCCTCCCTCCTTGGGGAGCCCACAGCCTGGAAGCTGTGAGAACAAGGGGCAGGGAGATTATTTCCCTGACCCTCGAGGAGGTTGGGGGCTCACCATCCAGGCTGCGGCCGCTGTAGAAGCCATCCAGAGAGGCTAGAATAAGAGGGGAGGGCCAAGGGCAGTGGGTGAGCCCAAAGAGCCAGACCACAAAGGCAGGGAGTGGGCTGGTCATGGGGAGGAATTTGTCCAAGAGGAGCCCGCCCCAGAGTTTGTCAGCAGGTCAAAAGGATCTGGCAGACACCCGAGAAACCAAGAATAACATAAGAGGGGGGGGGTGCGTGGGCAGGGGGTTTTGGTTCTCGGCCTCTGACATCTTTGCCAGGGCAGCCCCGTGGGCCAGGCAGAGGTTCAGCAGATGGTAGGACACTCACCAGCCCTACAGATGGGCGGGGGGTCACTCCAATGTGAGGGGTGTCCGGGCACACACTTGATGCTGGCCTGGCCCTTCAGCACATAGCCAGGGGCACACGAGAAGTGGACAGTAGCCCCCGCTGGGTGCAGCCGCTTCTCGGGACTGCGGGCACCATTCTCGGGGGCGCTGAGGCCATGGCACGGTTTGAGCTGTTCCACTGCAAAAGAGGCAGGGCCCAGTGAGGGTGCCAGGCCCCTAGCCGCGAGAGGCAGCATCCTCCTACCTCCCCGTCTGACACTCACGGAGACATTTGGGGGCCCGGTCGCTCCACTTGGGGCTGCTGGCTTGGCGGTCATGGCAGGTGAGGAGGGCACTACCCGTCAGCACAAAACCCTGGTCACAGATATACTGCACGGTGGCCCCCACGGGGAACTTGGGGCTCGATATGAGGCGTCGGCTGTGTTCCACGTCCCCAGGGTCACGACAGGAAGTCACTGAGGGTAGGGAGTGACAGAGGGAAGTGGCCCAAGTAGAACTCAACAAAAACCAGTGCATGCTGGCTTTGTTCTAGGCCTGCCAACATCTTCACAGCACGGGGCTCCACCCCTATTTATCTGCCCCTACTATTGTGCTGGTGTTCTCTCTCCATTTGCCCCCCTCCCCATTCATCAGAATCAACCAACATTGATGGACCACATACCAGGAATGGAAAACTTGGAGTACTTGGTGGATAACCCTGTGAGAAGGTATGATCCCACTTCACAGATGAGGCAACCGAGGCTATGACTACCAGCTAATAACAGCTAGACTCTGGATTAGAAACCGGGAGAGAGGCTTGTAGATTGCACTGGGGAGAGCATGGGGAACAGGTGCACTCACCTCTCTGGCATGAGGGCAGGTCCTCACTCCAGGTGAGGTCCCACTGGCACATGAGGACACTGGAGCCCACCACCTGGTAGCCAGGGTAGCACTGGTAGGTGACGACGGTGCCATGCACCAGCTCAGGCTGCGACGGGCTCTTCCACCCATTGGGGATTTCAGGTAGCTCCGGACAGGTGTCATTACGGGGCACCTCTGGGGGCAGCAAGATGCAGGCGCTCAGCAGCACCCAAGGGAGACTGTGCTAGCTTCCCTCCCCTCGAGGGCACTCCAGTTCCTGCCAATTCATCCAGGCCTGGCCTGGCCTGGGCAGGCTCAGCGATCATGCCTTCCTGCTCAGGGATTCCTTCTTGCCTGTCTCCTAGATTCCAGGGTTGTCACCTAAGCTTTGGCCTTACTTCCCAAGCGCGTTGGCCAATTCCTTAGCCCTGAGAGAGGGGCCAGGTAGGGTGGGGAAAACTGTCATTTCAATGAAGGCCTTTCCTCAGTTCCCTGTTTCTGTTAGGAAGTTCTTCGCCGCTGTCTACCCAGTTTAGCAGAGGCTTGCTTCCTCTCACTGGGCCCTCAGGGGAGATGGAGAATAAGATTAGGTTCCCAAAGGTGATGGCTGGAATGTCCCAGCTTCCCCCAATCAGATAAGAGCACTCAGACTCCTCACCTCCCTGGCTTTTCTGACTTGCCTAGGCTGGGGGTCTGCACCTGGCATCGCTTCTACCTCCCCAACCCCAGCAGGGCAGGGCAGGAGCAAGCTCACCAAAGAAGTGGATGACGAAGCCCTGCTGGTAGCCGAGCACTGAGGCCCCGGGGTCCGACTGGAACTGAATGGTGACATCAGCCATGGAGGTAAAGAGCTTGAAGTGGCCCCGGGGCCCAGAGTACTGGCCCAGGACCCGAGCTGTCAGGTCGTCCCCGTCATAGAAGGTCAGCACGTCGCCCGTGCCTATGCGCAGCCTGTGGAGGGGAACCATCAGGCAGGGCGGGCTGGCTGAGAGAGGGCCCCAGATCCTGGGAGGTGGCTTGACAGAGCCCAGCGGGCACTCACACTCGGACGTCCAGCATGATGCGCTTGTCTTCCTCCACATGCACGCCCCAGATGCAGTCCTGCCCACGGCCATACGGCTCTGGCCAGTTGGGGGAGAGCACCACGCCGGCCGAGTCTGTGGTCTCCCCACTACACACGGCTGGAAGGCAGGGGAACCGCATCCACTCGGCGTTCCACCCCCCCATCCCACCCCCAGCCAGTGCCATGTCCTGGGGCTGCCTCCTGTCCACAGGAGTGCCTGCCGACTGCTGGGACCCCCCACCTCCTCCTCGGGGCAGGGGGAAGCTTCAGTCACATGTGTCACCAGGCCCTGTGGTCCCAGGTCCTGTTGCCAGCTCCCTCGTGTCCACCCTGCTTCCTGCCCCCAGCAGGCCTAGCCCCTGATGCGTACTGACCTCGGCAGGCGGGCTCTGTCTCATTCCACTGGGGGTCGTGGGGGTCCACGCACTCAATGATGATGGAGCCCTGCTCCAGAGTGTAGCCGGGGTCGCAGCTGAACTCCACGGTGGTCCCCACAGGGTAAGAGGGTGCGCTGCTGCTGAAGTTGCCGTATTTGACAAAGGGCTCGTAGCAATGGCCTTGCTGGAAGGCTGCAAACCACAGGACCCAGCCCAGCTCAGCATGACTGGGGCAAACATGGGGCAGTCGTCCTACTTCCATCCCCAGGGCCTTTCTCTTCATGACAACTGATGTGTGTCTGGGTTTGGAGCAGGGGACGGAGCAGCCCAGAGCATGTATCCTCAGGAGGCCATCACCATTGTGTTCTCAGTGCTGAGTTTGTGCTTAGTACACAGAAGGCGCTCAATACATGTTTGGTTTTTCTTAATAAATTAATGAACACATGCATGCATGAGCGGTGCTAGAGTGTGTCCTGCAGCAGTTCTTCCGTAAGAGTGGGGGCTATTTTTATTCTTCAAACTCTAGAGAACTGATTCTCTTGGACCAGAGGGCCTGGGTCCAGGCAGGGGTCTCCTGCAAAGATGGAGTAGAATCCTGGATTTCAGGGGATGAGTAAGGAGAGAGGATCTGGGTGGCAGGTGAGCAAGGGGCGAGTTGGAAGGAGTGATGAGGGAATCGAGGCAGAGAGGGAGGGTGTGAGAAGAGACCCTGGGCTGGAGACCCGCACCCCTGGTTAGGCCCCAGCAGGCTCACCCTCGTAGCGCAGGGCCATGCCAGCAGCCACCCCACTGCTGTCAGTACTGAGCTCCACGAAGAAGTGTCGGCCGGAGCTGAGCAGGCCCTCAATGGGCAGGTACTCGACCTCGTAGGAATCATACACGGGCGGGGCCTCCACGTTGTCCCCATTACGGATGATGAGCCTGGGCCACAAGAGCGGCAGCTGCGTGGCTGGTCGCTGAGTTGGGTGGGGTGAGGCCCCAGGCTTGGGTACCATCCCTCCGGCAGGGTACTACCAGGCCAGGCACTCTGATCCCACCAGGACACCCCCTCACCTGTCGTCATCCTCAGCCAGGGAAACCTTCTCAAAGTGCAGGTGCAACCGCTGGCCCTCGGGAGCCTCAAGCAGCCAGTGGCAGGTGAGGTTGTTGCTGTAGTTGCCCGGGAAGCCGGGCGAGACGATGCGGCCGGTGGTGGCGTTGCGGATCACTCCACCGCAGGCAGCTGTGAAACGGGCCGCACTGTGGGCTGGCCCCCGGCTGGATCCTAGACAGCCTAGCAAGCCTCCCCGCCCATCCCAGCTCCATGCCTTCTGCCGGGGGCAGCAGGGAGCTTGCCTTCACGGCTCTGGAGGTCAATCCTTTGCCCCTGTGACCCTGTGGCTTCAGGCAGCCAACCTCCTAACCTTTCATACCTCCAGGACCATTCATGTGCAACTGCCTTGACTAGGGAATCTGTGGCTGCCTAGCCACGTGGCCCGGGTGAGTCACCTTTCCTCACTGCTGACTTCTCAGGGAGGCCCTCCCTGATTCCTCCTCCCAGGTGAACTTTATTCCCCTTCCCAGGGCTCCAACCTTCTTGAATATATCTGCTGCATCTGTGTCAGACAAGCTTCCTAAACCAGTTATTTTTGGATATGTCCCTTAACTAGGCCCTCCAGGGCAGGGGCCAGGTCTTTTCAAACCAGACACAGAGTTGGTATTCAATATTTTTTTGGATAAAATGAATGGATGACGATAAAGAAGAGAGTAGGACTAGCTCAGGGATGCCAAACACCTGGTGGCCATGCCCTTCACCTCCAAACCTTGTGCCTGTAGCAGGCCTTGTTAGCCAGGAGACAGTCTTGAGTCAGCATCACTACTACTGTCAAATAGTCCTGATTGACAGGCTGACCCCTTTCCAGCACTGGTCCCTCTGGCCCGGGACGGCCCCCTCTTCCTTAGCAGAGGCTTGGCAGCTCGCCCTTCCCCATCACCAAGGGCTGCCGGGTTACTTGGCCACAAGCCCCTGGCAGTTAAATGGGGCCAGAGAAGAAGTCGCAGGCAATAGGACCCTGGCTGGTCCCCGGTAGCACTTTCCTTTCCTGGACCTACAGCTCTGGACTCTGCCAGCTCTCAGAGACCAGGCCACTCTGGCCAAGACGCAGTGCCTTTGTCTCCAAGTGTTCAGACTGAAGAGTATTTTAACCTAATACAGCTCCTGGGGAAGGGGTGCTGGTGAGTCTCCTCTCTGCTTCTTTGCAGAGAGGACAGACTCGCCTTTCTGCTTGGTCTTGGAACGGCACTGCCCTTGAAATCTGACTATGCCCTGTCTTCCACTTAAATTCCTCAGTGGCTTCCTGTAACCCTCGAGATAAAGTCCAAGCTCAAGAGGGGGTTAGAGCCTTTTATAAAGCCGTCTCTCTTGGCTCGGCTGCAGCGCTTCCCAGCCCACTGTCTTCTTCAGGCGTGCCCCGCCGGCCCTCACTGTGGCGTGCCGCTTCATGTCTCTGCATCTCTGCATGCGCTGTTCCAGGAATCCATTCCACTGCCCGGAGCTCTGACATGCCCGTCACCCTTCCCTGCCTTCTCCTTGGGAAGCTTGTTTGACCTCCTTCTTCGTTTTCGAGCAGCTCTCCCCTACTCCCCCCGCTTGGATCTCCATGGTGCCCTGAGTTCACCCCATCACAGCACCATCTGCCCTGAACTTCCTGAGTCGCTTTCCAGTCTTCCCATTGAACAGAGAGCTCCTTGAGGGCAGAGCCCAGGTCTGGCTTATTCATACCCACTTTGGCCTGATGCCCAGAAAGAGTTTATAGGATGAAATAAGTATCAAAACCCCAAGATGCAACAAAACACTCCATCTTCCTCTGTCAACAAGCCCCTCTTCACTGGCAGCGATCTCAGACTCTCCGATCACCCAGGACCAGAACCTGGGAGTCTCTTACGTCCCCCCTTTCCCTCGTCGGGGTCTCTGGAACCTCTTCATTCCCAAAGTCATTGTCTAAATTCAAACCCTCTTGCCTGGCTGGCTGCGAGCTTTCAGACACCACCCGCCTGTCTCTCCTGAGGGACAGTTCTGAACCCCTCCCTCCCCATCTCACAAAATGTCAACGGCTCTCCACCCAGTGTATTGGCCTGACATTCAAGGCCCTCCCACCACCCTCTCCCCATGTCTCAGGCCTCAGCCAAACCTGGCTGTTTTCTGTGTCCCTCAAACGCTCCCTCCCCTTGTCACCTTGGGTTCACTGCCCACACTGTTCCTTCCACTGAAACCTTCAAAGCCTCTCCCCCCAGGAAGCCTCCTAGGCACCCAGGTAGGAATGACTGCTTCCACCCACTCCAGGCCACTCTTTCTCTTCATCCGTACTTTTAACTTCCTGCTCTGGAAGTTGGTGACCCAGGGGCTGTCTTCCTCCCTCATTTCCTAGAACTGTGGGCTCCTTGAGGGCGCAGTCCCTGTTTAATTCCACTCGGTGTACCTGTGGTGCCTCCATACAGTAAGCACTCGAGAAGTACAGATTGTGTAAATGCTACTGAGGTGTGAGGCCATTTTCTGGCTTCCTTATGGAGAGCAAATGGAGGTGCCAGACCGCAACATAGAGCAGGGATGAGCCCCCACCTCACTTCCCTGTTTGGCACTGAGTCCCCAGGGGCCACTCACCGATGCAGACCGGCTCCTGAGAATCCCAGAAGGGCTGGGTGGCGTTGAGACAGGTAAGGAGCCTGGCACCCTTCAGCTGGTAGCCAGTGGCACAGCGGAAGCGGGCACTACCTCCAGGGTGGACGCTGGTGACAGTCACAGCTCCATAAGCTGGACGTCGGGGAAAGTGGCAGCTCAGGAGGTAGGCTGCAGAGAGAGAATGGGTGACGTGTGTGTGTGTGTGTGTGTGTGTGTGTAAGGGGCTGAGTCATAGCCAGGGCAAAAGAGGCCTGCCCCAGCCTGCCTCGAGGTGTCAGAGGAAGCATCAGGAATTGCAGAAGAGACTCTGATCCCCTCCCCAGAAGGTGTCAGTGATACTTCCGCAGCCTGGGCTGGAGCAAGCACAGAGCTGGAAGTTGGAGCCTTGGGTTCCAAGCTTTGATGCTCCAGGCAAGTTATATCTCCTTTCGGTATCCTGGTTTCCTCATTTGTTAACTGAGGTTCAAAATGTCAGCGCACTTTCAGGGTTCTTGTGAGAATAAATGGGGAGTATCTTATTCAGCTTGGTATCCCTGGAACCAAGAAATGTGTACTGAATGACTTATAGATGTGAAAGCACTCGAAATAGTGAAACGCCTATACTGATGTGAAGTATTGATATTATTTTTTCTGCAAGGGACAAAGATGAATTACAGCAGGAAACACCAAAGTCAAACAGTAAAAACTTTCCCGGTATTCACTGAGGAATACTAAAAACCTTGATGACAAGGGCTGTGGACTTTGAAAAACAGGAGGGGTCCCGGATGGGGAAGCAGGATGCAACTTCAAGGAAGTTGTGGGAGGAACAAGTTGTCCTGGGAAACTTAACTTTTGAAATTGTCATACCAAATATAACCGAATGGTGGCAGCAAATCCTGTAAAACAGCTCAGCAAATCCCAATCCAGTGCCAAACTGGGGCCTTAGCTAAAAATGGGGACCAGGGCTGAGAGGTAGGGAAGAAGGCCTTGGAGGGGTCAAGGAGAGCGGCTGAGTGAAGAGTCTGGGCTATGGAGCCTGAAAACTCTGGGGTGCTGGGAGAGATGAGGACCGTCTAGACTGAGAAACCACTCCTGGGTCTTGGGGGTGGAGGAGGCTCACCCTCACTTGATGGCACTAGGAGGATGGGAAGTGAGGTCCAGGTAGGAATTCTACTAGCCTCTGTGTGTCTCTGTATGAATATAAGAAAGGGCTGCTTCTGGGCAGACCAGGGTCCAGACACAATGTCAGTGCCAAAGCTTAGCTTAGTTGCTCAGTTGTATCGGACTCTATGCAAGACCCCATGGACTGTAACCTGCCAGGCTCCTTGGTCCATGGGATTCTCCAGGCAAGAATACTGGAGTGGGTTCCCATTTCCTACTCCAGGGGATCTTCCTGACCCAGGGATCTAGCCCGTGTCTCCTGTGTCTCCTGCATTGTAGGCAGATTCTTTACGTTGAGTCATCACTAGTTTTGTGATTTTTACCTGGCCTGGCCTTAGTCACTAGGTCTGTGAAAAGGGGAGAGCATTCCTACTTACCCCTCTCTCACAGAGTTCTTAGAAGAATGGCCAGTGAGTGGTGGCTTATGATTGGCAGTCAGTTGTACGGGGGGCAGTGCTCAGGAGGTGGGCTCTGAGGTCAGACTGCCTGGGTTTGAATACAGGATCCTCTCCTTGCTATGCCACTTTGGGCAAGTTACCTAACTTCTCTGTGCCTCAATTTCCTTGTTTACCCACCCTGCATTCTGTTGTTACCTGAGAAAATATAGGTGCAGTGTCTGAACCTTACATATTTGAACCTTCACTAATACGTCTGGGCAGGGAAAGTGAAAGTGTTAGTCGCTTAGTTGTCTGACTTTTTGCAACCCCATGGATCATAGCCTCTGTCTGTGAGATTTTCCAGGCAAGAATACTGGAGTAAATAGCCATTCCCTTCTCCAGGGGGTCGTCCTGACTCAGGGATAGAACCGGAGTCTCCCTCACTCCTGGCAGATTGTTTGCCATCTGAGTCACCAGAGAAGCCCTGGCACAGAACAGCACCAGATGCTGTTATTGTTTGTAATTTTGATTAATAAAAGCACCTCACATCTGCATAGGAAAGGGAGCACCTTCCAGCTTCTAAAGTGCCTGCATGGGACTCCCATGGCGGTCCACTGGTTAAGGCTTTGCGCTTCCAATGCAGGGGACACGGGTTCGATCCCTAGTTGGGAAACTAAGATCCCATATGCTGCAGAGCACAACCACACACAAAAAAATTGCCTTCACACTCTTCTTACTTGATGTCTACAACATGCTTAGGAGGAAGCTAGGGGTGATTAACTCATTTTCAGGTGGGGGAAAAACTAAGGTTCAGAGAGATGGAGGGACTTGACCTGATCACACAGTCAGTAAGTAGTAGAGTGGGCACTTGAAGCTCCTGGCTCCAGAGCCCACTTGCTTTCTATCTCCCCTTTCCCACCTGCTTTCCCAGTTGAAGTAGAAATGTGGGCTCAAGAATCAGAGAAACCTGGGAGTAATAACCAAGGCTGCCCTGGGTGGTGGTGCAGGGTGGCCACTCACAGTGATCTGGGGAGGAACCCGAGGTTGGGGTGGGATGGGACACTCTACCCAGAATGGAGGGGAAATGACACCCAGGGCAGTCTAGGTCATGAGGCAGATGGCATACTCAGCACTTGTATTTCCATCTTCCCCATAACTCTTGGAACAGAGACCCCCACCCCCCATTTTCACAGATTAGGAAATGGGGCTGGTGTGAGGTGAGAGCAGGAGGCTGGGGGCAGACGATGAAGCCCCCAGACTCCATGGTGGGTAAAGTGCCGCTTCCCAGGACGAGCTTCCTCATGTTGCCATGACGACTGTTCCCGGGGAGCCTGCATCACTGCAATCTGTTGAGCTATTTTCTCCCTGGCATCTGTTTCTGGGGCCAAGTCCGGTGCCAGGAATATTCAGGAGGGAGGAGGGGGATGCCTGGCAAGGCCCTCTGCTTCCTCACCCTGCCTGAGGCTGTGGGAGGGGAGCTGGAACTTGGTTCTGCAGATGAGACCCCTGCCTCATGATCTCCAACATTCTCTTGGACAGCTCTGGCAGGGCTGTGGGTCCGAGGCCTCTCACTCCCTCTTCTGGCACCCTCTTTCTCCAGCCTGGGGAGATGCGCGTATGAGCGCACGCTCCTCCTGTTCCCATCTCTGGGATCAGGGCTAATTACAGCCTATAATTAGGGGAATTACACTCATTAAGGAAAGAGCTGATCATTGACAAAAACTGGGCCGAGGAGGGAGGGCTTCTGGGAACTGAGAAAGACGCAGGACTGGGCCAGCTTTCCCGGCCCCTCCTTGGGGTCCGCACCCCTCACAAGCCTCCACCTCGCTGCATTTCAGCCACCTTTGTCTGGCCCAACAGAGAGAAGGTCCGAGGATTTGTGCAAAGGAATCTGTAGCTAACGAGAAGGTTACCGTGGCGTGAAATTATGCCTGCTGCTAGGGAGGATTGATGAGCCATTAGGGAGGCTGGCCGGGCTGCCGAGATGTCACCCTTGCCTCAAGGCAAGCTGGTCCCTTGTCTCCGACAAGCCCCTGGCCAACCCCTGATGACCACGAGGCTCCCTATTGCCACACCAGACTGCTGCCCCAGTTTAGGTAGAGAGTCCAGGAAGGCGTGGGTACTTCTTAGGGGGAGGACCAAGCATCCCCATCTCCAGAGGAGTGGGGAAGTGGTCCCTGGTGATGAAGGCAATTGTTCTCATCAGTTATCTCCCTATTAGCACTCCCCAGTCTGAACTGGTTACCTTGTCACAGCAGTGCAAGGGATCAAGGAGACTGTCTGGGGAAGAAGGGGCCAGGAGGGATCCTGGTGGGAGAGGGACAGAGCTGCTTTTCCTCCCTTTCCCATCCTGCCAGTTCTTTAATATAGTTTCCAGTTTTCTCATGAATGAGTGCTAAAGCAGTTGTCCACCATGGTTTTGTGGACTCGACGTTTTGGTCTCATTTTACAATGGAGGAAAAGAGGTCAGAGGGTTAGAGAGGTCAAATGACTTGCACAAGGTTGATAGCCAGGGGGGAAGGAGATTCAGACGCGGATCTGCCCTTCTCTTGAGTCTGTGATTTTCCTATTACGTCATGCCATTCTCCTATTTCCAGAGGTATTCTGAGCTGACTGGGACATGGGCCAGGTCCAGGGTGGATGAGACAGTTCAGGAAGGCCAGGGTGGTAGGTAAGGACCTCTAGATGGTCAGCTGTCAAGCCCCTTTGACCTTGACCCCCTTGCATTTGGGAAGCAGGCTTCTGTTGTTAACTGCCTATTAAGTGTCTGCCTGCTGCGGAGATTCTGAATTCCTTGAGGGTAAGGACTACGCTGGATCTTAATACTGCCAGTCTCCAAAACAGGCCTGGCAAGGAGCAGATGCCTAGGAAAAGCTGACTGAATGAATGAATGAGTGGCAATGGACACACCTGGGACTTTGATTCTGTGTCAGTCCCCCTTCGGGACGAGTTCTCTGGTGGGTGATAGGTGGAGGAGGGAATGTCCTGGAGGTATCAGATGGGCCATACTCACCCCAGTGTATGTTGCTAGCCTCTCCGTGTTCCCCCCCAGACTGTAATAGCACCAGAGACCCCCAGTAGGGCAGCCAGTCTGGACTGGTCCTACCCTCAGCTCCCCAGGCCTACCTTGGAAGTGGAAATGAAAGGTGCCAGGCCCAGCAGGGGGTGGGAGGCTCTGGAACCTCAGGGCTGCCTGGTGGGTGGGGCTGCGGATGACTTGGCCCCTCAGCAGGAAAGACTGGTTGGCCAGGGGCAGTGGGTCAGGCCCCCCGAGGCCCTCCACGGTCACGGTCTCCCCCTCTCGGAGGCTGATGTTCTGGACCTGCCCATGGGATAGACAGAGCAAAGCAGAAGGGTCAGGCTTCTTTTTACTGATTGAGCTCTGCTGCCCTCAGGCTCCTGCAGGCGCCGAGGCATGGCCAGTCCTCAGTGCCCCCTGGGCATTGGAGCCCCCAGCCTGGAGCTAGGCCCTTCAGTGCAGGAAGAGCTCATTTTACCTCCCAGTAACCCTGTGGAATGGGACCTGAAGTTCAGAGATATTAGGTATATTATTCAAGGTCACAGATTATAGGGCTTCCCAGGTAGTGCAATGGTAAAGAATCTGCCTGCCAATGCAGGAGACACAGGGGACACAGGTTTGATCCCTGGGTTGGGAACCTCCTGGAGAAGGGAATGGCAACCCACTCCAGTATTCTTGCCTGGAGAATTCCATGGACGGAGGAGCCTGACAGGCCACAGTCCATGGGGTTGCAAAGAGTCAGACACGGCTGAGCACACACATGCACGCACTCAGAGATTAGTAGAAGTGGGATTTGTAAACACATCTGGAGAAGGGAAAGGCTACCCACTCCAATATTCTGGCCTGGAGAATTCCATGGACTGTATAGTCCTCAGGGTTGCAAAGAGTCGGACACGACTGAACGACTTTCACGTCACTTCACTTGTGTTTTCCGAAACTTTTCAACTACACCATGTGCTTCCTGTCCCTTCCTTGCTTGAGGCTCAGTTTTCTCATCTGTAAAGTGGGGATGTAATGGGTGGGTTGAACTAAGTGGTGTCCAAGAGCCTGGCCAGCAAGGTGGGGTCTTAAACATCAGAACTATGAGCCCAGTTTCCCCTGAAAATCCCCTGTTGGATGCCTCACAGGCATCTCTCACCCAGTCTGCCTCAAACTGAGCCACCCTCTTCTCTTTCCTCAACTAGCAGCTCTCCTGGCTCCCTAGCTCAGGGAATGACCTCACTATCCATCTGCAAGCCCAAGTTAGAAACTAGCATCTTGCCTCCTGCCTCATATTCCACATCCAATCAGTCATTCCATCCTGTCAACTGGCCCCCAGCTCTGTTCACTGCCCACCTCCCCACAGTCCTCACCTGGACCAATGCAGCAGGCTCTTGCCAGCCTTTCTGCCTGCAGGGCTTACCCCACTCTTCCCTCTACATCAATATTATCTGAACTGCAGCCAGTGAATAGCCCTGATCTGTGGCTGCTCGTGGTGCTTTCTTATTTAAATCCTCTGTGACTTTCCAGTGAGCCCACAAAGACCATAGTATCTAGCCCGAGGTCTTTGTTGTGGCCCTGGGGTCCCTGCCCCACTTGGCCCCTGATGACTGCTCAGCCTGGTCTTACACCACACCCCTCCCTTCTGATCATTTCCTATCTGTCACAGGCCCCTCTGCCATCGCTCCAATCCTTAGTCCTTCAATCCCTGGAGCATTCTTCTGGGCTCTATGCCTTCATTCAGTCAAACAAGGATTGGACAGCAACAGAGTCTGCCCAGAGGAGAAATGGTAGTGATAGGATTAGAATAGGGTCGTTAAACAGGTAGCTATAGAAGTCCCAGTAGGAGACTATGGATAGAGCGGGGAAACCTAGGAAACTTTGGGACACCACTGTAAGTTAATGATCACTCAAGAAAGCTACTGGAACATCGTGAAATGAAGCAAGCTTGCTTAAGCATAAAGCCATAAATAAAAGCATGAGACATGCCCCAGGCCATTAGGTAAAGGGGAAAAACACAACAACAACGAACAACCTTCTACTGTTTTGAATAAGTGCTATGATAATCCAAAGAATTGATGCTTTCGAACCATGGTGCTGGAGAAGACTCTTGAGAGTGTCTTGGACAGCAAGGAGATCAAACCAGTCAATCCTAAAGGAAATCAACCCTGACTATTCACTGGAAGGACCAATGCTGAAGCTGAAGCTCCAACAATTTGTCCACCAAGAGCTGATGCATTGGAAAAGACCCTGATGCTGGGAAAGATTGATGGCAGGAGGAGAAGGGGGCGACAGAAGATGAGATGATTGGATGGCATCGTCGACTCAATGGACATGAGTTTGAGCAAGCTCTGGGAGGTAGTGAAAGACAGGGAACCCTGGTGTACTGCAGTTCATGGGGTCGCAAATAGTCAGACACCACTGAGTAACTGAGCAACAACAATGATAATCCTAGTTTGACCTCGTAGGATCAAACACTCTCCTGCCTGATATGAAGACGCAACTAATGATGTAAGCCTGACATCTTCTCAAAGAAGGCAGTCTTTCTCCCTCCCTCACTTTCCTTTGACTATAAAATTGTAGCCTACTTAATCCTCGGGGCAGAGTTCCCTCACCTGCCCACTTGTATCTCTTACAATAAATCCTATATCAATAAATCTACTTCTTGCCTATCACTTTGACTCTCGCTGAATTCCTTCTGCAGTGATTCACGAAGAACCTGACCTTCATTAAGTTCTGAAACCAGGCATGTGACCTCAGTTGGAAGATCACGGGTTTCAGATGGGTTTGAGTCCTGGCACTGAGATGGGATCAAATCCCAGTCGCAGGTGAATGGTTTCAGCTCAGGTGAGTGTATGGTCTGGTAAAGAAGCATTGGATTAGGAGCCCAGAGGTCTGGGACCTAATTTTAACCATGTAACTTTGGCCACCTCATGCAAAGAGTTGACTCATTGGAAAAGACTCTGATGCTGAGGGGATTGGGGGCAGGAGGAGAAGGGGATGACCGAGGATGAGATGGCTGGATGGCATCACGGACTCGATGGACGTGAGTCTGAGTGAACTCCGTGAGATGGTGATGGACAGGGAGTCCTGGCGTGCTGCGATTCATGGGGTCACAAAGAGTCAGACACGACTGAGCGACTGAACTGAACTGAGTCTTGGACAAATATGCCAACTATTTGAGCTTCAGTTTCTTCATCTATAAAATGGCCTACTGTGAATCTTTGCTACTCAGAATGTGGTCCCTGGGCCAGCAGCATCAGCACCACCCAGGAGCTGACTCTCAGACCCCATCTAAGATCTACTAAATCATCCATTGCATTTTAACAAGGGGGTTTCTCAGGTGGTGCTAGTGGTAAAGAATCCGCCTGCCGATGCAGGAGACGCAGGAGATGTAGGTTTGATCTCTGGGTTGGGAAGATCCCTTGGAATAGGAAATAGCAACCCATTCCGGTATTCTTGCTGGAAAATTCCACGGACAGAGGAGTCTGGTGGGCTACAGTCCATGGGGCTGTAAAGAGTCAGACCCGACAGCACATGCACACACACTTTAACAAGACTTCCCCTGTGATTCCAAGGCACCGATCAACATAGTTTCCAAAGTGAAAGTGTAAGTGTTAGTTGCTCAGTCATGTCCGACTCTTTGCAACCCCATGGACTGTAGCCCCTCAGGCTCCTCTGTCCATGGGATTCTCCAGGCAAGAGAGGCAACAGGTTGCCATTCCCTTCTCCAGGGGATCTTCCTGATGCAGGGTCTTGGGTCTCCCGCATTGCAGGCAGACCTTTCCAAGGTCCCTAGTATGTTGCTTTGAGGCAGAACTTTCAGGGATTATCCACTTGGGCTAGTTAAGTAGCATCCAGTGAGTCACCAAATCCCTCCTAATCTTATGTCCCAATATTCCAGTTGACTCCTCTCCACCCTTCCATCTCTATCTTGGCTCTGATTACCACTGTCAGCACCCCAGCCCTCCATTGTTTCCCACCTGACCGTCACCCTGTCCATTCCCAACTCGTCTCCTGGGCCCTGGCTGTCCCTCATTGGATCATGGCTCTCTTCTACCCAAAGCTGTTGGTGATTTCAGATTGTCCACAAGACAAGGTCCAAACCTCCCAGCTCACTGTTGACTTCGGCAGCTATGCCAGTCTCTTACCTTCACTGAGGCCACAGGCCATGCTCACTCCCCTTCTCTGGGCATTTGCATGCCCAAGATCCTGCCCAGGAGATGCCTGCCCTTCTTCCTCTCCTGCTGAAGCTGCTCATTCTTTCAGGTCTCAGGGCCACCATCCTCTGCCTCTGAAGCCAGGACAGTCAGTTCCTTTACTTCAGGCCCTCCCCATCTGTCCTCTATCTATTAAAGCCTAAAGGTAGCGTTTGGGGTCACAGTGTCCTCTTCACTGGGGCTTCCCAGGTGGAGCTAGTGGTAAAGATCCCATCTGCCAATGCAGAGACATTAGAGTCATGGGTTCAATCCCTGGGTCGGGAAGAACTCCTGGAAGAGGGCACGGCAATCCACTTTAGTATTCTTGCCTGGAGAATCCCACGGACAGAGGAGCCTGGAGGGCTACAGTCCATAGGGCTGCATAGAGTCAGACACGACTGAAGCGACTTAGCACGCACACATCCCCTTCACTGGCCAATTGCAATAAACATGTATGGAAAGGGTGAATGGGCGGGTCGCTGGATATATATCACTTGCCAGAGGCTGCTGAGAACAGTGAGGTCTGAGGACAGAGCTGTGCTAGGCTCTGAGCCCCTCAGACTATGGATGCTGAGAGCAGAGGTGCCCTGCAGAACACCCCTGCCTGGGAGCAAAGACCTGGGGGATCTTAGGGGCTGAAGAGAAGGCCCGAGGCAGAGATGCTGGGCCGGAAGTGCCGCTCCTCCAAGAGCAGCTCAGGGCATGTTTGGGTGGAGGCTGCTGGACCATCTGCCAGGGACAGTCCTCAGGGAATTCCTGCAGCAGGCGGAGGCTGGAGGAGGTCCCCTCAAACTTGGAGATTCTGTGATTCTCGAGTTGGGCAAACAAGACTCACACACGTGGACTCTGTAATTACCGAGAGATGCCAGGCAGCATATAATTCTGCCTTAAGTGGGACTGAACGCATGCAGCAGGAATCCTTGAGGGGAGAGTGGAGGGGTTGTAGGCTGTAGAGGGAGAGAGGCTGGAGCAGGTGGGTCTGAGAGTGCTTCAGGGGGCGGGGCAGTACTAGGAGGAGGAGGAGGAGGAGGAAGGGATGACATCACTGCAGGGAAATTGCTAAGGAAGCAAAGGCAGAGAAATACACATGAATTTAGCTTTTTTCCTAGTTCCCCTAAGCACCCTTTTGACCCCAGCTTCCAGTTCCCGACCCTGCTGTTTAGCCAGCAACAGCAGCAGCAATACCAATAATTACCATTCACAGAGCACCTACCATGTGTGAAACCTTGGATGAAATATTATTTCATCCTCACCACAATTCTATAAGGAAGGTAGGTGGTAAAATCCCCTTAAGTAAACAGAAGCTGGGAGAGGCTAAGGAGCTTTGGAAAGGTCGCACAGGTGTTAAGTAACAGAGCCTTCCTTGCTGGAGGCCAAGGCAGCTCCCTCCCTCCCAGCCTCATGGGGGTGTCACCTGCAGACAGATTTCTAGACATCTTTATTCCCAGGCCCCAGGTCTGTCAGGTTTAGCAGGGACGTGGTTTTTGGCCAGGCTGGGATTTTTTTTAAGGTGTTGAGCCGTCTTTCCCCTCAGAAGCCTGTTGTTTAGTTGCTAAGTGGAGTCTTACTCTTTTGTAAACCTGTGGACTGTAGCCCTCCAGGCTCCTCTGTCCATGGGATTCTCCAGGCAAGAATACTGGAGTGGGTTGCCATTTCCTTCCCCAGGGGATCTTCCTGATCCAGGGATCGAACCTGTATCTCCTGCATTGGCAGGTGAATTCTTTACCACTGAGCTACCTGGGAAGCTCTCAGAAGCCTGTAAAGCTGGGAGAACTGGGAGCTGAGATCTCTGTCCCTCTCTGATCTGGGGAAGGCATGCTCCCCTCAAAGGTGGCCTGGTGGTAGGGTTGCCATGAGAGCATGGGGTGGAGTGGGCCTGATTACTCGGGGCTCTTATCCAGAAGGCACCCTGTTCTCCCAGTGGCCGTCTAGGCAGTGCTGGCCCCTTGGGTTTCAAGCACCCACTTGCAGGCCTGCCACCGTGGCTGGATGTAATTTGTCACTTGTTTGAGGGCCAAGCCTGACAGGGGCCAGACAGGGCTGGGTGTTATACAAGGGGGGGTGATGAAGTCTTGATGTAATTTGCAGGCATCTGAAGAGCTCAGGAGATAGATTGAAATGTCAGCTCTGCTCATGAGGGCTGTCTTCCCACACCCCTAGCCAGTGGCAAGAGGGGAGCTGGAGACCAGGCCAGAGAAGACAGAGGCAGGAGGAGGTGAGGACAATTCCCACAGGACTCTGGGCTGTCTAACCCTGCCTGGCTTCCTGCAGACTGGCGGTCAGTTCAAGGAAGGAAATAGGGCTGCTTTGAGGGGGCTGACTCTGTCCTGACTCCTTCCTGGATGGGAGATGGGGAGGATTTTGGTTGCCCTCTGCCAATCCCAGACTGTCATCCTTGCCTGGCCTCTCTGTCCCCATGGAAGCTGCCAGTCGGTCTCCAGAACACACTCTAATGTTATGACTCACAAGCAGGATTGTACCACAAGGCTTTGCACACTATCACCTGAGTCTAAGTCTGCAGAGGCAGGCCATGAGCTCAGGGATGACTCGTGCAAGCCCCTCCCCCAGCACTTGAGTCCCACCCCCAGCGGCTGACCACAGCCTTTGCTCCACTGCACTCTCCTGGTCACCAACAGCCATGAGTGTACTCTGACATAAGCCAAGTGCGTGCCTGTCCATGCGTGCGTGCCCGTCCATGCGTGCGTGCCCGTCCATGCGTGCATGCTAAGTCACTTCAGTCGTGTCTGACTATTTGCGACCCTATGGACTGTAGCTCGCCAAGCTCTTCTGTATGGGGATTCTCCAGACAAGAACACTGGAGTGGGTTGCCATGCCCGCCTCCAGGGGATCTTCCTGACTCAGGGATCGAACCCGTGTCTCTTATGTCTCCTGCATTGGCAGGTGGGTTCTTTACCACGAGCGCCACCCACTGCGTGCACACTACTCCCTACAATACATGAGCTGGCACATGCATGTCCACACACGTGTTCCCTCGTGTCCACGTGTCCCTCACTCCAACAGTAGTAGAATCACAGTTCTTCCCATGAGATCCTTTACAGTTTTCAAAGCTCTTTCACACCCATTATCCTCTCAGCTCTCACAGAACCTCAGTAAAGGAGGCAGGGAGGCTGTGGTTACCTCCACCCTATAGAGAAAGGAATCTTGTGATCAGAGAAGTTGAGAGGTCCTCTTTGGGTCACACAGTGAAGCCGAGGCAAAGCCAGGACGCCAGGCCAGGACTCTTGCTTCCTGGCCCAGTGCTGTGCCTTCATGCATGTATCCCAGGCCTTTGCCCCCACACTGGGAGAATTCCAGTGAGGGTCCTAAAGGAGCAGGCAGGGCAGGGCTGAGGAAAGGGGTGGTGGATGGAACTTTTCAATTGTTCCCAGCTGAACTCCCTCTTGGAACAGGCCAATCTTCTGGGCTAGGGGAAGAACAGGGGCTCTAGAATCTTGGGATCAAATCCAAGCTCCGTCACTGACTAGTTGATAGGTCCTTGGGCAGGTCACATGACCTCTCTGAGTCCCAGTTTCGTCTGTGAGTTGGGGTTGTAAGGATTATGTTAGATCCCACCTATACGGGCTCAGCACAGAGTGGGCAGAGCATCTGCAGTCTCCTTCCCCTTTTTTGGAGTGACCCGGGCCCCATCTGGGCTGTGGGCCACCTCCCCTCAGCTGGGCCAGGGCTCTGCCTGAGAGGTATGGTACCTGAGAACCACCCTCTCCCTGGCCCAGGTTCTGAAAGTGAAAGTCACTCAATCATGTCTGACTCCTTGCGACTCCATGGACTGTAGCCTGCCAGGCTCTGGAATGGGTGGCTATTTCTTTCTCCAGGGGATCTTCCTGATTCAAGGATTGAACCAGGTGTCCCACATTGCAGGAGGACTCTACTGTCTGAGCCACCAAGGAGGCCAGCTGCTAGCAAGCAGGAAACAGGGTTAAGGGCCTGAGGTGCCACTGCCCAGTCTGACCTGTGAGGGAGTTTCTCAGCCAGAAAAGGGGCCATACACAGAGGGACTGGCGTGGAGGACAGTTTTACGTCATCTGGTTCAACTTCCTTTCACAGAAGGGGACAGAGGCCTAGAGGCCAGGGGCTTAGCCCCGTGACGGAGAGATGGGCTGCAAAGGCAGGCCTGGGAGCCCAGTCCTATAGCTTCTATGCCCTTGTCTTAACTGATGCTTGTCTGCAAACCCTGATGGCATAGGGTCTGCTTTAGGGATGGGGAGAAGGGCCTAGATCCATGGGGCTAGACTAGCTGCTCCCTTGTGACCCGCCCTCCCCCCCCAACCCCTGCCTTCACATGGGCCTTCCTGGAGCCAAGAAAGAAGAGGTTGCTGAGGAATTTCACTGCTCTGCCCCACCACGTATGCCTGCATCAGTCCTGGTCCTCGCCTGGGAGGATAGGGGGTTCTGCTTATCAAATTGGCAGCTGGCCTGGCCTGGGAGAGCAGCGTTCCAAAGGGGCCACTCGGGGCACCAGGGCAGGGATGGTGGGCAGCTGTGCCCAGGCTCCAGATGGTACAGACAGCCGTCAAGCCAAGATGGGGCTGGCAGTGGGAAGGCTCTTGGAATGCCAAGCACAGTGAGAGACATGAGCCAGGCCCAGAAAGGCCTGGAGCCCTCAGGGGAGACTGGCTGCCTGGAGAGGAAATGGGACCCACATGGGCTACAGAGCTCAAGCCCATCCATCTGAAGGGGCTTCTCTGGATCTGTCTAAAAAGAGCCTAACCCCATGCCAAACTCCTGGTCGAAACAGGCAAGCTTCTTCCTCCCTGGCCTTCTTCCTGCAGGCAGCTCAGACCCTCACTCTCAGAGGGCACAAGGAGCACCCTAAAGGGAAGTGGTCCAAGCCATGGGGAGCTGGGCAAGTAGAGATTCTAGAACTCTGAGACTGTTCCTCACAAAGGGGGGATTGAAAGGGTCTTGCCTAGGGCGCCAGTCTTTAGCCAGGACTCTGGGCACATGGCAGGGGCTCAGCATGGTGCCAGGCTGACCAGTGCAGGGCTGTGATTTATGGGTCTTTAAGACGTTCCTCTCCTCCCGTGGCTCCTCCCATTCCCCTTGCCAGGATTCCATCCCTTTCACCTAGTGTGAGCCATCTCTGTGAACTCATGGAGGGGTAGGCAGGGGCTTACCCACGATGGGGAGAAGCTACAAGCCTAAAGGAGCAGCGGGCCGCCTCCTAGGTGTGCCAACAGTCTCACTCATCTCGCCGCCAATGCCCAGCATGGCTTGGCCCAACATCCAGCTCTGAGCAAGAGAGCATTTTATGCTGACCTAGCCTCTGGCAGGAGTGCCATCGAGAAGCCCTGAAGCCCACCTCCTGCTCCTCTGCAATAAAGTCACCTGTCCAAAACTGCCAGGGCAGGCTTCAAAGGCCAGTCTGCCTTACCTGTCCTTCCCACCCCAGGCTTGGCTTCCGGCCTCTCATCCTTCAGCCTTCAGAGTAGGTATCGTCACCTCCCAGAACCGTTCCCTGACCAACCCGCCTACTCTGACTGCTGGCTGAAGGAATGTGCCCCGTCCTAGAATTCCTATGGTCCTCTGTGCTCCCCACTCCCATCCCCAACAGTACTGTGCATTTTATGGTCATTGGTGGTGGTGGTGGTGGGTTTTTTTTGATGGTGGTCATCATTTTTTATTTCTGTTTCCCCCACTAATTGTGAAGATCTGTGTCCCAGCGCCCAGCACAGAGCCTGGCATGTAGTAATTGCTCGATCTGTATTTGTGGAACAAATTCATTCATCAAAAAACATTAGTTAATGATTAACGGAGTGACCTTGGGCAATTCCCTTTCCATGATAGCCTCCGTTTTTCACATACCCATTGGGTATCCATCTGTAGTGTCAGTAATTCTTCAGGTCCGCAAGTGGCCTGTGTGGCGCTCCCAGGAGGGCTGGATAGGAGCTGAAGTGGCCGGAACCGGCCATGGAAGAACCTTAAATCCTGCTTCAGTGCTGGCTGACTCTGTGTCCCTCCTCACCTGGCCCTCCCTGCCATGGCCTCAGACTCTGTCTCAGCCCATCAGCTTGACAGGGTCCCCAAGGACTCTGCCCAGTGGTGGGGGAGTAGAGGGTGCGGCCAGCATCTGTCTGCTACATGTCTTGACAGCCATCCAGGGCTGTGGCAGGTCTTCCTCTCAAGGTTGCCTGGTAACAGCTTTTGCATCTGATGAAAAAAAAATGTGGCAGAACCAGACAACAGACACGGGGCTTCCTAGGGCTTATGTGAGGGGGTGGGTATCCGGGGTGGGGCAGATGCCTGGGCCAGGGCCAGGGCAGGCAGAGCCCGCAGCATCTCACCTCACTGAGGAGAGTACCAGGACGTGGCCCAGCCTGGCCTAGTGGGCGTCAGCGGGGGTGGTAGGCTTGGGGGACAGGTAAAGCCAAGCCCAGGCCTGCAGGGGGGCAGCCAGCCTGGCATCTGCCCCCCCCCCCCACTGCATGCCCCACACCTGCAGCTGGCGCCTTTCACCCGGTGAGCCACAGCCGGTGCCACCACTCATTAGGTGATGATGTTACATTAATTACCTTAATTAAGCGGCACTGAGAGCTAATGGCTTGGGGGTGGGGGGTGTTGGTGACTGTTCCTAATTACCCTCCCAGTCAGACCAGAGTGAGGGGCACAGGGCTTGGCAGAACAGGAGCAAACAGTTACAGAAAGAAGGGGAGGGGCCCACCAGGGGTGGGAGAAGGTGCCCCCTCCTCAGGGTCTGGCTCAGAGACCTGGACCTGCCCTCCCCACAGGGAAGGGTGCTGCCCCAGGACAGATGAGCTGGCTCTTAGCCCAGCTCCAGGGGCTCTGGGATGCGTGAGGGACAGGCCCGGAAGGGGAGACAGGCCAGTGGTGCCCTGATCCCCTCCCAGACTCCTCCTCTGCCCCTTCCCTGGCTCCTCCGTGACCTGCCTGATTCCCTCTACTGGGCTGAATGCCTCTCCTCTCCACCTCCATTCAGTCTCCAGAGTCACATCAAATGTCACCTCATTCCTTCCCTCCTCCATTCATTGGTCCATTTCATTCAATCAACCCATGGAGAAGCCAGTCTGGGCCCTGTATTTCAAGGCACCCCTCAAGGAACTCAGAGTCTAGCTGGGGAGGGGCACAGCTATGAACACACCCATTGGAGACAGAGCAGTGAGCTAGGATGGGAGATACCCCAAGCTCTGGGGATCAGGAGAGAATTCCCAGGAAAAGTGAGGCCAGATTAGAGTCCTAAGGGAAGGGATAGGAGGATGCCTCTTCTGGGCAAACGGACTAGCAGGTGCAATAGGAGCTTGTGAGGAAAGTGCGTTTGGTCTGTTCATTAGCTGTAAGCTGTTTAATGCAAAGCAAGAGTAGAGAACAAGGGAGGAAACGGCTAGAGATGGGCCCAGAGGGACTGGCCTTGATTCAGAGGCCCTTGGGGAAGACGTGGGAGGTAGGGTCGATTTCATTTGAGAAAAATGACTGCAGTGTGGGTGGAGGATGGTAGGAGGGGGCAAGCATGAGTGGAGTGACCAGTGAGGCAGCCACTATATCATCAGGGGAGGGATGACAGAGGCTGAACCACGTGGTGGCTGGGATGAGGGGGCAGCAAGCAGATCTGAGTTTGGGATAGTGTCATGGTGATAGAACTCGGGCATGAGTTGGTGGACTCGGGGAAGAGGGAGAGGGAAGGGCCCAGGTTGCACAGCTCTGGTTGCACAGCTCCAGGGATGCTGTCTACAACGTACCGTGGGGGTGCTGCTCTAGGTTTCTGATTGGTTGGGGCCAGTCTCTGAGGATAGGTGTAGAGTGTCAAGCAGGTTTAGGGGAACAAAAAGGAAGAATTGGGTTTGGAACATGTGGAGCCTGTGGGGTAGCTCAGGTGTGGGGATTAAGAGAGAGCCGGTGGCTCAAATGGTAAAGAATCCCCCTGGAATGCAAGAGGCCTGGGTTTGATCCCTGGGCTGGGACGATCCCCTGGAGAAGGGCATGGCTACTCACTCCAGTATTTTTGCCTGGAGAATCCCATGGACAGAGGAGCCTGAAGCAGCTACAGTTCATGGGGTAGCAAAGAGGCGGACACAACTGAGCAACAAACACTTCACGCCAGGGGAGGGGTGAGATGGTGCAGGAAGGCAGGGGGCAGGGGGCTGGGCGCTAGGTCTGACTCCTCCAGCAGCTGGTCACCTTGGATGGTGCAGCCCTGTCTGTCTTTCCCACCTTCGCATCCCAGGAGCCAGCAGAGGGGGCGGAGCGAGAGGGGCTGCTCAGAGGGTATTTGCTGAAGGGAATGAGTGAGTGGATACACATGCGACTGAGGCTTCATGGCTCTCAGAGGCCCAGCCAGGCCACTCTAGTCCTCTTTGACACAGACACGTGGATTCAGACACTCACCCAATCCTCTGCCCATCCATGGCTAGAGCCCCTCCTTGGGCTCTCCTGAGCTCCTGATTAAACCCCTGGGGGAAGACGATGGGCACACCTGCCCCTCCTGCCACCCCTCCCAGCCTCAGCACTGCTGAGTGGGAACAGGAGCTCTTCACTTCCTGACGCACAGGGCAGAATCCAGCCACGGTTTAGGCCCATCACCCGACCCTGCTCCTAGGCCCCTTTTCCCACTGATGACCTGGCACATCCCCACCTCCCCCCAGTAACCAGCACCTTTCTGGAAAGATAAGACACTAGCCCCAGTTTTTCCTCTGCCAGATCCAGGTCACTCACCTTGATTTCCACACCGTAGCCAGGGTAGACGGAGATGTAGTAGAAACAGTCCAGGCCAACGTCAGGGGGTGAGTTGGAGGCTGTGGGGGAGTCCAGAGAGCCCTCTGGGCCTGAGAAATTCCAGCTGCAAGGGCCTGGAAGGCAGGTGGAGACATAAGCTAAACTTAGCTCTGGCAATTTGGGTACAACTATGGCTGTCCCATGTGTATGTGTGTGTATGCGTGTCTGGTATGTGATGACACTCACCCTTTGGGAGTTCTATTACCCTGTTGAAAGCAGAGTAACACCTTCTCTTGAGCACCTACTGTGTGCAATCTTATCTCAGTTCTTACAGTGACCCAGTGAGGTGGGTCTTCTTATTGCCATTTTACAGAAGAGGCTCAGGGAGGTTAGATAAAATCCCTAAGGTCTGGTGTGCATGCAAAGTCACTTCAGTCGTGTCTGACTCTTTGAGACCCTAAGGACTGCAGCCCATCAGGCTCCTCTGTCCATGGGGTTCTCCAGGCAAGAGTACTGGAGTGGGTTGCCATGCCCGTCTCCAGGGGATCTTCCCGATCCAGGGATCGAACCCACATCTCTTGCATCTCTTGCACTGGCAGGTGGGCTCTTTACCATTAGTGCCACCTGGGAAGCCCCAAGGTCTGGGATAGTTGCTTTCAGTCAGGATTTGAACCTGGGTCTGGTTCCAGTTCACATGCTCCCTGTGGGTTGGCCCTTGGTGCCAAAGGGCAAGGCAGGCCAGCACAGAGACACAGAGAGAGGAATCCGGAGGGCCCCCAGCTTCCCCATCCCCATCTCTAGATGGGGATCTGAGCCAGCAAGTAACTGACCTGGTGGCTGGACTGTGGTAACGGTGGTGGTAATGATGGTGCTGGTGGTGGTGGTCTCCTCATCGTCCCCTGAAGCCGTGGAGGTGGCGACGGTCCCTTCCATCCCGAGCCCTGTGGTCTGGGACATGACCCCTGGAGCCCAGGGCCTGCCTATGTCTCCAGGACCCTCTGGGGTTGGAGTCCATGCTCCACTCGGGGGTGTGGTATTGGGCCTCTCCCCTGGGCCTGGGGTGGGCACTGCCATGCTGGGCCCTGGAGGTAGGGCAGCTATGATACGAAGTGCAGGGGGCTCTGACTCCAGGCTCCAGGGTCCTTCCCTGGACTGGGGTTGAGTAGGTGCTGCCGCCATGACTGGAGAGGGGCTGGTGAAGACGGGGCGGCTGTCCTGGTTGGCCAGGCGGGGCAGGGGACTCGCTGTAGGTGGGTCAGGCCTCAGCTCGCCCTTCTCCAGCCCCTCTTGTAGGAATTCCTCCAGCAGGGGGTGGTGGTTAAGCAGCTTCAGGGTAGGGGCCGTTGTGACGAAGTGGACGCCTGGCGCTGGCTGCTCAGGTGTAGGGGCTGCTGTCAACTCTCCATCCGTCTCCTCCAGGCCTGGGGCCTGCCCTTCCCGCTCCATGGGGGCCTCCAAAGAGAGTCCTGAAATGATAACAAATGCTCAGAGATTCTCCTCCTGCCCCACAGTGAGCAGCAGCACACCCAGTCCAGGCAGTGGGAGACCCATCTTTCCTTTGACCGAGAGCCTTGGGGAACGTCCTCATGGCTGAGAATCATGGAGCTATCGAGTTTGAGAGCTGAAAGTGAGATGATAACACGCACTTCAAGGATGGCACATGAGAGATCTCTTCCCGCCACCAACACCAGAGGCGGCCATTACTAACCTGCTGCTGCTGACAAGTGCTCGGTTGTGTCTGACTCTTTGCAACCCCCATGCACTGTGGCTTGCCAGGCTTCTCTGTCCCACGGGATTTCCCAGGAAAGAATACTGGAGTGGGTAGCCATTTCCTTCTCCAGGGGATCTTCCCAGCTCAGGGATGGAACCCAGGTCTCTTGGGTCTGCTGCATTGGCAGGCAGATGCTTTACCAGTAGCACCACCTGGAAGGCTAATCTGTCATTGCACTATTTCTTGGTTGTTCTCAGATTCGGCCTCAGAATCCTTCTTAACACAGCACTCTAGGTAGCCGTGCCTGACCCCTCAGACGCACATGTTGAATAAATATTTCCAATCCCTAATGTAGTTCAAAGGCCTGCTTTTACGGATGAGGAAACAAGGTCAAAGAAAGGAAATGACTTGCTCGAAGTCAACCACCAGTCAACTGAAGGTCAGAGATGACACCCTTAGCAAGAGTGCGGTCACCGTGACTTTTCTGCCTGAGATTACAGGGCCTTGCGTTCAAACTCACTTTCTATTCTCAATGAAATTTCTGGTCATTAGTCTCAGGAATTACTTCACATATTTGGGATTTTATTTTAGACTCCTTCATGGATTCATGACGACTTTTTTGTTAGGGTCCCATTACACCTTATTTCTCTCACTTTCCATAAAACCATTACTTTTGTCTCTCTCGCTCTTTTTTGTCCACCAAGAACAGTAATATGAATAGAGTAAGAGAAGCTAAACTCTGGAGTGAGGCAGATATAACTTCAAATTTGTCACCATGGAACTGTGTGACCTTGGGCAAATAAACTCTCTGAACCTAATTTTTCTCATCTGTAAGATGGGGTTTCTTTTATAGGATTAACTGAGATAATATTGCTTCCCTTTCCCATTTGCTATGTCTTTCTGAATTCTCTTTATCTTTTTTTTTTTTTGACACAAGCCAGGATCCATCTAGGGTGGGGTCTAAAGTAGGGTCATCTGCCTGTTACCCCCAATCCATGGCAGACATTGTTAACCAATGTTGATTGTTTCTTGCTGAGGCCACATGGGACTTCAGAATCCTTCTCAACACCGTTAGGCAGGCAGCCACTACCAACTGATTAGATACGCTATGGAAGAAGAAGAAACGTGTTTGTTGTTCCTGGTCTGAGGTTGCTACGCTATTGATTGTATTGACTTATTTGACCACATCGTAGCTGGAGGAATGCTGCCTATTCTACCTGTGGCCCACCAGGCTCCCCAGATCCTAGACTGTCAGAAAAAAGGTCAATGGATGCTGGCTCCAGATACACCTCGCATAGGATTTTGCCAGTTTCAAGAAGGCTGGGAAGATATTCTGATTTGAACAACTCTCAAAATGGCTGCATGAGGACTCGAAGGGAAACACAGCCAGGGTGAGATAACAGAGTCGGCAAGAAGGTTGGTTCCTCTGCACATCCGATGGTGGGGCTGTCATTCCACACCCGCCCCGCGGATTGGCAGGCCCGAGGATACAGCAGATGGCCTACATTCTGTTCGGGAGACCATGGCAGCTCTGATGTGTTAGACACTTGGGAGGAGGGAGAAAACTGGGGTGGGGGAGGTGGCTGCAGGTCAGAGGGCTCTCTGCTGCTCTGGGTCAGAGGGGTCTGGGGGCCCAAAGCCTTGAGAAAGCAGGACCAGCCCCTATTTCTCAGGATGCTCACTAAAACAGCCCATCTGTGCCTTGGCATTCTGTACCAGACACTGAACGTGGTGCCCAAACTAGATACGCAGCCAGGCCCCCACCCCCTGGAGCAGATGGTCCGCCGGTGTCCTGTGTCTTTCATCTGAGTCTGTGGTGGAGGGTCCAGGGAGTGCCTGTGACCTGCCAGGACAGGACTACTCTCTGCCCAGCCCCCAGATGTCACACTGTCTTTGCCAGGTGACCTGAGACTAATCTTAGTATGTCACAGGGAAGAAGAGCCTTTCTCATCACACGGACTGGAGCCTTAGGGTTCCGGTGTCCCTTTCCAGGGTGGCCCAGGAAGAGATGAGTCTCCCAGGGTGGGCGCCTGCAGGAATCTTCACTGGGAGAGGGAATGCCTCTGTCTCAGGAAGGGGCCAGAGTGGGCACAGCTCCTCCCGCCGGCTGCCAGGTGGGTGCTGGGCAATGGAGCAGAGCTAATGGGCACCTCCCGTCACTGTCGATTGCACTGATTGTGTTATCTGGGGGGACTGAGCACTTGGTTAAATGGAATGGAGATAGCATATCAAACGAGCAAATTGATTCCACAATCAGCTGCCGCTTGGTCCCTGAGGGTGCTCCCCACTGTCAGAGAGGGTAGGATAATCTGTGGGAGACAAGCCATTTCTACGGAGAGGGCGTCTCCAGACACTCTGGTTGATTCTGATGGAAGCCTCTGGCCCTGTGACCTCCCTCACCAGGTTCCTGGGGTTCTCTTTGCCTGGGCTGACTGAGATCAAAGGTATAGAGGCTGACAAAGAGGGTGTGATATAGGGGAGGTGTGTGTTAACTGTTCAGTCATGTCTGACTCTTTGCAACCCCATGGACTGCGGCTCCTCTGGCCATGGGATTTTTCCGACAAGAATACTGGAGTGGGTTACCAGGTGTCGGGGGCCAAATGCCCAGTCTCTTCAGGTACCTTAATGTGTACCAGACACTGAGTCAGGCCATCCCCAGATCTCGGATTATGTGACACTACAAGACTGTGAGGTGAGACTCTTATTTCCACATTACTGGAAAAGAACTGGAAGCCTAGAGAGGTAAGGTGACGACCTGCCTGGGGCACAGTGGTGGAGCTGGGATCTGAACCTACCTTGATCTGGTTCAAAAGCCCTAGTCTTTCCAGGACACCAGTCTGCCTCACAGGAGGAGGGAACTGGTGCTCCACAGCAGAGAGCCCTCTAGCCAGTACAGGAAGCTAAGGCCCAGAAAAAGGACTGGACCTGCCTGTCCACAGTCTGATGCAGGCTGGAAGTGGAGCTGGGGCCACAGTTTCTGGCACCTGGGACCTAAGCTGAGTCTGAGCTGAGCTGGGCCCCCAGGAAGCCTTTGGGCTGGGACCCAGGGAGCCCCATTCTGTGCCGGAAGCGTATCTGAGTCTGGAACTCAAAACCAGAGGCCAAGGACACTGCTTCACAGGGAGGGGGCACCGCGTCACACAGGCACCAGGGTTTAAATGTCAGCTCTGCCACTTAAAAGTCAAGGGAGCCCAGGCCAGTCACCGCTGTGTCCTGAGCTAAAAACGGGCACTTTGGACAGGTTTTATGAGAATCTTAATGTTCTAAGTAGCAGGGGTTTCTGGGGGGAAGGGTGGTGGTGGGGATACAGAAGGTGAGGCCACACTCCGAGGGGGGCTGCCCTCTCGGGTTGGCAGAGGCTGGCCCGGATGAGGCCACCCTCTCCTTCCTGGGGGACCATGTTCCCTGTTGTGCAGCAGTGTGTGTGACCTCGAGGATGTCAGTGTTGTTGTCATCTGTTAAAGGAGGATAATATTGTACCACATGGTGCAAAAGATCGCCGCCTCCAAGGCCGGCATGGAGCTGGGGGACAGTGGCCCATAGCCATACAGCCCCCCAGGGTCCCCCGGCTGCCTGGTCCACCTGGTGCCTGGACACAGGAATGCACTCCCTGGGCAGTCGCTCCCTCCCCGGCTCTTGCAGGCCGGGGCTGGGAAAAACCTCCTCCGCTCCCCGCTCCCCGCTCCCCGCTCCCTGCAGCGGAGGCCCCAGCTTCCCGGCAGCCCCCAGCCCTGGTGTGGCCCCGCCGCCACCGCTGCCTGGGCCCTCCCCCCGCATTAGCTCTTAAGCTATGCAAATAGACATCGGAGGGAGCCCTGTTTAAAGTATTTAGACGAAATGAAAAAAGGCTTTCATCGGCACTAATGAGCCATTCAGGATGCCTCCCCGGTGGATTCTCTCCCGCTCCGCCTCCCGGCCCCCGCCGCCCCCCTGTGGCCCCTCTTGGGATTGGAAGCCCCCTCCTCTCGGCTCCAGCCGGGTCCTCCCAGGGAGAGCCGCCGACCCCGCCCCCGTCCTCCCCTGAACCCAGCGAGGTGAAGGTGGAGATGGGGCGGCGGGTGAGGGGTCGCGATGCATCCTCCACCCCCACAGACTGGGATCCAAATACGGCGGGGTGCTCATCTCTGATTTGGGAAGCCCATAACGACTGGGGACTCTTCTTCATAGCTTCCAGGGGTAGTGTTTTGTCCCTGTCTGACAGATGGGGAAACTGAGGCTCAGTGAGGCCCAGGATGTGGCCAGGGGTCACAGCATGGGTGGGCTGAGGAGCTTGAACCGGTTTGTATGGAGGCAATGGGGGAGGGTGGTAGTCTTTTCTTTTGGCCACCCCAGGCAGCAGGCAGGTTCCCCTACCAAGGGTGGAACCCTCCCCATGCATCGGAAGTGCAGGGTCTTAACCACTGCACCACCAGGGAAGTCCGGGGTAGTGGTCTTCACACAGTGTAGACCTGGGGCAACTGCTGCACCAGGCCCAGGTGGGCTGCCTGCTTAGGGCTACTGTTTCTGCAGATCTCTCTGCTCCAGACAGAAAAACCTCAGCTTCCAATCCCCCATCTATCTCTTGCTAGCAGTGTGACTTGAGCTGGGGGCTGCCCACTGGAGCATTTGCTTCTTCATTTGTGGAGTGGGGTCCTCCTGGTTTGGGGACGGCCAATTAGAGACAGGCCCCTCTGCCGCCCTGCCCCCCATCCTCTGCCAGGGCAGGAGGGGCCTGCTGGTCTCAGAGGTCGGCACATGAAGGGGGGCCCCAGAGTCCTCAGACAGGTCAGGCTTGATCCCCACTTGTGGCAGCACCAGCTTTCAGCTGTGGGGAGCATGCCTGCTGGTGGGTACAGGGGGAGTCTAGGGGTTACAGTGGGCAGGGAGCCTGCCCCTTGGGGCTCTGGAGGTTAAGCTGGCCCAGCATAGGGAGAATGAGAATTTAATGGGATCCATTTATTATCCCATAAAAGCTAATGAGTTTATTCTGGAGGTTCCCTGGCCCCTTTCAAGTTTTAATAGGGGATTAGTGAGGGCCTGGCCCCTGCAGACCCCCTTTATCCCAGAGCCTGAGGGCAGGAAGAGAGGCCCCCAGAGTAAGAGCACTTGGGCTCCCCCCAGAGCCAGAGCCTGGTATCCACAGTGACAGTGTCACTGGGTCCAGGCCTGCCTCCTGATCTGAGGGCCCCCAGCTAGAGGCTGGCAGGGTCACAGAGGGCCCCTGAGGCCTGAGTCCATGTGCCACTACTGACATAATTACCCCACAGTATTCCTGTGTCTGAGGTAGGTTTTCTGCTATTGACTTCTTGTATTAACAGGAAAGGCAATATAAACCCCATAGAACAGATGGGGAAACTGAGGCCTACAGCTGGGGTGTGGCTTCTCCAAGATGACCCGAAAGCTATGGCAGAACCAGAATGGATACGTTCTGCCTCCTGTGCTTTGGAGGCAGGCAGCTGTCATTCCTCGTGCTTATGTGCTAACCAGGCACTCAGCACCTTCACATGTAATCACCTATCCTCCCCAGAGATAGAGCCATTTGAAGCCCAGAATGGTGAAGTAAGCTGTCTAAGGTTGCACAGCCAGTGCGTGGCAAGCCTGGGACTAGGACCCAGAGCTCAGCAGCTCCTCACTCAGCTTTGTCTACTGCTGCCACTGGCCCTCAGCTGTACCTCTTCACTGTCTCCCCATTAACTGGCCGCCACTATCCTAGGGCACTCATGCTGAGAGCCCTGCAGCTTAGGGTGATGGGAAGGAGGTCCTGGTGGTGTCCTGGAGGGACCATTGTTGGGGTGGACAGTGGTTTGAGTGGAGGAGAAACCCTCCCAGGGAACTCTCTGCCAAAACAGGTGCCTTCCCCTTCTGCCCCATTTGCTCACTTCTTTGCCTCTTTAAGGGCTTTCTTGGTAGCTCAGAAACTGCCTGCAATGCAGGAGACCCAGGTTCGATTCCTGGGTTGGGAAGATGCCCTGGAGAAGGGAATGGCTACCCACTCCAGTATTCTTGCCTGGAGAATCCCACGGACGGAGGAGCCTGTTGGGTTACAGTCCACGGGGTCGTAAATAGTTGGCCTTGACCGAGCAACTATCTAACAGTCTTTTGTCTCTTTAAACTTTCCCCATCCTACCATACCCAGCTCCCGTCCCTCCTGGGCAGCAGGGAGCCACCCCTGCCTGGCCCAGGGGGTGACAACAGCTCTCTCCTCTGATCTCTTGGTGGCACTTCTTGGTGGACCCTCAGCGTGGGTACAACTTGTGCCCATGGCCAAGGATCCAGCACAAGGCACATCTCTCTTCCTTCATCTCTGCTCGTAGCTGCTGACCCTAGGGCCAGGCACAGTGCAGGGTGGGCTCAGAGGATGCGGTCTCCAAGCCAGGATTCTGCCTGTCTGCACACTCAGAAGGGCTTCCTGCTCCCCAAAGTACTTGGCCCTTGGCCAGCAGGGGTGGGCAGGGGAGGGTGGGGTGTGTCCTGCAGGGAGAAGATGGGCAGTCAGCCCTTGGCAGTGCCCCAGCACAGCCCCAACTGGCACTTGATGAAGAGTCTCTACCAGAGCGAGCTGGTGGGCCCCCGGCCTCAGACTATCCTCCCTTCCTCTACCATTGACCACTGCCCCATTGCACCCTCTTACTATATTCTCTTGGGCAACTTGTGGCAGTTTGGTCAAATCTGAAGTACAGAGATGAATGGGGCACCTCCTCTCAACTGGGATCCAGGCAAGAAAGTGGCCAGTCCCCAGAATCGGAGCTTTTGTAGCCTCTGTGTACATCTCAGCCCACCCTCATTCATACAGGAAGAAACGGAATCCAGAGAGGTTTCCCAGGTCACACAGCAAACCTGAGGCAGGGCTAGAACTCAAGATGTTGGGGCTCAAAGGGCATCTGGCCCAACTGTTCTGAACAATGAACCCTCCTCTACTCCTGGGGCCATCTGCCATCTGAGGGTATACCTCCAGTGACAGAAGGTGTGCCAGGAGCAGCTACCACCCCCACTGTACTAGAGTGGGTGGGTAACCCTGGGCTTCATCAGCTCCAGGGTTGGGGTCTTCTTGCCAGATGCAGGGAGTGTGGGTGGGTGTAGCAGGAAACAGCCAGGAGTCAGCCCGCCAGTCTTGGTCCTGCCCCTAAGAGGTTAATCCCTCTGCAGAAATCACTCCCCCATTGCAAGCCTCCATTTCCCCATCAGTAAAACAGAGAAGGTATCTAAGGGCCCTGCCAGCTCTCACCTTCCAGAATCCAGTGAGCCACAAAGGGCTCCATGAATAAAAATACGGAAGGCCACTGTTTACTGGTGGCTCAGACGGTAAAGAATCTGCCTGCAGTGCAAGAGACCTGGGTTCAGTCCCTCGGTTGGAAAGATCCCCTGGAGGAGGGAACAGCTACCCACTCCAGTATTCTTGCCTAGAGAATTCCACAGACAGAGAGGCCTGGTGGGCTACAGTCCACAGGGTCACAAAGAGTCGGACATGACTGAACGACTAACATTTTCACTGTTTACTGAGAATTTATCACACGCCTAGCACCATTAGAAGTGCTTTACCAGAATCAACTCATTTAACCTCCCAGAATTACTCTGAGATATGAACTTTCATAGATGAAGAAACAGGGACCCAGGGAAGGGCAATTGTCAAGTTACCAGTTTGGATGTGTCAGATTCAAACGTAGATGCCTTGCAGCCCTGGAGCAGTGCTGGCTAATATAATTTTTCTGATGATGGAAATGTTTTATATTTGCATGTACAACATGGTAGTCAGTGGCCGCACATGGCTAGTGAGCCCTTGAAGTGTGGCTAGTGAGCCCTCAAAGTGTCGCTGGTGAGACTGAGGCACCAAATTTGAAATTCAATTTCATGTTCATGAATTTAAACCGCCACATGTATGTAGTAGCTACCTTGATAGAAAGTGTAGCTCCATCACCTGACCTCTTGACCCCAGCAGTATTCACTTTTCAGAAGGGAAGAGCCTGGCCAGTGTGGGGGTTGGGAGATGGCATTCCAGAGAAGATTAAGTTGGGCTGGCGGTGTCTACCCTCCTCTTTGGGCCTGGGGCCAGGCAGGGAGAGGACTGTGTACTGAGGCCTGGGACTTCCTTAGGTTTTTCATAAAGGCCTCAAGAGAGGGGCCTGTCAGCCATTCAGTCCATCAAGGAGGGACCGGTACTGCCCGCCCATGATGTCTGCCTCCCAGCCTTGTCTGAGCACTGCTGTTCTGAGAGGTGGGGTGTTCAGTGGGCAATTTGGGGAGCTCAGGCAGAGCCACTGTGGGAGGTCTTCATGGATGGAGGGCAGCCAGGAATGCTTGGCCTCAGGTGATTTGGCCCAAGATGGGCTCAGGGTGTGTGGACATTCTATGACAATGCCCGCTGTGCTGGTTGACCTGCCCCTACCTCCCTGCCCAGTCAGGCACATGGGGGCAGGGAGCCCGGCCTGGCCACACCCCAGGGCTCCTGGGGCAGCCCCAGAGTAGCTGCCTGACCTTGGGACCAGGCAGGGGAGGGCCTCACACTGAGCACCCTCCATGGGTCAGGCAGGACTGCCTAGGGAGCTGTCTTCCACTCAGAGCAGCACCTTTTATGCCTGGAATCAATATTTCACACTTTACATGTGAAGAGACTGGGGCTGAGAGGCAAAGTGATTCATTCTAGTTCACATGGGAGGGAACTGGCAAATAAGGGGTTTGAACTAGGTTTTCCTGCTCCACAGCCTGAGCTTAAGTTTTTACTGCAGAGTTGCTGCTCCACGTGTGATTATGTGGGCCTACGTGTACACCTGAGTGTATGTGCCTGCACGCACGTGCGTGTGTAGTTCCAGACACGCTAACATAAGTCATTTCCACTTGTCCTTGCCTATGGATGCCATACCCTGGAACCCGGCCTCGTGGTCCTCAAACCTGGGCAGGCTCTGCCTCCCGGAAGTGATGCCTTTCTCCCCAAGGCAGCTGTGCTCCCTCCTTTTCACTCTGCCACCTTCTTGGAACTCGCCTTGACCCTTCCCAGAGCCCTGTGGCCGGGACAGCTCTCCAGGCTCTGGGTGTCCGGTGGGGAGAAGGGACAGGGCTCTGGGCTCCCTCCCCACAGCCCCCTCCCTCACGTAAGGCTGTGACCAGGGGCTCAGGGTACAGGGAGCTCCCAGCTAACTGCCACGTTCGCCGCTTTCCAATTTAAAATCTAATATGGTCTCGCCACTGCAGAGCTGGGGGCTGGAGAGGTGATTAATGAGGCCTCTGCTGCAGCGTCACCTGCTGTGCTCTACACCTTCCCCTGTGCCCTGTGTTCCCCCTCCTGCCTGCCCGCTGCCCCTGGGGGCCTGGGGGTCCTAATCCTGCCGGCTCACAGTTCCTGGTGCTTGGCAGGAGGCATGGGAGTTGGGGGCCTGAGGTGGGGGATTGGGAGAGAACTAGGGGCTGGGCTTGGAGCAGTGGCCGGGGAGCAGGGCTGATGGCCATCCCTGGGGCAGGCTGGAAGAAGGAGAAGGAACTCTCTGGGCATCCTTGGGCATCACCTCCCTCCCCACCCGGAAGCTGATCAGTCTGCCGAACTCCACTCCATCATGCCCACTGGCAGGAGTGTGGCCAGGGCAGAGGAGGGACATGGCCCCAAGCTGGGTGCCCAGGTCAGCCCTCCCCCAGCACCAACAGCTCCCACCACCTCCTCACTGACAGCAGGGATCATATTTCTCTGACTGGAAGCCTCGAAAATGTCAGCTGGGATGAAGAAGGCTGTGAAGGCAGAAAGGCATTCTCCTTGGAGCTGGTACCAGCCCAGTGGTGGAGTTGGGGAACAGGAGGGTTGTTCTAGGGAGGAATGGCCATCCCCTCCATCCTCTGCCCCCTGCCCAAGTCCAGACATTGGCCAAGGAGAATCCCTCCCAGCCGCTGAGCCCGGCAAGGCACCAGGACCCGAGATCGGGTACCACCCTGGGTCCTAGATCAGCATCTCTGGGTTGCTGCCCCTTCCCAACCCCCTCTGAAGTTCAAAAACTGGCAGGACTGAGGTGGCTCCCAGGTCCTGTGCCCACCTCTGAGCCTGGTAGCCCCAAGATTGTGTGGCCTTTGGTCAGAGGAAGAGGCTCACTCTGTGTACCAAGGGTCCAAGTGACCTTGTGACCTTTGCCCTTTGGCTGATTCTGTCAGCTCTATCTGGGAGGAGATGGGTTGAGGGAGTTGGCTGAGCCTAGACCCCCAGCTGCCCTGATCCTCAGTGCTGAGGAGGGGTCTCTCTCCCCTGGAGGTCATTAGAGTGTCTGTCCTTAGCTTGGAAAGCTGAGGAGCCTGGTGAGGCCTTGTCAGAGCCGTCTCCAGCATGGGAGGTAGCTTTGCCACTGACAGGCTGTGTGACCTTGGGCTTTTCTTGCTCTCTCTGGGCCTGTTTTGGCTTTCCATGTAGTACTTCGTTCCTGGTTTCTCCTAGGTTCTGTGGGTGGGTGGGTGGGTGAGAGGGTGGAGAGCCCCTCTGCTCTCAGTGCCCAAGTGCAGGGTTGATGGAGCCTCATGGTGGGCAGTGGTAAAGGCGGAGGGGGCCTGGCAGGGCAGGTGACTATGCTCTGTTGACTTGCCCATTTCCTCTGGTTGTTACTGGGCCCCGGTCTCCTCATCTCCAGCACCAGAAGACCTTGTGTGTGTGTGTGTGTGTGTGTGTGTGTGTGTGTGTGTGTGCGCGCGCGCGTGTGGGTGGGGTAATCTCATCCAGGTATGCTCTCTCCCTTGACTTCCTGCCACTTTGAACCCCATTCTGCCCTTCCAGCTTCTATGGGGGAAACTCTGGGAGTCCTGCCTTACTTCTAAATGTCCTGTGGAAGAGTCCCAGGAGGCCTGGGATTTACACTTAGAGGCTTGGAGGGGGCAGAGAAAGGGCAGCCTGGGAACTTCTCCTAGTGGCATGGGGCCTAAGCGTCCCCAAGGCATGGCCCCTGCACCTGTGGACCATCCCAGACTCCCCTTGTTTCCATGGGACTCTGAGGCTCCCCATGCTCAGCTTGTCCTCCCCACTTCCCCCAGCAGGCCTGAGTGGGGGAGGGGAGGGGTGCAGAGCTGCTAAAAATAGCAGCAGCAGCTCACATCTCCTTGAGGGGTCAGTGGAGCCCAAGACTGGGGAGGTAGAGAGTGGAATGGGCCCTGGGGAGAGGAGAGATCAGCCTGAGCTGAGACCTGCAGTGCCTGCACCCAGGGCCACAGAGTCCCGGGGTATGGGGACAGGAGTGCACAGACGTGCAGGGACATATGGATACAGACACCCATAGATGGACCAGCCAGGGCAAGATGTATACATACACGGCTACCTGCAAATCGGGGCTTCTCCTCCTCCAGACCCCCTGGGAACACCAGCTGGACTCAGCTGTGCAGCCCCTAATCCCTCTGTCTCCTCTCTTGCTCCAACCTTACTCTGACTTCTTCCAAGGACCCTGCCAGGTGGAGTGTGTGTACGCCTTGAGTTGAGAAGGCTAAGTCCTCTCCCCGTGTCCCTGCCAGTCTCTTCTACTTGAGGCTGAGGGCAGTGAAGGATGCAGAAACACCAAGGGTAGCGTCAGGAATACAGGTGAAACAGAATAGGCTCAGGGCAGCACCCCGACCTGAACAGCAGGCCTAGACTGGCAGGCAGGGTAGGGGGATGAGCGGGAGATGGCTGGACCCAGAAGATCAAGGCTAGAACTCTGCCAGAAGGTGGGAAGAATGGAGTGGGCAGTGAAGGAAAGTGGACAAGGGGAGGCTGGACAAGCAGATGCACTGGTGACCTCCGTCAGACAAGCCTTGTTTGGTCCCACCTTTACACCTTTCCCTGGAGATGCCAGGGGCTCTTCTGTCCTCAAAAGAAAGTGAATCCCTCTCTCCCACTTCCTCTAACCAGCCAGAAAATAGGACCTCACAACAGGAGGGAGCCAGCCAGCTGCCCGAGCAGATGTTTCAAATCACTAGCACATCCCCTTGCTGGATATAAATGATATCTCAGAATGTCCATCAGAGCAGCAACCCAGGGTGAAGGCCCTTAGAAGTACCCTACCCCCAATGGCTAGTCTCAGCTTTCTAGTCAGGCCTGGGCCAGCTTGTGCTCACTGTCCACTCCTACCTTACAGGCCAGCCCTGGACTCCTCCACTTTCTGATCTGCCCCTTCAGTGACTACCTGGAAATCAGCCCCTCCTGGTGCTGGACAGCTCCGGCTATAGGCATATGCTCCTCTTAAGCAGGGCTTCCAGTTTCCTCCCTGTCACCAACTCCTCTGATTTTCTTTGATCTGGATGCTGTTTTTTGAAAGAGGTGGGACAGGTGCCATGAATTCCTGAGGAAACTGAGACACAGGGGAGTGACATGATTTGCCCCAGGTCACCTAGGTAGTAAGGGCTTCCCTGGTGGCTCAGCCAGTAAAGAATCTGCCTGCTATGAGGGAGACCTGAGTTCAGTCCCTGGATAGGGAAGATCCCCTGGAGAAGGGAATGACTACCCTCCTCTAGTACGCTTGCCTGGGAAATCCAATGGACAGAGGAGCCTGGAGGGCTATCATCGATGGGATCACGAAAGAGCTGGACATGACTGAGCACACGCAGCAGCAGCAGCATCTAGCTAGTAGGAGCCAGTATCAGGTTTAAACCCGGGAGTCCTGGCCCTCTGACCAGCTTTCTTCTAGTCACGTTCTTCCTTTGGGGCCACCCCCCCTCCAAGGCACAACTTGGCTCTCCGCATGGTGCAGTATCCCCCCTTACAGGCTCTGGGGCTCCCTAGGCACCTGCTGGCTGGTGGGACCCGGGCCAGATGCTCAGCAGGTGGCAGCTTGGGGGACAAAGGAGCTGATGCTCAGCTGCTGGGCTGCGAGGGAGGGAGGGAGAAGCTGTGGGGGTGGGGAGGGGAGGAGGGATCGGTGCTGGGAGTGGGAGGGGCTGGGTCTGCTTCTGTGCCTTTAATAAGGAGACAGAAAGCAAAGAGGGGTAAAACAGCATGCAAATGAACATCTGTTAGGGGCTGCTCTGTGGTTCAGGCACTTTTCACAGGAGCCCTGCAGTTCTGCCCTTGCAGCCCATGACCAGCTGGAAGGAGAGTCCTGAGGGTAGAGAGAGCAGTCAGTGGGAGGGGAGGAGTGGGTGGCTGGGGGAGATGCTGAGGTTTTTGCCAGGGTGCAGGAGTCCAACTGGGCTCCTGGGGACTTCACTGCGGGAAGGGAGAGACCCATACTTTGGATTATTCTGCAACACTGGTGGTTTGGTGGCAGGTTCAGTTCAGTTCAGTTCAGTCATGTCTGACTCTTTGCAACCCCATGGACTGCAGCACACCAGGCCTCCCTATCCATCACCAACTCCCGGAGTTTACTCAAACTCATGTCCATTGAGTCAGTGACACCATTCAACCATCTCATCCTCTGTCATCCCCTTCTCCTCCCATCTTCAATCTTTCCCAGGATCTTTTCAAATGAGTCAGTTCTTCACATCAGGTGGCCAAAGTATTGGAGTTTCAGCATTAGTCCTTCCAATGAATAACTCTTCTCCTTTAGGATGAACTGGTTGGATCTCCTTGCTGTCGAAGGGACTCTCAAGAGTCTTCTCCAACACCACAGTTCAAAAGCATTAATTCTGTGGCACTCAACTTTCTTTATAGTCCAAATCTCACAGCCATACATGACTACTGGAAAAACCATAGCCTTGACTAGACAGGCCTTTGTTGGCAAAATAATGTTTCTGCTTTTTAATATGCTGTCTAGGTTGGTCATAACTTTTTGGTGGCAGGAGGGACCCTGTATCTCCTCTGCCTTCTTGGGGGCTTAAAGGGACCCTCAGACCCAGCAGAGATGGGAAGAGTTGTGATGGAGGGCACCAAGTAAGGCCTGCCCCAGGGATCCCAGAGCCTTGCTGGGGCCCTCAAAGACCAAAAAGATGAGCCCTCTCACTACAGGTAAGAAACTGAAGCTCAGAAGAGTCCCTGGCTAGGAATCTTTTGTCCTTTTGAAGGTGAGTGGTTGGATGCTGTTTGGCACCTTATTTGTATCACATTCAGTTAAAATCAGAGAGTCTGTAGTGTAGCTGGTGAGGCAGTCATGGCTGAGCTTGTGAAGATTAAGGGCAAGGATTATGCTGTATTCCTGCCTATTAAAGCACCTGATAGGTGCTGTAAATAGAGAGCTGTTGCATGGAGAGGGGATGGGTGGATGAGGGATGGATAGGCTGAGTTCCTGATGTGGGGTAGGTGAGAGAAGAGAGAGAACCCTGTGGGCTGGATGATCAGATAAAGAGGGGGTGGTTGAATTGAAACAAATAGAAGCTTCCAGATATAGCATTCCAGGTATGGGAAAATGGCTAAGGGAAAATGGAGAGGTTGGATTGAACAAGGCATGTACAGGGTCTAGGGTTCACTCTCTCTCTGTCTCTCCATTGCCCCTTTCCCACCCACTGATTCCTTCTCATCTCCTGGCAGAGCCCCTTGTCACTACTGGGCCCAGCCAGGACCCCACCCCACCCCCCACCCCCTATCCCTGGCTCCTTTCCACCAGCCTGCCTGCCAGCCAGGCTGCAGACTCTGCAGCCTGAGACCCGGATTGTTGTTAGAGAAGCGGCAGGTTTGTTTACTCCAGAGCCCGCCGAGAAATCTCAACAATCAATGGCCAACAACACTGCCGGCGCAGCAGCATCGATTCTTGCCTCCAAGGGCTGGCAGCCCGGTGGCAGGTAGGCAGGTGGAGGGAAGCTGGGGCAGGCTTGGTGCCCAGTCCTGTCCAAGAGCTGAGATTCAAGGCAAGCTTGGGCCTTCCCCACCCGGGGCTGGACCTCAGCAGGAGTGGAGATACCGGGTAGGTGGGGCAGCCCAGCTTCAGGACAGGAGTGACTGGTACTCTTATTCATTAAGTCTCCTAAAAGATCAGAGAGTAAGAGTTACCCAAGGTCACTGGTCTCTGGGCCAAGACTTCAGGGTTCACTTGACCCCCAGTCCTGTGCTCTATCCTGGCCTCCAAGTGTCAGAAAGGGTGTTTTATTCTCCTGCCCTCTAAGGACTGAGCCAGATAAAGTATCCCTAATCTTCAGCAGTAAGGACTGAGGGTAGATGTCAGGAAAATAAGCCACTGTCATCACCAGAAACGTGCTAGAAGAAAGTCAGGGGCCATTTATATCTTGGGTCTGTCTGAACATGGGCTTGAACTTGGCTTATAAAATGCAGATAACAGTTTCTACCTCATAGAGGTGATATGAGGACTAAATGAGCTAATGTATAATATATAAAGCACTTAGTACAGTGCCTGGCACATTAGTTGGTAACTAATAAATACTTGCTATTATTGTTGCTACTACTACTATTAATAGGATAGTGATACTCTCCTGGGTTCTCATCTGTTTGTACTGAAGCTTTGCCTTAGGGTGGGGGAGTAGGCACAGTCCTGGCTGCAGCCAGATTTTGCAAAATGGGGAGGCACTTCCGAGTCAGTTTATTACTTACTGGCTTTAAGCCCAGGGTAAGTAACTTAATCTCTGAAACTCAGTTTTCCTCTCTATAAAGTGGGGATAACTAGTCTCTGGTTTTATTAAATAGAAAAGGCTTAAAAATGAAAGACTTGGCTCCTGAGGGTACTAAGACAGGCCTCATACCCCAAAAAGATGTTCGTGAGATGGATAAATGAATGAACCCCTAGGGATAGATGTTCCCCAGGGACAGCTCTTTTAGGAGCTGTGGAAGGTTCATGGACATGAATTGTTGTGGTTCTGGAGGACTCCTTCACCTCCACCTTTTCATTTAAGTGCATCAAAGGCTCAGAGCAGCTCCCAAGGTTTCATATTGGTCCTGCCAAGCTCTGAGAGGGTGTCTGAAGATGAGATGGAAGAGGAAGTGATAAAGACAGATGACATGGGGTTGCCCCTCCCTTATCTCAGTTCTTAAGTTCATGCAGGGCACCCCTCCCAGGCAGCAGAAGTGGTGGGTACATGCTATGGGAAGGAATCAAGAAGCCTAGGCTCTGGGCTTAACTCTGCCATTGCCTACCTGTCCAGGTCAGGAGTTTATTCAATGGGTATTTAATGTCCACCAAGTGCCCCTGGGGACCCAAGCAGTGGTGCTACCAGGGCGGCTGGAGAGAGGCTTTAGCCCTCTTAGAATGGCCATCAGAACCCCACCCCCAAGCCACCTCAGGCTGACGGCGTGACAGCTTAATTTGTGGAAGGAAAAAACTAAGTCAAGGCTATAATTTACAGTTGGGATAATTGGCCAACCGTTAGGAAAGGGAAAAAATTCTAACATACAATCTATGTAAAAATAGTGTGCTTGCTACGCAAACTCAGCTTTAGTCCCAGCTGCCATGCACCCAACTCTCCTTTCTAAACAGGCAGCTGACCCTAAACTTCTTCCAGAGAAGAATTCTAGAACTGTCCTGAAATGGAGGGTCTGAGCAGAACATACTTGGCGCCTTCCCTTCTGTGTTCAGTCTTGCTCCTGGAAAGGGGCATCAGGCGCTAGGAGCTCGTGACCCCACAAGGTGGGCAACTTGATGGGGGAAAGCCAGGGGGTGATGGGAGCCCAGAAGACTGCCCCAGCTCAGGCTGAGGGTCTGAGAAACCGTAGAGTAGATGCCCCATAAATATATGCTGAAGAACTCCATGAAGGGCCAACTAAGCTGGGACCTGAGGCATGAGGTAGAGTGTGCCAGGTTGGCCCAGGAGAGGAAAAGAATTTCAGGCAGAAGGGACAGCAAGAGCCCAGAAGCTGATGAGAACATGGCTAGTTCCGGGAACTGATTGTCTTGGCTGGGCAAGTTGGCTTCCTGCTGCAAATAGTCTGAAAGGGGCCCTGGAGACCTCCAAGTGTCTGCTCCCCACCTCCCAGCTGCTGACTCTGGCTGGTAGCATTGTCTCCTCACCACCACTCCCCCAGCCACTTACATACAGAGCCTGGCTCTTCTTCCCTGAGAGCAGGCCAGTAAGCTGAGGACCCAGAAATCTGCCCTAATGTGCTTTCAGGCTTGGCGCCCACCAGTTTGGTGCACCCTTAAATTGAACGTTCCAGAAGGTGGAGACCTACAGAGGACAGAGGCATGCCTGAGGCCAGACAGGTAGCCTGAGGCTCTTAACCACCTGAAGTGAGAGGTTCCTTCGCTAAAATAACCCCTGCCTATAGGCCCTTTTCCACACTCTCTTATTTGGGGGCTGGGGTACCCAGCTCTGACAGCTCTGCCCAGGTGGAGGCGCAGCATCCCTGAACTGAGCCTAGCCTGGCAAATGGGGCCTGCAGAAGTGGGAACAAGGAGGGGAGGGGAGCTGGCAGGCTTGGACACCTAGGTAGGGCTGGGGTGAAGGGAGGGCTTTAAAGAAGCAGGATTTTTAACGTGCCCCCCCACCATTCAGACAGCCATTGTGGGAGAGGTACAGAAGCTCTAATTAAGCCCAGTTTCTAATTAAACCCAGTCCCTGTGTCTCCTCGATCCCCATTAGCGCCCCATGGTGTCCCCAAGGCATTTTAAGCTGCCACCCTGCTGAGGAAGCTGGGACCGCGGCCAGGGCCTGCCAAGCTTGATGAGCTTGGGCCCGTGAGGGGTAAAAAGCCAACCCAGACTTTCCCTCCAGTCCTAGGCAGTCTCTGGGCCCTCCAGTCTCCTCAGAGGCCCAGGGGAGTCTCCTGGCTGCCATGTCAACCCCCGGGGCTCTGGGTACAATCTAGACTGTCTCCCACTGAGCCTTGTCCCCGGCACTCTCACAATGTACCAGGCTGGGCAACAGGGAGAAGGGTTTGGCGCTAGCTTTGGCTTCAGCCCCCAGACTCAGGAATGCACCTTGAGACTCCAGCACCTACCACAGAGTCTGCAGGAAGCAGCAATTACCATTTCAGGTTAAGGCAGCCCTGGTTTGTTAACCCCTTCAGCGCTAGGGCTCCTGGAGGCCAGGTTTTCTTTCTTTTCTTGCCTTCCAGACCCTGTTGCCCAGTTCTTGGCACAATGAATGACACCTACTTCCTGTCCTCTCCCTCACTCTTCCCACCGAACACTCCATCAGAGTTTAGAGATGGAGAGCATCAGGTCCAAGGTCACACAGCCAGTGGAGGGAGCCTCTGCCTCTGGACACCCAAGTCTCACCCCAGTTTCTGCAACTTCCACCTTCACCGTCTCCCCAGGCCATGTTCACACATGCAGAGTTTAATTAACTTTATTGATATTCAGAAATTAGGAGAATGACTAAAGGTAATTGCTCATTAAAAATCATTAAACTGACACAGCAGGCTTGGGCACATGCTGCCCCTCCCAAACAGGCTTTCCTCCCACCTCGTGGCAGGATCGCCAGCTACCAACTGCGGGGAGGATTACTGGTGGCTCACGGAGCCCCTCAAGCCTAATGCTGACTGTGCCCCCACGGCTGCAGAGGGAGCAGGGAGCTGAGCCCATGGGGTTGAGCTTGGCCCAGCACCATCTTGCCGTGCCCCTCTAGGTCTCCACCTCTCCCATCTCCCGCCGCTTCTGGGTCGCTTCTGGCTGCATCTGTGTCTCTCTGCCTAAACGTGAGCAAAGCTCTGAGGCTCGCCTCTCGAGGCCACGAGACTGAGGGATGCAGCACTCAGGCCGCAAACGCTCACAGCCTGAGGCCCCTACTGCTTGGGCCCTCCTTTTCATGGCTGAAGCCCCCAGGAGTCCTGAGATGGCCCAGTGCATTGTCTCTCAGTGAGACCACTCAGTACCCCAGGGACTGGGACCCTGCAGCCCTGCTGGGAGGAAGAGGTGCACCAGGGCTGGCCCAGGTCCAGGCCTTCTCTCCTCATGCCTGGCATTGCTGGGCTGCTCCCTCTTCTCCTTTGGGGGTGGGTATAAACAAAGATCTTTCCAAGCAGGCAGACCCCTATTCCACATACCACTTGGGGGAGAAGTCTCTTGGGCACTGGAGAGGTCCAGAGGGTCAGGGAGGGACACTGGCTGGAGACACATAGACTCTCGGCCACAGAGTGAACCGGTTCTTCTCCATGCTCACACCCATGACCCCCCAGCGAGGCCCCGCCAGGCTCCCGGACACCCCAGCCATCCTCCTGGAGACCCGCAGTCTCACTCTAGCCCTGCAGGGAACTCTGGCAGAGGCTGCATCGCACACAAGCGGCCTTCCACACTCCTCACACCCACTCACTGCTGAGCCCTCATGCAACATCCAGACCTTCTGAAGCACAGACACACTTGGACCTACTACTCCAGACACTCTGGGCCCTGACTACATTCACAGCAGCCCCACACACCCTCACGGGAGCCTTTGGACTATAGATTAGGAGGCACACACAGGCTCTGCAACCCAAGGGAGCTGTCCAGCGCAAGAATGTGGCCCAATCTCAAGATGTGTCCCAAACTCCCAGGGACATTTTCCGACAGCTGGGCCAGGATGCAAGCTTCTCTCCCTTCTCCCTGCCCCATCGCAGCAGGGCGTTCAGGACTTTTCCCCTCTCCCTCAATGGGAACACATAGTACTGAATTCCTGGAATCACAAAAGAACCCGGCAAAGGCCACCGGCCGCCAGGGAGCAGAGCGAGCATACCTGGCTGTGTGCTACTAGAACTAGAGGCTCAGAGAGGGGTTTCCATGTCTCTGAGGACACAGAGCAAAGAAAACTGCGGTCCAGGGGCCCAATCTGGCCCCATCTCCACTGTGTTGAGCTCCAACGAGGCCCGGGAAGATGGAATGATGAGGTTAGAAACTCCCACCTTCTTCCTCCTCCGCATCATGCCCTACTAACCACATGCCTAAGGGATGGCGGGTCCCAATGCCAAGCAAGATTTCAGCGATCTCACCAGCCGGCTGCAGTGGAAGAAAGAAGTGGGTGCCCGCAGTTTTGATGAGTGTTTGTTTGAGCCAGGGCAGGTTGCATGGAGACAGACTCGGAAACCTTCCTTCCTCAAGGCACAGAACCCCCCATTGTCTCCCTAACATTCCCTCGCTGCCCACTTCATGGCCAAGCTTCCCTCGACCCAGGACTGATGAAGTTGGAGCCCTGACTGCAAGCGGGGGACGGAGGAAGGACCTTAGGGTGAGGTGCCAGTCCTCCCGCGAAGAGTCTTCGGCCATGGTGTGGGTGGGGGCCCGAGCAGGACGGCAGGCCGGGAGGGAGGAAGAGCTCTGGGGGTGTGCAAGGGTGGAAGGTGCAAGGAAAGGGCTCCGAGGAGGACGGAGTTTTTATCCCAAGACTTCAGCTGTTGCAGCCCAAGGCAGAGCAAGGAGCCGGATAGGGGTCCCCGGGCCCCTCGAGTTTCTCCCTGGAATGGTACTCTTAAATTCCGACCTCTACGTGGCAGCGCCAAGGCGGAGAGAGGTGGGCGAAGTCCCAATTTCGGGTCCCGCCGCCATCTGGCCCCGTCCCTCCGCTGTGAGGCCCCAGAACCGGCGGCAAAGTCGAACGAAGTTTGGCGGGCGACAAGGGAGGCGGGACTGCGGGCAGCCAGCGGGACCGTCCCGACTCACTGCCCTGTGTCGTTCTCCCCCCGGCACGCGCGCCCCAAATCTCCTAGACGCCCGGGGAGTGTGGAGAGGTAGCGCGCGGGTGAACGCGTGAGTGTGTGCGGGGAGGGGGTGGCGTGATGAATTGCAGCTGAGAAATCCCATTAGATCCGGAGAGATGATTAAAGGCGAGGTCTCGGGCGGGTGCGAATGGCGGGAGCAGCGGCAGCTTCCCGCCCCGCGGAGCCCGCGCCCCGCCCGGCTTGGCCGGCGCGGGGGGCAGAGCAGCCGGCGGAGCGCGGTGCCCGGGCTGGGCAGCCAGATACGCGGAGCTGAGCTCGGGGACAATCTTCTCTTCCCACCCCCGGGACCCTGCCCCTGCCGCCGGACGCCGGGGTCCCTTACCGTGAGCCAGGAGCGCCAGCAGCGAGGGCAGGAGCAGTAGGGCTGCCGGGCGCATGGTGCCGGTGGCGGCCGCGCCCCAGATCGGGGCTGCGACGGGAGGGCTGGGAGCTCAGCTGGGCTCGGGCGCGGGGGACAGTGCCGGGTCTGACCCGGGAAGAGGGAGCGTGGCTGCCGCCGCCGCCGCCGCCGCCAGCGCCTGACAGAATCAGCACCACGGCCAGCGCCTGGCGTCGGCGCCGGGGATCGCCGCGCGGGGCTGGGGGCGGGGGCGCGGGAGGAGCGGCTTACCGTAAAGTCTCAAGCAAAGGCGCAGAAGACCCAGCGGCGGGAGGACACCCTCCCTGCGCCGCCGCCAGCTCTGAGGAAGGACTTCCCTGCTAACGTGGGCACACGGCTCCCGCCCTTCCCAGCTGCCCACGCCCAGCCAAGTCTGCCGCCCTCTCATTAGTAGCCTACCGAGGAGGTGGGGTTCTAACCTGATGTCTCCGTGAGAGAGCCACCCTGTCACCATCTCTCCCCACCCCATCCTGGTACCTGAGGGCGCCAAGGGTGACCTGGGAAGGCGTTCGCGAATGAGGCAGCTGACTAGGCCCGCGTGCCCTTGTGGCAGCTCCGTCCTGAGCCTATAATGAAGATGGCTTTTGAACGTACAAAGGACAATAAATTATTACTTTGCGCTCAATAAATGCCAGGGCTCCAGGCAGCTGCATCAGCAGCAAACTGTGCTCACAGAAAAGCTTAATTATCCTGATATTATAGTTAAAAGCCAGTAGTACTCGTGTCCTGGGAAGACATTCTGCACTTGGCAGGAGCTAACTTGGCCAAATTGTGGGCAAGTGAAGGTAGTATCCTGGGTCTGCATGTGGCCCTGAATCTCCAGGACCCTGCCTTGGCCCCCCTACAGGAGCAAAGAAACTACAATGCTAGCCAGTGAGAGCAGACCCTTCACATCTATCCCTGCAGGTTCCTGGAACTGGTGGAGAAAATGGGATAGGCATGGGGGGGTGGGTGGCGGTGGAGTGTGAGGGCATTTCCCTAGGATTATTTTAGATAGAGGCTTGAAGGAAGGCCAGGGGGGTAGCCAGGAAAGTGGTACCATTCAAGGACATGGAAGAACAAGCTTTGAAGGCTCTGCTTAGACTGAGGAGCCCCAGTGAGTCACAGAACAGCAAAGGGGGCAATCAGATCCCTGAGGCAGATGTTTAGATCCAGAGGTTTTTCTGGCTCCAAGGATGAGCTCACTGGAAGAGCCTCAGTGGACAAATGGGACATCATCCTGTGACCGATGTTATTCTCCTTGTAGAGGAAGAAGAGGGCTGAACTTCCTGCGGCTCCCAGGGAGAATAGCTTTCTGTTTAGGTCTTTGCACATGAACTTGGCTCCTCTCCAAAGCTTCCAGACCCCAGTCATTTTCCAATGCCCTTCCTTATCTCATCCTGGAAGCAGGTGGCAAGACTTCCGCTCTGAAGTCATGCCTCAGAGTCTTTTGGTCCTTACTACTTTCACAATTTTTCAGCTCTACTTCTCAGATTCTCTCAAGATTGTCTTGCTGTGGGCTCTGAGGAGTTACCTTGATGGCTGTAAAGAAGCCTAGACAACAGGCAGGTGGCATGTAGAATTATCTGGGGGTATCACTGGGAGAGGATTTCTGGACAATCATTTCAAGAAGCTGAGAAAAAAGAGGGCAGTAGCAGATGGATGGCAGAAGGGAGGGGACTTGACAAAAGAATCAGAGGTAAGGAGAGGAAGCCAGGAAAGAAGATGCAGAGGGGAGGGAGGAAGAGAGCTGCCAACAGAGGATGGAGGTAGAAGGTTTTGCGGCTCAGGAGAGGAAATACTGGCAAATGGCAAGAGATTCCTCCTTGAAGTTATTTCTGAGCTCCTCCTTGATTCTTTGGCTCCTCTGAACTACGCAACTTGGGCAGAGGAGGGTGAATCATGACCCAGGGATGAACCTTGTGTTGCCAGGATGATTCATGCGAATTTGGAGGCTGGTGGAAGCTGGGCTCCTTGATAAGCTGGGCAATACTCACAAAAAGGAGGAGCTTAGGAACCTGTCACATCATGGTTTTTATTGCCTGAACTAACCGCATTGGAGGGGGTGGGGGTTGTCCAATATAGACTACAAGTCCCAGAATTCATCATCCTGCCCTGAGCTCAGAGGATGGGTTTGCATCATGGGGAAAATATGCACCTAGGTTGTCTGTCCCTCCCTCCTAAAGATGGTCAATGTGGGCTCTCTGCCATGGGCTCCTAGCTAGGTTGAGGCAGAGATTGCACCAAATTGGGAAGCAGTAGTTTCTGTCAACACCTATCTTATGCACTTCAAGGGGCTCATTCTGCCCAGATCTTAGCATCACCCACAAATTAAGTACAATAAGATGCCCTAGGGAACATTGAGCTCTATGCTACAGATTTACAATGCGCTCAAGCCGTATATGCATTTGAAAGTGGCAGCCTGGGGAGACTTGCAAGGCTCCCTTTACTGGTCTTGTTTCTCCTCTTTGCTTTGTGCCCCCCACCTGATTGTTACTCCAGAGGGTCTTGGACCTCCTTGTCTATGTAACTGCTTGCTTAATTGTTTTCTGTACTAGTCGTCAACTCTTTGAAGGCACAGAACATATCTATCTCTTCCACTCCCAACCTTACTGGTGCCCCACATATAGTAGATGCTTAATAAATATTTGTGAATAAATGATGGCATGCCCATGGCATATCATTGGTGCTAAATTCATGCTGTGAGATAATGGAGAAGGGGACAATTGCTTTTGGGGGTGAAGGGAGGTCACTGAGATAGGAGATGGGTTGACTGAAATCAGCCTTTTTTTGGTTGATAATTTTTTAAAAAGCATTGTTTTTTAAAAATTTATTGACTCTGCTGGGTCTTAGTTGAGATAAGCGGGATCTTTGATCTTCATTGCAGTATGCAGAATCTAGTTGCAGCATGTGGGATCTAGTTCCCTGACCAGCGATCAAGCCTAGGCCCTCTGCATTGGGAGCATGGAGTCTTAGCCACTGAACCACCAGGGAAGTCCCTGAAATTAGCCTTAATTATGCCTGAGGTTTCAGGGGAGAGGAAGAAAGAGGGCATCCAGAGTGGAGGGAGTGACTTATGCAAATACAAGGTGGTGGGAAATGCAAGATGATCTGGGGTCAGTGAGAAGACTGGTTCTGGTGGGGCAGGGAGTGTCTGTAGGGACACAGGAGGAAGCGATGGAGCAGGTGGGGGCCAGGCTTTGTGGTCGTCTGAGTCATAGGACATCCTCAGTGACAATACTGCAAAGGATTATGCCATCACAAAGATATTTACACCAAAACCAGAGAATCCGGAATTCTTAAGGTGGGTTTTCAATGACCAAGGCCAGTGATAGGAACTGAGGGGTTCACTGCTCACTCAGACGGTGGGGGAAGGGATCTGAGTTACAACTGCTGCATTAGGACTGGGAACTAGAGAGGGGCTTTCCAACCTCAGGGACCCTCCTAGCCTCTGGCCAGAGAGTGCCAGACATCCAGCACAGCCCCCTGGAGAAGCCAGCCTCACTTCCCCACTCCCAAACAGCACATCAGTTTGTGGCATCATGGGCACATTGGTGACTTATTTTGAAGTGCCTGGATGACATTTCCTTTCTGAGTGAGAGAAGAAGAAAATTAGTCTTCAAGACAGCTTTCAAACCAAAACTACATCTTGTGGAGCCAACTGGGTTTTGAAGTTTCAGGGAAGCAGGGGCAGGGGCTACCACCTCTGTCCAGAGACTCCTGGGGCATAGGGCAGCCTGCTCACCTCAACCCACTCCTCAGGTGGGTTTCCAAGACCCTGCAGCATCTGGAAATGTCTGGGATGCCATGGCTCCAACCAAGCTTCCCTTTGTACGTGCCTGCTCCATTGCTGAGTTGTGCCCGACTCTTTGCGAACCTATGGACTATAGACCACCAGGTTCCTTTGTCCATGGGATTTCCCAGGCAAGAATGCTGGAGTGGGTTGCCATTTCCTTCTCCAGAGGATCGTCCCAACCCAGGGATTGGATCCTCATCTCCTGCATTGGCAGGCAGATTTTTTTACCACTGAGCCACTAGGGAAGCCCCAGCCAGGCTTCCCAGAGAATCCAAAATCAACCTTTTGAATTTAGGGGCAGGAGGAGGGCCCTGCTCTCATAAATGGGAGTCCTGACTCCTCAGCATTTGCTCCTGCTCTGGGAGGAGGACCAGATCAGCCCTAGCAAGAGCCCAGGTGGGTGGAACAGCAGCAGAAAAGGGTCTGATGTGAGCTGCTTTCCATCTCTAGACTGAGGCCTCCAGCCTGCCCACCGCCCCCAGCCAAGGTCTTTGATCCTCCTCAGCTCCATAAATGTTTAATGCCACTGGCTGGGCAGAAGTGAGGCAGGTGCTGAAGCAAAGAGACTGGGGGTAGGACTTAAGATCCGTGATGCTGGCTAGATTATTTTCACGTAGGAGCCCTGGGATGGGTGGGAGGAGGCCTTCCCCCTCCATGTGACTGAAGTCCCAGGATTCAAGTTTGTGGCACTAATGAAGGAAACTCTAAAAACCCACCAAGGGGCTGAAAATAAAATGAATAATCAATTGCAGAAGCCCAGTTCCTGGTTTGATTGAAGGAGAAAGATGGAAAGTTAAATGACAATCGAATGCAAATACAGCTCAACAAACACCACAGCAATTACCAGGCGCAGGAACCACATGGTGCTTGCAGGCAGCAGGGGTTGGCAATTTGGAAGCCTGGGTTTATGCAGAGGTGATGGGCGTGGGGCCATTTTAATGGACAGTTAAATAGATGCAACACCCACCTCCCTGCATCTACTTTGCATACACTGCTACTGAATGGGGAACTGGCCTTCTGCATCCAGAGGAAGGTTATACCACCTTCTGTGGCTGCCTCCGCCTCATTTCAGAATGGAAGAGGACTCGAGTGCCTGGGAGGTGAGACCAAATGGCTCTTGGATCAGAGGACCTTGACATGGTTGTGCCAGACTCATCAGATTCTTCACATCGCCTGGTGCAGAAGGGATGAGGGTTGAAATTGAAAGAAGTCTGTAGGGTCCTCTGAGAAAGGGCTCAAGGTGCTGGCCTTCCAACAGCCAAAAAGCCCTGGGTGAGAGTGGCCTTCTCTTCTAGATTTGCATAATGCTTTGCATCTCATTTGAATGCTATTAATTTGGTGTCAGGCTAGGTTGGCACTGCGTAGAAAAGAGAACAGCTGGCCTTCTCCCTCCCCTCTGTACCCTGAGGCTCACCCTGAGCATAGCCCTCCCTAACTTGGGGGATGAGGCTTTCACTTCCACCACCCCGTCAATGTTCCCTGGCACTTAGAGAGTCTCTCAGTGAAGCCAACTCCTAAAAGCCAAGGCTGCCTGGGCAGTGCAGCCACCTGCAGAGTTATGCAGGAGGAAGAAGAGAGGGTCCCCCAAGGTTGCCTTCGCCAGACCCAGAGGACCCGTTGGAGGATGCAGGCAGCCTTCTTCTCCCCAAGCAATCAAGGCGGCTTGGCTTGGAAAAGGTCCAAAGATAATAACCCAGAAAGGGAGGGAACAAAGACAGGTGATAATCCCAGAGAAATATGGAGAGCTCTAGAAATAAAATGCTCTGAACTCAATATTTCTAGTGCTTGAACTTACATAAAATACATCTGTCCAGAGGCATTGGGTTTATGGTAGTGTGGCTCAGGCTGGAGACCTGGTACCAGGATGATGACCAAGGGATGAGGGAATGAGTCACGGGGGTGGGGGGGCAGTGAGCTCCTGAGAAAGGGGAAGGAGCCCAAATACATCATGTGGGCTGTCAGATGGGCCTCAGGGGGCTACTGTGAACTGAGGGTGGGGGTGGGAGGAACAAAGCTGCCCTGGCTGGCTGAGATGACCCTCAAAGGCATTTGGGGGGATTTCCCTGGTGGTCCAGTGGTTCAGAATCCACCTTGCAATGCAGGGGATGTGGTTTCCATCACTGGTTAGGGAACTGAGATCTTCCATTCCCTGAGGCAACTAAGCCTGTGCACCACACTGGAGAGTGCCAGCACTGCAATGGAAGATCCCAGATGATGCATGAAGATTCTACTTGCCTCAACTAAGACCTGACACAGTCAACTATATATATATATATATATATATATATATATATATATATATATTTTTTTTTTTTTTAAGGCATCTCAGCTCTTTCCTATGTGGAGCCAGCTATAGTGCCCCAACTACTTCTTACCAGGTTTGACCTAACTGGAATCTTGATCAGCAGTAGGTAGAAATTATTTATGTATAGGAAAGCAAGGAGGAGGTGCCAATGACCAAAAACTGGTTTCCTTTTGTCGGGGAGAGCCTTTCTACCCTATAGAATCCCAGGACCAGCTCCATCCACCTCCAGGTGGGCAGGATGGGTGAGGCATGAACCACAATCCCAGTCAGACTGATCTCAGCCTTTGCCTCTGACAGCACTCACCCTGGGTCATGCCATGCCTGGGGGCATGCCCCTCCACCCTTTTTTAAGGCCTGAGATAAGACTAGGGGGTTGCTTTGGATAATATGAGAGGATAATTGAGTTTTCCTGTTTGAGCAAACCCAGGCATGAAGCTTCAGAATTACATAAAAGATAGACTTATAGCTGATTCCTATTTTACAGAAGGGCTTTAGGTAAATTTCCTCTTTAAAAAATTGCCACATACATTTAAAGCAGATTTATGAAAATTTGGTATACTTCTCATTGTTTTTAAGAAGTTAGCTCTAAATCCAGTAGGCTGTACTTGACCTTTAAAAATAAGAATAACAGCACCATTTATTATTTACTATTACTGGACACTGAGCTGCGGAATTTAACTACATTCTCACAGTAATCCTATGAAATAGGCACTGTTACTGTCCCCGTTGTACAGATGAGGAAACTGAGGCTCTGGGAGACTAAATGATTTGTAGCTACCTAGTAGGTCAAACCAGTATATACAGACTACCATGGCAGAGCAGAAATGCATATATGTCAGTGCACCTTTGCAGGCTCCTCTGGTGCAGGGGAGGGCAGGCCTCTCGGAATAGGTGGGGCAGGACTGGTTATTTATCAGTTTATTCTTTAGACAAATATTAAGTGTCCACAGTGCTAAATGCTGGGGACACAGAGGTGAGTAAAAACAGGCCCTGCCCCAACCTACTCAGAGCTCATTGTCTAGAATGGGAGACCTTACACAGAACCGCCTGAATAAATGCAAAGCTACAGTGTAGCAGGTACTCAGGAGAGGTTCCCAGGGCTGTGGAGGCCCACACCGGGGACCTGACTTAATCAGGGAAGGCTTCCTTGAGGAGGTACTGATTGAGTAGAAAGCCAAGGGACATGTATGAGTTATTCGATCAAATAGGAATGGAGAGTATGTTCCATGCAGAAGTAACAGTAGGTGCAAATTCCTGTGGTAGGCAGGACTAAGAAACAGTTAGTGTGGCTGGATCATAGAGGACAAGAAGCATGGGGTAGGGAACTTCCCTGATGGTCCAGTGGTTAAGAATCCACCTTGCAAAGCAGGGAACATGGGTTTCATCCCTGGTGGGAGAACTAAGATCCCAAATGCCACGGAGCAGCTAAGCCCATGTTCGGCAATGGAAGATCCTGCATGATGCAATAAAGATTCCAAGCACCTCAACTAAGACCTGATGTAGCCAAATAGATAAATGAATAACTTAAAAAAAAGAAGTGTGGGGTGGGATGCAGCTAGAGAGGCCGACAGGTATAGAACTTCAAAGCTGGGGTGGGGGCTGTACATGACCTCTAGGCTGCCCATCTGTCCATGTGTTCATCTGTCCATGCATTCACTCAGCCTTCCTCCAATCTCCTACCCAGTTCATTCATCACCCTCTCACTGGTTTGCTTACTGAATGAGGGACTATTTATCGTGGCAGGACCTCAGTGCCCTGTTGGAGAGGCAGAGCCCTCAAGGGGCTCCCAGGGAGGGGAGAATTAGTTTCACCACACTGTGACATAGCATGTCCATCTGTACAAAGTTCTTCAGCAGGCAGTCACAACCCTTGAGGCTAAGTGTCTCCCATGGTTCAAGCTTCCAAAGGCAAAGCAACATTAACCCCTCCAGGGAGAACTTCCAGCCACACAATTCTTCCTGGCACCTAACCTCGTTCCTTTCAGCAACAAAAGTAGCCCACTTCTCACAGCCCCGAGGTGGGGAGTGTTTCTGCTGGCCCTTTTCACTTTTTTTGGGTTCCGAGGCATCCCTGTCCCAGATGAACACAGGGAAAATTGGTCAGGTCTCCCTCAGATATCAGAATCGAGTTCCAGATACTGCCTGTTCTGGGTATAAAAAATAGGACAGAAATCCCAAATGTCCCTCAGTTCCAGCCATACACTCCCACTCTTCACTCCTCCTTGAACTATTTGTCCTCTGCTTGTGACATCACAGTGGTCTCTATGGCAACCAATTGTGAGGTCACCAATCCTTAAAGCAACAGTGTCTGTAGGGCCAGACAATGGCCAGGAAGAGACAGGGAGAAGGCAAAATGGAGGCTTGAGAAGAAAACCAGCTTCTACGCAGAAAGTACAAGGCCATTCAAGACCCATGGGAGGGGGGAGGACTCTATTCTAGCCCATCCTCAGGGAGGTAAAAACAGCTTATTGACTTTGTCCCTCATTGAAAAGCTTCTACACTGACAAACAGCCTCTGTGAAATTGCCCGTGAAGGGAGAACTTCATCTAATCCCACCCAGATGGGCTGTAGACAGTGATGGGACCTGGTAAGCAGCATCCTGGGATCACTGATGTGGCCCCATGTATCACTGGGAAGTGAGGTAGGAGCATGGTTCTGTTCTCAGCCCCGCTGGCCTAGAGGGGCTGGCCAGGACTGGCCCATGTTTGAGCCTTGATCTTCTTATCAGGGCGGGAGAGAGGATGTGAAGGTGCCAAGGAGGGGGAAATTGCTGATACTTCTCAGGGAGGACGAGGCAGGCCTGCTGGCTCCCCCGAGATCATATTAGTGGTTTGCAAACTGGAAAGGGAGACTGCTCATCAAGAGGCTGGCAGGGGGAAATGTCCCTGGTGGTCCAGGACTTCCCTAGTGCCTCAGACAGTAAAGAATCCACTTGCAATGTAGGAGACATGGGTTTGACCCTGGGTCAAGAAGATCCCCTGGAGAAGGGAAATGCTACCCACTCCAGTATTCTTGCATGGAGAATTCCATGGGCAGAGGAGCCTGGTGGGCTACAGTCTATGGGGTCTCAAAGAGTCGGACGTGACTGAGTGACTAACACTTTCACTTTTTAGTGGCTAAGACTCCATGTTCCCAATACAGGGGGCCCCGGTTTGAGCCCTGGTCAGGAAACTAGATCCACAAGTTGCAAATAAGAGTTTCCATGCTGCAACTAAAGACTCTGTGTGTCACAGTTAGAGATCCAGCATGCTGCAATTAAAGACCCCTCAGGCTGCAAAGAAGATTGAAGATCTGTGTGCCGCAACTAAGAGTCGGTGCAGCCAAATAAATTAGTTTTTAAAAAAGAGGCTGGGGGCATTCTGAACAGTGACCAGGCTTCGAATTCAGATCTGATTGAATTCATCCCAGCCTTTAGCTTGCCTTGAGCAAGTCTCTGAGCCTCTCTGGGCTTCCACTTCTTTGCGTATAAAAGGAAGATGATGCCACTTACCTTTCAGAGAAATATTCAATGAGATAACCCGTAGGAATGCTTGGCACATAATAGGTGCTCAATAAATGTTCGTTATAGCTTTCTATCCTCTCAACCATTAGCCTGGGGCTTGCATATTATATGTGTGTCATGAATGTTTGGACTCTAAATGCAGCGTAAGAACAGAGGGCAGTATTTAGAGCAAGAGAAGTCAGTGGATCTGGGTTCAAATCCTGATCCTTACCAGCTATAAGCTTTCAGGCAAATTGTCTTACAGTTTCCTTAAACTGTGAAATGGGGACTCATGATAGTATTGTCCTCATAGGATTGCTTAGGACTAAATGAGGCAGGGAGAGAGCAAGCCTGGCGCACATGAAATGCACAGTGCCTGGTGGTGATTGTGCTCAGTTCTGCGCATGCTGCGCAGTCTCTGTTCACTGTCAGCTTGAAGGGAGTGCCAGTAATCTGCGGGGTGTCTGGAGCCAGAGAGCAGGTCAGCCTCAGACAGGGGGAGAGCAGGGCCGTCTCCGCGGGAAGGGGTCACCACTTCCTGTTTGGGTTCCCCCAGCGTGGACCCTCAGGACTGCTCCCAGCTCATGCCAGTCGCAGCGGCTGGGTCCCCCAGCTGGGCTGTGCGCATGCGCGCTCAGTCGCGTCTGACTCTGCGACCCCATGAACTGCAACCCGCCAGGCTCCTCTGTCCATGGGATTCTCCAGGCAAGAATACTGGAGTGGGTTGCCATTTCTTCCTCCAGGAAACGAGGGCTGGACTGTGTCTCATGCCTCTGTGAAGCCCACGCCAAGGCCTGACACAAGGCAGAGAGTCAGCAGCAGTTCAGGTGAACTGAGTTAGACACTGTCTTGATAATCCTGTGCTGGTTAACATGAAGTCTGTGTATATATACCCCACGGCAGGCTCTGGCCTAAGCATTTTGCCTGTTGTTGAACCTTTGAGGTAGATGTTATTATCCATTTTACAAATGAGGAAACAGAAAGGCTAAATAACCTGCTCAAGGTCACACAGCTAGTAAGCAACAATGGGTCTGGGATTTCAGCCCAGGCTACCTGGCTCTAGAACCTGCACTCTCATGTTAACCCCAGCCTCATGGGCCCTGTCCAGCTGTTGTGCACATCTTCAGACAGGAATTTTCTCCCCTAGCTCTGCCCACCCCATCCCTCTCATCTTCCGACTGAGCCTGGGCCCAAGGCTGCCCAAAGAATGCAAATTCCCTCCCCTGCCCCACCTGCCTCAGCCATCCCCCTCCCGCTCTGTTGAAATAAAGCTCCTGCTGCCGCTGTCACTGCCACAGCTGAAACCACCACCGGATCCTTTGCTTATTTCAAGTCCTCCTAAAGCTTGTTGAGTTCTTAACTTATTAAAGATAAGCACATGGAAATAGGGAGCAAATCTCTTTATTTATGACATAATCTCCAGCCCAGAAAAGCGGCAGGAACAGTGTTGCCTATATTAGGGAACCAATAGGAAAAAAATCAATTAGATCCGCCAGAGCGTTTCGCTATTAACTTTCTTCTGATGTTTCTCTTAAGGCTGGCCATGGGGGTCTCCACCAGCCACCAAGCCAGAGGAGAGAGGAGAGCTTTGTAGGAACAGAGGCAGGAATGTCATGAGGAAGGCAGCAGACCAGGCTCACAGACAGATGGGGTCTCCTTCACAGCTTTCCAAACCTCAGCCAGGAAGTCCTTATGGTGATCTGACCTCCATGTTTCTTGCTGCAGTTTCAGCTGGTATCTTCAGAGGCAATGGGAATCAGCTGGTTATTCTTTGCTTCTTGCCGACCAGAACCACAAAGTCTAATCAGATTTCTGTTAGATCCTTTGAGGGCAGGATCCTCTTCTTCCTGCAAGAATGTTATTCTGGAGGGGCTCTTGTGGAATGATTTTCAGCAGAGTCGTCTTCTGCTGGGTAACGCTGTCTGGGAGCTGCACCCACAACATGAGGTCCTCACGTCCACCTGTGCCTATCTTCTAAACTGTCTCCCAGAGAAAGGGGTCTGTCTTACTCCTGAGCAAGTGGGATGTCCTGGCTCCCATAGTAACCCAGAGTCTCCTCAAAGCGATCATGGCTTCTTTCCTAGTTTTCCCTCAGGGCTAGGCAAATAGCAGGTGCTCAGTAAATATCACAGAATCAACAATTTTTATAATAATAATTCCATTGACTGAATGCTCACCCTGTGAATGCTAAGAAGGGTGGGTGCTTTGTTACCCAAAGCAAGACCCTTCGCTTCTCCTTGAACCATCAGACAGCCCAGAAGAGGTCTTGAGCTTTATTTTGCTTTGTTTTGTCTTCTTTTTCTGCCCAAGAACAACAGGAGCAGCAGCTCTGAGAAGTTAGTATTATAATCCCCATTTTACAGAGGAGGAAAGAGACTCAGAAATAACTTGTCTAGGCTAATAAGTGAACGATTCGCTCTATCCATCTACTTTTGGTCATGAGTAAGTCCTTCTTGAGGTCTAACCTAAATCTTGTCTGTGTCAGCAGTAGCAGTTCCTTCTCTGTCCCACAGAAGCAGAGAATGGCATCACCACCCATGTAGAATTCTCTCAGTTTAGGAGCGTCCACCAGCGCTCGGTACAGGTTGACCCACAATGAATATTAAACACCAAACTTCACAGAGGCCAGCCCTGCAGGGCAGGCAATGAAGCCACCCTCCTCACGCCTGTTCATTATTATAATTTATATTGAGCCAGGGTTGCTGGTGATCTTGCCCTCACCAGGTATTTGGGCTATTTTAGAAGCTTATTCAGATCAATGACAGACAGCTCCAAATAGATAAACTCCCTGCCATCTAGACGAATCAATTGCAACACTGCCGTCACAACAAGCCCAAGAAATCAATCTGATTTCAGGCGACATGGTAACTCAGAGCTGGGCAAGCTGGTTTTAATTTCCCCGCGGCTGAGCCCAGCTCCTCTGCTCACTGAAGCACTCCTCTTTCCCAGCTGGTGTCTCATCCATACACGTGCCCAGGGTCCTTGGAGAGGTTAGGCCAAGGGGGGCAGTCGTATGGAGGACAGGGGGACTAGGAGGTCGTGTGACCTTGAAGAAGGCTCTTGAACCCCCAAACCCAGGAGGAGCTGACTCAGCCCCACCGTTGGGAACCTCATTTTGCTGGCTTCAGCTCCAGTTTTCCACTGCCCTCTGCAAAAAGCAAGCCTGGGAGCCTTTCTGGGCTGCCTCCCAAATCAGGAGTCACAGAGGTAGCTTGCCTACCTCAGGCACTAGGACAACTGCCCTTCTTGGTCTTGGAGATGGAGTTTTGTTTAGCAGGGCAGCAAAAAAGCTCACCAGAACAGACACAGCCATTTACTGAGTGCTTACTTTATGCCCAGGGAGGTAATCTTAGAACTTTACACACCTCATCTTCTTAATCCCCGCAACAGCCCAAAGAGAAGAAGCAATTTCTACATTTGGTAGAAGAGGAAACCAAAACTCAGAGAGGTTAAAGAACTTGTTCTGGGTCAGACAGCTTGTAATTGATGCAGCCTGGATTTAACCCAGGTCTACTAGACTCCTGTCCCTAAGCCTTAGCCGCCACTCTATCCTAAAGACACCATCAGAGATCCCCCTCACTCTCCCCCTACTTGAATCCTGTCGAGTTAAATGAACCCATTATTTTTCCTCCAACCTGCCAGGGATGGAGAAGGCAATGGCACCCCACTCCAGTATTCTTGCCTGGAAAATCCCATGGGCGGAGGAGCCTGGTAGGCTACAGTCCGTGGGGTCGCTAAGACTCAGACATTACTGAGCAACTTCACTTTCTCTTTTCACCTTCATGCATTGGAGAAGGAAATGGCAACCCACTCCAGTGTTCTTGCCTGGAGAATCCCAGGGACGGGGGAGCCTGGTAGGCTGCCGTCCATGGGGTCGCAGAGTTGGACACGACTGAAGTGACTTAGCAGCAGCAGCCAGGGAACAGAGCCTCTCAGAATTCTCACAATTAGCAATTATTCCCTGAACTTTCACCTGATGCTCCAGGTACTGAGTTGAGGGTGCTGAGGAGATAAGAAGGTCAAGAGGCCAGCTGGTCACCTTCCTGCACCTCATCTGTTACTCCCCTTCCCTCTCCCACTCTATTAGTCTATCTGTGTGGTGAGACATGGGGCCTTGGACAGCCTGCAGGGTGTTGGGAGATGTGACTTTGGAGCCAGCTGATTTGGGTTCAAATTCTAGCCCATTCAGTAGAACTTCCTGGGCAAGTCTCTTAACCTCTTGGCATGTCTCCTATCTGATCTTGACAAAATGAAGACACTTTGTTGTTGTCGTTTAGTTGCTCAGTCATGTCTAACTCATTGAGACCCCATGGACTGCAGCACGCCAGGCTTCCCTGTCCTTCACTATCTCCTGGAGCTTGCCCAAACTCATGTCCATTGAGTCGGTGATGCCATCCAACCATCTCATCCTCTGTCACCCCCTTCTCCTCCTGCCTTCAATCTTTCCCAGCATTAGGGTCTTTTCCAATGAATCAGCTCTTCCCATCAAGTAGCCAAATTATTGGAGCTTCAGCTTTAGCATCAGTCCTTCCAATGAATATTCAGGGTTGATTTCCTTTACGATTGACTTGCTTGGTCTCTTTGCTGTCCAAGGGACTCTCAAGAGTCTTCTCCAACACCACAGTTCCAAAGAATCAATTCTTCGGCACTCAGCTTTCTTTATGGTCTAACTCTCATGTCCATACATGACTACTGGAAAAACCATAGCTTTGACTAGATGGGCCTTGGTCAGCAAAGTGATATCTCTGCTTTTTAATATGCTGTCTAGGTTTGTCATAGCTTTTCTTCCAGGGAGCAAGTGTCTTTTAATTTCCTGGCTGCAGTCACCATCCACAGTGATTTTCGAGCCCAAGAAAATAAAACCAAGGATAATAAAAAAAATAACAACAATAAAAAAAGGATAATAATCAAATAAAGGCAGGGATACAAACAGAACAAAAGGGAGTTGGTTGGATGGGGCTCTCCTGTTCCATCCCTTCCCTCACCCCCACCCCATAGTAACTGCCCCCTGCACCCCAGGTGCTGTGACCAAGCCCTGGGCCTGGCTATTTTTCTGGGTCCGACACCATCTCTCACCTGACAGCTACCAAGAGCCTGTTTGGGTTTCGAGCTTGACAATTTAGGTGCGAAGTGGGCAAAGCTGCCCCTGGCCATAGGGAAGCCACATAGCTACATCCTTTGGGGGTTGGGTTTGGGCATTGCAGCTGGAGACGCTTGGTCTGGGGACCAGATGGTCCTGGACTATGAAGAAGGATCTTCTGTCTGTCCCGGGGAGCTTGAGCTGGCTCTTGTAGGGGTGAACTGTTGTTCATCAGGCTCTGCATCTTATGTCTTCCCTGAGGGAGGCAGAGACGTCTGAACCTTGAAACCTAGCAATGGAGAGTGACATACAATACCCCACAGCTAGGGAGTGACAGAAGCAGGTTCAAACCCAGGCCTGTATGACTCCAGAGGATTGGGGTTGCCTGCACTCCCTCTTCCCCGTGTGGAGGCTGCTCCTCACACCCCTATCAGCCTTTTGACCCACCAAACACAGAAGAGAGAACACATGAAGAGAGAAACTCAGAAGAAAGCAAGAGGGAATGGGAGTTGATGCTGGAAAGACTTCCAGATGCAGGGGATTGTCTCTAGGAGAGGTTATTCAAGAGGCAGTACTGTCTCTGGGGCGGTTTCAGTTGGGGTCTCAATTCAGCTGTCCGCCCCTCCCCTGTGACTCCCACTTCTTGAAAGCTACTGAGAGACCAGATGACCTCTGATGAGTGTGACTTTTTTTTTTTAATATTTATTTTTGGCTACATGGGGGTCTTAATTGCTCTGAGGCATGTGGGATCTTAATGCCCCCACCAGGGATAGAACCTACGATCCCTGCATTGGAAGGCAGATTCTTAACCACTGGACCATCAGGGAAGCCCCTTCTCTATTTTTTGAATAGGCAGTACCTGCACATGTTTCAAAAAATAAAGGTACAAAAAATGAGCTGGCTCAGTGAAAGGTCTCCCTCCCACCCAAGTCTCCCAGGTCCCCTCCCCAGGGGAAGCAATATTCTGTTTCCCATCCACAATATACAAGCAAATAGGGACACATATTCTCTTTCTTTCGTCTCGTTTTTAACACACAAGATGTAGCATAGCCGGGCACACTGTTCTCTGCCTTGCTTTTGTCACCTGACAATATATCTTGGAGATTACTCTGAATCAGTACATAAAGAGCTGCCTTCCTCTTAGGTGTCTTTTTATGGTCACAGGCTTCTCGGGGAGCTCTGAAGTAATCACATCTGGTTTGATTAGCTCCACATTTCCATTTATGACTACCCCGCCCAGAGAGGGCAGGAAAGCTCTCCAAGGTCACGCAGCAAGGACTAAAGATGCGCGAGGGCTTCTCCCCCCAGCTCCGGCCTCGGTTCCTGCTCCTCCAACCCCGGGCCACCTCGAAGCAGAGGCTGCTCAGGCAGGGGAAGGAGAGGGAGGGGGGCGTCTCTAATTGAAATGCTCCCCGCGCTGCGCGCCTGCAGCCCGCACCTGGCGGCGCGCGGTGCGGGTGAGGGTGCGGCCGGCCTGGGGCGCCGGGCGCGCAGGGGCGGGCGGCGGCCGAGCGCCCACGTGGGAGCAGGAGAGGCCGGCCGAGTCCCCGGGAAACCCGCGCTGCCTGCTTTTCGGTAATGAGCTCCCGGGGCCCGAGGTGAGCTTTCCTCGCTGCTCACACGGCAGTTGCGTGGCACCAAAGAAAACGGGGATTTTTTTTTTCTTCGTGCCTGACAGCTCATTAGAAGAATTAATTTACTCCAGCGTTTGCAGTTTAAAGGACATTATTTACTGGTTAATTGTTGTTATTACAAAATGTTAAATATCATTATTTATTTCCCAGGTCCTGACAGCTTCTCTGACAGGAATTTATTAGGTGAGACGGGATCACTGGTGGGTGTCCCTGTGCCGAGCAGCGTGAAGGTGGGGGTAGGGTGGGGATCACCCTGGGGCCTGGGTCTCTGAGCAAAGAAGACAATTCAAGGGGCAGGACGTGGGGGGCTGTCTAGATCCTGCCTGCCCCCCACCCAGGGGGCTGCCTGGAAGCCACTTCCACTTTGGGGGCCCCTCTGTTCTGACTGGGCAGCGCCCTTGCCTTATAGTCTACCCAGCCATCACCCACATTTCTGTCTGAGGGAGAAGGTTGATTAGGCTCATTTTACAAGTTAGGAACCTGAGGCTCATACACAGGTGACAGGCTGGGTGCTGACAGATGAGATGATCTGGGATTTAGAAGACAGCACTGTGGTCTGTCCAGTCAAGGCTCTGGTTTTTCCAGTGGTCATGTATGAATGTGAGAGTTGGACTGTGAAGAAGGCTGAGCGCCGAAGAATTGATGCTTTTGAACTGTGGTGTTGGAGAAGACTCTTGAGAGTCCCTTGGACTGCAAGGAGATCCAACCAGTCCATTCTGAAGGAGATCAGCCCCGGGATTTCTTTGGAAGGAATGATGCTAAAGCTGAAACTCCAGTACTTCGGTCACCTCATGCAAAGAGTTGACTCATTGGAAAAGACTCTGATGCTGGGAGGGATTGGGGGCAGGAGGAGAAGGGGACGACTGAGGATGAGATGGCTGGATGGCATCACGGACTCGATGGACGTGAGTCTGAGTGAACTCCGGGAGTTGGTGATGGACAGGGAGGCCTGGCGTGCTGCAATTCATGGGGTCACAAAGAGTCGGACACGACTGAGCGACTGAACTGAACTGACTGACTGTGGTCTGAGACCTGACGCCCAGCCCTGGGAAATGTGAATTTGGGGGCTGTCTTCAAACAATGGCTCTTCAGACAAGGCCTTCCGTTCCATCCTTTCCTGCCCAGGAAGCTGCCAGCAGCAGGTTGCCTCAAGGAAAATTTGGAGAACTAAAGGGAGATGAAAAGTGCTTTGAAAAAGTATGAAATCGAGCTCAACCAAGCCATTATTGTTGCTATGCTGTAAATTATTGCAAAGTTATTTCTGGCTGGCAGCCTGGTTTATTTTAGACCCTACCTCATTTCTTCCAGGTTATAGGTCCTAATTCCTTGTCTGGTGAGAAGAATTCTCACTAGTGGAGTGAATCCTGACCAGATTCAGAAACTGTAACTACAGCTTGGAGAATTTTACAGATTCTCAGAAGATCAGGGCTTGTCATCCTTCAGAGGTCTTCTCCACCAGCCCCTCAGTTTATTTTATTGCCATGTTAAGTTTTTAACAATTTTATTCATTTTTTCAAGTAGGTAGTTCATGCCCAAGGTGCAAAATTCAAAAGGCATTAAATAGTATATGGTAAACAGTCTTTCTCACTCCTCTGAGGCAGCCAATGTTATTGATTCTTTGTTTTGACTATACTTAAAAATAGCATTGTTTCCTGTTTCTGTTCATGTAGAAAATACAATTTTTCCTGCAGAAGGAAATAAAAATCATATCCAATCCCACTATTCAGAGGTGAGTACTGTTGATATCTCGGTGTATAATCAGGGAGCCTTTTCTCTCTGCACTGAGATACACATCTCTAGTTACAGACTTGCATATTGTTGTTGTTTAGTTGTTCAGTGGTGTCCTGCTCTTTTGTGACCCTATGGACTATAGCCCGCCAGGTTCCTCTGCCCAAGGGATTCTCTAGGCAAGATTACTGGAGTGGGTTGCTATTTCCTCCTCCAGGGGATCTTCCCAGTCCTGGGACTGAACCCATACCTCCTGCATTGCAGGTGGATTCTTTACCACTGAGCCAACAGGGAAGCCCAAAGACTTGCATGACCTGAGTTTATTACTTGTTCACATTAAATATTTATTCTTCAAAAATAAAGTTCTGAGAGGATACGTGCTAAACTGATAATTGGTATCTTGAGGCGAGGAACTGGATTGGGTTAGGAAAAGGGGGAACTTTGTATTCATTATACAAGATTTTTTTTAGAATGCAAATATATTTGTATATTGCTTCCCCCCAATATTCCAGAATCTACTTTTAAATGACTCCATCAGAAGGCTACTATTTAACCAATCCTTTCTTATTGTGGTCTGGAGATGTCTGCTGGTTTTGCTGTTATCAACAAAGCTGGGGGGTGGACACTTTCGTACATCTCTGCACACTCATCCATTGTTTCCCTGGGGCAGTTTCTAAGAAATGGAATTGCTAAAGGGAATGTACACTTTCAGGGCTTTTTGATCCATCAAGTCAAATTTCCTTCCTTCAGGGCAGTTTTAATCTCCCATTCCACCACCTGCTCCCCACCCCCACTTCTGATTTGTCCAACGCGAAAGTATAAGGTTTGTGAGATAGTAGGGCAAAGCCAGGGGAGGCTGGCACTGTTTCTTCTCTGGGTGATGTTCAAGAAGAGGGCAGTGTGTGATTTGAGATGCCTCAGACCCCTGGGATCCTCTCAGGAGTCCCAGAGGGGACCTCAGTGTTCAGATGAGTGCCAAACCCTCAGGCCAGGATGGCAAGGGTCTCATCAACTCCTAATCACAAGGTTGAAGGTTTGTGTATCAAGCATCTGGGTCTGGATCCAGATCCTTCCTCCAGACATCCAAGCAGAGGGTGAGTGCAGCCCTCTCTCTGTGAGGGTCTCCAGGCTAAAGGCACAGCTGGGATACTTCCTCTCAGAGCTCTTCCAGTCCATGAGAGTGACATCCTTCAAGATCATGTGGCGCATGGAGCACCTTCCAATTCCTACCTCCTCTAAATGTCACAGTCAGTCTTCTCTTTGATTCTAGGCGCTCGTTGCTGCCCAGTCTTGTGGCTCTTATCTGCAGCCTTTGCTCCCTAAGATTCTCTAGCAAGTTGACCTATCCCATCTGGAAGGCTTCCAGAGGAACAAGAGGGACACAAGTTGGACTTGTTGATTTAATATTGAAAAGAGGGCATTCTGAAAGCTCCCCTCCTCCCTGGAGCCCAGCATCTTGATGGTAGCTGAGGTTTCCTCTTGCTGGGGCAAAAAGAGAACGCCCACGATTGCATCTCATTGGTGAGATGAATAATACATTTGAAGCATCTCACAAACTGTGTTTGATCCGCCTAAAGCTTCAACCGTTAACGTATTTCTCTTTATCCCCAGCAAGGGAGGGCTGGGAACTGTCAACATTTTCCTTTTTGCCTAATTTGTGCTTTCTCCATCAAGAGAAAAGCAGGGGCTGGGGAGGCAAGGAACAGGAAAAGAGAATGGTAGTGACACGTACTCCCTGGAAAAATTCAGTGAGTCACAGGACTGGGGGTTGCTCCCATGGCCTGGGGACCACTGGGGTCACCTGGTCAGAGCAGGCGCAGGGTCTCTGAGGGGAGAGGATCTGCTGTGGGTACAGGGCTTGTTTGCAGCACTGTGTGCCCCTAAGAAGTTGATCCTTGGAAGGGCCCATCTCCAGTGTTTCTGAAAATGCTTCCCAGAGGTGAGAAGTTGAGGCTTGTTAGCTGCCAAGCGCAGAAGATGCTCTGTTCTCCTCACGGAAGCTGCAGAGTAATGATGTTAAAAATGGCCACTGACTGGGACTTCCCTGGCGCTCCCAACACAGGGGGCCAGGGTTCGATCCCTGGTCAAGGAACTAGATCCCACATGCCTCAACTAAGAGTTCACATGCTGCAACTGAAGGTCTCATATGCCTTTACTAAGACCCAGTGCTGCCAAACAAAACACAAAAGTGCTCCTGACCGATCTCAGGGGCCAGGCGCTGTGCTGGTGTTTAAACTTACAAGCCTTTAGTCCCTTCTTATTTTATTCTGAGGGGTAACCTTAAGTTCTCAGGATCTTATCCAAGGTCGCCCTGATTGTCCGTGTCAGGCTATCTGGCCCAGAAGTTCATGTTCTTAACCACAGGGCTGTTCTCTCTCTCAACTGGGCTCTGACTCTTTGCCAGACCTGTCTCCTGCTCTGGAAGAACAGAGAAGATGAGAGAAGAGGTTATGAGCACAGACTCTGGAGTCTGGAATCCTGGCGCCTTCTCCTCACCTCTCACTGTGCCTTAGTTTCCTCATGTGTAAAATGGAGACGTTAACAATAGTACCCAATCTCATAGAATTGTGGTGAGGATTAAATAAGTAAATATGCTCAAGTTCTCAGAGCCTGGAGCATAGGAAGCACTAGGAAGCACTAACTACGTGTATTTGCCTTTATGTGGGATCTTCCTGAACCAGGGATCAAACCCATGTCCCCTGCATTGGCAGGTGGATTCTTAACCACTGGACCACCAGGGAAGTCCTCCCAACTGATCTCAAACTTATTTCATCTTCTCTCTTGGGACTGCCTGTCTGTCCCAATCCACTTTATTTCCCAGCCCCCTTCCTCTGCCCAGCCTGGTTTAGGGCCCCACTGTCAGACCCCTTTGTTTCTTTAGAGGGCTCCCTGTGATTCCCAGAATTCTGCAGACATAAGTCAGATTTCAGCAGGTCTTTTGCCTGATTTCTAATAGGTCCTTTCATTCCCATGGATCTTACCGATGTTCATGGCTCTTTTATCTTTGGCAGCCCCCATACAGGAAACACCCATCCCCTAGGTAACCAGCAGCACGCTTTGGCAGGAGGCGGAGCACAGAGAGAGATGGCTTCCCTTGGAGGGAAACAGAGCAGACAGTCTCCAGCGGGGAAGGAACAAGGGACGGAGGATGGAGAGTGATTTTCCTAATACCTGACAATGTGTCTTCCATCCTGAGCCATTCGTTGCTGTACTTTCACAGGCATCGCCCCTCCCTGCGGGGAAGCTAATAGTTGTGTCCACCCTCAATTCCCTCCCATCGCGGAAGTGTGAAACAGGAGGGAGAAGTCTTCCAAAGCAAGTACTGAAGCTGGATTTTGGGGCGGACATCCTTACAGGTGGTGAGAGAGTAGTTCTGGTGATGCAGAACCTCTCCCAGCAGGGCCGGGCAGCACCAGTGGTCCCCAGCCGACTGACCTGTGTGCCTGCCCAGTGCCCCAGAACCCTTCTGTTCAGGCCTGGCATCCCACGGAAGTGGCATTCTGCTCAGCAGCTCAGAACACAGACGGGAGGGCGGGCATTGCGGAGAATCGATTTGCGGGAGCAGCGGGGGCTTTCTCTTCCTCTCTACTTCCCTGGTCTTTGATCTCCTGTCCTTCCTTCATAGTTCCATTTCCCCTCTCCTTCTTCCCTTGATGTCTCCCTCTTTCTCTCCCTTTGGCAGAATCACAGCAGCTCCCTAGAAGGCAGGTGTGGTGGTGGTGGGGTTTTAGGGGTTGGGGGGCAATCTTTTGTTCTCTTGTTCTTTCTGACCGAGTGGGACCTCGCAGCCCAAGGTACCAGCCTCCGACCCAAGTTCTGAGAGGAAAGGTTTGACCACAGTGAAAGGACACACACACACACACACATACTTGGAAAGAAAGAGCTGAAACAGAGAGAGAGAAATCTACAAAGACGGGGAAAGGCAAAGAGAGAAAGACAGAGACAAGATTCAGAGCATCGAAACAGTGAAAGGCAGAGACGTGGAGAGTCAGAGACAATGAAAAAAAGAGAATTCAGCAAATTAAAAATTTTACAACCATCCAGCAAGTCTGCAAAAATGATCTTCCCTGCGGTCTTTCATTTATCTCATTATCTGACTCCTAATGTGCTTTTTCCCCCTTTTCTTTTCTCGCCACACTTGGTGCAGAATCTTATTAGCTTTTTTTTTTTTCTGGCAGGGGCTTCATATAGTCTTTTTCATTACATTTCCTAATAAAAGCAATCACTAGGACGGCACGGCTGGAGGATTAAAAAGCCACCTCAGCAGCCTCTTGGCCAGCAGAGCCACGACTTGCTGTAGCCTCATTCATGCTGCCAGGGGAGTGGGCCAGCCCCGGCGGGCCAGATTAGAGAGGCCTGGGCTGTGCTGTGGAATGTTCCAGGACTGAGAGAGGCATTACAGCAGGCTTGCAGGTGAACGATGTCATGGAGATGAGAAAACAGAGGAGCTGGAGGAGGTGGTCCCTACTTGGAGCTGTCTGAGGACAGGGCCTGAACCCAGTGCCGCCTGACCCCAGTGTCCTGGTTTTGCTCCAAAGCAAAGAATATTTGGAGCCTTTCTCTTTGGACCTCTGGCTTACCTGACAGCAAATTCTTTTGAGTATCAGTGATGTCAAGTTTTCACCTTTTGAGAGTAGATCTCATATATATATATATATAAAATTTATATATGTATTTGTCTGCACTGGGTCTTAGTTGCAGCCTGTGGGATCTAGTTCCCTGACCAGGGATTGAACCCCCAGCCCCCTGCGTTGCAAGCTCAGAGTCTTAGTCACTGGACCACCAGGGAAATCCAGGGAGTAGATTTGATTTTGTTATCCACACTTTTTTTGTGACATAGTTCATATTACATACAGTTTACCATTTTATTTATTTATTGGCCACATCACGGGGCTTGTGGGATCTTAGCTTCCTGACCTGGGTCCGAATCCGGACCTACGGCAGGGAGAGCACCAGGTCCTAATCAACGGCCAGCAGAAAATTCCCTATTTTTATTTTTAAGTTTACCAATTTAACCATTTCCAGTGTCCAGTTCAGTGGCATTAAGTACATTTACATAGTTGTGCAATCTCACCTCCGTCCATTTCCAGAACTTTTTCATCACCTGTACTCGTTAACAGTGACTCCCATTCCCCCCTCCCCCACCTCCGGGCACCCACCTTTATACTTTCTGCCTCTATGAACTTGACTGCTCTGGGCACCTCATATAAGTAGAATTATACAGTATTTGTCCTTTTGTGACTGGCTTATTTCACTTAGCTTAATGTCTTTAAGGTTCATCCATGTTACAACATGTGTTAGAATTTCATTCTACAGACAGCGAGAACGCACCTTTGGATACCAAGGGGGAAAGCGGGGTGGGATGAACTGGGAGATTGAGACTGACATATACACACTGCTGATGCTATGTATAAGACTGATAATGAATGAGAGTCTACTGTTTAGCACAGGGAACTCTTCTCAATGCTTTGTGGTGACCTAAATGGGAAGGAAATCCCCAAAAGAGGAGATGCATGTATATGTATAACTGATTCACTGTGCTCTACGTTAGAAACTAACATAGCATTGTAAAGCAACTTTATGCCAACAAAAATTTTAAAAAGTTTTTCATTCCTGTTTAAGGCTGAAAAATAATCCATCCTGTGAATATACCACATTTTGTTTATTCCACACTTTTTTCCCCCCTACAAAATAGAAACATTTCTACTCACAGGAGGAGAGTGAAAAGAGAAAACCCATCTAGAGTCTCATCATATTAACATAGCAATTCTTTCTTTTGTATGTTTCTCTCTGTTGCTAATAATTGAACAACGCTGTCCTCCAAGGACCACTCGAAGACCACTCTGAGAAAGCAGCGTGGCAGAGGATTTGGTGCTTGGAAAGGGTCAAAAGTTACCAGGAAACACATCTGATAAATCAAGCTAAGGGAAAGAAAGGAACCCCCTATAAAATAACTTGACATTTTATTGCCCCGGGTTATAAGCTGGCCCTAAAAGTATTTCACACATTGCCCTCCAACATGATATGGGCCACACACTGAGAGGTGCCGGGTTAACAATACAGCCTCTCAAGGGGGGTGACTTTGAAGAGAACAATGGAAATATTTGGCTTAGTACTTTAAAAAATGTAAGTACAATAAAATTAAATAAAAGCAATTTTGAAATGACTTGCTCATCTGGGGGCCACTGAGGCCACCCCTGGTTACCTGCTTCATTTCTCAGATGCTTGGTCGGGGCTGATGGAGTCGAGTCCAACTAGCATTTCTCAAAGACCAGAGGGCATCACGGGTTTGGGAGGCCAGCAAGGAAAAGCATCATTGCAGAGTGTGTGTCGGTTTCAGCAGGGCATCTCCAACCTCAGCCCCTGGTTCTGTTAATAAAGACAATGCCTTGTATCTGTGTGGTCCTTTGGGAACCTTTACCTTTGATTTCTTTCCACTTTCCTCCAGGATGTTTTTTGCTCTAAGTCTCTAGGAGCCTCTGTCCCTTTCCTAGACCCCAGAAAATAGCAGACTCTGCTTAGGGAGAGTAGAAGCCCAGAGGCTACAAAGACAGCTTCACAGATGCCTTTTCCTTCCCTCCTCTTGTGTCAGAGCTCCTGAAATGAACCGTGGATTTCACTATTTTCCCTCTTTCCACAAACATAGAACATGTTTATTTTTCATGTAGCCTTAAAAACCGGATCTTGGGACTTTCCTGGTGACCCAGTGGCTAAAAATCTGTGCTCCCAATGCAGGGGACCTGAGTTCGATCCATGGTCAGGGAACTAGATCCCACACGTGGTAACTCAGAGTTTACATGACGTAGCTAAAGATCTGGATGTTGTAATGAAGATGGAAGATCCCAAGAGCTGCAACTAAAGTCCCATTGGAAGCACAAAGTGTGTGTGCTTAGGTGTGTCTGACTCTTTGTGATCCCGTGGACTGTGGACTTTGCAACTGCTGAATTCTCCAGGCCAGAATACTGGAGTGGGTAGTCTTTCTCTTCTCCAAGGGATCTTCCCAACCCAGGAATCGAACTCAGGTCTCCCAAATTGCAGGCAGATTCTTTACCAGCTGAGCCACCAGGGAAGCCCAAATAAATATTACAGACAAACAAACAGGGCTTCCCTGGTGGCTCAGTGGTAAAGGATCTGCCTGCCAATGCAGGAGACATGGGTTCAATCCCTGGTCTGGGAAGATCCCACATGCTGCAAAGCAACTAAGCCCGTGAGCCACAGCTATTTAGCCTGTGCTCTAGAGTCTGGGAATCACAACTGCTGAAGCCCTTTAACCCTAGAGCCCATCCTCTGCAACAAGAGAGGCCACCGCAGTGAGAAGCCCAAGTATCGTAGCTAGAGAAAAGCCCAAGCAGCAAGAAGACCCAGCACAGTCAAAAATAAATGAATAAATAAAATTATTTTTTTAAAAAACTGGATCTTTTCCTTATATATTCACACTCTCTGTTTTACCAATATCAGCCTTTCCTATATCACTCTTTCTCTTTCTGAGAAACTGTCTCTTCCCTTCCATCAGTGCTCCAGGGGGCTTTTATTTTTCTTTTATTCTCAGCTTTCTATCAATCAAGGGGAGGGGAAAACACTTTATCTGAACCCTTGGTGTGCAACAGCAGCAACCAGCAGCTGCCAGGGCAGTGGGAACTTCATTTCCAGTGCTGACGTTTATAAATGTGGCACACCGTACCAGTAGGGACTAGAATAAATCACACAGCTTCTCCAAAGGTCCCCAGGGGCTGCTTTAGAGTCTTTCCCATTGGGGGTCATGCTCCTCTTTCTTTGCAGGGGGTGGGGGTGTGGAAGGCTGTGATTTGCAACAAGAAGCAAACCACATTTTTGCCCACCCTCGGTGTAAGCCGAGCCCAGCACCCAGGATGCTCTGGAGCAAGGATGCTCCGGGCCTGTCTCTGGATGTGGAGAAAGGCTTGGGGCTTGAAATCCAGGCTGGAGGTTGGAATATTGGCTCTGTCCCTTACCAGCTATCAGTTTCCTCATCTGCAAAACGGGGCTAAAAATGCCTGCCCCGCCTACCTCCCAGGGCTGTTGTGAAGATCTAATGACCTGTCTATAAAGTGAGGGCCTTTATACAATGTACTGAAGGATTATTAAGGAGCAAAAATAATTTATAACCAGCGTTGTTCAGAGAGAGCTTTCTGGATGGGCTCCAGGCTGACCTCTCTCAGCCCATTCCCTGAACCTCAGCTTTTTCTTTTCATTTAAGAATTCTGGGCAAGGAGCACTGATGATCTGTTCCAAACACAGCTGGACCCTTCCCAATGTCTTGTCTAAGCTTTTGCTTCTGCCCCTCCAAATATCAAGAAAATACAGGTAGACAAATATGCTAGGTGGAGAGAGGAAGGGACAGACAGAGGGAGACTGAGAGAGGGGGGTTTCCAAGGATGAGGCAGGAGACAGGGAGAGTTGTCTCATATCCTGTGTCACTGGGAACTCATTATGGATCCTTTCAAGGTTCTGTTCAGCGAGACCCAGCATAGCGCCCCCCCACCCCCACCCCAATCCTACTCCTTGTATATTCCCTACACTTCCAGGGGCTGCACGCCACCTTTGACCTGCTTTCTGGTCCTTCTGTGACTTTCCATCCTACCAAGGCCAATCCCTGTCTGTGGTTGGGTGCTTAGGTTCCAGGCAGGGTGCTGACGATGCCCAAAGCCTGTCCCTGAGCCCCCTCAGGACAGCAATTATCTGTACAGTGTTTTCTTCTAAGCCTTTTCCTATATAACAAGATTCCACCCAGCGTCATTCCCCAGAGGCAACTGCTGTTGCCAGTTTCTTGCTATCCTTACAGAGAGAAAACTGATTTTCTTTAAATATTTGTTCAACACTTTATTTAAAGGGATTAGGAGCTGCAAAGAGAAAGACTGAACAGAGGACCAAGTTTCTTTATTGTTCTGAGCAATTCAGCTCTGATGGACAATTGCATGCCTCATTCTTTAAAACAAAAACAGTGAAGTACGTGGGACCCACTCTCAGCTGAAGGCCATTAACATGGGTGATGCGGCAGGGATGTCACAATCTATACCTGCGTTTTATCAAAATAGTTTTTATACAAATAGAGTGATTCTCTAAAAGGCATCTGGTTAGCAAAATTCTCCTCTGTCTTATTCCAGTCATGATGATGCTTTAGAGTCTTATCTATATTGGCCCTTCAGCCAAAGCCTGGCTGGTCCACCCCTAAATCTGACTCTCACGGTGGCTATTATGAGCGTCCCATTCTTGTTGTCCTCTGAGTGAGGTGGTCATTCTTATTTGATAATTGCCTCTTTTTTTTTTTTTTCACTTTTGATATCTGAGAAGGAAGGGGACAGGGACGTGTCAATGGAGGACATACTGAAAGGGTGATGTATTTTGGGTACTAGTCATCTGGGCTTACCTGGTGGCTCAGTGGGAAAGAATCCACCTGCCAGTGCAGGATAAGAGGGTTCAATCCCTGGGTCGGGGAGGATCCCCTGGAGAAGGAAATGGCACCTCACTCCAGTATTCTTGCCTAGAAAATCCCATGGACAGAGGAGCCTGGTGGGCCACAGTTAAGGAGGCTGCAAAAGTTCAGACACGACTTAGTGATTAAAAAACAACAACAACAATCTGATTGCAGCTGAGGCAGGAAGCCTGTTATGGCAGGCTGAGTTATTTGGACTAACTACCCAGTAAAGGCAACTAAAAATGCTAGTTAAAATATAATAAACACCTTAAAAGACCCAAAGAATTGATTAAGTAGTAAGGAATTAATGGGCCAACATGGAAGAGAAAACCAGAGCATAGAAACCAGTTTTCCCCAAAAGAGCTCAACACTCCTAGCAAAGCTGAACTTTCATTTCAATCACTTGGAAGAGGGAGGGAGTTAGAAGCCCACGCTCAGTGCCTGCACGTAGTGCAGAATCGAATAAGGATGATTTTCACAATACGCTGAGACCCTGAGTGGCTTCATCATCAGGGTTAAGGTGGACTGAAGTACCCCAGGCCAGGTTCACATTGCCCAGGTGACCCAGGGAAACTCGGACCAGAACATGTTTAGATAGCTCAGGACTGGTGGTACCTCGGATGCCTGGCAGAAGTAAGCACACTTTTCTCTAGAGGAATTTCCTTTATATTCAAATGATTCCTGTTTATTTGGAGCAATGTATGATAAATAATCATTTGTTCAAGTGCAGTTACCAGAACTTGGTTAAAGAACAGAGCCTCCAAGGAAATAAGTCTCCATGAGTGAGAATCATAGAAACAAGGGACAAAGGAGAAATAGCTGAGGCTTCATAATTAGCATGATCAGATGTAGACTATAGGGAATCCCCTGGTGGTCCAGTGGTTAGGACTCTGCACTTTCACCACTGAGGACCCAGGTTCAATCCCTAGTTGGGGAACAAAGATCCTGCAAGCTGTGTGGCATGGCCAAGAGAAAAAAAAAAATGTATAGACAATAAATCATGCTTCCTGTGCTCAAAAAAGTAAAAGGTAAGCCTGAAAATATTTACAAGGAATGAGAAATTGTGTAAGGTGTCAAAATAAATTTTTTAAAAAAAGAGAAATTATATGGATGGGAGGGGGATTTGGGGGAGAATGGGTGCTGTGTATGTATGGCTGAGTCCCGTCACTGTTCACCTGAAACTACCACAACATTGTTAATTGGCTACACCCCATTACAAAATAAAAAAGAATAAAGTTTGAAAAAGAATTTAAAACTTTTAAAAAGTTAAAACAATAGAATTTTTTTAATTTCTAAAAAGAAAAAACCTACAGTAACTACGATTGAAAAGCCACTCATTAATTTAAAAGTAACTTGGATGCAGTAGAACAGAGTATTAGCAAAGTAAAAGATAATGGTGAAGAATTACCCAGAATGCGGCACAGAGAGAAAAGAAAAGGAAGGAGGGACTTGGGAAGATAAGAGACACGGTGGACAAAGGCCTGACACATGTGTAATTAACATCCCAGACAGAAAGAACAAATAGAGCAGAAGCAAATATCTGAGAAGAGATCATGACCGAGCAGTTTCCAGAACTGGTAGAAGACACTAGTGCACAGATTCAAGAGGCCAGTAAATCCCAAGCATGAAAATCCTATTTAAACCAGCAGCCAGAAGAGAAAGGCGCAAGTGGTACAACGGAGAGCTTCCTTCCCAGCCTCAACAGGCTAAACTCCATAAAGCCTCCCACCAAGAATCAGTCCTGAGTATTCACTGGAAGGACTGATGCTGAAGCTGAAACTCCAGTACTTTAGACTGGACTCATTAGACTTCAGACTCATTAGAAAAGACCCTGCTGCTGGGGAAGACTGAGGGCAAGAGGAGAAGGGGGTGACAGAGGATGAGATGGTTGAATGGCATCACTGACTCAATGGAGATGAGTTTGAGCAAATTCCGGGAGATAGTGAAGGACAGGGAAGCCTGGTGTGCTGCAATACATGGGGTCAAAAAGAGTCAGACACAATTTAGTGGCAAAATATCAATAAGAAGCAGAGCCCTATGGCTTTGGTACCCTAGATTCCTTGGCTCCCTTAGTCCCCTTTCCCTCTTTCACTGCCTCGAGGCCTCTCGTCCAGCTAGGTCTTGGTATCATACCATCTGTCCACAAAGGCCTTCCCTCAAACCTCTCTTTCACTCTGATCTCAAAGGAAGAAAGGGGGCCCAGGCAGAAACAGGAAAGTGAACGGAAGAATAAGAACCAGTGAGAAAGCAGAGTAAGAGGGACTTCCCTGCTGGTGCAGTGGTTAAGAACCCACCTTCTGATGCAGAGGACACAGGTTTAATCCTTGGTCAGATATTTAAGATCCCACATGCCACAGGGCGACGAAGCCCACGTGCTGCTGCTACTGAGCCTGTGGACACCAGAGCCTGCACACACCCCAACGAAAGACCCTGTGTGCCACAACGAAGACACAACACAGCCAAAAATATATAAATATTAAAAATAGAAAAGAAAGCAGAGTAAGAGATGAATCTTGCAGGCATTATTGCTCAGGAGATGGGCTAGACTTGCTCTGTGGGGGGGGGGGCAGTCTGGAGGCAGCAAGCAGAAAATGGGGATTGATTGATGGCTTAGAAGTTGCTCTCCAAGGACTTCCCTGGTGGTCCAGTGGTTAAGACTCTGTGCTTCCAGTGTAGGGGGCCCAGGTTCAATCCCTGGTCGGGGAACCTCACATGCTGCACAGCACAGCCAAAAAAGAAATAAATTAAAAAAAAAAAAAAAGTTGCTCTCCAGAATTCTGCTTCTCTTCCCTTCCCTTAGGCTTCCCTCTGATTCTCTGCCTCTATAAGCCCACATCTGGCAGTATATTGTGGGAGAGGACCTGAACTCTCCTATCCATCGACCTTCCCTAACAGACAGCACCATCTGCAGAGATGGGAGAGGGGAAGACAAGATCTACTTGAAAACTGGAGAATACCAGAGAACTGAGCCCCTGGAGTTAATCTTCCTGCACGCTACTGAATTTTAGTTGCTATTTGTCACCTGTCAAGCCAGCCCAAGCCGTGTGAAAGCTACTTTTCTTTTCTGGCCCTCAATTCTCACTCCTCTCCTCAACTTGCCACTCCAGAGTTTTCCTGATATCCAGGATATGAAGCGTGGGAAAGACACGAAAGAGAGAGGAAGGGGAGACTCCTGACAGAGGGTTCACATATAGTCTCCACTCCAGACACACCCTCACCTCCAAGGAGCAGCACTGGGACCCCAGTTCTTAGCATGGGTTTTTTTTTTTTTTTAACTTTTACATTTTATTTATTTAGGCTTCAGTGGGTCTTCGTTGCTGCAAGTGGGCTTTTTCCAGCTGTGCTGCTCAGGCTTTTTACTGCAGTGGCTTCTCTTGTTGCAGAACATGGGCTCTAGGGCACGTGGGCTTCAGTAGTTGTGGCCCATGAGCTTAGTCGTCCCTCAGCAGGTGGAATCTTCCCAGCCCAGGGATGGAACCCGTGTCCCCTGCATTGGCAGGCAGATTCTTAACCGCTGGACCACTAGGGAAATCCTCTCAGCACTCTTTGACTTGTCATTTGCCTCAATATCATCTGAGCTTTAATCGAACCTTCTCCAAAATCCTTGCGGTGGAAATATACCCATTCAGATACATACATCTATAAAGACAGCTTAATGAACCCTTGGGTATATCTTAGAGCACCACAGTCAGACGAGTGTGCAAAAGAACACGCCTACCAATGCAGGAAAGTTCGGTTCGATCCCTGGGTCGGGAAGATCCCCTGGAGGAGGAAATGGCAACCCACTACAGTATTCTTGCCTGGAGAATCCCATGGACAGCAGAGCCTGGGAGGCTATAGTTCATGGGGTCGCTAAAGGGACATGACTGAGCAAGTAAACAACAACAACAAATTGTATAGAGCTTGGATAGAAAGGCCTTGAAACAAGATTAAGACGATTCCATCATTCGTCTTCAGGGATGTTTTCCCTTAAGACAGTGAAAACCAATCCTCCCTTATGTTTATTGCGTTTCCTCTCGTCCCAGTGAGGTCTGAGAGCATCCGTTCATAGGCAGATCCCCAGTGCTCAGGCTAAATGATGATCTAATATATTTTCAGAGGTTTCAGCCTCATTTTCCAGGACTTCCCTTATTTCCTACCTGGAGACTGCCTACCAATTGGACTCTTGTGTCTTGAGGGAGCAGAGTTGACCCTAATATTTGCTATTCAACAAACACAAAACAAAGACATGGCAGGAAGCGAAGTTAAGGTCTCTAGGGATTCCACAACCTACTTCCTGGCCTGAAGGAGGGTACTGTGCTCAGCATCTCACAGAAGACACTGTCAGCCTTTGATAAACCTTGCTGGGCCTGTCCAGAACAGACCTCTCACCTCCCTAAACACCTAGTACCAGAGATCAAACCACTCAATCCTAAAGGAAATCAATCCTGAATATTCACTGGAAGGACTGATGATGAAGCTGAAGTTCCAATACTTTGGCCACCTGATGTGAAGAGTTGACTCATTAGAAAAGACCCTGATGCTGGGAAAGATTGAGGGCAGGAGAAGTGGACGACAGAAGATGAGATGGTTGGGTGGCATCACCAACTCAATGGACATGAGTCTGAGCAAACTCCAGAAGATAGTGAAGGACAGGGAAGCCTGGCTTGTTGCAGTCCATGCGGTCAAAAAGAATTGGACACAAGTGAGTGACTGAACTGAACTGAACTGAGACAGCCACATGTCTAAGATGCCTGGGACAGCAGAGAAACCCACCATCAATTGAACAAACACATGTGGGTACTTTTCTATCCCATATGCCTTCTCCACACCAGGGAATACTATGTAGCCATCAACAGGAATGTACCAGCTCAGGATGACTCAGGTGGGAGCCAAGATATAGGAAATGGAAACAGCAAGGTGTGGTATAGTATGCTACTTCTGAGATTAAGAAAATAAAAAAGGAATATACCATGTAAGTATGTCTGTATACCCACAGAACATCCCTGGAAGCATAAAGAAAATAGTAAGAGTATTGCCTATGATGAGGAGCAGGAAATGGCTGAGGATAGGATGGGAAGGAGAATTCCTTTTTGTAGTGTTTTCTTTTGAACTTTTTCATTGTTGTTCACTGTGTCTGTATTACCTATAAAAAATGACAATCAAAGAAGACCCTTCTCTTTAGGGAGCTGAGGGCGAAGGCAGACGTGCAAACAATTGAAACACTCTCTGCTCATTGTCATCATGGAGACGTAGACAGGGTAGGAAGGGACTGTGGGAGAGAGGCCATCCGAGCCGGTGTGCGGGTGTGTGGGGGGGACTTGGAATCATCACAGAGAGTGCTGGATTCTCTCTCAGCCCAGCCTTGCCAGGGCCTGAAGAGCACAGTGAGAACGGACCGTGGTGGAACCGCAGGGCAGAGGCCAGAACGCCTACTGCGTTGTGTGCCAGGCTAAGAAGCCGCAATTTTATCCTAATAGAAAATAGGCAACTATTAAAGAATTTTCAGAAGAGGAGTGACCTGTTCAGAGCGGCTGTTTAGAGAGAGGATTCTGGCAGGAACACAGAAGGATAGATTAAGAGGGGCAAGAATGGGGTGGAGAGACTGGTTATGAGGTTAATGCAGGAATCTAGGAGAAGGAAGGCAGAGGATGACAAAGGGAGTGGGGATGGAGGAGAGGGATGAAAGCTGAGACATGCCATGGGTCTGAAATGTGCATGCTGACCATGAACAGATCTAGCTCTGTGCGCTTGGTTTTCTCACACGGGTGTCCTCTGCTCATTCTGCCCCAAATACCCCCAGGAGCTGGCAGAATGGGTCCCCAGGGGCCGCTCCCTGGTCAGCCTGCCTGTCTCCTTGCCCCAGGCTCTAGCTGCTTGGCAAAGAGGTGCAGAGGAAAGAACAGAAGTCTGTCCCTCATCATTCAACTCCTAGGTCTCTCTTATTTATTCCACGCTCTCTCTCTCTCTCACGATTCAGGTCCTCTCATTATTTCTGAGCTGTACAGCTTGCTGCTTCCCCGGCTCGCCTCTCCCACCCCTGTCTGTGAAGTGTCAATCAAACCATCGGATGAGCAGCTCAGCCTTCCATCCTCTGCGGCTCTGCCTCAGGACACAGCAGCAATTGCTGACACACAGCAGCGGTGTAGGGCCGCCGGCTCTCCCTTTAATGGTCTTCCGATCCAGAATGGGTGTTAAAGTGAAATTCGAGGGGTTCACTTCTCTCCACTTGCCCCTATCAGGATGACCACAAGGACGGGCAACACTAAGAGAGAGGGGAAGCCTTCAGAAGCCGGAGTGCTTTTCATCTGGAGGTTGGACCACGGCCAGTGTCTGCTTTCGGAGGAGTCGTTTGAAATTCTTAACAAGAAGCAGAATGCTTGAGTCCAGGAATCCAGGGCAGGCTTGTGAAGTAGGGATGGGGAGATAGAATTGTTATTTTATTACTGAAGTTATATTCTATTAAACAAAGGAGAGGTGGGATACAGAGCTGCTTTGTAGCTTCCCGGGAGGATGAACAATGAGAAATGTTCGGGGTTGGAGGGGAGAAGTGGCTAGGAAAACTGAGATTAGAACAAAGAAAGCACCTCCCCATGCCCTGGAACTGGTGACCGGGGAGATCTGAAGCATCTGTTTCCTCGAGGGATTTGTCCTTATCCTTTTACAAATTATGAATGGAAGTGCAAATTTTATAGAATATGGAAATTAATGAGCATTAAGCTCAATTACCTTCGCCAAATTCTCTCTAGATCTCTGATACACACACACATGACTCGTGGTTGTGATCCGTGCGTGTCTATTTGTGTTCTGCGCCTCTTCCCCGGTATAATTTCATACACACATGTCTGTGGAGCCCTCTGTCCTCAGGCTTGTCATTCTGAATATCCTACCTATTGTGTCAATGTGCCAGTGTCTGTACCTCCATCCCCTGTGACTGGGTTTTTTCCAGTATTTTTTTTTAATTTGTTACTTTTCCCATTTAATTTTTTTAAGTTGGTATGTTATATTTTCATTGCTATTCCATTCAAGAAATTTTTCTTTTTTTTTTTTTGGCCTCATGGCACATGGAATCTTAGTTCCCTCATCAAGGACGGAACCCAAGCCCCCTGTAGTGGAAACGTGAAGTCTTAACCTCTGGACCGCCAGAGAAGTCTATTTTTTTAAAAAAAATATATTATAAAAGCACAATGAGGAATGTCTTCATATAAATGCCCTTTTCTTCCCTTGAATATTTCCCTGGGGTATAGCTCCCAAAGTCTAATTTCTAGGTCAGAAGGTTTGAACCATTTTACCACCCCAGTGCTCTCCAAGAAGCCCAGGCAATCTGAGTGGCCACCCTACTCTCTCTCCATCCCCGAGGCACTGACAACATCAGATTTTATCATTTTTATTTATTTTTGCTCATTTAATAGGGACATAATTGTACCTTGAAGTTATTTAGTTCCCATCTCTTTCATTGCCAGTGAGACTGGGCAGACTTCCACATTAGGATTTATTGTCTGCTTTTCCTTTGTGTAAACTGTTCATCTCCTCTGACATCTTATCAAGAGAAATCTGAAGGCTGATCTTATGTATTTATATCAAGACTTTACATACTGAAAGAGTCCATTTTTCTCAGTTATGTCTGCCACTCCCTAAGGGACCTGTCATGTTGTGAGGTAGATGCTAGCTTGTCCCGTGTGGGTCAGGAGTGGGAGAGTCTTGAGGTCACTTCTGGATCCTAGAGAAGTTTTTTTCAGAAGAAAAAAAAAATGCCAGTCGTATGGCACCCCCCTCTCTGGGCCCCTATTTTCCTAGGAAAGGAAGCCTGGGCTGAAAGGATAGCTAGTTGCCAAGGCCATGCTGAAGGAGTCTTTGCTAAGGCTAGGCACCTTCCTATGGTCCCAAGGATGTCCTGGTCCATTACTTTCTCCCTCTTGTAGCATGGCCATACTCAAATCAGAATCATCGTTACAAGTCTGAACTCGTTGGTATAGCACAGTGCTTAAAGAACCTGTTCTGTACCAGACACACCGAGGCTCACCTCTCAGTGCCCCTGTTTACCAGGTGCGAGGCTTTGGGCAAGTTACAGTCTCTGTGAGTCTTTGTGTCTTTGTCTGTAAAGTGGTATTTCAGTTATAGCTGCATGAAAAACTACCTAAAATCTTAGTGGCTAAAAACAGCAACTATTGGACTTCCCTGGTGGCTTAGTGGTAAAGAATCTGCTTGCCAGTGCGGGAGACACAGGTTTTATCCCTGACCCAGAAGGATCCCTTATGCCTCAGAGCAAACAAGCCCACAGGCCACAACTATTGAGTCTGTGCTCTAGAGCCTGGAAGCCACAGCTACTAAAGCCTGAGCGCCCTCGAGCGCATGCTCTTGAGAAGCACAATGCCTGCTAGAGAAGGCACCCAATAAGCAATTAGACAGGAGCCTCCACTCGCCACAACTGGAGAAAGGCCCGAGCACAGTAATGAAGAGCCAGCATAGCCAAACATAAATAAACAAAAAAACCTGTTTTATTCTATCTCATGATTTTGTAGGTCAGGAATTCAGATGGGTTTTGGGTAGATGAGTCTTATGCTCCACGTGGCATTAATTGGGTCACTCAGTGGTATTTAACTGGTGGCCAGGGTGGGCTGGAAGGTCCAAGATTGCTTCACTATTTTCTAAAGAAACTATTTATTTATTTGTTTTTGGCTGCACTGGGTCTTTGTTGCTGCACGTGGGCTTTCTCTAGTTGTGGTGCACGGGCTTCTCATTGCAGTGGCTTCTCTTATTGCGAAGCACGGGCTCTAGAGCATGGGCTTAGTAGCTGCTCTGGGGCATGTGGGATCTTCCTGGACCAAGGATCGAACCAGTGTCCCCTGCATTGGCAAGGGGATTCTTAATCACTAGGCCAGCAGGGAAATCCCAAGATTGCTTCACTCTTATGTCTGTCTCTCCATGTAGTCTCAGGGCCTCTCCATGTGGTCTCTCCAACAGGATGGTTGGACTAACATGGAGGATCCAAGAAGCTGCGTTTAAGGCCTGGGCCGGAAAGTGTCCCCGTGTCACTTCCTCTATATCCTACGGGTCAAGCGGTCACAGAGCCTGTGATGGGAAGAGTGACCAAGAAGTGGGGACCATCTTTAATGTGCCAAAAGTGGGGATAAAAATATCAATATTTACATCTAGGGCTGTGAGGATTAAACTAGATAATGCATGCAGAGGCTGATTCACCGTGAAGCTAATGAAACTTCAGCCATGGGGCTCCTTAATTGCACGATCTTTTCCAAGTCTTAGGAACTAATTTTGTATTCACAATTTTTCCTTTCCTTTTCTTCAAGAGTCCCCCCGAATTGTATAAGAATTAGGCCCTACACAGTCTGGCTGTGTCCCAAATGCATTTAGCATACTGCCTGGCACAGAGGGAGCCCTCACTCCAGGGCCCGTCATGTCCTAGGCTAGTGCCTGGTCCCCTTCTGTGTCTCCAGAGAAAGCTCTTCCTTTTACTCTGTCCTTTCCATTTGTTCAGGATCATTTCCCCTTCTCCTTTTTAAAAGACGCAAGTCAGACATGCTGAGAATAATTTCATAATCACAAACCTGCCCTTCCAATTGGCCCCTGAGCCTACCCCCTGACCTCACCACCCACCAGGGAGGTGGGTCTTACCCTGGGCATCGTGCCAAGTTCTTAGCCAGGCCCTCTAGAGTCTCCAAAGGAAATCAGGCTGGAGAGTGGGAAGACAGCAGGGGGAGGCAGCAGTCCCAGTGCCCGGCTGGGTCTAGGAGGCATTGAAATTCCAGGGCCGGAGTCCTGAGACAAAGATCGTAATGAGACAGGAAGGTGGCATAGGAAGGAGTCCATTTGCATGACAATAATTGAGCCAAGAATAGAAAGCTAGAGGGATGCAACGGGTGAGGCTGGCAGCTGAGCCGGGCTAAACCTCACAAATCAGACTCCCCAGCTCTGCTTTGCAGGGGAGGCGGGGGCTGAGCACGGTGCCAGGCTTTGGGGGTTGGGAGGAGCGGGGCGAAGGCCAGGGCCCAGGGGACTGTGGGAATGCTGACCAGGTTGGACTTTGCTTTACTCCTCCTCCTTGGGGCTGGAGCCTGCCTCCACCGGCCCTCTCTGATCGCTGAGGTCTCTGTGGTCTCTGAGGCTGTAGGGCTAATTCAGCAGGCAGGATGGCTGCTCAGAGGGAGCTCTATGACGCCATTGTGATCGGGGCAGGCATCCAGGGCTGCTTCACGGCATACCACCTGGCCAAACACAGCAAGAAAATCCTCCTGCTGGAGCAGGTACCGTGTCCCCTCTACACTCCTGACCTCAGGGACAGTCCCTTTCTCCTCCCCCCCACCCCCCAACCCCCAGAGGCTTTTCTGGAGCCAGCAGGCGGTGGGGTGGAGGACCTGATCATCACAAATCAAAGGGCCTGGTCATCACAAATTCTGTGCTGTGTGAAGCTTAGCTGTCTGGTGTGTTTCATCGACAATGCAAAGACAGTTCCACCCTCCCTAAGACCTGCTTTGGGTTTCTAGGCACATTTCTTCCTTTTGCTGCCTCCCAGATCCTGTCCTTGACCAACAAGTGTCCCAGGCCCCATTCTCTACCTTCTACCTACCCAGGATCCTCTGTGCCAAAATGGCTGCTCTGACCCAGAAAAGTAATCAGTTCTGCTTTGGGTAACCTTAAGCAGAGGTAATTCTGCCTGGAGGCAAAGGCTGATTAGTCCGCCTAGGAGGTAGGGTTTGTCCTGGCATATTTCTGGCCCCTTACCCTGCAACCGAGCAGCGGGTCCTGTTTTCTTCTATCAATCACCTCTGGATAATAGCAGTCTCCTTGTTTGATATACAGGAAATGAGGCTTAGGTGTTTTTTTTTTCCTTATAGAAAAGTGACCCCATGAAGTGCAGTCTACTGGCCACTGCCCATGTAGGTAGGCCCTGTATATCCACAGGGTCCTTCCCAGGGCAGATCCACCCAGCCCACCTTCCCAAGGTTTCTACCCTCCCGTTCTACCTGCATCTATCCAGGATGTTTTTGGTTTACTCTTCTTGGTAATGAGCTGGATTGGTTGGAAACCTTCATTTCTCGATCAGTTTTCTCAAAGCCTGAGGGATTCCTGGTCGAACCTCCAAGGAAATACTCTGTCTCTTGTTAAATCCCAAGATAGATCACTTGTCCTGAGCAATCTGAACTACAGAGAAAGAGTCAGCATCAGTTTCCTTGTCCATAAAATGAGGAACCTAGACTAGAAAGATCTCGAATCATCTTTCTAATTCTGCTTCTCCAAGAGTCTAAATGGAGGTTGCAACAGGATGACTGAAGATTAACTCACAGAGGGACTTTGGGATGCGAATGATGTTAGCAAAAAGAAGGCATGAGTTAGAGCTACTGAAGAACTTATCTTCTGAAGCCAAGTCAGTACTTGGCCATAAAGGGAGAAATATTTGAAGGATAAGCACTCCTCATTGACAGCACATGATTAGCCGGCTCCTAAAGGGGAGGGGTGTCAGCTGCAGCTGTCTCTTGTTCTCCATCTCCAGTTCTTTCTCCCGCACTCTCGAGGAAGCTCCCATGGGCAGAGCCGGATCATCCGAAGGGCGTACCCAGAAGATTTCTACACCCAGATGATGGCCGAGTGCTACTCCATGTGGGCCCAGCTGGAGCATGAGGCGGGAACCCAATTATACAGGTTGGGTTGGTGGGGGAGAATTCCTTGAATCCTGGGGCTTGGCACCTGGGGGTGCTTTTACCATAAGAGGGGGTGGTGCCAGGAACACTTGAGGTGCAACAAGGGACACACAGGGTCTCGGAGGTGTTGGATCCATGGAAGCATTCTGCTTGCTGTCACCACGCCACGGGTCCAGCTGGCTCCGGCCAGGCTCTGAGTTCCAGGGCTGGGTTCAGAACATGTGCCCAAGGCTTGCAGAGGTTGTTTGGGGAAAGCTGCTGAAAAGACACTCGGCAGGTGCCCAGAGCTAGAGTGTGTATCTACATTTCCGTGAAGCTGACAGAAGCTCTATCAGGGCAGGGATTGAAATAGAGGAGAAGAACTCTGCTTGATTATTTTTAATTAAAAAAATAATTATTTATTCGGCTGTGTTGGGTCTTAGTTGCATCATACGGGATCTTGCGTTGCTCGTTGCAGCACGTGGACTCTAGTTGAGGCACGCAGGCTCAGTAGTTTTGGTGCATGGATTTAGTTGCTCCCTGGCATGTGGGATCTTAGTTCCTCAATCAGGGATCGAACTCGTGTCTCCGGGATTGCAAGGTGGATTCTCAACCGTTGGACCACCAGGAGTCCCTCTGCTTGATCCTTTATATTCCTACTAGTATCACAACTTTTCATGCTGGGTCCTCACCCTTAGAACAACCCATATAAATCCATTTCATTTTTCTCTGCATACCTCCTCCCATAGGAACAAATGGCGATGCTCCTCAGGCTGCACTGCTTGCCACGGAGGGAGCCTGCAGCTATTTCCATGGGAGCCTGATGCTCCCATGTCTTTTCTGACCCTTAAGATCCGTCCCCCAACCACGACCTTTCAAATACTCATGAGGAAGAAGGCAGACAACCCAGGAGGCAAAGAAAAGTTTTACCACCCGCCATATCATCCTCCCACCTTCTCTATGGCTCTTAACTGAACTTCCTACAGAACCACTGCTCTACCCTACAGGGTGGCAGTTATTTTAATGGCCAGGAACCAAGAGGTTACTGTTCTGTTGCAAAAACACCATTAACTTAAGAACAAAGTGAAATCCATTATGCAAATACAGCTAGGGCAGCTAATTACAGATTGATTCCAGAGGCAGCTAATGCACCCAGCACCCAAATAAAGGAGCATGTCTTGCTGAGGGGTGGCCTGGCAAAGGGACCCCCCTCTCTGTCAGCCATCTGTGAATATTGCTGAGTATCTTGTGCTGAAAGATCTGCCGAGGCCTTGGAGGGCACACTTCATCCCAGAAGACAAGGAGGCAAGTGAGAGATGTTTGGAAAGTGGAATCTTTCAGAGAGGAGACAACTCTGGAGACAGACAGGCTTGCATTTGACTTTGTGCTCCACCTCTTACCAGCTGTGTGACCTTGGAAAAGTTTCTGTACCTCTCTGCACCTCATTTTCTCTTCTAGGGCTTTGTGAGAATTAAACGAGACTCTTACGAAATACTTGGCACTATGCCTAGCACCTTTGAATACAAACATGGCAGTTCCTTCCAGTTATTCTGGGTCAGCTGCGTCCTATCTCCATCGAGTAAGGGGGGAAGAAATGCAGGAGGAGGCAGATGGGATGCAGGAAACATGGACATCAAGGGGAAGGGCTGCTGGAGAGAGGGAAAGGGACCGTTGGATAGGAGACTCATGATCTCACAACCCTCTTTGGCAGGAAGGCAGGAATTTGGAAGGGCTTTGGAATAAGGCAGGCCTGGCTCTAGATATCAGTTCACTCTGACATATTTAGCTGTGTGGTTTGGAGCAAGCTGTCTAACCCCTGTGAGACTCAATTTTCTCATCTGCAAAATAGGGGTAATAATATCTATTTCCTAGGTCTGTTGTGAGGATAAGTATGTAAAGGGTTTAGAATGCTACCCGACAAATCACCATCATCATCATCACTGCATGTTTTAGTGCTTATGATAAGAAGATGGGGGTCCAATGGCTAAGACTCTGTGCGCTCCCAATGCAGAGGACACAGGTTTGATCCCTCGTCAGGGAAGATCTTGTATGCTGTTCAGCCAGAAAAAAACAAAAAGGAAACTAAGGCTGTTCTAAAAGTACCTGATCCATGTTAACTCATTTAATTCTCCCTACAAACTTATGAGAGGGTTGCTACTGACCAGTCAAGAGCTTAACCAGTAATGCAATTCACAGAATTACTCAACTTTTAGTCTAGAGCAGAGTTTGGCAAACTTTCTGTGAATGGCCATATAGTAAGTTTTGCAGGCATTGCAGGCCATATGGTCTCTGTTGCAGCAATTCAGTTCTGCCAGTTACTCAACTCTGCCATTGTGAAAGCAGCCATGAATAAAGTGAAAGTGAGAGTCGCTAAGAGCTGTCCGACTCTTCGTGACCCCACATAGTCTGCCAGGCTCCTCTGTCCATGGAATTCTCCAGGCAAGAATACCAGAGTGGGTTCCATTCCCTTCTCCAGGGGATCTTCCTGATCCGGGATTGAACCCGGGTCTCCTGCACTTCAGGCTGATTCTCTACCATCTGAGCCACCATAATATGAAAACAAATGACCATGGCTGGGTTCCAATAAAACTTTACGGACACGGAAACTTCACATAATTTTCAGCTCATGAAATATTCTTTTGCTTTTCATCAACCATTTAAAAACTTGAAAACCATCTTGGCTGTGGGACAGGCATAAACAGGTGGCAGACCTGATACAGCCCCTGGGTCATATATTGCTGGCTCCTGATTTAGGGGATGACAGAGGATGAGATGGTTGGATGGCACCACCAACTCAAAGGATAAGAGTTTGAGGAAGCTCAGGGAGTTGAAAGGAAGCCTGTTGTACACAAAGAGTCAGACATGACTGAGCAACTGAATTGATAGATTGATTGATTTAGGAAATACCACAGACTACTTACCTTGTCCATCTCTTGTCTCCATACAAGTTCATGCCTAAATTATCCCAGGTCAAAAGGTTGCTCTGTGTGTGCACATGTGCTCAGTTCCTCAGTCATGTCTGACTCTTTGTGACCCCATGGACTGTAGCCATCAGGCTTCTCTGTCCATGGGATTTCCCAGGCAAAGAGTATTGGAGTAGGTTGCCATTTCCTTCTCCAGGGGATCTTCCTGACCCAGGGATCGAACCTGGGTCTCCTGCATTGGCAGGCAGATTCTTTACCAGTGAGCCACGTGTGAGGCCCAGGACATATCCTGAGATATGGGATATGCCATTTCCTTCTCCAGGGGATCTTCCTCACCCAGGGATCGAACCCAGGTCTCCCACATTGCAGGTAGATGCTTTAACCTCTGAGCCACCAGGGAAGCCAGGACATACTCTCGCCCCTCTTAAAAGACTATCTACCCGCTTTCCCTGCAAAAAGACTCTTCCTATGCTTCAAAGCCCCACTTACAGAAAATGAGGAGTGAAGTGAATGTTCTTTGAAAAATCTTTAAAGTTCTTTATAGTGCTAGGTTTTATTATTGTGTTGTGTTGTTATTATTAACAATTTCTTCCTTACGGCCAACCTAATTTACCCAGGCAGGCTAGTTTATTTAGCTCTTTTACTCAGAGCCACGGAACAGATACTTTCCGTTCCAATTCCTTGATCTTTTGTTCCTAATTCTGATTTTCTAAGTGATTCATCAGCTGTGTGGTTTTTATTCTCCTAAGTTCTTCTGGAAGAACTAGCACAATGTCATAATTGAACTGATAGATACAAACATATTTACTTAATGATATTTGATGATGATTGAAAAAAAAAAGCCTTCAGGAGTTGATAGTTAAGGTGGTCGTCCAATTCTTTTCATTCTGTTCTGCCACTTTCAGTGACAGTGGCATACTGAATATGGGTGGGCTCCGGATATTTGCATATACTCCGGGAACAGACAATGACACGTGTCAGATCACAAGGTCTGAGTCTTGTGATGTGTACAGCCAGGATGCTGATACCCAGAGCAAATCCCAGCTCTGTGGCCCATCTCTTTCCTGCCCCCGCCTTCTCCCTTTGAGTCCTACTATCTAGCTCCTGACCCGGGCTGCCCCTGCTTAGCTGACAATATCAGACAAGATCACAGCCGTAGGCAGTACAGCTGCTGGCAGAACCTGGTGGCCCCCTCCGCAGCTGCTGCTTCCCGTGTCTGCAAAGTGTCTGGCTTGTCAGCCACATCCCCTCCCTGGAGCAGTCTTTGTTAACCAATTCCACCTCGGCCCACTGAGCTGAAGATGAAACACCAGGAGCTCCTCGAAAACCAACAAAGACAGCAGCCATTACCAAGTCCTATTGGAGTCCCTTCCCCAAGGTGACTCTCAGAGCTGGCTTGCTGGTACTTTTCACCCAGAGAGGGGGAAGCTGGAGCTTGGAATGGGAGATAGCAGATGCACGGAGAGCTGTCTTCCCCTCCCAATTCCTCCCAGCTCCATCCTGCCTCCTGTCCTATTGTAGTGACTGGTAAAAATCCCTCATCACCAATTCCGTCCATCACTTCTAAGGCTTTAATAGGACCACAGAGAAGTCAAGGGCTTCACTGGTGGCTCAAGCAGTAAAGAATCTGCCTGCAATGAGGGAGACCCAGGTTTGATCCCTGGGTCAGGAAGATCCCCTGGAGAAGGGGATGACTACCCACTCCAGTATTCTTGCCTGGAGAATTCCATGGGCAGATCCTGGCAGGTCACAGTCCATGGAGTCGCAAAGAGTTGGACATGACTGAGCAACTCACACACTCACACACACATACACACACAGAAGTCAACAGGCTGCTGGGAGGAATCTCTTCCTAGCACTGGATCCAGCTAGGGTTGGGAGGAAGGCACAGTTTAGCACCAAATTCTCGGCACTCAGTTGATGGTGTCCTGCGACTTCGGAGGTGAACTGTTTTCAGGGTTCCCTGGCACCCAGCCTCACTTCAAGGTGCCGTCTTTCTAGACCAGCCCTGACTACTCCCTGACTACTCATTTCCTGGTCTTCCTTTTTTTTTTTTTTTGGCCTGTGAGATCTTTGTTCCTTCTCACCCTCTTCCTCCCAAAACTTGGTAGCTGGGATCTGAGCAGAAAAAGAGGAAAGGGAGGCCCAGAGCATGGGGGTGAGAAATTGATGCAGAATGAGCAGACTGTTTATTGGGATCTAGGAAAAGCCATTAAGAAAATAAGCACTTAAATGATTTTCAATCTGCCCGTGGAAGTCATCTATCTTCATACTGGGGGAGAAAAAGCCCGTTCTCCAGTCCCGGTTTTGATTGACTGATTTCCAATTCTCTAAACATTTCCCACAGGAGATTCTCACCTATCTCCCATAATGACAGGCCTTTGCATTTCCAGGCAGTGTTTTACATTTATTTCCGATTTGCTCATAATGGTCAAAAAATCTCTCTCCAATCCAAGGCATTTCTCCAGCAGTGCAGGGTTTCCCTCGGGCCAAATAGCTCAGCTGTGATCCACGGAAAATGAGAATTTCCCAAACGCATCTTCGGACTAGGGGAGGGTCCGGCACCGCAAATTCAGACGGAAAATTTCCCACTGTTAGATCAATATCTGGGCTAAGATATAAATGCCACAGGGGCAGGGAGCTGGAGCAAAATGATTACAATCGGCACAATTACATTCACCGGCAGAATCAGCTCGCTGATTACTCCCAGGGATGGGGTGCTCCCGCTTCAGCCACCACAGGACGGCTTGGGAATTAGAACATCACTCAGCATTTCATAATTTGACAGATTTGCCCGTTGCCTTGGCATGAGTTCATTTCCTCCATGCAGTACATTCCTGTAAGAGGAGTTCTTATTTCAAGGAAGGAAGGAAGGAAAGAAGAAAGAGAGGCAAGAAGAAAGAAAGGCAAGAAGAGAAGAAGAAAAAGAGGGTAAAATGAAGGGAAAGTAAATCTCAGAATATACGAGAGACCAAGGCTGGAACGTTGCAGGCAGAGGTTAAAATATGCTGCTTGCAAATTTCCAGGTCAGGGATCTGATATTATGACTGCTCAGGTGAGAATGAAGCCAGGACTTAAGCAGAATTGTAGCCAGCCACAGCTTCATGGGGTACAAAGGGCTCAAGAACGTATGCTTGGGTGACTTCCTTTTCCTGTTGACCGAGGAGTTTACTAGGCGAGTTTTCATTACCTGAAACCCAATCCGAAGTCCTTCTGGGGCCACAGGAAAAGGACTGTCTGCTGACAGGTGGGGATTTCTACAGCATCTTCCCTCTGCCGAGCTTTGAAGAGGCAGAGGCGCTCAGCACTTTCTCATCAGTGGTGGATGCTGAGTAGGCGGGGGCCATGGCAAATGGATTGGGCACGCTGCGAGGCTCTGTGTACTGACACCGGCCCCAGGGCCTGCTGTGTCCCTACCCCTCCCAATCTTCTCTTTAATCCCCCCAACCAGATAATGTGGGATTTGGAAGCATGTAATATCCATGAGACTCCATTATAGGCTATTACGAGCTTTATATATAGTACCTGGGGGATGTGTCAGGCTGATGCTTGTCACTGTGGCTGCTGGAACCAAGAGGGACTACAGCAGTGGTCCCAAGGGCCAAAGTGACCCTTCTATTGTTTTTATCAGTTTCCACAAAAAGGCAGCTCTGATCTCTGGTGACAGAGAGGTGGAAAGCACTAAACAGAAACGGCTTTCACTCAGAGTAAGAAGCATACAGGGATGTACAGGGAGAAACACAATCACCGAATCACTGAATTAATTCCTGGAGCCCTAAGAGGCTATCTACTGGGGTTTCTGCATGAGGGCACTATTGGCATTTGGGTGGGACTTTCCTGAACATTCCAGGTTTAATATCCCTGGCCCCTGCCCACCAAATGTGAATGACAACCCCTAGGTATTGTGACAAGCAAAAAAACAAAAACAAAAAAGATCCAGGCCATTTCTACACCCTCTCTGATGTGAAATCTCTAATAGTCCAACAGTCATGCATTACAGAAGAGGAATCTGGGGGTTGGCTCAGCAAGCAATCAGAGCAAGGATACAGAGAGGATGCCAGGGCTGGACCTAGAGCCAGATCTCCCAACTTAGGATCCTTTCCACAAAACAAGCAGCCTGAGGAGGAACCAAGAGATAGACACACAGGAAGGGATAAAACATGATACGCCAAGGAAAAGGGACCACGAAAAGAAACAGCAAGGGGTTGGGGAAGGGAAAAGAAATAAAGTTGTTGTTCAGTCACTCAGTTGTGTCCAACTCTTTGAGACCCCATGGACTGCAGCACACCAGGCTTCCCTGTCCTTCACCATCTCCCAGAGCTTGCTCAAACTCAAGTCCATTGAGTCAGTGATGCCATCCAACCATCTCATCCTCTGTTGTCCCCTTGATCTCTGAAGAACAGAGATCAAAACAGTGAGTAGGGTCAGGGAACTGGAGGGAGGGGAAGAAATCTTACCAGATTCATTCAACCTTTACCACTTTATAGGTGTGGCGATAAAAGAGGACTTAGGATCTCTGTCCTCAAGGGCAGGGTGGATCCTGAGGAGGGAAGATGGAGGGACAAGCAAACCAATAGTGACAGCCAAGATCAGACTGAGGGATGGACTGGATACCAGCTCAATACTGGGACTCTCACAACAGAACAGAGATGTCTCTGCCTGTTTTCTGAATGTGAGGCCAGGACTTCCCTGATGCCTGGCCCCGGACCCTTGCTGAAGAATGACAGAGAAGGAAGGGCCCAGATGCAAACTCTCACGTAGGGGTCTTTTTTTCTTTTTAACAGGCAGACTGGACTACTGCTGCTGGGAATGAAGGAGAATCCAGAATTAAAGACAATCCAGGCTACTTTGTCGAGGCAGGGAGTGGAGCACCAGTGTCTTTCATCTGAGGAACTGAAGCAACGTTTCCCCAATATTCGGTTGGCCAGGGGAGAAGTGGGGCTCTTGGAGGTGTCCGGAGGAGTTCTCTATGCTGACAAGGCGCTCAGAGCCCTCCAGGTGACATGGTGGATAGTTAGGGGCCACACAGCTCCTGCTCTGGGCATCCTGGGTCCCCATCAGCCATCCCCTGACCCCTGGCCAGAGGAGCACATTCGCCCTGCTGGTTCTAGTCTTGACTGTGGGGGCAGGGTGATTTTAGATATCCTATTAGGCCTGGACAATACGGGTGAGGAGGTCTAGAGCCTGCCCGCTCTTTTCTGCCCTTAGTGAAGGATTCTTTGTCCACCAGGGTGAACCACATATAAAAATGATTCTTCCTTCCCTGTTCCTGCCCTTTCAGGATGCAATTCGAAAGCTAGGTGGCATAGTGCATGACGGAGAGAAAGCAGTGGAGATAAAACCAGGGCTACCAGTCACGGTGAAAACTACCTCCAGGAGCTACCAAGCCAAGAGCTTGATCATCACGGCAGGTCCTTGGACCAACCGGCTCCTCCGTCCCTTGGGAGCTGAGCTCCCTCTCCAGGTAGGGGGAACTAGAAGCTTGGGAGGTCGTGTTTAAGAAAAGTTGGACCTAGAGGGACTTGAGCTTGAATCTTCTACCTTCCACGTGTTAGTGGATGACTTTGGGCAAGTTCATTCACCTCACTAAACCTCAATTTTATAGCCTGTAAAATGGGGACTAGGGCTGTTGGAGAATTAAATTAAATGATATATATAAAGGCCTTGAGACTTCCCAGGTGGCACAGTGGTAAAGAATAAGCCTACCAATGCCGGAGACTCAGGAGATACGGGTTCAATCCCTGGGTCGGGAAGATTCCCTAGGGAAGGAAATGGCAACCCACTTCAGTATTCTTGCCTGGAGAATCCCATGGACAGAGAATCCTGGGGGGCTATGGTCCATGGGGTCCCAAAGAGTTGGACATGACTGAAACAACTTAGCACGCACACACACAACACAATGTCACATGTAAATGACACGAGAACTGAATGAAACAAAGATGGGTGAGTTGAGCAGGGCATCTGGAGGACCCCAGAATGTTCTCCTTTTCATTTCCCACTTTCTCTTCCTGCTCCAAGACCCTGCGGATCAACGTGTGTTACTGGCAAGAGAAGGTTGCTGGAAGCTACAGTGTGGCCCAGGCCTTTCCATGCTTCGTGGGCCTGGGCTTAAGCCTGGCTCCTCACCACATCTACGGGCTGCCCTCCAGAGAGTATCCAGGGCTGATGAAGGTGAGGGGAGAGGTCCAGAGAAGGCTAACAGGGTCCCATGCAGATTTGGGGCGGCTACCCTAACTTCCCTCTTAATGAGCTCCCTCAGACCCCAGTGAGCAGCAGCAGGAGCCAACTTCACTATTCAGTATGTGCCGCACGAGACTCCCAGCTGTCCTGGGGCCCAGCAAAGGGAGCCCTTCCTTTGTAAACAGAGGGTTAGCCGGGGAACGGATGGCTAGGCAACCTTGTGTGGCAACAAAAAGCATCTGACAGGACTGGGGAAGGCTGGGGTGATGGCTGCGGTGCCTCCTGTGTGCAACCTGCCCGCCACCATCTCCTGCAGGGCTGGGGGTGGTGTGCAGGAAGCCGGCCCTTCCAGCTCAAACTGCTCTGATTGGGAGCCAGGTCTGCTATCACCACGGCAACAATGCAGATCCTGAGGAGCGGGACTGCCCGGCAGCTTTCTCAGACATCCAAGATGTCCACATCCTGAGCGGTTTTGTCAGAGATCACTTACCTGACCTGCAGCCTGAGCCTGCTGTGATGGAGCACTGCATGTACACGGTAAGTGTGGGGGCAGCCGGGCCGGGCCCTCCCACGGCCCTGGGAGCAGGGCAATGGGGCAGACCAGCCTTGCGCGGCTTGGGCCAGACTCGGCCTGACCTCTGACATAGAATGTGACTTGAAACAAATGAGCTCATTTCTGAGGGTCGGCTCGCCTCCACCCGAGAGGGCCCATTAGAGGTTATTCATATTCCTTTTCATTAGGAAACTAGGCTTATGTCTGGCAGTCCTTCACTATGTTTCCCAGAAGAACTCTAAAAGAGTTTTTGGCAAGATGTTCTAGTTGAGCAGGCCTTGGGGACAAAGAGAAGAGACAGATGTCACCAGGGCCGGAGGCATCTTGGCTGAAGTTAGTTTACACACATTAACTGAGCACCTACTGTGTTCATAGCTCTGTATGAGAAGAGACAGATGGACAAATGAGAAAGACCTGTGTACCCCAGGGCACTGGCATGCAGAAAGCACGCCTGTGTCCTGTTCCCATTCTTTCTGGAAAGAAATCCAGCCGAGTCTCCTCCCTTCTGAGCCTGCAGCTCTTCTTCCTCCTTCTATCCTCAAAGGACACAGGTGTGATTGTTTCTTTCTAGAACACCCCCGATGGGCACTTCGTTCTTGATAGACACCCAAAGTACGACAACATTGTCATTGGTGCTGGATTCTCTGGTGAGCCTGAGCGAGGGAAGATGGGGTGCCTTAAAGTTGACCTCAGTGCAAGGCAGAATGGTGTTTTTCATGCTTTAAGCTGATAAGAGAAGGGCCAAAGTCCAGATTGTGAGTGTATAAGGGGGCTGAACGGGGCTGTCAGAGAATAAGGGGTGCTCATGGTGGGAGGCACCTTCTGCCTTTGGGGTGCAACCAGTGGGAATGTTAGCCCTGTCTGGGGACTGTGTAGGGGACTTCCAGGGAGCCCAGCTCTTGTCTATGAGGATGCCTGACCACCTGTTCTCCTTTCCCTAGGGCATGGGTTCAAGTTGTCCCCTGTTGTGGGGAAGATCTTGTACGAATTAAGCATGAAATTAACGCCATCCTATGACTTGACACCTTTTCGAATCAGCCGCTTTCCTAGCCTGGGCAAAGCCCACCTTTGACCCCTGGCCAGCAGCTTTCCTTCTGTGCCCAGGAGTTGGAAATAAAGCTGGGAAAGACATCTAAGAGGAAGAAAGAGGCTGTGGGAGGCTATCCTTTTCTCCTGCCTCTCTTCAGTCCCCCATAAACACCAGCTGATTGAACGTACCTTCTTTCTCTGGCCAGCTCCCCAATCACACACCACTTTTTTGCTTCAGTTCAATCAGATATTCTATAATCACAGAGTGCCAAGGACCTTGGAGGTGGATGTCTCAGTAACGAAGGGGCATAAGGACTGGCTCAGGAGACCAAAGCAACTGTTAAAATTCTCTTCACTGGCACATTTGTTGAATTTCGGATAGATCTGACGAAAGTTGCCTAGGGGAGGGTAAACAAGATGGTCTGTAGACCATTCATGCCCTTGGAGCTCCTTTTCATAAAACTAGAGCCATCCTGTATCACGAACCCCCACAAAATGTGGCTCATCGTGGGTACACAGTAAATGTTTGTTGAAAAAAAAGAATGTGTTGAACAAACATAAGTAAATGACTGCCTTGCATGAAAGCCTGTGGCGGGCTTTATTTTCCATGTGACCTTATTTCTTGCAGAATTTAATTGTCTGAATTAGCACCACAGAATCCATTACCCCAGGACTCCTTAGGGTCTTTATCCCCTCAACGCACCACACCCTCTTTCTCTAGATTCTTTGTCTGGTTCTCATCCTCTCATAAAGACGCTCAACTCCCCAGTCTCTCATTAAGGTGTATTGTCAGGTCTTTATGAAGATGGAGCTGTTCTACCAGAAAGGAAGAGAGAGACACACTCGCTCAGAAACCCTGTTCAATGTTTGAATGTTAAATGTGCCATTTTATTATCATTAGGATTGCTCCCACTTAATGAAACAGCATTAACACCGAGTCGGCTGGCCTCCTTGCACTAATTGCTTTGGAAGGAAACAGGCTCATAACTGCCCCAGGGTGGGTGGAGGGGTGAAAGGTGTAAACAGAGACTCAAGGAAGGCTGAGTGCATTCTGATGAAACCAAAGCAGGAGGATCGCCAGACAGGGGCCCCTAGGACCCAAAAGAATAGGAGTTAACATGCTCTGGGGAGAAAAAACAAAACAAAACAAGACTGGGACTGGGTGGGGTGGAAATGTTCAGAGGAATCCCTGAGGGGGGAGGAGTGGGAAATGAGAATCAGAGTAAAAATATTCTCAAAGGAAAAACAACACAGAGGGAATTACTCTTCAATTGCCGTATGGGCCTAGGCACATGGATTAATGCTGATTTCTCCTGGGAATTATAAAAGCTAGCCAGTTGGAATGGAACACATTTCCAACTCTGCTTTTCGGGTGCTCTCACTTGGTTTCCTGAACCACAGCCTCTAAAAGGGGGAGGGAGGATAATCATATCTGTAAAATGGGAATGATATTACATCTCATGGATCAACCTTGAAGACATAATGCTGAATAAAATCATCCAGACATAAAAGGACAAGCAGTGTATGATTCCACTTGTATGAGCTACGTGTGTGTGTGTGCACGCACGCTCAGTCGCTTCAGTCATGTCTGACTCTGTGACCCTATGGACTGTAGCCCACCAGGCTCCACTGTCCATGGGATGTCCATGCAAGAATACTGGGGTGGGTTGCCATGCCCTCCTTTAGGGGATCTTCTTAATCCAGAGATCAAACCCGAGTCTCTCGTGTCTCCTGCTTTGGCAGGTGGGTTCTTTACCACTAGTACCTCTTGGGAAACTTCTGAGCTACTTAGAGTAGTCAAATTAACAGAAACAGAAGGGGGAATGGTGGTTGCCAGGGGCTGGAGAGAGGAATAAGGAATCATTGTTTAATGAGCACAGAGCTTCAGTTTGGGAAGATGAAAAAGTTCTGGAGATGGATGATGGTGATGTTTGTATAAGACTGTGAATGTATTTAAATGCCACTCAACTGTACACTTAACATGGTTAAGATGGGGGACTTCCCTAGTGGTCCAGTGGCTAAGACTCCAAGCTCGCTAGTGCAGGAGGCCTGTGTTCGATCCTTGGTCAGGGAACTAGACACTGCTTGCTGCAACTAAGAGTTTGCATGTGGCAACTAAAAGATCTGCATGCCTCAGCTAAGACCTGATGCAGCCAAATAAATACTTTAAAAAAATGGTTAAGATAGTATATTGTATGTTATGTATATTTTACCACAATTTTAAAAAGTGGGGCCCTCCCCTGGTGGTCCTGTGGATAAGAATCTACCTGCCAATGCAAGGGACAAGGGTTTGATCCCTGGTCCAGGAACATTCCGCATGCCATGGAGGCAACTAAGCCCGTGTGCCACAGCTACCAAGCCTGTGCTCTAGAACCCGTGTGCTGCAACTGCTGAAGCCTGTGTGCCAAGAACATGTGCTCTGCAACAAGAGAAACCACTGCCATGAGAACTCCATGCACCGCAACAGAGTAGCCCCCACTCACCACAACTTCATTCACACAGCAACGAAGACCCAGCACAACCAAAAATAAGATAATAAACAAAAATGTTTAAAAAGGGGATAGTAATACTGACCAACTCTAAAGGAGTGTGTGAGGATCAAATAAGGTCATTCATTCCACACACAAATATTTGTGGCTTCTGTTCTGTGCCAGGCACTATGCCAGGCATGGTGGATGTATCTATGAATAAAACAATCGATGGCAATCTCTACTCTTGCGGTGTTTACAGCCCAGTGAGAAGACATGTAGCTAATGCTTTCGTGCCTGTGCTCACGCTCAGTCATGTGCAACACTTTGTGACTCCATGGACTGTAGTCCTCCAGGCCCTTCTGTCCATTGAATGTTCTAGGCAAGGATATGGGAGTGGGTTGCCATTTCCTTCTCCAGGGGATCTTCCCCACCCACGGATCGAACCCACGTCTCTTACATCTCCAGTGTTGGCAGGCGGATTCTTTTACCACTGAGCCTCCTGGGAAGCCTATGTAAATAATACATATGAATAGATTGTATTGAACATTAGATGGTGACAAATGTGTTGGGGGAAAAGCAGAGCAGAGTGGGGAAGATAGAGAATGCTGGGGGAAGGCTTGCCCTTTTGGATGGTGGTCAGGGTGAGACTCATTGAGCAGACTTGGAGGAGAGGGAAATGCGTCAGGCAGATACCAGGATGTCTGTAAGAGCACATGGTGAATTGTAAAGCAAGGTATTGTGTTATTACTAAGAGAGAGATGAGGTACAGACAGGGATCAGGGTAAGATCCTGCCAGCTCCCCAGCCAGCAAAGTTGGGGAGAAAGGATGCTGGGGCTCTCTCTCTCCTTGTTCCACGGCTGCCCTCCTCCCTCTGCCTCTGCTTCTCTCAGGGCCATCCTCCTCCCCCAGCCAGCTGCTGCAGCTCCCCTTCCAAAATATCTAGTCTTATTCAGCTTGCTGGTGACAGCGAAAGGAGGGGACCAGTGTCTAGAGGAGGCTGAGAAAGGACAAGTGGGGGACGCTGACAAGCCCTGCCTGAGCTGGCGAAGGCCCTTTACAAATGAGCCAGGGTGTCCTAGAAACAGAGCGCAGGCGGGGGCGGGGGCAGGGGCGCGCGGGTGTGTGTGGGAGGGGTGAGGTCAGGGCAGAGTGGAGAGAAGCAGGAATTGGATAAGAGGAGGCTGGCAACACGCAGGCCAGGGAGGCAGGCGAGCACCTGCAGGGATGTGCACACAGCCCAAGTGGGAGGAACTGAGTATCTCTCATGGGGCGTGGGCTGGGGCCATGGAGGAGAGGAGAGTCTATGGCTATGGAGTAGAGGACTAGCCCTCGTAGATGGGCGCGGAGGGCCAACTTGAGGGTTTTAGTAACACTGAAGGATTTGCCAAGCAGATCTGCCAGCATTATCTCCCTTCCTCCCTTCTGCTTGAGCGTGGCCAGGCATCCACTTTCCGGCAGAAACCCTGCCTATCTTCAAGATGGGAGAAAATCAAAACAAATTGGGCAGGCAGGAAGAGACCTCTGCAAGGGCAACTGGGGTCCACATGAGCTGCAGGGGAGAGATAAGGGCAGCAAAGAGAAAGAGGCCGGCATGGTTGCCAACCAGACTAAGGCAAACAGAGGCAGGCTAAAAATAGGTTGGGGGTGGGGAGGGAGGAGAGGCAGTCCAGAAAAGAAGGGAAAGCACAGGCAATCGATGCCATTGCGACTCTGACCCAATTCTTCATCTCTCAGCCTCACCATCTGAAAAATGAGGAGGTGATGGGGGAAAAGGGAAAGACTGGTACAGAGGGGAGTCAGGGGAAAGTAATTTGAGTCCTGAGACCTAGGCAACTAACTGTGCGGTACAAATTAATAGTACCAATGTGGAAAAGAGAAGGTATGTGGTGTAGTTGATACAAGTGAAAACCTAATTGGAGTTTGGTTGGGTTTTAAACCACGACAAGTTTAAGGTCTTAAGGAGTGTGATTCTAATTCGGACTGAGGTTCACCTGCTTAGAAAGGTAAGCAGGAGAACAAGATGGCGGAGGAGTAGGTGGACATGGAGTGCCTCTCTCTCCACGGATACATCAGGAATACACCTTCAGACACAGAAGTGCACGCAGAACACCAGCTGAGAGCAGACAGGAGTACCCGAACAGTGAAAAAGAATATACAGAACCACACAAAACTCGAGATCAAGCCCTGAGCCTTTGGAGTGGGAGCACTGACTCCAAGACCCTAGACTACCAGAGAACTAACCCTAGGGAGTATCAAATACTGAGAACTCACACAAAAGAAGCCACTTGAATACAAACTCCAGCATCACCCAAACACCAGTAGCACCCTGTGCAGGGCGCCTCAACTAGACAACAAACAAAAATAGAAAGATAAGAGGAGGCAATAAGGATGAGCTAATACAGGGACAGTAGGCTGGAGTGACTTGACGCTTGCATTTTACTTCTCAAAAGAGTGATTAAAAGACTTCCCTGGTGGTCCAGTGGTTAAGACTCTGTTGTCACAATGCAGGGGGCCCAGGTTCAATCCCTGGTCAGAGAAATAGATCCAACATGCCGAAACTAAGAGTTTGCATATCACAACAAAGATTGAAGATCCCATGGGTACCAACTAAAACCTGGTGCAGTTAAATAATTTCTTTTTTTCTAAAAGAGTGAGTAAAGAGAATTTGGTTATTGGATATTCTATTTCAATGATGGGCTTCCTCTTGCTTGCAGCAAGAGGGATTTAGGTTAGACCTCAGGAAATCCACCCAATCACTAAATAAACAGATTTGTGAGATATTAAAACATGTATATAAGCACTGTTAGGGTTTTCTTTCCTTGGAAATCTTTAGAAATAAGAAGTCCATCTATTTGGGCCTGTATAGTCTTACCTGATGGGCTTCCCAGGGGGCTCAGTGGTGAAGAACCCATCTGCCAATGCAGGAGACTTAGGAGACATGGGTTCGATCCCTGGGTTGGGAAGATCCCCTGGAGCAGGAAATGGCAACACACTCCAGTATTCTTGCCTGGAAAATTCCATGGACAGAGACGCCTGACAGGCTATCGTCCATGGAGTCCCAAGAGTCAGACACGACTGAGTGACTGAGCACATACACAATCTTGCTTGAAGGCCAGAACCTCCCAACAAGCCTCAGGAAGACTTGTGGCTAGAAAACAGGTAGAGTCTGAAATGAGATTCTGGGCAGGGCAAATGAATGTAAGCTCCTGAGGGGAGAGGGGAGGCAGAAGGCGGGCTGGATCTGTCAGGCAGGAAGAGGCAGCGGGGACAAGGGGCAGGATTCTAACATGCAGGCCCCAGTGGCATTTACATAACTTTGAATAATGAATAAGCCCAGCTCTGGGGCTCCAAGTCAGTGTGTTCATCTGCATCTTTATTAGGCTTTATAAATGATTCAGCTCCCTACCCCTTCCCCCCTGCCCCTGCCCAGCCTGCCCCAAGCATCAGGGTAGTTGATTGCTCATTATTTTAGACTAGGTTTGTTTCACCAACAGTCAGTGAGGCATGGAGCAGGGGGACACAGGAGGGAGGAAGAAATCTGAAAGGCGGGGCAGAGTGGAGGGGCAGGGTGGGTGAGCAGAGGCAGGAAGATGGCTATGAATATCGATGTGGGCATAATTCTCTAAAATGCTCCTGAGGCCAACATCTTCAGGAGAGAAAGGTTTCTTAGACTCCCCCAGAAGTGCTGGGTTCAAGTCCCACTCAGTCCCCAGTTTCCCTTACATCTGCTGCCAAACCCCCAGCAGGCTTCTCTCTCAGCTCCAATGCAGCACAGAGCCACTTGAGCAGCCAAATGAGAACTGCCCCTAGGGAATTCTCACTTTTTCCTGAGGCAGGAATTTTGCTATTTTCACACACACACAAAATCTGCTATGCTTGCAAGGCAAGAACAGACACCAGGCATATTAGGAGAGAAAGTGATAGGAACAGGCCTACATGGTACGTGAATCAGTAGAGAAAAGGAATTCTTGTGTCCATTGAGAGTTGGAGCCCACCTGGAAAGAGGAGCCTGGAAAAGACACACCTCCAGTTTAGGCATGTGAATGCCAACTGCTCTGGTCTATTGGCTGGAGGTGGGAGAAGGAATTGGCAGGAAACTGGTCGTGGGAAAGGTAAAGCATTTCTCAACCCTGGCTGCACATTAAGAGAGCTTTAAAAAATATGATGTTTGGGCCCCACCCAAGGCCAATTAAATCAGAATCCCCAAGAGAGAAGGCCCTGGGCACAGGACTAGTTCTTAAAAAGCTCCTCAATGTTGTTTGAATCCTGATTTTTCCGGTAGTCACATATGAATGTGAGATTTGGACCATAAAGAAGGCTGAGTGCTGAAGAATTGATGCTTTTGAACTGTGGTGCTGGAGAAGACTCTTGAGAGTCCCTTGGACAGCAAGGAGATCAAACCAGTCAATCCTAAAGGAAATCAACCCTGAATATTCATTGGAAGGACTGATGCTGAAGCTGAAACTTCAATAATTTCACCACCTGATGCTTAGAACTGACTCATTGGAAAAGACCCTAGTGATGGGAAAGACTGAGGGCAGGAGGAGAAGAGGGTGACAGAGGAGGAGATGGTTGGATGGCATCACTTACTCAATGGACATGAGTTTGAGCAAACTCTGGGAGATAGTGAAAGACAGGGAAGGCTGGTGTGCTGCAGTTCATGTGGTCGCAGATAGACACAACTGAGTGACTGAGCAACAACTTTATATATATACACATATAATTATATATAAATTAATTATACATATAAATAATATATGACTAATATAATTAGTAATATGTACAATCAGGAAAATGTAAACATTGATTGGATATTTGGTACTAAGGAATTACTGATAACTTTTTAATGGCATGATAAGAGTATTGTGGTTACATTTTAAGGAGTCATTTTCTTTTTCTCTAAGGGAGAGACACTAAACAAATATCTTCCATAGGTGTATGTGTGTGTGTGTGCATGTGTGCTCAGTCACAAAGTGATATATCTGAAAAGTGAAAGTGTTAGTCGTTCAGTAATGTCTGATTCTTTTCTATCTCATGGCCTGTAGCCCTCTAGGTTCCTCTGTCCATGGAATTCTCCAGGCAAGAATACTGGAGTGGGTAGCCATTCCCTTCTCCAGGGGATCTTCCCAACCCAGGGATTGAACCCAAGACTCCTGCATTGCAAGCAGATTCTTTACCATCTGAGCCACTAGGGAAACATATGATATATCTGGGGTCTGCTTTAAAATAATCCAAGGGTTTAGATGAAGCAAGATTCATTCCTTGTTGAAAACTGTTGAAGCCCTTTGATAGATAAGGCTCATTATACTATGTTTTTCACTGTATACAAAATAAAAACAGTTCTGTGAGCGTTTCTAACATACAGCAAGGTGAGAACCACAGAGTCAGGCACTCAGCAGGATGGGGGCCACCATGACACCTCAGTGGCATGACCAGCTTTAAAGGAGACTATGTTTGTGGGACCCTAAATGACAGGTAAGAGCTGTGTTCTCCATAGTCCTATTCTTCAGGCAGAGTCACAGGGACCACTTGGGGGGAACCATAGCTGGCAGTTAGAGATGCACTGGGGTGTCCAAGAGCTCTGGCTTTTCCTCCAGGCCAGCACAGCTTCTGGAGACTCGGAGTCCCTCTAAACTCTGAGCATCAGGCCAGGAGGTTGGACCAAAGGGTGTCTGAGGCACACAGAGCAAGCCATCAATCCAACTCTTCTCTTTCAGTCCTTGCCCTCTCTTGATTGACTCCACAGGAGCCAGACCCCAGTTTCAGCCAGCAACCCCGCTGCCCTCCCCGCCCCACACCAGCCGTCACCATTGCTTCCCAGCGCTGTCACTCCCCCGACGGGCTCATCTGCCTCATCTGTCAGGGAACATTAGCCCAGCAGACTTCATCAAGGACGTGAGGGGAGGCTGAACACAGGGGAGGCTGAACACCAGTGCGCAGAAGTACGGGACCCTGGGCAGCCATCCCCAAGCGGCTGCCGGCGGAACTGTCTGAGCTGCTGAGAGATTCGTGGGTAGCTTGATCTTATTTGCATATCACTTCTTCAACGAACACATTCACAAGAAACCCAGATTCTCAGTTTTCTACTTTCCCCGACAGGTTGGCTCTCCTCACACTTGTCCCTGACAGGGACCAACCATTCCCACGTTCTCCATATGCTCTTGGGAAATAACTTACCTTGGCTTGGAGCAAGGTATTTCCCTGACCCCTGCCCCGCCCTGCCCTGCCCTCGCCCCGCCCATGCCCCGCCCCGTTCTCGACCCTGCCCCGCCCTCGCCCCGCCCCCACTTCCACCAGCAGAACCACCAGCTCGACCGTCGCTCTCAGCTTGGGGCTCTCTCTTCTCCGCTCCATTACCTTCCCCTGATGGCCTCTAGGGGCTGGGGAAGGGAGAGAGTTGGAGGGGGTCTATTTAAGAGATTTTTGGAATCTGTGCCTGCGCATCACCCGCTGCCATGAGTTATTTCAGCGCCGATGTTTGTCTCAAGCTGATTATTCCAGCCCGAGAACAGGTGGAGCAGCCTGCGGTGGCTTATTCGTCAGCCAAGGCCATCTGTTCCCAACAAGCTGAGATTTGTAGCTGATTTCTACTGGGGAGCAAGGAGTGGGGGCAGGGAGGGAGACGAAGATCACCTCCGAGCCCCAGGAGACTTACTCCTCCCAGACCTTCTGTGAGGTCTCAACCCCCTAGTCCTCCCCTTCTAAAACCAATACCTTCTCGTTTTTCTCAGAGAACTCACCTGACACTTGACTCTGAAATAGCGAAAATACTTTCTTCTTAAGGGGCTAAACCTTCTTCGATGGAGTCAGGTATGAGAAGCAGGAATCCATTAACCGGGCACAGTCTGGCCATTGAGTCATGTCCATCCTTACAGATCTTTTTTTTTTTAATATGTAACTGAGACACAAATATCCTAAATGACCTTTTTGATTCTTGGCTTCTCACCCCACTCCATCACTGGTCCCTGCATCAACACGTGTCTCCTTGTCTAAACCTGTCACCTGCAGGGCTTCAGGCAGCATGGGAGGCTATGTCTGGAGGCTCTTCTCACCCCTCCCCCGCTGCTCCTCTTCCCTAAATACCCTGTTCAAGTTCCACCCTCCAATCTGTTCCTCTTCCAGCTTCCACTCGCAGCCATGCCAAGAGATGCCTGCTGCTTTAAGAATGGCTTTCCCTGAGCAAGGGAGCTAAGCAGTTTCTAAGCAGCTTTGCCACATGGTTTACCCTCCACGGCTACTATTTCTATCTATGCAGTGCTGGGAAAGACATTCCTCTTAAGAGTCACACTAATATGACTAATTGGGGGCCTTCTTTGGTTTCTGACACATACACATCTGTACTGACTTAAAAGAGAAATTGTATGAAAACTTTTATTTCAAGCACAGAGACTTCATCTAGAATCCCACGTGCCCAAATAAAGCTATTTCTAGTTTTCAGAAGTCTCATCTAATATTTATCTGTGTTTTCACATGTACTTTTGTCATGTGGACATGTTCCCTTAGAAACTCATTCACAGAGCTTCAGAGTGCCTCACTACTCAGTTGGTTTTCTAGGCTTATTTTGCCAGTTTGAGGGAGCAGGAGCTCCTTTTCTGCTATTAAATCCTGCCCAATGGCAGAGTATATGGTCCACTGGAAGGACCAGCCTCCACAGATGAGCTGCTGGACATGCAAAGGCAGATCATGGCCCTGTGCTTCTAGTGCACAACCTTCCAGGGCACTGCCATTCACTAGGGTCAATCCCCCTGCTCTCCAGAGGATGGCAGGGGCCAGAAGCAGCCCTTAAGCAAGGATGCCAACCTGCAACTGATGCCAGTTCCCAGGATTAAATATGAGTCACGAGGCTTATTTCATCACATACAGTTTTATATTTGCCTGGTTATCAGTTGTTGACCTGTCTTTCAAAGAGGTAATATTTCTAAAGCTACTGGCTGTGTTCCCATACCAGGATTTTTTTTTTTTCCCCACTTTCAAATTCCCTAGTGTCCTCTCTTCCCCAAATCCATTTGCTTCTTTTTCTAATCCAGTTAGATCATATAGATGTGGAATAAAACATATAAAAATTTATTAAAATGTGGAAACTCTTTGACTCTTAAACCACCTCAAATATAATTTGCCTGGGTAATGTCAAAACTTAATATCTTTTTTGCGGTTTTTTTCCGTAAAGCTGTCATAGCTGGCTTTTGATATCTAAAGCAAATTCTATATGCACATTTAAGTATTCCTCTGGGAGATTTATGTCACTGACTTCAATTGCGAAGCACACATCCTTTTTGGAATCTCCGTCATGTATATGACCCATCACTGGCGCTTATGCTACAGAAGGCTCGATTTCTCTGTAAAATTCCTTCTAAATAAACCTGGCATCCTTGTTAACTCCAAAATGGCTATTGCTCTGAAAATCACTCCTCCCAGATGGAATCCCAGAGAATGGTCTGGATTGTTCCATTGTACTGTAATGAAATTAGATTGAGGTGCCTAGAGATTCAAATATGCATTCCAGGCCATGTGGAACATCGTTGGCACCGTGTTCTTGAAGCACAAATGTGATCACACATGGGGGATGCTCTGAGAATTGTAAGGAGCAACACAAATGTGAGGTTGACATTTCCCCACCCCCACCTCCCCAAATTGTCAGAAAGTGCTTCCTTCCTAAGGGCAGGCCTTGGTGAATACCAGGCACACAGCTACTTGAGAGGAGGATCGTGACAGCAGTTCTTGGTTTTCTCGCTTCTCCCTTTATCCTCTGACAAGGCCAGAGTAGCTCGGGATGCCTGGCCAGTTGCTGCAGCCAAGCTGAGATCCCTGCTAGGACAGACGTCACCCTCCCTGAGCCTGTTTCCTCAGGGGAAGGACACTTTACGGAGCTGTGACAAAGGTTAAGGGCGATTATGAAGTGCTTAACTACTGGGGACATAGTGCTCACGATGGTTATATTGGTTGAGCCCTCCTCATCCTCCGCAACACTCCTGACAGGTGAGGCTGGGCTACATCAGCCTCAGTTCCCGCCGAGGATTTCCAGAAGCCCTTAAAAGGGTGGAAAACAGTACTATCGGGTTGCTGAGCGAGGGAACCGGTCCTTAGGCTTCTGGAACCCTTCAAGGGCATCGCTGACTGGCTCGGTCCTCTCATTGGCCCCTTAAAGGGCGTGGCTTTCGGAAAAGGGGCGGGGGAACCTCCAGACGGGGGCAGAGCCAGAGGTCTCAGGCTCCCGAGGCCGGGGTAATACAAATAAAATTTGTATATACTAATATTCCCAGGTTCGCCGTGAACCTGGTGGGTGCCAGCCTGGACGCGCAGAACCCCCCATTAGAAAGGAAAAGAAATGAAGAGGACGCGGAGGCGCATCTGGGCTGCTGAACGGAACCAAGCCCAGACAGCCCTCGCGCTGGGGGAAGACATCTGTCCCCACCCCGCGGGTCTCGAGGCCCCACTAGCGCTACCCGTTGGTTCCTCTGGCCCCACACTGCAGGTGATGAAGAGGTGGGAGTGAGGTTCTGTTGGCAGCATTGAGGGGTTCTGTACGAACCTAGGAGCCAAAAGCTTCTTGCCAGTTAGTCCACCTTGTTTTACAGATGGAGAAACTGAGGTTCAAGAGGTCAAGGCCTTTCTCCAAGGTCTCAGTGCTGGTGGCAGAAGCGTTCAGTTTAGCACTGGTTTTGTTTTCATGAGGGTCTGTGAACACCACTCTGTAGGTAAAGAAAAGCAGTAACCCCAAATGCAGCAGAACTTTGTATATTACCAAGCATCAGCCTGGAGGACGTAGAAAAGACTTCCTGGGGAAAAATGAAAGGCATTGGGGTGGCAGCCAGTGGCAGGAGCAGGCAATGACAAATTATCATAGGCTGGTCTGCAGTAGGTTGCTATATAAGAGGTGATGAAATGTTACAACTTCCCTGAGAACCAGCTCAGAGGAAATGAAAGTGGAACGGAAAGCATAAAGGTTAGATTTAAGGCAGCACTTTCTCCCAGGGGTGATAATGGGCCGCTTTGTTCAGTGACCAGAGAAAGCTGTGGACTCGTCCTGTCTCTCCCACTTCTGAGGCCTTTGGGAATCCATCTTCCTCCTGTCCCATGTGGGCCTGCTTGGAGGACAGGAAGGAATGATTGACTTTGAAAAGTCCCCATCACTCAGGTAGGAGGTCCTTCCCCCATGAGCCTCTTGGGCTCTTTGCTGAGGGGGAGGACAGCAGACGCAGGCTCCAGGGCCCTGCGGGGGGGAGGGGGGAGGAAGCAGCAGTCATGGCATCTCTTGCAACATACTCCCTGCCAAATTGATTCAAATTGGCTTGGGTATGAACATATGATTAAAGGAGCGGCGCGATTCATTTATCAGGAGAGATTAAAGAGCGGCATCTGCGCAGCCTAGCTGGGGGACAATTAAGGAGCAAATCGTTAAGTGTCTGTGCCACCAGGCATGGGGGCGGGGCCTGGGGGAAGGACAACAGGGATGTCTGCCAAGAGGACACAAGACAAAAGGAGGTGGTTGGGGAATCACCACGTGCTGCTGTTGTCTCTGGGCACAGACTGGGCACCATGGGGAGGCTCATAGGGCTTTGGGCGCCCCCATGCCTCTTATCCAGGAGTCAGAGTGGTCCCGGGGGTCTGAGATTACAGAGGAGGATCTAGCGAGGTGGCTTCAAGCCTGGCACAGGGACAGATTTGCTGTCTGTTTTGTGGGAATCACTTACATCTTAGGGACCAAGGCGACCTTGAGTGTACAGGTGGGGGCAGGAGCTTAGAGAGCTCAGATGGGCTTTGATGGCCTTGCAGTTCCTGGGGTTCCCCTAGGGAGTTTGGTGCAGAGGGAACTGCCCCCTTCCCAGTCTGGAGCCCAGCACACTGGCCAAGATGCTTCGCTGCATCTTGGAGAAGTGTTGGTCATGTGAGGTGATGTCCAGCTTCCCTGGACACCCTGCGGAGCTCCCCATCACCACCTAGCATTCCCTGCCTCAGGGCCTTTGCTTAAGTTCTTTCTTCCCAGGACACCTGTACAGTAATATCTATCTGTAGAAGTGTGTGAGTGCATGCAAGCCAAGTTGCTTTAGTTGTGTCCAACTCTTTGCGACCCTGTGGACTGTAGCCTGCCAGGCTCCTGTGTCCATGGGATTCCCCAGGCAAGAATACTGGAGTGGGGTGCTGTGCCCTCCTCCAGGGGATCTTCCTGACCCAGGGATCGAACCTGCATCTTTTACAACCCCTGCATTGGTGGGCAGGTTCTTTACCACTAGTGCCACCTGGGAAGCGCAGTCCTTTATTCAAGTGCCAGCTCAAAATACCAGCTCCTTTTAGAAGCCTTCCCAGTTCCTGACCCTCCTCTCTCAGTGACAGTGTCTCCTCTTATAACATGCCCAAAGCAACTTCTTTGTCCTTTTATGTCTCATGTAATTATTTCCAAAGGGGTCTGCCCTAGCCCTAATCCATGAGCCCCTGGAGGACAAACACTATGTTTTATTCCTCTCTACTCACCCAAAAGGAAAAGGAAAGTGAAGTCCGACTCTTTGTGATCCCATGGACTGTAGTCTACCAGGTTCCTCTGTCCATAGGATTTTCCAGGCAAGAGTACTGAAGTGGGCTGCCATTTCCTTCTCCAAGGGATCTTCCTGACCCAGGGATCGAACCCGGGTCTCCCGCATTGTGGGCAGTCGCTTTATCATACTCACCCAAAGCTTGTACATATTAGGAGGTGTGGTACATATTTTCTGTGTCTAACTCCTCTATTAGAATATCCACTTCATGCAGGCAGGACCTCATCCCGCCCCAGCATTTAGAACAGTGTCCAGACGACAGCCAGGCAGTCATGAAATATTTGACTGTTGAATGAATGAGCAGATGAATAATACATATTTTCTGACTTGAACAGATCCCTCTGCCCCAGGCCAGGCTATCAGAGGTTGATGCTGGGACTTTCTCTCAATAATTAGAGGCCCAAGTCAGTGTGGGTGAGCAGAGTTGGGATCTTGCCTGTAGGTAGCAGCAACTTTTGTCACACTAGTTCCTTGGAAGAAAAAAATGCACCAAGCTAGCTGAAAGCAGGAGTAAAAGATGTGAATGACAGAACTGAACATGAAGAGTCAGCAGTTAAAAAACAACACTGTAACTTCACTTCTACTGCCTTCTGTATTCAACCTTCAGGGCAGTTTCTCTCATTCAAGATAGAGAGCCACATCACACTTCACTCCCGTTTATTTTGGGGATGACTCCCCCTACCCTTTCCCTTTCTTGCCCATTTCTAGATGCCTGACATCAGCAGTAGGCCTGTCTGATATCTTTTCTTGCCTACTTGTCCAAACCAGGGGAGCCTGATTGACCAGCTGTAAATATGCATGCAGGGATTATAACTGGTCATATTACAAGAAGTAGAGAAGGAGGAGGGTCATTTGTTTCTTGCCCTTTTGCATGAGCTGTCTCTCAGCTGTCAGGGAAGGGACCAAGTGTGGATTGGGACATGCAGGCAGGGATTGAGCAGGGTGGAGAAGCCAGCACACCCAGCCTATTCAAGCTGCCCTATGGCCCATGGGATGGGAGGTCAGAGAGGCTTCTGCCAAGTATTGATCAGAAAGTCATCTTTGGGACTTCCCCTGGTAATCCAGTGGCTAAGAATCTGCCTGCCAATGCAGGGGACACAGTTCGATCCCTGGTCTGGAAAGATTCCACATGCTGTGGGGGAACTAAGCCTGTGTGCTCTAGAACCCACGCTCTGAAACAATAGCAGCCACTGCAATGAGAAGCCTGAGCACCCCAACTGGAAAGTAGCTAGCCGCCACTCACCACAACTAGAGAAAGCTCGAGCACAGCAACGAAGACCCAGCACAGCCAAAAATAAAAAAGTGTTTTAAAAAATCTAATAAACGTTTGCATCCTTAAAAAGGAAGATAGGATTTCTGTAATTGGCAAGATTTAACAATCAGAGTAACCTCAACATTCCCAAGTGGAGGCCAGCATAGGACAAGACCTGGACGGCTCTGCCAACATGAATTACAATCCTCGGGTTTTTAAAACAGAAGAGAGGTTTATGTCTTTCTTGACCGGTTCTCTCACCCACTGCCTCTGCCTGCTCCAGATGACCTGCCAAAGCTCTCTAAGTGGCACTGGTCTGACACGGCAGCGGGTCAGAGGCCAGGGTGACTCCCCCAGGTCCTCAGCAGCAGCATCGCTCTGCTCCCATGTGCCGACCCTGGACTTTACTGAGCCTGAAGGAACAGGAAGGAAAACTGGCAGTGCCAGGAGAAAAAGGACGTTTATTTCCATACATCAGGTAAATGGGGAGGAGCGCACAGCCCAATGAGTACAAACCAATTGCAGGAGAGAAGAGGGGGACAGCAGATGGGAGCAGCACCAGGCACTGCCCTTGGGCCCCCATGTCTGGAGGTGTTGGTGGGATGATCTTCATGGCGGGGGGGGGGGCGGGGTGCGGGGAGCTGGGACTGTCAGTCCCCATGTTGTCATGTCTGGGATAAGTGTGTGTGGGCAGGGCGATTAGAAGAAGAAAAATGACTCAGGCTCAGGTCTCAGGGTGAGGACTTGCGTCTAATACACGTTAGTACTGACCAAAGCTTCCATCTTCAGTTTTTCCAGTCGCAAGCCCTCCACCCAAGGCCTTCCCTCTCAAGTTGAGCTTGTGATCCAGGCAACTTGGACTGAGGGGGAGGGAGGCAGTGCTTGGATAAGCCCCGAATTGGCGTAGGTGGAGTGGGTTTACTCTTAAATAGGTCATTGCACATAACACAGGGATGAGACGAAGAGGGGTGGGGGCTGGAAGTTCCTGCTGGTACGTCCACACCCCTGTCTGTGTAGGCTTGCTCAGCTTGAAACCAGAAGCACCTGAGAGTCCCTCCCCACTCGGACTCTTAAGAAGCTGGACCCAACTCTGCTCACCAGTCTCTCCAGCTGCACAGAGAAAGGCCTGCTCTCTGAAGAATAAAGATGAAGCTGAGATTCCTCTCGTCGTTCCCAGTGTGGGGAGGCGGGCCAGCTGCGGCGGCAGCCCCCCTCCCACTCTCAGGGATACAGCTGCGATGGAGAGGTTGGGTATTTAAGTTAAAAAAAGTAAACAGACAGCAGGCACTGAGAAGAGAAAGCCCTCGCCCCAAGCCAAGGGGGAAGGAATTGCTGTTTCTTGCCCCAGACTCCACCCCATGGACCCAGCAACCCGAGAATGTCCCAGTAGGCAATCTGTCCACCATCCCTGAGCGGGGCACTGACGTGGAGGTCAACCTGCTGGCTCCGTGTGGTGCCAAGCTGCCTGCCACCCACGGTGGCCCAAGGCAGGAGCAGAAAGTTCTCTTTTCAGAACTGCTCTTCCCTCCACACTTCCACGTGGAGATGTCAGATACTCACAGCCTGGGAAGCCCCCAGACCGAAGAGGGTCAGGGGTCTCCCGTGCAGATCCACAGTCGGATGGGGGAGACCCATGCCCCACGAGAGAGGCGCGCCCGTGGCAGCAGGAGGCGGTGGGTGGGAGGGGTCCACACCACTCCCCTGGGCTATGCGTTGGTCTCTGTCTGCTTGGCCTCTGTGTCACTGTCACTCAGATAGTTGTGGGAGTATCGGGGCCTGGAGGTGCCATCGAGAAGGTCGTGCTCATCGTCTGAACGGTCAGGGGCAAGGGACTTCCAGTAGCTGGTGGGGCTGCAGGGAGAGAGAAATGAGATCAGAGGAAGGGCGCTTTTACCTTCAGCACCTCCTCTGGTCCAAAGGAGGCCCCCTCACAACCTTGTCACAGCATTCCCCAAAGCCACAAATTGAGAAATAGAAGTGATATTCCCCAGTTTCCCCAGAAGATACTCAGAGTAGTAAGAGGAAGGACATCTCTTTGATTCTGAGAACTTTCTACAACTCCAAAGAAAGCGATGCTGAAGAGCAGTGGGTCTCGAACTTGAACGTGCGTAACAATTGGCTGCGGATCCCGTGTTCTTTCCCCAAGAAGTTCTCATTTGCTAGCTCTTGGCTGAAGCCCAGGAATTCTGCATTTTCAACTCCCTCTCTGGAAGATTCTGCTACAGGCAGTGCGTGGATTGCATTGACTTGGAGACTGGCGATCTGGTGATTACAGGACTACAACCTGTCTTAGTAAAGGTTACTCCCCAAAAGATTCCTTCTAAGGAGAGGTTTTCCCCATTGAATACTCCCAGATCATAACCATCTATTCACAAGGAATGCAAACTGAGGATGTAGAAGCTGGCAAGACCTCTGTTTGAGGGTGGCAAAGTCATCCCTGTCTTGGTACCACAATTCAACCCCATAGTTTTCATCAGGCCACCGGGAGCCTTGCACTCTTTCCCTGACCAAGGTATGAAGAAGCATTTCTCCCTGGATGGAGCAGACTCATGGTGTCCAGCATGGATGGGATCTCACTTCCACTTCTAGTCACCTTCTCTTTTTCATCTTTTCCAAAGCCTTAGAGCACTCTTCCCCCGCCCCTCCCACCTTCGCTTCTGAACTGTAATTTCAGCACTGCTGGAGAAAAGGCAGTCCAGGGTGGCTCCACCCCTGCCAGTGCCCTGCCTCAGTGGGCCCCTGCTTCCAGATCCTAGAGAGCTTCTGCTAGGATAAACAGGAATCCTGTGATTTCAATGCCTACCATTCTGATTTAAGGATCTGAGGAAGGCCCTTGTTTACTAAACCTTTCAGAGATCTTGTATCTCTAAACTAGGACAGGAGGAAAGCGCGGTCTCCAAGAAAGAACCACATTCTCAGTTTTTCCAACTGTGGTGAGGTAAGGATTTGATCGCTGGGTATTTCCTGTATGTGCGACACTGTCCCAGACAGGCAGGATGTGCTTCTTCTTCACCACATAAAACGTCATGAGGAAGCTGGTTCAAAGAGACAAGCAGCTTGCCAAGGTCACACAGCCAGTATGTAAATCTGAACCTGGGACCTTAGGCCTCGAGCCTCTTGAGGACTCCACCTTGTCACCAGACCCGTGACCTGAAGAGAAAACGAGACGAAACCTGCATTCTCCCCACTGGCCTGGGTGAGAGCCCAGCAGGGTGTATAGGTCGGTTTCTCTCTCTCCCTGGCCCTGGGGAGAAGGAAGAGCCTGACAGAATACATGTTCAATTATGCAAAACGGTTCAGGAATGGGGCAGCCTGGTTAATAGTTATCGTATGTCTCATGAATGAATTACCATTTTTAAAGGAATCAGAATAGCACAAAACACATTTAATACAAACTAGACTGAACATAAACGAGTCTTACTTGGATGGGCCACAGGCACTTAAGGACTCTGGGGTGTCTCAGGGACAAAATTATAAAGCTCAATGAGGACTGTGCAACATAGGAAAAATTGGGGTCATTTTAGCTTTTGGATTGTTTGAATTCTGAATTAGTGGGAGCCTGATTTTATTTTCTTTCTTTTTTTTTTTTTTTTAGACAGAACTTCTGGGAACCCAATGCTAAGGTCTGCTGTTGGGCAAAGGAAGGAACTGGCTTTGGGGAAAGACAGTAGCGTTATTTTAAGGGCAAAGGAGGGGGTGAGGTAGATGCCAGGGCTGGGACCCAGACGAAAGTGGGGTGCTCCCTTCCTTCCTCACATGTCTCCTCAGAGTGGAGCTGCAGCCCCCACTTCCATATTCCTGTGCCTGCCAGGCAGACACCTGGATGAATGACAGCTGGGTTTCAACACCATTCCATCCAGACGCTGGGAGCAGCAGCAGAGGCAGCCGGGAGGGGTACATGCCAGGCCCCTCTCTCCCCTGCTCCCACCTTGGATGCTCCTTAGCCAGTTTCCTTTGTGGCTTCTGCAGCCACAGCTGTGACCAACAGCAGGTAGCTAGCCCCCTTCCCCAGGGCAAGAGTCAGGGCTGCAATTTGAACATTTTAACCAAATGGTTTCAAACGCTTTCCTTCCCACAAGCCAGTGTTTCCTGCTCCATGCTGTCACAAATGATTTGGTGCACAAGCTAATTCCCGCTGGGCAAGCCCAGGGTGGCAGTCCCCTCCCCTACCCTTTGCTGTGATGCTTTCCTGTTCAGAATTCTCAAAGGTCCCCATCACCCGGTGGGAAGCTAAGCCGCTCAGCCCCTGCCCCAACTCTTCACAGTTTATTTGCCCAAAGCCAGTTCCCCCTGAGTCCAACTAGGTCCTCTCTCCCCCAGCCCTTCTCTTGCCAGCTCTGTATTGGTTGGTTAGCTTCTGGCTTGGTGCCCACTCTCCCCGCAGTGAATCCAACCCTTGTTGGAGGCGGTGATGTGTAGGGTTTCAGGACTACTCCTGTGTTCCTGGTGGACGAAAAGGGCTGTGCTGGTGGCTGAAGGAAGAAATAGGTTGTATGTGTTTTTGTCCTTGCTGGGTCAACGGTGACGACGGACTGAGTCACTGGGGTCTGCAGTCCACCAGCTGCCGGGCAGTGTGGGATGGCCTGGCTAGGCCCCTGTCTCCCTCTTCAGGTATTAGTGCAGTGCTCAGAAGGGCCTGGGCCCCTCTGCTTCCCAAACCTCCCGTCACAGCCCATCAGCTGACTTCCTGCGCTGGGGCAGTAGGGCATTCAGCAGGGCGGTTGAGTGGAAAGCTGCGATGGTCACAATATCATGACCCCTGCCTTTTCTCACTGCGGTGCTAACAACAGCTCCCTAGAACAACTGAGATGCTTCCTGCTCCTCCCAGAGCATCCTGCAACCATCTGGCACAGGCGGGAAGCCACAGAGCAGGTCTAAGTCCAAGGGCTTGGTTCTGGACCAACTCAGGGCCCACAGAATCTGAGTTGGCCACGAGCCTGGTCTGGGTTCAGGTTCCACCTCCCCCATGCTGTCTCCCCAAACCCATCCCATCACCATCTCCACGCAGCTGCAAGTAACATTCGCTTTCACAGGCTCCGTTCCTTAAAATGAAACTGGTCCCTTTTGGTAGAAACCAGCCCAAGTCAGTGTCCTTGCTCAGCAGCTCCACTGCATAAGAGGCCCACAAGCATGCAACACGTATTAGTTCATGCATCAAGGAAACACTGCTCGTGCCCCAGGGGGGCTGCGCTCTAGGGTCATACCTCCTGGGAAGCAGCAAGCTTGCCCTGGGAGGGTACCATGCCAAAAACAGCTTCATATAACCAGGGTGATCCAAATGTCACCACCCACCAGGGAGAGTGGCAACAATGGTATTCCAGTGAGTCAGTTTTTGCCTTTTTTCCGAGGTGGGGGTGTGGGCATAAAGGGTCTAACAGCTTGATCTTTCTTCCCACAGGGAGAAGGCTGGGAGAGGCAGGAGAGCCAGGAGGGGGCTGTCACTCAACAGCTGCTAATTTCTATTCATTAAAACTTTACAAGATGAGCTAAGACGAGGTGACGCCCATGTGTGGGCTTCAGGTGGGAGGGGTGGGGAGAGAGTCAGGCATCTCCAGGTCTGCTGCAGGGTGTGGTGCTGTGGGTGCTGTAAGCCTTGCACTCTGAGCCTCGAGATCTATGCCAGAGGAGAAGATGTCATTGCAGGGCAGAGGAAGAGCTGAGCAAAAGGCCCCTTAATTGCTGATGGCCACTGACGCATCAACTCACACCTGGGGGTCAGTTCCAGCCCTTTCCCAGGCCCAGCCTCTCAGGGCTGTGGGCAAAAGCTCTGCACGTATGCTGCTAGGCCCATACAGTAAATATTACGCTCATGTGGTCTGCCTTGGGTCATAGAGGAGTGGTTAAGGGTGAGTTGAAGAGTCTTCATTCAGATCCTGGCAACATCACTTTCCAGCTCTGTAACCTTGGCAAATGACTTAACCCGCCTGAACCTCACCTTCTTTTCCTAGAAAATGGGCTGGTGATCGGATCTTTGTTTTGGTGTTAGTGTGAGGATTAAGTGAATAAAATATGGCAAGTATCTTAGGGGGGTGGTCCCTGGCCCAGGGTAAGGGCTTGCTAAGTGGGAGTTGTGACTTCACGTCACCAGTGAGTTCGTCATTGGGCTCAGAACGACCGACCAGCTCAGCCAGCCTCCGCTCTCTGAGGGAGCCAGGAGGCTCTGCGAGGCCAGGCTCGCTGGAGAGGAATGCAGGAGGGGCCCAAGTGGTGGCGAGTGGGCTGGGAGCATGTTAGTTCACACCGAGTGGCACACGCCATGCTCTGCACTCCGTGCCGAGTACCACCTACTGCACTAGTCGCTCTCGGGTCGGTACAGGTACCGCATCATCAGGCTGTCCACCTCCTTCTTGCGCTTCTTCTCCTCCTTCCGGGACTGCCGGCGCCCCTGCCCGGCCTCCTCGTCCTCCGCAGCTGGGCCCTTCTTCACGCTCGAGCGGCTGTGGCCTGAGATGGTAGAGCCGCTGGAAGAGGAGGAGGAGGAGGAGGAGGACTCCGCTCTCTTCCTTCTCGATTTGGACTTCTTCTTGCTCTTCCGAGAGCGCCCCTTCTTCCGCTGCCTGTGCTCCGAGGAATCTTCGGAGCTGGAGCTGGAGCTGGAGCTACTCCTCCTCTTGCTTCGGCTCTTCCGGCTGCTGCGGGACCGAGACACGTCTGCGGCCGAGGCGGAGCGGCGAATGCTGGTGGCTCGCTCCGGAGGGTCCAGCTGGGCGCTGCGGGTGCTCTGGATGCTCTTCCGATCATCCTCCTCGGAGTCCGGCTCCAGGCTGCTCCGGTGGAACGGGGCGGGTTTGTAGCTCAGGACCTCGTTGATGGCGGCCTCCAGGTCTGGGTCCAGGTAGGAGCGGCGGCTGACCGGGCGGACGCCGGAGCCCAGAGGCTCCTCCGGGGTGGAGGAGGCGGAGGCGCGAGGCCGGGGTGGCACCGACAGACTGCGGGCCAGAGATGATGGGTGGCTGTACTGCGAGTGCGCCTCGCTCAAGGCCACGCTGGCTCCATCGTCCCAGTCGTCCAGGCAGCTCCGGCCCAGGGACAGGCGGGAATCAGGGCTCTCCCGGCCGAGGAGCGAGGCCCGGCCCAAGGAAGGGCTGAGGGTCATCGATAGGTTGTCGAGCCGGGAGGCGCTGCGCCGGGAACTGGGGGAGCCTGACAGCGAGAAGCTCAAGGAGGAGCGCACCCCGTCCTCGCCGCCGGAGCCGCGCCGGGTGGCCGAGGAGGCCCGGCTGACCGGCGCTGAGACGGCCGAGGCCCGGTCCAAGTCTGAGCCCCAGCGCTTCTCCAGCCGGCTTGTGCGGCCCCCGACGCCGCTGGAGAGGACCGAGCCGCCCTCGTCTGGCTCCTCGGACTTTCTGGCCGAGCCCGGCTCCTCCTTGGGGCCCCCGCGGGCCTTCCGGGGCGGCCTCTCCGGGGAGGCCGGCCGCTCGCTCAGGGTGGTGAAGAGCGAATCCTCGTCCCCGGTGCCCCCGATGGAGTCCTTCAGGGTGAGCCGCTTTCGGTAGCTCAGCGAGCTGAGCACCGAGGTCGGCCTCTCCTCCACCCCCTTGCCCTCCTTCCCCGCGGTGCTGAGGGCGGTTCTGGCATGGATAGATTCGGGGGCAGCAGAGAGAGAGAGAATGAGAGAGAGAGACACAGGCATTAAACCCGGAGAATAAAGACACGGGGGAGGGAGGAGGAGGAAGGAGGAGAGCTCGGCAGCGGCTCTGGCAAAGTGGCACTGAGCACGTCGGAGGAAATGAAGCAAAATAATTTGCGTCAGTGAAAATAGCTTCACGGAGAATGTCATGTAAATTAGACTATTGTTCTATTTCATCACTTTTCCCCCTCTAAAACGTTTAGTTCAATTTATTTCATTGTCAACTACCTGGAGCCTGGTGCCACGCTGCGGTGAACGGCAGTGGGGTGGGGAAGGCGGCATTTTCTGCAATAACAAAATGTTGTTTGGCCGAATACATTAAACCAATTAGAGAGGGGCCGGCTGGGGGCTTGTGGTGAGGGGCTGGGCTTGGCAAGGGGCCTCAGGGGCATTAGAGAAGGAATTGTGGTTGTGGCTTAGTTGCTAAGTTGTGTCCCCGGACTCTCTGCCACCCCCTGGACTGTAACCCACCAGGCTCCTCTGTCCATGGGATTTCCCAGTTAACAATACTGGAGTGGGTTGCCATTTCCTTCTCCAGGGGATCTTCCCGACCCAGGGATCGAACCTGCATCTCCTGCATTGGAAGGTGGATTCTTTACCACTGAGTCACCTGGGAAGCCCTTGAGGGAAGAGAGGGATTACTCTTTCTACCCAGCACACCAGTCGTCTCTCAGAGGGGCTGGAACAGTGTGTCCTGGGGGATCAGGATGGCTCTGAGTCTGGAGGTGGGAGTCAGCAGAGCAGTGGTGGCAGGGGACCCATGCTGGCCAAGAGGTGAGGGATGGGGATCGGAGTCCCAGATTTCCGGGGTAGCTGCCTGTGCCATCAGAAGACCGTGACTGGCCTGGACAACAGGGGAGCCAGTTTCTGCAGTGGATGGGTGTTACCAGAAAGCATAGTGGAGGCCAAGTGAAAAGACCAGAGGAAGAAGAGAACGGGCAGAGAATGAAGTGTGTCTGTAGCTGTGATGGGGAGTCAAGGGGAACCGAGGCCTCTTCTGCTACTATTCCTACCAAGACCTCAGAGATCTAAAGCTGGCCCTGTCCAGGGTTGTGGGATCCGGAGTCCCCCTGTGCCCTATTTCAGTCTTGATTCCAAGAACACAAACCATCAGGAAGTTCGATCAACATTTGTTGAATGAATGAGTGAGGATGAAGTTAAACCTACACCAAACCAAAGCCCTGAGCCTGGTAAAGACAAACATTCCTTAGGCAAAATAATGGTGACGCAGACCCTGAGTAAGAAAAAACCTGGCCTCCTGTGCATATCCTCTGTGCCTAGGCCCCTCCAGGCAAGAAAGAGACACAGGTGGTGTGAGGCACACCCTTTGGGATCAAGGCACTGCTCATCCATCCCTGGGGCACGAGGTGGCCTTTGCTCCCAGCGAAGGCCACGTGCTTACCTGGAACTCTTCAAGCTGCCATCGTCAGAAGCTGCCTTGGAAGGCCCCTTGTTTTTAGACAGCCATGACTTGACACCGTCGACCCGGTCCTCCAGCTCCGAGTCCACGTCTGAGTCCCCTTCACTGTGGGACGAGGAGCAGAAAGGTAGGCAAGGCTGGGAAGAGGTGATGACTCGCGGTCCAGGAGGGAGCACTAAGTGGCAGCAGGTTTGTCTCAGCGGGGGGTGGGATGCAGGGCAGCATGCGCATCAGTGAGTCAGGGAGAACAAGAGAGGTTAGACCAGAGCACACCTTTCACAAGGCCCCTGCCCCGCTCAGCAGGCCACACTGTGTGACAGCCACCAAGAAGACCCTGGGGAGCATGGAGGCACCTCCACCCCACTTTCTGGGACAAACTGCTGTTCAGCCAACTGAGAACGACAGGGAGACCGTCTGTTCATCAGTTATAGCTAAATGGCTCTTGGTTAAAAAGTGGAGTCAGGGGCCCTTCACCTCCTCCCTGAGGCCTGTTCTGCTGTTCTTGTCTGCCTGTTCCCCCAAATGTGGCTATGGCTACTCCCACTTTCCATGACTTCACTGCAAGAGAGGGGTTGGTGGTGATGGGACGGAGAAGAGAAGGGCTTTATTATGACTTAAGTGAACTTGAACTTGGAGTCTCCTGGGCTTATGGCAATGCCAACCTGGGCACTACAGACCGTACCCCAGATCCATCCTGAAGCTCCCCTTGGCCTTTAAGAAACAGAGAAAGGACAGGGCAGGGCAGCAGCATTTTTCGAGGGGCTGGTCACAGCCCCAAGATCCAAGCTGCACCAGGAGATTGGGGTGGGGGGTGCCCAGGAGTCCCCGGCAAAGGCTCTGTCTCTCCTAGCTCCTCTTCCTCCTTCAGGAAGCCTGTGGCTCTTGCTCCCCAAAGGCTTTTACTGGCCAAGCTGACCTAAGCCCTCTCGATAGCCCACAGGAGTCAAATTCTGATGCTGAAATCATGGAGATTTCTTCACAAAGCAGCAAGGGCTTGCAGACAGCTTCCGAGTGAGAATGCTTCTAGAATTCTGCAAAATGTCTGCTCACCATGTTCCCTGCTATGGATATGCTAGGATTTCTCCTTGATATAAATTTCCTTTCATCTGTGTCAACAGGAGCAGCCCCGTTCCTGAATTATGTTCTTGAATAAATAGTCACACAGGCATGTGTACACACACACACACGCACAGAGAAGAAACCACACCACCAGACACTGTTCTGGGGACTGTGAGACAGCAAGACTTGTGGGGAGGGGAATAAAGAGGCGTATTTTATGGGCTTCCGTCAAATACAGAATTATAACAAAGACGAGGCTGGCTGATGCCCCGGGTAAACAGGAGTTTAGTAGACAACCCCAAAACCGTTAATGCAAGCCCTGTGCCCGTCCAAGCCCGGCAGATTTACTGTGGTGCACGGGCCCCATGGAACGCCAATACCTCCTGATTTATACACCCGTGCAAAAAACCTCCTTCTCCAGCTTCAGAGCCTGTAATTTATCACCGCCGTTCATAACCATATTGATTGCCTTTAGAAAGGAGGTGCTGTATGCATCGCAAAATCTATGTCTACATGTTAAAAGCATTTCTGTATAAATCTCCCTTAATACTGTGCTGTTTACTGCTTTCATTAAGGTTATGGCAATAACAACTGTATCTCTAAGTAAATCGAAACATTATTTTTCGCCCGCCTTAGCACGCGCGCTCAATAACTTGGAGCTTGGGCATAGAGCTGCCGAGGGAAAGACCCACACCACCCCTCTACCATTAGCAGGAACCGGGCTAGGACTGCAGCCGCCCGTGTGCCTGCATGAGTGCACACTGGTGTGTGTGCACGCGGATGTCTGCAGGAGTTTAGAATGTGAACTGAAATGTGCATTTTATCAGGCCTCAAAGCTCCAACAGCCCAAGGATGGCAGGGCTGGAACACACAGGGGACAGACAGTTACGGGCCCAGAATACGAATTTGCCTCCTTACATTCAGAGCAGCGAATGAGTTGAGAAGCTGGCCTGCCTGCCCTTGCCTTCTCTTTAGTTTCAAGCCTATAGAGGATGTTTGGCTTCTTTTCCTTAAATAATCAGGCCTGTAAACAAACTCCAGGGCCAGGCCAGCTCAGGGGGCAGTTGAAATTTTAAATGGTCGGAATTAAACCTCGCGTCAAATACAATTTATGTCCAGGCTCATGTGCTATTAGTTAACTGGGAGCCAAATCGCGGGGGAACAAACAAACGGAGACAGAACGGCGGGGGATATTAATTGTGTGTGACAACCGGGCTCCAGCGGCCCTCTATCACTGTTACACACTATTACATTTATCATTAGCTCTCACGGAGTCCTTTGCTCTGCCGCCAGCCCATCCTGGCCAGAGGAGGAGGTCTGCCAGCAAGAGAGAGGGGAGGGGTGGAAACCCAAGGCCGCCCTGGAATAACAACCTCCGAAGACCAGCCCTGTTGAATCTGACGGAGGATCACTTCGATCTAATCCTCCTGAAGGCGCAAGCGTCTGCACCTGCTGTTCGGCTCCCACCCAGAAAGAAGGAAACGGAAAGGGGGTGGGGCTACTGGGCTCCCCCCACCTGACTGACAGCTCCGGCACCAATGCCTGAGGTCTCCTGCCCAAAGAGCCCACGGCGGGTACAGTAAACAGCTGGCTGTGTACCCTCCCCCTGCCACACAGAGCCTGCCCCGCCATCATCCACAGTTGCTTGCTTTCTCCCAATAAGTAACTGTTAGATGCCCCTCTCCTTCTACCCCGTCTGCCAAAAGTAGGGGGGCGGACCTTTCAAAATGAAACACACACACTTTCAGGCAGGTCAGGCTCCAAAGGAGCCCACGGATGGGGAGAAATCCAACCCAGATCTTCCCCCGCGAGAGAAAGAGGCCGGAAAATGGCCCCTTGGTTTCTGAGGGAGGCGAGGCCGAAACCCAGGAAGGCAGACCGTGGGGACCACCTGCTGAGACACAGCTCTCCTTTCTGATGGAGCCCCCATCCTGCCAACCAAGGATGTGGGGGCCAGGAGCCTCCCAGGCGGAGCACCCTCATGGCCTGCCCTCTGCTGCCCTGCCTCCCCCAGGACAGAGTAGCCCGGTTAGCGTGAGAGACTAGCTGGAGGAGTGGAGGTCACTGTGTGTCCACATGCCACGTGCAGTGCAGCGGGAGCCCGGGGTTAGGGGCGGTTAGACACCAGGCGAGGAGAGGCAGAGAGCGCGTGCGCTCCAGTCCTCACGGTTTATTCTTTCTTTTCTGATACTTTGTCACCATGTCCTGCAAACTGGAAACAGAAAGAAAAGGTGGGCAAGGGGGCCTAAAGAACCCAGAAAAGTCAACGGGCAAACCAGGGCGGACCCTTCAGCGGAGGACCCTCTCCTTCTTCGGCAAGACAAGGCTCTGGCTGGCTAAGACCAGGAGGTAGGACAGTGCTGTACTCAGAGGGAGGCTCAGAGGGAGGTTGCCTAGGGTACCATTTCCCTGCCCCAAAGGAGCAGGCTCCCTGGACAGCCCAGGAGCAGGATGGAGTCCCAGCCTTCACGTGGGGTGGGGGCAAATCCCAGGGCAGGTGGGGTCTGCCCAGGGCAGCCTTAGGAGCTTCTCCAGGGCCTGACTCACCTCTACCGCTGGTCTGCCTGCCTCGTGACTGCCTCCTCAGCCTAAGGCCACAAATCTCTCCTAAACCTTTCCCCGGGTGGGTTTTATGAGAGAAAATCTCTGGTACTGTAACAAGGCACCACGGCCCTTAAATCTCTGCTCTCCCCAGAGTGGGGCAGGCGCCATCAGAAATGTAGCTAAATGGGGGAATAACTCATCTTGAACAGGCAGAGCTGGAGAGCCAGGTCCTGGGAGGCCTGGGGAGGGGTATGGGGAGGACGTGCGGAAGGCTTCTCATGTGGGCACCACCTGTCCACCCCTCAGCTGCCGTCGGATGGAGGTCCGTGCTGGGGTCTGGCAGTGAGGGGAGGGTGGGCAGGCGGCTCAGTGGCGGGGAGACCCAGGTCGCAGTTGTTCTACCTGGTCTGGAGGTGGTCAAGAGGGCCTCTGAGCCGGCCATAGTTGCCATAGAGGCCCCTCACCTGTTGATGAGGTCCTCGTTCTCATCACTCTCCATCTCGTCCTCAATGGCAGCCTGCAGGTCCCCGATGCGCTTGAACGCTAGTTTCAGATCAGCCTGCAGGCTCTGGTTAGCAGCTTCCAGACTCTCCAGATCCATCTCCTAGAAGGGAGAGGGGGCAGTCCAGTCCATAGGAGGGCTGGCGTCTCATCCAGCTGCCCCCAAAAAGGCCAGCTTCACATCTTTCTGGGCCAGCAGCAGCTCTGTGGGTGCTGTAGAGAACCTGCAGAACTTTCTCTGCCCTGGTGTGGCTGGGCTGTGGGGGCCTGGCCTCGCCTGAGGCAGAGCTGGTGCCACCCTCCTTAGCCCCTGGCCTGCCCTCAGGCTTGGTGGACTGTCTATCCTCTTGGCACGTTCTCATCCCTCCAGTCCTCTAAACCATCTGTGCAGCCCACCTCCACAAGCCCAGGGTGAGGAGGTGTGTGTTTAGCAGCCTCTCAGAGGGCTGCCAACCTGCAGCCTCGTGGGTGGGGGGCATTACCAGTTCATGCTTCTTGCGGCTCGCCTCGGCCTCCTTCCTGGCGAGCTCACCCATCTCCTCCTTGGTGTCCCGGAGCTGCCGCTGCAGCCTCTTGTTTTGCTCCTTCTCCCTGTTCTCAGCCGCCGCGCGCTGATCCCGTTCCTCAGTCAGCTTCTCCATGTTGTCCTTGAGCCGGCTGGCCAGGCTCTGGACAGGGAGGTGGGAAGAGAGATCCATCAGCAGGGCAGAGAGCGGGGTGTGGCAGAGCTCCGGACTCAGGTGGGCAAGCACTTAAGCCCCAGGGGGTGGCTCCCGTTGCCTTTCTATAAAAGGAGGAGAATAACATCTATTCCCCAGGGGGCTTTTAAGGCCCGAATAAGGTAAGCTATCTAACAGCACTCTGGAAGATGAAAGGTGCTACATCATTATCACCACCATCACCTAGGTTGGAAAAGGGCTCTGTCTCGAGTCCATACTGATGCCATGTGTGGGGCCTCCCCAGGCAGCAGGGCTTCCCCCAGAGACCCTAAACCCAGAAGCTCTAAAAGCGAGAGCCTGTGCTCAGAGGCAAATGACTTTACTGAGAATTCTGGATTAGGAGGAGACTAAACAGTCATCACGTGCTAAACACAAAGCCATCCCTCTAAACCTGATGAATCTCTCTTTCCCCAGAAACTTGAACACATTTCCCCTCCCAGGCCATAGGACGCTGAGCAGAAAATGAACTGGAGATGGGGGCAATGTGAGGGAAGCACCCTGCCTCTGGTCCTAATCTTGGACTGGCCGTGGGGGCTCTGCTCTCAGCCCCTAGCCTCTATGTCTTGAAAATAATAAGAGTGCTAGGCTACATCTCTAAGGGCCATAGGTGTTTAACATTCTGTGCATCTAAACCATAATACTGCCTGTCTGAGCTGAAGGCAAAATGAGAGAGCTGAGGAAAGGGACTGGGACCCTTGAGAAAAAGAGGCAAGTGCTGCAGTCTGGTCCACATCCACCAGCCCACCGGTCTCCTCTGCCCTGTAATAGCTTTGGGGCCTGAGGCAACCTACTTAACCCTTTCTGTGTGTACACTGTGGACCAAAATATTACCAAGGCAGAGCACGGACTATTACTAAGCCTCCTCTAATTCTCTCTAGCTCTCTGGAGAACTGTGACCTTGTCTTAGGAGGTTCAGCCACATTTTCTTCCTAGGTCAAGGGTACTAATGCCCTCCGATGCCCGCTGCCAGCCCCATGGTCACCTGGTTCCATCCCCATCCTCTTTCCTGCTCCACTGACTCAGGAGTAAGGGGGAAAGAGGCAGGGATGCTCAGCACCCACACCATGAGCACACTTCTCATGGAGGCCAGTCAGCGCTCAGATGATGTCTGCACCCTCGAGAGATCATTGCCGGCCTCTTTCTTCCTACCTGCTCTGTTGGAAAGAAAGGCGCTGGAGCATGCGGGCTTCAGGAGAGTGGAACCGAAAGGATTAAATGTGGAGGATGGAGATTATGGTTAGGAGGAAGGAGGGATGGAAAGAGAAGACGGGGGTGAACAGAAAAAGGAGAAGGGTTAGAGGGAAGAGAAGGACAAGTAGAGAGAGAGGACAAAGGGGATGGGGAGAAAGGAAGAAATAGCTCAGGGAAGTGAGGAAGGGAATGGGACTGGGGGAGAAAACAGACTCAGAGGGAGAGGGAAGAAAATGGGGCAAAATGGAGGGAAATGAAGAGGGAAGGAGAAAAGCAGAGACAGCAGGCGCGGGGAAAATTGACGGAAAAGGGGAATGAGAAAGGGAAAGAGAAAGAGCAAGCGGTGAGACGAGAGGACAGACTCCAGCCCTTGAAGAAGTGGCGCTATCCGCTGCATATTTATGACCCTGCCGGAGAGCAGAGAGGGAACCGACGGGGGGGAGCGCACGGTGGAGGAAAATATGAAGACGAAAAGCTAAGCTGCTGTGGTCCCCTGGCAGAAAGCATGCACGGAAACAGAATGTAAAGCAGGCAGGCTCCGCGGTGCCCAGAGAGCAGGCCGGGTGGGCGGGGGGAGAAGGCACCCGCCCCGTCAGCTGGCCTGGCAGCTTGGCAGGGGCCTCGGAGGAGTGGAGGAGTGGAGGAGCGGCCTCAGGCCTCCCCGGCCCTGCTGAGCATGCGTGGCTCCAGCCGGGGCCACTCAGCCCTTCCCTACTGCGGAAGAGATGGGGGAAGTGTGTGCCCACCTCCAGCCGCTTTACTTGGGTCCTTTCAAACTCCAGGCGTGTCTCCAGCTCCCGGATCTTAGCTTCCTGCCTGCTCACCAAGGACTTGTCCACCATGGACTGCTCCAGGAACTCCACTTGGCTCTGGAGGGCTTGTAGCTGGGGGGCGGGGTCAGGAAAGGAAGAAAGAACTGAGCCTGGAAAGGGAAGGGGCAAGTTCTATACCCCCTTCCCTGCAAGATCACCATGGTGACCAGAAGGCTGGACAGGGAGCTGGAAGGATGGGTCCCTGAGACAGGGGCACCCCCTCACCTGACCCCGTGGTGGCAAAGATTTTGCCCTTTGGAGAAAAAGGAGAGAACTAAGGACCAGAGAGGGAACAGAAATGCATAATGAGGCAGTTGAAGCCAAAAACATCTGCTATGGTGACATGGCTCCAAGCCTAGGCCTTTGCACTCACTGACGCTGACTGATGGCAGAGAGAAGCGCATGTGAATCTGTGAGCTTGGGAGCTCATCCCCACAAACAGGAACCCTGGCCCCCTCTCTTTACCAAGGGAAAAACTGGTCCCCACCTTCTCCTGCAGCTCTTGCTTCTCTTTGTTGGCTTCTTCTAGCTGAGCTTGGAGATCATTCATCTGAGCCAGGTCCCGGGAAGCCTGGGAAAGCAGAGAGTGCCGAAGCAGGACTTCCCATGAGCACCAAATTCCAGCCCGCTCTGCCCCACTTGGAGGCCCAGGGCATGCAGGTACCGTGACAGGGGCCTACAGGAGGACCAGGGGACGGTGCCCGTGCAGGGTGTGGCGGGGCACTCCCAGGCAGGGTACCTGAGCCACGGCCGCCTTGTGCTTCTTCATCAGCTCGTTCATATCCTCCTGATCCTCCTCCAGCCGGTTCTGGATCTCATTTTTCTCACGCTGAAGGCGGCTCAGCTGCTCCTCCAGCTGGACAGAGGCAAAGACAGACCAAGAGCATCAGGCCTGGCGTGACTAATGGCTCTGGGTGGGAAGACTGAACCTCCCTTGGCCACCACCAGTGGGAAGAGCTAATGATGGGGCCAGGCCGACCTGCTGGAAGGGGTGCCAGGACCAGTGGTGCTCAGGGAGCTGCCTGTCCTGCTCTGCTCTGGGCCTGGGAGCTGAGTGGAAGGACTGTCTCTGCAGCTTAGGCAGCATGTGTGTATGTGTGCACGTGCGCTAAGTCACTTCAGTCATGTCCAAGTCTTTGCAAGTCTATGGACTGTAGTCCACCAGGCTCCTCTGTCCATGGGATTCTCCAGGCAAGAATACTAGAGCAGGTTGCCATGCCCTCCTCCAGGGGATCTTCCCAACCTAGGAATGGAACCCATGTCTCTCATATCTCCAGGATTAGCAGGCAAGTTCTTTACAAATAGTGCCACCTGTGAAGCCCAGCTCAGGCAGACCCTGGGCTAAATGACAACTGCTTCCCCACAGCTCTTAGGAAGCTAATGAGAAGGCAGAAAAAGTCTACCCAGAACCAAACGATCCATCGTCCAGCACTAGCGGCTAGGCCTTAACCTCTGCACACTCTGCCCTCTCCAGGCCCCAGGGAAGGACCCCTCAAATCTGTGAAGCTCTCCTGGCCTGGACTGTTGTTCTCCCCCGGGAATGCCTGCTCCCTGACCATCCAGTCCCCACGGCCAGTCCACTCCTGTGGGGAGGAGAAGAGACAGCCAACAGCAGCTTCAGGAAATGAATGAATCTATTAGCCAGTAATTCCAAACCAAAATGACTGCGTTGGCTCCTTCTCTGCCCCCATCCATCTTGTTACCGGGCTGCGGGGAGCTGGGGATGCCTCCGCCAAGAAATTTATTAACTTGGATTTAAATAAAATGGTAATTTTATAACAGCCTTTTTTAACACAATTAAGGAATTTGAATTACTCACCTGAAAACTGCTGAGGAGCACAAATGTCACAGGGATAAATCAAGCCCAGGAGACTGGCATCTCTCTGCAGCTGAGGGACTAGCTGGGGGGCCAGGGAGCCCAGAGCCAAGCCCAGCCTCCTCCCCTGCCCCGTTCCCTGCCCGAGGAGGTATACCAGTGGCCGCATCCCAGTAATGAGCTCTCGGCCGATGGATGGGCCGTGGGAGAGGTGGGGAATTAAACGGGAGGCATTAAATAAGCGCTCTAATTAGCTGCCGCTTGGGCTTGTCAGTGGGGCTGGCCAGGGGCAGGGGAGGGAAACGGAGTCATCCCGTCCTCTTATCGGTGCTTCTGCTAATCTCTAGGTACCTGTTTACATCCCTCAGCCACATTAGCTGCTTTATTTATGGTGTGGGGCCTGTGGCCAAGTTCCCACAGGCAGGTGGTTAAACAGGGAGATGGGCCCTTGCTGGCTTCCTCCTCCATCTCGCCGCCCCCTCCCAGGCCTCTAAGTGGGGAGAGGCAGAGGAGTGGAGGCCTACTCTCCCTGCAGAAAGTCCTGGGCTGGGGAAGGGGCCTTGTATAGCATAAAAGGAGCCACTGTCACGGCTCCATCGTCCCTCAGCCACCTGAGTCCGGCTCTGCCCACCCCGTGTCCTTACCGAGTCCGGCTCTGCACACCCCGCGTCCTTACCGAGTCCGGCTCTGCACACCCCGTGTCCTTACCGAGTCCGGCTCTGCCCACCCCGCGTCCTTACCGAGTCCGGCTCTGCCCACCCCGCGTCCTTACCGAGTCCGGCTCTGCACACCCCGCGTCCTTACCGCTGTCTTGGCCTTGGCGATGTCATCGATCTGCAAGTGCAGGTCTTCGATCTCCACCTCCATCGCTTTCCGCGCTTTCACGGCCGCTGCACAAGTGAACTCTGACTCCTCCAACTGAACACAGAGCCAACCCCACCCCCGCCCCAGGGAGGGACGTCAGCCACTCCCCAGGGACAGGAGGGCTGTGCAGGGGGCTCCCGGGGGAGAGGGAACCCGGCGCTCTCCTCCTTCTCCTCTGTTCACTTCAGACCCCGGGGCTGTGATGCATTTTGAGTGCACTACTTCTCCACCCATGACAGGGTGGCAGGTGTGGGGCCGTCCACAGCACTCTGGGCTTGACCATCATGCCTACAGCACACGCTGACCCTCAGGAGTCCAGCTTCTCCCCGCTTCCCTGTCACCTTCCTTCCCAAGGACTCAAGAACCACTGGCAGGGGCAAGACGGAGAGGGAAATGATGACGTCCTGTCTGCCGATACCTGGTTCTTCAGCTGGGCGATCTCCCTCTTGCTGGGTGCGTTGTTCTTCAGGTGATCCAGCATGATCTGGGCGTCTGCCAGCAGGGCCTTGGTGCGCTTCAGGTCTTTCCGGAGCCGCTTCTCTGACTCAAAGTCCCGCTGGTTCACCTGGGTGGACGCCAGGAGCTGGGGCTCTGGGCTCTGCCACGGGGCCTCCGCTTGTCTTCCCTGAGCCCCCTCCTTGCCCTGCCCTCACTCTCCGAGATGCCTTAATGAGCAACGATAGTGGCAGGGCTGGGATCACACCAGCCGAGGTGAGAAAGCCCAGTGTGCCCTGGGTGGTGATCACCCTCCTGCAGGTGATGGCAAGGCCCTACAGAGCCAGCGCCCTCCTGTTCCTGGCTCTCCCCACCGCAGCCAGTGGTCTCTGCTCACCTGGTCACTGAGTGTGGCCAGCTTGCCCTCCAGCTCCCGCTTCTCCCGCAGCACCTTCTGCTTGTCCTCGTACTCTTCCTCAAGCTGTACTTCCATTTGCTTTAACTGCAAATAGGGGCCCATGGGTCCCTTCAGAGTCAGGTACCCGCCAGCCCCTTCCCTGCTGGACCCCTCCCCGCCGCGGCCCTGGGAGAATAGTGGGGCAGGGGCTGAGGATGGATGACCTGGAGGGGCAGACCCTGAACTCAAAGTTCCCAGGGTTCCAGAGCAGCCTTGGAGGAAGGGGAGGGACGGCAGGCCACGAGCAGTGGTGCAGGCCCAGGTGGGAGCTCTTGTTCCAGAGCCTTTGTGCTTGCAGCTTGGCATAGAAAGCAGGGGGTGTTAGCTCCCCAAGGGCCTGGGCCTCTCTATGAACCCTCAGGGCAGCACACATCCTGGCCAATGCCAGGATCCCAAGCAGAGCTTCCCAGCCCTGAATAGCAATGGAATATAGTGAGGGACTGGGAAGCCTGGTGTGCTGCAGTCCACGGGGTTGCAAAGAAAACAGAGAAGCCCTTACTTTAGATTTGTTTTCTAATTGAAATATAGTCAGTCTGCAATGTTGTGCCATTCTCTGCTGTACAGCAAAGTGATTTCGTTATGTACATAAAGATTTTCTTTTTAAAAAATGTTCTTATCTATTATGGTTTATCACAGGGTATTGAATATAGCTCCCTGTGCTACAGGGTAAGACCTTAGTGGTTATCCATCCTATATATAATAGTTTACATCTGGAAAAGTTCTTACTTTAAAGCAGTGATGGGGGAACCAGTGTTTCTACTGGACGGGTCAGAGCCAACTGGTTTACCTTCTTCTGACATGACTGCCGGGCCTCCTCCACCTCCTCATCCCTATTCTCCATCTCCTTGGAGTGGGTCTGCCTCATCCGCTCCATCTCCATCTCAAGTCGCAGCTTGGCCTGGAGGTGGGTGGGAGTAAGGGCTGGGTTTCTTCCCCAGCAGCACCCCGACCCCTCCCCACCACACCCCAATCAGCCGCTATCCCCAGGCTCGGGAGCAGGGAACGTCTCTGCCAGCAGTTCCCTGTGCTGCCACCTTGCTCTGGTGGCAGCTGGCTTCTCCAGAGAAACTGAACTCCTTTACTAGAGTCCTGGCACAGGCCCAGGGAAGGCTGCTGGGCGCAGGGGCAATCCTGCCGCTTTTCCACTTGGCCTCAGGGCTCTAGCTGCCTGAACTGACACGGTGGCTCAGTGGCAGGCTGGACGGGCTCAAGGCCTTCCAGCTGCCCTGCCTCCTGAGCCCCTCACCAGTGGAGCTCAATTAAGATCTGTTCTCATGGAAAGTGCCGTGAAAAAGCTTAATTATCTTCACACTGTGGCTGGCACAGATCAGATGTCCCCTCAGTACTTTGTGAATAAGAGAAAGGATGACCGATTGGATTCAGGATCTCATCCTCCTCTGCCACACACCCCAGGGCTGCAGAGAGGATGGTGCTGCCTCCCTTGGCCCAGCCCTCAGCACCTGCTCCAGCATCTGGATGGTCCCCGCCTGCTCGTCCAGCTCTTCCTCCTGATCCTTGACCTTGGCCTCCAGGTCTCGGAGCTGTTTCTTGACCTTGGCCAGAGAGGCTTCATCCTTGGACTCTTGGGAAGAAATGTCCTGGAGCTCGGCCTCCAGTGACACAACCTTCTGGGTGAATCCCGCGATGTCCATGTCTTTTTCCTGGAGGGAAAGAGAAGATGAGGCTGGTCCTGGGCGAGCCCGAGCCTGGGGTGGGGGAGGTACAGACGGCAGGCAGCTCCACGCACCTCCATCTGCTGCTTCAGGCTGAAGGCCTCGGCGAGGAGCATGTCCTTCTCCCGCTGTAGTTTCTCCCGCTGCAGCTTCTCTCGCTGGGCCTCCTCGTGCGCCTGTGAGAGCTCGCTGTCGAACCTGCCAGGGAGCGGGGCCATGGCGGCTCCATCAGATGAAGGGAGAGTCCGGGCCTCCAGCACCCGGAGGCTGCCAGGAAGTGGTGCCACAGACCCAGACAGGGTGCAAGACGGGAGGACTCATGCAGCCTGAGCTTGGGGCCAGTGCAGAGGGGTTAAGGTCAGGCCACCAGAACCCTGCTGAGCAACCTGGTCTGGGCTTGAGGGGTGGGGGAGCATTTCATCAAGAGGGCCTAAGAGGGACCCACAGACTGCTTCCAGGGAAGAAGTGGACAGACTCTCCTCTGGCGTTAAGTCTCGGCCTTTTCTCTTTCAACAGATCAAAGGATAGGAAGACGGACTAGGGTGAAGGCAGAAGGGGTGTCAGAAGGGGTGGAAATGAACATCCTGCCTCATCTCATTCACTTTCTACAGCTCTAGATGGGCCACCTCTGGGCCCCAGCTTCTACCCAGGCCTACCTGTCCCAGCAGCACCCCATCACCCCAGGACACCCTACCCCGGGCTGGAGACCCCATCCCCCTGTGCCCAGTTGGCAGCATGCTTCAACGGGAACGCAGGCCACAGCCGGGGTGGGGGGGGCTCCTCCTTTGTTCCTCCACTTCCCAGCCTTCTATCTCCTGCCCAGTGACTCCAAACAAGGAGCAAATTGCTGAAATTCCTCTTAACACCTTCCTGGAATAGCTAATCGGGTTCCTGTCCCTGTCGAAAACTGACAAGCTCACTCCCATCCCAACCTCACGTCAAGGAAAAAAAAAAAGTAAGAAAACTCCAGGCCCACTGAAACTTAATAAGTTACCCAGCGGGGAGTGCAGCAAGATAGTAACTAGGTTGAGCTAGCACTGTCATGGAGTGCTCTGAGGGGGGCCCCTAAGGGTGCCTGCCTCTAGGTAAAAGGGAGGGTGGGGGTACAGATAAGAACCAGGGGAGCAGAGAGTCAGAGCACCAAGAGGGAGGAATATAGGGCTTTCCTAGTGCCTCTCACTTGGCAATGAGCCCAGGAGGCTGAGGGTAACCCCGGGTCACTGGAGGGACCCAGCCCTGCCCTCCTCACCCCTAGGGCCATGGGGCTGTCCCTTCACAAAAGCAACCGGTGCCTCTGCTGAGAATCCATCCTCTGCAGAGGGGAACCGGGTGCCCACCCCATTCCCTGGAGCTTCCTGCTGTTCCCAGGATGTGGCGGTTCCTCCCTGTTCCTAATAAAGGCGTCCCATTCCCATCCTGGCCCGGGAAATTAATTTAGATTGGCTTTTCTCCTACGAGGGCTGTCCCCCGCAACCCTGCCACTTCGGGGCATTATCATAATGAGATGGAAGTGGCAGGTAGTTGAATGACATTAGCCAGGAGTCTGTGTTTGTGTAGCTGAGGCAACAGGGGCGGGGGTGGGGGTGGGGCACGGGAATGGGGAGCCGGATGTTGGGGGATGCAAGGGGCAGGACCACCGTGGAGTGGTTCCTGCATGGGGGCTGGCTGACACCCATCCTTCCAGAGCCCAGGCAGGGTAACAGCACACAGTGAGGGGTGAGGGAGGCAACATCTGAGAGCAGAGCCCCGAGCAGGCCATCAGGAACGCTGTGGTCTACATGTGCCTCGCAGGTCAGAAGTCAGACCCTGACTCTGATTCCAGGGCGAGGGACCAGGCAGATGAAGCCCCAGCCAAATTCAGGCCCTCTCGTCTCTCCTCCCTAGAAGGAGGCAGGGAACTGCTCAAAGAGGTTCACTGCATCCAAGCCAGGGGACCCACCCACCTCCTCTGCTTCTTCTCCAGCTCATGGTTGCGGACCTGCTGGCCCTCCAGGTGCAGCTTGGTGTCCTGCAGCTCGGCCGTCAGCCGCTGGCACTTCTTCTTGAGCTGCTGCAGCGTCCGCTGGCTCTCATCACTATCTGCCTGCAGGTCCCCGAGCTAGCAGGACGAGATGGGGGTGCAGGGTCAGCAGCCCTCAAGAGGCCTGGAGGTACTGGTGGGGGAGGTGAGGAGAGGGCGGTGGGTGAAGGAGAGGGCAGTCTGGGGTCCAAGGATGAAGTCAGGCTCGTCGGGAATCTAAGACACTCTGACAGTAGTCTGCCCTTGGTTGTCCCTCACATCCAGCACCAAACCCTCCCTGTTCTCCCAGGGCCTGCCTGGCTCACCGGCCGTTCCCCACGCCAGCACGCGGCGCCCAGTGCCGCCCCGCCCCTCCCCAGCACAAGCCTCACCCGCCTCTCCAGCTGCCTCTTGCTCTGCTGCTCCACCTCCAGCTTGTCCTCAAACTCCTGCTGGAGCCGTTTCTTGGTGAAGTCCACCTCCCGCACGGCTCGCTCATACTTCAGACGCCACTCGCCGCCTGTGGGGTGGGGGCAGACAGGGGATGAATGAGATGCTGAGAGTCCTCGAGAAGGGGTGGAGGGGGATGAAGGCTTGGGGGGCAGGCGGAGTCAGCCAGAGGGACTCAGAAAGGTCCCTGGATCGGTGACTTCCTTCCAAGGCAGGAGGAGCCACTAGCCGGGAGAAGCCTAGAGAGAGAGATGTGGCCACGTGTGCTGTCTTCTCCCAAGGACCACCAGATCACGGTCCTCAAACATTGTCATTATCATGGTTGCTGTGGTGGTTTAGTCGCTAAGTCATGTGCGACTCATGCGACCCCACGGACTGTGGCCTGCCAGGCTCTTCTGTCCATGGGATTCTCCAGGCAAGAATACTGGAGTGGGTTGCCATTGTTACCACGTTCCATGATAATCCCCTGTGCTTACTGGCATCTCTACTTTCTCATCAATTCATTTCACATAGCCTTATAACAGCTCTTCAGACAGAAGATGAGGGGTGTGGTTGCCCATGGCGGGGCCTCAGAACTCGCCACTCAGGCCACGGCCAGGTCCTCCAGCCTCTGACTCACCTGTGTCACCATCAGCCAGTTCCCCGTTGATCTCAGCTGCCCGGATGAGACGGGCCTCCATCACCTCCATCTCCATCACCTCCATTTTCTTCTTCAGTGCATCGTGCTGGGTCTGTAGAGAGGTGGTTATGTGCTGTGCTGCCCCACCCCCTCACTCAGTACCGCCCACGCCCCTGAACCACATAGACCACGGTCACAAGCTTACCCAGGGCTGTCGGGCTGCTGGGCTGGTGGCCAAGATGCCACCTGTCTTAGGGGGAGTAGACGGGCGCTAGCGTGTGTGGCAGCCACTAGCTCGGCCCTGCCCTCACCTGCAGCTCCTTCATCTCCTTCTCAGCCCGGAGCCTCTCCGCGGTCTCTGCGTCCAGCAGCTGGGAGGCGGACTCTCCTGTGTTACGTTCATCCGTCAGCTCCGATGTCAGCTCTGAGATCTAATGGGGGAGGGAGTCACCACCCATTGAACCAACTGCCTCACTCAGCTGAACAGTGGTGGGGGGATGGCAGGGAGGCCTCCTGGGACGGGCACCCCGCAGAGGGGGGTCAGTCTGTCTGGTGCTGGGAATCACTCACTCACCCGGGTCTCCAGCCGGTCACTGCTGAGCCGCAGCTCATTCCTCTCCTTCTCCACTTTCTCGAGCTTGCTCTTCAGCTGCTGGATCTCCTCCTAGGGCGCAGGAAGGAGGGCAAAGTAAGGCAGAGCCCCTGGGAGACGCTGGGGCAGGATCTGCACCCCTGGGGTGAACCAAGCTGGTGAAGCTCAGGCCGCGACATGAGGGAACTGGAAGCCACCGCCTGCCTGGGGCTCCTTCCCTAGACCCTTCCCCATGGGCTGCAGATGCCTGAGGTTTTATCCTAAGAGGATACCCGGGGGCTCAGCCAGCACCCTAGAGGGATGCCTTCTGTTTGCTGGGCATGGTTCAAGGACATCAGCTCTGTGGACTGAACAAAGGAGCACTGGGAGGCCAAGACAAGTTGGCAAAACTCCGGCCCATGTGGATGAAGTTCAGCCCTCCCCTCCCCAGGCTGTCCCGTACGTCTTTATTCCGGATCTGCTCTTCTGACAGCTGGACCTCGATGAGGGGTCTCACGGTGGTGAAGAGCTTCCACCAGGGCCAGTCCTTCACCCCTTTGTTCTTCTTGATGTTCTTCTGCACGCAGCGAATGGCTAGGTCCTGGATCTAAGTTGGGGTGGGGGTGGCGCACAGCAGGCTGTCAGCCCCAAGTCCAGCCAGGATGGTCCCCGCCACCAGCCCCAGCCTCTGGGGCTGTCCCTCTGGCCACCAGACCCACTCCGAGTCAAACACTCCCTGAACCACCCCTTGCCCTCAGCCTCCCTCCGACCCTCAGAGAGTGGGCGGCAGAGAGCGCGCCCCTGGAGCACCGCACTGGGCACTAACCGATCTGCCATCATTAGGAATAATTTCATCTGCTTTATTTGCTGCCTGATTATTTCCAGCACGCCGGCCTAGATGTGCTATAAAACCTAATCTTGCTGAAACACAAGAGGCGGTGGTGCTGGCTGTTTTATGGACTTGCTAATAAGAAAAGGAGTCGCTGACACAGCTCCTTAATCTTCATGGAGCAGCCTGCGATCCCTAGCCCACCTTTGTCTGGGCCCTGCTCCCCACCACCCAGCCTCGGACCAGCCCACACGGTCTCATCACCAGGCACACGAGCACGCTGGCTGGCAGGGGGGTGCTGTCCATCCCCTGCCCTGGCCCAGGGTGCCCCTGGGAGGTCCTACCTCTTGTCCCCCAGATAAAGATAACTCAGCCCCATGCCCAGCCTCCTGCCCCACGGGAATGTCCCTCCCAGTCCCACCCCGACCCCTGGAGCTCAGCTCTGCCCGGATAGGCTGGGGAAGGGGACCAGGCTGTCCCTAGAGCAGCACCTTCTTCTTCTTGAAGTGCTGCCGGGCCAGGTAGCCCCTGCAGGCCGCTTGGAACAGGGTTAGGTTCCTGCTGGTTTGTTCATCTCGCTGCTCCTCCAACCGTGCCAATGTGCCCGCCCGGAAGAACACCTGTGGGGACACGGGCCAGGTGAAGGAGGGGAAGGAGAGAGGCAGGGGGCAGCCCGGCAGAGGAACGAGCAGCTGGCAAGAAAACCAGCAGGCCCAGGGCATGGGGAGGAGGGCTGGCGCCTGGGGAGGCCTGGGAGGGAGGAGTAATGTGGGAAAGAGACGAAGGAGATGGAAGCTAGAGGGAAGTCAGCTGGGACAAGAAGGACATGCCGTGGATGCCCTGCAATACCTCTGGTGGCTTCATCCCCAGAGCCACCCATGCCCCTGTGCCCACAGCCATCACGGCTACCACAGGCCCCACCACAGGTTCCAGCCACCTGGGATCAGGGGATGGCATGCGTGTAAAAGGAGGAAATACCAGGCAGCGGCGTGCAGAGAAGGGAGAGGGTGGGGAGGGGGGCCCTTCTCTGCACCCTCCCCACTTGGTTTCATTCCAGACCGTCTCCTCTTTGATGTGCCAACACCCCACACCCAGGTTTCACCTCGTGAAAAAACTGGTGGGGTGGGCGGGGGTTGGCCCAGGCAAGGGACCTGTCATACAGGTTTGGGGGCGGGAGAGCAGATGTGAGAGGAACCAGCTGGGCGCCCCCACACCTGGCCTTTCCTCTCACTCTTCTCTGCCCTGAGCTGGGCCTGGGTAAAATTCTCTGTGCTAAGAGACGAAGAAGAGGGGGAAATGGTCAAGTGAAAAAACACAGGACTCTGGTATCCTCAGAGAGGGCAAAGGCCGTGGAAGTATAGGCCGCCACCGCCATGCCCAGAAGACAGAATATTCACTTTTGAGGGGTGCAGAGAAGACGTGAACTCCATAGGAAACAGCACCAATAGGTATGGCGTCCCCAGGCTTCCCTCCAAGGAAGGAGTGGGGAGACGGCCGCACTTTCTGCTGGGAACGTTTTGCCTCCTGGCAGGAACTGAGTCCCATGGGGCTGTCCTGGGAGAAAGCCAGCTCAGTCCTCCACAACACATGGGGCTGAGCGCTGGGCATCTCCCATGGGTCTCGGCCCTCCCTGAGCTTCCATGTCCCACAGCACGGGAGCCTGAGATTCCACAGCAGATGGGGAAGACCCAGGTCCCTGGAGGGAGGGGGCTAACATGCTAGTGGTCAGCGCGCAGCTGTCTGACTAGGCAGAAGCAGCGAGGTGCCAGGAAGGGGGGTGGAGAATGGCCCAGAGACACATGGAGACAAGAAAGGGTAGTGCAGAGTCCAGAGTAGTGAGCCTCTCTTAACAGCTGTCCATTTGTGCAGTTGAGTCTTTTGGGGCATTAGGTGAAATCTCAGGGCCATCTCCTCCCCCAGACATACCCACCCATACATATTTTACAAACAAAGTCAGGGAGGCTCTTAGACCCCCAAACTTCCTTGCCTGAGCTCCACTCCCAGCCACCTGTGGGATCAGATGGAGACCCCCTTTCCTCTGGAACAATGTGACAATCACACAGTGAATCCTTGCTCACCATCACAGCCTGTGTGCGTGCATGCTAAGTCGCTCAGTCATGTCCAACTCTTTGCGACCCCATGGACTGTAGCCCACCAGCCTCCTCTGTCCATGGGATTCTCTAGGCAAGTACACTGGAGTGGGTTGCCATGCCCTCCTTCAGGGGATCTTCCTGACCCAGGGATCAAACCCGTATCTCCTGTGGCTCCTGGACTGCAGGGGCATCCTTCACCGCTGAGCCACTAGGGAAGCCCAACCGCAGCCTAGAAACCTGGAAATTTCTCTTTCAAACGAGATGTCAGCAAACATCTGACTTTGCCCCTAGTTCTGCTCTGAGGGTGAGTGGGCCCTAGGGATCACCGGCTTCAGCAGGCGCCTGGGATGATGCCGAGAGACAGAGACGGCAGCTGGGAAGAGGACGAGCCTGGACAGGCCCTCTTCTACCCAAGACATGCCTTGGAGACGATGCCATCCCCCCAAGGCTAGCCAGCAGCTCAGCCTGCCATAGGGACGGGACCCCACCTAGAGAAAGACCAAGAGGCTGTGGTGAAAAAAATCTGACTTCAGGCTTCCCAGGGAAGAAGAACTTAGAAGTGGGGAGGAGGAGAGGAAGGAGCCAGACACAGCAGAGACCAAAACCCGAGAGACGACAGGGAAGAGGGCGGGACCACAGGAGGCAGAGAGAACCAGGAAAGAAGAAAATAGCAGAGCCCGAAACCAAGGAGCACAGACCAGCAGGGACTGCCGGGGCCCAAAGAAAAAGGAAAAACCAGGGACAGCAGAGCCAAAGACAGGAGGACAGGAAAGGGATTCCCAGGGAAAGAGGGAGGGAGGGAGGGGGCGGTAGGAATCAAAACCATGACTCAGAACGCAGAGCAGGGAGAACAGAGCTGAGGAGCAGAGCGCGAGCCTTTTCTGCAAGCATCCCATTCCACCTCACTCTCCCCACGAGTTCCCTCCCTCTCTGCAGACCGATGGACAGCCCAGAACCCTCCCGGGGGCTCCCCACTGCTCTCTGCCCACCTCGGCCCTTGGAGCACGTCCGTGGATGCTGCCTGTCAGCCTCCCAGTCTCAGTAGGGGGACACGCAGGCTCCCGGCCCTGAGGGAGGGACGCTCGGCTGGCCCTCTGGGGTGGAGTGATGCGGCAGACTGGCACTCAGGGCCAGGCACGCCTGCCTTTTATGTACCTTCCAATCAGGTGAGAAACCCGGCCTGTGGGCAGGCAGCAGTGGCACAGCCTCACAGAGCCCTGCTTCCTCTCTGCAACCCTGGACAGCTCAGCAACGAAGACGCTCTTTCCGCCTCTCCCAGCTCTCCCTTCAGTCTTCCCCATTCCCCACACCAGGACTCAGGCCGACTCAGGACCACCTTCCGACCCACTCCCTCCTGACATCACAGAGGTGTTCCTGGCCCTGACCAAGCCAATTATTGAGAGGGAAGCAGAGTCAAATTTGCTGCAGCTGAGCATCTAACTTCCTGGCCCCCAGCCCTGAAGGGGGCAGCTTGAAAAGGTAGCTGTAGCAATACTGTCAGTCAGTCAGCGGTGTCTGGCTCTTTGCAACCCCATGGCCTGTAGCCCCCCAGGCTCCTCTGTCCATGGGATTTTCCAGGCAAGAATACCGGAGTGAGTTGCCATTCCCTTCTCCAGGGGATCTTCCCAAACCAGGGATCAGCCCTGGGTCTCCTGTATTACAGGCGTATTCTTTATCATCTCAGTCACCAGGGAAGCCCGCTTGAGAGGAAGTGCAGCCCCAGAGCAGCTCGGGTGAGGGGGCTGCGGGACAAGACCCAGCAGGGGCCCCAGGAGACTCCAGAAGTTGGACTGAGCAGGGAGGGTAGGAGGGGAGGACCAGCCATCCGGATAAGGGTGATCAGAGCGTGGGTCCGGCTACCTTCCTGCAGGGTCAACTCACCCGGCTCAGGCCCATGCAGCAGCTGCTCTTCTCCAGGTCCAAGGACTCTAGCAGCTCCTCTACCGCCTGCAAGGAGAAGCCTCTGTCAGGAAGCCCCCAGGAGACTCCCCGCCTCCACGCGGGGCTTCACCCAGTCACTCAGCCCTTCTCATCCTCCGTTCAGTCCCTGATGTATTCAACAAGCACTTTCGGTGGCTTCTGCAGCACCAGGCTCTGTGTTGGATTCTGGGGATATAAAGATGACTGCAAGAGGAACAAAGCTCTCTCGTTGGGGAGCCAGACACGACAACTGGTGAAATGCACAGAGGAGGAGGCATCTAAGCCAGAGAAGGGGGCCGTGGAAGGCACCCGGAGGAGGTGTTGCTTGTGCTGTCTTTAGCTACAAGTAAGGATTAGCAAGACAAAGTAGGGGAGAGGGCATTTCAGGCAGAGGGACAAGCAGGCGTGAAGGCCTGGAAGCATAAGACAACAGGAAGCACTGAGGAAACTCCAGGTGGTTCAGAATAACTGGAGAGGGGTGGGCAGCAGTTAAGGGGCAGGTGGAGAGGTGGGCAGGGGCTAAAGGACATGAGCCTGTGCGCTCTGAGCCCCTGAAGTTTCTCTCCCTGGGAGGGGGGTGATCAGGTTTGCTCTTTACAGAAATCCCACCGGCCAAAGAGTGGAGGATGCATGGACCCCTTAGGCAGGAATCCATAGGAGAGAAGACTAGAGCCCGACCCAAAGGGAGAAGAGGAGGGGGAGATGCAAGAGACGTTAAGAAGATGGAGCTTAGAGACCTCCCTGGTGGTCTGGTGGTTAAGACTCCACACTTCCAATGCAGGATTCAATCCTGGGTCCCGGAACTAAGATCTCACATGCCACAGAGCATGGCCAAAAGAAAACAAAAAAAGATGGAGTCTTGCTCAATGTGGGGGAGAGGGTAGATGAGAGAGAGGAAGCTAGGGACACATGGAGGTTTTTGACTCGCAGAGTAAATAATTAATTCCATTCTCCATCTCTCAGGGCCTCCTTGGTGGCTCAGTGGTAGAGACTCTGCCTGCAATGCAGGAGACCCCGGTTCGATCCCTGGGCTGAGAAGATCCCCTGAAGAAGGGAATGGCAACCCACTTGCCTGGAGAATTCCAGAGACAGAGGAGCCTGGTGGGCTATAGCCCATAGGGTTGCAAAGAGTCAGACACAACTTTGTGATGGAGCACAAACACATAATCAGTTTGGTTTGAGCATGCTGAGTTTGGGGTGCGATGAGGCATCCAGGTAGAAGAGTTAGAAAGCAGCTAGACAGAAACGCATGTCTGGAGCGGGAGAGAAGCCTGGGCTAGAGGTATTGATCTGGGAGTCATCAATATATATGCGGTAATTGAAGTGATGGGTGTGAATGAGGTTGCCTAGGAAGAGGCTGTAGCATAGAAAATAGATACGGTCAAGGACAGAGTCTTAAAGAAGAAAGGGACCTTTACTTCAGGGGCACGTGGATGAAGGGAAGCTCAGAGAGACTGAGAAAGAGAAGAGGGACACAAGGGCAAAACCAGGAGCGGTAGCGAAAGAACTGAGCAGAAAACGATTCAAAAAGAACAGGGCTGTCGATGGTCGCATGTTGGCGAGAAGCACCGAAAAGTGCCCATGAGCTCTGGCAACATGGAGGGCTTGGGAGGACAAGCCAGTTCCAGGTGTCCTTGGGGTGGGAACAGTGGCGGGGGGAAGGATGAACGGCAGGAGGGAAGTAAATGTTGATGGCCCAGGGCACAGGGAGGGCTGATGGAAGTTCCCTTCTGAACGTAACATCTGTGGACTACTTCTCCACTGAAAGAAAAGAGCCGGTGGAGAAGGAGAGGCGGAAGGGACAGCGAGGACTTCGTGCTGATGGAGCAGCTCTCCAGAGAGACCAGAGGGAATGGGTTCCGCAGCACAGGAGGGAGGGGCTGGGTGAGAGGTGCCCCTCCCGCGCCCAGACAGGAGGGCGGGGGAGGAGGGGACACCTGGAGAGGAGTGCGCAGGGGCCAGGGGAGGTTGGAACCCCGATTCGTATTAGGGTTCGGAGGCAAGGTCAAGTGCTGGGAAGATGCAGCTGGGGAGGATTTGAGCGAAAAGACAGAGAATGGGATAGCAGAGGCGCTCGGAACAGAAACCAGGTAAGGACGGAGCGCGGGGAAAACTGGAGATCACGGACCTATAGGAATTTCAGTCCCCATTTTCTCCCACAGCCCTTTGGGAGCTCCAATCCAAGGAGGGCTTAACGCCCAAAGGTGGCCCTTCAGGGAGGGGGTTGGGCAGGGCAGGTGCTATGGGACTGAGGAGCTGAGGGTGATGAAAACCAACTGGACCATAGCGTCCAGACTGAGAGGAAGAGGAAAGAAATGGACAGAGCAGAGGAAATGGAGTGGGGTCCAGAAATGAGAAGTCTCGATGGAGTCACAGAGCGGGTGTCCTGAGAGGAAGAGAGGGGATGAGCCGCACAGGCAGGAGGCTGTGGTCAGAGATTTCAGAAGCGGAGCACTTCCAGAGATGACGAGGAGCTGGGTGTATCCTGAGGGGAGGTGGGAATGGAGGTCAAGGGTCAGAGAGAAGGGGGCGTGGCTCGGGTCATTGACATCCTCGCCGAAGTCACCCTGGACACTGGCAGGTCCCGGATGGACGGGGTGGAGAGAGGGTCTCTGAGGCTCCATCAATGTGGGTCTGTGACTCGGGGGGAAGTGGGAGGTGGGGGCGTCCTGCCCCATCTGGCATAGCAGGCTCCCTTGTAGGAAAGCCATCCTAAGGCCTGAGATGCCTTCCGAGTCAGGCTGTGCCTGAGGCCAAGGCACAGCGCAGGAGGGTTCCCCTGCTCAAGGAGCCCTTCGCCTCTCCGAGGAGCTGCCTCTGGGGGTCAGAGTGACAGCCAAGAACGGCAGGAAGACATCCCTTTGTGTGGCAGGAAGTCACTGACCTGGCTGACAAGGGCCCACCCCGGGAGCCCGAGGCTCACCCTGCACCAGGGAGGTGCTGCCACGTCAACCTTTCTCCTGGGAGGGATGCCTGCCTCACCCCTGGGCAGCTTCCTGCTGGAGGGACTGGTCCCTCACGTAGAGGTCAAGGCCGAGGGGCCCAGGTGCTACCAGTGGGGCATCCAAAACACTAGTTCTAATCAGCCCCCTGGGAGGCTCTTGGGTGACTGTCTGGCTCAGCAGATAGCGGACACCCTCACCTCGGGCCTTGAGAGCAGGTGGCTCTTCTGTGATTTCTGCAGTCCATGGCCCGGGCTGCCTTCCCTCCACCACCAAGCCTGCTGCTAAGTGCCAATCCCGGCCCTAGGCGGCCCAAACCAGCCACCTGAGCAAGGGCCAGCCAAGCTCTCTCTAGGCAAGGGACAGCAGCTGGCTCAGAGGCGTCTGAGCAGGAGGAGGAGGATCTGGTGGGGCCGTGGGGGCCCAGACCTACCCGCCTTTCGTCCACCACGATGTAGTTGCGCCCGTGTTTCTTGGTCAGGTGTGGGGCCAGGACGTCAAAGCGGCGGCGGAACTCGGAAAACACCATGTGGTCAGGGTAACCTAGAGAGAGAGGAGCCCAGGCCCATCAGCCTCGTCTGCTCCCAGGGAATGATGTCTTGAGGACTTCATAAAAAAGAGGGCATCAGGGAGTAGCAGAGAGGAAAAGTGCAAGTGCCTGGGGCTGGAATCCTGCCCTGGCTCCTCATATCATGTGACCTTGGCTGAGTCACTCAACCTCTCTGAGCCTCAGTTTCCTCATCTTATCCCGCAGTCACAGTGCTTACAGGAGAAAACACGGAGAAACAAGCTTGGCTCACTTGTTGAATGTTCAGTAAAATGTTCCTTTCCTTTCCTCGGTCCCCTGTGGCAGGTATCAGAAAGGGCACCCCTCCTGCCCCCATCCTGACCATGGGCCCTAGGCCCAGTGACCAAAAAGCCTTGTAGATTCCCTTTCCCTAAAGAGTGTCACCTCTAACAGAGATCCTCTACAGCCTGGGCTTGAGGCTGGAGCAAGGTCAGGATGGAGGCCAGTGAGAGGTTACCCCAAGTCACCCCGAGGACACCACAGCCCATAGCAGAGGACCAAGAGACCTACTCCTACAGAATCTCAAACCAAAAAAGAAGCCTTAGAGCCAGAAAGACCTCATCCTCCAGAGCTGGAAACTGAGGCCCGCAAGGTGGAGGGACAGGCTTGCTCAAGCTCCCAAGGAGCAGCTGAGAGCAGCCTTGGATTCCAAACCGGGGCTCCCAGCAGCCCGTCGGGGGCTCGCTCTGCCACGGCAGCCAGAGCTGCTCTGGGAAACCCTCCAACTGGGAGAAGGGCTGATGCATGTGCCTGATAATTGAAACAGGAGGCAGGGGCCGCTGAGGGGCCAAGACAAAGTGAGCTATTGATTGTATCTGAATTGCAATTAAATTGATGGGCCGGGATAGCAGGTCCGGACGCCTGGCATCTTAATTAATCATCAGTGCTATCGATGGGGGCTGGGAGCTGGGGGAGGGGAGGGGGGCCTGCCACTGCTGGCCGCATCGACCTGCTTGTTTGAGTAAAGCACATTGATTTTGGTTCAGAGCGGTAACAATCTGGTTTTGAAATAATAAACACCAACTCCATATCAAGACGTGGGGACAGATCGATGATTTATTTTCAGCAGGGCAGGGAGCCCGTTTCCTGGCTCTGGCTGCTAAGGAAAAGTGACGGTGCCCCTGGGGGTGCCTTATGGGGACCTGGTTGTTGGTGGGTGGGAGCCTGCCTACTCCTCCAGCTAAGGGAGATGAGGGCAGAAACCTGGCAACTCATAACATCTCGGGCAAATGAAACGCTACGTGGAAGCTGGTCTGCTTAGGTCAGATCTGCTCTGCCACTCATGAGCTGTGTGACTCTGGGGAAGCTACTTACCCTGTCTGAGCCTCAGTCCCCTCATCTGGGGATGGTACTAGTACCTACATCTCATGAGGTTGTTGTGAGGATTAAATGAGTTAATTAAATGGTAGCTTTAGAACAGCATCTGGTATACTATAAAGGGATGTTAACTACTATTATTATCATCCTCTCTGGCCCCCTCTTCTAGATTCGTCCATAGAAAGGGTCTATCTGACCTTTCTTGGGAATTTCAAGTTCTTCAGAAAGAGTTAGCCCCTCATTTCTCACAGGGGGCTGGCTCCTTCTTACAGGTAGCTGCTCCAGTAGGACACTGGGTCAGCTGTGGGCAGAGCTGACCTGCCCAGACCAGGAGAGGGAAGAAGAGAGCAGTGGGGACAGGGCATGTTGGGTGCGGAGGGGCGGGGATGAAGAGGGCTGGACTGTGGAAGAGAACGAAGATCAGCAGGATGGAGAGAAAGAGCAAAAGGAAAAGACCCGGCTGGAGAGATGCAAGGAGAGACCCCAGAGGAGGCGGTGACAGAGAAGAGCGAGGTCCAGGGCCTGTGGGAGACGGGAGGGGAGCAGCTCCCCTCCAGACCCCGGGGCGGGGGGTCCTGTTAGAGCGGTGGGGAGGGGCGGGGGCAGCTCTGGGACAGAGGGCCCCACCTTGGCGGTACATGCGCATGGCGTCGAGCAGGCGGGAGCCCCGGAGCTGGGCCCGCAGCAGTGGCACGTCCAGCGGCAGGAGGCCGCCGGCCTCGCAGTGCTCTCCCGGGGGCAGGTCCAGCTCGCTGCTGCTGCTGACTCTGCGGGAGGCTGCGGAGCGGGGCTCCCCGGCCCAGCCCTCCGCCACCGGCAGGAAGCAGTGGACGAAATGCAGTTTGGACTTCTTCACGGTGTCAATGAGGGCGTCCTGCCGAAGCGGAAGGATCGGCCCTCAGTGGGAGCTGACAGCCCGAGCCAGGAGGCGGGACCGGAGCACCAGCATCTCCACTCTGGGCAGGATGGCAGGTGGCCCTCCTCCCCTCCCTCGGCCAGGACACTGCTGAGCCTGGACAATCCTGCCCCTACCAGGCCCCGGAGACCACTGACAGGCGGCAACACTGAGGAAGGGCCGTGCCCCGCACCTCACCCCCGCAAGCTGCGACCGAGGCCAGTGGGGTGCTGAGTGGGCACGGGTGACCTCGGTGAGCCCAGGAGGCCCCCGGCCCCCTGCCAGCGTTCTGGAAGTGCCCTGGCACCGCCGTGGGCACACTCACCACCTGCAGCTTAATCTGGATGCACAGGGACTTCTTCTTGACCGCCGCCATCCCGGTGGTGAAGGTCTTCCGCATGCTGGTGGCCCGGCGCAGCGCCAGCTGCGAGCCGCCCTCCAGGCCTGCGATGGAGCCTGAGAGCACCGTGGCGCCGCCCGCCCGGCCCAGAAACAGGTTGCTGATCATTTTTCTGCCGGGGGAGGGGAGGCCAAGGAGGGCAAAGGTCTCATTCTTGGAGCCTGTAGAGGCCGGCTGCCCCTTCACGCAGCTCCTAGGATGCCCCACCACCCCCACAAGACCGTGGCCAGGGGTCCAGGTTATCTGGGTGTGTGTGGGGGACCCTGTGGGGGAGACCTCCCCTCCCTCACCCAACAGAGACACTGCAGAGGAAACCCTCAAACAGCAAGAAGAGAACCAGGGCCGGTAGAGTGAGTGGCGCTCTTACTTCTGGGAGTCCTGTAGGAGCCGGGGGGCATTCTGGGCGGCTGGGTTCTGCTTGGTGTAGCTCAGCCAGCCGGCTGTGTTGTACTCCACCCAGTTGGTGCCGTGGCTGTGGCCCAGGAGGAAATGGTGCGATTTGCTGCTGCGCAGGAGGGGGCTTTGGCCTGGTTTGGGGGTGGGGAGGAAGCAAGGTTCAGATCATCAGTGCCCAGGCACCCCCCACCCCAAAGCCCACAGACTCAGTGAGCCCCACCCCAGGCAAGGCCAGCTGAACCCATATATACATAACCAGGTTCTCAGGAGAGGAAGTGGGGCGCTGCCCTCCAGGCGTACTCACCTTTTTTGTCACCTTCCTGCGGGCCGTAGTAGGAAAAGAGGCGCTCCAGGAGGGTGTCCTCTGTGGCCCCTGGCACCAGAGCCTCCTCTTCCAGCAACCACAGCAGGCCCCTCGCCTCGTCTGTGCGGGCCAGCGAGCGGACCTGTGGAGACAGAAAGAAATCCCATGGGGGCACACGGAGCTGTGGCGGGGGGCGGGGCGGGGGGAGAGGTGGCCAGGACCGCTGGTTCCCAACCACACACTCTGGACATGCTACAGAGATACACCCACACACACACACTCCAGCTCCTGCCACTTCATGGCTGCCATCCTGCGGAGCAGGTGGGCAGCAAGCAGAAAGAGGGGCCAGAGAGAGAAGCCCACAGCACGGCATGATTCCCAGGACCTGTGTCCAAAGTCCCCAAAGACTGAGGCTTCTTATGAACGCCAGGCCCACGTCCAGAGGCTGTCCTCCACCTGCAGCACCTGGAGGTCAGGGGGGCTTGAGCGAGCCCCATGTTGCCTGCACTCTCTGGGTATCACCTTCCAGGCACATTTAAAGGGCAGGTCTGTAAGGCTCTGAGTACAGAGCTCGGCCCAAAGAAGGCCGTCAGTAAGAGGTAAGAGACGGCTGTGGGGTGACCCCTGGTCCCCCCAGGAGGGGAGAACACAGAGAGGGCCTGGAGCTCTGCGGGTGGGGTCACTGCAGGGTCATAAACTTGAGTGCCGAAAGCTTAAGACGGTTGACTTAATGCATGTGGCAGCTAAAATGGGCAGAGCTGGGGTGACCGGGGAGCAGGTACCCACATCTACCAGCCAGCACTCAGCAGCAGCCACCTGCCATCCTGGAAGAACATGGGCCTGAGAGTGTTGGTAAATTCCCCAGTTTTTCAAGAGAATGTGGAAATACTGAATTCTGTTTCTAATTCCCCATACAGACCAAATAACTAGGTGTGAGGGTCCCTTTTCTATGCAGTTCCCAGGTCTTCCTTGGGCAGGAAGGACTCTGGCTGGCCTCTAGGGACTGGGGACAAGAGAAGTAAGAGAAGTGCCCTCTTTGACCCCAGCTGCCCAAGGAGGTCTGTGCTGACTAGGAGGAAGCAGAAGGTGGGCAACAGAGTAGCTGGAGCTGTGTGGCAGGAATGAGCAGGCAGCCACTGGAGGGGCGAGTGGCGGGCGGGGCACCAAGGGGCTCCTTTGCCCGGAGGTGCAGCTGCTGATGCCAAGGCCCATCAGGCGAGGGAGGTCAGAGGAAGGAAGGGACCGCCAAGCGCTATCCAAACACACCACCTGACCCACTGCTGCACGTAAGTCCCCTAGGCCAACTGGCCCACCTCCTGGGAAGGGCAAAGACTCTAGAGGGAGGCCTTGGTGGGGGCCCAGGTATCAGGAAGAAAAGCCAACTTCCTCTGGGAGGTGGGGGACTTGGGCACGTTAAGCACTTCTCCCAGGGGGATGAATACTCGTTCTCTCGGGGCACCACCCCTGGGTCAGAGCCTTCCCAGAGAGGGGGGAAAGGAGGTGGGATCCAAGCAGAGGACGGAGATCAGCAACCTGGCAAAATTGCCGGTTCTTCAATCAAGCACCTTATGAAGCTTCCCTAACTGAAGACGACTGCCAAACACCAAGTGCCCATCAGGCCAGCGAGTCCCCCAGGCAGCAAGGTGCCCAAGATGCTTGCCCAGCAGGTGACAAGGCCCATCCCCAGAATGAGGGGCGAGGGCTCACACCCACACAGCCCCTTGGTTTTATATCGGCATACTGTATCCGTATTCAGCCAGAATGCCACCTCCTTGCCCTGCTCTGCAGAATGCCACCTCCTTGCCCTGCTTGTTCCTGTACTCGGGGACAAGGGGAGGGGATGACTGTGTCCTCTGGGTCCAGCCAGGCCCTCACCCGCGAGGAAGTGGTACAAGGGCTCCTGACAGACATACCTGAAGCACAGCTGGGACAGGGCCTGAGCTCAGATACCCAGGGGCGAAGCTCCCTACGGCACCAGGGCCAAAGGCCACACTGTCCCTTCCCTGGCCAGACCGGCTGACAGCTGAGGGCAGGCACACAACTGCAAAGTGCTTGGTATCCAGGCCTGACTGCTGCACGCCCCCATCCCCCACCTGCCCACAGTGCCCCCTCCGACTGGCAGGCAGCAGCTCACAAGGGGAGGACTCTGCCGAGGGAGAAGAATGGGAAGGGTGATAAAGGCCAGCCCAGGCCCTCCCTGGAATTCCTACCAGGGACTGATGGGAGGCCTGGTCCACGGCGGCCACAGAGTCATCTGTGGCCGGCTCCAAGTCATCAAACGCCAGCTCGATGTTCTCCTAGAAAGGAAGGTGGGGTGATAGTGAGCACGGGGCCATGAGCGGCCCTATGAGCAGGCCAGGTGGGAGACACTGGGGTGAGCAAGTCCAACGTCCCATCAGAGCGGGAGGGACGCTCCAGCAGCCTGCCTGACGGACGCTCACCACCTCTCAAGGCCCCGCACTGTGTCTCTGGGCAGTTAACTTCTCCTCACCTCCTTCACAGTGAGATAAAGTCTCATACACATTCCTGTTACTCACACCCGCTGATCTGGCCACCTGGAGTTGGCCCACTCTCTATTTCACATACTCATCCTTGAAACACTTGAAGAACAACTATCATTTTCCTCCTGAATCTTCTCTCATCCAAGATAAATATCACCCCCCCAAACTCCCCAGCTCATTCAACTCACCTCCACGTGAGGTAGGATTCTCAGATCCCATCTGGGATACCCTTTTATGGAGGCGGTGGGGAGGGCTTAATAATTAGTCATCATCCTCACACATCAGGAGACAGGGGAGGCCAGGCCAGACACACGTGGAGGCAGGAACTGCCCGGAGATGGGCCAAGGCAGGTGGCCTTGAAGGCGGGCAGAGAGGGGCCCCCAGGGAGGGACCCTGCAAGCATCTTTGGCTTCTTGGAGAGCAAACTCCACCAAGAAAGGATGCAGCCTTGGCAGGAAATGCCTCCTGCTCAGACAGCACAGGGGACAGAAGCGTCAGAGTGAAGAGGTGGGCAGGGAGCAGCCGGCGGGGAATCCGCTGCACCCACAGATGCCCCCGACCCCCGAGTGTGCCACGGCCAGGTGAGCCTGGGGGGCGCTAGGCAGCAGGGGCAAGGTCAAGCGCTACCTCCTTGTATCTTTCCAACTCCTGAATGAAGGTCCGCTCGTGGAAGAGCCTCTGTAGCCGGTCCTGGGCATAGTTGTGGCACAGCTCCTCAAAGGAGGCCCCACGGGCCGACCCACCCTGCTCAGGGTTCTGGAAGCCTGGGGTGTCCACAATCATCACGGAGCAGAGCGAGTGCTGGCTGGACTTGAGAGCCCTGCCCGGGAGAGCCGGGTCAGAGCCCCCCAGGGCGGTACCCCAGTGGCCAGGCAGTCCACCCTGCCCTAAGCCCGATCCCCATCCCTGCCCAGGAGCCCAGGACCTGAGGGGAGAACTCAGCTGCTGGTGGAGGCTGGCTCTGCCTCAGCGACCCCACAGACAAAAGGCATCAACCCTACTTCTGTCAGGCCAGGAAGCCGAGAGTGCCTGGCACCCACCTGTTCACCAGGGAGATGAGAAGCGTGAAGAGCTCGCTGTAGAGGCCAGATGCCATGCCCTCCAAGCATTCCAGCGCACTCAGTTTGGGGCCTGTGGGCAAGAAAGTCAGCTCTACCTCCTGCTCCCTGGGATTCCATACCTGGGCATGCTCCCTACCCACCCCACCCAGGCCCAGGCAGCACGGAGCATCTGTTCGCCCAACAGTCTGCCCACCCGGAGATGGCAGTGCACCCTGGAAGCGGCCTCCGACCACACGGGACTCGGGTACCTGTGCCATCACCCAGGCTGCTCTCCTCGGGGCCCTGGCGGAAGGACGTGGAGCGCTGCAGGGTGCCACCCTGGTGGTGGTGCTTGAAGATGGCTGAGGAGAGCTCTTCCAGGCTGCAGCCCAGCAGGTACGCAGCCTTCTGGGCCCACTCATGGCGAGCAAACTGCCTGCGTCCAGCTGTGAAGTAGAAAAAAGAATCTAGCATCTTGGGTCTCCTTCCTCAGGCTGCTTGATGACCACTGTACCCTTCAGCTCCCTCGCCCGTAGTGATAGGGAACAGGCACCCTCTAGAAGGAAGAAACTCAGCCCTGACGACATCAGCAAGGGCTTCAGGCATAACAGGAACAACCAGCAGCTGCCAGTGCTGCCTGTGTCTCTTAGGGATGGCGTTTCCGACTCTTTGTGACCCCATGGACTCCCTCCCCTCCAGGCTCCTCTGTCCGTAGAAGTCTCCAGGCAAGAAAACTGGAGTGGGTTGCCATTTCCTTCTCCAGGGGGATCTTCCCCACCTAGGGATTGAACCCCAGCCTCCTGCATTGCTGGCAGATTCTTTACTGTCTGAGCCACCAGGGAAGCCCCTTGGAGAGAATGAGCAGATCCAAAAAGAGGAGGTAACTCCATGCTGCGGCCACCAGAGGGCTCCCCAACAGCTGGGAAAGCCCCTTTAGAGGACTTGGCTCCAGGTGCCAGCGGTGGGGAAGGACAGAAGATGAGCCGGCCTACCTGGGAAAAGCACAAGACCAGCCTGTGCCTGGTGGTGGTGGGGGGATCCGTATCAGAAGAGTACTGGCGCCCCCCCCCCCCCGCCCACTCCGTGAACACACTAGGACCCTTCCCCTTCGCCCCAGGCATCCACCAGGGGAGATCTCAAATATCCACTGTGGCCCAACAGTGGGGAGGCAAGAAGGAGCCGCAGGGGACTGGGACGATGTGCCTCAGCCAACACGTGTCTAATCGCGGCAATTAGGGAACGCTAACAAGAAACAAGGTTTTACCTTCGGCAGCTTCTGTAAGGCAAAGGACCCAGCATGCAGCATGCAAAGAAAAACAGCGTGTTAGCAAACAGTCATCTGCTGAGGCTGCCAGGCCCAGGGAAGGGCCTGTGGGGGGTGGGGGTTTGTGAAGATGAGCCAGACAGAGAACACAGCCCCCATTCAGAAACTCAGAAACACAAACACACACACACACATGTGCACACATTCACAGCCTCATAGTATTTGTATGGATATAATCACAGTGACACACACAGAAAGAGACCCACAAATACTTTCTACCACACATACACACACGTGCACATACACACACACACCCCTAGCAAATCCTGGAAACTCTGAAGAGCTAACAGACGCTGCTCAACAAGGTCCATGTGCTGACGCACTCAGAGCTCTCCACATGCAGTCAGCACTGAGTAGGGCTACAGGAAACCTGGGCTGTCACCTCCTCAGAGGGAAAGAACGTCCTTAACACACAACCATACGGCCATCCACCCGCCCATCCACAAGTGTGGAGACAGCTTCCTCTTTGCCAGGGATGCCACCTGCTGGGATCATAAGGTACCTACCTTACGATGCCTGCTCTTTCCTGCGTCCACCCTCCCTCCCACCCACCAGTGCTTCCTCACTCCTGCTGACAGCCTGGGGCCCTTCATATTCCAGAGGAAAATGAAGCCAGTGCCCCAGGTGCCATTCAGAAGCAGCAGCCCTTTCTCTACACCGGAGGAGAAAGGGGTGAAGAGGCGCTCAGAGCGCCGGCCCATCCATATCATCTCGGAGGAAGGCAGACCAAGCCACAACCAAGCTCCAGCCATTCGTGAGACCCCAAGCACTAGCACTAATGCTGAAGCTGCAGCCCATTCGATACCACGGCGCCTGCTGCTCCCTAGTGGCCACCACCCTGACATGCAAGAGGAAGAGGCCCTTCATAGCCATAGCGCCTGCTGCCCCCTAGTGGTCTCCACCCTGACATGCAAGAGGAAGAGGCACTTAAATACCAAACCAGTGAAGACTAGGGAAGATTGAGGGGAAACTGGCCTTGGGAAGCCCCAGGAAGGAAAACACCCTTCCTCATCTATGCCCCAGGGAGGGCATCCTGAGAGGTTCCAGGATCTGTACACAAAACACGTAGAAGCAGCTGTTCCTGGGGCTCTGAGAAGTCCCGCTGCCCACGGGCACCCTCTCTACCCTCAAACCTGGGGCTTCTCCCAGGCCAGTGCCCTCTGCTCTGATAGAAAAAGCCCAGCCCCCAGAGAGAGCCCAGGGCAAGCACCAAGACAGGGCACGGTGGCCCCTACACCCCTGGTCGGGGTCAAGGTCAGTTACCCGCTTGCTCCTCGGGGGCCTCTGTCAGGAAGGGAACAGAAGGAGAGTTATTCTGGGCGGGGGCACGCTACTCTGAGTTCGTGCCCTAGTCTTTCCCCAGGGCCTCCAAATTCCCAAGCCCCCTGCTGTTCACAGCACTTCCGGCCACTGTCACCTCAGGCCTCTGGCCATCACTGGCAGAGACGCTCCTCTGGGTGTTTAGAGGCTTCTGTTCTGATGAGGGGGACTGGGAAAAGGGACAAGCCAGAGAGAGGCGTCTGATAACAGGCAAGTATGTGCAGGGCGAAGATGAACTGGGGGCAGGCCGGGTGCCCACCCGCTCTCCAGGGTGACCAGCCAGCCCGCTGGGCTCCACGGTGGGTTACCTTTGGTGGCGCCTGCAGCCCCCAGGTGGTAGATGGCAGCCAGGATGAGCCAGCAGGCTTTCTGTTCGTCCGGGGAGACGCCCAGCACCTTCATGGCCGACTGGAGCTTACTGAACTGCTGAGCCGCCTTCTGCTTCTCCTCAGGCTGCAGGGTCGGATGGGTACATGGGCAGAGGATCTCAGATGGGGTGTCCCTTCAGCCATCCTCATGCTGCCAGGCCCTCAGGGCAGCCCAGGCTGGGGTACCGCCACCCAGCCTGAGCTGGGTTCTTGCTATTCCCCTGGGGTACTCCAGGCCACCCGAAGCTTCTCCTACTCTGAGGCCCCGGGCTGCCAACCACCGCACCCCCCGACCCTCGCCATAGGCCCCTCACCTTGGCCAGCGGCACAATCCCAAACACATTGTTCTCTGCCAAGTGGTTCAAGTGGAGCTCTGTCCTAGGGGTACACACGAGGCGTCAGCGCAGGGCTGGGTCCCCACACCAAGTCCATCTCCCCACCAGGGTGGAGGCAGAGACTCTGCCTCGACTCAGTTCTGTCTCTCCACCATGCCCTCCCGTCAGGCACCTTTCCTAACTGGCCCGCATGCGAGGCTAGCACCCTGGGCTGCTTGCTCAGCCTTATCATTTATCCTTTTTTCAGTGAACACAGACAGCAAGCCTGAAGGTCTAAAGGGAAGAGCCCGGCAGAGGAGCCAGCATCGAGGCAAGGGGGCCAGCGTGGAGGGCAATGGAAAAAAGGCTTAGGCTTTGGCCCCTGTGTGGGCTCTAACACCAGCTCAGCCCCACACTAGCCATGGGACTGCAGGCAAGTCCCTGACCACCTGCACCCTGGGGTGCTTTCCTCTACAGATCTGGTGTCACAGGGAGCAGAGATCCTAGCCAGGCCCTGGGAATGCTGAAGTGTCAATGGTGCCCCTCACCTATAGCCAGGGGCCGGGGGTCCAAGGCCAGGGAGCTCCTGCTGGGCAAGGCCTATGGCTCTTTCAGCTCATCACCTCCAGGGCCTAGCTCAGAGCCTAACACATAGCAGCCATGAAATAAACAACTGGCATGGGATATAATCGGGGGCAAAGCCTAGGAGCTGTCAGTGGGTGGGAGCCCAGAGCATCCTCCCAGTGCCCTCTGTCCCACTCACCTGAGGGTGCCATCCCCACAGGCCAGCAGGTAGTAGAAGATGTTGAATGTGGCCTCACCGGCTGGACGTCGGGCCACACGAAGCTTTTCCAGAAGCATGGTCTGCAGCACAGCATAGAGGGTATGTGGGCTGGAGGGCAGGCCCAGGTCAGGCTTCCCCAACCAGGCCCGTGGCAACGAGCAGCTGCATCTTATTCTCCAGGAGCTCAACCAGAGGCCAGATCACCTCATAGGCAAGTGTGGGGCAGACCCCAGAGCTGGGGAAGATCACATGCCCTGCCACCCAACCCAGCCGCCAGGGGAACCAGGCACTCGGGATGAGCTATTTCACAAGCACGGAAGGGAACCAGCCTCAGAGGGTGGCCTTACTTTACTGACAGGCCAGTCCTGCATGGGTCATTCAGGCTGAGAGAAGGCCATGAGCAACTAAGGTGTGGGCCACCCCAGGATAGGCAGGAAGCCAAGCCATGCCCCACCCAGGGCAGGAGGCACAGCGGGTGGGCAGAATGTGGAGGCTCTGGGCAAAGCAGGACAGCCCTGCTGGGGCTGGGGTCCATTTCATTGGGGCAGAATCTCAGGAAAACGAGGCGCAGGAGAGAGTCTGCTTTCTAGGCATGGAAACCAGGCAGCCAGTCTCTTACCACCCTGCATGCCCCTCACCTGAACAGAGGCGGAGGCCACCTGGCCAGCCTGGTCAAAGTCCAGGGAGAGGATCTGGGAGAAGCGGGTGGCGTTGCCGTTCATGACGGTGGGGCTATTCCCAAAGGCCTCCAGGAGGGTGGACAGAGCCTGCCACTTGTCCACTGCAGAAAACAGGCCCCGGGGCTGTCAGGAGGGCCAGGCGCTGCTCGCCCCCAGCCACAGGCTCCAGAGGCCCAGGCAGAATCGGAGGCCCAGCCCGTAGCTGCTCCCCTAGTACCCAAAGGCTCAGTTACTCACACCAGAACTGCTGGGGACAGAGGGGTTTTGAGGACACAAAGAGGCCCGGGTGGGGGGGGGGGGTGGTAAAAGAGCTGGTGTCTTGGCAGGGCCTCCATCCCCACCCCCTCTCCAGCCCCGCCCCCTATCCAGCTCCACCCCTCTCCGGTCCTACCCCGCCCCCTATCCAGTTCCACCCCCCCTCCAGCCCCGCCCCCTATCCAGCTCCACCCCCTCTCCGGTCCTACCCCGCCCCCTCCAGTCCATTCTGTTTCCCTGGTTGCCTCTGCCTCACCAGAGAACACCTTGTTCCCGCTGGTGCCTGCGATGGTGGCCAAATATTGCACCAGATGCTGGCAGCTGGTGGTCTTGCCACTGCCACTGCTGCCTAGGAGGATGATGGACTGGTCCTGACGGCTCATAAGCATTGCTCTGTACGCGGTCTGGGCTACTGCGTAGATGTGCGGGGCCATGTCCTCCCGCCGACACCCCTTGAACATGTGCATCACCTTGGGTGTGAGAGGGACGGAAAGAAGGGGTGGGCGCTCTTAGCTGGCCCCATGTGGACAGCCCTCACCCCCGAGACCCACACCTTTCTGGGCTTTTCACTCCAGAGGAGCCAGAAAGTTCGGAGGCTAAGGTCATACATGGAAGTGCAGATACTAGTCAAGTACTGGCCTCTATGCGAGGTGGGGGGGGGGGGGACTTCCGTCCCCATCCCTTGAAATGACTCCTGTCCCCAAGGTCACTGTGAGTGTGGACAAGAGCCCTGTGGGATGCCAATTGGAAGGGGCAAAGCCAGGGAAGGTGGGCGACGTGGGGAGGTAGAGGGTGGTGGGTCTGTGGGGCTGCACCTTCTCCGAGTACACGGCCGGGGCCCCTCGGGGACTGAGGACCAGCAGGCTGGGGCCGGCGTATGTGTGCAGCAGGCTGGCACCGTAGCGCTGGCGCAGAGTGTGCAGGACGCTAGACTCGTTGAGGTACACCAACGAGGCCAGATCCTCCAGACGGTCGCAGGAGGGAGCATTGGCCTGCGGGATGGGACAGACAGGTGGGCACCGAAGAAGAAGCAGATCTGGTTGGCCACGCCAGCAGACAGCCTGCCCAGCCCGGCAGGGCCCCCCTCTGGTGCCCTCCACCAGCCTCCCACAAACCTTCTCCACGTCATCCTCATCCACGTCCAGGACGGCCCCATCGTGGTCGAGCTTCACGCGAACCTTCCCCTCGGGCAGGCTGAGCTCCTTGGATTTGAGCTGAGTGGCTGCAGAGCAGAGACAGACAGACAGACAGACAGACATGGGCCTGGGAAGCCACGGCAGTCCTCTCTGGGGCTTTCACGGCCCCGCCTTCTCCCCATGCACCACCCAGCCCTGGCCAGACCCAGAGGCCCACCAGCCGCCTAGTCCTGAAACCAGAGGGGCCCAGGCACCTGCCCCCTGGGCCTCCCCAGACTCACCCAGCGAGAAGCCATCCTTATGGACAAGCCACACCTTCTCTGTTTCATACCAGGCTTCCTCGGCTGCGATCTGCTCTTCTGTCTTCACCTGCCGGAGGGAGAGGAAGGACAGAGAGTCGGAGCCTGTTCTGGAAAGCATGCAGGGACAGCGGGAGGGGAGATGCGTGACAGGAGGGGCTTCCGGATGAGCCACTGGGCTAGAGGGACGAGAGACATCAGAGATGTCAGAGAAGAAAGACAGGGACACATGGTGGATGTGCCCAGGAGACAGCGGATCCCAGGAGAGCACATCACCAGCCGCCCTCCTGTCCCCTCCCTGCGAAGCCTGGACTGTCCGTATTCTGCGGCCCCAGCCCTCACCCTGGGCTGCAGCTGCTGTGACCTCACAGGCCCAGCTTCTCCATCATCCACCTGACAGTCCCTTCTTCACCAAGCGGGGAAAAGGCATGTCCTCAAATCTGAGAATGTCCCCCCGGGGACTCAGTGCAAACTGATGGGAAGGTCTGGAGTCCTAGCCTCGTCCCTGGCCTTCCCTCCAGAGGATGCTCTCCTGGCAGGGGCTGTGTTCAGATGCACATGCCAGCCTACTGTGCCCCCTCCACACCTCCCTGGAAGGGGCCCAGAACCATATGGACATGCTGAGGCCATACAAGGGCATGAAGCGGTGTGGCCGGGGACATGAGGCGGGGGCGGGGCAGCACTGCTCTGTCAAATGCAGGAAGAAACATGCATTCCACACGAATGGGCATGGACATGGGTATAAAGGGGTGGGGAGCCCCTGGAGGCCCAGGTGGTCACCAGTCAGAAAGAAGCATTCACGGGCACTGTCATGATGTGGGGCTGCCAAACCTGGCACCCCCTAAGATGACTTGAGCTGGGCAGAAATGGTGCCTGGGGGAGCTGGGCAAATGGGAGAGGGGCTCAGCCCTCACGGCCCATCACGGTCCTTTTGTCTTGTGGGTGAAAGGGCAGCAGGATTCATCCAGTGGCCTCGTGGGGAGATGGTCACCCGCCCCCCCCCAGGGCATGAGCAGTCCTCAAACTAGCCCTAACTCCCAGCTCTCTGGGGGTCCCCAGCTCAGAGGTATTATTAGTCCCTTAGAGTCCCCCATCCTCACAAGGCCTGGGGCCAACGTATAGACACTGCTCTGTAACACTGATCCTCTAGGTGAGGGATCAGAAAGGACAAGAACAAATAATAACAATAAGTATGTTCTCTATTACATTTCTTGGAGCTGAAAGAAAAAGATCTGTGTCCTACTCCCAGGGTGGATTCCAGCTTCAGATCACTCCCTCTCCCTCGCTTCATCCCTCCCGGGCTCTAGAGTCAGAAGGATGGCTAACACAGTGGTCTCTAGACTCTGCGCATTGTGGACGGGTGAAATTACCCCTCAAACAGGAGGATCACCTTCATGGGGCTGCCACCGTTTAAATAAGACATCTTTAAAAAAGGCTAGAGATTTATATTTGAAAAAAATTGGCTTTATAAAACAAAATTACTTAAAGAGAAATCATGAGATAGGGGAAACCTTTGTCTTGAATGGGCACGTTGTAGGAGTCAGATGTTTGGTGACTAATGACATCAAAGGATAATGGGCTCTAACTAACTCAACTAACTCCTTTAAAGCTAACCCGAAGAGAGGTTCCCACACTGGCCAGCAGGGGGAGACAGAGGAGGTGCTTTTTCAGGCTCCAGAGGCCGGCGGTGGGGGGTGGGGGCGGAGGCCAGGGGGGCGGAGGTGGTGGGGGGCGCCGGGTAGAGATTCAGGAAAGCTTTCTCCACCTAGAGCTGGAGCCACAGGAGACTCGGGTTTGATCCCTGGGTCGGGAAGATGCCCCGGAGGAGGGCATGGCAACCCACTCCAGTATTCTTGCCTGGAGAATCCCATGGACAGAGGAGCTTGGAGGGCTACAATCCACAGGGTCACACAGAGTCAGACACGACTGAGCGAAGACACACACCCAGAGGCCGCGGGGACTGAAACAGCTAGGAACCGACACTCTGGCCAGGCCCTCGGGCTTCAGTGGCTGAGAACCTCGCGCCACAGAGGCCTAGACGCTCCTCTGGGGCTGGACACAGAGCGCCGGCCCCATGTCCAGCTCCCGGCATCGCCTCCCCCGGGGGGTCCCCCCAGATACCAGCTGGGAGCCAGAAGGGGAAAGAGGCCTTACACTCCAGCACGAGGCCCGAGCACAGACGCCAGCCCAGGTACAGGCCGGGGGTGGCGGGTGGTCACCGGAGGGCTCCTGAGGGGGGCAGGAGTGCCCTACCTGGCTGTGGGCAGGAGAGGCGGCCCCAGGGTCCAGCTACCAGTGGCAGGCAAAGGAGAAAGAGAGAGAGAGAAGAGGGGTGAAGACAAGCAGGCTGTCCACGTGTCCCCTTCAGCAAGCACCCCGGGCCAAGTAGGGGGGAAGAGGGACGCATCCCCAGGAGGTGAGGGGGCTGGCCGGGGCAGGCGCATTGCACCCAGGTAAGGAGAGGCCAGACCAGGTAAGGAGAGGCCCTGGGTGGCGAAGAAACACTTGTCACCATCAGACTCCTTAGTGCAGATGCTCTGATAAGTCGTTCCCTGTGGCAGGTGGCAGCCTCCCTGCCTCTGGCCACAGTCTCTCCTGGGCTGGCCATCTAGTCTACACTGCAACAGCCTCCTCTTCTGTGTTGTTAGGCCAGGCCACCTCACCACCGCAGGGCCTGAGGCCCCTGGGAGCCTGTGGCCCGATCTCCCGGGAACTGCCCAGCCTAGCTCCCCTGTAGCCACCAGACGCCAGCATGGGCTGTCCCTGGCCTCCAAACACCCACCCGAGGGTGCCACTCCCCACGCCAAGGGCGGTCTTTCAGAGCTGTCACCTCTGCGTAGCTCATCAAACAAGACCACCAGCAGCCCCATGTCTAGGATCCCTTCTTCAAAGTCCCACGGCACCCCCGCCGCACTCCCGCCCCACGGCATTCCCGCCCCACGGCACCCCCGCCACACTCCCGCCCCACGGCACGCAGAGGCTGCACCTATCCAGGTGCACCTGCCAGCTCCCCAAGGACCTCAGACTGTGTCCAGAGCCTGCGGCCAGCCTCCACCTCCCCATCTCAGTCTGGTTACTCCAGGGCCTTTCTAGAAACGAAGGGGAGGCCGCCCGGCCTTGGACCTTGCCTGTGAGAAATGGGCAAGGAGTTCAGAGCCCCACTTGGGTCTGGAGAATCAGGGCTTGATCGAAAAAGGAGAGTGACTGCTTCCTGCCTCACACCCACTAGGTCCTGGCACCGAGACAGGCTCTCTGGGGCAAGAGACTGGGGCCAGAGGAGCGGGACGGATCTCCAGCCAAGAGGGGCCCCTCCCATGGGTTCCCTGGAGGAACAGACCTCACTGTGCTCAGACCCCCCGCCCTGCCCTTCTCTCATTTCTTCACATGGGAAGCCCACGTGCGGGCCTCCAGGCCACCAGGGGGACCCCCTTCCATGGTTGGACACACACAGTCTGGCTGGCAGCCCCCGCAAAGAGACCAGAGACTCGGAACCACAGGTGAGAGGCAGCATTACTGGAGCTGTGAAGATCCTCTCGAGCCGCCGGTGGGCCTCCTCTGCGGGGCTCAGCCAGACCTCGGGGGCAGCTCCAGCCTAAAGGTCAAACCACCATTAGTCCTGGCCCCGGGGAAGGTTAGGGGCACAGCACACCAAGCTTCTAGCTCAGGAAGCCACTGGGACCCCCATGGGTAAGTGGAATAAGGTCAGTGAGGCAAGCAAAGCACCACTTTAAGCTTTTAAGCTATCAAATGAGAATAAAAGGGCTTCATTGCTGTCTCAAAGGTGAAGAATCTGCCTGCAATGCAGGAGTCGTAGGAGACAGAGGTTTGATGCCTGGGTTGGGAAGATCCCCTGGAGGAGGGTGTGGCAACCCACTCCAGTATTCTGGCCTGGAGAATCCCATGGACAGAGGAGCCTGGTGGGCTACAGTCCCTGGGGTCACAAAGAGTTGGACATTACTAAAGCAACTTAGCACACACCCATGAGAATAAAAAAAGGTGCCTGGGAGCTCTAGGGTTAACTCTCTCCACCACCTTAACCCTTTCAGCTCCTAGATGGCCCGTTCTCCCATGCATCCTCTGGCCCCCACCCCAGGCCCAGGAAACACATGGCTGAACTCCACCCCAGAGAGAGGCAGGGGGCCAGAGAGCCAGAGGGAGGGCAGCCGGCCCAGGACCAGGCATATGACCCTCCCTGGCTCCTTGGAGGGTCTCCTTAGGGGCTAGCGGTTCAACTCACGACCAGCCCATCCAGCCAAAATGCCCCTGCCAACTCCTGTGTGCCAGGTTGTCACTTCCCTGAGGCAGAGTGGGCCAGGTGGGATGGGGGCGCTGCGGCTGCTCCCCTCTCAGTTCTTCAAAGCCCAGGAAGAATGGAATGGGGAGCAAGGCGGGTCTGGGACCTTAGGAATCCTAGCAAGTAGCAGTCAGAGAGGTAGGCCTCTATGGCCTGGGGGACAGGACAGGCCTTTAGGAAGTACCCTGCCCCCACGTCCCCAACTGTCCCCTTCCAGCCAGAAGGAGCACAGAGAAGCAGTAGTGAAACTTGGCACGTACCCCACTCCCCTGTGCAACCCCATGAGGCCCCAGAAGGTTCACAAAATGGCAAAGCTTGAAGAGAAATGCTCCCCAACCCAAAGACCAGCCAAGCAGGCATCACCTTCCAGGGAAAGGGACTGGATGGATCGTCCTCAGCCCTCCACTGTGCCTCTCAGCTTCCTGTCCCACCCAGAGGACACTGTGGACAGATGGGAACCCCAGATCCAAAGGGGGGCCCACTGTGCTCCTTTGCCACTCAGGCCTAGCGTTCCTCAAGAGTCCTGCTGCCAGAGAGGACAGCAGGGGACAGCTGCCCAGGCCTGAGGAAACCGTGACGGCAGGGATGGCATCAACAGCACTGTTATCAGCACCACTGCGTGCTCAGTCGTGGCCGACTCTCTGCGACCCCTGTGGACTGTGGCCTGCCAGGCTCCTCTGTCCGTGGGATTTCCCAGGCTAGCATATTGGAGTGGGTTGCCATTTCCTTCTCCAGGGGCTCTTCCCGACTAAGGGATCAAACCTGCCTCTCCTGCCCTGGCAGGTGGGTCCTTTACCACTGAGCTGGGTCATCGTTTTCTCATGGAAAGAATGCGCTTGGTCACGGGTTGCTGCTCATTATGTACATTGTTAGACACTCCCAAATACAAAAATCACTCATTTCCAAAATACTTGTGGCCCCAAGGGCTTCAGAGGAGAGATGGTAGACCGACATGAACCCCGTGCGACAGCGGAAGGCTCCAAGATGCTGAGGGCCCGCAGGAGTGAGGGGCTGGCGGCAAGGTGTGAGTACAGGCCACCTGACCTCAGAAATTCTTTCTACCCTCGCAGTATCTGCTAAGACTCTGACGGGCAGCTTGGGATGTGGCGCCTCCTGCTGACACGGTGTGGGGCTCAGGGCCAGGCCCCGCCTCCCACGCAAGAGTGAGAAAAGAGCAGCTCCATGCAGTCAACAGGGCCCCTGGGTTCTGGCGTTCGATAAAGGAAAGCCATGCAGCCCTGCCATCGGCACGTGGCCCGGGCCCAGCTTCTTTGCAGTCATGCGGGGCTTGTGCAAAAGAGCCTGGGGAAGCCGACTGCCAGCCCTCCATCGAGGACAGTGAGGGGACCGGGCGGTTAGTGACACACTAGGGTACCTCCTGCTGCGCATCAGGGACTGCTGACTTGTTCGGCTGCAATCCAGTGAGGTTCGACTTGAGGTTCAGGCCAGCAGAGCCTGGGTCCGCCAGCTCTTCCGGCGGGGCCGGGGAGCCTGGTTTCCCTGAGGAGCCTGGCTCCTGGCTGGAGGAGGGCTTCTCCGCCTTCCCAGGAGACTGCCTGCCCCGCGGCTTGTGGTCCTTGCCCCGGCCCCGGGACATCAGGCTCCGCAGGCCCACAGAGAGCTCGTCCTTGGGCGCCTCCTTCTTCGCTTCGGGCTTAGGCGGAGGAGGAGGGGCAGGTGGGGGTGGCGGCTTGGGGCCAGGGGCTGCCTTTTCTCCTTTTTTGCCTCGAGCCGGGTGCTCAGGGGATCGGACCCCTCTGCCTGGAGGCTCCTTGGTGCTCCCAGGCTCCTCACCAGGCAGCACCTTGCTCACCACCTTCCTCACTGCGTTCGCCACCCTCTTCCGGGACAAGCCCTGGGCCTCCTCGCTGGGGCCATCTGCTGAGGTAGCCGCCGGGCCGTTCATGGCTGGGGTGGACGTGGGGCTCTTGGCTCTCTGGGGAGGCTCGGAGGGCACAGGGCTGGTGGAAGGCTGAGGACTCTTAGATGGGCCACTGCTGCCCTTTGAGCTGCCCTCTGGCTACAGTCACACAAATACAGGAAGACATTAGCAGCAGGCCCTGTGTCCCTGCCCACCCTACCCAGAGGCGTGCCCTCACGCCTGGTCACGGAGACCTTCCATTCATTCAACAGACAACACAAGCTCCAAGAGGCCGCCCCAGGAAGCCCCCGTTGTATCCTCCAGATAGAACAATTGCATCGAAGAGTTTGGCTTCTCTCTCCCACAGAGCACAGACAGCACCTGCTGTCCATCTCCAGGCTGAGTTTTGAGAAGCCGGCACAGGATTTCCAAAGGCCCAGGAGGCACCCCAGCAATACGGGCTTACATCAGGACAGCAATCAAGCTCGGATCCAGGGAAGCCCACTCCCTCACAGACCAAACACAGCAGATAGGCAGCACAGTGAGGCCAAACACCCATTCCTACCATTAAATCTTGTGCCTACCTCTGGGCCTTCCTGCCTCTGTGGTCCTCCTATGACCTGGCTTTCTCAGCAGTCAGCGCCGGAGCCTGCCCATCCCAGTGAAAACCACAGCCAGGAAGGAATTCTCAGCCCTCAGACATGCCAAGCCTTTTTCCTCCTGACTCCTCTAGTCTGTGGCCACCATCCACTCCTCACCCGAGCTCTCCAGGGCTGCAGAAAACCAGTGCTGGCCCAGGAAGCTTCCACCCCAGCCTGCTTTCCGCCACTCTCCCTGCCGTTTTCCTTGTGCAAACCTCTCAAGGGCTGGAGACCTCCTGACGCACAGAGTGTGCGTGTGGAATAACAGGAGGAAGAGGGGGCAGCTGCGGCACTCAAAGGGTTAAGCACTCAAGCAACCACAGCTCCGCTCTGCTCAGAGCTGGGGCCCTGGCTCAGCCCACTTCTGGGCGCCCAGGAGTCCCCCGGAGACGCTGTGACATTCTGCCTGGTGGGGACAGTTTGTGGTCCCCAGGGGTTGCCACTGGGCAGGGCAGACCAGGTTGGCTAGTATGGCAGGGCAGCCTCCTGCAAAGACGGCCACCCTGCCTGGGGTAGCCAGGTCAATCTGGGGGCCCCTTGCTGGTCAGGTAAGCCCCTGCCATTCATGAGATGTGCTTGAGTCCTTGTTCTCCCAAACCTTGGTTCTAGGCTGTTCCTGGGTACCAGGCTCTGAGAGGGGCTGGCAGATACTCTGCTGATATACAAGAAGGTGCTCAGAGACGTGGACAGACCTCTGGCTGCTGTGTGTGGACTGAGACCCATGTCCTGAGCAGAGCTGAGCCAAGTGACCTCACCCCAAGCCTCAGCGGCAGGGGTGGCCTTGCTGCAGGGGTGGAGAAGGGGAAGGGAGGCTGTAAAGGGGCCTCCTCCTCAAGCTCTTGGGTTGAGTGTTCAGTGGCATATAGGGCCCTACAGAGCTGATGTGACCCCTACTGCTGGGTCTCACATCCCAAGCTCCACTCCCTTCTGGCTTTCCTCTCACACCCTCTAACTGAAGTTGATGATCACAGTGATGATGCTAGTAACTGCTAACATCACACGGAGCTTATTATGTGCCAGGCAGTCTTTTAAGCTCTTTACATCTAATTCTCCCTCCAGAGCTGGCATGCTCTAAGGCCCCTCCCTCACAGATCTCAAACATATCCCTTTGAAATCACCCTGGCCTTGCAGGACTGTTTACAGATCAGGTAGAAGCCGTTAACTCCTGGCTAATCAAATCTCCACCCAAGGAAGGGGGGCGGGGGGAGGGCAGGCACCTTCTGGGGTAACAAAGTTTGGATCTGTTCCATGACCCAGCAGTCCCAGAGCCCTGGGCCCTCCTGCCCGCTAGGCCAACAGCAGCCTTCGCCTAACTGCACGTCTCTGGACCTGGCTGCTGTACAACTCTCTCCCCTCTTGCCTTAAAAGTGTCCAGCTTTATTCAGGGTCACTGTCCCTTTATCTGCCTCTGTCCCAAGGCAGAATGACTGGTAGGGTTACGGCACCGGGTGGCTGGCACCTGCCTCCGGGTTGCCCGCACTGAGCAGCTGACGGGGTCTTGGGAAGAGACGGCAGCAGCTGCAGTGAGGTCCCTCCGCACCTTGTCTTGTGCCATCAGAGCAGGATGCGGAGTCTCAACAGCTGAGCTCTCATGTGACGCTCGCCCACCTAAGAGAGATCCCACCCATGCCTCTCCGGCCCCAGAGTTCGGGAAACCAGGACAATAGGAAGGAATGAAGGAGAGGGGAGTTAGGGAGAGGTCCCCCAAATGCCTGGCACTGTCATCTCCTTCACACACCCCAGGCTGGCATCACATTTGCTGTTCTTCCCATCACTTTAGTGGCCGTCCCTCTAGCCACCCGACACGAGAAGGGGCATGCTAGCAGGCCTGCCAGCTCCATGGAACTGCCTCCCAGACACAACCCGCCTGGACACACAACTCACTCACTCACTCACTTCCTCTCTCTTACACACACACACACGGGTCTGGGAGAACCACTTACAGCCCCTTCCTCTTTGGCAGGAGGGCCAGGCTTCGGGAGAGCTTTGTCCTCCTCTTTAACCTGAGGGAGCAGACAGAAGAAGTCACAGGCAAGTCAGAGGTCAGAGTGGGGAGACCCGGCAGTGAAAGCACAGGAAGTAAATATCCAAGCTGTTGCTCCCTCCTAGAGGCAGAGCTCCTGAGTGCTTAGGAGTCCTGGGGCTCTGGACCTGGGCAATAGTTATCCTACCCTGGGGCCAAGATTGTCCAGGGACAACTTCAAGGATGAAGCATCTCTGCGGGGGGTTAGAGCCACGGATCCTTTGCCCTCAGTGACCAGCCATGTGGCCCATGTGGGCTGCCTACAGAGGTCCACCCATGAGAGTGACATCATGGCCTTGCTTATAGGAAGCATCCAGCGAGTTCAACTCAGGCTGAACTACAAGAGCCATTCCCAGCTCAAACAGGAGGTGGTCTGAACAAGAGCCCCCTGACCCTGGGACTGAGGCGGGGGAAGGACCCCTGTGTATGGGGCCTGCAGAGCTCAGTGTGGAGTGAATAGGCGGCCCAATCAGGCTGGCCTCCAGGTCGGTACGATTTCCCCAGCACAGAGTCTGCATGCCTTCCCCACCAGCCAGCTGAGCTCTGGCTGGAGACAGGAAGCTGGGCAGAGGCAGGAATTTAGGAGACCAGATATCTTCCCAACATCAGACCCACAGAACTCTGCCAACCATGCAGCTGAGGGAGGCAACCCCAAGGTTGGGAGCGGTGGAGGAGGGGAAAGGAGGAAAAATGCCTGGGCTCTGGGGTCTGTGCCTGGCCTGGAAGCTGGCTGGCCTGAGTTAGAGAGGAGGAGCAGAGTCAGGGGCAGACGGCAGTGACCGTAACGTGTCTGGGAAAAGAACAGACACTATGGCTGCTCTGATGGTTCTTTCAGCTCAGAGCCTGGCTCAGAACAGACCCAGAGGGCCAGGCCTCTGGTCTGGGTGAGGCTTCTCCTCTCCTGCTCACTAGCATCCCTCCCTTCAAAAGCTCAGGCAGTCCCAGTGGCTTTCATTTCTCTTTTTCCCCCAGTCACTTAGGACTAGAGGAAAAAGACAGGTCTTCACCAGAGACAGGAGCATGGGAAGCAGTCCTTGATTCCTAAAAGAGAAGATCCTTAGAAACGCATCCAGAATCATTTTAATTATCCACCCACGGGGACTCTCCTTGTGTAGCCAGGGTCCATGGCTGATTTTGAGCTCTAATTAGCAATGCCTGGGGGCACTGACCAGCGTGATGGCTGCTGCAGTTTTAAAGCTAATAGCCCATAGAGCTATTTTCAGTGGGCTCAAGCTTCAAAGTGAGTTCACACTGCCATGGACAGAGGGGAAAAGGCCATTATTCATCAGAGGGGACTCCACGACTTTAGAAATTTGGGACTGGAGCAGAGAACAGGCAGACAGGGGCTGGTGGAGAGGAAAGGAAGGGGAGTCTAGGTCTGCATCTGACGCCCCCGCAAAGGCCCACGCCACCCATCCCCCATCACACCGTGCATTAGTTCCCGGGCACACAGGTTAGAGGGTCAGCGAGTGTTCACACACCACCCAGACACACTCATTACGGCACGCAGTGCTGTTAGCTCGGGCCCAGCGATGGCCCAGACTCCAAGTCCACTCAGTGTCCTTCGCCAGCTCCAAGTCTGTCCTCCTTCTGGGTGGCTCAAGCTTAGGGCCCCAAGGGTCTTTCCCAAGTGGTGAGGCATGGCAGCCCCCTGAGATGGCTGTGACACCAGATCCAGCTCTGAGCTCAGGTCTGGATTTAGCCTGAGGCTGACTCATCGCCCCTCCCCCACCAGAGGGTTCTGTCTGCTGGAGGTCATTGCTCAGCTGGGGACTGTGCACAGCACAAAGGCACGCGCAGGTCTGCAGCCAGAATCACCCTCTGGCCCCAGGCAGTCAACTGGCCTGGCTCTCCACTCCTGGCTCCTTCTCGCCCTCCCCATCACAGACCCCAGACTTGGGGAGACCCAGTTCTGAGGCCTCAGAGCCAAAGCCATTCCCAGTGGTCCCTTCACAGCAGCTCAAGTGCCCGGGGGTGAGTCAGAGCAGCCGCAGGGTGCAGAGGGCATGAGGGGTTAACTTGGAGGGGCACCCGTGGGACAAAAGGCAGCTCAGCTTACCAGAGGTGGAGCTCGGGGAGGAGCATGACCCAGCAGAAGAGCCCATCCAGGCAAGAAGAGGGAGTTCACAGTGCCCCCGGTCCTTCTACCCAACCCCCCAATACACATGCCCCAGTCCATCGCCAGGTCCCAAAGCTCCCTCTCCCACCAGCCAGTCTCCTGCCTGCACACGCCATGCCAAGCACAGAGGGAAAAAGCACAAAGATTTTGAAGTGTAACTTTCCTTTTGCTCCCAGAAGGCAAACCTTGATGAAAAGGCCATGGTGCCGAAAGCAGCCCACACCCTGGGTCAGAGAAGAAACGGGGGCAGGTTCTCTCAGGGGCTCGGAGTCTTCCTAAAGACCAGGACCTGCTGGGACAAAGACTGTGGGCCACAGGGAAAAGGAAGAATGGAGTGGAGGGGGAAGGGTTACAAAGCTCCAAAGGTCAGAGAAGGAGTAAGGAGTAAAAGATTAGAGGAAAGAGAAGACAAAGTGAGGTACAGGACCTCGACCTTCCTGCCCTGGGCAGCTGTGTGTCCTTGAAGAAGCCGCTTCACCTCTCTGGCCTCTCCATGGAATCAGGGGATGGGCTGGTCCAGACAGTGGCTAAAGTCTTTTCTAGGTCTGGTGCACTAGGAGTTGGGGTGCGGACAGGCACGTGCATGCACGCTCAGTCGTGTCCAGCTCTTTGCAATGATAACTCATGGATTATAACCCGCCAGGATCCTCAGTCTATGGGATTTTCATGCAAGCTCTTAATTCAGTGCACCTGCAGGCCTGGGAACCAGGAGGAGATTAAGGAAGGACTAGGACTCCTGTGGCTTTGCCTTTTATCTCCAACTCACCAGCACCTTCCAAGGGTAGGAGGCCTGGGGAACAACACAGCTGCCTCTTCCAGGGGTTAGAAACCAGAGTGGGTCCTCTCGAAACTCAACAGGTGGAATCTGCCTCAGCCCAGGGAGAGGTGTCATCTCTAGAATCTGTTCAAGTCAGCAGAATTTAAACTGGTTCATTCTTATTCTTGTTGTTGTTGAGTCACTAAGTCATGCTTGACTCTTTTCAACCCTATGGACTGTAGCCCTCCAGGCTCCTCTGTCCATGGGACTTCCCAGGCAAGAATACTGGAGTGGGTTGCCACTTCCTTCTCCGGGGGATCTTCCAAACCCAGGGCTGAACCTGCATCTCCTACACTGCAGGCAGATTCTTTACCACTGAGCCACCAGGGAAGCCCATCACTCTTATTCTTACTTATTGTGGATTCATAGCAAAAAAAAAAAAAAAAGAGAGAGAGAGAATATTTTGTTTTCAGTGAATTATTTTTAATTTGCTTTGTTGATGTTTCTATCCTATTTGTTGCTGTTTAGTGGCTAAGCTGTGTCCAATTCCTATGCGACCCCATGGGCTGTAGCCCACCAGGCTCCTCTGTCCATGGGATTCTCCAGGTAAGAATACTGGAGTGGGTTGCCATTTCCCTCTCCAGGGGATCTTCCAGGGCTCGAACCCTCATCTCCTGCACAGGCAGGCAGATTCTTGACCACTGAGCCACCACGGAAGCTTCTACTCTACTGTCAGGTTATATTCTAGACTGTAAGTTGGCTTGTTTAATTCACTGACTCGTCCTCTGATGCCTTGCTCCAGCTCTCCCGTGTGTGCAGAGAGGAGCCCGTCAGCCTCCACGTCAGCTGCTCCTCAGGAGCATCCTTCCGACCACAGACGTAGGCTTTTCCCTGGAGGAATTCTTTCTGTGGCTTCTGTGCTCAAGTGCCCAGATCTTTTCCTCTCTTCCTTATCACTAGATTTTAACTAAAATTAGAATCAAGAAATACCTGTCTTTGTCCCACAGAGAACAGGTAAGGAATGCAGTCCCAAAGATGGTGGGAGCATCTCTGCTACAGTCACCTGCATCTCTCTCTGCTACTCTAGCAGAACTGAGACCTGATGGTTCTGTGGAGCGAGGGTGCCTGGGAGCAACAGCCTCTCTTCTGTGACCTGTCCTCTCTCTGGTGAGTTCAGACATTTCCAACAACATTCATTACTGAACATGGAGCACCTACAATGAGAAGGGCCCTGTAAAGGTGTTTTATGTGTATTTTTGTATATAAATCTTATAGCCTTAGGATAGGAGAACCATTATTATTCCCGTTTTACTGACGAGGAAGAAGACTGAGAGATGAAGTCATAGAGCTGGTAAGTGGTGGAGCTGGGGTTTCAACCCCAGTGGCTCCGGCTGCAAGCCTGTGCGGCTCCCTTGGAGGCCCATCTTTTCTGCTGTGTCAGGCAGGGTTGGGGGGCTGAGTCATCCTTAGTGGCCAACTCTGGTTAAGATCTGTGTCAGCATCGAGCTTCGGGAGGCCTGCGTCCAGCCAAAGCAGAGATTGAAAGGGCGGAGCTTACCAGCATTCAATGTGCCCAAACTGAGTTTCTGGGCTTGCGAAGGGACCACAAGCCCACCACTCTCTAAGGCTCTGGCCACCTCCTGCCTCTCTGGCACTCCTGTCCTCTTTTCTTCCGGAACGGGAGAGAAACCAAGGCTCACCAAATCCTCACTGTGGTGCTCAGCACAGTGGTAGGTGCTTCACACTCCCTCCTCACCTAATCCTCACAACAACCCACTATCTGGGTAAGGAAATGAAGAAGGCAAGTCCCGCGCTGAGGGCCCCGCAGCTGGCAGGTGGGAGCACTGCGATTCACAGCCAGGATGGATCTTGGGAGCTGCTTGTGCTGCCTAGATCACTCTCCAGACTGTGATTTCCTCATGGGCAGGACTCTGTTTTTACTCATCATACTGTGGGCACTTAATAGATGTTTGCTGCCTGACGGTCCTGCAGTGGGGGTCCTCTGTACAAACCTCTTATTCCCATCTGGTCTCTTCTGTCAGCTGTAAATTATCAAGAATAAAGCTTGTCCATCCCGATTCCCAGGGATGTGGGGAAAAACAAGGGAGGTATAATCTCTAACTTTAGCAACAATAAGTAGATAGTAAACCATGGGGATGAGCGGAGGGCAGGACACTCTGAAATTGCTTAGTAGCTCTTTGCAGAGCCCACAGTAGCCATCCCATCTTCCAGAAAGTATAAGCTGACTTAGGAGAAACCACCCCCCCAACACACACACACATACAAACCTATGCAAAGATGCACCATGTATAACAGCCCTAAACTGGAAATAATTAACTCCCTAAGAATGGGAGGGGGTCAGGTAAACTGTGCTAAATTAGTACAATCCATTGTTATGTTGCGATTTAAACTAACAAATATGTGGACAATGTAGCCATATGGAAAACTCCTCCTAAAATAACATCAATCAAAAACACTAGAACCTAAATAGTAAGCAAACAGTGATCATAACAATCTTGTAAATTGTGCAAATTAGACGCAATAGAAACACTTGGTATTTATTGTGTTATGTATTTGTTACTTACTATTTATTTCTATTATAAAGATGGCAAAACAGTCCATAAAAAAGAAAAAGCGGAGGAGATAACAGCCAAAAACATTTGTTCTCAAGGAGGAGAAATCCAAGAAATGAATGGAGAGACCCATCTACCCTCTGCCCTGAAGGCTTCAAAGGCTGGGGTTGGGTTGGGGGGTGGGGCAGGCTGGGTCTCACCCTCTGCATCACGAGCAGGACCATCTGCTCTTTACTTATCATCCTCTGGGTCCCTTGTAGGAGGGAATGGGTACACAAACGCCCCTAGGAGAATCATTCCACCCATGAGGCACCCTCCAGGCATGGAGTGCTCAGCCTGGGCAAATGCATTGAGGCCCAAATGTCCATGCAAGACATCCACCCACTGTGAGCGCCCAAGGACAGTGGACACCCCAAGAATGACCGCCTAAAGGAAGAGAAGATCCGCCATTTGTGACCAAGGAGCCTGGCAGCTCTCCCCTCGACCACTGGAATGCAGAGGGTATCTCCCAGGTGACCCTCTCCCTGCTAGTCCTAACCTAGCACCAACTTATCTAAGGATGGGAGAGGAGGGCGGCGGTGTAAGGAAGAAATACCAGTAAGAACAGTTAGCTCAATAAGAGCATGTACTAAGTGCCAGGTACTGTGTTAAACCCTTGACATGCATTATCTCAATTAATCCTCACAACATCCCTCTGAAGCAGATACTAGCATGATTCCTACTTTACAGATGAGCAAAAGGAAGCTCAGAACTGACCTGTCCAAGGTCTCATGGGTTCGCAGAGTCAGACACGACTTAGCGACTGAACAACAACAAAGGTCTCATGGGAGCAAGTGGCCGACTGGGACGCACACCCAGGTCTGCCCTCCAGCAGGAACCCCGGAGGCTCATGTCAGGGGACAGAAGGTAGCCCTGCCCCCTCCCCTCCTTGGTTCACCTGCGTCACTGACCTCCCATGACACCTCCTGCCAGAGCAACAGTTTGGGTAGAAAGCAGGGGTTTTCCAGAGATGGCCTTACCCCTCTACCTGCCCGTGACTGCAATAAGCTTTATACTGAGCCGCCTGGGAGGAATGGGGGCGGGGGGGGGGGCTCTGCCAGGAATGCCCTCAAGGCCAGGCTGCCAGAGGAGAAAGGGGAGAAGAGTTTGGCAGGGACAGTCCGGCGCCTTCGGTCCAGCCTCCAGCGAGAGCCCTCCTCTGGCCCAGGGCGGAACAGAAAGCCACCAAGTGAGAGGCCACCGCCGGCCGGGCCAGCCTGGAGGAAGCAGGTGCGCTGGGATGGCTTCCTGTCAGCACTGCAGTTGCAGAAGGCCCAGGCTTCCTCTTCCAACGGCCAGACCTGCTGGGGGGCCGGCCCCCCTTCTCTGGGGATCCTCACTGCCTGCCTGCAGGGCACTTTGCCAACTGCTTGGCCATCATCGTGCATGGCCCCAAATCTGTGACCTGGTGCCAGAGACCTGGATGCCCAAGGTGGGCAGGGGTGGAGTGGGGTGTTAAGCAGGAAGCACCCACTCCCAGGGTGTGAAGTCTCTCAGGCCCCACCCCCCAGCCCGCCCACACACCTTGGCGCTGGTGCCAGTTTTGAGGCTGGGGCGGGGCAGGCTCTGGGCACAGGGGGACGCAAATGCTCTCAGGCACATCTCAGGCTCCTGATCCACCTCCGCCAGGCCAGCTCCGAGACTCAGCCAACTGCTGACACAACTGAAAACCTTATCCTTGGTGGCTGGGAGGAGCGGCGTGGGGGAGAAGAACACACTGGAGGCAGCTCTGTCTCTCCTCACTTGCTTTTTTAAGGAACTTACTCTTCTGAAGTAATCTCTGCTAAAAAAGAGACCTGTAGAGAGTCAGGGCATCCCTGAGATGCCCTCTGTGCCCCATATGAGTGTCCAATTCACAGAAATGGAGGAGGCGACGCTGAGCCCACCTTCGGGGGCTCCGAGCGGGGAACCCTGACAAGTCCCCAAACCAGCCCTCTCAAGCCCCTCTCTCTTGTCCACCAGGAGGAAAGAGGGGTGGGGGGTAGGTGGAGGGCTCTGCTGGCAACGCAAACCAGGGACAGGACTTCCAAAGGCCTGGGAGATGCTGGGGTTCTGGGCTTTGGGAGGTAATACCATTCCCAGGAATGAAGGCCTGGGGCACTCACAGTTTGTGGGGAAGCCGTGTCCCAGCAGGTGGGGTGACTGATACTGTCCCTGGACCCTGAGGTTTAGAGGATGGTGTCCCCCCCCCCAAACTCCCGAAGTCATGAGAGGCAGAGGCTGTGGGGATGAAGGATTCCCTCCTCACCAAGAGGCCAAGAGAGAAGCCTGAGCCCTCCCTCCCCACCTACTTCAGCCACATCGAGGGAAACGACAAAAAGGCCCCTCCTTTCCTAAGTGAGGACACAACGTGAGGAGTCTGGGGCATTTCCGGGGTGGGGGTCAGAGGGACACTCACCCGCATGGCCTGGCCCGGAGCAGCCCAGAGCAAGGAGTCTCCTCTCCGATGCTGCTCCCGTTAGTGGCTCAAAATAGCACTGGCAGTGGCCCCGCCCCTGTTCGCCTCCCTCTCCCCAGGCCCCTCCCGGCCAGAGCTGCCCAACCCTGGCCAGAGCCAGTCGGAGAGAGTGAGAGATTGAGTGGCCTGGCCGGGAGGACTGCGGGAACCAGGTATGCTAGGAGGCAGAGGGGGGATACAGCGTGCCTGGAGGAGGAGGAGGCTCTGAGGGGAAGGACGTGGGGTGGGGGTGGGGGGCCGGAGGTGTTGGAGGGATAGGGGCAAGGGACAGGGAGGGGGAGACTTTCTGACTGACACACACCCGGGCTCCCGACAGCTGAGCTGATATGGCCCCTAAAAATAGCAGAGGAATTTGAGACCTGCAGCCCCCCAGCCCCA